>NC_091065.1:35778683-37132183 GCF_000393655.2 Nicotiana sylvestris
CAGGAAGCCCAGGACATGGAGACCCCCGATGTGGGAACGACCCACGAAGAAGAGGACCTTTTCCATGGTTGCTTCATGGGAGTCGAAGATGATTCCGATCTGGGTGATGCGTCGAGCATCTTCGATGAGGCCCATCGACTCTTGAGTTAGGTAAGCCATATCTCCCTTTATCTATATTACTTTTGCCTTCGTTTCCTCTTGCCTGACTTTTCTTTCTTTATTCATAGGCCTTGACACTTCATCGAGAAGTATTTTCTAAATCCCGAGCAGAGCTGAACTGATGTGAGGCTGACCTTAAAAGGCTTACAGAGGAGAGGGATGCCCTGATACTTCTTATTGGGCAAAAAAAGAGGAGATCAAGGACCTCCGAGCTAAATTGGCAACAACTCACAAAGGGAAAACCAACCTGATTGAGCCTGTAATGTAATTTTTTTGAAGCTCATTTGATTAATCCGAAGATAATGACTAACACTTATATCTTGCAGGTTCAATAGAAGGTTGAAATGATCGAGCAACTTCATAAGGAGGCCAAGATGTAGGAGGTAGAGACTTTGGGGTGGAAGTAGAACATGGACCCCCTTGCCTCGGAGAAAGACACTGCTCGGGCCTAGATATCTTCGACCGAACATCAACTTCAAAGCATGAAGAAGGAGAGCTTGGACCGAGCTAAGAAAATTGAGAACATCAACTTCAAAGCATGGTAACAACAATTAAATTTGTAAATGGGATTCTAAAAATACGTGATCTATTCTCGAGCTAGTTATTAAAGCAGTTGATGCTAATAATATGGACTGTAAAGATTAAATACAAGCTAAATCGGGATGATAATCGAACCGTAGGGCCTGCTGCCCGAACGTGTGTCTAGTCGGTGAGGAACCTCGAGGTCGATGTCGGGGTCGAACTTGAGCTATCGGGGACGACGGGGATGGGATAACAGTTGAAGATATAATTAAACAAGGCTCTTTATGGCCAATACTAAGGCATATGATGAAGAACGAGTAAGAACGCGATAAATATCGAGGTGATCTTGGGGTTGTGAGAACGAACAAGTTAGAAAGAAAAGAGAGAGAGAGAGATATTATTGCACTTGTGGAGAAATGAAGCAACATCAGTCCCTTACAAGGTAGTGTAAGTCTATTTATATAGGAGGGGAGCTCGGCTACCAGTACGTGGAGATTAATTACAAAGTATGGAGATGGGATGGTTTGATGCGACGCCTCAGCATGGGCTCTATATAGGCCGGCCCCATCAGGCCAAGCCGTGTGCCTTGAGAGATTCCCCCTTCGTCCTGGCTTCGACCTTCATTTTTTCTAAGTCGAGCCTCATGAGCCTCGAGGTTGGGAACTCGGTCGTGGCTTCTCGTCCTCGGGGTTCGAGGAGTTCTCCTGAAATGACTTGACAACAAGAAATCAAGTCCTCTGATTTTACTGCATACAGATAGTCTCCGCGTTTCCCATCAAAAAGTGATGGGAAATGATTCTGACTCCTCGAGCTCCTTACGACGATGTTATTCCAATGATGTAACTCCTGGCGTGAGCTTTGCGATGACTGGGGAATCCACAGGCTCATGCATTTTCGACTTTCTTCAATGCACTCCTGATTCCCACTCTCCAAGGTGAAAGTACTTCCTTCGGTTCATTTTTCCAAGGATGCATTAACTGCGCCCGTCGGTCAATCTTCCAAGGCCTCGACGACCGGGTCATAGCCCCCTATAAATGGGGATGTTCTAGCATTGTCTTTCTTATCCCAGTGCCTTTGTTGGCTTGCTTGCCTATTCCCGCTTACCATCTTCTTCTACCTTTGAACATTATGCTTGGGGCACAAGGCCTCAAGGGCTTTTGGCGGTGTTTTCTTAGGCTATGTTGTGGCCTTCTACCGGGGCTTCCCTTCGTCGATCATAACCATACTGTCCTACTACTGCCATGGTTGTTAGCATGTTCACTGTGGTGGCTGCCATTGGCCCGAGATGATGATGGATAGGGATCCGATTTCCCTCTCATGTAGACAATCATTCGGATTATGAACCGCTGCTCAAAAGGCGGCTCGGCTTATACACCACTACTAACCTTCATACCCCGGTTCAACATGGTGCTCTGCTCCAAGTTGGGGGCTTGCAAGGCTAGACGCTCCAAGAAGTGGATTATAAGTAGTCGTGTGAGCAGGACCGGAGGTTGTTCGGTCCGCTGTCTCTCCAAGGCTCCCTTGGCCAAAGAGGGTCCTCGAGCTTCAGAGAGCTATGGTATATTTTCATCCCTCCCTGCTATCCAGCTTGCCCCTTGGGGATATCAGTTTGGAAGGTCAGGATGAAACTCTCGAGGATGCGTGTTCGGAGGCATCTGTTGCGAATCTTCGAAGGTGGACTGGTCTTCAGGATTTGCATGTGCATCCCTTTGTCTCTTCCTTTAGGTGTAGAGATACTCCATAGGCTTTTGTAATTGTATATAAAGACCCCTAAAGGGCCGCTTGTACACAAATTTTTATGAATAAGAATACACTTTACTGATTTCTGCTTTCCTTATTTCTGTATGCTCTCATGCCCTTCAAGGCCATTTGAATGCCTTCTTTTATTTGTTGACTGCTGATATCTAACTTGGGTGCGAGCATTCTTTCCGATCATCTACTGATCGACATGGATTTCTTTCGAATCCACCGCCATACCTCGGGCCAATCCTGGATTGATCTGATAGGCCTGGGCTATCTAGGCCCTCCGAGTTGTATAGGGATAATGCATCGAATTCCGGGGCCTTCGGGAATGTTATCCTGAATGGAGGTCAGCCTCGGGTACCCCGGGGTCCCTTTTGATCTTGATGTAGATAGCCCTTAATTAAATGTATAGGATAGACTTCTGCTGAGGAGTTGCTTGTACTCAGGCGCTGCCTCGAACCTTCGTGAAGTTTTCATGATCAGAGCTTCTTGTGTTTATTCCTCTTTTCTAGAAAAGGAATCGTGAGACTAGGTACTGCCTCGCGTCGAGTGATGGCATTGAAAGCTTTCCGAAGTCTTTCTTCTCTTTGGCGGGGATCCTCAGGGTAGAGCACTGCCTCAAGATTTAAGATAATATGGACAATTCCTCGAGTCTTGGCCTCTCGTCGAAGGATGCTTTTGGGATCGGGTATCACCCCGTTGATTTGCATTGAGGTTGTAGGTTTCTCGGGACTTACTCCGGGTAGACGAGTTGTTGTTGCTTCTCGCATATATGTGGGGCGACTTCGGCATCTTCGCCAGACCTCACTATTTTTAGATAGTTGCTCTTTCGCTTTGGCATAGGGTACTTCATATCTTCAGGCATAAAAAGTGTTGGTTCACGCCCTTACCTTGACTTGTTAGTTTTACCATAGTCATGAAAACCACTTCAGGGCCGGTCCAACGGGGAATGAGGAGTGTTGCTCCTGGCGCTCAGGAACCGAGGGAGTTTGCTCTGAAGACGACATCTTTGATAAGAGAGGAACATCTGGTGATGGTGAGGAAATGCTGTGGATGGAGCGAGGGGGTAGTGCTGCAGGTGCTTCTCCCGAATGAGAGTATCACCGACTCTGCTGATGGATTCTTGAGCATGCATCTATATCCTTTCGCGTTTGGTTCCCTTGACAGGGTTGTGCTTGATTTTTTCTCGGAGTATCAGGTTACTTTGGCGCATATACATCCGTCGTTTTGGTGGGTGGTGCTGATGATGAGGTTCTTTGCGGAGAAAGCTAGGCTTGAATTTATGCTTAACTATCTCCAAGGCCTGCTAACTTTGAGGTGCCCTTCGTCCATGCCCTTTGTAGTTGATAACAAAGAGGACAGGGGTCAAGAGTGGGCCGGTTGGTCTATCCGGGTTCGGACGGCCGACATTATCCCCATGGAGCTTTTGCCATTTCCCGAAAGGTGGAATTATGCACGTGAGTGGAGTGTCTGGTGCTTTTTTAGATTTTGCCTATAGCAAAAATCGGTTGCCTAATAACATTGTTTCCCTTGTTGCAGCAACTTCATGGACGCCGGGTGAAGTCCTTGACCTGCCCAGCTGGGTCCAGAGGCTGGTGACCCATTCGCCCAGCGATGAGCGTCGGTGGCAAGTTATATTCCGGGCCAGACGGGGAGCGAAATACCAAGGTATGTGTGCACATTAACTTTGCCTTGGCCTTCGTATATTTGAAGTAACGTTTTCCCTTTTCATTTGTACCAGATTCGCCTATTGCAGATATCGGGCAGTTCCTTGGGATAAGGCAATGCTCTTTCGAAGAGGGGAAAGAGCCATCGGCCTCCGAGCCGAGGGATGATGGAACTAAGGGGGATCGGCATCCACGGTGTGATGGAGATTTTAGTGGTGCTGATCGGGCCTATGTTTCCGAGGAGAGGGCATCATCCGAGTTTGCTACTCCTGGAGTACCTGATTTCCGGTCGGCGATTCCTTTAAGTGAACATATTGTGCCCGAGGTCATTTCTCCCAGGGCCGAAGAGGAAGGATCAACAGGAGTGTGTTTCGACTTCAAAGAAGTTCGTCGACTTCACTTTGTGGTGAGTTTGGGCGCAGTTCCCATGTATTCCGCGTCCTCCTCCCTTTATTGAACTTTCCTTGTGCATGCCTGTGATGGGCTTATGTCCGAGTTGCTCGGTCAAGGGGCCAAGCTTCAGAAAATTCTGGGCGAGGGAGAATCCCTTAGGCTCCTTAGCGAGGGGAAGGAAGTTGAGTTGCAGCATTAGCGATATGAGGCGTACCGGAGCACGAATTACAAGAACTATTTGACGGAGTAGGTAACTTCCTGCAGCTCGTGCTTTATTTCTCTTGGACCTCAAGGTTAACCCCCTTTTTGTTATATTAGCTGCAAAAAAGGACGGAGGCCCTGGAGTACCTCAAGGGCGACATCGACCGCATCAGAATTGCCTGTGGCGAGCTAAGGGCTCGGGTGCAAGCTCAAGCTTTAGAGAAGGCAGGAGCCTCGGCCAAGGTCCCTGCCTTCAAAGCCCAACTCCGCTTGACTTGT
The DNA here is from genome assembly GCF_000393655.2 of Nicotiana sylvestris. Taxonomy (NCBI): domain Eukaryota; kingdom Viridiplantae; phylum Streptophyta; class Magnoliopsida; order Solanales; family Solanaceae; genus Nicotiana; species Nicotiana sylvestris. Next base: position 35,783,648 of record NC_091065.1, read on the forward strand.
AATAATGCCAAAGTTTAAGTGGATATGATTGGTAAACTTGAATCCGATCTCTCGAAGATCAGGGCTGAAATAATTGATGCCCGGGCTGAAGCGGTGCTAGGCCAAACCAAGGCTGATCAGGAGATTGCAATTCGTATGAAACACGCTGCAGACGCTCAAGACGAGTTGAAGCGAGCCCTCAACTGGAGAAGAGGATCGAGGAATATGTTCGTTGCTGATCCCGAAGAGAAGTACTTGAGGAGATTAGTGCGAGGGGCTTCCTTCTATCAGAGGAATTGGCTCGAGCAAAGGCGGACGAGCACGACACGCGGTCTTTTCTTGATGATGAGGCGAAGAGCGAACCCGGCAAGCTGTAACCCTTTAGAGCGGAGCGTAGACTTTGCTGTTTTGTCGCTTTGTTTTTGATATATGTAGAGCATGTCCGTAGATGGAGAATGTGCCCCCCTTTTTTTCTTTGCGTATGTAATATAAGAAGAAACTTGAAGCTTTATTTTTTCTATACCTCTTTTCTGTTATTGCTTTCGACCAGGCAGGCTGGTTTAGGTGTTTGGCAGGATCCTCGTAGGTCTGGAACTGATCGGACATGCCCGAGGGCTCTTAAGTGTGATCTTTGACGTGAGTAGGTGCTGGGGCCTCCGTGCTTTGCCCAAAAGTTTAGCCTTAGTCTCCGAGTCGTGCTTCGACTTGAGCCTTCTTGCCCTTAAATCATTTATGCCTATGCGAGCAGGTAGTAATTGCTCCCATTTCTTGCCCTTGGGCATTTGCTGTTAAGACTAATTTGGGTCAAGTCTCCGAGTCGCGTTGTGATTCGAGCTTCAATTGACCTTCAAGTTCTTTCCTACCTGCATGGGCAGATGGCGATGGCCTTTTGTGCTTTGGGTTGGAGTGACCTTACAGGTGGGTGGCCCGGAGGCTCACTCGGCTGGAGATAGTGGCATTTATGTCGTGCCCTTAGGCATACTATAGTTTAGCCATTTCGGGTCCAGTCTCCGATTCGCATTGTGGTTCGAGCTTCAATTGACCCTCAAGTTCTTTTCTGCCTGCATGGGCAGATGGCGATGGACTTTAGCGCTTCGGGTCGAAGCGACCTTACAGGTAGGTGGCCCGGAGGCTCACTCGACTGGCGATGATGGCATTTATGCCATGCCCTTACGCATATTGTGGTTTAGTTATTTCGGTTATAGTCTCCGAGTCGCGTTGCGATTCAAGCTTTAATTGACCCTTTAGTTCTTTCCCGCCTGCATGGGCGGATGGCGATGGCCCTTTGTGCTTCGGGTCAAAGCGACCTTACAGGTGGGTGGCTTGGAGGCTCACTCGGCTGGCAATGGCGGCATTTATTCCGTACCCTTAGGCATATTTGTAATTTAGCCATTTCGGGTCCAATCTCTGAGTCGCATTGTGATTCGAGCTTTAATTGACCCTTAAGTTCTCTTCCACCTACATGGGCGGATGGCGATGGCCTTTTGTGCTATTTTTGGTCGTCGAGACCTTTCCATATGTGTGGCCCGGAGGCTTGCATAGTTAACTATTTTGGATCCGATCTCCGAATCGGGTTACGATTCGAGCTCACTTTAATCCTCAAGTTGTCAATTTTTTAGCGGCGACGATGGTTCTTAGGCAGTTTGGTCGTAGAGACCTTTTAATATGTGACCCGGAGGCTTGCTTAGCTGGCGATAATGGCTCTTTCGCTGTTTTTGCTCGTGGGCATTTTTAGGCTTTGTTTTCCGCTTGTTAAGGTCTTTTAAAAGATTTTTGCCTGACCCGTTGTCAGTTCCAGAGAACCTCGATTTCAAGTTTTTATCGGCGATGTTTCGAGCACCTCAGAAGGTTCATAGCTCAGAGGCTGAGTAGGTCGAAGCCTTGTGATTTGGAGCTGACATGGTCGAAGCTCGTTTTTGCCTGTTGAGGGTAACCTGTTTCAACCGGTTCTTTTCGAAGTATATTCAAAGTAGTGGCCTGCGATATTTGTGTATATTCGAAGTATATTTGCATTAGTTTGTCTGTATAAGCCGTTTTGACCGTAGTCATATGCGTTTGGCCGTAGCCATTTTTGATTTCGAGTGACAGTTTAGGCATCTACACCGAGGGTATGCCTTTTCTGGATTCTTACAAATGTGACGTATAACCTGAACTTCGGAATTTTCATGCCTGTTGAGGTCTTACAGTTTGTCATGCCTGTTGAGGTCTTACAATGTTTGTAGAATAGATCTGGTTACGCCGAGTCTGCCCGCTAGGGGTCTTATAGTTTCGGGTTTTCTAGCGTATGGCGATTGGCAATGATTGACAGTCTCTGAGTCATCGAATTTGTTTAAGCGTGAAGACCGCTTTTCGTGAGATCGGAGTTGCCTCGTAGCGGCTTTCTGAGCCCGGAGTTCTGACGCTGGGGTCATGCGGGTGCAGAATTGCTGACAGTAAGTCTCCGAGCATCTCGGGACGCATTTGGTGGAGAGGCCCCTGTCGGGGGTATATTTGAGATATCCTTGCTTGGAGAATAAGAAGTCGAAAAGATATCCTTGTATTGCTTGGTGTAGACATATATTGTTTCATTCTCGTGAGCTCGGCCCGAGCGGGCGCGACTTCTCGGATCATTTGATTCGGTACATAATTCTCGATGGGGGTTTAGCCTGCCATTTACCGGTCCTCCCGAGGGGATGGTGCCCTTAGAAGCAGATCATCGCTTCATCATTGGACTGTAGAAGAAGTCCTGCAACCTTATTGGATCCTCTTATGGCGGTATGTTGCTCCGCTAATAATCTTGCTGACAAGGTTCTCTTTGGGGCGGAAGCCCGACTGAGGAGAAAGAGTGCGACTCCCCCCCTTTTAAGGCCTAGGGATCTCCGGGTAGAGTTAGAACCTCCGATTCTCCTGGCCTGTTGTCTGCATACAGGTTAGCGAATAAATAACAAGGGAGTAAAGCAGTTCTTCCTTACTGCGAGATATTTAGACGACGTTTTGAGATTAGGTATGTTTCTATTCCTTTGGGGCGTGAGCTCGGTCAGCCCTCCGCCGTGTTTTATCAGGCTTCGCTGAAGATGTGGTTTGCTTACCCTTTAATCCCCCCGAGGGTGGGGGCATTGATACCGGCAATGCGTTATATGATGAAGGACTTCCTCTTGTTGTGTATCGCTTTCTGTCGACTTAATTTGGTTCTGTCCTTTGCGAGGGGTTCCACGATTTTGGTGAAATGGGCCCGACGTTGTATTCAGATGGTATGCCGGCAGTCGTCTTAATAATACGTTCGTGCTTTGCGCCTCCTCCAATGGTACAGAGCTCAATCTCATGGCCCGAGCTCATACATGCCGTATTAAGAGGATGGTCTTTGTGGCGATTCATCATTAGGAATTCGCCAGGGATTTGGGATGTGGGAGTGATTTGGTCCGTTAGCCCGGACCGCCCTATTGACTTTGGTTCGACATCATTGTTGTACGTGATTGAACCACCTAAATTCATGAACACATGTTTTATCTAAAAATAGATCAAATGAGGGACGGGGTTACCAATGCGGCAGTGTGATACTGAGGAGAAGTATCGATGTCCTTTTCCTGGATGTAAGGGTGTCTTCTGGAATACTTCCCTGGACCCATTTTTCCCTAACGTCGAACATTCTAACTTTCCATTTTATGAGTCCTCGGAGGGTGTCGCCGCTCCTTCACTGTCATGGTAATACGCCGTGGCTTGTGCACTTCATCCTTCCCGGTTGCCTTTCTTCCTTGGGGATGGACTCGAACCTGGCCGCTCGATGGTACTCGGCTGCGTCTTTTATTGAGAAACACAGTTGCCGACTTTTCGAGATGGAGGTCATTTTTGACCCCGTGGCCGCGCGCGCCCTACGGTTCCTGTGTCGGGTTGTGGTTCTTTTGAAAGGGTCTTGGTCGAATAGGCCTGAGTCGCTCAGCGCCCCTATTTTCGCTTATGGTGATCATGATATTTGGTATAGCGATGTTTAAACCGTGCTCTGCTGGTTACGTCTCGTCAGATCTAGTTCTACTGAAAGTTCCTCGAGGACGTTGCCCTCGAAATATTTCCGACCGTTGTGAGGTAGGTTGCATCTTTTGGAATTCCTCCCATTCGCGGTGCATGGATGGTATCTCCACCTGTTCGACATTAGTTTCTTCGCTGGGGGCTTGCTTGGGTATACCGAGCCTGTAGAGGCTCCCGGACGGTTGTCCATGGCCCTGATTTGTCACCAATGTCAGGTATGGGCATACGGCTAGATCTCGGTTGGGTATCTGACTAAGCATCGTTTGAAAAGACCTGGGGTCATCAGGCACGCCTCGTTTAAACTTCGGGTGAAGACCTGTGTTGATCAGTCATCCGAAACCGGGGATGATCTCACTCGTACTTTTAGGGAATGAGGCATGACTTCCTAAGGTGTTTCATTCTCTCTTTGTTCGGCCTCCGATGCATCAGACTCTTCCGTTACTGCTTTGATGGCATTGGCATATGCTTCTACGGAGGAATATGTTGGTACGATAAGCGAGTATGTGAGACCGATTGCTAGGCTGTGGCGACATATCGTGGTTTCTTTCGAGAGTGTTTCTCCGAACTTCTTCAACGAGATGGGCTCGAAGTTATCATCTTGAAGGTCACTGCCTTTCTCCGTGCAAGTGTAAGCAGTGGGACGCTCGTTGGGATCCAAGTTCCTGTCGCGCTTGGGGTGTTCCGGCGTTCCGAATTTTCGTGAAGCGGGTTCCGGAACCGCTGCCGCTGGGGGGAGCTATTGCATGAACTTCCATGAACTTTACTCGATCCTTTTGGAGAGATCCCCGAGCATCTTCGTTATGGCGGGGTTTGTTATCGATCCGTTGTTGCTTGGTCTTTCGGGTACTCGTTCGGCGTAGGGAGCTATTTTTGGCGCTGCCGTGCTGGGAGTCATCGGATGGCTCTGTAGCTGAGCGATATCCAACTGCTGTGCCTGCAACATTTGAAAAATATCGTGAAGGCTAACTTCCTGTATTTCCTGAGCCAGGATTTGTTGGGCTTCCTATTGGTTGATATGCTGAATGCTCCTGTTTGTGTGAGAAGTTTCGTCTACTTTCTATGCGTCCTATGAATCTGTGTCCGCTAGAATTGTCCCAGATGCATTATCGGGGTTCCACGGCGTCGTGCCAGCCATTGGAGCAACCTCGCCGTTTCCGCCATGATTTTCGTGGTGGTCGTTCTCGACTTTGCTTATCGAGCCGGACATTTTGACCCGAAATCAAGAGATCTTGGACAAGAAAAGGTGTGAAAGATAATATGCGTTTGTGTAATGAAACTAGCAAGAAAATAATCACTATTATTTTTAGCCCCACGGTGGGCGCCAAACTATTTACCATGAAAATGGTAACAATAATTAAATTTGTAAATGAGATTCTAAAAATACGTGATCTATTCCCGAGTTAGTTGTTAGAGCAGTTGATGCTAATAATATAGAGTGTAAAGATTAAATACAAGCTAAAACGGGATGATAATCGAACTGCAGGGCATGCTGCCCGGACTTGTATCTGGTCGGTGAGGAACCTCGGGGTCGACGTCGGGGTCGAGCTCGAGCTATCGGGGACGGTCGGGGATGGGATAACAGTTGAAGATATAATTAAACAAGGCTCTTTATGGCCAATACTAAGACATACGATGAAGAGAGAGTAAGAACGCGATGAATATCGAGGTGATCTCAGGGCAGTGAGAACGAACAAGTTAGAAAGAAAAGAGAGAGAGAGAGAGAGAGAGAGAGAGAGAGAGAGAGAGAGAGAGAGAGATATTATTGCACTTGTGGAGAAATGGAGCAACATAAGTCCCTTACAAGGTAGGGACATCAACTTCAAAGCATGAAGAAGGAGAGCTTGGCCTGAGCTAAGAAAATTGAGAACATCAACTTCAAAGCATGGTAACAACAATTAAATTTGTAAATGGGATTCTAAAAATACGTGATCTATTACCGAGCTAGTTATTAAAGCAGTTGATGCTAATAATATGGACTATAAAGATTAAATACAAGCTAAAACGAGATGATAATCGAACCGTAGGGCCTGCTGCCCGAACGTGTGTCTAGTCGGTGAGGAACCTCGAGGTCGATGTCGGGGTCGAGCTTGAGCTATCGGGGACGGCGGGGATGGGATAACAGTTGAAGATATAATTAAACAAGGATCTTTATGGCTAATACTAAGGCATATGATGAAGAACGAGTAAGAACGCGATAAATATCGAGGTGATCTTGGGGTTGTGAGAACGAACAAGTAAGAAAGAAAAGAGAGAGAGAGATATTATTGCACTTGTGGAGAAATGGAGCAACATCAGTCCCTTACAAGGTAGTGTAAGTCCCCTTTATATAGGAGGGGAGCTCGGCTACCAGTACGTGGAGATTAATTACAAAGTATGGAGATGAGATGGTTTGACGCGACGCCTTAACATAGGCTCTATATAGGCCGGCCCCGTCAAGCCTAGCTGTGTGCCTTGGGAGCTTCCCCCTTCGTCCTGGCTTCGATCTTCATTTTTTATGAGTTGGGCCTCGATGAGGCTCAAGGTTGGGAACTCGGTCGTGGCCTCCCGTCCTCGGGGTCTCAAGGCGTTCTCCCGAAATGACTTGACAATAAGAAATCAAGTCCTCTGATTTTGCCGCGTACACTTTCTTTCTTCATAGGCCTTGACGCTTCATCGAGAAGTATTTTCTAAATCCCAAGGAGAGCTGAACTAGTGTGAGGCTGACCTTATAAAGCTTATGGAGGAGATGGATGCCCTAAAACTTCTTATTGGGCAAAAAGAAGAGGAGATCAAGGACCTCTGAGCTGAATTGGCAACAATTCATAAAGGGCAAACCAACCTGATTGAGCCTGCAATGTAATTTTTTTGAAGCTCATTTTATTAATCCGAAGATAATGACTAACACTTATATCTTGCAGGTTCAACAGAAGGCCGAAAATATTGAGCAACTTCGCGAGGAGTCCAAGATGAAGGAGGCAGAGATTTTGGGGTGGAAGCAGAACATGGACCGCCTTGCCTCGGAGAAAGACACTGCTCGGGCCTAGATATGATCGGCCGAACATCAACTTTAAAGCATGAAGAAGGAGAGCTTGTCCCGAGCTAAGAAAATTGAGGAGCTCGAGGTTCGGTTGGCCGGTGAGCTTGCAAAGGCCAAATCTGAGGTAGAAAGAGTAAAGGCCGATGCAGAGGCGGTCGTGGCTGTTTACCGAGCTGATGCTGAAGACGGTCACGCTCGAGCAAAGGAAATTTCTGATGCCACTTAGGTTCTATCATTCCGCATTGCCGAGCATGCCAAATGCAGTCTCGGAAAGAGACTCTCGAGGAGACTCATGCTCGTGGCTTTGACCTTAGTGTCAATATCAAGAACGCAAAAGTGCTAGAGGCCAAAGCCAATTCTTTGCTCTCTGATGATGATGGTTCCGGGAGCTTGAGTGGATCCAAGAGAAGAGGGGATGAAGATGAGGCTCCCGGGGAAGATTAGGCACTTAGAATTTTTTCTTTTTTGGATTTTTTGTGTAAGAACCAAAGTGGTCTTTGTAAATAATTTTGCATATATAAAAGATCCCTTTTCTTTCCGACTCGTCTCCAATTTCTGTTTTGTGAAAACTCTGTTTTTCTTTTCGCCTTATATACTTTATATCTTGTGAGTATTTTGACTCACTTCGTTGTCTTGCGAAAATTTTATTTGTGAATCCAAAACTTAAGCGATTTGATCAAAGTCGGACTAGTATAGTCTCTATAACCGAGTGAGTACTTGCTTGAACTTGGAGTAAAAAAAACCCTTAGGTTTCGGTTGAGCGAGGGTGGATCCTCGAACCCAAAAGTATAGTGGCCCTTAGGCTCTTTGAATTGGGCCGATATGGCCTCAAAAATTGGCTTCTTCCCTTTTCGGCTTACAAAGTTTAATTATATAAGAATTTATTATTCCTTAGCACGAGGTAACTCTATACCCATCAGGATTCTCGAGGGTTAGAGTTATCAAAAAACTTAGTTATGCCTTAGCATAATTTTGTTCAAGAGTTCGAACAATTTGGCACCCCTTAAGGTTTTTGAGGGTTTATGTTATCGAAACCCTTCGTAATTTTGCCGAGGGTAGCCTTTTTTAACCAGTTTTTATGAAAATTTTTGAAGGTCTATTTTATTATGGAATTCGAAGGTCTCCGAACCGTGTTAGTTTGGCCGTAACCTTTAACTTGAGATTTGCACTTTGGGCTTGTTTCTCAATAATACTTCGAACTTGTTCGAAGTACCAGTCCCCGAGTGGGATGGCCGTGGACTTGGCCTATAAAATCGAGGATTGGCTTTTCAAGGTCTTATGATCTCGAAGTTTAATAATTCAAACATGTCAATTTTTGAACGGCAATCCCCGAGTACGTGGTTGATAGCTCGAGCTTTATTTGCGATCGGCGCTTGAGCTAATTTCCGCAATAGTTCGTAAGTAGAGTAGAAATTTCACTAAGGCATGGAACATCTGGTAAGAAAAAAAATACTTCTTTCCATAAATCATTCATGCGTACATGGTTTGTCATCGGGACTTGAGTAATCTACATGGGCACAGTTTATTTGACTGTTTGGCCCTTTACAAAATTTGCCTAACATCCGAGGGTCATGCCCCCCCAGTATTCGAGGTTGATTGTAAAGAATCCTTGGATACTATTGAATTGTCCCCATGTAGCACAAATAATTATTGCCTCGTTAAAAACATTGCCAGAAAAATCCATTTGAGATAAAAACCGATCTAAGGGAAAAAGAGTGCAACGCGTACTTTATAATCTAAGGTCTTCGTATTGAAGAATTTCTCGACGTCTTTGAACGAACCTCTGTAGTAAGTTAGTATCCAATACAAATGAAAATGGTATCATTTGAGGAGTGATACGTTCCAATTATTTGGCAATTGTTCACCGTCCATTGTGACGAGTTTGTAAGATCCTTTTCCGAGGACACCGAGGACCTAATATGGCCCTTTCCAATTTGGGCCGAGTTTTCCTTCATTTGGGGCTCGAGTATTCAGGGTGATTTTTCTTAGAACTAAGTGCCTAATTCGTAAGTGGCAAAGATTGGCTCTTCGGTTGTAGTATCTTTCGATGAGCTGCTTTTGTGCTGCCATTCTAACGAGGGCGGCTTCCTGTTTTTCATCTAGCAATTCGAGGCTTGTGTTCATAGCCACATGATTCAACTCTTCCATTGTGTATCGAAACCTGACGCTAGGTTTCCCAACCTCGACCGGGATTAGAGCTTCAACACCGTACACTAAGGAAAATGGTGTTGCCCATGTTCTAGATTTTGACATTGTTCGATATGCCCAAAGAACTTCGGGTAAAATTTCTCTCCATTTTCCCTTAAAGTCGTTCAATCCTTTCTTTAGATTCTAAATGATGGTCTTATTTATTGATTCGGCCTATCCGTTCCCACTAAGATGATACAGAGTCGACAATATCCTTTTTATTTTATGATCCTTGAGGAACTTTGTTACTTTGGTGCTGATAAACAGTTTTCCATTATCGCATACTATCTCGGTAGGTATCCCGAATCGGTATATGATGTGATCCCAGATGAAGTTTATAACTTGTTTTTCTCTGACTTTCTCAAAAGCCTATGCTTCAACCCATTTAGAGAAGTAGTCAGTCATAAATAAAATGAATTTAGATTTACATGGGGCTGATAGCAGAGGACAGACGATGTCCATCCCCCATTTCATGAATGGCCACAGGGATAAGACTAAATGAAGTTGCTCTCCTGGTTCGTGGATCATTGGCGCATGTCATTGGCACTTGTCTTATTTTCGAACGAATTCCTTAGTGTCTTTTTCCATATCGACCCAATAGTATTGTATGAGGCGAAATCAGAGGGTCCAATTTCTTGCTATTAAGTCATTTCAGAGGAACACCTCGAGGCCTCGAGGACATGAAGCTGTGATCGAGTTACCTCCCTTGAAGCTCGTAGAGGCCCAGCCTAAAGAGAATATTGATCGAGGTTAGAGTAAAATAGGGGATTCCCAAGGCACACGGCTAAGTCTGACAAAGTCGACCTACCTGGAGCCTGTATCAAGGTATCACGTCTAGCCATCCCATCTCCATGCCTTTACAATTAATGTATTTTGTACTATAATGAGATCCCCCTCCTATATAAAGGGGATCCTTACCACTTTGTAAGGGGCTGTTGTTGCTCCAACTATTCTACACAAGATCAATAACAACTCTCTCTCTCTCTCTCTCTCTCTCTCTCTCTCTCTCTCTTTTCTCTCTAACTTACTCGCTTGAGACTACCACTTTCATTTATTGCTTTCGCACTTGTTCTTAATTTATTGCTTGATATTGACCATAAAGAGCCTCCTTTAATTATATTCTAGCTATTAGTCCCTTCCCGGTTACCCCCGACAGCTCGAGCCCAAGCCTAGGCATCGACCTCGAGGCCCTTCATCGATTAGCCCGAGGCTCGGATAGCTAACTCGTCGGTTTGATTGTAACGCTATTTTAGCTTGCATTTCACCTTTATCTTCACATATCTAGCTTCAACTGCTCTAACAAATAGCATAAAAATATATCACGTATTTTTAGAGTCCCATCAACAAATTTAATTGTTATTACCATTTTCACGGTAAACAAGTATCCCGCTCTGATGACTTTGTGAACCAGTGATTTGGTGCCGGAATGGTTTCTGCAGGTACCTTCGTAAACTTCTCGTATAACTTAATCAATGTCTCATGGACCTAAACATACTGCCAACGGTCCATCAAACATCCTTTTGTATAATGTTCCATCTTCGGCCAATGTGAATCATGCAGCCTTTCTTCGAAGAGTCCTTGATTCCTTAGGGTCCGATGGAAGCTTCCCGCTTTTTAGATACTCGATATATTTATTCCTCCAATCCCAAGTTAGGCTTGTGGAGTTTATTTCGACATGTCCTTCTTTGATCACTAACCATGAAAGTTGTATGGTAGTCCCTGAGCTAAGTTCATTATCTTCAATCGACAATCCCAAATTTACGAGGGCATCGGCCTCGCCATTTTGTTCCCGAGGTACTTGTTGTAGCGTTCATTGTTTAAATTGATGTAGAGACACTTGTAATTTATCTAGGTACCTCTACATCCGATCTTCTTGAAATCTCGAAAGTTCTGTTGACATGATTTACCTCAAGTTGGGAGTCGCACTTGGCCTTGATGACCTCTGCTCCCAAGCTCTTAGCTATCTCGAGACCTGCAATCATAGCTTCATATTCGGCCTTATTATTAATCAATTTCGAAGTTTTGATAGACTGTCTAATTGTACTGCCTGTGGGTGGCTTCAAAATGATGTCTAGCCAGACCCCTTCACATTTGAAGCACCATCTGTGAGAAGGGTCCACACCCCCAAGGATGTACCCGACTTTAGCAATAGTTCCTTTTCGACCTCAGGTACGACAACTAGCGTGAAGTCGGCCACAAAGTCTGCCAAGATTTGAGACTTGATGGCTGTTCAGGGTTGATACTCAATATCCTACCCGCTAATCTCAATGGCCCATTTGGCCAGTCTGCCCGAGAGTTCGGGCTTGTGCAAAATGTTGAGAAGGGGGTAGGCGGTTATAACACAAATACAGTGACATTGAAAATAAGGTTTTAATTTACTAAAGGAACTTATTACAGCAAGAACTAATTTTTCTAAGTATGGGTACCGGGTTTCAATGTCACCTAAAGTCCTGCTAACATAGTAGATAGGAAATTGCGTACCTTGCTCTTCTCGAACAAGGACACCACTTACCGCAACTTCCGAGATTGCCAAATATAAGTAGAGTTGCTTGTCTTCTTTTAGAGTATGAAGCAATGGGGGGCTCGAAAGATATCATTTTAACTCTTCCAAAGCCTGTTGGCATTCCAGGGTCAAAGTGAAATTGTTCTTCTTTTTGCGTAGTGAGAAGAACCTGTGACTTCTATCCAAAGACCTTGAGATGAACCAGCCTTAGGCGGCTATCCACCCTGTTAACCTTTGTACAACCTTAATGCTGTCCACGACCGTGATGTGTTCGATTGCCTTAATTTTATCGGGGTTAATCTCGGCTCCCTGATTCGACTCTGTTGGCCCAAGTTCAGGTGAAGTCTTGAAGAATGACAAATGAACGTAGTCATGAACCAGGTTCATCATGTGAGGCATAATATTTATCAACCTAGACATGTGAGATACACGTGAAGGAGATAAGTCTCAGTAATCAAGCAGCAATATCTCCTGAACTAATCGAAAAGGTTGCATATTGGATGAGGAAAGAAAGTGTTACAACCTATATCCACATGTGTTAGTTCATGCCATATATTAGTTAACATAAATCCAAGAATGAATTATCTTTGAGATGATAAGAAGTCAATACTATTGGTCTTAAGTGATACAAGAGTGTATAAGGGTGATTAACCAATATTAGAAGTTAAACGAATCAAGGATGTTGTAACTCATATTTTCAGGTAATCTAGCGGTGCTTAATACACTCAAGAGGTCATTTATTAAGTTATTTTAATCATATAATATCCGTATCATAAGTCTTGAAGTCAAACGAGTTATGAAACAAAAGTCGACAAAAGTTGTCGCAACTTAGGTTCATAATTTTACTTAAACATTAGGTCAAATGTTTCTAATCTTTTCTCCTAATTTTCAAGGAATTACGGGGTGATATACCAACCAAATTACAGATCTATGAGTCTAGTTTCCAACACATTAAACCGTTCATCGATACGAACTAGGAGTAGAGAAATATTAGTGCTTTCGCGAGACTGCGCCAAACACCTCTCTATGGGGCCCACTAAGGCGGTTTAAGATATTTGGACCTATATAGGATGCCTCCAACCCGTTTTAAGTCATTTCTTCTCACTATTTTCAGACCTTAGAACCCTAGGAACATCCTCTCAAGGTTCTCTCAAGATTCAAGACCCAAAAAAGGGGCAAACAACACAAATCAAGTGTCGGGAATTCCGTGGCGCTAGTAAGTCTCTTGTTCTTCTTGTTGTTGCTCATTTTTGTGTCGTTCCAGCTCATGTGGGAGGTTGTTTTAAAGGGTTTATGTTCTGTAAATACTCCCTCATGTTCTTAATATCAATCCTAGGTGATTTCAAGCCTTCTAAAGTGATTCTAGTGCCGAAAAACACTAATTGATCGCTAGTTTCGCTTTTTTGTTGTTGTGGCAGCATTGGAGGGATATTTCATGGAAATTTAAGGTCAAATTGGAGTTTTTATTTCTGTATAAAGGTAAGGAACCTCTTACTCTATATGTATTTAAGATTATCCAAGTTGCGGCTAAGCCATTGAAGCTAGAACTTGTGAAATATATATCGAAAGGCTTGGAAGTAATGTTATTGTTTTGTGGACTGTTTTGCGTTGTTGTTGGGCTGCGTATTTTACTACTATCTTGTGGAGTTTTGGAGGAGGAAGGGTGTGGAGAAACACCATATATATGTAGGGTTATGGGCTGATAGTTATTCGTAACATTTCCAGGTTGTTTGACACGACTACGGTGGTCGTCGTATGTATGGAGTGATTAGGCTGTGTGTGGACTATTTTGGGAGGCTCAATATGTTTATTATTGATGTTGTTTGGGCTGTTTGGTGACTGTTTTGAATGGTGTGAGGTCATATATATAGGGGAGGTGCTGTCCGTTTCATCGTAAAATAGGTTGTGGTCGATACATAATAGTTATGACGCTTAAATGATAACGATAGTATCGTTTCTCTTATTGTAGACTAAGGAGTTTTGACAATTGCATAGCTTGAGATTGGGGCAGTATATACAAGGTATGTGAGGCTATCCCTTTCCTTCTTTTGCACGACTCTGATTGTACATAATGTAATGAACGAGCTTCCAAGATACTCTACTCTTAGAAGCTAGCAGTACTTACATTGTTTTCCCTCTTATGGAACGATTGATGTTAATGTTGCTTCTCTTATTCTTATGTTATCAATGTTGTTCGTACTTCCTAAATCTTATAAGGTTCATAGTGACGAGTTAGTCCTAATAACGTGTACAGAGGATACCGACCTTACGTCACTCCGAAAGGTTTAGAATGTAATTCCATGAGTCGAGCATGCATTATATATATGTATCTATTTTACTCTACCGAGCCACGCTATAGTTGGCCGGGTACGGCACCTATTGTGTAACCACTGATCAGTTGGGTTTTACCGAGCTCCACGTGGCCGGGTACGATTCTACCGAGCCTTATGATGGCCGGGTACATTTTTTTACCGAGCCTATTATGGCCGGGTACGATATGATGATGATGATGCCCACAGAGGCAAATGCTTTAAAGGTTTATGTATTTATACATATGTATCATGCATTTCATGTAAGTAGCCCTCAGAGGTACTAAGATGTTACAGGTTGTATATTCTCTATCCTTGCTTACATTACTGATCGTATTTATGGTTCCTTGCCTTACATACTCAGTACTTTATTCGTACTGACGTCCTTTTATTTGTGGACGCTGCATGTCGTGCTGCAGGTCCTGATAGACAGGCAGGTGCAGCTCCCCCACCACAGTAGACTGTCCAGTTCAGCGGTGATTGGCGAGATCCCTTCTCCGGACTTGCCTTGGTCTTGGTATGCAATTTTTGTTATAGACATTATGGGTATGTCGGGGCCCTGTTCCGGCTATGTTGCAATACTTATGTTCTTTTAGAGGCTCATAGACAGGTGTCGGCTCATGTATAGTTTGGTATGCCTTGTCGGCTAGTTTTTGTTGTATAGTCTTTCATAGTAGCGTGGTAGCTCATACCTTATATGTAGTTTCTTGATTGTCTGGTCATCCCTTGCTATGTATGTTCATGCCGTCATATTTTATTGCTGGTTGTCCATGATCTAGGTCTACCATTTATATTGATCTCGTCAGCCCTAAAAGATAATAATGAAGGTTAGATGAAATGTACGTTGGTGCTCGGCAAGTGTGGTCGGGTGCTAGTCATGGCCCTTCAGTTTGGGTCGTGACAAACTTGGTATCAGAGCAAGTCTGTCCTAGGGGTTGTCTATGAGCCGTGTCTAGTAGAGTCTTGATTATGGATGTGTAGCGCGCCACATTTATAATCAGGAGGCTACATGACATCTAGGGTTGTTACCTTCTTCCTGAATCTAGATCGTGCGTAGAGTTGAGTCGTAAGTGTTCGTCTCTAATATTCACCTTGTTTTTTTTCAGTGATGCCTTCGACTAGGAAGCAAACGATTAGTAGACGGCTTGATACAGCAGCGGGAGAGGGTACCAGTCAGGTGCCCCAAGTCAGAGCAGGACAAAGTGAGGCTCAGAGTGAGATGCCCTCTCATACCTCATCTACTCCATCTCCTCCAGAGGATATTAGAAGGCACCCAGCGCATCCAGTTCCTCCGTCTGGCACTCCAGACCAGGATATGCGGAGTGCTTTGCAGTTATTGACTAGCTTGGTAGCTGCTCAGGCTCAGAGGCAGAATACAGGTGCTGCTGAGAAACCAGTTAGTACAAGAGTTCGTGATTTTATTAATTTAGACCCTCCAGTGTTTACCGGATCAGACCCCAAGGAGGACCCACAGACTTTTATTGACCAGGTTCATCGTACACTTCGGGTTATGCATGTTAGTGATACAGAGGCAGTAGAGTTGGCTTCTTATCGGCTACGGGATTTAGCGGTTCTCTGGTATGATAGTTGGGAGAGATCCAGGGGTCCGAACCCTCCTCCAGCTGTGTGGAAGGAATTTTCTGAGGCCTTTCTTCGTCACTACTTGCCAGTTGAGATACGACGAGCTAGAGCTGATAAGTTCTTGAACCTTAGACAAGGTAATATGAGTGTGCGAGAGTACAGTATGCAGTTTGATTCTTTGGCAAGGTATGCTCCCCATATGGTGGCCGAGATGAGTGATAGGGTGCATATGTTCGTGAATGGGTTGGGACCACATCTAATAAATGAGTGTACGACAGCCTCCTTGGTGGAGGGCATGGATATTTCCCGTATTCAAGCTTATGCCCAGACCCTAGAGGATCATAAGCGCCAGCATAGGGAAGTTAGGGAGCAGGATAGGGGCCAGCATAAGAGGGCGAGATTTGCAGGGTATTCTGATGACTTCAGAGGCCGCATCAGGCCACAATTTTCGAGGAGTTCGGCGCCACCTGTAGCTAGTGCTCCTCCACAGTTTCAGAGGCCTCGATATGATCGATCCTATTCTGGTCCAGGTCAGAGTTCGCGGGCATCTGGCTCGCAACATCATAGGGATACTAGTCAGATGAGACCCCCAACACCACATTGTGATCAGTGCGGCAAGGCCCACTTTGGACTGTGTCGTCGAGGTTATGATGCATGCTATTCGTGCGGATAGCCTGGCCATATGATGCGGGATTGTCCTAATAGAGGAGGTGATAGTATGGCTCAGCCGACTAGATCTGTGTCTGGTTCTTCCTCATCAGTTCGACCTCCAGCACGGGGTTTTCAGTAGTCGACAGGTCGTGGTAGGGGTAGAGGTGCAGTGCCGAGTTCGAGTGGTGCTCAAAATCGAACCTATGCTCTAGTAGGTCGACAGGATCTCGAGTCGTCTCCAGATGTTGTTACAGGTATTATATCTGTGTTTTCTTATGATGTATATGCGCTGATTGATCCGGGATCTACATTATCATATGTTACACCCTTTGTGGCTAATAAGTTTGGCATTGAACCTGAATTGATAAGTAAACCCCTCGCGGTATCTACTCCGATAGGAGATTCTGTGATTGCTAGAAGGGTATATAGAGGTTGCACTGTGATGATTTGTAGTCGTCAAACCTCGGCAAATTTATTTGAGTTAGAAATGGTTGATTTTGATGTGATAATGGGAATGGACTGGTTGGCCTCATGCTATGCAAATGTTGACTGTCGTACGAAGATGGTTAGGTTCCAATTTCCGGGTGAACCCGTCATTGAATGGAAAGGGAACATTGCTACACCGAAAGGTAGGTTTATTTCCTATCTTAAGGCAAGGAAAATGATCTCAAAAGGTTACATTTATCATCTCGTTCGCGTTAGGGATGCGGAGGCGAAACCGCCTACTTTACAATCAATCCCTGTGGTCAACGAATTCCCAGATGTTTTCCCAGATGAACTCCCAGGCCTTCCTCCTGAAAGGGAGATTGAGTTTAGCATTGATGTGTTGCCTGACACTCAACCGATCTCTATTCCTCCATACAGAATGGCCCCGGCAGAGTTGCGAGAGTTGAAGGTGCAGTTGAAGGACTTGCTGGATAAGGGCTTTATTAGGCCTAGCACTTCACCTTGGGGTGCACCAGTCCTATTCGTGCGGAAGAAAGACGGGTCGTTACGGATGTGTATCGACTATCGACAGTTGAATAAGTCTACTATAAAGAACAAGTATCCACTTCCAAGAATTGATGACCTGTTTGACCAACTCCAGGGTGCCAAGTATTTCTCTAAGATTGATTTACGTTCAGGGTATCATCAGGTGAGGGTTAGGGAGAAGGATATTCCAAAGACGGCCTTCCGGACAAGATATGGGCACTTTGAGTTCTTGGTGATGTCGTTCGGGCTAACAAATGCCCCAGCAGCTTTTATGGATCTCATGAATACTATATTCAGGCCCTATCTTGATGTGTTCGTGATTGTATTCATTGATGACATTCTAGTGTATTCTCGTTCGGAGGCGGAACATGCGGGCCACTTGCGGATAGTATTACAGACGCTTCAGGATCGTAAGTTATATGCTAAGCTCTCCAAATGTGAATTCTGGCTGAACTCAGTAGCATTCCTTGGCCATGTGATATCTGATGAGGGTATTAGTGTCGACACTCAGAAGATCGATGCAGTAAAGAATTGGCCGAGACCTACAACACCATCAGAAGTCCGCAGCTTCCTAGGGCTAGCAGGATATTATAGGCGGTTTGTAGAAGGATTTTCCTCTATATCATCACCATTGACTAAGTTAACACAAAAAGCTACCAAATTCCAGTGGTCTGACACTTGTGAACGTAGTTTTCAGGAGCTGAAGAATCGATTGACATCTGCACCAGTGCTCACTCTTCCTGAAGGAACAGAAGGTTATGTGGTATATTGTGATGCCTCAGGTATAGGTTTGGGGTGCGTATTGATGCAGCGTGGGAATGTGATTGCTTATGCATCAAGACAATTGAAGAAGCATGAAAAGAATTATCCAACCCATGATTTGGAATTGGCTGCAGTAATATATGCTTTGAAGATATGGCGGCACTACTTATACGGCGTCCATGTTGACATCTACACAGATCACAAGAGTTTACAATACATCTTCAAGCAGAAAGAGTTGAATTTGAGGCAGCGTAGGTGGCTTGAATTATTGAAAGACTACGACGTCGAGATATTGTATCATCCCGGTAAAGCCAATGTTGTGGCAGACGCTCTCAGCCGTAAATCAATGGGAAGCTTAGTACATATTGAGGCAGGTAGATGGGGGTTGATTAAAGAGCTTCATCAGCTAGCCAATATGAGAATCAGATTGTTAGACTCTGATGACGGAGGTGTTACTGTACAGAATACATCAGAATCATCTTTGGTAGCCGAGGTAAAAGCACGACAATATGAAGATCCTATCTTAGTACGATTAAGAGAAAGCATTCAACAGTGTAAAAGTATGGCTTTTGGGATCGGAAAAGACGGGGCACTGAGATACCAGAGCCGATTGTGTGTGCCTAATGTGGCAGGGTTGCGAGAGAAGATTATGAATGAGATTCATCAATCCCGATATTCCATCCATCCCGGCTCGACAAAGATGTATCATGATGTCAAGGAGCAGTATTGGTGGGATAATATGAAGAAGTCTATTGCAGAATTTGTAGCCCAGTGTCCCAATTGTCAACAAGTAAAGATAGAACATCAGAAACCCGGTGAATTGCTTCAAAATATAGAGATTCCGACCTGGAAGTGGGAGGTGATTAATATGGACTTCATTATTGGATTACCTCGCTCTTATCATAAGTTTGACTCCATCTGGGTGATAATTGATCGACTTACAAAATGTGCCCATTTTCTGCTAGTGAAGACAACTTACACGACTGAAGATTATGCGAAGTTGTATATCAAGGAGATTGTTAGGCTTCATGGTGTGCCCGTATCTATTATATCAGACCGAGGAGCTCCATTTACGACTAACTTTTGGAGGTCTTTCCAGAAGGGTTTAGGCACACAGGTAAATCTCAGCACTGCATTTCATCCGTAGACTGACGGACAAGCTGAACGTACCATTCAGACACTGGAAGATATGCTACGAGCATGTGTTCTAGATTTTAAGGGGAATTGGGATGATCATCTTCCACTCATAGAATTCGCCTATAATAATAGCTACCATTCCAGTATTAAAATGGCCCCATACGAGGCACTATACGGGAGGAGATGTAGATCACCAGTTGGATGGTTCGAAGTCGGTGAAACAGAATTATATGGGCCAGATTTGATTCACCAAGCTATTGAGAAGGTGAAAGTGATACAGGAGCGATTGAGGACGGCACAAAGCAGGCAAAAATCTTATTCTGATGTCCGACGTCGTGATCTAGAGTTTGAGGTTGGTGATTGGGTTTTCCTGAGGATCTCACCAATGAAGGGTATTATGCATTTTGGGAAGAAAGGTAAGCTGAGTCCAAGGTATATCGGGCCGTATAAAATTCTTCGACGAATTGGACAAGTTGCTTATGAGTTAGAATTGCCATCCGAATTGGAATTTGTCCACCCGGTATTCCATGTATCTATGTTGAGAAAATGTATTGGAGACCCTTCTCGAGTCGTCCCTATCAAAGATGTACAAGTTACAGAGGACCTATCATATGAAGAAGTGCCAGTGGCGATATTAGATCGGCAAGTCCGCAAGCTGAGAACAAAAGATGTAGCTTCCGTCAAAGTATTGTGGAGGAACAAAAATATGGAAGAAATGACATGGGAAGCAGAAGAGGAGATGAAGTCTAAATACCCTTACTTATTCCAGAATGAAGATAACAAGGATGCTGGTGGAAGACAGGATACATTGGAAGGTGAAACGGCTCTATGAGGTAAGCAATAATTTGAGAATACTCCTCCTTAATACAAAATGGTGATATGTAGATAATGTAAATACGCATAATGCTTTGTGTAGCCTTGTGAAGCCATATGTTGGGCTTAATTACTTGCAAGTTTTGCTAGTGACCATTTTATAGGGGAAAATTGATCGGAAATTTCCATTGGAATCCACGATGATTTAAACTCCCCATAAACCCTTACATTCGAGGACGAATGTTCCTAAGGGGGGGAGGGTGTTACAACCCATATCCACATGTGTTAGTTCATGCCATATATTAGTTAACATAAATCCAAGAAGGAATTATATTTGAGATGATAAGAAGTCAATCCTATTGGTCTTAAGTGATACAAGAGTGTATAAGGGTGATTAACCAGTATTAGAAGTTAAACGAATCAAGGATGTTGTAACTCGTATTTTCAGGTAATCTAGCGGTGCTTAATACACTCAAGAGGTCATTTATTAAGGTATTTTAATCATATAATATCCGTATCATAAGTCTTGAAGTCAAACGAGTTATGAAACAAAAGTCGACAAAAGTTGTCGCAACTTAGGTTCATAATTTTACTTAAACATTAGGTCAAATGTTTCTAATCTTTTATCCTAATTTACAAGGAATTATAGGGTGATCTACCAACGAAATTAAATATCTATGAGTCTAGTTTCCAACGCATTAAACCGTTTATCGATACGATCTCGGAGTAGAGAGATATTCGCATTTTCGCGAGACTGCGCCAAGCACCTCTCTATGGGGCCCACTAAGGCGGTTTAAGATATTTGGACCTATATAGGATGCCTCCAACCCGTTTTAAGTCATTTATTCTCACTATTTTCAGACCTTAGAACCCTAGGAACATCCTCTCAAGGTTCTCTCAAGATTCAAGACCCAAAAAAGGGGCAAACAACACAAATCAAGTGTCGGGAATTCCGTGGCGCTAGTAAGTCTCTTGTTCTTCTTGTTGTTGCTCATTTTTGTGTCGTTCCAGCTCGTGTGGGAGGTTGTTTTAAAGGGTTTATGTTCTGTAAATACTCCCTCATGTTCTTAATATCAATCCTAGGTGATTTCAAGCCTTCTAAAGTGATTCTAGTGCCGAAAAACACTAATTGATCGCTAGTTTCGCTTTTTTGTTGTTGTGGCAGCATTGGAGGGATATTTCATGGAAATTTAAGGTCAAATTGGAGTTGTTATTTCTGTATAAAGGTAAGGAACCTCTTACTCTATATGTATTTAAGATTATCCAAGTTGCAGCTAAGCCATTGAAGCTAGAACTTGTGAAATATATATCGAAAGGCTTGGAAGTAATGTTATTGTTTTGTGGACTGTTTTGCGTTGTTGTTGGGCTGCGTATTTTACTACTATCTTGTGGAGTTTTGGAGGAGGAAGGGTGTGGAGAAACACCATATATATGTAGGGTTATGGGCTGATAGTTATTCGTAACATTTCCAGGTTGTTTGACACGACTACGGTGGTCGTCGTATGTATGGAGTGATTAGGCTGTGTGTGGACTATTTTGGGAGGCTCAATATGTTTATTATTGATGTTGTTTGGGCTGTTTGGTGACTGTTTTGAATGGTGTGAGGTCATATATATAGGGGAGGTGCTGTCCGTTTCATCGTAAAATAGGTTGTGGTCGATACATAATAGTTATGACGCTTAAATGATAACGATAGTATCGTTTCTCTTATTGTAGACTAAGGAGTTTTGACAATTGCATAGCTTGAGATTGGGGCAGTATATACAAGGTATGTGAGGCTATCCCTTTCCTTCTTTTGCACGACTCCGATTGTACATAATGTAATGAACGAGCTTCCAAGATACTCTACTCTTAGAAGCTAGCAGTACTTACATTGTTTTCCCTCTTATGGAACGATTGATGTTAATGTTGCTTCTCTTATTCTTATGTTATCAATGTTGTTCGTACTTCCTAAATCTTATAAGGTTCATAGTGAAGAGTTAGTCCTAATAACGTGTACAGAGGATACCGACCTTACGTCACTCCGAAAGGTTTAGAATGTGATTCTATGAGTCGAGCATGCATTATATATATGTATCTATTTTACTCTACCGAGCCACGCTATAGTTGGCCGGGTACGGCACCTATTGTGCAACCACTGATCAGTTGGGTTTTACCGAGCTCCACGTGGCCGGGTACGATTCTACCGAGCCTATTATGGCCGGGTACGATATGATGATGATGATGCCCACAGAGGCGAATGCTTTAAAGGTTTATGTATTTATACATATGTATCATGCATTTCATGTAAGTAGCCCTCAGAGGTACTAAGATGTTACAGGTTGTATATTCTCTATCCTTGCTTACATTACTGATCGTATTTATGGTTCCTTGCCTTACATACTCAGTACTTTATTCGTACTGACGTCCTTTTATTTGTGGACGCTGCATGTCGTGCTGCAGGTCCTGATAGACAGGCAGGTGCAGCTCCCCCACCACAGTAGACTGTCCAGTTCAGCGGTGATTGGCGAGATCCCTTCTCCGGACTTGCCTTGGTCTTGGTATGCAATTTTTGTTATAGACATTATGGGTATGTCGGGGCCCTGTTCCGGCTATGTTGCAACACTTATGTTCTTTTAGAGGCTCATAGACAGGTGTCGGCTCATGTATAGTTTGGTATGCCTTGTCGGCTAGTTTTTGTTGTATAGTCTTTCATAGTAGCGTGGTAGCTCATACCTTATATGTAGTTTCTTGATTGTCTGGTCATCCCCTGCTATGTATGTTCATGCCGTCATATTTTATTGCTGGTTGTCCATGATCTAGGTCTACCATTTATATTGATCTCGTCAGCCCTAAAAGATAATAATGAAGGTTAGATGAAATGTACGTTGGTGCTCGGCAAGTGTGGTCGGGTGCTAGTCATGGCCCTTCAGTTTGGGTCGTGACAGAAAGTCTACTTATGCAAAGAGGACACAATCACGCAATCCAGATAAATGATAGGGTTGGAGTTTGTATTGAACAAGGACTCAACTTTGATGGAAGATCAGCAATTGAGTCTCAATCAAACTTTGATTACTAACTCATTAAATAATAGTGAATGTTCTCTTTTGCAGGTATTGCACATACGCAGAAGTTAAACGTGAATATGGAGCAAAATAGCAACGCTTTTTGCAAGCAGTTCGTGTGTCATTCAAGTGTGCAAACCTGAAGCTACTTGAATGAGATAGACGAACCAATTTCATTGTGTATATTCTTATTCTAGTTCATTTGTAGTAGGTGGTTTAAAGTTGTACCTTTTCAGCTTTCATAGAAATTTGTAATAGGTACTTTGGGTGTTCAAGTTATAGGCTAACTTGAAGGTGTCGCAACAGTTGAGGTTGTGTGCTACACATGGATTAGAGTTAATCCTTAGGTTTTCAAAGAGTTTTGTAAATGCTGTTTTGGCTCAGTGATTTTAGTGGATGTTTGGAAAAATCCTACTGAGTAGTAGGTCGTGTTTTTTTTACCTTTTGAGCCAGGTGTTTTCCACGTAAAAATCTCTGTGTTCTTTATTTTCTGTACTTTTAATTCCGCAACAGTAGCAGTTAGAACACCTAGAAGAACCAGGTTCTTCTAGATCAAAAAATTGGGTACCACACAAATCACCCCCCTCTTGTGTGGTATTAATGTTTAGAACATCAATTGGTATCAGAGCAGGTTATCCTTAAAGAGGCTAACACCTTAGGAAAAGATCAACATGAGTGCACCACCTGGGAACTGGGAAGAGCAATCCACTACCAGGACTCCACTGTTCAATGGATAGTACTACTCTTAGTGGAAGAACAAGATGAAGGATCACATCATAGGAGAAGACTATGAACTCTAGGACATAGTCACTGATAGTCCTTTGGCAACTACAATGAAAAATGAGGAAGGAGTGGTTGTGCCAAAGACAAGGGCTGACTGCACTGCTAAAGACTTTAAAAAGTGGGAGAAAAATGCTAAGGCCAAGAAATGGCTTGTGCGTGGACTAGGTACAGATGAGTACTGTAGGATCCAAAGTTGTACTACTGCCAAGGAGATATGGGACACTTTGCAAGTGGCTCATGAAGTAATACCTCAAGTGAAAAGATCCAGAGGAACACTGCTGTATTCTCAATATGAGAATTTTACTATGAAGGAAGGAGAAACTATCCAAGAGATGTATACTAGGTTCACTACACTGACAAATGAACTTAAGTCCCTTGGAAAGATTATTTTTGAAGAAGACAAGGTTGAGAAAATCCGGACAAGGGTTCTGCCAGTCTCATGGGAAAGCAAAATCACGGCCATTTAGGAATCCAAGAATATTGCTACTCTCAAACTGGATGAACTGATTGGAAATCTTACTGCTTATGAACTGAGAAGGCAAACCATGAAGATGGATACACATAAGAAGGAGAGAAGCCTAGCTCTCAAAATTACTGAAGGTTTAAATCTGGAAGATGATGAGATGGCTATGATCACTAGAGAATTCAAAAAGTACCTGATGAGAGGAAAGAGTTCTTCAAGAGGTACAACCTTCAACAAGTCAAGAGCTCCTAAGAAACAGACTAATGAGGGTTACTACAAGTGTGGTAAGACTGATCACATGATCAAGAACTACCCTCAATGGGAAATTGAGTGGAAGAAAGAAAGGGCTGAACGAAGGAATAGGAAGAAGGAAAAGGTTCACCAAAAAGGAACAAAGGTTCAACCAAGGCTATGGTTGCTGCTTGGGGAGAAACTTCAGATGAAGATTCCGAAGATGAAGCTGAAGAAGAGCAAGCACTGATGGCCATCAGAGAATCAGATGATGAACAAGAGGTAAGTATCCTTTATCTAAAAAATAAGATTAAATTTTTGTCTAAAGAAAAGTTGGCTGAGCTACTACTAGACTTCATTGATGAGTCTGAGATAATTAAAAATGAGAAAGAAGTTCTATCTATGGAATGTGTGATCCTAAAAGCAAAATGCAAAAGTCTAGAGTCTAGGGCTAATGAGAGTGATAACACAAATGCTGAGTTGAAGAACCAGGTTCTTGAACTTGATAAAAGTGTCCAAGAACTTAGGTCTGAAAACTTAAAACTGAAAGTAGGAACAAGAAAAAAGAAAGCTGATCACACATATCTCACTCTAGAAGAAAACTTGGGAAAAATGAAAGATGAATTGTATAAGAAAGATGAACTCATCAAAGTCCTGAAGGAAGATGTAGGAAAGGTGAAACATGAACTAGACAGAACTTGCAAGTGGAACAAGGCTTTTGATGCACTCTCTTGGCTGCAAGAGCATCACAGTAGCAACAAAAGAGGACTTGGCTATGGGACTCTAGAAGCAAGTACCTCACTCTTCCTGAAAATAAAATCTGCACACACTGTGGCAAGGCTGGCCATTACAAAATGAATGTAATGCAAAAGAAAAGGCCAGTCAAAAGAACAAAGTCTTTGTTCAAGAGAAAAACAAGCTGCCTGGGTGGGCAAGAAGGAATATAATTCATCCTTTTGCCTATAGAAAGGGACCCAAACTAGTTTGGGTTCCTAAGACTAACCCCTGATATCTTTTTGCAGGTCCAAGTGAAAGGGAGGAGCGAAATATGATATATGGATAGTGGATGCTCAAAACATATGACTGGGAACAAGGACCAGTTCCTTTCACTTGAGGACTTAAAAGGAGGTAATGTCTCCTTTGGTAATGAAAAGAAAGGTGAGATCATTGGGGCTGGAAAGGTAGGCAAAACAGATTCTCATTCCATAGAGAATTTCAACCTGATAGATGGATTGAAATATAGCCTAATAAGTGTGTCACAATTGTGTGACGGAGGTAATGTTGTAGCTTTTACCTCTACCAAATGTTTTGTGATTAACCTTACCACTGACAAGATTGTTTTGCAGGGAAAAAGAGTTAACAATATTTACAGTGTAGATTTGTCTACTCTCTTAGAAAATGAACTCACTTGCTTAAGTGTGTTGGTTAATGATCCCCTCCTGTGGCACAAAAGACTTGGTCATGCAAGTCTAAATCAGCTAAACAAATTAGTCTCTAAGGACTTAGTGATAGGGCTACCAAATATCAAGTTCAAGAAAGACAAAGCTTGTGAGGCATGTGCAAGGGGGAAGCAGGTAAGATCATTCTTCAAAAGCAAGAAAATGGTAAGTACAACCAAGTCATTGGAACT
Organism: Nicotiana sylvestris; assembly: GCF_000393655.2. Lineage (NCBI taxonomy): Eukaryota > Viridiplantae > Streptophyta > Magnoliopsida > Solanales > Solanaceae > Nicotiana > Nicotiana sylvestris. The sequence continues at coordinate 35,809,711 of NC_091065.1, forward strand.
GGTCCATATGGATCTATGTGGTCCAATGAGAACCATGAGTAGAGGTGGAAAGAAATATGTAATGGTGCTTGTCGATGATTATTCTAGATTTACCTGGGTTATATTTCTAACCTCAAAAGATGAAGCATTCGAAATGTTTATTGCATTTGTTAGAAAAACTCGGAAACAATTAGGAAATCAACATGCATCCATTAGGTTTGATCATGGAACTGAATTTGAAAAATTCCAAGTTTGCTGAATTCTGTGATAAAAATGGTATAGATCATAATTTCTCTGCCCCTAGGAACCCTCAACAAAATGGAGTAGTTGAAAGGAAGAATAGAACTCTGGAGGACATGGCTAGAACCAAGCTGCTTTCTAGTAAATTGCCCCACAACTTCTGGGTAGAGGCCGTAAACACTGCATGTTACATAATCAATAGATGCATGACCAGACCTCTAGTAGAGAAGACTCCCTATGAGTTACTTAAAGGGAGAAAACCAAACATATCCCATCTTAGGGCATTTGGTTGCAAGTGCTATGTGCACAATAATGGAAAAGACTCCCTAGGTAAGTTTGATCCCAGAAGTGATGAGGGAGTATTCTTGGGATATTCTTCACATAGCAAAGCATATAAAGTGTTTAATAAAAGAACTCTGTGTGTAGAAGAAAGTGTACATGTAATATTTGATAAAACTAACATTCTTTTTGAGAGACAGGAACATGAAGATGAAGCCATTGGATTGGTAAAGGAATTGACTGAATCCCCAGCACAAGTCAAAGTGGCATCAAAAGAAGGAACAAGTTATGGAATAGGTCCTTCAAATCAGGGCAAGCTGACAGGGGGAACTAATCAAGGAGAAATTGAATCAAACCCCCTAGAGGAACTTGTTCATGAACCTATTCGTCAACAATAGAACGTGGGAGAGACATCTAGTAGAAACCAGTTGGTTCTGAAACCTCACAAGTATCAAAATTCTTATCCCATTGAGAACATTATTACTAATCCAACATCTGGAGTCAAAACTAGATCACAACTAAAGAATCTGTGTGCTTTTGATGCTTTCCTATCTCTTATTGAACCTAAAAATGTTGTTGAGGCTTTGTAAGATACAGATTGGGTGAATGCAATGCAAGATGAACTCAACCAATTTGAAAGAAGTCAAGTTTGGTATCTAGTTCCGAGACCCAAGGACAGATCAATCATTGGTACAAAATGGGTCTTCAGAAACAAACTTGATGAAGATGGAACAGTTACAAGAAACAAAACAAGACTGGTGGTACAAGGATACATCCAAGAGGAGGGCATAGACTATGATGAGACATTTGCTCCAGTTGCAAGACTAGAGGCAATCAGACTCCTCATAGCCTTTGCAACACACACGGAATTCACTCTTCATCAGATGGATGTCAAAAGTGCCTTCCTAAATGGCTACCTAAAGGAAGAAGTATTTGTGAAACAACCTCCAGGGTTTGAGAGCAAGGAATGTCTTATGCATGTGTACAATTTAGACAAGGCACTCTATGGGCTCAAGCAGGCCCCAAGATCTTGGTATGAATGGCTATCCAAATTCCTACTGGAGCATGGTTACAAAAGAGGTAAAATTGACAGTACCTTATTTTTAAGGGAAAAAGGTAAAGATCTTCTTGTTGTGCAAATATTTGTGGATGACATCATATTTGGGGCTACCACTGATAGGCTGAGTAAGGACTTTGCAAAACTAATGGGCAGTGAGTTTGAAATGAGCATGATGGGTGAGCTTAACTTCTGTTTAGGCTTGTAGATCAAACAAAGTTCAAATGGAACCATGATCCATCAGCAGAAGTACACAAAAGAGCTAATCAAAAAGTTTAAAATGGAGGAATCTAAAGAAACAGACACACCCATTGCAACTGCCACCAAATTAGATATTGTTGAAACTGGTTCATCAGTCGATCAAAAGTTGTATAGGGGTATGATTGGTTCACCCTTGTATCTTACTGCAAGAAGACCTGACATCGTTTTCAGTGTAGGGCTTTGTGCTCGTTTTCTGGCAAATCCAAAAGAGTCCCACTTGACTGCGGTAAAGAGGATACTGAGATATCTGAAAGGCACCACTGATATGTGTCTCTGGTATCCTAAAGGTAGTAATTTTGATCTAGTTGGATATACTGATATTGATTATGCATGTTTCTTAGTGGATAGAAAAAGCACCTCAGGTATGGCACATTTCCTTGGTTCATGTCTTGTGTCATGGGCTACCAAAAAGCAAAATTATGTGGCCCTATTTACTGCTGAAGCTGAGTATGTTGCTGCTGCTTCATGTTGTGCTCAATTGCTATGGATCAAACAACAACTGGTAGATTTTGGAATTGAAGTGGGATGTATTCCAATATTCTGTGATAACACTAGTGCTATAAGTATGACAAAGAACCCTGTTCATCATAAGAGGACTAAGCACATAGATGTTAGACACCACTTTTTAAGAGATAACTATGAGAAATGATCGATTTCAATAGAATTCTATGCTACTGATAAACAAATAGCTGACATCTTCACTAAAGCACTTAGTAGAGAAAACTTTGAGAGGAACAGGTTAGAGTTAGGGATGATTAAGATCACCTAATAGGTCCAGTTCAGAATGCACAATGATATATATATATTTTGGTTAGGAGTTCTAACTTTGTGTAAATAGCTATATTAATTCTTACTCAGTTTCATACTTTAATTAGTATACTCCTGTGACATGTGTATGACTCACTGATCTCTTACAAAGTTTATTCTATTTTGGAATTTGAGGCATGTTCAAGAGAGTTCTATATAAAGAACCTGGTTCATCAGTATGTGTTCATATGAAAAGCTCAGGTATGTTTTCTATACTCTGCATAATTAGAAAGATTATTTTTCCAATCATGACCAGAAGTCCTACATTCATCAAATTCCCAGAAATTCTATCAGTTGAGCATTGAACCAGTTTCGTTCGTTTAGAACTCTAAAAATCGGGATTTTTGCCTAAAATCTAGCGATGCCTAATAATCACTAAGAGACTGGAATTACATCTTGATTAGACTTCTAATTGACCTCTGAAAAAGATGTCGTTACTGCATTTAAGTCTAATCATCTTTAAATACACGCCACACCTCTTCTTCATTAGTACATAACCGTCAAAACTCTTCTCAAGTTCTGATCGCCCTTCTTCTCACCAAAATTCCCAAATTTTTCTTAAGAAACAATCTACCATGACTAACCCCCAAAATAATCCTGGCACTCCCCCACCAGTATCACCTTCAAATACTTCCTCATCTACACCCCCTAGTGAAACCCCAAAACCTAGGTTTCGCAGGCAAAAAATGTTGGCCAGAAAAATTGTAGCTTCTAGAGCTATAAGAAATGTTCTAAATGAGAAATTGAAGGCTAGCCAGAGGAAGGAAAGTCCTACTCAAGAATCTGACTCAAGCTCTGAGTCTGAAACTTTTATTTCTACCAGCGAAGGAGAAGAACATGGGTCTTCTGACACTGCCAAAATTCAAGAAACCCCTGGTGAGGTAAGTTTTTGTGTGGTACTCTCTAATATGGTTGAAAATGTAGAAAATAGGTTTGTCTTGGTTGGTCCTGTTAAAGATGTAAAAGGGGCTGAATCTAGTAGAAGTGGAGGTAAAAAGAAAGAAAAAGAGAGAGAGCGAGCAAGTGGTGATGAGAGGGGAAATGGGAAAGAAAAAGTTCTGGCTATCTGTGGAGGTGTTGAAGAAGGTGGTAACAAGTCAGGGGGAAGTGGTTCTGGGGAGGCGGCTAAAGGGCTTGTGCATCTAAGCAAGCAACAAGATCAACCTAGTTCATCTGTTGAGGAAACACTGGCTGATCTTCTTAAGAGGGTTGGGGCCAGTTATGATCCAAAGAAGCGTAAAGCTTCCACACAAAAGGCTCCAACTGCTTCCAAGCCAACAAAGAAAAGCAAAATATCATCCCCAAAACCTACTGTACCTTCAGTACTTAAGGGAAGAGCCACTAGAAGCAGGGTCAGACAAAGTAAAGCTGAGTTACAGAAAGCTCTAGAAGAAAGCAAGAAGAAAAAGAAGGAGAAGGGAAAATCAAAGTCTGTGGAGAGTTCTGAGGTTGCAGAAGAAGAAGAATAGGAGATGGAACTGGTCCATCAAGAAAGGGGAACAACTGTGGAGGTATCCTACACCCAAATCAAAAAGGGCTAAGGCTTCTTCCAAGAAGTCTTCCTCTGAACCGGTATCTGATGAACCCTCTTTAGCCAAAAGAACCAGATCTGCAGTGAAAGGTAAGCAGGTAAAAATTACTGAGGAAGAAAAAGAAGAGGAATCTGAAAAGGAACAAGATAAGTTTGCCATCTTTGGCAGAAGAAATTTTTGAAAGAAAGACTGTTCAGAGACCTGGTTGAGCCAGGTTTGTGCAGAAAAGTGAGATGAGGCCAGAGCACAAGGTCTTGTTTGAATTTGTTAACAAGTGCCTGCTGCCCAGACAGGAGAGGTGGCACACTGCCAACTACATGGACCTGGTTCTTATGGAGTGCCTTGTGAGAGGAATGCAGATCAATTGGCCCGCCTTTATTGTCAAATTACTGGACAGGGTCATAAATGGCTCCAAGGCTCATGCCACCCCATATGGGTTCATATTAACTACTGTTCTGGATAGGCTGAATGTGCCTTTGAAGAAATGGGAGATGGCATCAAGCCAGGAACACTTTGGCGTCAAGACTCTTCTGGCTTGTGACTATCCAGTCAATGCCACCCCAGTTGAACCTGGTTCATCCCTGCAAACACCTGTGAATAGCAAGGTTAGGGCTTTGGTTCAAGAGTGTGGATCTAAGGATGCTGAAATTGCTCGGCTCCAGGCTCATGTAGCTAAACTGGAAACTGAAAGAGATGGCCATAAAACTGAGCTAGCAAAAGAAAAGGAGAGGAGTGATGGGATGCTTCAGAATATTCTCAACCTTCTCCAAACCCAACCCTCTAGCTCCTCCAAGCCTTAGGATGTCCAGTTGTTGTCTTCTAAACCAAACTAGTACCCCTACTGACCTAGATTATGGACTTTTTTGTTTTTTTGCTCATGTTTTGGAAGTTTTTCTTTCTTTTTGTGGCTTGTTGGTGGAAACATATCTTATCAATGATAGCTGTTGTTTCTCTTGTTCTATGAAGATTTTGCTCTTAATAGTTTGAATATGTTTGTTGATTATTGATGATTTCATCCATGTTTTCACTTGAAATTGCCCAAGTGGTCATGAGTAATTACTAAAATGTGGGATTCACAATGCATGCAACTTTTCGATGATGCCAAAAGGGGGAAGAGATATTGTGCTTTACTCTTTATTCTGAATAATGTGATATTTATAACCTAATTAAATCTGGTCCTTGATGATAAGTTAAAATTCTAAGTTAATGTGTTGATGGTCAAGCTAAGTTCCTACAGGTTCTTTGATTAGTAAAAGCACAGAGTTTGTCGTCATCAAAAATGGGGAATTTGTTGGCCCAAGTTCAGGTGAAGTTTTGAAGAATGATAAATGAACTCAGTCATGGACCAGGTTCATCATGTGAGACATAGTATTTATCAACCTAGACATGTGAGATACACGTGAAGGAGATAAGTCTCAGTAATCAAGCAGCAATATCTCCTGAATTGATCGAAAAGGTTGCATATTGGATGAGGAGAGAAAGTCTGATTATGGGAAGAGGACACAATCACACAATCCAAATAAATGATAGGGTTGGAGTTTGTATTGAACAAGGACTCAACTTCGATCGAAGATCAACAATTGAGTCTCAATCAAACTCCGATTACTAACTCATTAAATAACAGTGATTGTTCTCTTTTATAGGTGTTGCACATATGCAGAAGTTAAACGTGAATAGGGAGCAAAATAGCAACGCTTTTTGCAAGCAGTTCGTGTGTAATTCAATTGTGCAAACCTGAAGCTACTTGAACGACATAGAAAAACCAGTTCCGTTGTGTTTATTCTTATTCTAGTTCAATTGTAGTAGGTGCTTTAAAGTTGTACCTTTTCAGCTTTCATAGTAACATTTGTAATAAGTACTTTGAGTGTTCAAGTTATAGGCTAACTTGAAGGTGTCGCAACAGTTGAGGTTGTGTGCTACACAAGGATTAGAGTTAATCCTTAGGTTTACAAAGAGTTTTGTAAATGCTGTTTTGGCTCAGTGATTATAGTGGATGTTTGGGAAAATCCTACTGAGTAGTAGGTCGTGGTTTTTTCACCTTTTGAGTAGGTGTTTTTCACGTAAAAATCTTTGTGTTCTTTATTTTATGTACTTTTAATTCCGCAATAGTAGCAGTTAGAACACCTATAAGAACCAGGTTCTTCTAGATCAAAAAATTGGGTATTACACAAATCACCCCCTTCTTGTGTGGTATTGACGTTTAGAACATCAGACACTATAAAGCCGAGGAACTTTCTTGAACCGACCCCGAATGCATATTTCTCAAGATTGAGCTTCATGTTGTATATTTCCAATATGTCGAAGGTTTCCTACAAATGTGCCAAATGGTCCTCTGCACGTAATGACTTAATAGACTTCCATTGATTTAAATATTTGTTCTTCAAACATTCGATTTACTAGGCATTGATAAGTAGCACCAGTATTTTTTGATCCAAATGCATTACATTATAGCAGTAAGTACCGTACTTAGTAATGAATAAAGTCTTTTCCTGATCCTCTAGGTTCATTTGTATTTGATTGTACCCGGAGTAGGCATCGAGAAAGCTGAGGGTCTCGTGGCCGGCCGTAGCATCGATCATACGAACGATATTCGGCAAAGGAAAAGAATCTTTAGGGCATGCTTTGTTTAAGTCTTTATAGTCTACACACATTCTGAGTTTATTCCCTTTTTAGGGACTACGACTACGTTTACTAGCCATTCAGGATATTTTACTTCTCGAATGGACCCTATTTTGAGAAGTTTGTTTACCTCATCCTTGATGAATGTATTCTTAACCTTGGACTGTGGCCTTATCTTTTGCTTTACTGGCTGAACTTCAGGTCCAAGCTCAATCAATGAGTGGTATCTCTGGTGGGATCCCTCTCATGTCAAGGTGGGACCAAGCAAAACAATCCATATTTTTAATAAGGAATTTAATGAGTTTTCCCCTGAGCTCAGGTGTTAACCCCGTGCCTAGGTATACCTTTCAATCGGGCAGGTGCTCGATCAATATGACTTGTTCCAGCTCTTCAATCACTGACTTCGTGGCATCAAAATCATCGGGGATTACGAAGTTTCGAGGTATCAAATAATCATCATCCTCAAAAATTTCTTGCTGCTCCGATATAGTCGAGGCCGGCGACTGTGGTTGCTATTTTGCTTCCTTCTTTCCCTTCGATTCTGGTCCCTTTGTCGATGATAGTGCCGATACTGGTATTACTTCATCAATAGTAAATATTTCTTTGGCTTCCAGTTGTTCGCCGTACACCATGAAGCGTTGAAGGTACTGCCCTCATATTATTAATCTAATGTCTTCTGAGCAGCGCGTTGTATCTTATATCACTATCGATTACATGGAACATTGTTTCCTGGATAGTCCCAACTACATTTACAAGCAAAATGATTTCTCCTTTGGTGGTTTCACTTGCCATGTTGAAACTACTGAGTACTCGAGCCGTATGCACAATTTGATCTTGGAGGCCGAGCTACTCTACAACCCTCGATCGAATAATATTTGCCAAACTACCTAGATCAACCAACACACGTTTAACTTGAATTTTATTCATAAGGATAGATATTACTAGTGCGTCATTGGGAGGCTGTTCGATTCCTTCTGCATCCTCATTGTTGAAAGATAAGGTATCTTCTAGTATGTAGTATATGGTACCCTTCTCCCTTGTGATTGTGACTTTGGTGCGTTTAAATGTCGGGCCCTGAGGAATATCGACCACACCAACGATCAAATGAATCACGTGCTACGGTTCCCTCTGTTTGTTTTTCCTATTTGCATCCCTGTCTCTAAAGTAATTTTTAGCTTGGTCACTCAAGAACTCTCGAAGATGACCTTCATTGAATAAACGAGCTACCTCCTCCCTCAATTGTCTGCAGTCTTCGGTTTTGTGACCATGGGTTCCATGGTATTTGCACACTTGATTTGTGTTCCTTTAAGCTTGACCGGTCTGTAAGTACTAGGCTATCTAGTATCCTTAATCCGACCGATGGCTGATACAATACCTGATGCATCGACGCTGAAGTTATATTCTGACAATCGAGGTGCTTCATTGGATCCAGTATCCTTATCGAAATCGCTTTTGCTCATACGTCCTCGGTAACTCTGTCCCTAATCATTTCTTCTATCATTTTGTACGGGGTTGCTTCCGGGCTTGTTGTTTCTCCGATCTCCACTGTATGGATGGTACCTGTCTCTATTTGATCGTGGTTCCCGATCGACATCCGTTTTAACCTTGTCCACGGACCTGTTGGTATAAACGAACCAACTAGAGTTTCCAATTGATCATCTTCTACTCATATCGATTGTGTACATCGTCCCAAGTGATATCTGGATATTCGATTAAATTTTGCTTTAACTATTGTGAAGCTATGAAACTCCGAGTATTGAGACGTTGTGTAAAAGCTTGAACAACCCAGTCTTCGGTGACTGGAGGAAAATCCATCCGTTCCATTTGGAACCGAGATACGAATTCCATGAGCATCTCGTTATCCTTTTGTCTTACTTTGAAGAGGTCCAATTTCCTTGTTGCAACTTTAATGTGAGCATAGCAAATGAATCAATAGAGTTGGGTGGTAAGTTATGATACCATATCATGGCACCTTTCGATAAAGTTTCTCCAAATTTCTTCAATAGAACAGATTCAATCTCATCTTCTTCTAAGTCATTTCCCTTTATTCTGCATGTGTACGAAGTGATGTGTTCATTAGGATTGGTGGTCCCGTTGTACTTGGGGATGTCCGGCATACGGAACTTCTTAGGAATGGACTTCGGAGCCACACTTTGAGGAAAAGGCTTCGACACGAACTTCTTTGAATCAAAACCCTTTAGAATCGGGGGTGCCCCCGATATTTGATCAACCCGTGAGTTGTATGTTTCTACCTTTTTATCATTAGCCTCAATTTCTTTTCTCCTGATTCAATCCGTTTAGTGAGCTCCTCGATCATCTTCATGATGGCGGGCTCAGTTCCCGATTCATTATCGTTTAATTTCTCCATACAGTTTCGACCCTATGAACAACTTCCTGTGATGTATTGAGCTCAATTTTGCTTTGTGCCCGATTCTGATTTTGGAGTTGCGCTATCGCAGCCTGCTGAGTTTGTGACATTTCAAATATCATTTGAAGGCTAATCCCACCTTCTTCACCACTCTGTGCATTTTTATCGGTTGCTCAGGCGTCTCAGCGGACGCTATTTTTAGAGTCGGCGCCTAAATTTCCATGAATCGCAACATGAGAATTAACATCAATTGGATCTATGGCCTGTGGTCCATCTGGATTGATTGGAGGTACTCCATTTTCCAGGGTGACTATGTGCTCGTTCTCGCCATGAAGACCAAGGCAGATGTCTGTGTGAGTGGGCATTGCTTGAGAGTTTGGCATGTTGATTCCTGAAATCAAAGACACTAACGAGAACAAGTGAAAAGGCAACATGTGTTATGAGGATTAATACTAGGCAGTCACTGTTATCTTCAGTCCCACGGTGAGCGCCAAACTTTTACCTAAAATTTGGATAAAAATTAAAGTTATAGTGTGGTTTTAAGGATACGTGATTTTACCTAACACCAATTGATAATGTAAAGATAAGTGATGGAAATTGACAAGAATATAAAACAAACAATGCTTGGACAATGCCCTCGAGCTAGTTGTGCAATAATAGTTAAAACGTGACAAGCTGATGAACGAAAGAATGTAAATTGAAGAATCAATATTTTATTGCTTTTATCCGTGTGAATGTTAGTATTTACAAATGATGGGGATCCCTCTTAATATAGTAGATGAATCCTAATTAAGGTATAACTCTAATTACAGAAGTAAATCCCATGATTGGCACAAATAACTGCTCTTGATTTGATCTGTTCCGATATTTCCACCGTGATCCTCGACCGGTTACGAATATCTCACTTTTCTGTTATTGTGCTTCGTTCAAATTCTGTCACATATGGCCTTGGTTGCTATACCTATCGATTTCGGCAGACACTTCGATCTTTAGACTCGATGCCTCGTCTTCGAGCTCGGGTCTGATTCATTACAAGGCTACTCCCTGATGCAACTCCTTTGTCTCGCTCAAATATCAGAATCAAGTAGGCCCGATTTTGACCGTATACACATTCTTTTTTTTATTTCACTTAATTATTTATTTTTCATTGCAATATTTTTATTATTGTTACAATACCAAAGGTTAAATAACCATTAATAATCATATTGCTTGGGGCCTAATCTTGTAAATTTAATTGCTTGATATATTTATTGAATTTTAGGTTAAACAATTTGGCGCCCACCATGGGGCCCAAAAAATTGTGCGATTTTTCCAAAATTTTACTTATCGTATGTTGACTTTTGTTCATTATATTTTTTTGTGGAGTATAATGGCTGGAGAACAAAGCAGATCACCATCGCCACGGTGAATCGAAACCAATCTTAGGGAAATACACCGTGTCATTCTAGGGAATCCCCATGTAACGATCCACCCAGTCATTTTGTGTATTAGAGCCTCGTTTTCCTATTTACTATTCTTTAGTATTCTTGTTCTTTATTTTGTGACTTGCGGGGATGGTTAGTTTTATTCCAGGAACGTTTGGGAGTAAATTGGAACACTTAGTTTCGTTGTTGGAAGATTATGTTGTATTAGTTGACCAAAGTTTAACTCTTGTATAAACGACCTCGGATTGGTGATATCATGGTCCCAATAGGTTCAGTTGGCAGTTTTGAACTTAGGTGTATGTTCGAATTTGATTTGGAGTTCCCTAGGATGTTTTGGCTTTATTTTTCGAAAGTTAGCAATTTGAAGGGTTGGAGAGTTCCTAAGTTTGATCGAGAGTTGACTTTGATGATATCAGATTTGGATTATTGTTCCAAAATTTGTAATAGGTCCTTTTTGTCATTTGGAACTTGTGTGCAAAGTTCAAATGCAATCCAAATTATTTAGACTTGAATTGGACGCTTGGTTGGAAGTTTGGAAGTTCTTGAACATAAGAGAAGTTCAACTTGTGTTTTAATATCTGATTATTATGTGATGTTAAGACATGTGTTTTAAGGCTTTGGAATGGTCTAGATAGTGTTTATGGACTTGTTGATATGATTGGATGGGGTTCAGGAGGCTCGAGTGTGTTTTGGATTGATTCCGGATCATTTTTGAGCTTTATTAGGTTGCTGGTGTTGGTGCGTCGCACTTGCAAAGTTTTGTAGTGCAAGTGCGATATTGCACCTGTGGAGGTAGGGACACAAAATTGGGATTTGAATGTGGCTCAGGTGGATTGCATCTGCACAATTTGCGCAGGTGTGGGGCTGATGGTGCAAGGGACTTTGCGTAGAAATGCAACTGCAAATGCGTAAGGGCATCGCATAAGTAATGGGTTGGTTGATTTAGTGGATCTTGCTTCTGCGATTGTTTTTCCGGATGCGATATTATAGAAGCAACCAGTTTGCCCACAAATGCGGAAATCACTGGGCAGACTTATATCTCGAGATTTTTAGCTCATTCTCTCATATTTTGAACCCTAGACTTGGAGATAGATGATTTACGCTTGAATATTTTCATACAAGGCTTTGGGATAAGTAATTTCTAAATGTTTTTGGTATTATTTAAAGAATCTACATGGATTATTAACACCCAAAATATGAAATTTTGAGGGAAATTTGGGAATTTTTCTCTTTCAACTTAAGAGAGTGGAAATTGGGGGTTTGAGCTCTGATTTGGACTTGGTTGTGGAATCTAAACAATTATTTGGACTTGTGGGGTTATAGGTAATCAGGGTCTACCTCTTGACTTGAGTTTTGATCATGTGGGTCCGAGATGTCTTTTTTGGAATTGAATAAAGATTGAAGTTCATTGTTTTAAATTGATGTTTATAGATTTGTTTGACATTATTGAGTTGGTTTTTGCTAGATTCGAGCCTGTTAGAGGTGGTTGTTAAGGGAAAAACTATTCTAGAAGGTTGATTTAGGCTTGTCAAGGTAAGTATCTAGTCCAATATTGTATGGATGAATAACCCTTAGGACCAGACGTTGTTTGTCTAATTGTAATATGTGTAAAGCAATGTATATGCGAGTGATATAAATGAAATAAGACCGGACTAGACTTTAGGCTTCTATTATGCCTTATTTTGATTGTGTGCTCTCTATGATACATGTGTAATTCTTTGTACGACTATATGAGTTTATCCTTTCATACTAGAGGTCATGTTTAGGATTATTTTCTTTTGATTAGCCTAGATGGGATACTATGGAATTGTTGCTATATTGATTTAGTTGTAGTTATGCGTCATGTCTTGAGCACACATCCTCACTTTAATATTATTATGTCCTTGTGCACCTTATTGATGATTTGTGAGTTATGTATCTTTGATGATATATATGTATCTTGGATTGTTATGATTATTGAACATATAGACATAATGAGCGGATTGATATAGTGTTGGTACAAGGTTGTCGTATGATTACGATGATATTGTTACTGTTGTGACACGAGCTCTTTGTCGTGCATCGTGTTGATATGGATCCGCCCCCTTAGGGTCGCCCTCTGAAGTTTTTCTATTGATGGTGTACACGTGGATTGTGGTACATTGATTGATGTTGGTTGATTCCGATGTAGAGGTGGATGATGGTGAGAGGAGTAAAAGGGTGGAAGCTTGGCCATGTACGTGAATACTTTATGCCTTCTTATGCATTTTATATGCTTCTATGTTGAATTCTAACATGCTAATATGTGCCTCTATTATTTGTTGACAGCTCGATTGTCAAGTTTGATTTATCTATGTTGAGTTAGCATCTCTTGATTTGATAAGTTGATGATGTTTCATCTTGTTATATTGTTGTGTTGTTGCACGTTATTATGTATATTACACATTTTCTTTGATTAATGAGTATCACATGACTTGAACCTCATCACCACTTTACCTAGCTTAATCGTGATACTTATTGAGTACATGTTGTCCCGTACTCATGCTTTGCTTCTGCATATTTTTATGCAGATTCGGGTGTTAACAACAGCGGGTCTCGAGAGTGAGCACATTTGTCGATCGAGTGGATTCAAGGTAGTGCTACATGACCATCACAGATAGTTGGAGTTCCTTCCCTTATTTCATACTGGTAGTTATACATTTAAATAGTATTGTACTATTAAGACATATTATTGTATTTAGTTTAAAGCTCATGACTCTATGCTACCTGGTTTTGGGAGTTTAGTATTATGTATCATTATATTGGCTATTGTGGAGCTTTATTATTATTTATATTAATTCTGACATTTTATATCTTTTTTGTTTTTTAGAATCTGTATTGTATGTTGGCTTACCTTATCTTGGAGTTAGGTTTCATTACGACCTTTTGTTGGATTTGGGTCATGACAAGTTGGTGTCAATACTCTAGGCTCATAGGTTCTATGAGTCATGAACACATCTTACGGATTGGTATGGAGATGTCTGTACATATCTTCGAGAGACTAACGAATTATTAGGAAACTTCACTTTCTTTTATTCTTTATCATGCGAATTTGTTTATTCCAAAGTTTGAACCTTTACCTTCTATTCTCTCACAGATAGTGAGGACATGCTCTATGGGAGCAACTCAGCAGGCACCAGTTCACCCTATTAGAGTTGCGAGAGGTCGGGCCGGGGTATATGTCATGGTGGGGAACACACCGTAGCTAGAGGTCCTGCTAAAGCAGCCACTATGGAGACACAAGAAGCTCCAACGGAGGAGCACTTGCTCGATCATGTTGAGAGGGTAGGACAATCTTAGGCACTTGAGAGACCTATGGCTACACCTAGACTTCAGGAGACTTTGGCTCCCATTATGAGTGATTTGGGGAGCTTGACTCAGGCAGGATTGATTCCAGTTGAACCAGCTACTTCATAGGTTGGGAGAGGAGCCTAGACTCCCAGTACACGAACATCAGATCAGTTGGTTCATGTTTATTAGACCCCGACTATTTTGCCGATGTAGCAAGTCATTGAAGTTCAGCCCGATATAGGGCTAGACTTGTCTGCTGAGGAGCAGATGAGGATGGAGAGGTTTCAGAGACTTTTTCCTCCCCATTTTAGTGGACAACCTACCGAGAATGCACATGCCTTCTTGTATCACTATCATCGTATTGTATGCACTTTGGGTTTAGTGGAGTAGAACGAGGTTGACTTTGCTACCATCCAATTGTTGGGGCTGGCATATAGATGGTGGTAGACTTATGAATCGAGTAGGTCAGTTGGCGCAACACCACTCACATGGTCTCAATTCTCAATTCTTTTCGTGGGAGAGTTTATCCCACAGACCCCCAGGGACGAGTTGTGTAGTGAGTTTGAGCACTTATGCCAAGAGGTTATGACTGTGACCGAGTATGCCATGAGGTTTACAAGTTGTCAAGTTATACAACTCTTCTGGTTTCTACCGAGAGGGAAAGGGTTCGTAGATTTCTTAAGGGGCTTACCTACAGCCTTAGGTTTGGGATGGAATGTGAGATTGAGACTGAGACTAACTTTCATAAGGCAATGGAGAATGCTAGGAGACTGGAGCATATCCGCATGCAGGTGAGGGAGGCCAAAAGGCCTTATGGTTTTGGAGGATTTAGTGGTGCCTACTCTAGGTCAAGGGTCAACATACTATAGGTCATTTCAGCTTACCAGTTCAGTTAGCACTTCAAGTTTGACGTGGTGCTCCGGTTAGCCATTACTTTTAGAGAACTCATACAGGGCAGTCATTCTTTAGCGCACCTCTTGCAAGAAGTTCTTAAAGTGTTTATTCTAGCCGTCTAGGGCAGACTCAGTCCTAACAGCCACATTTTCATAGAGATTTTATAAGTGTGGTGATTTGGGGAACATGGAGAGAAATTGTCCCAGGTTTCAAAAGAGTGTACTCTAGCAGGGTACCAGGCCATGATTCCCACACCAGATGTTACACCACCTGCACAGCCAGCTAGATATGGGGGACAAACAGGTAGAGGTCGTCCTATAGGGGATGCCATGCTTGTTGTTATTCTTTTCCTGGTAGGACTGAGGCTATTGCATCATATGCAATCATTAAATGTATTGTTCCAGTCTGTTATCGAGATGCTTCCATGTCATTTGATTTGGGTTCTACTTATTTATATATGTCATCTTACCATGCATAATATATGGATATGTCTCACGATTCCTTGGATATTCCTATTTATGTGTCTACACCTATTGGGAATTCTATTATGGTGGATCATGTCTATCATTCTTGTATGTTACAATTGGGGATTATGAGACTAGGGTTGATCTTTTTTGCTTATTATGGTAGACTTTGATGAGATTCTGGGTATGGATTGGCTATCTCTATACCATGTTATTCTTGATTATCATGCTAAGTCCGTGACGTTGGTAATGTCGGGGTTGCCAAGGTTGGAATGGAAAGGTTCCTTGGGTCACAATCCTAGTAGATTGGTTTCTTTTCTGAAGACTTAAAGGATGGTTGAGAAGGGATGTTTGCCATACTTAGGCTTTTTTAGAGATATCAAATGTTGATACTCCTATGGTTGATTCAGTCTCTATAGTGAGAGAGTTTCGTGATGTGTTTCTAGCAGACCTATCGTGCATGCCACCCGATAAGGATATTGACTTTAATATTGATTTGGCGCCGAACACTCAGCCCATATCTGTTATACCATTTTCCATTGCTCTAGTAGAGTTGAAAAAATTAAAGGAGCAGTTGCAAAAGTTGCTAGATAAGGGGTTCATCAGGCCGAGTGTTTCTTCTTGGGGCGCGCCATTATTAATTGTGATGAAGAAAGATAATTCCATGATAATGTGTATTGTTTACATGCAATTGAACTAGGTTACCGTCAGGAACATGTATCCTCTACCCCGCAGTGATAGTTTGTTTAATTAACTTTAGGAGCTATAGTGTTCTCAAAGATTGAATTGAGATCAGGGTACGATCAGTTGAAGATAAGGGCTTCAGACATTCCTAAGATGACTTTCAAGACTCGTTATGAGCATTGTGGGCTCTTGATGATGTCTTTTGGTTTGACTAATGCCCCAGCGACTTTCATGCATTTGATGAACAGTATGTTCCAACCTTATTAGCATTCTTTTGTCATTGTGTTCATTAATGATATCTTGGTATATTCACATAATAGGTAAGAGCGCTAATAGCATTTGAGAATGGTGCTTCTAGTTCTCAAGGAGAAGAATTTGTATGCTAAGTTCTCCAAGTGTGAGTTCTAGTTGGCTTCAGTGGCATTCTTGGGCCAGTTGGTGTCTAGTGATAGGATCAAGGTAGATCCAAAGAGGATTGAAGAGGTTCAAATTTTTCCCAGACCTTCTACAATCATGTAAATCGAGAGTTTTTCGGGTTTGGATAGTTAGCACCATTGCTTTGTGGAGGGATTCTCATTTATTGCAACTCTATTGAGCAAGTTGACTCATAAGGGTGCTCCATTCAAATGGTCTGACGAGTGTGAGGAGAACTTTTGGAAGCTCAAAAATGCTTTTACTACAACTTCACTATTAGTATTACCCTCATGATTGGGATTATATACGGTCTGTTATGATGCTTCGGGTGTTGGTCTTGGGTGTGTATTGATGCAAGACCACAAGGTGATTCCCTATACGTCGGGCTAATTGAAGCCTCATGAGAAGAATTATCCTGTTCATGATTTGGAGTAAGCAACTATTGTGCACGTGCTTAAGATATGGAGGCATTACTTATATGGCATGCCTTGCGAGGTCTAAAGTGATCACTGGAGTCTCCAGCGTTTGTTTAAATAGAAGGATCTGAATTTGAGGCAGCTGAGATGGTTGGAGTTGTTCAAGGATTATGATATCACCATTCTGTATCATCTAGGGAAGGCTAATGTGGTAGAAGATGCCCTGAGTAGGGAGAAGGGGGGAAGTATTGGGAGTTTGGAATTTATTTCAACTTGGGAAAGTCCTTTAGCTATGGATGTCTAGGCATTAGCCAATAGATTGGTGAGACTGGATATTTCTGAGTCGAGAAGTCTTTGCTTGTGTTTTTTCACGGTCGTCCTTGTTTGAGCGCATTAAGGCCCACCAATATGATGATCCCTATTTGCTTGTTCTTAAGGACATGGTGCAATGAGGTGGTGCTAAGGAGGTGACTATTTTTTATGATGGTGTATTGCAACATCTAGGGTCGGATTTATTTTCCTATTGTCGATGGCGTGAGAGAGTTGATTTTTAAGGATGCTTACAGTTCACGGTATTCTCTTCACCCAGTTGCTACAGAGATGTATTGTGATTTAAAGTAACATTATTGGTGGAGAAGGTGTCACAACCCAAACTGGAGGGCCATAACTAAGCACCCGACCATATTTGCCGAGTACCAATGTACATTTTATCTAGACTTCTTTATTATCTTTTAGGGCCGACGAGATCAATAAAAATGGTAGACATGGATCATGGACAACCAACAATAAAAGATGATGGCATGAACATACATAACACGGGATGAATAGACAATAATGAAACTATATATAAGGTACGAGCTACCACGCTACCATGAAAGACTATACAACAAAAACCAACCGACAAGGCATACCAAACTATACATGAGTCGACACTTGTCTATGAGCCTCTAAAGGAACATGTGTTGCAACATAGCTGGAACAGAGCCCCGATATACCCATAATGTCTATAACAAAAATGCATACAAAGACCACAACAAGTCCGGAGAAGGGATCTCGCCAATCACCGCTGAACTGGACAACCTACTGTGGTGGGGGAACTACACCTGCCTGTCTATCAAGACTTGTAGTACGACATGCAACATCTACAAATAAAAGGACGTCAGTACGAATAAAGAACTGAGTATGTAAGGTAGGGAACCATAAGTATGAACAGTAATGTAAGCAGGGATAGAGAATGTACAACTTGTAACATTTGCGTACCTCTGAGGGCTACTGACATGAAATGCATGATACATATGTATATATACATAATATTTTAAAACATACACCTCTGTGGACACCATCATCATCATATCGCACCCAGCCATAATAGGCTCGGTAAAAAACATACCCGGCCATCAGAAGGCTTGGTAGTATCGTACCCGACGACGTGGAGCTCGGTAAAACCCAACTGATCAGTGGTTGCACAATAAGTGTCGTACCCGGCCAACTATAGCACGACTCAGTAGAGTAAAATAGATAAATATATATAATGCATGCTCGAATCATGGAATCACGTTCTAAACCTTTCGGAGTGATAAGGTCGGTACCCTTTGTACACATTATTAGGACTAACTCTTCACTATGAACCTTATAAGAATCAGGAAGTATCCTCTGTACACGTTCGATATCCTCTGTACATGTTATTAGGACTAACTCTTTACTATGAACCTTATAAGAATCAGGAAGTACCAACAACATTGATAACATAAGAATAAGATAAGCAATATTAACATCAATCGTTCCTATAAGAGGGGAAACAATGTAAGTACTGTTAGCTTCTAAGAGTAGAGTATCTTTGGAAGCTCGTTCATTACATTATGTACAATCAGAGTCATGCAAAAGAAGGAAAGGGATAGCCTCACATTCCTTGTATAGCAATCTCAAGCTATGCAATTGTCACGACTCCTTAATCTACAATAAGAGAAACGATAGTATCGTTATCATTTAAGCGTCATAACTATTATGTATCGACCACAACCTATTTTATGATGAAACGGAAAGCACCTCCCCTATATATATGACTTCACACAATTCAAAAAAATCACCAAACAGCCCAGAGAACATCAATAATAATCATATTGAGCCTCCCAAAATAATCCACGCACAACCTAATCACTTCATATATACGACGGCCACCGTAGTCGTGTCAAACTACCCAGAAATGTTACGAAGAACTACCAGACCATAACACTAAATCTATATGGTGTTTCTCCACACTATTCCTCCTCCAAAACTCCACAAAACAGTAGTAAAACATGCATCCCAACAACAACACAAAACAGTCCACAAAACAGTCTGATACAAGTGAATAACTCGAACTCACGGCTTCCGATCACCGTCCCGTGAGTTCTTACATGTATAGAACAAATTACCATGAATTCACAGCAGAAAAAATGTATAAAAGAGATCAGCAAACTTGCCTTGCTTGTTGGATAACTCATCTCTTCCCTTGGTTCTTCAAACTCTAGGTTTTACCCCCAATTAGAACTTGAAAGAGAGGGAAAATCGATTAGGGTTTGTGGATAATTTTTGGGAGGAATTTTGCAGGGTTTTATGTCTGGTTATTTGTGATATATAATGAGGGTTATATTGCAGAAGATAACCCTTTAAATGGGCCTTTGGCCGACCCAACATTTCCTTTTTTTGGGCTATCATTTAACCAAGTAGGTGACACACCTACTTGTCACCTAGCAGCTTGTGCAGTCTCGCAAAAAGGCCTACATCTCTCTACTACGATGTTGTATCGACAAAAGGTTTAATGCGTTGGAAACTAGACTCATAGATATTTAATTTGGTGGGTAGATCACCCTGTAATTCCAAGAACATTGGGAGAAAAGCTTAATAACATTTGACATAAAGTTTAAGTAAAACTATAAACCTAAGTTGCGACAACTCTTGTTGACCTTTGTTTTATAACTTGTTTGACTTCAAGACTTATGATACGGATATTATATGATTCAAATACCTTAAAATATGACCTCTTGAGAATATTAAGAACCCCTAGGTTTACCCAAGAATACGAGTTACAACATCCTTGATTCGTTTAACTTCTAATACTTGTTAATCACCCTTATACACTCTTGTATCATTAAAGATCAATAGGATTAACTTCTTATCATCTTAAAGATAATTTCTTCATGGATTTACGTCGACTACCTTATGGCATTAACTAACATACGTGAATATGGGTTGTAACATAAGGATGAAGAAGGACATTGTTGGGCATGTTTCATGGTGTTTGAACTGTCAATAGTTCAAGTATGAGCATTAGAAATTGGGTGATTTTGCTTCAGAAGATTGATATACCGGAAAGAAGTAAGAGCACATTACTATAGACTTTGTGGTAGGGCTGCCATAGACCTTGAAGAACTTTGTGGTTTATTGTTGATCGGTTGACCAATTTGGCGCATTTTATTCTTTCTTTGACTTCCTACAATTCAGAGACGTTGGCTCAGATCCACATTAGAGAAATTGTTTGCCTGTATGGTCTACCTGTCTCTATAATCTCAGACCGTGACACTCAGTTTACTTCGCCTTTTAGAGGAATGTTTAGTGAGAGTTAGGCATGCAGATGGAGTTGAGTATTACATTTCACCCTTAGACAGATGGGCAGTCTAAGCGTACTATTTAGATCTTGGAGGATATGTTTAGGGCATGAATTATTGATTTCAGAGGACAATGGGATTAGTTTCTACCATTAGCGGAGTTTGCCTACAGCAACAACTATTAGTCTAGTATCTAGATGGCTCTGTGTGAGGCCTTGTATAGGCATTGATGTCACTATGCGGTTGGTTGGTTGGTTTGAGCCCGATAAGGCTAGGTTACTGGGCATAGAATTGGTCTGTGATGCTTTTAAAAAAGAGAAGTTGATTCCGGAGAGGCTTCTCACAGCTCAGTCTAGGCAGAATAGTTTTGTTGATAGGAAGGTTCATGATGTGGCTTTCATGGAGGGTTAAGTTTCTTGAGTTTCTCCTGTGAAAGGAGTAATGAGGTTTTGAAAGAAGGACAAGTTGAGCCCAAGATTTATTTGTCCTTTTGAGGTCTTGGAGAGAGTTGGCGAGGTTGCTTATAGACTTGCTTTGCCTCCAAGTCTTTCGGGATTTCATTCGGTGTTTCGTATTTCTATGCTTTGGAAGTATCATGAAGATAAGTCACATGTTTTAGACTTCTGCACAATGTAGTTGGATGAGAATCTGGCTTTTGAGGAAGAGTCATATGCCATTTTGGATAGGCATGTTTGGAATCTCTAGTCTAAGGAGATCGCATTAGTTAAGGTCCAGTGGAGAGTTCAGTAGATCGAGGATGCAACTTAGGAGACCGAGCATGATATGTAGAGCAGATACCCTCACTTTTTGGCATTTTGGGTATGATTCTAAATCCTTTCTAGGACGAACATTTGTTTAAGATGAGGAGAATGTAATGAACCGTCTGGTTGTTTTACGTATTTGAGCCTCGTTTCCCCATTTGATGTTTCCCCATATGTTTGTTCATTTTTTTGTGAATTTCGGGGATGGTTGGTTGATGTGATTCTTTGAGTTAAAAATGAACCAATCGACCAGGATCAAGATCTTGAAACGAAAACGTGATTTGTGGGTCGATTTCAAGTAATAACGTATCTGAAGTTTTAGGACTCGGAATCTGATAATTCAAAAATAAGGTGAAAGATAATAATCTAAACTATAAGAAAGACTATTTACTCATTCAAAACAAGTAAACATTGATACTGGACCAGTTCAATGAAAGTTATGATTCTAAGATATCAAAAGAATAAATTTAGATCAAGAAACGTGTTCTTGAAAGATCAAGAACTAAACAAGTTCCTAAAGCCACCACTTCAAATCAATTAATGTGATAAAGAAACACCACACGCAACTAAAAACAAGATAATGCTATCACCACCTTTCTTGGAACCAAAAACCAGGATAAAGAAGATAAAATAGAGAAAAACACTCTATGGTAAAACTAAGGCAAACCTCAAAAACATGAATTTCATTATACAAGGCAAGTGAACCCTTTATATAGGCCTAGAGTCTCTTCTTTGATGAGTACAATTTCTATTCTAATAAGGAAATAAAATAACTAAAGACAAAAAAGTAAAATCCCTATTGTACAAGGAAAAGAAACTAGAATCCTACTAAAAGAAAAATCCTTATTCTAAAAAGAAGATAATAAAGAAAGTCTAAACCTACCAAGAAAAGGAAAAAAGAAATCCTTTCTTGTAAAGAAATAACAAATCCTATTTTAAGAAGGAAAGAATCTTGGCTTCTAACAAATCCTATTTTAAGAAGGAAAGAATCTTGGCTTCTTGAAATCAATCTTGAGCTTCTTGGACTTCTTGCGCTTCTTGAAAATAAGTCTGTATGTTTGGACTTAAGTTCTAAAACATGATCTTCGCCAAAATTAATAAAAGTTAACATACATTATTCTATTTCACCATTTTTCCCTGGTTTAGAAAGACTTGTCCTCGAGTCTAAAGGCTCCACAAATGGCATAAGATAAGCAACTTCCATGATTTGATACAATCTATAATCACCGGTCTTTAAGTTGCATTTTTCTAACTCTTTAAATAGTTTTATCTTCTTGTAACAAAGCTTAGCTTGTGGTAGACCTAAATCCCAGTTTCTCAATAATAACTTTTTCCCAATATTTTTAAAATGAGTCCTCTTAAATTGATTATTAAACACTAATCCTTACCCATAAGTTATTTTCTTTTGATCTTCAGGAATCTTAAACTTCGCCGTGTCAATGTGATGCTTATGGGATATTTCAAAAAGATCGATGTAGTATCACAAAAACCTTCAAAAGAATCAAATTCAAGTACCTTTGGATCAAGCTTGGAGATCGAAGTATATCTTCATGAGAATTCATCAGCAACAACGATCTCATATTTAACTAGATCATCACCATTGATGGGATATGTGTTGAGATCTCCTGTTCCTATTTGTTCTTGAATATATTCATCCTCTAGAGGCAAGAAAAAAGATGGAACAAAGTATGAACTCAAACCCTCCATTATGGACTACTTTTTAAGCAACCCTTCCTCTTGTGTTAGCAAAATTTCATGGACTTTTGGATTAATGCAATATGCTTCCTCATTTAGAAGGATATAATAAACAATCAAATCGATATTATATTGAGTATCTCTATTAGGTGGAAAATTAAGTTCACATATGGGATGCTCCAACGGATCATCATCAAACTTCCGAGATAAATCCTCAACTTGTGGATACAGTGCATGCTCCTCCTCCTTGTGCTCTTCCATAGTAATACCAACATTCAAATACATTTCTCTATTGATTGAACCAATTGATTGTAATTTGTTCACAAAAGAATCATTCTTGGGCTACAAACTTTTAGCAATTTCTTCTGGATTAAGTGGTATTAATAATATTACGTCCATCCTATGTAAAAGAATAAGTACTAAGGTCTTCATCATATTTAGCGCACCTATCATACACCCAAGGTCTTTCAAATAATAAGTGACAAGCATCCATTTTCACTATGTCACACCAAATCTTGTCTTTATAGATCTTACCAATATAAAAAGATGATAGGCATTGATGAGTTACCTCTAAACCGTCATCATCTTCAACTTCAATGTCGTAAGGATATGGATGAAGTTTGGTTAAAAAACTAAGTTTAGTAACCATCTCTTCAAAAATGATAATTATATGACTCCCACGATCAATGATCAATGAGGAAACTTTTCCATGGGAGGTACATCTAGTGCGAAAAAGTGATTCTTGTTGCCACAGTTCTTTATCTTCTTGAACCAAGAAGCTTCCTCTTGGTTGAATCTTGGTCATAATAAATTTGTAAACCTAGGACCTATGTATTATATCTCTGATATTAAATTGATGTGAATCTTCATGTTAACAAAGAACTAATACGCCAGGATCAAGATCTTGAAACAATAACGTGGTTTGTGGGTTGATTTCAAGAAATAATGTATCTCAAGTTTTAGGCCTCGGAATCTGATGATTCTAAAACGAGGTGAAAGATGGTGATTTGAACTACAAGAAAGACTATTTTCTCGTTCAAAATGAGTAAATATTGATGCTGCACGAATTCAATGAATGTTATGATTTTATGATATGAAAAGAACAAATTTAGATTAAGAAACTTGTTCTTGAAAGGTCAAGAACAAAACAAGTTCCTAAAGTCACCACTTGGAATTAATTAACGTGATAAATAAATAACGCACGCAATGAAAACAAGATAAATACTATCACCACCTTGCTTGGAACCAAAAACAAGGATAAAGAAGACAAAATAGAGAAAAACAACAACAACAACAACCACCTAGTAGAATACCACTAGTGGGGTCCGGGGAAGGTAGAGTGTACACAGATCTTACCCCTATACCGGAGGATAGAGAGGCTATTTCCGGATGACCTTCGGCTCAGAGACAATAGAAAATAGAGAAAAACACTATATGGTAAAACCAAGGCAATCCTAAAAAACGTGAGTTCCATTCTACAAAGCAAGAGAACCCTTTATATATGCATAGAGTCTTTTCTTTGATGACTAAAATTCTTATTCTAATAAGGAAATAAAATAACTAAAGACAAGAAAAGTAAATTCCCTATTCTACAAGAAAAAGAAACTAGAATCCTACTAAAAGAAAATCCTTATTCTAAAAGGAAGATAATAAAGAAAGTATAAACCTATCAATAAAAGGAAACAAGAAATCCTTTCTTGTAAAGAAATAATAAATGCTATTTTAAGAAGGAAAGAATCTTGACTTCTGGAAATCAATCTTGAGCTTCCTGGACTTCTTGCGCTTCTTGAAAATAAGTCCATATGTTTGGACATGATCTCTAAAACATGATCATGACCAAAATTAATAAAATTTAACATAAATTATTCATTTTCATCATTGGTTTGGTTCCAGGGAGGTTTGGAAGTGAATATGAACACTTAGTTCCATTGTTTAAAGCTTAAGTTGTAAGAGTTGACCAAGGTTTGACTATTGTGTAAACAACCTCGGATTGGTGATTTGATGGTTCCAATAGGTTTTTATGGTGATTATGGACTTAGGTGTATGTTTGGATTTTGATTTGGAGGTTTCTAGGATGTTTTAGCTCTATTTTCCTAAAGTTGGAAATTCGAAATTTTGGAGAGTTCCTAAGTTTGACCGGCAATTGACTTTGATGATAGCAGATTCTTGTTGTTTTGAAACTTGGAATAAGTTAATTTAGTCATTTGGAACTTGTGTGCAAAGTTTGGATGCAGTCCAGATTTGTTAGGCTTGAATCAGACGCTCGGTTTGAAATTTTGAAGATCTTGAACTTAAGAGAAGTCATTTGTGTATTGATATTTGATTCGTTAATGCGATGTTAAGGCATGTTTTTGGAGGCATTGAATAGGTATGGAGTGTGTTTACGGACTAGATGGTATGATGATGGGGCTCTGAGAGGCTCAGGTGTGTTTCAGCTTGATTCCGGATCATTTTGGAGCTTGTAAGGTTGCTGGTGCTGGTGAATTGCACCTGCGAAATTATGGGTGTAGAAGTTGGATTTGGAAGTGGCCCAGCTGGATCGTATCTGCGTTGAAGCTGCACGGTGGGGCCGCTGGTGCGAGGGACTTTGCAAAGAAGCTTAACCTTAGATGCGTAAGGACGTCGCAGAAGTGATGGGCCGATTAGTTTACTAGATCTCGCACCTACGATGGTTTTGCCACAGATACGACATCATAGAAGTGACCAGTTTGTCTGCAGATATGGAAATTGCCAGGTAGATTATATTTCGGAAATTTTAGCCCATTCTCTCATACTTTTGAAACCTAGACTTGGAGAAGGGCGATTTTGGCTTGGAGATTTTCACACATGGCTTTGGGGTAAGTGATTTCTATGCATTTTTGGTATTATTTCAAGAATCTAATGAATTGTTAACACCCAAAGTATGGAAATTTTAGGGAATTTTGGGGATTTTTTTCTTCAACTTAAGAGAATTAAAATTGAGGTTTTGAGCTATGATTTGGACTTGGTTTTGAAATCTAAATATATATTTAGACTCGTGGGGTTATGGGTAGTCGGAATCTACCTCTTGACTCGGATTTTGATCATGTGGGCCAAGGTTGACTTTTTGGGAATTGAATAAAGATTGAATGTTTATTATTTATAATTGATTCCTATAGTCTTGTTTGACATTATTGAGTTATATTTTGCTAGATTTGATCCGGTCGGAGGGGGCTCCTAAGGGA
The DNA here is from genome assembly GCF_000393655.2 of Nicotiana sylvestris. Lineage (NCBI taxonomy): Eukaryota > Viridiplantae > Streptophyta > Magnoliopsida > Solanales > Solanaceae > Nicotiana > Nicotiana sylvestris. Next base: position 35,835,704 of record NC_091065.1, read on the forward strand.
AAAGCTATTCTAGAAGGCTGATTTGGGCTTGTCTAGGTATGTATCTTGCCTTAGGATTGGACATTGTTTGTCTAGTTTTACTATGTGTAAAGCAACATATATGCGAGGTGACGATCGTATATGCAGGTGTTATGCGTGAAATATGACTGAACTAGACTTTAGTCTTCTTTTTTGCCTTACTTTGATTATGTGCTCTCTATGATATACATGTAATCCTTTGTATAAATACATGATCTTATCCTTTCAAGCTAGAGATCATGTTTAAGATTATTATCTTCTGATTAGCCAAGATGGGATATTGTCGAATTGTTGCTATATTGATTTAGCTGTAGTTATGTTTCACATCTTGAGCATAGATTCACAATTTATTGTTATAGTGCACCTTATTGATGATTTGCGAGAATATGTCTCATTGATGATATATTGGTATTTTGGTTAGTTATGATTATGCCACAAATGTCCATGATGAGCAGATTGATTTGGTATTGGAACATGGTCTCTTCCGTGCGGACACTATGGTGCGATGATGTTGTAGCACAATATCTTTGTCATGCGGTTATGATGATATTGTTATCAGTGTCGCATAAGGTCTTTGCCATGCAGTTATGATGATATTGTTATTATTTTGGCACTAGGTCTTTGTTGTGTGGTTATAATGATATTGTTATTGTTGTGGCATGAGGTCTTTACCGTGTAATTATGATTATATTGTTACTGTTTCAGCATGAGGTCTTTGTCATGCAGCGTGTGGATATGGATCCATTTGTAAGGCCCCATAAAATTCTGCCAAATTTTTTAAGGTTTTGTAGTGCTGAGGTAGACTAATATGTACAAAGCTTGCAGAAGAATGCAATGAAGTGTTGATGAAAATTTTTGGCAAAAGAAGGCAATTCTGCGGTCAGTTTTGCGACCGCACAACTGTTCTGCGGACTGCATAAGTGTCGCAAAGTTGAGCACAAAATATGTGTAATTTTTAAGGTCATTTCTACGGTCCATTATAAGATCGCATATCCATTCTGAGATCCGCACTTTCGTCGCATATTTTGTGTGAAGAATTTTGTGGGGAGATTCTACTGTCAATTATGTGGCTGCATAACTGGTCTGCGGACCGCAAACCTGCTGCAAACCCAACCCGAACATCCTAGGTTTTGGGTACCATTTCTGGGATCCATTTTGCTGGCCGCATAGTTATTCTGCGGTCCACTCTACGACAACAGAGTTAATTTCGGAGGGACCATTTTCTGATTTTATAACCCGACCCCAATTTGATTAAAAGCCCTGAGGCTCATTTTGGAACAAAGATCTGGCGATTTTAGAGAGAGGGGGAGGAAGCCCCAAGTGTGTTGTTCATCAATCCTTGTCCAAGCTTTGAAATCCAACAAGGAAAATATCACAAGATCTTCACCCAAGAGGTAAGGTTCTAACCCTACTCTTTAATTTCGAGTTTGGTAGAAGATGGGTAATGGGGAGTGTGATTATTGGGTATTATTTATACATGCATGTAGCTATAAATATGGTGGGAAGGTAATTGAGCTAATATGAGTAAACTTTTGGTATAGAATGGTTTGTAGAATGAAGGAAATCTTGTAGAAAAACCTTGTAGTCAAATTTGCACACCCAGTGTTTGATAAAATACTCAAATGAGCTGAAACCAAGAATATCTTCCTAATTTGTGTTCAATTTGTTATGTCTCATAATAGATTGGGATTGCTAGGATTTCCGGAACATTGTAGTAATTTAAGAAAAGATCAAGCAAGGTATATTGGCTAAACTTCTCTCTTAGAATTGAATTCCATGATGTTCCCATAAGTTTCAAGTATGGTTGGCCCAGGTTCCTAATTCCCATGTTTTGAGTTGTTCCTAATAAATTCAATTATCCTGAGTAAATAAAGTATCGAAAGTTATGTATTCAAAATGTGTTCCGAATGCTCCTATCACATTGTGTTATCCTTCGAGAATGTGTTCAAAAATGATATGTGTATTAAAATGTTATGGTTTTGAGTCGTGTTTCAAATGAAAGTTATGATGCCAAATTGTGTGAGAAAAACTCAATGTGATTAAGACTCTTAATTGCTCATATGTGTACCTGAAGTCTTGATTTGAAATGCCTTATTGTTGATAACCTATAAAGATGCTGGAAAGTGAAAGAAGTAAGTTGGAGATGTGAGTGTGGCCACCGTGCCAATAATAACATTTATACTTGTGGCCAATGGTGCCAATGAAATGAAACAATGTGAGAAAGGTTATTAAATGAGCCTTGATTCAACTATTCCAAATTGACTTCGCAAATGTATTTTCCTAAAAGCTTATGTACTCAAGTCATGCCCAAATGTGACTGTTTTAACTAATGCTATGCTTTGTAAGTATTTCCAATGTATTTTGAGCTTTTACATATTCATGAGTTGAAATTGTGTATCGCCTTTTTGGGGAAAAGTATTTCAAGAATAAATGATGTGTTACTCTTTTATGATTTTAACTTGCACGTCGATTGCCAAATATTTTGCTCCACTTTCTGGAAAGAAATCTATTGTGTTTAAAGCCTTCAGTACTAACGAAACTAAAGTTGTGATTTCCAGAATATTCTATATTTTGATATTTATTTTTATGATCCATGAAAGGAAAGATATGAAAGTTTGGAATATAAAATACGTCCATCTTGCCATGAACGAAAAATCATATGTATGGCCAAGAGAGCCAATGAAATAATGGTGTTGTAAGTGGTTGAAAGTAATAATGAAGCTATATACAGTGTGAAAGGTTATAAGGTAAAGGCAATTGTATTTCTGTTTCCCTTGTATGAAAATCAAAATGTTTTTGGGAGTATCGCTAGTCACCGAGGAAGGGTAGGTTGAAATAACCTAACCCCGAAACTACACGTGCTGGTGTAGTAGTGTATTGTGACTATTACCCTTATTTGGGATGAAATTAATGTGATGAGAATATTCCTCTTAATTGGGATGAGATGATTGCTAGCAAAAAGGGTGATGCCAATCCACACGGTATTGTGGTGTGACGACCTAGCCAATCGGGTCAAGATCGGATGCCATGCCATGCACATGGTGGTATTATGATTGTGATTATACCTCCGCTCGCATACATTGGGCTGATGCAGAAGGTTCGCTTTGTGTAGAAATTATTGTAATTGGATGTCTCTGGTGAGACGACTTAGCCGATCGGGCCGAGATCAGACTCTGTGCTAAAAGTATGGTAGAATTGTGATTGGATGTCTCTAGTGCGATGTCTTATATGATCGGGCCGTGATCAGACTCCATGCTAAATTTACGGTGGTATATCGATACTGGGATAGTGATTGTGATTGTGGTTACTATCTTCGGATGAGACAACTTAGTCGATCAGGTTGTGATCGTACTCTGTGCTAAATTCACGGTGGTATATAGGTACTAAAAATCTCCCAACCAAAAATAATATTATCTTCATATTTTGCTTATCATCTTCATAGTATTATCTTCGTATTTTGAAAACGGTTATGTTTTAACTTGGAATTTGGATATCATTGATTGTTGCTTGTTGTTTCCATGGTCTTCCTTTCTTACATTTGAATTCTATTTTGAAAGAGGATATTTTGTTTTATATACCAGTACTATTCCATATGTACTAACGTCTCTTTTGCAGGGGGCGCTACATCTTCGATGGATGCAGGTGGTTCATTAGCGGGCAGCTTTGGTCCTTGGTAGCAGTTACTCCCTTTTATGCAGGTTTTGGTGAGACATACTCTATTTCGGGACTAATGTCACTTGATGTTGTACGTTATGTTTTGAGATATAGCTGGGGCCTTGTTGCCGGCACTTCCATACTACTCTTCTGTTGTACCTAGAGATTTCGTAAATAGGTTGTGGGTGGTGTTTGATGTTGGAAATTGAACTAGAAGTGTTGCTACTTGGAAACCATATTTTTTATTATATTTATAAACTTATAATATTTTGAAAATTATAAATGAAGTTTCTAATGGTAATGAAACGAGTGTTCTCATTATTCATGGGTGAGTTTGGGTAGAAAACAATCTTGCTATTATGGAGCTTTATTCCGCTGTTTATGTTAAGTACAAAAATTTATATCTTGTTTTGTTGTTTTGAATCCCTGCTATATGTTGGCTTACCCAGTCTTAGAGGTTAGGTGCCATCTCGACCATTGGTGCGATTTTGGGTCGTGACACCCCACCTCAAAGAACTTCAAATAGAGGAACAGAAAGGGCATAACCAAATTAGGATGATTTCAAGATCCAACAACAGGATTAGAACTAGAAGATTAGTGTGGCATTGTTGGCTTGGACTAGGAATTCAACCGAGGGATTAGAGTGTGGAATATGATAGAGATACTCTAAATTTTGTACTAGGAAGCTCAGGTACCAGGGGACTCACTAGCGATCTAAGAGATGGAGGCTCAGGAACCGGTGATGTCGGGAAGGCCCTTGGTACTTCTGAACTACAAAGTTCAATCTTAGCGCTACGTGAGTCAATTTTAAAGTTGATTAAGGAGAAAAATGAGCACATTGATCAGATCCCGATGGTTGAGTCAGCGCTCAATAGGATAGATATAGAAGGGTACTTCCAACAACCATGGAAACCAATTGTTTCCCCTTACCTATATCCAAAAAGTTTAGGATGCCAGAACTTGCAAAGTATGATAGAACTACAATTTGTCAAGACCATGTCATAACCTATACAATCAGTCTTAAGGAGATGACTTAGAGAAGCCAGAAATAGAGGTGGTATTGATCGTGGTTTGGGGAGACTAAAAGAGCATTAAAATGGTACCAATTTTTACCCAAGAACTCGATAGGATCATGTGCAAAACTTGTTGATGCCTTTACTAAGGCCCATATTGGGGCCTACAAGGTAGAACAACAGATGGAAGATATCTTTAAGATCTAGTAAGTATACATAGGGTTACTCCGTGACTTTGTGGATCAGTTCTATAGGGAAAGGATATAACTGTAGGAAGTACAAAAAAATCGGGCCACTTTAGCTTTCGCAAACAACTTGTAATGACCCGACTGATCATTTAGAGTTTTAGAATCTCATTCCCTTATTTGAGGATTTCTATAGGTTGCTTTGAAGTTTTATAACTTGTGGGGATGGGTGATTTGGTTTTTGAGGCTTTTGGAGTGATTTGGAACACTTAGTTCCTAAGTTGAGGGTTAAGGTTGGAAGCGTTGACCAAAGTTAACATTATGGATAAACAACCTCAGATTGGTGATTTGAAGATTTCAATAGGTTTGTATGAGGATTTCTACTTGTATGTGTTTTTGTTTTGGGTCTCAGGTGGCCCGGGGTTGGTTCAATGCTTTTAGCCGAAGGTCGAAATTTTAACCTTAAGAGAATTTAAGATTTTCGGTTTGATGCATGATTCTTTGTTTTGATATTTCTTTTAGCGTTTTGAGACTTTGCAAAAGTTTATAGGTTATAAAGACTTGTTAGGATGATTGGACGGGGTCTCGGGGAGCTTAGGTGAGTTTTGGGGTGGTTTCAAAGCATTTCCTTATATAGAATTGTGTCTCACGATTGTGTAGAAGGTACTGGGGGTTAGGAGTTAGTGCTTCACGATCTCACATAATGTTTTGGTCGGGGAGCTCAAGTGTACTTAACAATTGGATGGTGAAGGTTCACGATCACGTAGGGTTTTCTAAGTGTGCTTCACGATCGCGTGGGCTCAATCACAATCACATTAAGGATTTTTTGTAGAGGTTGTGTGCTTCACAATCGCGTGGGTTAGCTGTCGTGATCGCAATGAGTAAATCATTGGCATTGGTATTTTATGTCCATATTTTGGGATTTAGCTTATTTTTACCATTTTTGAGGTTTGAAAAATGAAAGGAGGAGATTTGAATAGTGTTTTCACTACAATCTTTAGGTTATACAATTTTTACTTAGATTTGATCATATATCATGATTTTCTATGTATTTCTACATCTAATACTTTAGAGAGTATATCTTGAGATTTTGAACATCGACATGGACTCGGTTTGGAAACTAATCACGTATTTTAACTCATCGGGTTATAGGTCAACGAGATCTGGCCCTAGACTTGGTTTTCAACCATATGGTCCTAGGAGTTAATTTTTGTTAACTTTTGAGATTTACATGGTAGTATTAGAGAGATGCAAGAAACAACTTCTGGTTCGTAGGAGGTCCCATCAGAGCGAGCAGGTCAGGTTGAGTTACTTCTGGGTTTAGAAGTCGGCGTGACTCGGTTGAGTTATAGAGAAATTAGTTCTGAGGATTTCATTATGTGTTAATGGATTCAAAGAATTCACGATGTTTATGTCCACAGTTCAGGATTGACATCTTCTATAGCTATAGAAAATATGTTACGTATGGTGATGTCCTCCTGGATTAAGTTAAGTGGAAGGTTCTTGGTCAATGAGGTATTCGTCATGCTTGTGGTTCAGAGTTGCTTATGAGGTTTTTGTATTTTTGCTAATTAACATGATGATTGCGGTGCACCATGTAGGGTTGTAAGTTGCGAGTTCAAGGTTGCAATTTAGTTTCAGATGGAAGGTTATGAGTTATTGATGGAATGGATGACTTCGGAAGTTTAAGAGAATGCTGGCACTATTTGATTTCTCCTGAGAAGAGCGTGCATTTTAGAAGGCATACTGTGTTTTGACTTGCAGATGCTTGACTAGTATTATGATGATCGTTTAGTTTTAGGCTACTGAGGTTTAGGTTTTTTCTATGTGGCGCAAAAGATCTATGTGAGTATTTTCCTTAAGATGATGGAGTATGAGTGATGTGTCAGCCATTTGAATAGTGGAATTGAGATCAAATATGGAGATTCTAGTATTCATGAGGTTTAAAGAGTAGATATTCTTATAGGCAAACTTATTCCATAGTTATGGACTATAAAGATGATAAGAATTTGATAGCTAAGGGTATGCGTTATGGATAAGTTGCTATGGACGTTTGGAAGGTTATATACCTGTTTGGGAATCATCAAAATTGGTTTGGGGGCTATTTTTTGTCCTAATGAGAATGTGTATTCTATATCGGATCAGTTTTGCTTACTCTTATGCAATTGTTATCGTAGGTATTTCATCGGGAAGAATGGATGTTAATTGTGCCCTGGTCCATGTTATATGTTTTTCTCTTATGCTATGACGAGTTGTAAGTTTACATGATTATTCGCATGCATGTTGTAATCCTATTTAGGCCTTATTGCGATGTGGGCGAGATGGCCCTCGTGATGCTGATTTGCTTATTGCATCTTAATTATCTTTGCATTTCTACATATTGTATTATGCCTATTCGTCATTCCACAATTATATTTGCGCACTATATCGTTCTTAATGTTGGCGCACATGTGAATAGTGAGCCCAAGCATTACAGCTCAATGGGTATCCCTATGTTGATTGATATATTTGAGATCGGATTGCACATTGTAATGGAGTTATGTGGGATACCCTTCCTTGTTTTTATTTCGTGTTTTATTTTTCCCCTTTGTGGGATGAGTTCATGAATTTAAGATTTTGTTGTTATATCAGTTGTACTTGTTGAATAGTCCTCGTACCTTGCTTTCTTTCTATTTTTGGATATATTTAAGTTATTGCTTGTTTGGTGCACAGACTGCATTGTGTGAGGATCTATGTAGTTTTTGGTGTGACTTTTCGGTTGAGTTGCTTGTGTTGGGTGAGACGAGGTATTTAAACCTGGGACTTTCACTATTGTATTGGGATAAGGAATGTTTGGAAGAATAATATCATATTCCTGCTCACAATTTGGCAATGGTCCTTATCGGATGAGAGAGCTTCTTGACTTATTGATTTCATTGTTGGTTACGAGTTTCTGTAAGTTTCTTTTATCGTTTGCAGTGTTGAGAAGGTTTGGAATGAGGTTTCATTTGATATAAAGTATATTATTGGCACCAGCTTTGGTAATGAGCATGTATTGTCACTACCAGAAATTATGCCTATGGCAATGACTTTTTAGAAACAGTTATATAGCCCTTGTCGTAAACCATCTATTGTAATGGTTTTAACTGTTACATTTGCATCTCGGTCCTATTGGTACACTTCTATAACTAAACCGTTACATCAGCTTAATAACTGTTTCCCTAGATGCCTTTATGCAACGATTGTGGTAACCGTTGCAATAGATATCTATGTTGAGACGTTTCTTTCGAAAAAATAATCTACTGAAATGGTTTTACTTCCCCTTATTTTTGGTTTTCTAATTTCTGACTAAACTCACAACCTTTTTTATAATTCTAAAAGAGACTTAAATCCCTTAGCTTTGAACACATTGAAATAATGAGGTACAAACCCTAAGAAATTGTCTCCATCTATGCCAATGCTTAATCCGTCGAGACAACACCATCGGCAAGGAACTTTCTCCACCTCCGTCTAATCTTCCCCCGTTGCTCATCTCAAGCTTCGTCTAAGAGACAAACCCTAAATAGACATCACCTCCGACAAACAATGAAGAACCAAGTCCTTGATGTTTTCGATCATATCACTTCCCCAACTTCTCTAGTGTTTTCCAAATCAAGCACATCAATGGAAACTGGTCAACTGATGCACGTTGCAGGAATTGAAGCAAAAAAGTATAAAAGGAAGAAGGAAAAAGGGAAGTTAGAGAGGAAAACAGAATAACTCTTCATTCATAATTCTTCCAAAATGATAAGTATTATTGATATACTGCAAAATATAAGAGGGACTAGGGAGCAAATAAGAAACAACTATTAATAAAGATGAAGGACTAAACTGCAATTCCACTCTTATTTTTAATAACTAATTTCTAACAAATTTAATACTCTTCTATAAGCCTAAGGTATTGCCTCGTACAACTTGGGACCTCTCAAAATTGTATCATTACTCCCTCCTTTGAAAGCTTCCTTGACCTCAAGGAAGAAATGTAGGAAATCTAGTCTTCACCATAGCAGCATATTCCCAGGTTGCCTGCTCTTCAAGAACTTGTTCCCGTTGAATCAACCACTGTGTGATAACCTTGTTACCTTTTTGAACCATTCTACGCTTCAGGATTTTTACAGGTTTTGGATAATAGGGGTTAGAGATGTCTAATATAGGGGGTGGTTAACCTGCTTAGGAATGTCATAACAAGGTATCAATAAGGACACATGAAAGGTGGAATGAATTAGTATCTCAGGAGGAAGAGCAAGCTTGTACGCAACTGAACCTACTCTGTCTGTGATCAAATATGGACCATAGTATTTGTAAGACAACTTATTAAAGTGGTGGTTAGACATCGTGATCTGCCTATAGGTTGCATCTTCAAGAACACCCAAACTCCAATGTAAAATTGTCTATCAAATCTGTGTTTATTGGCCTGAGAAATCATCATTTGTTGAGACCTCACCAAATGATATTTAAGTAACTGCAATTTGAATTCCCTAGTTACTAGAATCCTATCCACCTCCTCTATCTCAGAATCTCGAGATACATATGGCAAATGGATAGGAGGAAGTTGTCCATATAGGGACTCATAAGGTGTGCAATGGATAGAAGAATGGAAAGTAGTGTTATACCACCACTCCACAAAGATTAGATAATTGAACCAGTCTGCAGGTGTCTCTGAACAAAAACATCTGAGATACGTCTCCAAACATCTATTCAGTACCTCAGTTTGTCCATCGGACTGAGGTTAGTAAGCAGTTGAAGTGCTCAAGGTAACTCCTTGGATTGAAAAGAGCTCTTGCCATAGTTTGCTAGTGAATATAGGATCTTGATCACTGACAATATCTGTTGGCATCCCATGTAACTTGTTGATGTATTCCATGAACAACTTAGCAAGCTCACTAGCGGTGTAAGGATGAGATAGGGTAATGGAATGGGTATATTTGGTTAGTCTATAGACTACAAGGCCCTCAATGAAGTCCATGCTAATGCTACTCAAAGCAGTTACAGGTACTTTGAGGGGTTGAAGTAACCCAGGGTAAGCAAGGGTATCATACTTGCTCCTTTGGCAGATGTCACACTGTATGACAACATCTTCCTTCAGATTCTTCTAGTAGAAGATGGAGGATACCATATTATAAATATTATCAATCCTAGAATGTCCTCCTTAAGGGGAAGAATGCCATATTTTTAGGATTTCACTCTTCAGTTCAGCATTGGCCCTACGACCAGTTTCCTTTTTCTTCTTAGTTGCTGATTATCGAAATTGTACCTCTTCTGTTCTCCAGTTAAGTTTTGCAACTGATGTATGATCATCTGAATGGTAGTATCCCCTTCCCATCTATACATGATTGATTGTAGTAAGTTAGTTCTAATAGTGGACAATGTCAAAGTAGCCAGTTCGATTGCAGGATTCCTTGATAATGCATCTACTACCTTATTCTCCTTACCTCTTCTATATTCGATTTCAAAATCAAACTGTAAAGGTTTGGTGATCCATTTAAGCAGAGATCCAGTATGAAATTGTTTTTCAAGCAAATACTTAAAAGCCTTATGATTTTTTCTAACTATGAAATGCCTCCCCACCAAATACTGACCCAGTCTAGAGACAACCATTACCAACACCATTAACTCTTTATCAAAGACTGAGAGGGCTATATGTTTAATTGACAATTCCTTGCTAAGATAAGCAATAGCTTGTCTCTGTTGTATCAACACAACTCATATACCAACATCACATGCATCAGTTTCTACTACAAATGGAAGAGCAAAGTTTGGCATAGCCAACACCGATGCTGAAGTTAGGACTGGTTTTAGTGTTTCAAATTCTTGAGTAGTTGCTTCAGTCCATTTGAAACTATCTTTCTTCAATAAATCAGTCAAGGGTTTACTCAATAATCCATTCCTCCGAATGAATCTTCTATAATACTCGGCTAAGCCCAAGAAGCCTCTTAATTACTTGAGAGTAGTAGGAACAAGACAATTTTGAACTACCAGTATTGATTTAGGATTGGCGGAAATATAATGTCCCAAGTACTCAGTCATAGTAGCAACAAGCACACACATTGATCTCCTATCATATAGGTGATGTTGTCTCAACAGAGCAAAAGTAACTCTGAGATGTTCCTCATGCTTCTTAATATTCTTGCTGAACACCAGAATATCATCAAAGAATACCAAAATGAACTTCCTCAAGTGTTGTTGAAAAACCTGGTTCATAAACCCTTGAAAACTAGAGGGAGCATTAGTTAGACAAAAAGGCATGACTAAGTGCTCATAGTGCCCCGAATGAGTCTTGAAAGCCGTTTTTGAAACATCTGCAGGGGACATCCTGATTTGATGGTATCCGGACCTCAGATCAATTTTAGAATATACCTTAGAACCCCCAAGTTCATCCAGTAGTTCCTTAATAATTGAAATTGGTAACTTGTCTTTAATGGTTATCTAGTTCAATGCCCTATAATCCACATACATTCTCCAACTTCCATCCTTCTTTCCAAGTAGGACCACTGGTGAAGCAAATGGACTACTACTGTGTTGAATTAAACCTTGGGCTATCTGCACCATTTTCTCGGTAACATCCTTTTGCATGGAGGAATACCTGTAAGGTATGGTATTCACTGGTTTGGCCCCTTCTTGTAAAGGTATGTGGTGGTCAGATGGTCCTCTGAGTGGTGCTAGGGTATTTGGTTCACTGAACACCTCCTGAAATTCTTCCAGGACAACATGTATAACACTAGGATTATCAGTTGTTGTCTCACCAACAGACGCTTCTACACTAGACACAACAGGACTGACTTTGATCATAAAAAATAGGCATTAGTGCCGTTGGTACTGGCCATGTGTAGGGACTCAGCTTCCACAATCTTAAGCTTGGGTTATACACCTTGAAGCTTGTGATACTTCCCCTCTTACTCAAATTCAATAGTTAACCTTTTGAAATTGAAATGTATGTCTCCAGAAGGACCTCCTAAAGTGTACAACCACTGAACCCACAATACCAAGTCACTATTCCCTAGAGGAAGTAACAGAAAATCAGCTCTAAAGATAGTGCCTCCAAGCAACCATTCTGTTGGCCCAATAACATGTGAAGTTTTGAAGATTGACAAAAGAACTCAGACTTAGACAAGTCCATCTTGTGAAGGACAGTCATGATCAACCTATAAATGTGAGATGCACGTGAAGGAGATAAATCTAACAGATCAAGAAGTAATATCTTCTGATCTAATAAAAAAGATTGCATATTGGATAAGGAGGGAAAACTTCTTACATAAAGAGAACACAGTTTAGGAAGAAGATAGCGTTAGAGTTTGAGATCATCATGAACTCTTCTATGATAGAAGAGTAGCAATTGAATCCCAGTCAAACTCTGATTACTAACCTATTAAATGTTAGTGTTATTCTTTTTACAGTTAATGCACATAAGCAAAAGTTAAACTTAACTTGGGAGCAAAAGAGCAAGGCGATTTTGCAAGCAATTTATGTGTGATTTGAGTGTGCAATACTGAAGCTACTTGAACGAGATAATAGAACTAGTTTCACGTGTCAATCTTTTCTTCTAGTTCAATTATAGTAGGTGATTTTACATTGTACCTTTCAGCTTTCATAGAAGCAATCGTATTAGGTACGTAGAGTGTTCAAGTTAAGAGTTAACTTGAAGTTGTCGCGACAGTTGAGGCTGTGTACTACAACGCGATTAGAGTTAATCTTTAGATTTACAAAGAGGTTTTGTAAATGTTGTTTTGGCTGAGTGATTTTAGTGGAAGTTTGGGAAAATCCTACTGAGTAGTAGGTCGTGATTTTTTTACCTTTTGAGATAGGTGTTTTCCACGTAAAAATCTCTGTATTCTTTATTTTCTGTATTTATTATTCTGTAAACAGTAGTAGTTAGAACACCTAGAAAAACCATGTCCTTCTATAATTTAGTTAAGCGAAAATTGGATACCACACAATCACCCCACCTCTTGTGCGGTGTTGGCGCTTAAAACACTGCTAACGAGATAGGGACACTTTACAATTGGCTCATGAAGGAACTCCTCAAGTAAAGAGATCAAGAGGAACACTGCTATATTCTCAATATGGGAACTTCACTATGAAGAAAGGAGAAACTATCCAGGATATGTACACAAGGTTCAAAACACTAACAAATGAATTTAAATCTCTTGGGAGAATTATCCTTGAAGAAGACAAGGTTGAGAAAATCTTAACAAAGGTCTTACCAGTGACTTGGGAAAGCAAAATCACTGTTATTCAAGAATCAAAGAACATATCTGCTCTCAAGTTGGATGAACTAATTGGAACCTCACTGCCTATGAACTAAGAAGGCAAACCATGAAAATGGATGCACCCAAGAAGGAGAGGAGTCTGGCTCTCAGAATAGCTGAAGGTGCAGATCTGGAGGATGATAAAATGGCCATGATCACAAGGGATTTTAAAAGTACCTAATGAGAGGAAAGGGTTCTTCAAGAGGTACAACCTTCAACAAACCAAGGGCTCCTGAGGAAGAGACCAATGAGGGTTGTTACAAATGTGGCAAGACTGATCACATGATCAAGAACTGTCCTCAGTGGGAAATTAAATGGAAGAAGGAAAGGGCTGAAAGAAGGAACAGGAAGAAGGAACAAGTTCAACCCAAAAGGAACAAAGGATCAACAAAGGCTATTGTTGATGCTTGGGGAGAAACATCAGATGAGGATTCAGAAGATGAAGCTGGAAATGAACAAGCACTTATGGCCAAAACATATGACTGGAAGCAAGAACCAGTTCCTTTGACTTGAGGACTTAAAAGGAGGTAATGTCTCCTTTGGAAATGGGAAAAAAGGTGAGATTATTGGGGTTGGAAAGGTAGGTAAGACAGACTCACACTCCATTGAGAATGTATACTTGATAGATGCCTTAAAATATAGCCTAATCAGTGTATCACAACTGTGTGACAGAGGTAACCTAGTAGCATTTACCTCTACCAAATACTTTGTGATTAACCTTACCACTGACAAGATTGTTTTGTAGGGAAAAAGAGTTAACAATATTTACATTGTAGATTTTTTCACTCTTTTAGAAAATGAACTCACTTGCTTGAGTGTGTTGGAAAATGATTCCCTCTTGTGGCACAAAAAACTTGGTCATGCAAGTCTGAATTAACTCAACAAATTAGTCTCCAAGGAATTGGTAATAGGGTTACCTAACATCAAGTTCAAGGAAGACAAAATTTGTGAGGCCTGTGCAAGGGGGAAGCAGGTAAGATCATCCTTTAAAAGCAAGAAATTGGTAAGCACGACCAGGACGTTGGAACTGGTTCATATGGATCTCTGTGGTCCAATGAGAACATTGAGCAGAGGTGGTAAGAAATATGTGATGGTACTTGTTGATGATTATTCTAGGTTTACCTGGGTATTATTCTTAACATCTAAGGATGAAGAATTTGACATGTTTACTTCCTTTGTTAGAAAAACCCAAAAACAACTAGGTAATCAACTTGCATCCATCAGGTCTGATCATAGAACTGAATTTGAAAATGCTAAGTTTGCTGAATTTTGTGATGAGCATGGTATAGATCATAACTTCTATGCCCCTAGGTCTCCTAAAAAAATGGAGTAGTTGAAAGGAAGAACATGACTCTTGAAGATATGGCTAAGACTATGCTTCTTTCTAGTAACTACCTCATAGCTTCTGGGCAGAGGCTGTCAACACTGCATGTTATATAATAAATAGATGCCTAACTAGACCTCTTGTAGAGAAGACTCCCTATGAGTTACTTAAAAGGAGAAAACTAAATATATCCCACCTTAGGGCATTTGGATGCAAGTGCTTTATGTACAATAATGGAAAGGACTCCCTAGGTAAGTTTGATCCCAGAAGTGATGAGGGAGTATTCTTGGGATATTCCTCACATAGCAAAGCATATAAAGTGTTCAATAAAAGAATTTTTTATGTAAAAGAAAGTGTACATGTAGTGTTTGATGAAACTAACATTCTTTCTAAGAGACAGAAATATGAAGATGAAGCTATTGGGATGGTAAAAGATTTAAGTGAAGTCTCAGCTCAAGCTAAAATGGTTCCAAAAGAAGGAATAGGTGATGGAACAGCTTCTTCCATATAGGGCAACATGACAGGGAGAATTGATCAAAGAGGAACTGAAACTAATCCCCTAAAGAAAACTGTTCATGACCCTATTCCTCGGCAGCAGAACATGGGAGAAACATCAAGCAGAAATCAGTTGGTTGTGAAACCTCACAAGTATCAAAGTTCTTATCCTATTGAGAACATAATTACTGATCCAACCTCTATAGTCAAAACTAGATCATAATTAAAGAATCTCTGTGCTTTTGATGCTTTCCTATCTCTTATTGAACATAAAAATGTTGTTGAGGCTTTGCAGGATGCAGACTGGGTAAATGCGATGCAAGATGAATCAATCAGTTCGCGAGAAGTCAAGTTTGGCATCTAGTTCCATGACCCAAGGACAGATTAGTGTTTGGCACAAAATGGGTCTTTAGAAACAAGCTTGATGAAGATGGAACAATTACAAGAAACAAGGAAAGATCGGTGGTCCAAGGTTACAGCCAAGATGAGGGTATAGATTATGATAAGACTATTGCTCTAGTTGCAAGACTGGAGGCAATAAGACTTTCATAGCTTTTGCAGCACACATGGAGTTCACTCTTCATCAGATGGATGTCAAGAGTGCCTTCCTAAATGGCTACCTAAAAAAGAAGTATTTGTTAAACAACCTCCAGGGTTTGAGAGCAAGGAGTGTCCTGAACATGTATACAAATTAGACAAGGCTCTCTATGGACTCAAGCAGGCTCCTAGAGCATGGTATGAACGATTGTCCAAATTTTTGCTTTAGCATGGCTATAAAAAGGTAAAATTGACAGTACTCTATTCTTGACGAAAAAATGTAAGGATCCTCTTAGGGTGCAAATATATATTGATGGCATAAATTTCGGGGCAACTACTGACAAACTGAGTAAGGGTTTTGCTAAATTAATGGGGAGTGAGTTTGAAATGAGTATGATGGGTGAGCTTAACTTTTTCTTAGGCTTACAGATCAAACAAATCCCAAATGGAACCATCATCCATCAGCAGAAATATACAAAGGAGCTGATCAAAAAGTTTAAAATGGATGAATCAAAGGAAATAAACACCCCCATTGCAACTGCCACTAAATTAGAAATAGATGAACTTGGTTCATCAGTTGATTAG
The DNA here is from genome assembly GCF_000393655.2 of Nicotiana sylvestris. Classification (NCBI taxonomy): domain Eukaryota; kingdom Viridiplantae; phylum Streptophyta; class Magnoliopsida; order Solanales; family Solanaceae; genus Nicotiana; species Nicotiana sylvestris. The sequence continues at coordinate 35,851,779 of NC_091065.1, forward strand.
AAGTTGTATAGGGGTATGATTGGTTCACTTTTGTATCTAACTTCCAGAAGGCCTGACATAGTTTTTAGTGTAGGGCTGTGTGCTCGCTTTCAGGCTAATCCAAAGGAATCTCACTTGACTATTGTCAAGAGGATACTGAGATATTTGAAAAGCACTATTGATCTGTGTCTTTGGTACCCTAAAGGTAGTAATTTCAATCTATTAAGGTATGCTGATGTTGATTATATAGGTTTCCTTGCAGATAGGAAAATCACCTCAGGTATGGCTCATTTTCTTGGTTCATGTTTATATCACGGGACACTAAAAATCAAAATTCAGTGGCTTTATCCACTACTGAGGCTGAATATGTTGTTTTTGCCTCTTACTGTGCTCAATTGTTGTGGATCAAACAACAGCTGGTAGATTTTGGCATTGAAGTTTGTTGCATTCCTATCTTCTGTGATAACACTTGTGCTATAAGTATGACAAAGAACCCTGTTTATCATAAGAGGACTAAGCACATAGATATCAGACACCAGTTCTAAAGAGATAACTTTGAGAAAGGATTGATCTCCATAGAATTACGTGCTACTGATAAACAAATTGCTGACATCTTCACTAAAGCACTGAGTGGAGAAAACTTTGAGAGGAACAGGATGAAATTAGGGATGATTAAGATCACCTAATAGGACCAGCTCAGAATGCAAAATGAAAAAAAAATTGGCTAGGAAATCTTAACTTGTGTAAATATCTAGATTAATTTTTACTCATGGAGGAAAAGATGCGGGAAGCAAGACTTAGATGGTTCGGGCACATTCAGAGGAGTAGCACTGATGCACCAGTGAGGAGGTGTGAGCGACTGGCTATGGTGGGCACGAGGAGAGGTAGAGGGAGACCTAAGAAGTATTGGGGGGAGGTGATCAGGAAGGACATGGCACGACTTAGGATTTCTGAGGACATGACCCTTGACAGAGAATTGTGGAGGTCGAGCATTAAGGTTGTAGGTTAGGGGGACGTTTGTGAATATTACTACAGCACACTAGAGGGAGACTAGCCATTTAGGAGTTAGACTTAGGATGCTACTGATCAACTACTGATGCAGGGCTGTATCTGTTGGCTATTAGTATACCTTACATCCTTTTCTCCATCCTTTTCGTATTTCCTATATTTCTTATATTGTTGTTATTTTATGTTATCTTATGTTATGTATTTTATGTTATTTATTATGAGTCTATTGATAGTACTAATATATTGTATCTTGTTGCTCTCTTGAGCTGAGAGTCTCCTAGAAACAGCCTCTCTGCCCCTCGGGGTAGGGGTAAGGTATGCGTACATATTACCCTCCCCAAACCCCAATTGTGGGATTATACTGGGATGTTGTTATTGTTGTTGTTCATACTATAATTAGTACACTCCTGTGATATGTGTTAATATGACTCACTAATCTCTTACAATATTTTCTCGATTATGGCAAATTAAGGCATGTTCAAGAGAATTTTAAATGAAGAACCTGGTTCATCAGTATGGGTTCATCTGAAAGCTAAGGTATGTTTTTTAAACTCTGCACAATTAGAAATATAAATATTTAAATCATAAGCAGAAGTCCTACAATTGATTCAATTCCTTAGAAAACACTATCTGTTAGCTTTGAACCAGTTTCGACTGCCTTATAACTCTAAACCACAAAAATTGCCTAAAATCTAGGAAAGCTTAACCGATCATTCAACATGCAATGTCAGGTTGATTAGACCTCTAATTGACCACTGCTAAAGCTGTCGTTACACATTAAATGTATATTTCTCTTTAAATATACATCATTACCTCCTGCCATCTCCATAATTCTAAACCATCAAAAATCTCTCTTCGCTTTCATTTGCCTACTTCTCCAAAATTCTAACTCACCAATTCTCTCAAGAAACCAGCGATCATGACAAACCCACAAGACAATCCTGGAATTCCACTACAACCAACTCCCTCCGATTCATTTACTCCTCCTCCACCCAGTACATCTCCCAAACCCAGACTGAGAAGGGTGAAAATGCTTGCTCGGAAAACAGTAGCATTTGGGGCTCTCAAAAAGAGATTAAATGAGAAATTAAAGGCAAGCCAAGTCCAAGACTCTGACTCCAACTCTGATTCTGAGTCATACAAATTTGCCAGTGAGGGGGAAAGACCTGGGTCTTCTTACTCTGAAAAGGATCAAGAATCCCCTTTTAAGGTAAGTTCTTCTTTGTCTGAAAATCTAGAAACTAGGTTTGTTCTGGTTGGGCCTATTAAGGATATAGAATTACCCGAGTTACGAATGAGTAGAGGTAAAAAAATCTGAAAAAGAAAAAGAGAGAGAGGGTGCATGTGGTAAAGAGAGGGGAAATGGAAAAAGAGTGGTTGATCATTCACCAACTGCTGATTTGCCTGTCTGCTATCTGTGGGGTTGAACAAGAAATGGTAGAAGAGAGTGGCAAGAAGTCAGGGGGAGTGGTTCTAGTGAAGCTGCTGAAGAGTTAGTTAATCTAAGCACACAAAGAGATGAACCTAGTTCATCTACTGAAAAGACCCTCGTTGACCTGTTGAAAAAGGTTGGGGCGAGTTATGATCCTAAGAAACGAAGAACTCCCACACCAAAAGCCCCCAGTGCTCCTAAACCTTCCAAGAAAAGAAAGGCTTCATCCCCAACAACTACTAAAATTTCATTGCCAAATGGAAGAGCTATAAGAAGCAGGGTGAAGCAGAGTGGGAGTGATCTTCAAAAGGATCTAGCTGAGAGTAAGAAGAAAAAGCTGGATAAAGGAAAAGGGAAGGTTGTAAAGTCCTCAGAGGCTGTGGAGGTTGAGGAGATGGAATAGGTCCATCAGGAGGAAGTTCAAATAGTGGAGGTTCCGACCCCCAAAGCCAAAAATTCCAAGACTTCATCCAAGAAGTCTTCCTCTGTGTCTGAGGCTGATGAACCTTCATTAGACAAGAGGACAAGGTCTACAATGAAAAGTAAACAAGTAAGAATTTATTAAGATGAGGAATGGAGTGGAGAAGAAGAAGAAGATGATGAGTCTGATGGTGAACAAGACAAGCTTGCCATGTTTGGCAAAAGAAAGATTTTGAAGGCTAGACTGTTGAAAGACCTGGTGGAACCAGGAATGATGAGACTGGTGGATGCCCTAGCTGCTCAGGAGTGGAAGGACATGGTCCTTCAGATGGATGGTAGGCTAGCCAGGAATGAGATCATTGAGTTCATGACAAATGTAGAGGTTAAGGATGGCAAGGTTAACAGCCTGGTGAAAAGAGTTCAAGTGTCCTTTGATGCAGAAAAACCTGGAGAAATCCTTGATATACCCTCTGAAGGGTTTGATGACTATACAAGGTAAAGGTGGCCTTGTCTGGACTCCCTTCCTACTGCCTTTGACATTACCAGGAGGTTCTATGATGCTGAAGATGTGTATGAGGATAGGGCTGTTCAGAAAAATGAAATGAGGCCTCAACACAAGGTCTTGTTTGAATTTGTCAATAAGTGCCTATTGCCTAAACATGAGAGAAGGCATATTGCAAATTATATGGACCTAGTTCTTATAGAGTGCCTGGAAAGTGGAAGACAAATTAATTGGCCTAGCTTCATCATCACGCTGCTGGACAGGGTCATCAATGTATAAAAGGCTCATGCTACCCCCTATGGCTTTATTCTAACTATGATTCTGGATATGTGCAATGTGCCTTTGAATAAATGGGAAATGGCTTCAAGAAAGGATCACTTTGGCATTAACACTCTGATTGCTTGTGACTATTTGGTCAATGCCATCCCACATGAACCTGGTTTATCCAAGAAGACTCCTATCAACAGTAAAGTCAGGGCTCTTTTCAGGAATGTGAAGCCAAGGTTGCTGAGATAGATAGGCTCAAGGATCGTGTGGCAGAGGTGGAATCTAAGAGGGATGCTCTCAGAACTGAGTTTGCCAAGGAAAAGGAGAAGAATGATGGAATTCTTCATAATATGCTGAATTTTCTCCAAGCCCAAAACCAACCCTCTAGCTCCCCCAAGCCTTATGAATTCTAGCTTTCTAGTACCTTTAGTGATCCGGATTAGGGATTTTTCTATCTTTTTGCTCATGGTTTAAATGGTTTTTGTTTTTCTGGTTGTGGATTGTGGTAGAAACATATCCTCTATCAATTATATCTATTGTTTTTGCTCTTGTTCTATGTTAATCTTTCCTTAATAGTTTAAATATGTTTGCTTGATTACTGATGATTAAACCATGATTGCACTTGCAGTTGCCCCAGTGGCCATGAGTACTTATTAAAATCTGGGAATCACACTTTGTATGCAACTTTTCGATGATGCCAAAAGGGGAAAGAGATTTTGTGCTTTACACATTCTGAATTAAGTGATATTTATAACCTAACTAACCTGGTCCTTGATGATAAGTGTATTTTCTAAACTTTGATTTGATGGTTCAGCTGAGCTCTTACAGGATCCAGGTAAGTAAAAAGCACAGAATTTGTCATCATAAAAAAGGGGGAATTTGTTGGCCCAAGAACATGTGAAGTTTTGAAGTTTGACAAAAGAACTCAGACATGGACCATGTCCATCTTGTAAAGCACAGTCATGATTAACCTATATATATGAGATGCACGTGAAGGAGATAAATCTAACTGATCAAGAAACATTATCTCCTGATCTGATCGAAAAGATTGCATATTGGTTAAGGAGGGAAAGACTCCTTACATAAAGAGAATATAGTTTAGGAAGAAGATAGTGTTAGAGTTTGAGATTATCATGAACTCTTCTACGATAGAAGAGTAGCAATTGAATCCCAATAAAACTCTGATTACTAACATATTAAATGTTAGTGTTGTTCTTTTTTACAGGTAATACACATAAGCAGAAGTTAAACTTAAATTGAGAGCAAAAGAGCAAGGCGATTTTACAAGCAATTTATGTGTGATTTGAGTGTGCAATAATAAAGCTACTTGAATGAGATAGAAGAAGCAGTTTCATGTGTCTATCTTTTATTCTAGTTCAATTATAGTAGGTGATTTTATATTGTACCTTTCAGCTTTCATAGAAGCAATTTTATTAGGTACCTAGAGTGTTCAAGTTAAGAGTTAACTTGAAGTTGTCGCAACAATTGAGGCTGTGTGCTACAACGGGATTAGAGTTAATCCTTAGGTTTACAAAGAGGTTTTGTAAATGCTGTTTTGGCTCAGTGTTTTTAGTGGAAGTTTGGGAAAATCCTACTGAGTAGTAGGTCGTGGTTTTTTCATCTTTTGAGCCAGGTGTTTTCCACGTAAAAATCTTTGTATTCTTTATTTTCTGTTTTTATTATACCACAAACAACAATAGTTGGAACACCTAGAAGAACTAGGTCCTTCTATAGTTTAGTTAAGTAAAAATTGGGTACCATACAAATCACTCCCCTCTTGTGTGGTATTGACGCTTAAAACATCACATTCCCATGCTAGATAACACTTGTGCACTTGAATAGAGTTTCCATCAGCAACACCAACATTCAATTAGAGGATCCAAAATTTCTATTTTCCATCCCATCTTAATTGCAAGTTCATCAATGAAATTATGTGTAGATCCACTATCGATTAAGATATTAAGCCCTCTCTGTTGGCAAAACCCCGGAACTCTCAAAGTATGATACCCTTTGGTACCATTGAGGGACAGCAGAGAAATATGACAATTCTCAATAACTCCAGGTTCTCCTTTTATCACTACCACTTCCTCTTCATGGCCTTCACTTTCCTCAAGTTCCAACAAAAATACCCAAGCCTTGTGTTTACAAACATGCCCTGGTAATACCTTTCATCACACACATATCATAACCCCTTAGCCCTTTTTTCACTCAACTCAGTCTGAGTGAGTCTCTTCCTCTTGTTCTGACCATTATTGCCATTAGATATAGCTGGAACTTGCTTTGGAAGATGATTAACAGGTGTAGTCACAGTCCTGGGATTCTGAGTAGCGGGTCCAAGATAGTAACCTTTGATATCCATAACTTGTTTAAGAAAAATAGATTCCTATATCCTAGCAAAGTGATAGACTTGGGGTAAAGAATAGGGCCGATGAATCCTCAAAGAATCACTTATCTCTGGATTCAGTCCCTATAGGAATACACTAATAGTGTGGTTTGGATCTCGGTTCAGCTTGGTCATAGCTCTATCAAAAGTTTCCTGAAAATCAATGACACTCCTAGTATGTATTACATTCAACAACTCACATATGGGATCGTCATACTCAACATCAAATTTGTTGGCTAACGCAAATAAATACTCATCCCACGAAGGAATGGATAAATGAGCTCGACTTCTCATGTATGCTTTATGCCACTATAATGCAATGTCATCCAACTGCAAACCAGCCACCGTGACCCTTTCTTCGGGTAAGACCTCATCCAGTAAAAAAAATTGATTAGCATACCACCAGTCGACAAAATTCTTCCCATTAAATCGCGAAAATTCAATTTTGGATAAACGAGTGAGTGAACGAGAGACCTTGTTAGATGGACCATTATGTGGGTGGTCGGGTTGAGGAACATGTAGGGTGGGCAATTATTGGTCGTGAAATGGGTACTGAGGAAGAGAATATTAAGTTGAAAATAAGGAATAGGGAGCATATGAGATAAAGGGGAAAGGAATCTGGCCAGTTGCTGATGGATATGGAATCTGGAAACTTGGAATATAGGTCTAGTTATAGTTGGGTGGAATTTACATCTGGTGGAGTGGATTGAGGTTGGGTATGGGTGGTACTTGACGGGTAGAGATTGGAATAGATAATACGTGGCTAGTAAAAACTAGAATAGAAATGGGGGGAATCGGAGCACGCAAAATAGGGGTAGACGGAGGTTTAGGGTTACCGAAATTTTGGGAACTATGGGAATGACCAGGTGTTGAAGTAGTAGAAGAGGAATTTTGAGGATTGGAGCTGAAATTCACAATATCTGAGAGCTTTTGAGGCCCCGCTATCGGAGAATATAAGCTCTTCCTAGTATCGCCTCTCATCACTGTCGATTTAGCTTTATCCAGCTATCGACCTTCATCGATGGACTCCTTAATCTCCTGGAAGGAACGCTCATGCACAAATTCGAGTTGATTCTGTCGCATGCCGAAATTGACTATATCAATTGTCATTCGATCTAACCGATTAAGAACCTCCGCCATATCAGCCGCCATAGTTGAGCTCTCTAACAGTGCGAGGACAACCGCTCTGATACCACTGATGCACTTTGCAGCAACTGAAGCAGAAAAGTGTAAAAGGAAGAAGGAAAAAGGGAAGTTAGAGAGGAAAACAGAATAATTCTTCATTCATAATTTTTCTAAAATGATAAGTACAACTGATATACTGCAAAATATAAGAGGGGCTAGGGAAATGATGAAGGACTAAACTATAATTCCACTCTCATTTGTAATAACTAATTCCTAACAAACTTAGTACTCTTCTATAAGCCTAAGGTACTGCCTCGTACAACTTGGGACCTCTCATAATTGTATCATTACCTCAAAAAAGAGCAGATCAAGTAACGATTTCTTTATAGAATATTGGCACTTCCCTCGTCGTTAGGACTTAGTGTACCGAGGTATCTTTTCTTATTATTCTCTCTTAATTTCTCTACTTCATTTTGTCTTTTTAAATCCTTTGATCTTGCGCCTATTGTTTTGTTATTTTATTTTTTCAAGGCTTGTGTAATTTGGTTATAGTTTTGACAAACTATCAAAAAAAGTAAGTATTAGTTATGAAAACTAGTATGTAAGCAATTAGAAAAGATATAGTTAAATTCAATTATAATACTATTATAATTTCAATTGGATTTGATGGGTTTACTACGTTAATTTAACCTTGCTTTCTGAGAATTTTGGTCTCAAAACTCTTTGGGTATGATATATTCAATTGCTGCTATACATAGTTGGAAGATGTCTTGTAGACAATTCTCAGTTTCTATTATGTATGCTGCCACTACTTCTTTTGTAATTTGTCTTAACAAGTGTTAAGATAACCAATGTGATGCTACAGTTTAGTTATTGGCTATATGACTCAAGTATAGAAGCTGAAGTTATAAATGGCATAGCTCTTGCTGATTATGTAATCCCTTCGAACTTTAGCGTTCTTACTGTCTCTTTATGTTTAGTGACTTACTACTGATTATGATAAATAGAGATCCGAGTAATAATTATTCCTGTTTGTCTTTAATGGAGTACTCATTCCATTGATGACCTTGGAAGTTTGGTAAATGGTTAACTGAAAGGGCTTTTTATAGTCTTCTAATATTGACTATGGTAGGTCCTTCCTTATAGAGTGAAGATTACTTTGAACACATTGAAACTTGCTTAGATGAGTTTCTTGTTTATGTACGATAAATATGTATAGTTTTTCTGTAAGTTCTTACGCTTTTGTAATCACTACTTTTAGTCTCTTTTCTAAATTAAGACGTGTTTTGCTTTCTAGTCACATTTCTCTTACTTATTTCTTATGAAGGGAAATTAATTGGTTGAAAATAAATAATGTTGTTTCCTGCTGTATGCAGAATTCTGGCACTGCTTTAGCACTCTTTAAATGGACCTAAAGTTATCACAGCAAATATCGGCCAAGCATGACCATCCATAACTTTACTAAAGACTAGTCCCTTATTCACATCCATTTCAAATATCTTAGGTTCTTATGCCTCATTCACTTATCTTATGTTGCTATTTAAGTAATTATTACTTATCACTATTAAGTTGTTGCTTTGAGGAACTTGAGAAATATTTAAATATTATTCATGTTATCCTGCTTTGTTCTCAGATAAATATTCTTTTTATCGTGGCAGTGTCATTGTGTTTGCAAACTTACATTCTGTCAAATTATTCATTCTTTGACTTAAGCTTGTCGCATGAGCTCCTTCTTATTATGTATACTTTCCTCTTTTGCCAAAATACTTTAAAACCTCCTTATTACCAGTTGTTGTCAAGGAGGTAAAGTGATATTGCTTTATCACTTTGACTCCCCATGACAGCTATGACATCCTTTGTTAGATAGGATCAAGTTTATAGTCGTTTATTTATATTTTAATATTCAACATTATAATCTAGTTTATAAGGTCATTTATTTATATTTTAATACTTAACATTGGAAAATTATCTGCATTGCAGCATTTAGAAATTCAGTCTGCATTTTCTTTATTTGAATAAAAAAGATTTGTCACTCTAGTTTATCTTAATGAATAGTGAATTCGTGACATCTTTACTATCTTTGGCTTCATCATTAAAGATGTTTTATGAGAAATAAAATAAGGATCTTTACGTAATTATCACTTTTGTATTTGTGCAGAGTGATTGGCCCTACAGTGCCCGTTGCAGAATTACTTGTTGCAGCAACTAAATTGAGAGAAGCACAAGCCGAGCTAAGGTATTTCTAGAAAGTTTAAACTTTCCTCAATTTATTGATCAACTTCTAAAACTTTATCTTCTTATTATGATTTGTGGTTTAATTTTTAAATCTACTGCCAAGATCCAACTTTGCATGAATATATTTTAAGTCTATCATGTTGAAATAAAACATATACTAGTTCAAGTATATTATGCAGAAATTTACTCTTAAACTATCAACTATGCTTGATCGAAATTAACAAGTTTAAGTAAGTGGCACCAAGCATCTCTTTCAGGTCATTCACAACAAGCAAAAATGTATTTTATCTTTATCAGTTTTGGTAGTTCCTCCTGCAGGGGACACTTTTTCTTGATATCAAAACCGTAGTTTCTAGTTTTATGCTTGTTCTTTTTCTACCCGTGTCTCTGTCAAAGTTTAGTTTTTAATTGTTAGTAATTCAACATTTAGACCATTAAGTTTTGGAGCGAACAATAAATTGTATTGAGAAATGAAGCTTCTTATGCTTTGGTTGCCATAGGAATATTTTCCGGTAGTGTGTGGTTGGAAGTTATTGTTGTGAGTACTTGAGTTATGTGGCACATTATGTGGTTTGAGCCGGGGTAGTGTATTGATGGCTTGACATAGTTTTTGGGGTGGATACAATGCATAGGTACAAGGATTAGATCTTATAATGGATTCCGAATGTTCGAGACTGGACTCTAAGGTTTATGGACTAAGGTTGAAGTAAGGATCTATAGTTAGGTTGTTTTGTCAGGCTTATACGGATTGGAGTGATATGGGATCACCCATGCGTATGTGCATTGTGAGTTCATACGGTGACCGGATGGTTTTGAAGCGACTCTTAGCATGTTCGAGGACGAACGTATGTTTAAGTGGGGGAGTATGTAATGACATGATTGGTCTTTTTGGGCATTTGCATTCAGTTCGACTCATGCAAATGAGCTTTACCTCGAATTGTATTATCTTTCGACCTATTAATTATGAAGATATTTATTGTTCTAGCTCCAGGATTATTATAATTTCTATGTTGTAAGTATTCGGATGCATCTAGCGTCGCTACTACTTCTTTGAGGTTAGACTTGATACTTACAGGGTACTGACTGTGGTGTACTCATACTACGCTTCTGCATATATTTGTGCAAGTTGTAAAACTATAATTACAATACCTTTTGAGTTGAGTAGGAGTGTGTTATTGGATACTTCGTGGTGAGCTACTATACTGTTCGATTCGCAGCACATGGAGCCCCTGTCTTTATTTATCTCTTGTCTATCTCCTTTCTTATAGATACTTATGATTATGTATACCGAGTTGTATTATTCAATAGTTGCTTGTGTACTTATGGCATCTACTTCTTGGGGGTTGTACTGTTTTGGTCGCGTTTAGACCATGTTATACTTGTATTAGATATTCTACTACTTTGAACTTATTCCAGCTTTTATCATGATATACTTTGTTAATTAAAGAAAATTGGAGTCTATTTTATTGTATGTGAGTTGTCTTGCTTAGCAAGTATAGCTAGGCGTGATCACGACCTAAGGTGGGATTTTGGATCATGACAGTTATAATCTACCATTTTGTTCATGGTAGTCTAAGACTTGTATTTTTGTTTATTAATATTCCAAACAGATGAAGTCTTTGCTTCTCACAAATGTTGTACTTCTTAACTATAGTAGTCACGACTAATACTAACAATTCTTAGGGATAGTTGTATTCAGTCCGAGCTGTGTTTATGTTGGTTGGCTTGCCTAGTGGGTTGGGTTAGGTACCATCATAATTCCAGTGGGATTTGGGTCATAAGAACCTTTGTCTACATTACGGCCCATGAAATTCTGTTTGATCCTAGATTTGACAGGATTAGATTAGTCGTGTTCTACACTACGGGAAAGCCTATGGTATGGCCTTAGGAGGAACATGAATTTCTTTGTGAGAGCGAGCGAATTTTATTCTTATGTGTAAGTTATTAAATTAAATTTGAACTCTTGATTTGAATATGTAGACTATCCCCACTCTAATTTTGTGGTGAGGTCACATTAATTTATAATAGATATGCGATATTGTTAGACTTCTCTTGTTGGGATGATGGAGAAGTCGAGAATGCTTACTGACAATGAGTCCATCTTTGAGGCGAGGTGGTTATGGGCATGTTGTTCGAATGATTAGAATTGTTTAACGACACTTTCACATGTAACAGTTGGGAAGTGTGTAGAGATTGCGTATGCAATGGTTTAATTGTTAATATCAACCATGATCATTGGTGTAGTTTATTTAATTGCGATTTGCTCCTCCAGATTGTAGTGTTTTGTGTTTCATCTTTGGTATAGTGAAGTTTTAAGTTGTTCCAGGATGAGCAAGAGCTTAAATATAGGGTGTTGATGTTTAGCCAAAACTATTGATTTTTGTATGTTCATTGCCTCGTATTTTGCTCCATTGTCATTAATTATAATGTGTGTTGTGATGTGTTAAGCTTAATTTTGATGCTTACGTGTGAAAAAATTAATTCGAGAGTTAAATGAAGTGAACATGCACGAGTTAAAGTGAAAGGTAAAGTAAAATAGAAGAGGTCCAAATCTAGCATCCAGGCCACCAATTCTCAATGGTTGGATCACTAGGAACAGATAAGGAAAAGCAGAAGCTGAGGCCAATGCTCAAGCCACTAAATTGCGACGCCTGAAGTGCTAGAGGTAGAGGCAAGAGCAGTAGCACAAGGCCACTACCCATGATACAAATCTACGGTGCATGGGGTGATGGAACCAGAAACAAGAAAACTTACTGATGGGGCCATCGATCTGCGGTACCACGTGTAGTAATTTTGGTGCAAGGATCGTCTTATTCTTCTTTCTTTTTCCTTTTATTAGTAACTTTATCATTCAAAACATTATTATGACTATGCGTGTCTAAGTTCTATAATTTTAGGGTAGTGGTTAGCCATGAATATTGATGTTTAACAGTTATTTTTTCCTTTAATCCGAACTTTCCATTATATAGCATGATTGTAATGCATTCTTGGTAGATTAATTTCATAAGAATATAGGCGTTAACTTATTCAGAGTATGCAACTCAGGAGAATACTACAAGTGATTCTAATCTAATTATTAGCAACCTTAGGTAATTCAAATTGAAGGGAGAATAGCTAGAACTCAATAGGATTGGTGAACCAGCCACAACCCTGGAATACTCATCATAACTGAATTAAACTCTTAACATCAATTCATTGTTGAAATAGTCTTATAACTTATTTAATTTTCGTTATAGTATATTAGTAACAAAAGCTCAACTCTGTCAACTTTACTAAATAAAAAAAAATTAGTTGAAATTAGTAAGCCATTAACGACAAGTTTATGTAGGTTCAACAGACCTTATTACTCTATTTCTTATTGAATATGTATGATTGTGTGTGTATTTGAGAGAAATACAAAGCTTATTGGAATTAGTTTTTGGACTATATGGTATCTCCCATAATTTATTTGAACTAAAGGTGTTTACCGGACGGGTTGTACTGAGCTGAACATGGGAAGTAAAGGTGTTTACCTACGCACATCCATCTGCATCTGCGGCATCACACCTGTGTCCAATCCCTCGGATGTGCGATCACACCAGAAGTGATCTTGCTTAAGCAATGTACCAACTTTCAATTTCGATCTATTAACTATCCGAAATCAACCCGAGGCCCCCTGGGACCTCAACCAAACATACCAACATGTCTTAAAACATGATACAAACTTAGTCAAGCCTTCAAACATCCTCAAATAACATCAAAAATACTAATCATACATAGATTAAAGCCTAATTAACTAAGGAATTTCTAACTTCTACAAATGATGCTGAAACCTATCAAATCACATCCGGATGACCTCAAATCTTGCACACAAGTCACAAATAACACAACAGACCTACTTCAATTTACGAAATTCTAATCTGACCCTGAATTCTACTACGGACCTCTAAATAACAATCTGGACACGGTCCTAAGTCCAAAATCACCCAACGGAGCTAACAGAACGATCAAACCTCTATTCCGAAGTCATTTTTATATGAGTCAATATCCGGTTAACTTTTCCAACTTAAGCTTTTAATTATGAGACTACGTGTCTCAATTCATTCCAAAATCCTTCTGGACCCAAATCGACTAATCAAGCAAGTCATAAAACAACAGTAAAGCACAAAATAATCGGGTGAACAGGACTGCAACTCTCGAAACGACCGGCCAGATTGCTACACTCTACTTGATGCCTGTTTTTACTTCATGTACATCTTTCCTCTTTTCATGATCTACACTCATTTTCCTAGATGGATTTGGTGACTTTTTGATTTGTTATGTGTATAAACTTTGTGAAAAGACTTTGCTTTATATGTGGGAGACTAGCTCCGTGGTGCCGTGTGGCTCATTTTATTTTGTTGAGCTTGTATTCCCAGTTGCTTTTCGTGTGTTGGTTTTCTTGATATTATATTGTAAATTTTTGTGCTTGGTTGTTGTAGAATAGTTACATATGAACTTATTATATATGTGGGATCGGGTTACGTGCCGCAACGGAGAAAATATTTTAGGTGTGGGATTGGGTTGCATGCCACAACAGATATTGTATTATTGTGTGGGATCGGGTTATACGCCGCAATCGATATTGGTATTATTATGTGGGATCGGGCTGCACGCCCCAATGGATATTGGAATTACTGTTTTGAATCAGGTTGCATGCTTTATATATATATATTGTGTATTGGGGGTTGCGTGCCACAACAAAGAAGACATATTACAGTTATTCTTGTGTATTGTTTTCAGCTATCATATTGGGTTGTAAGACTGAGACGTGATGATTTTCTAGGGACCTCTGTTATTTGTATTCTCGTTCATTTATGAAATGCTTATTTGTATCTCTTTCTCAAATTGCTCTTTTTGCTTATCATCTGCACAAGTAAAATATTGAGTAAATATATTTTAACTTAAAACCTCGTTACCCATTTACCGAGGTTAGTCAAGATTCTTAATGAGTACATGGAGTCGGTTATACTCATATTACACTTATGTACCTTGTGTGTAGATCTTGAAGTTGTGTAGCTGTGAAAAATGAAGCCTAATAGTGAAGACGTACACGCATTCCAGATTCAAGCTACTTTTTGTTCATGATAGTTTAAAATTTTAAATTCTGTTTATGTAGACTTCAAGTAAATATTGTATTTATTCTTCATACCAGTTTGCAAATCTAAATCATAGTGGTTCATGACTTGCGCATCCAGTCCTTGGGAGGCTGTATAAAATTCAGTCATTTACTTCTTGTTGTTAATAAAATATATTACTTGAGTTACATCATCCTAATTTTGGCTTACTAGAATTTGGTGTCTTTCTGGTCAGTAATGGAAACAATCATCCCTACCGTCGTAGAACTGTGGTTAGGTGCCCTAATGACTCGGTAGATTTTGGCTTGTGACAATATTCCACTTGATGTCTCTATTACAAGTACTCGACATATGTACTTTCACGTATTTTACATATGCATGAGACTTGTTAGTGGATTATTGGACACTTGGAGGATATCAGATTAATGTATATGTTGAGTCCTCTTCATGCATAAACATTTTTGACTCGTGTTTGAGCATTTCGTACAATTCTATTTGCCAATTGATGTGAAATTGTGTATTATCACGCATTGATACTCTACGTTTATTTATAAGTATTCAAGATAAAGCTACTTGGTCCAAATATCCTTTTATGTGGATTTGATGTATTTGTATATACATTGATCTGATTATTTGGAAAAGCATGCTTATTACCTTCTTCTTTGATCGAACACCTTATTAATGATATATGATGTTCCTTGGTTGTCTCTTGGATATTTTTTTGTTATTGTATTGGCTTATGAGTTTCGGGTTTTATAAAGTGA
This sequence comes from Nicotiana sylvestris, assembly GCF_000393655.2. Lineage (NCBI taxonomy): Eukaryota > Viridiplantae > Streptophyta > Magnoliopsida > Solanales > Solanaceae > Nicotiana > Nicotiana sylvestris. Next base: position 35,866,990 of record NC_091065.1, read on the forward strand.
GTATTTTTTTTACTTAACCTTTCTACTACTTCATTGAGGTTAGACTTAATACTTACCGAGTATATGAGGTTCGTTGTAATCATCCAACATTTCTGCACCTTGCGTGTAGATTCTGGAGCTGAGCTGATGTGGAAGTCGAAGGCTAGCATTAAAGATATACCATCATATTAGTTATTGTAATGACCATACCGATTGTTTTGAGCATTAGTATTTCGTTCATCAGTTTAAGACCTTAAGTAACTTCATATTATGTATTATCACTTGCATATATGGTTGGTTTTGATGTTTGCAGGGTTCAGGATTGATTTGATAAAAATGATTCTCAATTCAGAAGGCTTAAGTTGGAAGAGTTGACAAAGGTTTGACCTTTGAGTAAACAACCTCAGAATCGGGATTTGGTGGTTTTAATAGGTTCATATGGTGACTTTTTCTCATGATCCTAAACCCAGACCCGGTCGTGATGGCGCATATCGTGAAACAAGGTCAGCCGACACAAACTCCAAATCTATTTTTAACAGTTATAATAATTTAATTTAAATCATTAATAGATGATAAATCCCAAAATAAGGTAAAATAGGACAATGCGGAAATAAACACAGCCCGACCTTGGGGTATCACCAGTCATGAGCATCTAACATAAGTCTAAGAGTATGGAGAAGGGACTACACAGTCTTTTACACAATCCAGTACAAGGAAAAATAAAGATAAGAGGGAGAAACACTGGGCTGCAAATGCCGAGCAGCTACCTAATAAACTCCAAAATAGCCCACTGGAAGCAGTCATCCCTCGCTAGCAGGACCCGAGGCTCCTGTATCTGCACATAGGGTGTAGGGAGTAATGTGAGTACGCCAACTCAGTTAGTAATAAAAATAAGGAAGCTGAGCGATAAGAAAACGCGTAAAATACAGTAAAATGCTACAAAGAGGCAATATAAAACCAATACAATGCAATAGAACAGTGAAAACTTGTAAAAACACCTCAGTTCAGTAAAGTCCTCTTTAGATAGTTAAACAAGTGAACGAAAACACATAAAATCAGCCCCTCGGGCACAATATCAACAGAATCAGCCCCTCGGGCAATAACATGGAACAACATCAGCCCCTCAGGCTATATCACATATCACAGTGGGTATTCGCACTCACTGGGAGTGTACAGACTCCGGTAGGATCCCCTTAGGGCCCAAGCGCAATATCAAGCCATCTCGTGGCATAATCAATAGGCTCTCAGCCTCATATAAGGCCATCTTGTGGCGTACAACTCAGGTCCTCGGCCTCATAATCATGAATTAGCTCAATACCGCTGTGGCGCGCAGCTCGATCCCATAATAACCTCACAACATAGGCCCTCGGCCCTACTCAGTCAAAAATTGCTAAAAGCCACTCGGGCACAGTAAAATATGATGTTCAGCTCAAAATATCATTTAAGATATCAAAATAGGGTAAATATGGCTGAGTTATAAAAAATAGTAGAATATAGCATGACTGAGTACAAGTATAAAGTCAAAACAATGAGGAATAGTAGTAAAAATCTCCTAAGGGTCCAAAACAGTTGGCATGAGGCCCAAATATGGCATTCAACCCAAAACATGATGATAGAAAATAGTTTTCAATCAAATACGTTGTAAAACAGTCATTCGAGAAGGACTAAGTCACAATCCTCAATAGTGTATGACACCACGCTCATCATCTAGCGTGTGCGTCACCTCAATATAGCACAACGACGTGAAATCTGGGGTTTCATACCCTTAGGATAACATTTACAATCATTACTCACCTCTATCCGGTCCAAACTCTAGCCTGCGATGGCTTTGCCTCTAGAATCGGCCTCTGTATGCTCCAAATCTAACCAAAATTAGTGCAAAACCATCAAAATATGCTAAGGGAACAAAGCCCACTCGGAAAAAATTAAATTACAACATAAATCCCGAAATTGGCCAAACCCGACCCCCGGGCCCACATCTCGAAATCCGATAAAAATTACATCAATGGATTCCTTATCACTCCCCTAGTTCATTCATATCAAAAGCTCCAAAATTCAAGCACAAACGACCCCTCAAATCCCAAATTCTAGGTCTCTAGTTACAAGCCCTAGTTCTTCAACATTTAGGCTTAAATTCTACAAATTTCATGATTAATTAGGTAGAAATCACATTAAGATTGAGTATTAAGTCCATAAATCCTACCTCCAAGTTTTCCCCCTTTATTCCCTATTCAATCATCTTCAAAAAGCTTCAAAATCGCCCAACAATGGAGGAACTTAGACCCAAAATCGCGGAATTGGTCTTTTAAAAAATTCTGCCTAGCACTTAAAAATCCTTCATCGCGAACGCTGTCAACACCTCGCGTTCGCGAAGAACAAACTTAAGTTGACCAGAATTTCTCATACGCGAACGCGACGACCCTTCGCGAACGCGATGCCTCAGCAACTCAAACCATTGCAAACGCGAAGCTTCCTGACTCCAACCCTTCGGGAACGCGGGACCTCCATCGTGAACGCGAAGGCCAAACCTTCAACATGTCATCCTAACCCTTTGCGAATGTGAGGGCCCACTCGCGAACGCGAAGACCAAAAGTCTGCAGCACTCACAACAGATTTTCTGCAATTTTTTCTCAACTTGAAATGATCCGTTTAACCACCCAAAACTCACCCGAGGCCCTTGGGACCTCAACCAAACATGCCAATCTATCCCATAATATCATTCAAACTTGTTCCAACCTTCGAGACGCTCAAAACACCAAATTTGCATCGGATTCAAGCCTAAAACTTCCAAAATCTTCCAAATTCTGCTTTCAATCAAAAAGTCTATTAAACCACGTCCGAATGACCTGAAATTTTGCACACACATCCCAAATGACACAACAGACCTACTGGAACTCCCGCAATTCCATTCCGACCCCTATATCAAAATCTCACCTATTAACCAGAAAATACCAAAATCCCAATTCTGCCAATTCAAGCCTAAATCTATGTTGTACCTCCAAAACACCTTCCGATCACACTCGTAAGCCCCAAATCACCTCCCGAAGCTATCCAACCCATCAGAATTCACATCTGATAAGTCAATATCCGATTGACTTTTCCAACTTAAGCTTACTCAAAAGAGACTAAGTATCTCAAACCTTACCAAAACCTCTCCGAACCCGAGGCCAACCAACCCTATAACACAAAATACAGCTGAACAAGGCAATAAGAAGCAGAAATGGGGGAAATGGAGCGGTAACTCATGGAACGCGGGTTGTGTCGTTATATCCTCCCCCTCTTAAACAAACGTTCGTCCGCGAAAGGGTCAAGAAATATACCTGAAGCCTCAAATGGGTGAGGATATTTGCTCTGCATATCCTGCTCGGTCTCCCAAGTAGCCTCCTCCACAGGCCGACCTCTCCACTGCACTTTCACTGAATCTATGTCCTTTGACCTCAAATTCCGAACCTAACGCTCAAAAATAGCTAATGGCTCCATATCATAAGTCAAATCATCATCTAACTGAACCGTGCTGAAATCCAAGACATGAGATGGATCGACAATATACTTCCGAAGTATAGAAACATGAAATACCGGATGTTCACTTAACAAGCTGGGTAGCAAAGCAAGTTCATAAGCCACCTCCCCAATCCTCCGAAGTACCTCAAAAGGCCCAATGAATTGAGGACTCAGTTTACTTTCTTCCCAAATCTCATAATGCCCTTCATGGGTGAAACCTTCAACATAACCTTCTCACCAACCATGTAGGACACATCCTGAACCTTCCTGTCAGCATAACTCTTTTGTCTCGACTGTGCTGTACGAAGCCTCTCCTGAATCACCTTCACCTTGTCTAAAGTATCCCGCACCATGTCTGTACACAATAGTCTAGCCTCACCCAGCTCAAACCAACCAACTGGAGATCTGCACTGCCTCCCATACAAAGCCTCATATGGAGCGATCTGAATAATTGAATGGTAACTGTTGTTATATGCAAACTCTGCGAGCGGTAGAAACTGATCCCATGACCCTCCGAAATCAATGACACAAGCGCGCAACATGTCCTCCAATATCTGAATAGTCCGCTCGGACTGCTCGTCCGTCTGAGGGTGAAAACATGTGCTCAACTCAATCTGAGTACACAACTCTCGCTGCACAGACCTCCAAAACTACGAAGTAAACTTAGTGCCCTAATCTGAAATGATGGAATCTGGGACACCATGCAAACGAACAATCTCCCGGATATAGATCTCTGCCAACTGCTCTGAAGAATAGGTAGTACACACAGGAATGAAGTGCACGGACTTGGTCAGCCGATCCACAATCACCTAAATAACATCGAACTTCTTCAAAGTCCGTGGGAGCCCAACTATAAAGTCCATGGTGATCCGCTCCCACTTCTACTCTAGAGTATCCATCTGCTGAAGCAAGCCACCCGGTCTCTGATGCTCATATTTCACCTGCTGGAAATTGAGACACCGAGCTACAAATCCCACAATGTCTTTCTTCATTCTCCTCCATCAATAATGTTGTCTCAGATCCTGATACATCTTCGCGGCACCCGGATGAATAGAATACCCCGAGCTATGGGCCTCATCCAGAATCAACTCCCGAAGCCCTTCTACATTGGGCACACATATCCGGCCCTGCATCCTCAACACCCCCATCATCACCAATAGTCACATCTCTGGCATCATCCTGCTAGACTCTGTCCTTAATGACAAGCAAATGAGCATCATCATACTAGCGCTCTCTAATGCGATCATATAAAGAAGACCAGGAAATCACACAAGCCAATACCCGACAAGGCTCCGAAATATCTAACCTCACAAATCGATTGGCCAAGGCTTGAACTTCAACTGCAAGAGGTCTCTCCCCAATTGGAATATATGCCTAACTCCCCATACTCACCTCCTTCCTACTCAAGGCATTGGCCACTACATTGGCCTTTCCCGGATGGTACAAAATAGTAATATCATAATCCTTTAGCAACTCCAACCATCTCTGCTACCTCAAATTGAGATCCTTCTGCTTGAACAAGTGCTGGAGGCTACGATGATCAGTAAGCACCTCACAAGATACACCATAAAAATAATATCTACAAATCTTTAATGCGTGAACAATGGCAGCCAACTTCAAATCATGAAAATGGTAGTTCTTCTCATTGAGCTTCAACTGATGAGAAGCATAAGCAATAACTCTATCCTCTTGCATCAATACACACCCAATACCAACTCTTGAAGCATCACAATACACGGTATATGAACCTGAAACTAATGGCAAAACTAACATCGGAGCCGTGGTCAAGGCAGTCTTAAGATTCTAAAAGCTCTCCTCACACTCATCTGACCACCTGAATAGAGCACCCTTTTGAGTCAACTTGGTCAAGAGCGATGCGATAGATGAGAATCCCTGAAAAAACTAGCGATAATAACCCGCCAAAGTAAGAAAGCTGTGAATCTTTGTGGCTGAGGACGGTCTGGGCTAACTCTGAACCGTTTCTATCTTCTTTGGATCAACCTAAATACCCTCATTGGATAACACATTGTAAAGCTAAGGTAGGCTAATTATTTTATTTTGTGTGCAAGTGAGGATTCATGATATAATGGATATCAATTTGATATGTTAATAAGCATATAAGTCATATTATAAGTTATTTGGGGTCTAATATGAGGCCTAAGTCTAATCCAAGTTGGAAACTTTCATAATGGACTAAAGTTGTGAATGAGTACGCACAAGACCTCAATTTGGACAATCATATCTCCAATTATATAAGGTTTTGTGTGATTCACAACATATAAAATTAAATCTATTTGAGTCTAGTTTCCTACAAATCAAACCGTTCGTCATTTGGAGGTGCATACAGAAAGTTACGACCATTTTACTAGGCATATGTCATATGCGCTCCCAGGTGCGCGGCGGAAGCGCGACCCCGCATACTGAGAAGTTTTCTGAAACGTGAGCGCGGCCTTAGCACGGGCGCTCTAGTAGTAGACCTCTAAATACCCCAAGATCGGGTATGGAGAGTCTCTAAGTCTTTTTTGAGCTAGGGCTTGTTTTATCAAGGGGAATCCGTCCCATACTTCCCTCCTATGATCCAAGGTAATGTTTTTGGAGTATTTTGAGTTGATTACTACTCCTAAACACTTATATTAACAACGATTGATCTTGAAAATCCATAGATTCCCATTCAAATCACTAAATTGATCAAGAATACTATAAGTGGGGATTCTCAAGATTCTTACTACAAGAGGTATGTCTATCATCTCTAAGTACTCTATGGTGATTATTTAGGTATGATATATACGTTAGAACTCATGGGATGGTGGTTGGAAGCCATAAATGCCTAACCTAGGTTGTGTTGGTGTTATAGAGATTGTGAAATGGGTTAATTAAGGAGGTTGATGGTTGGGTGTGAATGGATGGTCATACATATGTTGTTAGAAGTTATAAATTGGTTAGGAACGATTGTGGAATAAATTATTGGTTAATAGTGATAGTTGGATGAACTAATACTATGGTTATGAGATGTAAAGATCTATATCTACAAGGTGTTTGATAATATGAATAAATGGCATAAGTTATGGAATTTATTACTAATATTGGCCCTATTGAATATTGTATTGTAGATTGAAGTTGCTTAAGCGTATTGGATCATTGTAGTATCATTAAGGGGCAAATTTCAGGTATGTATGGCTAAAACTCCGTCTTTTAGAAATCGAGCTTCATCGATGTTTCTGTGAATATGGTAAGATTAAAGTTGAATCGTTGCATCGATTGTTATTTTACATGAATTGGTATTGTAAACTTATATGCGTGAAAGATGTGTCTCAACATGATCAACGTGCTATCTTGATAACTTTAAAGGGGCAAAAGATATGAATTATGTATTGAAATGCTTAGACTTTAAATTGATATTGAAGCTGCATATAATGTGCCATCTATGTGAAGTCTTATCTATTCTCGCAATTTAAATTGCTCTTGTGTGCACCTACTGTCCTAAATGGAAAATCTAACATTGAAATTGGGAATGATATGAAATGTGGCCTAAGTTCTAAATATATGACGTGATAATTGTGGCTCCAAGTGCCTATGAAATGGCATATGTGAAACAAAGATTGAATTGAGATGATTGATGGAAAAGGGAAACGCCTTTGTAAGGCGGCCTAGCCGATCGGGCCGAGATCGGACGCCATGCCGCACATATAGTAGTATTGTGTTGATATTGAATCTTGGATAAAAAGGGAAAATGAGATTGTATTGAAGAGTATGTCTCAAGTGAGGCAACCTAGCCAATCGGGTCGAGATCAAACTCCGCTCAAGCTAGCGGTGGTATTGTGAACCATGATGAACAATATGAAATGCCCCAAACTAAAGGCTATGGAAACAAAATGTGAGAATTGTATGATTCTTTTACCTTGATAATGATGTGAATTTTTGAAGCTTTTGAGTTACACTTGTGATTTCCTTATGTTTGGTATGAAAGTTCTTTCTAACTAGATGGTGTTTAGTTATACATACTAGTACTATTCCATGGTACTAACGTCCCTTTTGCCGGAGGCGCTACAGTTTTTTTTATTGAATGTAGGTGTCTCTATTATGGATAGTGCCGATCGCCCGTAGCGGAGTACCTTTTTCCAAAAGTCTTGGTGAGCCCCTTTCTCCTTCAAGAGGTTATATTGCATATCTTTTGTTGTGGACTTCCACTTTTGAGGTATTGCCGGAGCCTTATTGCTGGCATTGTCATACTTGTCTTTTGTATCCTTAGAGGCTCCGTAGACATATGTGTGGGTTATGTACGGGTGTTGGATGGGTATACGAACTATGTTTTAATTCTAAATCTCGCATCTCTAAAGTGAAATTGTGTGGAATCTTGGAAACTTAACTACGGTTTAATGTTGTGATAAAAATGAACTATCAATGTTGAATGTACTATATTTCCTTATCTAAATAAATGAAAGTATGGTTCCCTTATTCATATCGAAGTCGGGTAGGAAGTATTGATAAGGATTGCTCAGTTAGGTTCACTCGATTGAGCGCCGGTCGTGCCTCCCGGGGTTGGGGCGTGACAAACTTGGTATCAGAGGCTAAGGTTTTAAAGTGTCCTAGGATATCTCGGAGCCGTGTCTAGTAGAGTCCTTCTTATCGGTGTGTAGTCGACCACATTTATAAGTTGGGGGCTACTTGGGCATTTAAAAATAACACCCTTCTTTTATATTGTGGATCGTATGGCAACTTGTTATGAAACTAATCCCTCTCAAATTAGTGCATTTTTCTATCTTTCAGTAAATGGCACCTAAGAAGAAAGCGAGAATTGGCCAAGAAGCCAATGCCACCTCAGGAGTGGATGACGACTCACTGCTTGATACTGCGGGTGAGGGTATCTGCCATGCTATCACCCTACCTGGCTCTTCTATTCCAGAGCAGACTACCCCGGTTCCTACACCAGCGGAGGGTACCACTACCACTATCCCTTCCATTGATACTTCTGTTCCGCCTCTAGCCCCAGCTTCCGGTTCTGGTAATTCTGATGGGGATATTAGATGGGCTATTCAGATGATGACTCAACTAGTGACCTCTCAGGCTCAGAGGTCAAATGTTGCGCCCAGTTCATCCAGCCAGCAAGGGGATTCTACTAGTTCCAGGGTTAACAGATTTCTTCAGTTAGACCCTCCAGTGTTTACAGGTGCCAATCTAGAAGAAGACCCTCCGAATTTTATTGATGAGATGCACAAGACCCTCAGGGCTATGCGTGTAACTGAGACAGAGGGAGTAGAGTTGGCTGCCTACCATTTGAAAGGGGTGGCGTATGCGTGGTTTGAGCTATGGGAAGATTCCCGCGAGGAGGGAAGCCCTCCGGCGAGGTGGAGCGAGTTTGTCAATGCCTTTATAGATCAATTCCTACCTGTTGAGACAAGGGCAGCCCATGTAGCAGAGTTTGAAAATCTGAAGCAAGGTAGCAGTAGTTTGTGGGAGTATCACATGGAGTTTGCTCGCCTGTTCAAGTATGCCATCCATATGTTGCCCACAATGGAGGCCAGGGTGCATCGGTCTGTTCAGGGCGTAAATCCTTTGATTATTAATAAAGCTTCTACGGCTGCATTGAATTCTGACATGAATTATGGAAAGATGGTAGCATTTTCTCAAGCCATAGAGAACCGTAAACTAAAGAACAAGATGTAGAGAGAGGGTAACAAAAAGATCTAGTCTACGGGCAACAAGATAAGCTTTTAGGGGAGGATCATCTGGGTCGTCCCAGTTTGTTGCACAATCTTGAGCCAGTGCACCACGATCAAGGACCAGCCATCAACAGTGGAGTCATTTCAGGCCCGGCCAGGGCAACAGGGGATCCCATTAGCAGGGTCGGTTAGAAGAGAGGTCCCAGCAGCAGCAGAGGTCCCCATGCCCTAGGTGCGAGAAGTTGCACTCAGGGATTTGTTATTTGGAGTTACCTATATGTTATGGATATGGGATGAGGGGTCATATTCAGAGGCATTGTCCTGCATCCCACCAGGGAGCGGGTATGGGCACAACTCAGTCATCCAGTCTAGCAGCTGCTACATCTTCAGGCCCTCTCCAGTTCGAGGTACCCCAGCACCCGTAGGGTGTGGTGCAGCTAGGGGTGGTGCATAGAGTTTAGGAGGACCCAGCTTGTTCTATGCTATGAGTGATCGCTAGACTGCAGAGGCTTCTTCGGATGTTGTTACAGGTATTCTGACTATCCAATCTCATGATGTGTATGCACTTATTGACCCCGGTTCCACCTTGTCCTACATTACCCTTTTTATTTCTATGGAATTTGGGATAGAACCAGATCAGCTTCATAAGCCATTTTCGGTGTCTACTCCGGTAGGTGAGTCTATTATGGCTGCTCGAGTTTATAGAGGTTGTGTTGTTACGGTACGGGGTAGGGATACCACAACCGATCTTATTGAATTAGGGATGGTCGATTTCGATATAATAATGGGAATGGATTGGCTTTATTCATGTTTTGCGAAACTTGATTGTCGGACTAGAACCACGAGGTTTGAATTTCCTAATGAGCCCATTGTTAAATGGAAAGGAGATAATGTAGTGCCTAAAGGTCGGTTTATTTTTTACCTTAAGGCCGCGAAGATGATCAAGAAGGGGTGTATCTATTATTTAGTTCGGGTTACAGACACCAATGCCGAGGCACCCAACCTTGAGTCTGTATCAGTTGTGAATGAATTTTCGGATGTCTTTCCAGTTGAGCTCCCTGGGATTCCGCCAGACAGGGAAATTAATTTTGGGATTGATGTGATACCAGGAACGCAGCCTATATCAATTCCACCTTACAGAATGGCACCAACAGAACTGAAAGAGCTAAAGGAACAATTGAAGGATTTGCTAGAAAAGGATTTCATCCGGCTGAGTGTGTCACCGTGGGGCGCACCTGTCTTGTTTGTAAGAAATAAAGATGGGTCGCTGCAGATGTGTATTGACTACCAGCAACTCAACAAGGTCACAATCAAAAATAAATATCTTTACTAAGGATAGATGACTTGTTTGATCAATTGCAAGGTGCTACGTGTTTCTCAAAAATTGACTTGCGGTCTGGGTATCATCAATTGAAGATAAGGGAATAGGATATTCCAAAAACAGCTTTCAGGACTCGGTATAGGCACTTTGAATTTATGGTGATGTATTTTGGGCTAACAAATGCCCCGACAACTTTCATGGATCTTATGAATCGAGTCTTTTCTAGACTCCTTTGTGATAGTATTCATTGACGATATTCTTGTATATTCCCGAAGTCGAGAAGGCCATGCTTACCATCTTAGGGCAATTCTGCAGACTCTTCAACAACATCAATTGTATGCAAAAATTTTGAAATGCAAATTCTGGCTTGAATCTGTCGCGTTCTTGGGTCATGTCGTCTCCAGGGAAGGAATTATGGTTGATCATCAAAAGATTGCAGCAGTGAGGAATTGGCCCAGACCTACCACTCAAACTGAGATTCGCAGTTTCTTAGGTTTAGCTGGGTACTACAAGAGGTTTGTGAGGGTTTTCTACTCTTGCCTCTCCATTGACCAAATTGACGCATAAAGTAGTTAAATTCCAATGGTTGGATGCTTGTGAAAGGAGTTTCCAAGAATTGAAATCAAGATTGACTACGGCACTGGTTAACCCTGCCAGAAAGTACCAAAGGACTTGTGGTATATTGTGATGCTTCAAGGATCGCGCTTGGGTGTGTGTTAATGCAACACGACAAGGTTATAGCCTAGGCTTCTAGGCAACTCAAGAATCATGAAAGGAACTATCCAACCCATGACTTAGAACTTGCGGCAGTGGTATTTGCACTAAAGATTTGGTGACATTATTTGTATGGGGTGCATGTGGATGTATTTACAGACCACAAGAGCCTTCAATATATTTTCAAGTAGAAGGAGTTGAATTTGAGACAAAGAAGATGGCTAGAGTTACGCAAGTACTATGACATTGATATTCTCTATCACCTAGGGAAGGCTAATGTTGTAGTGGATGCTCTTAGTCGAACATCTATGGGGAGTTTGGCTTACTTGGAGGCGTATCAGAGGCCGTTGGCCAGGGAGGTTCACCAGTTGGCTATCTTGGGAGTTTGCCTTGCGGACTATAATGAAGGAGGAGTAATTATGCAGAATAGGGCTAAATCATCGCTTGTGGCGGAAGTGAAAGAGAAGCAATTCAACGATCCATTATTAGCACAACTGAAGGAGGGGTTTCATAAACACAAGACCATAGCTTTTTCCTTTGGCACGGATGATGGTAACCTAAGATACCAAGGCCGCCTATGTGTTCCGGATATTGACGGTCTTCGGGAGAGGATCATGGTAGAATCTCACACATCCAGATTCTTCGTGTACCCAGGTTCTACGAAAATGTATCATGATCTCAAGGAAATTTATTGGTGGAACAACATGAAGAGGGATATAGGGGACTTTGTGGCAAAATGTTCGAATTGTCAGCAAGTGAAGGCCGAACATCAGAGGCCCGGTGGATTGGCCCAAAGCATAGAGATTCCAATGTGGAAATGGGAGATGATCAACATGGATTTTGTGGTAGGGTTTCCACGCACTCCGTGCAAGTTTGACTCAATTTGGGTGATTGTGGACTGACTCACGAAATCAGCGCACTTCTTGCCAGTTAAATCTATCAACACAGCGAAACAGTATGCTCAGTTGTATATCAAAGAAATAGTCAGGTTACATGGCACTCCAATCTCAATCATTTCAGATCGAGGGGCTCAGTTCACTGCCAACTTTTGGAAGACATTTCAGTAAGGTTTGGGTATGCAGGTAAATCTTAGTACAACTTTCCATCCTCAAACAGATGGGCAAGCAGAGCGGACTATTCAGACACTTGAGGACATGTTGCGTGCTTGTACTCTTGATTTCAAAGGTAGTTGGGATGACCATTTTCCACTCATAGAATTTGCTTACAACAACAGCTTTCATGCTAGTATCCAGATGGCACCATTTGAGGCATTGTATGGTAGGAGATGTAGATCTCTTATTGGGTGGTTTGAGGTTGCACGGGCTGAATTGATTGGGGCGGACCTCGTGCATCAGGATATGGAGAAAGTCAAGATTATTAAAGAGAGGTTGAAAACTGCTTAGAGTCGCCAAAAGTCGTATTGGGACATTTGCCACAGAGACTTGGAGTTCAAAGAAGATGATTGGGTATTTTTGAAGGTTTCCCCTATGAAGGGTATCATGCGGTTTGGAAAGAAGGGAAAATTGAGTACGAGGTATGTTGGATCGTACAAAATCATTCAGAGGATTGGTCAGGTGGCATACAAGATTGAGCTGCCAGCTGAGATGTCATTGATTCACCTAGTCTTCCATGTGTCTATGTTGAAGAAGGTAGTAAGAGATCTGTTCACTATTCTGCCAGATGAGTCTATTGAGGTTAAAGAAGAATTATCGTAAGAAGAAATTCCAGTTGCCATCCTTGATAGGCAAGTCCGAAAGTTGAGAAATAAAGAGATTACCTCCGTGAAAGTGTTATGGTGAAACAAGAAAAGTGAGGAAGCCACTTGGGAAGCCGAGGAAGAAATGAAGAAGAAGTACCCTCACTTGTTTGGATAGCTATGTAATTAAGTATTTGTGTCCTGTGAAGATGTCGAAATCTTACCTTCTATGAATTATGTATCACATAGTTAGTTGATGATAATAGTGTTTCTATTCTAGAAATGCATTGCTTATGGGGCCACGGTTGGCATCATTTTATATTATGTTACATCTTTGGATTATGTATATGTTGATAGGACGCGTTTCTGGGATTCTCTGACAGGTGGATAGGCCCAGATACAAGGGAAACTCTACCGAAATTTCTGAAAAAATTGGGAGTTAAAAATGTGTGAGAAAGGAGATACGTTATACTAAGTATTTGTGGATTGACTCCAATTATTATTCGAGGACGAATGATCCTAAGCGGGGGATAATGTAAAGCCCCAGAAAATTTTCTAAGTAATTTAAGATTTCGTGGTGCCATGGTAGGCTAATTATTATTTTTTTGTGTGCAGGTGAGGATTCATGATATAATGGATATCAATTGGATATTTTAATAATCATATAAGTCATATTATAAGTGATTTGGGGGTCTAAGGAGAGGCCTAAGTCTAAGCCAAGTTGGAAAATTTCATAATGGACTAAAGTTGTGAATGAGTACGCACAAGGCCTCATTTTTGGACAATCATATCTCCAGTTATATAAGGTGTTTTGTGATGCACAACCTATTAAATTATAGCTCTTTGAGTCTAGTTTCCTACGCATAAAACTGTTTGTCATTTGGAGGTGTATACAGAAAGTTACGACCATTTTAAAGGGCATGTGGCATATGCACGCCCAGGTGCGCGGCGGAAGCGCGACCATGCATATTGAGAAGTATTCTGCCTCGTGAGCGCGGTCTTAGCGCGGGCGCAATAGTAGAAGACCTCTAAATACCCCAAGACCGGGTATGGAGAGTCTCTAAGTCTTTCTTTGAGCTAGGGCTTGCTCTATCAATGGGAATCCGTCCCATACTTCCCTCCTATGATCCAAGTAATGTTTTTGGAGTATTTTGAGTTGATTACTATTCCTAAACACTTATATTAATAAGGATTGATCTTGAAAATCCATAGATTCCCATTCAAATCCCTAAATTGATCAAGAACACTATAAGTGGGGATTCTCAAGATTCTTACCACAAGAGGTATGTCTATCATCTCTAAGTACTCTATGGTAATTATTTAGGTATGATATATACGTTAGAACTCATGGGATGGTGATTGGAAGCCATAAGTGCTTAACCTAGGTTGTGTTGGTGTTGTAGAGATTGTGAAATGGGTTAATTAAGGAGGTTGTTGGTTGGGTGTGAATGGATGGTCATACATATGTTGTTGGAAGTTATAAATTGGTTAGGAACGATGGTGGAATAAATTGTTGGTTAATAGTGATAGTTGGATGAACTAGGTTATGAGATGTAAAGATCTATACCTACAAGGTGTTTGATAATATGCCTAAATGGCATAAGTTATGGAATTTATTACTAATATTGGCCCTATCGAATGTTGTATTATAGATTGAAGTTGCTTTAGTGTATTGGGTCATTGTAGTATCATTAAGGGGCAAATTTTAGGTATGTACGGCTAAAACTCCGTCTTTTAGAAATCGAGCTTCATCGATGTTTGTGTGAATATGGTAAGATTAAAATTGAATTGTTGCATTGATTATTATTTTAGATGAATTGGTGTTGTAACCTTATATGCGTGAAAGATGTATCTCAACATGATCAACGTGCTATCTTGATAACTTGGAAGGGGAAAAAGATATGAATTATGTATTGAAATGCTTAGACCTTAAATTGAGATTGAAGCTGCATATAATGTGTCATCTATGTGAAGTATTATCTATGCTTACAATTTAAATTGCTCTTGTGTGCACCTACTGTCCTAAATGGCAAATCTAACATTGAAATTGGGAATGATGTGAAATGTGGCCTATGTGCCAAATATATGACGTGATAGTTGTGGCCCCAAGTGCCTATGAAATGACATATGTGAAACAAAGATTGAATTGAGATGATTGATGGAAAAGGGAAATGCCTTGGTAAGGCGGCCTAGCCGATCGGGCCGAGATCGGATGCCATGCCGCACACATGGTAGTATTGTGTTGATATTGAATCTTGGATAAAAAGGGAAAATGAGATTGTGATTGAAGAGTATGTCTCAATTGAGGCAACCTAGCCGATCGGGTCGATATCGGATTTCACTCAAGCTAGCGGTGGTATTGTGAACAATGATGAACAATATGAAATGCCCCAAACTAAAGGCTATGGAAACAAAATGTGAGAATTGCATGATTCTTTTACCTTGATAATGTTGTGATCGTTTGAAACTTTTGAGTTATACTTGTGATTTCCTTATGTTTGGTATGAATGTTCTTTCTAACTAGATGGTTTTTAGTTATACATACTAGTACTATTCCATGGTACTAACGTCCCTTTTGCCGGGGGCGCTACTTTTTTTTTATTGAATGTATGTGGATCCATTGCGGATAGTGCCGATCGCGCGTAGCGGAGTACCTTCTTCCCAAAGTCTTGGTGAGACCCTTTCTCCTTCAAGGGGTTATATTGCACATCTTTTGTTGTGGAATTCCACTTTTGAGGTATTGCCGGAGCCTTATTGCCAGCATTGTCATACTTGTCTTTTGTATCCTTAGAGGCTCCGTAGACATATGTGTGGGTTATGTACAGGTGTTGGATGCGTCTATGAACTATGTTGTAATTCTAACTCTCGCTTCTCTAAAGTGAAATTGTGTGGAATCTTGGAAACTTAACTAAGGTTTAATGTTGTGATAAAAATGAACTATCAATGTTGAATGTACTATCTTTCCTTATCTAAATAAATGAAAGTATGGTTCCCTTATTCATATCGAAGTTGGGTAGGAAGTATTGATAAGGCTTGCTCAGTTGGGTTCACTCGATTAAGCGCCGGTCGCACCTCCCGAGGTTGGGGAGTGACACACGTGCCCCAAGAAAGCCACTGAACTGAGCCAAATCTCACACTTGGAGAAGTTTGCATAAAACTTCTCCTCCCTCAACCTCTGTAACACAACTCTCAAATGCTCTGCTCTTCTTGACTATGCGAGTACACCCGAATATCATCAATGAAAACTATAACAAATGAGTTAAGATAAGGTCGAAACATGCTGTTCATCAAATGCATGTATGTCGTTGGGGAATTGGTTAGCCCAAAAGACATCACCAAGAACCCATAATGAACATATCGGGTCCTGAAAGCCGTATTAGGAATATCCGAGTCCCTGATCTTCAACAAGTGATAACCTGAACGAAGATAATCTTGGTGAACACTCTCCCTCTCTTAAGCTGGTAAAACAAATCATCGATACGAGGCAAACGATACTTGTTCTTGATTGTTGCTTTGTTCAACTGCCTGTAATCAATGCATATTCTCATTGTGCCATCCTTCTTCTTCACAAATAGAACATGTGCACCCCAAGGCGACACACTAGGCCGAATAAACCCCTTGTCAAGGAATTCCTGAAGCTGCTCCTTTAACTCCTTCAACTCCGCTGGTGCCATACGATACAGTGGAATAGAAATGGGCTGAGTGCCCGGCACCAGATCAATACCAAAATCAATATCCTTGTCTGATGGCATGCCTGACAGGTCCACAGGAAACACATCGGGAAAATACCTCACAACTGGAACAGAATCAATACTGGGAGTCTCTACACCGACATCCCTTACAAATGCTAAATACGAAAGACAACCCTTCCCAACCATACGCTGGGCCTTCAAGAATGAAATTACCTTACTGGGAACATAATCAGTCGAACCTCGCCACTCAAGCCATGGTACACTCGGCATAGCCAATATCACTGTCTTAGCATGACAGTCCAAAATAGTATGACACGGAGATAGCCAATCCACCCCCAATATAACATTAATGTTTATCAAACATAACAACAACAGATCCACTCGGGTCTCCAAACCCCTAATAGTCACCACACATGACCGGTACACACGATTTATAATAATAGTAATGCCCACCGGAGTAGATACACGAACAGATGAAATAAGAGACTCACGGGGTGTATCCAAATAACGAGCAAAGTATGATGACACATAAGAATAACTGGAAACGAGATCAAATAATATAGAGGCATCTCTGTGGCAGACTGAGACAATACCTGTGATCATGACGTCTGATGCAATAATATCGGGCCTAGCTGGAAATGCATAGAAATGGGCCTGACCGCCACCTGATCGACCTCCCCCTCTAGGGCGACCCCTAGCTGGGTGGGTGGGTGGTGGTAAAGTAACTGGCGCTGAAGCCGATAGCTGACTACTCTACTGAGATGAATCCTCAAGACGACGAGGACACTGCCTCCACATATGTCCCATCTCTCCACACTCATAGCAACTCTCGAGTGCCGGAGATGGGGACTGAAGGGAACCCCTTGCACCAGAATGACTAGCAGGTGCACCTGGCATAGAAGAGCCCTGAACTGATGGAGCACGGGACAAACTCTAAGCTGGAAGGGCACTGAGTGATGACTTGCCCTGATGAGAACTATGAGAACCATGACTCGATGTCGCCCCACGATACCCTGGGTGAGCTGGTTGAGCATGCCTGAATGGACGGCCTCTACCGTGCTGAAACTGACCCCTCGAAGGAGCACCACTATAACTACCAGATCCCCAAGGCCTCTTAAGCTCTCCCTCATCTCGCTCCTAGCGACGAACTGACTCAATCTCACAAGCAATGTCAACAACCTCCTCAAAAGTAGCACCAGACACCCTCTCCCTAGTCATGAGAATACGAAGCTGATATGTGAGACCATCAACAAACCTCCTAATCCTCTATCTCTCCATAGGAACCAACCAAACATCATGACGTGCTAACTCTGAGAACCTCATCTCATACTGCATCACAGTCAAATCTCCCTGACGCAACCAGTCGAACTGTCTGCGCAACTCCTCTTTATGAGACTGTGGCACATACTTCTCCAAAAAGAGAATGAAAAACTGCTGCCAGGTAAGGGGTGATGCACTAACAGGCCTACGCCTCTTATAAGCCTCCCACCAAGTGAAGACAGCTCCAGAAAACTAAAATGTAGTAAAAGCGACCCCGCTGGTCTCTAGAATACCCACTGTACGAAGAATCCTCTAACACTTGTCCAAGAAACCCTGGGCATCCTCGTCCTATGCACCACTGAAAGTCGGAGGCTGAAGTTTACTAAACCTCTCTAACCTGCGCTACTCGTCCTCTAGCATGGCGGGAGCTACATAGTCCTGAGCAGCTACAACCGGCTGGGCTAGATGTGCCCCCAGTGTCTGAAGTCCCTGCACGACCTGCTCAGGTGTGCGAGCGGCGGGAGTCTGAGTGCCTCTCCCAGCTTGAGAAATAGCTACAGCTGCAGTAACTGAGACCGCCTGAGCTAGGCCAGTGCATATTGATAAAATCTGAGCCAGGGCCTCTTGAAGATCCAAAATCACAATGGGCACAGCTGGTGCCTGAGCTGGTGCTACTGGAGCGTCCACAACTAGGACCTGATCCTGAACTGGGGTGGCTGGTGGATCTGCAGGTGCTGCCCTAGCTGCTGTGCGGGCTACACCCCTGCCCCTACCGCAACCTCGACCGCATCCTTGGCCTCTAGTGGCCACAACTGGTGGTACTGGTGGTCGTCCATCCTGACTGGTCGCTCGTGTCCTCACCATATGTGAGAGAACATAATAACAGAAGTTTAGTACTCGGATCAATAGATTCGCACGATAAGAATTTCAAGAATATGAAGTTTTTCCTAAAGGTTCTGCAGCCTATCGAGGATAAATATAGACGTCTTTGTACCGATCCACAAGACTCTACTAAACTTTCTTATGACTCGTGAGACCTATGTAACCTAGGCTCTGATACCAACTTGTGACGTCCCTAAACCCGGACCCAGTCGTGATGGTGCCTATCATGAAACAAGGTCAGCCGATACAAAATCCCAATCCATTTTAACAGTTATAATAATTTAATTTAAATTATTAACATATGATAAATCCCAAAATAACGTGAAATAGGACAATGCACAAATAAATACAGCCCGACCTCGGGGTGTCACCATTCATGGGCATCTAACATAAGTCTAAGAGTAGGGATAAGGGACTACAAAGTCTATTACAGAATCCAGTACAAGGGAAAATAAAGATAAGAGGGAGAAACACTAGGCTACGAAAGCCGAGTTGCTACCTAGTGAACTCCAAAATAGCCCGCTAGAAGCAGTCAGCCCTCGCTAGCAGGACCCGAGGCTCCTGTATCTGCACACAGGGTGCAGGGAGTAATGTTAGTATGCCAACTCAGTGAGTAATAAAAGTAAAGGCAGTTGAGCGATAAGAAAATACGTAAAACACAACAAAATGCTACAAAGGGGCAGTATAAAACCAATATAATGCAATAGAATAGTGAAAACTTGTAAGAACACCTCAGTTCAGTAAAATCCTCTTTAAAACATCTTTTAACAGTTAAACAAGTGAGTGAAAAGCAGCGAGAAAAGATAAACACATAAAATCAGCCCCTCGGGAACAATATCAATAGAATCAGCCCCTCAGGCAATAAAATGGAACACCATCAGCCTCTCGAGCTATATCACATATTACACTAGGTACCCAGACACACTGGGGGTGTACAGACTCCGAGAGGGGCCCCTTACGGCCCAAGCAAAATATCAAGCAATCTCGTGGCATAATCAATAGGCTCTCGACCTCATATCAAGCCACCTTGTGGTGTACAACTAAGGCCCTCGGCCTCATAATCATGAATCAGCTCAATACCGCTGTGGCGCACAGCCTGATCCCATAATAACCTCACAACACAGGCCCTCGGCCCTACTCAGTCAGAAATCTCAAAAAGCCACTCAGTCATAGTAAAATATGATGCTCAGCTCAAAATATAATTTATGATGTCAAAATAGAGTAAACATGGCTGAGTTATAAAAACAGTAGAATATAGCATGACTGAGTATAAGTATAAAGTCAAAACAGTGATGAATAGTAGTAAAAATCCCCTAAGGGTCCAAACGGTTGGCACGAGGCCCAAATATGGCATTCATCCCAAAACATGATGATAGCAAATAGTTTTCAATCAAATACGCAGTAAAACAGTCATTCGGGACGGACTAAGTTACAATTCCTAGCAGTGTACGACTCCACGCTTGTCATCTAGCATGTGCATCACCTCAATATAGCACAACGATGTGAAATTCGGGGTTTTATACCCTCAGGACAACATTTACAATCATTACTCACCTCTATCTGGTCCAAACTCTAGCCTGTAATGCCCTTGCCTATCGAATCGTCCTTCGGATGCTCCAAATCTAATCAAAATCAGTGCTAAACCATCAAAATATGCTAAGGGAACAAAGCTCACTCGAAAGAAATCAAATTACAACACAAATCCCGAAATTGGCCAAACCCGACCCCGGGCCCACATATCAAAATCCGATAAAAATTACATCAATAGACTACTTATCACTCCCCGAGTTCATTCAGATCAAAAGCACACCAACCACAAACGACCCCTCAAATCCCAAATTCTAGGTCTCCAATTACAAGCCCTAGTTCTTCAATATTTACGCTTAAATTCTACAAATTCTATGATTAATTAGGTAGAAATTACATTGGGATTGAGTATTAAGTCCATAAATCTTGCCTCCAAGTGTTCCCCCTTGATTCCCTCTTCAATCCTCTTCAAAAAGCTTCAAAATCACCCAACAATTGAGGAACTTAGACCCAAAATCGCGGAATTGGTCTTTTAAAACATTCTACCCAGCACATAAAAATCCTTCATCATGAATGCGGTCAACGCCTCGCGTTCGCGAAGCAAAAACTTAAGTTGACCAGAATTCCTCATACGCGAACGCGACAACTCCTCGCGAACGCGATGCCTCAGCAACTCAAACCATCGCGAACACGTCTGCTCTCTCGCGAACGTGAAGCTTCCTGACTCCAACCCTTCGCGAACGTGGGACATCCATCGCGAACGTGAAGGCCAAACCTCCATCCTATCATCCTAACCCTTCGCAAACACGAGGGCCCACTCGCGAACGCGAAGGCCAAAAGTCTGCAACACTCACAGCAGATTTTCTGCAAATTTTTCTCAACTTGAAATGATCCGTTTCACCACCCGAAACTCACCCGAGGCCCTCGGGACCTCAACCAAACATTACAAACTATCCCATAACATAATTAAAACTTGTTCCAACCTTCAGAACGCTCAAAATAATATCAAAACACAAAATTTGCATCGGATTCAAGCCTAAAAATTCTAAAATCTTCCAAATTCCGCTTTCGATCAAAAAGTCTATCAAACCACTTCCGAATGACCTGAAATTTCGCACACACACCCCGAATGACACAATAGACCTACTGTAACTCCCAGAATTCCATTCCGACCCCTATATCAAAATCTCAATTCCGCCAATTCAAGCTAAATCTATTTTGTACCTCCAAAATACCTTCTGATCATGCTCCTAAGCCTCAAATCACCTCCTGAAGCTATCTGAACCATCATAATTCACATCCGAGTCCTTTATCACATAAGTCAACATCCGATTGACTTTTCCAACTTAAGCTTACTCAAAAGAGACTAAATATCTAAAACCTTACCAAAACCTCTCCAAACCCGAGCCAACCAACCCGATAACACAGAATACAGTTGAACAAGGCAATAAGAATCATAAATGGGGGAAACAGAGTGGTAACTCATGAAACAACCGGCCGGGTCATTACACTTTTGGACTTTGGCGTGTGTTCATATTTTAATTTGGATGTTCCTAAAAGTTTTTGGCTAAATATGTCGAAAGTTAGCAATTTGAAGAATCGGAAAGTGCATAAGTTTGAACATGAATTTATTTTGAGGCTATCATGGTCGGTCCGTTTACTCATTTGAGACTTGTGTGCAAAGTTTGGGTCTATTCCGGATTGGCTAGACTTGAATCGAACGCTTGGTTTGAAGTTGGAATTTTATGAACTTAAGAGATTGGTCTTTATTGGCAATTCTTTGATTAATGTTATTTCGCATGATTAGAGCCTTTGGATAATGTAGTTGGACTTGTTGGCATGATTGGGCTCTAGTGAATTTTGGGGGTGGTTTCAGATCATTTTTGAACCATTTTGAGATGGCTAATGTTCTGGTGTTCTGATGTCCTACGGTTTTGTGGTCGGAGGGACATGTTTGCATAGAGTAATTTGTTTGCTGGGGTTTTTTAGTGCATCACATTTGCAACCAGGCAGTCGCGTTCATGAAGGGTGTTTTGGGTCCCTTGTAATTTGTTCATTGCATTAGAGATGAATAGGCCACGTTCGCAGAGACTTGTTGTCAAGCGGGTTGTTGGCCATCACATTCACGTGTGGAGCACCGCATTTGCTAAGGCTTGGGAACTGTGAACCGTCATTTTCGTGAAGCATAGTTGGAGCTTGGGGCATATTGATCTTCGCGATGACGAGGGTACAACCTCAATTGTTTAGGGTACTGCTAGGTAGTGCATATAGTTGTTATTTTCGAAACTTTGAGCTTATATTTTCATATATTGAGAGTGGGAGCTTAGATTGAACCAAACTGTGAGGTAATTTTTATCCACTTGGATTCGGTAAGGTTCTTGACTCGGATTTGATTATTATCCATAATTTTATTTTTAATTTTAGCATTTGATTTATGAATTTAAGGAAGAAATTTGAGTTTTTTTTTTACATTTAAGAGAGAATATTTTTGGGTTTTGACCATCTATTTGGACCCAGGTTTGGAAACTAATTATCTATTTTGGACTCAGCAGGTTATGGGTCATCAAATTTTGGTATGAGTTTCGGGTTTTGGCCACGTGGTTCTAGGGTGAATTTTTTGGGAATTCTTCAAAGATCAAAAATTTATGGATTGGGTTCACTTCCTATGTCATTGTTTGACTTCCCTAGATGTTGGTCGGCTTTTGTTTGCTTGATTAGAGGGCTAGAGCGAGAGTTTGCCGCGGTTTGTGATTGAAGCTAGTGCAGGAAGAGGTAAGTCTCTTGGCTAACCTTGTTAAGAGGGAAACTCCTAGGATTTGACTTGCTTGCTATGTGTCTAATGTATTGGGGGGGGGGTGTATATACGTGATGGAGAGCGTATATGCACTTACCAAGTTTATATCATGCCCGAGATAGAATTGAGATACTTTATGCGTTGTTTCTTCTATGTGCTCATTTGATCCGTGATTTATTTGACTTATTTTCACGACCCAAAATCCTACTAGTTGTGATGGCACCTAACTCAACTCGTTAGGTAAGAAAAATGACAGTCAACACAATTCTGCTGAAATAAAAGTGCAAAACAAATAAGAGAACTTAATTTCCATAAAATATCCCAAAGACCGGTGGTACAAGTTATGAGCCACTAAGACATAGATTTTACAGATTTGGCATGGAGTAATACAACAACTGTTAGGAATATACCTAAAGAGAATTTAAAATCTAAAACTACAAGGACAAGTGATAACTATGTCCGAAAGGTAGGTACATCTTCAGTGCCAGTTCTCCCCATACTCAGCAACATCAGCTCCAAAATCTGCACGCACGGTGCAGAGGTGTAGTATGAGCACAACCGACCCATGTACTCAATAAGTATCATAACTAACCTCGGCAAGGTAATAGAAGCAAAATTTTCAAATAATACTCTCCAGTCAGATGTACAAGTTCATAAATTCCAACAAGTATAGAACAAACACATGATCAAATCATGAAATCACATATAAACCCCTGTGGTGCTCACATATTTTCTTAACGTATTCAGTCCAGTCAACAATCCAGCATATAAAGAAGATATTTAAATAAATCAAGTTAAAAGCTAAGAAAATTGCAAGTAATGAAGAAATGTAATATAACTAAATATCAACTCGTTGCGGAGCGAAGCCGATTAGAATAGAAATCACATCATAGCTCTTACGCCCACATCAGAATCTCAATAATCAAATCAGACCAATAACCAACTCTCTCAGAGCTCATATCAACCAAAAACCCATCAGTTTCTCATAATCCGCGTACACCACCAAGAGAGAATCATGAGAGGGTGACCCTAGGGGGTGGATCCATATCCACACGCCACACGGACAATTTAACGTGCTATCAACCTAGCATGGTCACATGTTCAATATCATAATTCACCCAGCATGGTCACAAGCTCAATATCATAATCCACCTGGTATGGTCACATGCTCAATATCGCAGATCCGCCCGGCGTAGTCACATGCTATATCACAATCCGCCCGACATATTCGCAAGCACGACAACATTGTCCGCCCGGTGTGGTCACAGGAATAACAACATAGTCCGCCCGACATTATCACAAATACAATTACATAATTCATCTGGGGTGGTTACAGGCATAACGACACATTCCGTATGGCATGGTCACACGTATTCAGTCCAAATCATATCACACGCACGTAATTATACAGGAATATGTGCATAAGATCAACGACTATCAGATTTCATACTCATGAATCGATATATATGACATATTAATATTTATGCATGTTCAGAGTGTGCTATCATAGCTCAAATCAACAGTTTCATCACGAAATTAGCAATTATCAAGTTCAATAAGGAGATAAACCTTTATGCAACCTCAAACATGGCTCAAATAGCTCACCATTGGGGTACAAATAAGAGAAATATCACAGCATGAGGCTTGACAATCAATTTAAGGCATATCATAGCTTAAGTACTACCCCGAGCATGGAATATACAAGGTGCAAGCACATGGTCTTAGCCCCAAACATGTAAGCCAATTGTAGCACGTGGCTATCATAAAATAACTCTGATAACTAGTGCCTCAACTAAGTTGTGGTAAGATACTTACCTCAAGCAAGCCAAATCAAATATCGAGCAAGCCAAAAATAATCTAGAAATGCCATCCCACATTAATCAACCTCCGAACAGCTCGAAACCCAATCCATATGATGAAATTCACCTCCAAAATCACCCAACATTGAGCTCCAAATCTTCCAATGTAATAAAATGAACAAACCCTTGATTTGAATACAATCTGCCTAGGCATTTTCGTATTTGCAGTCACTAAGTCGCATTTGCGATAACAACTTATGTGGTACAATCTCCACTTTTTCAGAATTACTAAAGCCCCAACCTCCCGCACCCGCGGACACATTTCTGCTTCTACGACATCGCCGGTGCGAGCAAGTTTCTGCTCATGCGCTCCTTCCCGCTTCTGCGCCCTAAGCATTGCTTCTGTTACTACAGATGCACCCACAAGCCCGGATTTATGGAGATCCCAAACTCTGTCCCTTTTTGCTTCTACAACAACTGGTCTGCATCTGCGGACCACCTCACCTACACCATGAGCTCCGTAGGTGCGATCACACCAGATGTGCCCAACAACCATCATCAAGCAACATGTTCAAAATTGATTTGAAACACGTCCGAAACTCACCCGAGCTCCTTGAAAACCCGTCCGAACATACCCCACAAGTCCCGAAACATAACACAAACATACTCGAGGCTTTAAATCACTCATATGGACATCGAAACCACAAATTGCGCGCCAAATGAAATTTAATGAAATTTCAACTTCCAAATCTCGTGCCGAACTATATCAAATCAACTCGAAATGACCTCAAAGTTTGCTCACAAGTTTCAAATGACATAAAAAACCTATGTCAACTCCAAAACAACAATCTAATCCCGATATCACCAAAGTCAACTCTCGATCAAACTTATGAACCTTCCAAACTTTTAAATTACCAATTTTTGCCAATTACTGTCAAAACATTCTAGAAGCCTCCAAATATAAATTCGGGCATATGCCCAAGTTCAAAATCAACAACCAGATCTAACAGAACCATTAAAACTCTCATCCCAGGTCACATACATAAAAACTAAAACCTGGTCAACTCTTCCAATTTAAAGCTTGTAAAATGAGAATAATTCTCCCAAATCAATTCTAAATCACCCGAAAACCAAAAATAAGGATACACACATGCCATAATACTTTATATGAAACTGCATGTGACCTCAAACAACCAAACTAAATGTAAATACTTTAAACAATCAGTCAGGTTGTTACACTTATGTGACTACGTTGCTCTCTTAATCATGTTACGGATCATGCCTGGAATGGGTACCCATCCTTGATAAGTTGAATTGCTTAATTTGTCCATAGATACATAGAAATTTCATGACCCCATATCTGTATGATTTTTATTAAGTCATGAGCATCTTTCATATGTAAATTCATGGGCATATATATATCATGTGGTTGAGATATAGTTGTGGCACATGATATGATGAGAGAATATCCGATTGATGAGAAATGCTATTATGATCTTCTTTGCGCTTGAATTTGGTACCGTCTCTCCAGAATCAAGTGATAACTCATGTTACTTTGGACACTATGAGGGTGGTCGATACATGAATTTTGTACCAAATTAATATATGAATTTTATATTGGGTTATTGTAATACATGAATTTTGTATCGAGATACATGGATCTTGTACTGGTTAGAGTAGGCATTGTTATTCTTGATTCATTTAGATGCATTCATTTAAATGCTAACTATTGCATGCCATGTATACATGCTAGTTGGGAACCTTGACTCCGTTAATTGAAACATGCCATTTTCACTTGCTATACTTGAACAGTGTTATGATTATCTATTGAATTGGAAAGAGCATGCTTTATGTCTTTCAACTATTTTATATCTTTCTACCTATTAATTATGAAGATATTTATTGTTCTAGATCCAGGATTATTATTATTATTTCTATGTTGTAAGTATTTGGATGCATCTAGTATCGCTACTACTTCTTCGAGGTTAGACTTGATACTTACTGGGTACCGACTGTGATGTACACATATTACGCTTCAACACATGTTTGTGCAGGTTCTAAAACTATAATTACAGTACCCTTTGAGTTGAGTAGGAGTGTGTTATTGGATACTTCGTAGCGAGCTACAATACTGTTCGATTCGCAGCACATGGAATCCCCATATTTATTTATCACTTGTCTATCTCCTTTCTTGTTGACACTTGTGATTATGTATTCCGAGTTGTATTATTCAATAGTTGCTTGTGTAATTATGTCATCTAGTTCTATGGGTTTGTATTGTTTTGGTCGCGTTTAGACCATGTTATACTTGTATTATATATTCTACTACTTTGAGCTTATTCAAGCTTTTATCATGATATACTATATTAATTAAAGAAAATTAGACTCTATTTTGTTGTCTGTGAGTTGGGTCGTAACAACCTTTGTCTACATTACAACTCGTGAAGTTATGTTTGATCCTAGATTTGAAACGATTAGATTATTCACGTTCTACACTACAAGAAAGCCTAAGGTTTGACCTTAGGAGGTACATGAATTTCTTTGTGAGCGCGGACAAATTTTATTCTAATGTTTAAGTCATTAAATTACATTTGAACTCTTGATTTGAATATGTAGACTATCTCCACTCTAATTTTGTGGTGAGGGCACATTATTTTATAATAGATATGTGATATTGTTAGACTTCTCTTGTTCAGACGACGGAGCAAGTCGAGAATGCTTACTAACAATGAGTCAATCTTTGAGGTGAGGTGTTTATGGGCATGTTGTTTGAATGCTTTGAATTGTTTAACGACACTTTCACATGTAATAGTTGGGAAGTGTGTAGAGATTGTGCATGCAATAGTTTAATTGTTGGTATCAACCATGATCATAGGTGTAGTTTATTTAATTGACATATTATCCTTCACATTATAGTGTCTTGTGTTGCATCTTTGAGATAGTGAAGTTTTAGGTTGTTCTTGGATGAGCAAGAGCTTAAATATAGGTTGATGTTTAGCGAAAACTATTGATTTTTGTGTGTTAATTGACTCGTATTTTGCTCTATTATCATTAATTATAATGTGTGTTGTGATGCGTTATGCTTAATTTTGATGTTTACATGTGAAAAAATTAATTCGAGAGTGAAATGAAGTGAACGTGCATGAGTTAAAGTAAAATAGAAGAGATCCAAATATAGCATCCAGGCCACAAATTCTCAATGGTTGGATCACTAGGAACAGATAAGGAAAAGCAAAAGCTGAGACCCGTGCCCAGGACTACCCTGAGGTACCTGAAGTGTCGGAGATAGAGGGCAAGAGGAGTAGAACAAGGCCACTACCCAGGCTTCAAATCTATGGTGCATGGGGCGATGGAACCAGAAACAAAAAAACTCTGCGATCTGCGATGCCCAAGGCGCCCGATTCAGGAAAATTCTCGTAGCACGAAAAGAAGAAATATTTTTAGTCCTACACGACCCTAATAAGTATGAAAGGTTCACAAACATGTTTTTTTGGGGAGGGGGGAGACATATTAGAGGCGAAACTAACCCCGTGAAGCAACTTTGGTGCAAGGATCGTCTTGTTCTTCTTTCTTTTACCTTTTCTTAGTAACTTTATCATTCAAAATATTGTAATGACTTTGCGTGACTAAGTTATATAATTTTAGGGTAGTGGTTATCCATGAATATTGATGTTTAACAGTTATTTTTTCCTTTAATCCGAACTTTCCATTATATGGTTATTTCTTTAACCCTTCGTATAATTGTTTGATTATTTGGCTGATAGTTAATTAAGTACTATCAATTATCTAGGTTATGCTTGGAAACGATGTTCTTAGATTAGTGAAGAGTTAAAGAGAGTTATCTTATCTCAAGAATTAAGGTGCAAATTTATGGTTTGAATGGGAATATGCCTAGTTACCGCTCTTAATTATATAGCATAATTGTAATGTATTCTTGGTAGATTAATTTCACAAGAACATATGCGTTAACTTATTCAGAGTACGAAACTCGAGAGAATACTATGAGTGATTATAATCTAATTAATTAGCAACCTTAGGTACTTCAAATTGAAGGGAGAATAGCTAGAGCTCAGTAGGATTGGTGAGTCGGCCACAACCCTGGGATACACATTTTACTGAATTAAACTCTTAACATCAATTCATTGGTGACATAGTCTTATAACTTATTTAATTTCCGTTATAGTAGATTAGTAACAAAAACCCAACTCTAGCAACTTTACTAAATAAATAAAAAATAGTTAAAATTAGTAAGCCATTAACGACAAGTTTATGTAAGTTCAACCGACCTTATAACTCTATTACTTATTGAATATGTATGATTGTGTGTATATTTGAGATTGATACAAATCTTATTGGAATTAGCTTTTGGACAGAGTATGGTATCTCACGTAACTCGGTTTAACTTAAGGTGTTTATCGGACGGGCTGGACTGAGCTAAACATGGGAAAAATAGTTTTTTAGTGCATTATATTTCCTTGTTCAATGTAATTAGTACTTAAGTGTTTCCAAACTTTTATGTAATAAAATAAGATGTATACGGTCAAAACCGGACTTGCCCCTTGTGTGACTAATCGAGACTAGAATATGATAGGTTAAGGTCTGACCTCGTGTTATATCAAACCATGATGCGAAGTTAGATAGTCGAGCTCGTGAGCCAGAGACCTATCAAGATCAAGACTGAGCAAGATAGAGACCGAGCAAGATCGAGGGAAATTTTTCATGCCGAATAACAGAAGGATGAAATATCTGCGATCGGTTGTAGGTCACAACGAAAATCTCGGCACGTATCAAGGATGGGCCGATTAATTACCTAATCATGAGATTTCTTACCTCATATAGAACTGTATCAGGAGTAGGACTCCCCTGCTATATGAACAGGGTATGATCATTTGTAAAACACATTATTTTTACGAAACATAAAGTAATATATTGTCATTTTCTAGCTTTTATTAACTGGTTACTCTATCATACATTAGTTAAAACATCTTTGGTTCAAGGGTGACTGAACTCGAGGGACAAGGCTATTCGATTCGTCTGGTTCACATTTATTCTTTTATCGTCAATTTCAATATTAATCTATTATCTTAATTTGTACCAAGTTATATCACGTATCCTTAAAACCACATATAATTTCAAATTTTATTCGATTTTAGTGTAAACAGTTTGGTGCCTACCGTGGGACTAAAGATAACAGTGATTAGCTGGTAGAAACTTTCGTAACACACACTATTTTACACTTGTTCTTTGAAGTATCTTTGATTCAAAGACTAAAATGTCAATTTCTCAGTCAGCACCTCTGCACATTAACAATGATTTTTGACACCATGGCAAAAATGATAACATAGCACCAAGGAACAATGTACCCCCAATTGACCTCGATGAAGTTCCGACTGCAGATTCAATCGACGTCAACTCACATGTAGCCATCGAAAATTTGGCCATCAATACCGAAAGCAACGTCCGTGGGGATATTCGATTAGCCACCTAAAGTGCACGTGGTAGTGAAAATGGCGGGATCAGCCTACGCATGATCCTTGAAATGTTGCAGGTTCATCAGGTAGCAATAGCCTAGCTCCAAAACCAGAATCACCCATCGAGTAGGGTTGAGCTTGAGCCGTCCCAGGAAGTTGTACATAGGGTCGAATTGGTTTCAATAAAATTGAACGAGAAAGAATTGAAGACCAATCCTGCAATCATGAGGATGATCGAAGAACTGACAAAGCGAGTTGAGTCAGGAGAAAAGAAGATCGAGGCAAATGGCAAAAAAAGTGGAAACTTACAACTCTAGGGTCGATCAAATCCCGGGGGCACCACCAATATTGATGGGACTAAATTCCAACAAGTTTGTACCAAACCTTTCCCCCCGAGTGAGGCTCCGAAGCCAATCCCTAAGAAGTTCCACATGCCCGAGATTCCTAAGTATAATGGAACGACCAATCTGAACGAACACGTCACCTCTTACATGTGTGCTATTAGAGGGAATGATCTAGAGGATGATGAGATCGAATCTATATTGCTAAAGAAATTTGGGGAGACCCTGTGAAAGGGAGCTATGATATGGTACCATAATTTACCACCTAATTCTATTGACTCATTTGCCATGCTTGCAGATTCTTTCGTAAAGGCACACGCTGGGGCCATCAAGGTCGAAACTAGGAAATCAGACCTTATCAAGGTAAGGTAGAAAGACAACGAAATACTTAGTGAATTTGTGTCTCGATTCAAAATAGAATGGATGGACTTGCCACCGGTCACTAATGATTAGGGTATTCAAGCTTTCACTCAAGGACTCAATGTTCGAAGCTCAGTGGCTTCACAACAGTTGAAGCGGAATTTTTTATAGAATACCTGGTTGTTACTTGGGTCGATGTGAATAATCGGTATCAATCAAATATCAGGGTCGAGGACAACCAACTTGGGGCTCCTTCTAGGTCCGTTTATCCTATCAGACTCGTCGATAGAATCAAGAGGGATATTCACCGAGAATCGAGATCGAACAGAAATCTATATCAGCCGTATAATGATGATCGTAGGAGCAACAAATCTGGGTAAAATTCTACACGAAATGAAAGGAAAAGTGATCGAGGTCAAAGCTCTTGAGGGCTCATGAGCATGAACGACTTCGATAGACCTATCGGACCCAAAGAGGCACCATGATTATCGGAGTATAACTTTAATATTGATGAGGCTGCCAACATATCGGCTATCGGATGCGTCAAAGATACCAAGTGGCCTCGACCTTTACAAACCTATCCAACACAAAGTGATTCCAACCAAATATCCAAATCTCATGGCACACATGGCCATGGAACGGAGGATTGTCTAAAATTTAGAGAAGAAGTAGCCCAGTTATTCAACAACGGGCGCCTTCGAGATTTCTGAGTGACCGAGCTAAGAATCATTTCAGAAATAGGGATTCTAATAAACAAAATGAACAAGACGAGCCCCAACACGTCATTCATATGATCATTCGAGGGGTCGATGTTCCTCATGGTCCGATGATAAAGTGCACCAAAGTATCAATAACAAGAGAAAAATGGACTCGAGATTACATACTAGAAGGAACTTCATCTTTCAATGACGAGGATGCAGAAGGAATCATATAGCCCCATAATGATGCACTAGTAATTTCTGCACTCATGAAAAAAACTTGAGTTATATGTATGCTAATTGATCCAGGTAGCTTGACCAACATCATTCGATCGAGGGTCGTAGAGCAACTCGGCCTACAAGACCAAATCATACCCGCGGCCGAGTACTAAACAGATTCAACATGGCTTGCAAAACTACTAAGGGAGAAATAATGTTACCAGTAAATGTAGCCAGTATCACCCAGGGGACCAAGTTTTATGTAATCGAAGGGGACATGAGGTACAACGCCCTATTCGAGAGGTCATGTATCCACAACATGAGGGTCGTGCCCTCGACCCTTCACCAGGTATAAAAATATCCAACACCGGAAGGGATCAATACGGTCTATGGGGAACAACCCGCTACAAAGGAGATATTTGTCGCTGATGAAGTAATTTCGTTATCAACGCTCTCGTCCGCAAAAGAGTCAGGTTCAAAATCAATGTAGGAAGCCAAATAGCAATCACTGGTGCCAGCCTCGACCCAACCGGACATGAAGGGGACTGACGAAGACAACAATTATGGGGTACCTCGATCCTTATTGTCCCTGATGATTCTGATGCTACCAAATGAATGATCGAAAAGCTGGAGTACGTTGTACTGATTGAGCATCTGCTCGATCGAAAGGTATACCTAGGAACGGGGTTAACTCCCAAACATAGGAAAAAATTCGTTTAATTTCTTATCGCTAACATGGATTGTTTTTCTTGGTTCCATCTTGATTTGACAAGGATACCACCGGAGATCACTACTTACAAGCTGAGCCTGGACCCTAAATTCCATCTGTCAAAGTAGAAAAGGAGACCCCAGTCCGAGGTCAATCACGCCTTTATCAAGGACGATGTAACTAAACTCCTTAAAATAGGATCCATCCGGGAGGTCAAATACCCAGAATGGTTAGCAAACATATTAGTAGTCCCTAAAAAGGGGAAAAACTAAGAATGTGTGTAGATTATAAAGATTTAAATAAGACATGCCCCAACATACTTTCCCTTTTCCTAACATCGATCGCATGGTCGACGCCACGACCGACCACGAGATCCTTAGTTTTCTCTACGCCTACTCTGGGTACAACTAAATACGGATGAACCCATATGATCAAGAAAAGACCTATTTCATCACTAAGTATGGCACATACTGCTATAACGCAATGCCATTTGGACTTAAAAATGTCGGTGCCACTTACCAACGACTAGTAAACCGAATGTTCGATGAACAAATATGAAAAACCATGGAAGTATATATTGAGGATATGTTAGTTAAGTCCCTGCGAGCAGAGGACCATTTAAAGAATTTGCACGAAACCTTCAGTATACAGAAGAAGTACAACATGAAGTTGAATAAAAAAAAGTGTGCGTTCAGAGTCATATCCAGTAAATTTGTCGAGTTCATGGCATTCAATCAAAGGATCATGATAAACCCCGACAATAGCAAAGCTATCGAGGATATCACGGTAACGGATAATGTAAAGGTTATACAAAAGCTAACCGGGCACATTTACGCCTTGAAGCGATTCATCTCGTGGTCTTATGATAAAAGCCATCAATTTTTCTCATCACTAAAAAAGAAAACAACTTCACATGGACCCAGGAATGCCAACGGGCTTTAGAAGAACTTAAGCGATACTTATCGAGCCCTCCATTGTTTCACACGCTGAGGGTAGACGAATGACTATACTTTTATCTAACAGTATCAGAAATAACAGTAAGTGGAGTCCTAGTACGGGAAGAAAAAGGTACACAATATCCAATTTATTATGTTAATAGAACCTTAGGTGAGGCTGAAACTAGATATACTCACCTAGAAAAATTGGCACTCGCTTTGCTAAGTGCCTCTAATAAACTAAAACCTTATTTCAGTGCCATCATATATATGTTGTGACAACCTACCCTTTATGAAATATAATGCATAAATCCGAACTCTCGGGATGACTGACCAAATGGGCCGTAGAAATCAGTGGGTACGATATCGAATATCAACCCCGAACAACTATTAAATCTCAAATTTTTGTAGATTTTGTGACCGACTTTACACCGGCCCTAATACCCGAAGTCGAAAGAGAGTTATTGGTAAACTCGAGAATATCTTCGGGAATTTGGACCCTCTTTATGGATGGTGCCTCGAACGTAAAGGGGTCCAGACTTAGCATAGTACTTAAGCCACCTATAGGCAATATAGTTAGACAAACTATTAGAACTGTATAATTGACTAACAACAAGGCCGAATATGAGGCCATGATTGCAGGTCTCGAACTAGCCAAAGGCTTGGGGGCGGAGGTGATCGAAGCTTAGTGTGACTCCCTCCTTGTAGTAAACCAAGTTAACGGAACGTTCAAAGTTAGAGAAAAACGAATGCAAAGGTACCTAGACAACTTACAGGTATCATTACATCGGTTCAAAGAGTGGACTTTGCAGCACGTGCCTTAAGATCAAAATAATGAGGCCGATGCCCTTGTAAACTTAGGGTCGTCGGTCAAAGACAACGAGCTCAACTTAGGGGTAGTCGTACAACTTATGAGGTCGGTAGTAGAGGAAGGGCAAGCCAAAATAAACTCCACAAGCTTAACCTGGGATTGGAGAAATAAATACATAGAGTATTTGAAGACCGGGAAACATTCCTTAGATCCAAAGGAATCGAGGGCCCTATGCACAAAGGAAGCCCGATTCAGCTTATTTGATGACGAAACCTTATTCAGGAAAATGTTCAATGGCCTACTAGCAATATGTGTGGTATGGGGAGATACCGAATATGTTCTAAGGGAAGTTCACGAGGGTACTTGCCGAGATCATTCAGGCGCTGAATCATTGGTTCAAAAGGTGATCAGAGCTGGTTATTACTGGATTGACATGGAAAAGGATACGAAAGAGTTCGCACGAAGATGTGACAAGTGCCAAAGGTATGCTCCAATGATTCAACAACTCGAGGAGCTATTACATTCGGTCTTATCACCATGACCATTCATGAAGTGGGGGATGGACATCGTTTTCCCTCTTCCATGGGCACTAGGTAAGGCTCAATTTATCTTATTTATGACTGACTATTTTCTAAGTGGGTGGAAGCACAGGAATACGAGAAGGTCAAGGAGAAGGAAGTCATCGACTTCACTTGGGATCACATCATATGTCGGTTCGAGATACCATTCAAAATTATATGTGACAATGGAAAATAGTTTATCAGCAGTAATATGACCAAATTTCTCGAATATCATAAGATCAAAAGGATCTTATCAACTCCTTATCAACCTAGTGGCAACGGACATGCAGAATCGACCAACAAAACCATAATCCAAAACCTTAAGAAAAGGTTGGCTGACGCTAAGGGAAAATGGAAAAAAATCCTACCCGAAATTCTTTGGCCATATCGCACAAACGGAGAACAACTACCGAACAATTGGAACGTAACTCACCTAACACGATAATACTCCTAAGGTACGACCCCATTTCATTTCTTTTATTTTTGGACTAACACTTGCAGGTGGTCGACAAGGAGCGGCGCTCGGTAAGGTTTTTAATGAGGTAACAGTGGATCGTTCTAACTTAGAATCAAAGGCTGATCACGAATTGGTATTGAAGACAGAATTAATAGTATCCGAGGTTCTTCTACAATAAACCTCGAATGCTGGGGGTGGGGTTGTTACCCTTGGATATTGACTTTTGCAAGGAAATTACTTTATAATGAAAGGGTCTCAATAGGTAGAATTTGTTGTAAGGTCCAAAAGGTTAAGCGAGACGTGCCCATGTAGAAAGCTCGAACCCTTGCATAAAACATGTACGCATGTATAACTGTTTAGCACAAGAATAAATAGAAGTACTTTCCTTGAAGTCATCTTATGTTTAAAAAATTCCTCTTTACATCCCTTAAAAAATTTTGTACTTTCATTGTCCTAAAAGAAAAGAGCTCAAGGGTCGATTATAAATAGAATTCGGATGATCACTCCCTCACTCGGGGACTAGTGTCCAAAAACAAACTCGAACAGATCGAGCTATTAAACATCGATGACATAAAACCTATTAGGAAACCCCCAAATTTTAAAAGCCACGGCCATACCCCTTCAGGGACTGTTATCTTATGCAAGCCTAGATAACTTGGGAAAGCAAGCTCATTGGGCTATGCCCGAATTAAAAGGCTACAACCATATTAATATGGCTCGGAGATGTCTGAGAACCGTAACAAGAAATAGGCCTTCAAAATTTTCATAACTAGTTTTAAAAGCTACCCTTGACAAACTATAATTTGAGTTGCTTACTTTGGGAGAAGATTCCTGGTAACACCAAACCTCCACGATGCCTAAAAAATAAGAATATTGTGAAAACAGGGTTTGTTCGAACTTTGACAACCCAAGTTGTTTTATGCTAAGGCATTCCGACCTTTGGGAATACAAGTAACAAAACAAAGGAAAAATTTGAAAGCCGAAAGGGAAAGAAAGCCTTGTATATATTTAAATAATAATCTTTTTACAAAGGATGGAATGGTCTAGTACAAAAATCTACAATGGTCGAACGGCGGAAACAAAAGATGCAAAAAAGCAAAAGATAAAAACATATAAAGGCCTCAGTGGCTTGGTCTTCATTGGAGGCAGCATTTGGGTCCTCTGGATCTTCACTGCCTTCAGACTTGCTTAAGCTCTTGGAATATTCCTTGGAAAAGTCCAGCTTCTGGGCCATGTCTTCTTCTGCTTTGGCATTCTCGATTTTAACCAGTATATCAAAGTCCTAAGCATGGACTCCCTTGGGAACTTACCTTCGAGCTTGCCACCTTGCATGATCCACCATTCTCTTGTGCTGCGCTTGGATGGCCTCGAAGTCGACCTTGAATTGGGCAACTTTAGCATCGGCTTTGGTATTGATCACGACCACCTCAGATTTGGCTGCCTCGAGTTTATTAGCCAAGTTTGCATTATTAGAAATACCCAAGTCTAATTGGAATTAAAGCTCCTCGATTTTCTTGACCTACACCGAGGCCTTCACTTTTGCATCTCGGAGATAGGTCTCAATTGACTACAGTTGTACTTGGAAAGCTTCCTTTTTCGAGGCTAAGATGTCCATATTTTTCTTAAACTCCTCAGCCTCAGCTTGAATCGTATCTACCTGTGCTTGAAGCTGACCGGTCTGTTCAAACCTGTACTGGACCTGTATGATCGGATCGTTAGTCACTATCTTCAGTTCGTCTTCACTATCATGACACACACAAAATACATGCTCGGCCATCTCGGCATGCTCACTCCAAGCCACTTCTAACTCGGCCTGAAGCTTCTCACTCAGAAGCTTGTAAGTATCCCTCTTCTCGGTGAGCTCCCCAACCTCAACCTCATGCTAGGTTAACTCCTCCCGGATTCAGAGGAAAGTATCATGGTGAATACCGAGGCCTGCAAGCGCAAAGAAAGGTGTTAGGATTATTTACTACTTCAAAATTTAAAATAACTAATGAAGTGACACTCGAAATAACCCGATTCAAAGAATCTTGGGCGTCATTGAATAGGCAAGGCGCTTCCACCACATCTATCATAGCCTAATTTTCCTCGGTCACCAAGAAACTGAGGTAGCTAGAGCCCCTCCACGGGGGTAGAGAAATCCGGACATCCTCCGGGACAGAAAAAATTATCGACCTGCGGTCAGGGTTATTATTCAGGGCCGAGAATCGATCCACTAGTTTTTGGCTTGTTGAAGACCCAGTATCACTCGATGAAGGTACTTTCCTTGGCACCAAGAAGTCATCAAGCCCCGTGACATCTTCCAAAGCAGTGGAGTCAAATCCGTCCAAGATGTGGTGGATATCAGTTGCCCCCTGAGGCCCCTCAAAAGAACGGATTTCTAACATACCGAATTTGCATATTATGGCGTCTGAAATCTGAGGGGACCTGCTAATATCGATTGCCCCAAGCTCATCTCCCGGGGAACCTTCCTCTGCTCAAGAATTGTCTCCCCCAGTCTCTCTCTCGACCCTATAGCTTGGGACGGAGTGTCCTCAACCCCTTTTTGATCGGGAGCTTCGGCTAAGACTCCCTCATAAACCTCCTTATGTTGGGACTGTCCAATTTCGGCATCCTCTGATTCAGAGGACCCTTGTATCACAACACCTGCCCACACACGGGCCACCAACTTGGATTTCTCTTCTTCTTCTTCTTTGGACTCGTCCCTTAATTAGCCGATTGAGTCCGAGGATAGATGATCATTCCCAAGTATAATCCTATAAAGGATAAGAGGTCACTGCAAATATAGTCCAGTCTAAGAGTCCGGAGTCGAATCTCAAAGAGAACTAAGGTTTAGCTACAACTTTTGACTATCACTAAGAAGACAAGCTAGAACAATTCCTAAGTTATAAATATTAAGATTCTTATATCCAATTAACTAACAAATTAAAGTAGTATATTAGCAACAAAAGATAATACGGGTTGGAGAAAACATTAAGGAGGTCTAGAGTTATAATTTACCCAATTGTTGGGATCCTTCCCACTACGTCTTCTATAATTTTGCCTAATTATTCTCTACCGATCGTGAGTACTTCGGGTGTCATAATTCTCTGTCGAGCAACTACAACAATTTACTAGACATATTCTCTCGAACTATGCTAGCTGGCACTTATTCACCGCTCACTACAATCGCACCAAGGTTTCGTTATCTCTAATCCCGCCTTTAAACCCTCCGTATTGATCTCTCACATACATTAGGAGTTATGTTGTTCAACAACTACCTAAATATGTACCCTCTTTCAAGCAATACACACTAAATAGGCACAATCAATTGATGGTCATTCAATCAACATGCATAAACACATAGTTGAACAAGTAGAGAAATCTAATGGTTCAATTATATAAAAACATAATGAGAATTGATCTTACAAAAGGTTCCATCAAAACCCTAGATAACGAATAGGCTATTCATAATAGTATGCAAAACTACAATACTAGAATTCATAACCAATAATGAAAATAGGACGAAAGGAAGTGAAAAACCCGTAGAAGAATCTCCGCCTTGGTCCTAGGGTGTTCTTGCCTCCTTGGGTCGAATCTCCTCTCTAAAAACAATAATGTCTCATCTAATGATGCCTCTTAATGTCTAACCCTTCAAAAACTAACTTTGAGGGGTATTTATAGGGTATGGTTCGAATTTTACATGTCCAAGACTAATGAGGAATTAAAATTTGCTCGTCTGGCATTGTCGGCACCTTGCACTGTCTGTGGCACTGTCATTTCGGCACAAGGCACTATCTGGGCGCCAATGGTAGTGCCATGGACAATGCCTTGCACTGTCTATGGTACTGTTGTTACTGTGCAAGGTTGGGCGCCAATGACAGTGCCCTGGACAATGCCTTGCATTGTCTATGGCACTAACATTTTGTTTCCTTGTACGTCTTCTTTTATTGCTCCATGTTGTAGCTCTGAGGTACCATTTCGTACAAAGTTTCTCCAGTTCATGTCCAAGCATTCCTATACATGAAATAAGCTTTATTTAGCGCAATTGTTGCACAACTTAGCATCCAAACAACAAGCAAGTAGGGTAAATAACGATAAAATATATGGAATTATCTCACGACATCAATAGAGCGTCGGTGCTTCCCTTGGGCTTTCGCGACCTTTTTTTTAGTTTATTATTTTCCAAGTTCGATGAACTCGGGGCACTTTTTCTCTTCTTTTCATCATACTGCCTCGGAGCAGGGGACTCGGAAGGCACATCCTCCTCACCGGATGAAGGCCTCATGGCAACAACTTCTAGGAGACCTACAAAAGAAAATAGAACAATAAGAATTCAACTACACAAGGAGGGAATTAAACATTATTACATCAAAAGAGAAAACTTACCATGATTACGGGCCTCACATCGACCCTTCGATAATTCCCACGCTCGGAATATGGTATCTGTGACACAAGGTTATCGACCCATTCTGATAGAATCTATGGGTCCACCAACTTCTATAGAGAATCAGGTTCTCTATCAGGTTCAACATTACACACACACATAACAGAAGTTATAGGAGGAATTTTACGTGGAAAATTTGGAGCTTAACGGGATTAAAAACCATGATATACCCTTGTAGGATTTCAACTTCACTACTGAGAAACTTTCAAATTACATCCTATGCCATCTAGGAATTAAACTCTTAATCCCTCACTAACTTGTAATGCACCTATTACAAGCCACTTTGCAATAACTCTATTACAAAGACGTTAAAACCTGTCAACTCTAACCAAGACTTAAACACGCAGGTCTAAGGTTTACAAAAATGTTCCTTAAAGTTCTTCTAAATAAGCTTGATAGGAATTACAATTTAAAGAATTATTACAAAGTTACAACTCAACTAAGGACATACTATAACTCAATATGGGAACAAGTTCGTAGTTGCTTTGTTCCTTGTTCTTGAGGCACTTGAAACTTGCTAGGTGAATGATCACGCAAGTGAGCTTGTATGTATTCTCTAAATGTTCAAGTGTGTTTGTTTTACCTCCCTTGAATGCATATATACTTGTGTGACATCACTTACAATGATACAATCAAGGTAGGTAGAAAGTCTTCCATGCAAAGTTGATTGCAACACTGTTCTGAACAGTAGCGTGTGCAGGAAGCAACTTTCCAACTAGAAATTTGACTTCGTGTAGTCTCCTCGGGAACTGGTAGGGGCATGGTCCCTCAGCTATTCCTTCCACTCTGAGGAGTTGAATCATATTTTCATGCTGATTCCCAACCTGGAATCTTATGAACTTGAGGTCTTGTAAATGTGTAACAGATTCCTTATCTGGTTCTGGATAGTAAGAGATTTGGATCATCAAAACATAAAATAAAGTAATTATAACCAAATTACTTGTAACCTATCAATTTTCTCCTTTTTGATGACAAACTTACAATTGAAAATCCTAGAAGAATCCACAAGGGGAACCAGATTGTGAACCAGAAAGACCTTAAGTTCCCCCCGAAACTCTGCATCCCCCTTTGTTAGTACCTGAACTTTTGTGAGTTCCCCCTAAAAGAGGTCCCCCCGAATGAGTTTCCCCTGAATCTGTATTTTGTTTTCAGATTATTATTCATTCATGAGCTCATATGCACTCTCATTCATTCATTCATTTATTCATTATTCAATTAAAATATTCCCCCTTTGGCATTATAAAAAGCACAGAACAGGTTAGCAGCATAAAGAAGTCCAACATAGCTCACTCATGCACTTATGTGCTCACAACATGATAGAAGACAGAAATAGAAGAGCAGCAGCATGGATAGCAAAAAGGAAATCACTTGTATTAACCAGAATTCGACTTTTATAGGGGGGAGTAGATTCATTGTTTTCATCCACAGTCTAGAATAAACAAAAAAAACAATTACCAAAAATAACAAACATCACTAAAAAAAATAACCAGCTTAAGAAGACAAACAATGGAAACTGGACACAAAGGGGACATTCTTTAAGGGACATGGAGGAAGGGGGCTTGGAAGAATAAGCAAGAGTGTGGAGGGCAAGATCCATGCGAGCATTCATGGACATTTGCTTATTCAGTAGTCTTTCTTTTGGGTCCTCCACTTGTTTGCTTAGTTCAACATTCTCCTTTGTTAGGCTTGTAACCTCTGCACTGTGAGAACCACTACAACCAGGTACCTCTTGCAACTGACTGAGCTGACTCTCAAGTATTGCGTTCCTAGCCTTCAACTTCCGTATATCCTCTGTGGCACAATTCTGAGCATTTATATATTGAGAGATTGTGGAAGTGCTTCCAACTCCTCCGACTTTGTCAATACACTCACACTCCTCCAGATTAGTTTTTGAAAATGATTGCTTTTTGGTGCCCACTCTGGCCTGTCCCAGAGGTACTTTGAAAAACTCAAAGACCTTTGTTAGAAGGAACCCATAACGCAATCTAGGATTCCCATCTCTAAGGTTCTTACCTTTTGCATATGCTCAATCATTATGGAAAGTAAGTTGATGGAGGAGAAATTATCCAAGGTTTCCATACGGTATAGGTCAGCTTTGGATACAACAGATCTTCTTTTAGCGTAGGGGAGTAACACCATGTTAACCATCTCAAAGAGCAGCTGATAAACTGGAAAGAGTGCCTTCTTATGCACCTGTTCCCCGTGATGTATTTCATTGTCCTTGACAATGGCATTTTTGAAGTTTGGTGCGCAAGAACCTTGAGAAGATGACACTCATTCGATAGGAACACCCAGAATTGACCCCAATAGGGGAGAGTCCATCACTATGTCCACCCCATTTACCAACACACAGATTTGATCACCATCTACTATGAAGAGGCTGGTGCAGAAACTTCGCACCTTGTCCTCATACACTATAGGAGACTCACTTGTAAACAAATTGGTCCATTGTTAAGCATCACAAATATCCACTAATTGTCTTATCCCAGCACTCTCTAGAATGTCAGAGGCAAATGTGCAGCCCCATAACACTTTCTGATTCCCCAACTTTCTTTTCTCAGACCTCAGAGTTCCACTCACTTTTCTCTTCTTGAAGGAACTAGGTTCCTCATCATCATCATCCCTCTTTCTTTTCACTGTTTTTCCAACAGACTTTTCCTTCTCCACTGACTTGTTCTATCTATGTTCACCAGATTTTTCAACTTCTTTCTCATCAGACTTGTCATATGATCCTTCACTGTCTTACCACGCTCCTTCACTATCTGGTCATCTGAATTTTTAACAACTTTTCACTGGAACCAGCAAGAATACTCTTGGATGAACTCTCAGTTCCCTTAGAGGTGTGCCTTTTGGATTGAGAGAGAGAGTGTCTTCTTACTTGAAGAGTTACGGGTCAGGGAAATAGGTTCCTCATTGGTTTCCTCATCCATATCCACTACAGGAACATCCTCTGCTTGTTCAACTTTTCCATC
Organism: Nicotiana sylvestris; assembly: GCF_000393655.2. NCBI lineage: Eukaryota > Viridiplantae > Streptophyta > Magnoliopsida > Solanales > Solanaceae > Nicotiana > Nicotiana sylvestris. Next base: position 35,909,774 of record NC_091065.1, read on the forward strand.
TTTGATCAACCTTCTCCTTCTCCGACTCCTTTTACTCTTTTAGAGGGCAAACTCTAGACCCTCCTTTTGCTGCAACCGTGTAGTAGGTCACTTAGGAGGTGGCTCTGAAGTTACCACTGTCTTAGTCCTAGGCCTGATAAAACTAGCATATACCAAATCATCTGTGTGTTCTTTACTGTCAGGATTCGTCTCAGGAACCACCATATTTAAAGGCTCAACATCGAAGTGGGAAGAGGGAGCAGGATCAATACTGACCTGGGAAGATGAATCTTGACCTGGGTCCTCCATGGAGGGATCAGGTTCATCATTTGGGACCCCAACAACATTACCTTGTGCTGGCTGTTCAAATGGCACAATTGCTCCCTCTTCTTCTATCTCTTCTTCCTAAGGCTCAGACCCTCCTGCACATTCCTCTATAATGACCCCTTCTGACACAATGGAAAACATATTCTTTATTCCCTCTTTTCTTATGGTTCCATGGAGATTTCAACAGACGAAAGAGTGATACCTTCAGATTCACAGCTTGTCCTGGTGATCTCATTCTTTTCATGACTAGTCATCAGATATTCACTCAAGTGTTCAGCCATGGATAGAGTAGAAGGTTCCTGAACAAGGTTCTCTTTTTTATCCTGTTGACTCTGTTTTACTGGTGAGACTGGAGGAGGACAAACATTCTCAGACTTTCTCAGATGAAGAGTGGACTCGAAGTGGGTAGGAGAGGGAGTGGAGTGTGGAGGAGACTCTTCTTTAGGGTTTGGAGAGAGGTTCACCGCTAAACTACTAGCAGGTGAGGTTCAATCACAGTGTTGTCACGCATACTAACAGTTGCATGGTTTTGAGACTTCTTGAGGGACTATGGATTTGAGAAGAGAGAATACAAATAGGGAATTTTGAGTTTGGAAGAAAAAGGGTTGTGATGTTGATTTAATTATGATGAAGGACACGTTCTAAAACGGAGGCACCCTTTTGCTTGGGAGATGTATCGTTTAGTAAAAGGAGTGATGTATGGGCTGTGATGTATTGGCTGAAGAGACACGAATTTAAAGAGAATTTCACACTGATGATGATGTGGCATTATTTTTTTTGGTTCATTTTAAATAATGTATGAAAGAACAAGGAAGGTACTAACCTGCATTAGAGAACTAGGTTCCTTGATAGGTCTTGCAAGTGAGTTTTATGCCCTTATTCATTATCCACTACATCATCTACTTCTGTAGTCATCATGTGTGTCTACCTGTAACAGTATAGAGGTGAGTTAGACTTAGCTAGAAAACACTTTAGCTAGCTTTTACCTGACCACGACTTTCATAACCAATAATGAGGAACCATGTTCTCAGTTAGGTTTCATCATCCCCCAGTGCAAGGTTCTTTCTCAAAAGCTTTCTTCCCAAGGCTTTTGGTGAAGATGTCTGCAACTTCATCTTCAGTAGTCACTGTATTTGGCCCACATGAGTTGGACTCAAGTTCTTCCAATTTGGTGCTTGGTCCACAACACTTGACCACAACAAGATATTTATTATACACATTTTGCTTCAGTTGTTGAGAGTGCCATTGAATTCTGCTTCCTTGAGCCTCATGAGACAAGATTGGAACTCAGAGACTGTCCCAATTCAGGCGAGCTTTTTCTATCCATTACTTGGAGAACAGTAGAGAACCAGGTTCTGTGTTCTTCTAGGATACCTCAAGATACTTACACTATCCTTCATATGAGAATCCTTTGGATTTGACTGAGACCTCTCACAAAACCCAACTCTGACCACGATGTCTAGTTTTACTTGCATTGAGATACATAAGTGATTCAGGGTGTCTCTATGCAAAATCCCTCTTTCCAACAACTTGTTTTTCAACTTCTGTTGTTGTAGACGGGGGACCCGGTTCCTTGCTGGAGTCAATGGGTGTTCTCTACCTTGATCAGTATTTCTATTTTTTTTAGACGAGTATGTCAGGAGGATTCATCCATCTCTTCTACCATCAGATTTTCAAGGTTGATCCTTCCTATTGTTCAGAACATAACAGTTATACCCAGATATCCTCAATTGAGTCAGCAGCTTTGGTCAAGATGTTTACAAACCATTCATCAATTAATATTGACCATGCCCAGATTTTCAAGAGTCCTTTTCTTTTTTTTAACAACTCCAACTGAGGTGGTGTTCTTTGGGCTAAGTGGTTGAGTACTTCTTCTTTCAACATAGCATTCGCCCACTTATAGCATTATCCAAACTTGTTCCATGTGATGCAAGCCATGTTTGTTTTTATTGGTACCTGGACCTTCTTGACAAAAGCCACAGTTTCTTGAAAGATCTCATCTTTGGTTCTAAAGTGTTGTCTGTCCCTTTTTGGACTTGAATGAAGATCTAACATGCTTTTCTACAGGCATTGCACACTTCATGTTTGTTCAGAGATAGACAACGAGCAATGCTCCAGACTTTTGTCCATGATTCAGTATTGTTTTCAATAGCTTCCAACTAACTTACATCTCCATTCTGCAGAAGCTCAATCACATCAACATACGTACTCTTGTGTCTTTTAGCTACAACATTACCTCACTAGTCACAGGATTTGGGATTGTGCATATCTTGAAATAGCATTCCACCTTATTTCCTTTGACACAAATTTTCCAACTCCTAGAGCGTACCCCCTTATTAACCATTTTTCAAAGGGACAGTCTCTCATTGCAGGGCTTTTTAGTGAAGGAAAATTGATTTTATTCCCATTCATGTCCTTTGAGCAGCCGCTATTCATATGTCATTATTGGCTGCTTCCCTTCATTGCTCCCTGCACACGAAAATTAAGAGTTAGATTTAGGAACCCAAACAAGTTTGGGTCCCTTGTTAAGAGAGAAAGGATGAATGAGTGCTTTCTTAGTACAATCAGGAAAAATGTGTTTCTTATTAGATGGTTTCCTATTTGATAGACTAGGTCCTCTTGCAGTAGTTGCTCTCTCGGCAAAGACTTTATTTCTCTAATGAGACTGAACCCTGGCCATGTAATTTTCCTTGAGGTGCCCATTGTTGCCATAGTGGGTATATAGCCAATTGTCAGGTACGGTAACATACTTGCCATGAGGATTGTAGGGAATCTTTTCCCTTTGAAACCCAATCCCTTGCTTGTTTCCCCAGAGTTGGTGTACGTGGCAATGATAGCATCCGAGGACCAGGTCGACTAAAGAGATTTCTCAAGATCACTCTTTACTTTCCCTAGTTCTTCCTGAAGCTGTTTGTTTTTCTCAAGTTCAGCACACACTAGTCTTTAACAAATTTAACTCATTTTCAAGTTTAATGTGTGCTTCACTTGAAACTTCCTTTCCCTTTTCAGAGTTTCCAGGCCTATTTATGGTTTTAAATTCCTTAATTGTTTCTTTCAAGTCTACTACCACCACTACTAGGTAATCTCTTTCTTGCTCAATGATAGCAACTCTCTCAGTCAAGGTTTCTTTTTCTTTACTTGAACACTCAATGGTTTCTTTTAAGTCCACCACAACCTTCATTAAATTATCTCGTTCATGTTCTATACTAGCAATTTTCTATTTTTAAGGCATTCTTTTCTCTTTCAGGTTCTCTATTGTTTCTTTCAAACCAACTACAATGACTACTAAGTCATCTCTGGTTTGTTCAGCTTCCCCTAGTTTCATAGTTAAAGCATCTTTATCATTGATAAGACTATAGTATGCATTAATTAGCACATTTGCTAATGACATGAGCTTTTTAGGTGAGTAAGATTTCAAATTTCTCTGAAGATCCAGAAAGTTTACCTCATCATCGTCGTCATCTTCATCGTCATCAGATTGAGCCATTAGAGCAAAGATTGAATCATACTTAGTTGTTTCCTTTTCTATTGCCATCATTGAACTACCACCATGGTTGTCTTCTTCTTTAGATTCGCTGGCGGAGTCTCCCCATGCAGCAAGAGCTTGCTTTACAACGTTGTTAGCATTATTCTACATCTTGAAGCATTTGTTAGGAATCTGGTTCCTCTTGGATGCTTTGTCAAAGTTGTTATTATACTGATCTTGCTTTAGGAGGGGAAAATCCTTGATTAAGTATCCTGGCTTGCCACATTTATGACAAAGGTCATAGTTTCTGGGCTTGCTAGAGCTTCCCCTTTTTGGAATGCCTCCATTCCTGCTAACCATCTTCTAGAACCTTTTTGTCATGTAAGTTATGCCCCTGTCTTAACCACTTGAGTCATTAATGTCCGTCTTGAGGACCAGGTTCTTCTCCCTCTTGGGCTCTCTTCTTTCATTGTCCTTCTTCTTCTTCTTCTTCTTCTTCTTCTTCTTCTTCTTCTTCTTCTTCTTCTTCTTCTTCATTTCATAGGTTTTCAAGTTTCCAACAAGTTCATCCATGGTCAGTGTCTGCTAGTCCTTAGCCTCTGTAATGGCATTAACTTTGCTTTCCCAAGAACTGGGCAGTACACTAAGCATTTTTCTTTCAAGCTTGTTTCTTGGAATACTTTCACCAAGAGAGTGAATCCTATTGATGATGGAGGTGAATCGAGTATGCATCTCTTGGATGGATTCATCATCTTTCATTCTCAAGAGCTCATATTATGTTGTGACCATATCAATCTTAGATTGCTTTACCTGAGTTGTTCCCTCGTGAGCTGTCTGAAAAGCCTCCCAGATCTCTTTTTCTAATTGACAAGCTAATATCCTGTTATATTCATCATGGCCAATACCACACACAAGAATTTTCTTTGCTCAAAAATTCTTTTTCTATCAGCGTCATTCAATTCTTTCCTCGTCTTAGGAATGGCTACAGCTGGATCGTCAAGGTTCTTTGTAGGGACAAAGGGTCCATCGCATATTACATCCCATAACTCAGAGCCTTTAGCCATGATGAAGTCATGCATCCCAGTTTTCCACCACCCATAGTATTGACTGTTGAATCTAGGAGGTCAGTACGTGGACTGGCCTTCTTCAAAGTTTGGAGGAGCAGCCATGAGGATCCTTTCTAGGTGTTAACTTGATAGAAAGAACCTACTATGGTACTAATTGATAGAATCTATGCGTCCACCAACTTCTATAGAGAACCAAGTTCTCTATCAGGATCAACAGTACACACATACAGAATAGAAGTTAAATGACAGGAGAAATTTTACGTGGAAAATTTCCAGCTCAACGGGATTAAAAACCACGACCTACCCTTGTAGGATTTAAACTTCACTACTAAGCAACTTTTAGATTACAACCTATGCAATGTAAGAATTAAACGCTTAATCCCTCACTACCTTGTAATACACCTATTACAAGCCACATTGCAATAACTCTATTACAAAGACTTTAAAACATGACTAACTCTAGCCAAGACTTAAACACGCAGGTTTAAGGTTTATGAAGATGTTCCTATAAAGTGCTTCTAAATAAGCTGGATAGGAATTACAATTTGAAGAACTATTACAAAGTTACAACTCAACTAAGGACACACAATAACTCAATGTGGGAACAGGTCCGTAGTTTCTTTGTTCGTTATTCTTGAGGCAATTGAAACTTGCTAGCTGAATGATCACGTAAGTGAGCATGTATGTATTCTCTTAATGTTCAAGTGTGTTTGTGTTACCTCCCTTGAATGCATATATAATTATGTGACATCACTTACAATGATGCAAGCAAGGTAGGTAAAAAGTCTTCCCTGTAAAGTTGACTGCAGCACTGTTCTGCACAGTAGCGTGTGCAGGCAGCAACATTCTAGCTAGAAAGTTGCCTTCGTGCAGTCTCATCGGGGAACTGGTAGGGACCTGATCCCTCAGCTATTCCTTCCACTCTGAGAAGTTGAATCATATTTCCATGCTAAATCCCAGCTTGAAATCTTGTAAACTTGAGGTCTTGTAAATGTGTAACAGGTTCCTTATCTAGTTTTGGATAGTAAGTTTGTTAGATCATCAAAACATAAAGTAAAGTAGTTATAACCGAAGTACTTGTAATCTATCATATTCCTTGAGTTCATGAACTACTTCCTCCACCTTACCCATAGCTGCAACACCAAAAACATCAATAAGGAAGGAAATAAGAGGGAAAGCAGCAAGATTGAACCTTCAAGACGAAGTACTACTTACGTTTCATGTTCCATTTCTCAGGAAATGGCATGTATTTGGCAGGAATCAGGCCTGAAGTCTTTATTCGAACAAATTGGCCCATATAACCTCGGTTCCGAGCTTCGTCTATACTCTAGAATGGGGCCTTACTGGCCCGGCGAGCAAGCTTGAGAAGCCCCCCTCAATAGAGTCGGGGACTGTAGAGGCACATAAGGTGATTGAGGGTAAAGGGACATCCCTCGATTTTACTTACAAAGAATAAGAGGAGAATCACTATCCTCCAGAAGGAAGGGTGGATCTGGCCAAGAGTCACATTGTACCTCTTGCAGAAGGCAATGATGATAGGGTCTAAGGAACCCATCATGAAAGGGTAATCGTAAATACTTAGAAAACCCTCCACGTGGGTAGTGATCGATTCCCGGGCGAAGGTACCACAACATGCTTATTGACCCAGTTACCATCCTCTTTAACCTTGGTGAGGAGATTATCAGTAATTTTTCATATGTACCTCAAGTCCGGCTCACATCGACCCGGTACCAAGGAGGTCTTTTCAACCTTAAAATAAGCAACAGTAGGTCACCCTGCCGAAATGAATTCCTCAAGGTGAGGTTTCGCCGCAGCCCCATCGCTGGCGGGTCGTGATGAAGAGGCAACTTCCTTTTGCGGTACAGTCTTAGAAGTGTTTTCCATTGTAGAATAGAAGAAAAGGGAATTAGGATGGTATGCGGTTTGCTAAAAGCTAAAGAAATTTAAGTGCAAGAGTTGCAAAGCAAAGGGATTTTAAAAAAAACAAGAATAGGAGGAGCTTTGAACATAATGTTTGAATAAAGGAAAGTTAGGGTACTTATAACTTGTTGGTGATGGTTCAGAACCCATAGTGGTCGACCAGCAACTGACAGGCATTTAATGCCTTGGTAATTGGACCAACGGGATGTTTCGGTATCCATTTGTTGCTTACGCATAGTCCGGTATCTCAGTGACTGTTCATCGCTTATATCATGGCCCATCGAGATGGGGTTCGGAAGTTCATATTGTCTCGTCATCTTCTCTCCGAGTTGAGGGGACTATGTGTATATGGTCAAAACCGTGCTCGCCCCTTGTGAGACTAATCAATACTGGAATATGATAGATTAAGGTCCGACCTTGTATTATATCGAACCACGGTGAAAAGTTAGATCGTTGAGCTCGTGAACCAGAGACCGTTCAAGATCGAGATCGAGCAGGATCGAGACCGTTCAAGATCGAGATCGAGCAGGATCGAGACCGAGCAAGATAGAGACCGAGCAAGATCGAGGGAAATTTGCCAAGTCAAATAACAGAAGGACGAAATATTAGCGATTGGTTGTAGATCACGGCAGAAATCTCGGCATGTATCAATGATGGGCCGATTAATTAGCTAATCATGAGATTTCTTACCTCATATAGAACTGTATAAAGAGTAGGACTCCCCTACTATATAAAAAGGGTCCGATCATTTGTAAACCACATCATTTTTACGCAACATAAAGCAATATACTGTCATTTTCTAGCTTATATTATCTTGTGACTTTGTTCATACGTCAGTTAAAACATCTTTGGTTCAATGGTGACTGAACTCGAGGGCCAAGACTATTTGATTCATGTGATTTGCATTTATTCTTTTATCATCAATTTCAATATTAATCTATTCTTTTAAGTTGTACCAAGTTATATCACGTATCCTTACAATCACGTATAAATTCAATTGTTATACGATTTTAGGGAAACCATAAGTATTTTAAGGCATAACATTAAACTTTTAAACTTTAAAGTTTTAAGTTTGAAATTTGAATTTTAAAATTTTAAAATTGAAATTAAGTGGCTACATAAAATTATTTAATAAGACCATTATGTAAGGATCAAACTTCAAAGGCTTTCATTTTATATTTTTATTGCATAATAATACTTCAAATTAACTTGTCTAATAAACTAACACATTAAACTTAAATTAGTCTAACAAATTCAAAATAACACAAATTGTCTAAAATCCACTTAAATACGAATTCCTAAAGGACGCTCAAGACAACCTTTGATATGCCTCCTTAAAGCAGATGTGCCCTCCCACTTTCGACGAACATTAAAGACTCGACCACAGTTCATGCACTCAACTTTGTGAACTTCTTCATTTTCTTCTACCACCTCAAAGTGTTCTCAAACATGTGAGTGCATTATAGAAGCACGTGACATGATTGAACTTGAACCTAATAAAAATGGTAACTACACTTCATTTGATAATTGTAATTTTGTAGTGGCTACTGTAAATAATTGATAAAACTTTTAATATTAATTAATAGAGAACTTGAGAGCAATAAGCAATTCAATAATCAAGAGGGAATTGAGAGAGAATTCGAGTAGAAGAAGAAAGCAAGTTGTGAGTAAAATGAAGAAGACGAGGGCTATTTATAGTTATTAAAAGGCTAAAAATACAATTTATCAATTATTAGGGGTGGAGGGGCTATTTTAGTAGGGGGATAGCCAAAATCGCTAAAAGTGCAAAAAATGACCGTTGCCCAACGATCATTTTTGATTTTGACTCTTGGCAATGGTCAGAATTTTAAAACAAATTATGCAGCTTTAATCGGGATGGACCGGGTTGGAACACGGTTACTTGAACGGGTTACCGGGCTAGCTGGGTTCCGATGCAACGGTAGCTAAAAAAGACCAAACCCCATCCGGCACAACCCCACTACCCTAGCAAACCCGTCCCACCCCTTACCGGATCGGGCTTACCCGGGCTGAATCGGGTAAAATCGGGTTGTTATTGGCCGGCTCGGCCCAATTAACATCTTTAGTTTGAACCACAACCTTGTCTTACCCTTATAATACCCCTAAAGTAAAAATGACTAAATTATTTATTTTCTCTTTCTTTTTCCTTGTGAGAAAGTGTTCAAGATGTCCGTAAAGATTGGAGGAATAAGAGGTAGGAGAGGGGAAGCCATTTAGCTGAATTATAATATACCATCCACGTAAGTGGTGGAGGCGGAACTGCGCGTAACAAACCTTTAATATTGCCTGTGTTGGAATTTTTTTTTTATTTCCCTAAATTTTCAATTTTCTTTTGGTTATTTTTTGTGTGGAAATTTATATTAGATGTTGGAACTACGTACACGTAAAGTATCGACAGCTTCCTCCGTTTCCCTATAAATTCCTACCTCACTCAGCATTATCCTCATTCCAATTGCAATTTTGATCAAACTCATTAAAGTAAAATATACATCTGAGCAAAAATGTCAGGAATAGTGCACAAGATAGAGGAGAAACTCCACATGGGAGACCACAAGGACGCAGACAAGAAGGGCGAGGAGCACAAGGAGAAGATGAAGGAGAAGGGCGAAGGACACAGGGAGAAGATCAAGGAGAAGCTCCATGGCGAAGATCACAACGACGGGGAGGAGAAGAAAAAGAAGAAGAAGGACAAGAAAGACAAGAAGGAGAAGAAGCATGACGATGATAGCAGCAGCAGCAGTGGTAGCGACAGTGATTAGATCTGATCCTCCCACATTTTCCTCTACTCCTGGTATCTTCTTTTATATTTCTATCTATATATCAATTCATTTACTCGATCAACTCCAATTTATTTTGTGTTTTTTGAATCGTTAGTTCATTTAACTTTTTTATTTGATTCTGTCAACTCCTACGTAACAACTTGTTGTATTTCTTTATTCCTTTATTGATAAATGTGACTTTTTTACTTTTTAGTGCTACTGTCAAGATATTATTAATGTACCATGTTTTCCACGGGACAAGACTAACACAATTTTGGACATAGTTTAGCATTTAATCTGTATTTACTTATTTGCTAAAGATATGTTGGTCATTTGTGTTAATCATCTTTAATGGATATTATGGTATACTGCTATATCATGTGTTGTACTGCATTATTAACATTTGAGATGATCAAATGTCACAAGCTCGATAGAACAACTGAACAAGTCGTTTAATCAGTATGCATGAGAGCCAAGTATGTCAACCCAAAATTTTGTCATCCAAAAACTTATCATTTGGATGGAGTTATTGACTAATTATTGAGAAAAAGTAGTATTCGGGAATTAGAAGTTGCACGTACTTAAGATACTGTGACTATATGTTACTGACGATGATAAAAAATTTCTTTCCTGAAATATTTTAGCTATTATGACCAAAGCTCTAGCTAATTCACTCTTGAAAGCGCTAAATCGAGAGAGTTCAGGATTACATAGAGTGCTCGTTTTACATTGCTTGTTTCCAAGAATATGCTATCCAAAAAAAAAAAAAAATTCTAATATAATGTTCTTTATTTCTATATATAAATAAACATTACAATTTGATGCTTAGTGTTAAAGTCAAAATTTTCGATTCTCCCTTCATCTTGAGTTGCGGTTTTTGTTCTTTTCTGAAGATAGAATTTATTCACGTCACTTTCATTCTTTTGTGTGTTTCTTCTTTGACTCAAGTTACATTTCTCTGCGTGACAGGTAAAGGGAATTGTGATAAGTATTTCTGAGATTTGAGCTAGATGTACCAATGGCATTAGTTGCAGAGGAAAAAGTAAATAGGAGAAAATAAACAAAAATAAAAGATGACCATGCGTAGTCTCCATTGGCTCTAATGTATCCTAATTTGGGACAGTTTGTGAACGTACTTTCGCGCTAATAAAAAATGAAGTTTTTGATCAGTTTCTTTCTGCTTGTATTGACTTATTTAGTTCTTGCTAAATATATGTTGGGTGGTCATAACTCATAAATTTATTTAATTCGTAATTGTCTTGGTCCAACATTCGTTCGTTTCTCTTTTCAAAATTGCATTTTATTCATCTTTTCAAAAGGTTACATTGACTACTCTCTTTACAAAAGAGATGACACAAATGCAAATGATGCACTGCAATGCCGTTGTGGCATGTGAAACTGGACCATTCAGCCAAACAGGACTGAATGAACTCCCAAAAAAGAGCCTACATTTATACATGTAATCCAAAGATTAAGGAGGATCCAATGTAATTTCTGCCTTTTTTCTTGCTCGATGTTCTTATGGTAGGAAGACTCCATTTGTCCAAGTTCAAAAGACCTCTGATTTGAGGTGGGAGTCCAGCAAAGTCAAAAAATAGCTATGCCTGTGTTAAATCATGGCTCAAGGATGCCAATTTGTCCGCTACTTGATTACTTTCTGTAGCTCCACATCTACTTCTTCGAGTATCCTCCACGGGGTGTGATACCTGCAAAGAACGCATGCTCAACAAGAAGCTTAGAATCACTTTCGGCTAAAATGTAGTGTAAACCATTAAAAAGACTCAATTGCCTCCAAAAAGTAAGGCAGAGCTAGGCCTCTGCCAAATTGCTAGTTGTTTACCTCTTAAAATGGATAATAATTAAATTTATACGCGGTTTAAAGAATATGTGGTTTAATTTAACACAAATGATCAAAGAATAGTAAATAGTTGAATTGAAATAAGATGGAATGATCAAACCAAAGTAACGCAGTAATTAAGCCTTGCGTTTAACTTAAATGCCAACGATTGAGCCCTCGATATAGAGCTCAGATCCGAATAAACGATTAAATAACTTCAGAATGCTTAAACGATTACTGAGAGCTAAAGTAAATTTTGTTGCCTTGTTATTCGTAAAAAAGTGAGTCTGAAAAATGAAGAGGTCCTCCTCTTTTCATAGCAACGGAGTTTTAACCCAGGTATATGTTAATGAAATAAAAATCTTTTCCTTCCTTCTATCTCACGGAAATAAGATCCGCAGCCAATACCGAGCTTGATCCGCGCATCATTATTCGGCTGATGGCGGATATTTCGGCTTCTCGTTTGTCTCCTTTAACTGCCTTCCCTTTACCCTCCATTCTTCATGTCACTCGAGCTTGATTCCTTTCAGGTTCGGCCGTTCTTGAGCCCCGTTATATCACTCGTCCATTCTTGGTTCCGATCTGTAGGTATCTTTGGGCTCACCCAAGATAACGGAAAATCGGGGATAACTCTATCCTCGTTTTACCCATATGCAGATAGTCCCCACACTTCTCGAAGAGTAGATTATAGGAGCAATGAGAAGTGACAAATTGACCCTGGTTCCTTCCCTCGTAAGTCATGCACAAGCGAACGAATGGAAATGTTCCATCAGTCATGTCACTCTTACTTTGGACACGCGTCAGTTGTCGGTTGAGCACCCTCGGTGGTTACCAAATTCGAAACATCTCGCAATCATTACTCTTTCCCTATAAAAGCTCTGATTTATTACTTTCACTTTTTTACTTTTTTTGTTCAAATTTCCTTTAAGTTACCTTCGAGCTTTTCATATCTTCATCTGTTTGTTGATACTTCGTATCCATCTCCTCAAACCTTCATAACTTGTTCTTCATTCCTTCATATGAAATCCCCAGATCTTCATATTCTCATATAGGGATGGCGAAGACCTCAAAATCAGTACCTCAAAGCACTGTATCGATGACCTCATCCTTGGCCACCGGCATCGAGGTAGCGCCTGCGGTAGTAGCCCCGGGACCTCCTCTTACATATTTTATCTCTGGCAACTGATCCATAGATAACGACTTCAAAGTCGAGAAAGTCTCCGCACAAGGAGATCAGGGTGATGATGCTGGGAGGTATGTTTGTTGTATTACTAAGGAGACACTTAGGACTGTCCAAGAGGACTGCAAATGGGAATTCAAGGACGTAGTCATTACCAGTCCCGACGAGGACATCACTACACACGTGGAGGGGTATTTAAGTATTTACACATATCCTTTCACGTTTGGTCCTATTGACACCGTAGTTCTCTAGTTTTTCAAGAGATATAACATTTGCCTCAGGCAAGTTCACCCATCTTTTTGGAGGATTATGACTCTTCTCTACCACTTTGCGAACAATATGAACGAGCCACAGTACACAGTTGATCACTTGCTTCAAGTGTACAGCCCCTGGATCTTTCGAGGTGGGTTAATCAAACTTAACGGACAGGCAAAGAAAGCTCCCTTCTCCTGCATAGACGAAGATAGGGACCGAGGTTGGCAAGGGAGGTTCGTTCGGATAATGACCTAGGACCTCATTTCTCCCGAATTCATGTTGTTCCTTGAGAAGTAGAACTCGAATCATAAGTTTACTTTCTCTTAAGCCATCAAAAAATTTTCTTGTATTTGCTTTTCCCACTCATGACATATCTCATCCGATGTGCAGCTGCCCCCCCCCCCCCCCCCCCCCCCCCCCCCTCCCACATTAGAAGGAGTGGATCGAGGGTATATGCAAGCAACTCATCTACTCCTAGTGCGAGTGGCATAAGCTCTCCAAAGGTAAGTGGGAGGCTTGTTCCCTTGGTGAGTGCTTTTTACTTGTAGATCTCTTCATTATCGCTCTTTATTTCAACATTGACACAACATTCATTCATTTTTTCACAAGCTTTCCGCTGACCACCAAGCTTCGGGAAGTCGTCGATACCACGATATCAACCTCATCTTCCAAACCCTCAGCATCTCTACAGCCCGTTGCAGATGTTGCTATAGAGAATGAGGAGAAAACGAAGAATAAAAAGAGATCCCCCGACTCCTCGGATGCTCCTACCGAGATCAAGAAAAAAAAGGTTGTGCCCGTGGTCAAGAAGAGCAGCAAAGAAAAGACTTTGGATGCCCGGACCCAAGGCCAAAAGCTTTTCGTTAGTTCAAGGATTTTTCCAAGGATGACTAAGATATGGAAAACACCAACCAAGAGCTGAAAGATTTGGAAAACAATGATTGAGTCAGTGGATTTGGAAAACACAAACCAAGAGCTGAAAAGCTCGAGCAATACTGATCAAGAGTTGGTGGACCTAGTAGAGGATGCTTGTAAAGATAAACCCTCATTAACTGGAGGGCTAGAAGAAGAACATGTGGTTGATGCTTCGAAAGAAGTCCCTCCAGTCCCGAGAAGGGTCATTTCTGAAGGCGACACTATTATCGATAGCCATGAGTCACCACTCTAAGGGTATGACACTTTAAATGAGGGCCGAGCCACTGAAGAGAAGACGACCGAAATGTCCCAGGTTGTGTCTGATGCCACTAACTCATTTTTTAGGGTATGGACATTGGTGTGTTGGAAGACTACTCTGAATTTGGCCGTCTGGAGATCCCGAAAAAGCTTGTGCAACCTGAATCAGGTGGGTCGAGTTCGAGCTCAAAGCTGGAGAAGCAATTTCCCGCCCCGAGTGCGGATCTCAAGCGAAAAAGGACGCTCATATTCTCGGTGCTAGTGGACACTAACATGTTATTCGGGCCAGTCGGAGTAGCCAGCTATCTCTGTTCCTTGGTAACCGAGGAGGACCAAATTTTAACAGCCCATCCCCCTAGTGATATTTTCCGCTCTGGGCCTAGGCCCTCACGTGTTTAAAATATGTCACTAGGGTCTAAGGCTTGTTAACTTATATAACTAGCATCTCTTTTGTGTTTTGACGATGTGAGACTCTGTCTAAAGTCTGGGGTGTTACATATACCCCCTCTTATGGACTTAGCGTCCTCGCTAAGGTTTGCCCCACCGCATCGGATTCGCCTAGACTTAGTACTGAGGTTTGCCCCGCCTAACTGGGATTTGCCTAAACTCAGTTGAACTCTGACTCACCATCGGCAAAGCAGATACAAGAGTGGCTCTGATACTATCTTTAACAGTCCAGCCCGCTAGTGATATTGTCCTCCTTGGGACTAGTCCCTCACGGGTTTAAAATGCGTCACTAGGGTCTAGGCTTGTTAACTTATATACCCAGCATCTCTCTTGTGTTTTGACGATGTGGGACTCTATCTAAAGTCTAGGGTGTTACATATACCCCCTCTTATGGACTTAGCGTCCTCGCTGAGGTTTGCCTCACCGCATGGGATTTGCCTAGACTTAGTACTGAGGTTTGCCCTGCCTAACCGGGATTTGCCTACCATCAGCAAAGCTGATACAAGAGTGGCTCTGATACCATCTTTAACAGCCCCGCCCGCTAGTGATATTGTTCGCCCTGGGCCTAGGCCCTCACGGGTTTAAAATGCGTCACTAGGGTCTAAGGCTTGTTAACTTATATACCCAGCATCTCTCTTGTGTTTTGCCAATGTGGGACTCTGTCTAAAGTCTGGGGTGTTACACAAATAAAGATGAACAAGGTAGGAGGGACAAACATTTTCAATAAGGCTTAGCAGGCATTTAATCGGGTATGTCTTCTTTCCCTTTTATTTTAGCGCATTCTTGTTTCTCGAACTGTCTTTAACAGTCTTCTTTCTCCATATCTCAAGCACTGGTACTTCCCCACGAGAGCTTCTCCCAATCGAAGATGAAGATGAGTCATCTCGAATTCGGGTTCAAGGAAAAAGTCCGGCAAACAGAGATGTACAAAGCTCTTTGTGAGCAAAAAGGATGAAGTCCTTAGGAACATGGCTGACCCCTCCACTCTTCAGGCAAAACTGAAGAAGGCCCAGAAAGAAGCCTCGAAAGTAAAACATGACTATGCCCTTCTAGTTGAGAAGGTAAGAGAGCTCGAGTTTGATAATGAGAGGTTAAACATTAATGCTAATGCCGCAACCTCCCAGGTCTAGGAAAATATTACTCTGATCAACTAGCTCAGGACCGAGATGAATGGGGTCAAGGCTACAGTCGATGGGTTGAGAGACAAAATGGATTGCCTGGCATCAGAGTAGGATGCCACCATAGAGGATTTGGGGTCGACTAAGGAACAACTCCGAGTGATGAAAGACAAGGCCGAATAAACTCTCGGCTGAATGAGGAGCTCTAGGCACAACTCACCTCAGCCGTGGAAGAGGGCGATACTCTTGGTCAAGAGTATATTTGCGCTGAATTCCCAATTGGAAGTGGCTTTGAGCAAGATCTCAGACGCCCAGGATATGCTGACCTATTATAAGAGTGACGTCGAGATAGCCGAAGCCCGGATTAAAATGAAGATATAGTATGTGAGGTGGCTATCTTGGAGGGAGGTTTTCAAGGAGATCCAAGCCACGGGGGTTGACATAGTGGCCAAGATTTAAGAGGCCAAGAGGTTCAAAGTCGAGGCCAAAGCGAACTACCAGCCCGAGGGGTCAAATAGCAAGCTGCACTCTAATGAAGATTAGGCAGGGAATGCCTTAGTTTATGTTAATTCTGATTCTCTATGCTCGTACATATTTTGCTTTGGGGCCGTTTCTCGTGCCTCTATAAATATTTTTTGGTAAATATACATAATTACCTTTTGCTATACATCGTGACCTTTAATTTTTCCGAATTTGCTTTTTTCTTAGGACTTATTATAACTTGTGTCTCATATTCAGTACGACTAATGTATCATCGTCGCCTTTGCATAATTTTTTCATCGCTCAAACTGTTTGACTTCCAAAGTCCGAATAAGATCTGAGTCAAATAACGGCTCCGAGTTGCTTTGAATTCAGAGGATCTGACAGAAATGAAACAAAGTCTTAATTTCGTGTATTTGAATGATTCATCCGGATATAGTTACTCTTTGACGAAGGTAACCTTTGCCTTGGCTAAATTTCAAAACCGATTGATTCGATCAAACTAGATATATTCTTTATAGACATAAAATGTGTAAGGACCTTACCTTTTATATTTACGAACTCAGATGTCTCCTAGTCGTTTATACATTGGGTTGAAGCTCTGATAAGTAGGGATTTTAACCAATTATTTGCTCTCTTTTACTTGAAGTTTTAGGCCAAAAATGCGTGAAGGTATTCCTGGAAACTAGTGTAATATGCTTGATTGTAGGGATTGTTCAAAATGAGCCAAAGGAGCCATAATCAACTCATAGCAAAACTTGAACAAAAACCAAGCCTGGGCCAAAAGATATGAAATACGGACTGCCTCAGAAAAGTGCTGCCCCGAAAGTATCAACGCGGTCGCGAACACTATTTCGAGGTTCGCGAAATGAAGATTCAGAGATATGGATTGTTGGGCTACCAGAAAAGTGAGGCCACAAAAGTACTGCCGCTGCCGCGATTGGAATTATACGAACCGCGGTTGCTGAGATTAAGAGAGTTCACATTACAAGCTAAAACAAGAAGAGCGGTCCGTGTTAGAATTACGCGGCCGCAGAAGTGTGTTACGCGACCACGATGCAAATTATGTGATCTGCGAAACCATGCTCAACCCAGATCCAGAAGTTAAAAACATGGATCACGGTTAGAATTACGCAGCCGCGAAAGCAAGATTGCGGCCGCGGTAAGAATTACGCGGTCGCGAAACCTCCGCAAGAGTATTTTTGTCTAGAAATTTTAGCTTAGTATAAATAGATCTTTTTGACATTTTTAGGTTAAGATATGTTTTACCTGAGCACGTGAGACGGCTGCACATTCCGTTTTGGGCAATTTTGTACTGGAATTATCTCTCAACATTAGATTTTCATCTTTTAATCTAGTATTATGAATTTTATCTTTATTTCCTCTTTAATTTCTGTTAGTTCCATGAGTAGTTAAACCCATAGCTAGGATTGTGACCCAACCCTAGTGTGAGTATTTGATAGGTATTAAATTTTAGGGCTTGAATTTGTATGGGTTAGTGATATTTAGCCTAGTTTTAGCTAGAACTTTAGAATTAGTGCTTGCAAACACAGATTCATGCCTTTATGACTTAGTTTCTACTTGAGAAAGAGGGACTAAGTCTAGGAAAGCTAGGCTAACAAGGAATGGGGTGAACTCAAGAAATTGATAGCCCCAATTAAAGGGTTAAATCTAGAGATAGTAATACTCGACTTGAGCTAACATCACTTGAATTGCATGAATACCCATTTGGACTTGACAAAGCCAAATTGGGCAAAATCACTCACACTACCGAGAGGTATAGAGTGAGTACCCGGGAGTGATAGTTATATTACGACCCCAACTATCACAAGATTACCCTAGATTCTACTACCCGTTAGATATCTACCTAGGTGGAAGTCACTACCCTAGTCCCTTTAAACCCTTGAAAATCAACAAACAAAACATTACACTTAGTTTCAAATATTGCATGCAATAGAATAGAAGTAGAAGTAGAAAAAAATCCAAACATTTGTGGAAGTGTAATTAAGAGCAAAACTCGCATCTAGACTTGGATATAAACCTAATTCCAATTATTAACTCCATGTGGATTCGATCCCAACCTAGTTGAGTTAAAACTGCATCGACCATCCTCTCTACTCAATAATAGTGTAGCCTTAGACCAATCAATTTTTGGCGTCGTTGCCGGGGAGTACGGTTTTAGCTATATATCTGAGTATTTGTGTGTTTTGTTTTTCTTTCCTTCCGTTTTTCTAATTTGTGTGTGAATTATTTTCAGGTACCAAATGGCTCTTAACAACGAAGCCCTCGAAAATTTTCCATTGGGGAAGGAGGTAGATGATGATCACGTGGATGAGATCCAACCCGAACCTCTAGTACAAAGGAGAGGTCAAACACCTCATGATAATATTCCAAACCCTCCCCCACATCCACCAAGGGCAGCACACCGGTTGTTGCCCAACGAAGGCTATGCAAGTGCAATAGTCTCGCCCCGGATTAGGGCGAAAAACTTTCAAATAACCAATGTCATGCTTACACTATTAGAACATAGGGGTTTCTTCACCGGAGCTCCACACCAAAACGCCTACAAGCATCTCCAAGGTTTTGTTGACACGAGTTGGGGGAGCAAGAAAAGTAACGTCTCTGAGGACGCATTAAGGTTAAGGCTTTTCTCATTTTCTATAAGGGGGTAGGCTTTGGATTGGCTTGAAAGGTTACCCGACCATTCCATCACCACTTGGGATGAGTTGGCCGAGATGTTCATTACAAAGTTCTTTTCTCCGTGACATATGGAAACGCTAAGAGATGATATCCTTGCTTTTAAATAAGATTTGGGAGAGGTACCAGACAATGGTAAAGGAGTGCCCAAACAACGATATGACTGAGGCCCTGATCCAACAGACCTTCTAGATGGGGATCAACACTACAAACCAATGTGTAGTTAACTACCTCGCTAGGGACAACATCATGAACACGCCATATGCCGAAGCATGTGAAATAATTTATGAGATGGTGGATACCTCTTTGGCGTGACAAAGTTGAGCTAATGTGCCACAAGGTAATCCTAATGTTGTTCACCTACACAAGGAGCTTCATGACCACGGTCAACCTATAGCCAAGTTAACTACAACTATGAACCAATTGGCCAAAACTTAGTTGCAACATGTTCAAGGACCAAAACAAGTGAATGTCATGGAAGGAGTGAATATGATGATCAACAAGAGAAGGCAACGAGGTCAACAAGTTCAAAACAATCTGGACCAATTTGAGAAAAGTAGTAGTGGGTACAATCAAGATTATTCATATGATGATCAAAGTGAAGAGGTTCAATATATGAACAACTATCAAGGTCAACTGAGCAATGCTCCAAATCAACAATAGTGGAGATCATAAGGAAATTGGGAAAATCAAAGTCAACAAGGAAATTGGAATAGTGGAAATAACAACCACCAAAGCAATTGGGGGAACAACAACAATCAAAATTTGGGTAACCAAGGAAACCCAGGAAATTGGGGTGGCAACAATAATAGTAATTGGGGAGGAAATAACAATCAAGGGGGTTGGAACAACAATAATCAAGGGAATCAGGGGTCGAGATTTCAAAGGCCCCCGATGTATCAACAACCAAACAACCCGCCTCCATATCCATCACAATGTCCTAGCTCTTCCAAACATGAGATGGGACAGATTGAAACCATGTTCGAGCAAATGATGAAGAAAAATGCCGACTATGATGCCCAATTAGCTTCTCACAACACTTATATCCACAACGTAAGAGTCTAACTTGGCCAAATTTCTCAAGCTTTGAATACTTGCCCTAAAGGGGCACTACCAAGTGATACGGTAGTAAACCCAAAGTGTAAGAACAATACGGGCCATGCTATGGCGATGACTATAAGAAGTGGTAGAGGCAGAGTTGCTAGTACCTCTAATCCAAGAAAGATTGTGAGTGATGATGTGTTGGTGCAAGATGATGATAAACCAAGTAATGATATGCAAGTAAATGATGATAATGTGAATGATGAAGTCAGGATAGACATTGATGACAACATGGAGGAGACAAAATGATGTGAACTCGTCTAGGGAACAAGTGATAGGCATACCAGAAACGATAGTGCCCAAAGACAAGGCTCCTTTGCGAAGGACTCCTCCACTATATCCTCAAAGGCTTGCAAAGAAAAACAATGAGAACCAATTCAATAAATTCATTGATATGATGAAAAGTTTTTCCATAAATGTGCCTTTTGTTGAAGCTCTAGAACAAATGTCGAGATATGCCAAATTCGTGAAAGACTTGGTGACAAAGAAGAGATCACTATGAAATGATCAAAATGACTCATCAAGTGAGTTCCATTTTGCACTTCATGGATCCAAAGTTAGAAGATTCTGGTGCCTTTACAATCCCATGCACTATTGGTAGTGCCAATTTCGCCAAAGCTTTGTGTGACTTGGGAGCAAACATTAACTTGATGCCATATTCTATGTTCAAGATGTTGGGGATTAGACAACCAATACCTACTTCCATGAGGTTTCAAATGGCGGACAAGACAATGAAGAGACCATTGGGGATAATTGATGATGTGCTAGTTCGGGTCGACAAGTTCATACTTCCCGTAGATTTTGTGATACTTGACTGTGAGGTTAAATACGAGGTGTCGATCATATTAGGAAGACCTTTCCTAGCTATATGAAAGGCTTTAGTTGATGTGGAATCTAGGGAGCTCACACTCCGGGTGGGCGATGAAAAAGTTGCGTTCCATGTTTGCAAGTCAATGAGGCAGCCTAATAACAACGAAGTGTGTTCATTTGTGGATCTTGTGACCGAGGTGATTATTGAAGAAACATTTGATGTGATTAATGTGGAAGACCCATTGCAAGCTATGTTATTGTATCATGATGTGGATGAGAAGGAAGGTTTGGTGGAATATGTCAATGCTTTGCAAGAAATGGGTACATATACATATGAGCCCCGGAAACTTTCCCTGGATCTTGAGAACCGGAAGACTACACCAACAAAGCCCTCAATCGAGGATCCTCCCACATTGGAGTTGAAGCCCTTGCCTTCACACCTCATGTATGAGTTCCTAAGCTCTTGTTCCATGTTACCTGTTATTCTTTCCTCGTGCTTAACTAACATGCAGGTAGATGTCACCCTTGCAGTGCTCTAAAGGAGAAAGAAGGCAATAGGCTGGATATTGGCGAATATTTGGGGTATAAGCCCCACTTTTTGCATGCACAAAATCATATTGGAAGAGGATGCTAAGCCCTCAGTGGAACATCAAAGACGGTTGAATGAGGCCATGCAAGAGGTAGTCAAGATATAGATCATCAAATGGTTGGATGCTGGGGTTGTCTACCCCATTTCTGATAGTTCATGGACTTTGCCGGTGCAATGTGTCCTAAAGAAGGGGGCATGACTGTGATTACAAATGATAACAATGAGTTGATCCCCACAAGAACTGTTACTGGTTGGAGGGAATGCCTATATTATAGGAAGCTTAACAAAGTGACTCAGGAAGACCATTTTTCGCTTCCATTTCATGATCAAATGTTGGATAGGCTAGTCGGACGTGCTTATTATTGATTTTTGGATGGGTATTTCGGTTATAACCAGATTCTTATTGCACCTGAATACCAAGACAAGACCACTTTCACTTGTTCGTATGGCACATTTGCATTCTCAACGATGTCGTTTGGTCTATGTAATGCACCTGCTACTTTTTAGCAGTGTATGATAGCAATATTCACAGATATAGTGGAGGACTTCCTCGAGGTGATCATGGATGATTTCTCTGTTGTGGGGGATTCTTTTGATTAATGTTTGGATAATCTTGATAAGGTATTGGCACGTTGTGAAGAAACCAACTTGGTGCTTAATTAGAAGTGTCACTTTATGGTTGAGGAGGACATTGTCCTCAGCCATAAGATCTCCAAGAATGGTATTGAAGTGGATAAAGCATAAATTGAAGTGATATCAAAACTCCCTCCCCTACTTCCGTAAAAGGAGTGAGGATTTTCTAGGCCACGCGGGGTTTTACCGTCAGTTCATCAAGGATTTCTCAAAAGTGGTTAACCCCTTGTGCAAGTTGTTGGAAAAAGATGCCAAATTTGTGTTTAATGATGATTGTATGAAGGCATTTGAGCTTCTCAAGTATATGTTGACTACCACTCCCATCATTAACGCACCAAATTGGAGCTTACCATTTGAGCACATGTGTGATGCTAGTGATGTGGCGGTAGGAGTGGTATTGGGGCAAAGAATCAACAAGATATTCCATCTAGTCTACTATGCTAGTAAGACCATGAATGACACCCAGGTCAACTATACGGTGACCGAGAAAGAACTATTAGCCATTGTCTTTACTATGGAAAATTTATGCTCGTACCTCATGGGTACCGAAGTGATTGTTCACACCGATCACATGACGTTTCATTATTTGATGAGTAAGAAGGACTCAAAGGCTAGATTGATGAGGTAGGTACTTCTTTTACAAGAGTTTGATCTTGAAATCATAGAACGAAAAGGGAGTGAGAGTCAAGCGACATACCACTTGTCTCGTTTGGAAGAGGAGGGGAGGCCCCATGATGGCCTTGGGATCAATGATTCATTTTCGGATGAATAATTCCTTTCCATGTCTTTTACCGGGATGTCTTGGTTTACCGATGTGGCTAACTATCTTGTGAGCGGAATTGTCTGGAATGAGTTCTTTTCAAAACAAAGAAAGAAGCTCAAACGGGACTGCTTGGATTACTATTGGGATGAGCCATATATTTCTAAAATTTGCAGCGATGGTGTTATTTGGAAAGGTGTTCCAGAAGAAGAGATATTAGGTATTCTTGAAGCTTTCCATTCCTCGCCCTATGGTGGTCACCATGGTGGGGCGAGAACTACTACAAAGGTCCTAACCTGTGGATTCTATTGACCTACCTTGTAAAAATATGCTAGCGAGCTTGTTAAGAGGTATGATGATTACCAAAGAGCTGGTGGGATATCCAAGAAGAATGAGATTCCTCTCACCACCATCGTTGAGATCGATATTTTTGATGTACGAGGAATTAATTTTATGGGTCCATTTGTGAGTTCGTGTGGGAACACCTATATTCTTGTTGTTGTGGATTACGTTTCCAAATGGGTTGAATATGTGGCTTTGCATAATAATGAAGCACGGAGTGTGGCGGCTTTCTTGAAGAAAAACATATTCACAAGTTTCGGCACCCCAAGGGCCATCATTAGTGATGGGGGTTCTCATTTTTGAAACAAAGCCTTTGACACTTTGCTCTCCAAATATGGTGCCACTCACAAGGTGTCAACCCCCTATCACCCCAGGCAAGTGGACAAGTCGAAGTCTCTAACAGGGAGATCAAGAGTATTCTATCAAAGACTATTAATACAAACTGGTCTGATTGGTCAATAAAACTTGACGATGCTTTATGAGCCTATAGAACAACTTACAAGACTCCAATTGGTATGTCTTTATATCGATTTGTGTATGGGAAAGAATGTCACCTCCCGGTGGAATTAAGTATAAGGCTATGTGGGCATTGAAGAAGTTTGAACATAGAGTGGGATGTAGCTGCCAATCTTCGGGTGGAGCAATTGAATGAACTTGATGAGTTTCAATTATATGCTTACTCCAGTTTGTCATTGTATAAGAATAAGATGAAGTAACTAAATATAAGTATAAACGGAACAAAGAATTCAAAGAAGGTGACTATTTTCTCTTATTCAACTCTCAGTTATAGATATTTCTGGGAAAGCTAAAGTCAAAGTGGAGCGGTCCCTTTGAAGTGGTGCATGTGACTCCTTTTATTGCTCTAAATTTGAAAAAACGAATGGTGAGATCATTAGATTCAATGGGTACCGAGTGAAGCACTACCTTGGCAAAGTTGATGATAGCCATGTTGTTATATTGATCCATTTCAAGTGAATGATGGTAACATATGCCGTGCCGCGACATTAAATCAGGCGTTTCTTGGGAGGCAACACATGTATTTTTCTTTCTTTTGATTTTCTTCTTAAATTAGACATTGTTTGGACTAACTGGATGTGAAGTGTATGTATGAATTGGTTGTGCAATGCGAGAATTTGAAAAGGAAAAATCTGGCTAAGTGGTGAACTTTCGCAAACTGCACCCAAAATTTTGCAGAACGCGTTGAACACTTCGCAGTCGCACAATTCTCTGCGCGGTCGTGTAGTTGAAATGAGCAAAATGCCAAATCTCTGAAGTTGTCCTGTCAAAAATCCTATAGAGTTTGCGGCCGCTCCCATGTGACTGAAGCAGTTTCGAAAATGGTAAAATAGTGCGGACTGTAATAAAATTTCGCGACCGCACTCAGGTAAGGCGGTGGGTCCACTGGTTCTGAGTATAAATAGATGTTCTTGAATCATTTTACACTTTACGAACCCTAACTTCTTAAAATCACCTAAAGCACTGTGCATCTCTACTTGGTTTGAAATTCATCTCATTCTCATCAAGTGTAGCTTTCGTACAACATTTTACAATTGGTATGTTCATTTCAATGATTTAATTTTATCTTTTTTCTTTCTTTTCTCTTTATTTTATAAATTCATCACTATTCATCTTCTTCTTTACCCAAAAATGATATTCTCAAGACCCACTCTCAGGGTTCATACAATATCCTATTATAACTTCAAATAAAACTCATAAATATGCTACCCATACTACAATATGACATATATATGAATCTCAAGTGAAGGGATTACCTCTTGGTGGAAGAATCTCACTTTTCCTCTTTTTGGTATTCTTGATGATTCAACTCATTTCCTATGCATTTGATCCTTAATAATGCTAGTGTTATAACTAAATGATGTTATATAATAATCCTTGTGCCAAAACAACTTACCTTGAAGTGTATCTTTGGTGAAAGAGCTCCTCCTTCTCTCTAGAAATCCATTCCAAGATGAAGAACTAACACATTCTCTCTCTAAACCCACGTTTTCAGCTCCTTAAAATGACCCTTGAAGCTGTGTAGCCTCCTGCATAGGCTACGTACAAAGGCTACGCACGGTGGACTTCCATTCCCTTCAATTGGAAGTTGTTGGATTTGACCACGCTATGGTGCGTTTGTTACGCTGCTATGGTTCGTAGGCTATGCTTCTATGCTGCGTAGGCTACACAAGACTCGTGTAGCTGTTCTGTCACTCTTTAGTAAAAAGGTCATAACTTCTTGTAAGAATTTCAAATAACAAACGGTTTGAAGAATTAAAAACTAGACACATTGACCTTTCATTTGATAGGTCATAGACCATATAAATATTCATATCTTGAGAGTTATGCTCGTTTGAAGTTAGATCTTGTGCGAACTCACTTGAAACTTTACCCTATCATATAATTTCCAACTTGACTTAGCCTTGGGGATCTTCTTAGACCATAAACCATTTTTAATGCACCTCAGACATATATTATCATTATTGTTGCGACCAAACACACACACAAGTATACGCGGTCATCAAGTAATAAAGTGACTAAAAGTCGGATGTCGATCCCACGAAGACTTATGATCAACTGTTGACTGATTCAAACCCAATTTCTTTATCTACCCAAGAGATTGTTCACAAGAGAGAGATGTAATTGTTTTACTACTTAACTATAAATAATTAATCTAACTAAAGCAAGTAACCAAACAGATAGCAATCACAAGTAACAAACAATATGAGAAGATATTCTAGGGTCACGGGCATAGTTACATTCGTGTTGTGTTCTTGGCTCGAAATGACTAATCAATTTATCTGGGTTATTGATTGACAGGGTTGATATTACTCATAAGAATCTGTCGAGTTCTTACTCGCCTATTCAAGTCAACTCAATGCCTATATGTCTATGGAATTAAGATTAACAAGAACGCATTTACAATTCCTGTATTCCAACCAAACAAGGCAATTGCGTATATGTCTATCCCAATTGCAAATCTGTTCCCCGAGGCCCGAGTTCAAGAACTTGCTCTATTTAATTCTATATGCAATCTAAAGTTCCCACTTTCGAGTTCAACTGAAGATTCGTAGATAGTATTTCACTGTTAGCTACTCAGCAAAATAATTAAGAACAGAATTAAATAAATAACCCAATATGATAAACCAATTTTTGTCAAATTAAACTTCAAACAACAATATTAATGTTTTACCCACGACCCTAGAACAATGGATCTTAGCTGCTCATACTAGGGTTCATCATAAACAAGTTCAATTTCATCACAAACAGCAAAAACAAAAGAAGAAAAGAAGACTATGATGATCAAAACTCCTCCTTGCCTCTTGACTCTTGCCTCTCTATCTCCTCCACTAAACTATCAAAAACTCCCTTTTTTAACCTTGGGCGAGCTTGACTTTATATAGGTTAAGTGAGTTTCCCTCCAGATTTCCAATTTTACCCCCAAGTAACGTTTCTCCGGATCGGACACGCGCGAACTACTGCGCTAAGTATGGAGCTCGCGCGTTACTTCGCGCGTTTCTCTTGGATTCCAGGCAGAAAAGCTCGCGAACTATTGCGCGAAGTTTAGAGTTAGCGCGTTACTTAGTGCGCTTCTGAAGCTCGATTCCGTCCATTTTTCCGTCTCGTCCTTGCGCACACTCGACTCCTAGGGGTTGTTCTTGCTCATAAATCATTCCAATATCCTCTTGAAAGCATTATTTAGGCTCCTCATCCTGCAATGTATACATATCACAATTAGAGCCAATTTTTCATCAATTGACCATAATATGACATCAGAATATAATCAAGCGGAAGTATAAACAATATCTAAATCACCTAGATTTCACCTATTATCAATTATCAATTGATATCATTCATATTATTAAATTGAGGTATTACCTTCTCATTTATCTTGTAACCATCATGTAAAAAATATTTCATCAAGTATAGTCCCTTGTTGAGAATTTAGGAAAGCAAGTGGGAAGTATTAATCCTATAGGTATAACTCAAATCAAAGAAATCATTATAAAACTCAATTCCTCAAGAGGTTGTAAGTAAGATAATTGTGATAAAGAGGCTTCACGATACTACATCTCGTTCAAAGAGTCGGTACATGTAATGTTTTGTAATTTAGCATTTTGGTTAAGACCATGTTTATGAAGGCTCTTCAATATGGAGGTACATGTACAATAAGGAAAAATTATGTGGTTTTCAAAATGATATACTAAGGAGTGACTTACTTGGTGACTTTAGGTTGACAGGGCAATATATTTATCGATGCCCCTCGACTCCACATCTATAACGTACATTGGTACTATAAGGACATACCCCCAAATGACATCTCCTAAACTTCACGCAAAGGAGATGAGGTTCTTTATATTGACTCGCCCCACTAACCGGACATTTTTCCTTTTGCATACATATAAACATTTACCTTATTCTTCCTCCAAGCCTTATTGGTGGGAGTAACAATCTCTATACCGGGTTTCTGTGTAGGCCTTTGGATTTCCCAAGCCTTCCACTCCTAACTTGCTACTGAGCCTACTCACAACACGAAGCCAAAATATACCTTCCCCCATATCGGGTAGACCGGGATGGGTGTACCCAACCTAGAGCATTTGTTCGTATTGTGCCTGTTATTTCCACAATCATAACATGTTTCAAGAGTGACCCAACATAAACCCAAGTTATGATTCTTACAAATCAAACATTCTAACTTATCGGTACCAAACACCCTTTTTCGTTTCTTAGGTGCTCTCACCACATGATCTAGTGACATGGTGTCATTAATGGGAACATGAACACTGCCCATATCAACTGGTTCTTTCATTCCCTCCTCGCTGCCTCGAACTTGTGGATTACTCATCCGGAAAATGAGACATGGCAAGGAGATTAGCTCCCTTTCTTGGGCTCTATCGCACTATCTAGAATATCAAAGAAGTTCCAAGTAGCCTCTTTATTATAGATGTGGTCAACAACACACCAATAAAAAGGACTCTACTAGATATGGCTCTGGGTCATCCTAGGACACTTTAAAACCTTAGGTGCTAATGCCAAGTTTGTCATGACCTAAACTCGGGGAGCGCGACCGACACTCAACCAAGTAAACCTGGCTGAGCAAACTTGTTAGATTTTATTCTACACAAATTCATCGCTGAATAAAGAGGAGACATACTCCATTAATCAAACATTGAAAAGATTTCATTAACAATTTCCATTTCATTTCCATTCTCTACTCCTTCGGGGTAGGGGTAAGGTCTGCGTATATACCTTTCTCAGACCCCACTTGTGCAATTTTATTGGGTTTTTGTTGGTGTTGTAGCAGCTTCTTTCATAATTTCCAAAATATTACGAGTTTATAGATTTAATGAAAAATATGTTTTCCAAATACCAACAGTTCTAATTCAATTCCCGACATCAAATACCACCCACAACCTGTCTATGGAGCATCTAAGTACAACAGAAGAGTAATATGAAAATACCGGCAAAGAGGCCCTGGTTATACCTTAAAATACGGTACATGAGAAATAATAGACACATGACCCCGAAGAAATGAAGTGGGACTCACCAAGTCAGCTGAAAAGAGTGTACCACTATCACTGATCAATACCGCCTACTGTAAAACCACCTGCATCCATTAAAGATGCAGCCCCTCTCCCCTTCCCCCAACAAAAGAGACGTTAGTACCATCGAATAGCACTAGTATGTAAAGCTAAAAGTCCTCTTTCAAAATAGAATGACCATATAAGAAAAGGAAAAATACCATAGAAACAGCAAGTCACAATAAACAATATCCAAATGCCTATTTGAAACATAACAATTTTAAAAATACGAAAATAATATATATTTTTGGTTGGGAGATCCCTTGTAACAACCTCTACATAAAGCGACCCCGCCTCCTCACCCCAATATGTGGGGGTGGAGTGTAATCTCAATACCACAATCCCTAAACAAAGCGGCCCTGCCGCCTTACCCCAATGCATATGGGTGGAGTTGTATTCACAATCACAATCCCAATACAAAGCGACCCTACTGCCTCACCCCAATGCATGCGGGTGGAGGTGTATTCACAATCACAATCCCAACACAAAGCGGCCCTACCGCCTCACCCCAATGTATACGGGTGAGGTGTATTCATAATCACAATCCCAACACAAAGCGGCCCTACTTCCTCACCCCAATGTGTGCAGGTGGAGGTATATTCCGGGCTTAGGTTATGTGAACCTACCCTTCCTCCGTGACTAACGGTACTCCCAAAAATATTTTTATATTTGATTTGCACACAAAGGTAACATAAATACAATATACTCACCTCAACATCTTTCACGTTGTATAAATCTTCATTAGTATTTTCAACCACTCACAACCACAATATTTCCTTGGCTCATTTGGCCATTCACAAGATTCTTTATTCCTGGCACAGTGATCGTATTTCATATTCCACACTTTCATACATTTCCTTTCATGAATCATCATCATAAATATCAACATATAGAATATTCCAGAAATCACACCTTTAAGTTCATTAGACATGAAGACTTTAAACCCATTGGATTTCTTTCCAATAAATTGAGTAAAATGAATGGCAATCAAAGCACGTGCTAAATAAACGAGTAACACACCATTTATTCTTGAAATGCTTTTTCCCAAGAAGGGAAATACATGATCTCAACTCATGAATATGTAAGAACTCAAAGCACATTGAAAATACTTACAAAGCATAGCATTAGTTAAAAAGTCGCATTTGAGCATGACTTGAGTATATAATCTCTTAGGAAAATTTATTTTCGAAGTCATTTTAGAACAGTTCATTCAAGGCTTATCTCATAACCTTTCTCACATCAATTCATTTCATTGGCACCATTGGCCATAAGCATAACTTTTATTCTTGGCACGTTGGCCACACTTCATATCCCCAATTCACTTATTTCACTCCCAAACATCTATATAGATTATTAACAATAATACATTTCCAACCAAGACTTTAGGTACACATATGAGCAATTAAGATTCTTAAGCATATCAACTCTTTCTCACATAATTTGGCATACTATCTTTCATTTGAACACGACTCAAGCCATAACATTTTAATACGCAATCCATACTTTGAACATATATCTTTCGATATAAGGCTCATTCAAAATAGTCAAGTTTATAGGGGATACCCCGGAATATAGAAATAAAGTATCTTGAGCCAACCATACTTGAACTTATGGAAGCATTTATGGACTTCGATTCTAAGAGAAAAGTTTAGCCAACATACCTCAAATTTGCCCCTTACTGATATTGCAATGATGCACTACACTAAGAAACTTCTATCTAGAATAACAACATCCAATGGGACAAATATTGGTTACAAATTCCATAATTTAGGCCATTTAGGCACTTTATCAAATACCTAGTAGGCATAAGTCTCTACAGTCTCTTAACCATAGTATTAGTCATCCAATTACCACCATTTACCAATAATTTATCCCACCATCATTCTTAAACAATTTATAACTTCCAACATCACATATATGATCATCCATCCATACCCAATCAACAAAACTTCTATCAAATAATCACCTTTGAATCTCTACAATGGTTATGTATTTAAATTGAGAACTTATGGATTCAAATCACCATACCATAAGTTCCAATACTTAATTCATACTCATATTCCTATAGTATATCCATTCATGTAAGTCTAAGGGTGTAGAATTACCTTTTGGAAGAAATCTTGCAAAACCCTCTTTTAAGTTCTTGAAGAAATTTTTGAAGATCAAAGAATTTTATGGATGATTGAGTTTGTTTTAGAGTGGAAATGATGAAATGAAATATCAAATTAGTAGGTATTACTTACCTTGGAGATGGTAGGAGTTGGAGGTCTTGAGAGAGTGGAGGAAAACCCTAGAATTCGGCCAAGAGGAATGGGGAAAATGAACCCCGAAATGAGTATATAACATTTCGGGCGCCACAAGTGTTGTAGGGCACTGCCTGTGGCCCAATTTCTAGAACATCAAATATCCCAGTGCCAGGGCTAGCACCCCACGCTACCCTGGACGCTCGCGGTGGGAAATTCTTTTCGACACGGAAATGGGCATAGCTCTCTTATACGATGTCTGAATTCGACGATTCGTTTTTATATGGCTCCAAAATTTCAATACGAATCTAATGCTTCAAACAAAACTGAATTTGGAGTTCATTTTCTTAATGTTATACCACTAATGCTTGAAGAAACGACGTGTTAACATTCTAGTAATATCCAAATTAAATTCGGGGCATATGCTCGAGTCCAAAATTATCATCCGAACCTAACAGAATTATCAAAACTTCAATCCGAGGTTGAATAGTAAAATTCAAACTTGGTCAACTCTTTCAATTAAAGGTTTCTAATATGAAATTCATTCAGCTGAACTAATCCCGAAACATCTTTCATGTCAAAATAATGTGGTTCCACCCTATAAGTCTCCTTTAGTACTCGAATACGGTATTCTCGAATACCACTATCGCACTTTAAAATCTTAAATCATTAAGAAATTTTAACAGGGCCTTATATAAACCTTGTTTGATAGAATTGCTTAGAAATAAGTGGATTCTATGTGATAGAGATTGGTTGTTCTTAATTGTAACTCTTCTATTTTTGGAAAAATCATAAAGAGAAAATACTACCTAATTATGGGGAAATACTGGGTAGTCATTAAGGAACCATTTGCATATCAAAGGACCTCCCATTAGAAATATATCATATTAACACTGATAATATTACATTTCGTAATAAAATAGTTTTCCTGATAATTTACAATTACAACGTTCAGTTCAAACTAACGGAGTAGAATTACGACTAAATTCAAGTTTCACACTACTCAAGTAACCTTTTCACGCCTATTCCCTATGTGATTCGACCCCAACCTAGTTGGGTTATTATATTTGACATCGACTTCCTTACACCATTTATTTAGGTGTAATTTGAGCGTATCAAATTTTGGCGCCATTGATGGGGAGTATACTAATTAGTGTGTGCTTTACTTTATGTCTTCTTCTATTCGATCACACATTGCTTGCTTTTCTTGGTGTCATTAGGTAAACATGGGTGAGCCATAAGAAAAGAATATTTTTGCAGATATGGATGAGTATATTGAGGATAGAAATGCCATTGCCTCTCCAAGAGTTGATATTTCAACCTTCAAAGTGGAACACGGTCTAATCCTAATGCTAATGGCAGAAGGGTTTCTTCGAAATTCCACAGACGATAATCTGACACAACATCTCAAAAATGTTTTGGGCATGTGTGATATGCACAAGCAGAATCATGTCTTAGATGATACCCTAAGGTTGAGGGTGTTCAAGTACTCTCTAACTGGAGAGGCAAGACAGTAGATGCAAAATCTACCTCTTAATTCCATCCATACTTGGCCCGAACTTGTCCGAGCTTTCGTTGCAAAATGGTTTCTGCAAAGCAAGAAGTCTAAGCTTTGGGATAAAACTTTCTTCTTCAAGAAACTACCAGGAGAGCATCTATATGAGGCATGTGATAGATTCAAGTCATACTTGGTGAGGTCGCCGAATCATGGCTTTCCGGATCATATTTTGTTGGAGAAATTTTACTGGGACTTGGATCCTATGAATCAATCCATAGTTAAAAATATGGCAGATAGATCATTTATGGATAAAACATTTGCAAGGATCACACAAATCCTTGACATAATTGCTGAACATAACCAAGCTTGGTACTCGAAAGACACCACGGGTGGAATTGCATATGGTCCTCCTTTCTTGACCAACATGATTAAGGAGAACCAAGAAAGAGATCAAGTAACTGTCGGGCTTTCTACCAATGTCAATGTGTTGGCAAAAATATTCACTTAAAGTCAAACATGGAAGGTGAATGTCGTGGAAGATGTGCAACCAATGTCAAGTAAGGACTATGAAGAAGCAAATTATGTCCACAATTCACAAGGAGGATATCAAAGACCACCCTACCAAAGTTCCGGACAACCCAACCAATGGAGACCTAAACCACAAGGGCAAGGTAATCAACAATGGCGACATGAACAAGGTAGTTCAAAACAAGGAAATTGGAGTAATAACAACAACAACTTCTCTAATCTCAGTTCAAACCCCCATGTTCCACCAAAGGGGCAATATTCTAACTCTCCACAATGGAAGGAGACTTTTTTAAGTGATTCAAAGTTGGAAAGCATGCTTGAGAGAGTATTGCAAAATCAAGAGAGATCAGACACTTCAATGAAGAATATGACCGAGCTTGTGGTTTCTCACACCGCGTCTATTCAAAAGTTGGAGATGCAAATGAGATATCTCTCAAGAGAGCAAAATCTGAAGCAAAAAAGGCACACCCCAAGTGATAAAATTGCAAACCCAAAAGGTAGTGGGAGTGGTCCAACTTCTCAGTGTATGGAAATCAAAACTCGAAGTGGGAAACTACTTCAAGAAGAGAATGAACAAGTGGTCGAAGTGGAAGATTCTGAACAAGAAGTCGAGGCACAAGGTGAGGTGCCAATTGTTGTTGAAGTTGAAAGACTCCCGAAGAAGGTGAGAACTCAAGAAGTGAATCATGAAGAGGTTAAGGAAAATATAATAGAAGCAGAAAAAAATCTAGCACCAATTCCTAGGCATCCTCCTCCCTTCCTTCAAAGACTTGATAGAAAGGTTGATGATAGCAAATTGGAGAAGTTCTATGACATCCTCAAGCAATTATCGGTGAATATTCCATTTGTGGAAGCATTTCAAGAGATGCCGGGTTTTGCTAAGCACTTGAAGGAATTTATCGCTAAAAAGAAAACCACCAAGAATGAAGTGGTGAATGTGACTCACCGAGTCAGTTCCATCATTGGAACATCTGCCATCCAAAAGAAAGAGGACCTGGGAGCCTTAACCATTCTATGCACTATTGGATTGCGGCTATTTTGCACAAGCCTTTTGTGATAATGGGATTAGAATCAACTTAATGCCCCTTGCTATTTACAAGCAAAGGGGATTAGGTATTCCTAGTCCTACAAGTATGAGGTTGCAAATGGCTGACCGTTCAATAAAGCAACCGGTGGGAATAGTTGATGATGTTCTTGTGAAAGTGGGGAAGTTTATCCTCCCTGCCGACTTTGTTATTATCGATTGTGATGTTTATAAAGAGATCCCTATCATCTTGGGGAGACCATTCCTTGCTACCAGGAGGGTACTCATGGACTTGGAACGAAATGAGATCAAGTTTCGAGTTAAAGACGAAGAAGTGACCTTTCAAGTGAGTAAGGACATGAAATTGCCACATGCATACAAAAGTATTTCAGTCATTGATGTTGTTGATGAGGTAGAGGATGTAGTCGAGGTGAATATGGAAGAGGACTGCCTTGGTGAGGAATTGGCGGCTATTTTGGTGAATTTTGATGGTGAAGACATGGAAGGATACGTGGAATCGGTGAATGCATTAGAAGGGCTTAGGTCCTACACTTGTGCACCAAAAAAGCTTTCTCTTGACTTAGAGAATAGAATCACTCCTCCCACTAAGCCTTTAATTATGGAGCCGCCACAACTTGAGCGCAAGCTACTTCCGCCGCACTTAAGGTATAAATTTCTTGGCTCTAATGAAACTTTAGCCGTAATTGTTTCTTCTTTGTTGAATGATGTAGAGGTTGAACTCTTATTGGATATCTTGAGAGAGCACAAGCAAGCCATTGGTCAGACTATAATGGATATCCGAAGAATTCTCGCCGGAATTTGTGAGCACAAGATACAATTGGAGGAAGAGAAAAAACCAAGAGTGGAGCATCAAAGGAGGTTAAATCCTTCTATGTAAGAGGTGGTGACGAAAGAAATCATAAAATGGTTGGATGTTGGGGTTTTCTACCCCATTGCCGGTAGTCCTTAGGTGAGTCCAGTGCAATGTGTTCCAAAGAAAGGGGGTATGACCGTGATTCAAAATTACAATAATGAACTCATCCCAACGAGGACAGTGATTGGGTAGGGAGTTTTCATGGACCACCAGAAGCCCAATAGTGCTACTTGCAAAGACCATTTTCCTATGCCTTTTATTGATCAAATGCTTAATCGGTTAGTGGGAAGGTAGTTATATTGCTTCTTAGTTGGTTATTCCCGTTACAATAAAATAAACATTGCCTTAGATGACCAAGAGAAGACGACATTCACATGTCTGTATGGGACCTTTGCTTTTATTCGGATGCCTTTTGGGCTATGCAATGCTCCGGCTACTTTCCAACTATGCATGATGTCAATCTTCTTAGACATTGTGGAGGAATTTTAGAGGTATTCATGGATGACTTCTCTGTAGTTGGTGATTCCTTTGAGCATTGCCTTGACAACCTTAGGCAAGTGCTCAAAAGATGTGAGGAAACAAACCTCGTGCTCAATTGGGAAAAATATCACTTCATGGTTGACGAGGATATTGTTCTTGGTCAAAACATCTCCAAGCATGGCATTGAGGTTGATCGGGCAAAGATTAAGATAATTTCCAAGCTTCCTCCTCCCACTTCAGTCAAAGGTGTTCGGAGCTTTTTGGGGCATGCAAGTTTTTATAGGCAGTTTATCAAAGATTTCTTAGACATTGCAAGTCCCAAGTGCAAGCTCCTTGAAAAGGATGCGAAGTTTGAGTTCGATGAGAAGTGCCTCAAAGCTTTTTAGGAATCGAAAGCAAGGTTCACCACGACACCCATTATTGTCACACTTGATTGGTCTCTTCCATTTGAACTCTTGTGTGACGCCAGTGGTGTAGCTATTGGAGCAGTACTTGGTCAACGGAATAACAAGATTCTTCATCATGTCTACTATGCAAGCAAGAAACTCAATAGAGCACAAATTAATTACACTGTAACTGAGCAAGAATTGCTTGCTATTATCTATGCTTTTGAAAATTTTCGGGCCAATTTGTTGGGATCCAAAGTGATAGTCTACACCGATCATGCTGCTCTCTGCTACCTTATGGCAGAGAAGGATGCTTAACCAAGATTGATTAGGTGTATTCTTTTGTTACAAGAGTTTGATGTTGAAGTCAATGATCGGAAAAGAATAGAGATTCAAGTTGCGGATCACTTATCTAGGCTTGAAGTGGCAGGGAGACCAAAAGAAGATCTTGAAATTAATGATGCCTTCCTAGATGAACACTTGTTGGCAATATCTAGCACCTCCACTCCTTAGTATACCGACATCGCTAACTTCTTGGTTTGTGACCTTATTCCCGACGGATTGAAAGCTTATTAAAAGAAAAAGTTCTTGCGGGAGTGTAGGCAATACTATTGGGAGGAACCCTCTTTGTTCCGGAGTTACGCCGACAGCATCATTTGGCGTTGTGCTCCAGAATATGAGGTAATTCAAATTCTCAAAGCATGTCATGACTCCGCAGTTGGGGGTCACCACGGAGGAAATCGTACTGCGACAAAAGTGCTTGAATGTAGCTATTATTGTCCATCGATATACCAAGATTCAAACCAAATGGTCAAGGCAAGTGATCAATGTCAAGGACAAGGGTCAATTTCAAAAAGGCATGAGATGCCTATGAACTTTGTGATGGAGGTCGAGATCTTTGATGTGTGGGGGATAGATTTCATGGGTTCCTTCGTAAGCTCTTACGGCATGACATATATCTTTGTGGCAGTAGAATGTCTTCAAATAGGTCGAGGCAATTTTTGTACCGAACAATGAGGCAAGGAGTGTAACCGCCTTCTTGAAGAAGAACATATTTACTCAGTTTGGAACACAAGGGCCCTCCTTAGTGATAGTGGTTCTCACTTTTGCAACAAAGCTTTGTTGGGTTACTCGAAAAATATGGAGTTAAGAACAAGGTGGCCCCCCTTATCATCCTCAATCGAGCGGTCAAGTTGAAGTCTCCAACAGGGAGATAAAAAACATTCTAGCAAAAATTGTTATGCAAACATGACCGACTGGTCAAAGAAGCTAGATGATGCATTGTGGGCCTATCGAACAGCATTTAAGACACCCATTGGCACCTAACATTACCGGTTTGTTTTTGTAAGGCGTGTCACTTGCCAGTGGAGCTTGAACACAAAGCCATGTGGGCATTGAAAAAGTTAAATCTTGACTGGCTCAAAACTGTTAATCTAAGGCTGACACAGCTGAACAAGGTAGAAGAATTCCGTTTTCATGCCTATGAGAATGCAACCATGTATAAATAAAGAATGAAGTTTGTTCATGACATGAAGATTTTAAACGAGAATTCAAATTCGGTGACTTGGTCTTACTCTTCAACTCAAGATTGAAGTTCTTTTTGGGTAAACTCAAATCTAAATGGTCTGGCCCATTCAAAGTTGTGAATGTGTCTTCTTATGGAGCTATTGAATTAGAATCTGAGGATGGGACTCAAACATTCAAAGTAAATAGCCAAAGGGTCAAGCATTACCTCGGAACCACTGGAGAAAGGAAACTGGTAGAAACATTTGCACTTAAGGATGGTCCAACACCAATCCCCACCACTAATTAGCTAAAATGGGGCCAACATCGTCGTGCCGCGACGTTAAATCAAGCGTTTCTTGGGAGGCAACCCATGTGTTGGTAATATATTTTGGTTAGATTTTAATTTCGGTAGGTTTATTTGTAAGTGTTGAACAGTTTGACATGTGTGTTAGAATGCAAGTTACCTAAAATACAAAGCAATAGGATGCAAAGGCATAGGGAAAATGAAGGAAAGCAAGCTAGGCTTCAACTGGTGTTATGCGGCAACATATGCAGCCACATAAATGGTATGCAGATCCCATAATGGTCGCAGACACACGAAGAACACCAGTCAAATCGAGCCTTAAAAATGCGGAGAAAATTAACTTTTTCAGCCTGTAGAATCATTCTGCTATCGCATAATCGATCGCACATCTATTGCAGATCACCCAGGTACTAATCCATCGGAAAACACATATGCGGCCATATAATGTGTTATGCGATGGTCATTTTCAGCAGAACCCTCACGTATTAAACCCTATTTCTCTCTCTGTATCTCTCTCCTTTACCTTTATCTTCTCTAATATCATGCACCAAGGCACGAAAGCAAAATACAGAAAAAATAAAAGAAGAGAAACAAAAAGAAATTGAAAAAGAAAGTCTCACCTTGCTCACAATTCACACCAACATGGCTCGATCGATCTTCTGATATCTGGTATGTGTACTTCCAACACTTCTCTTGCTCAGTCAATTTGAAGAGTGCAATGTGTTTTCACTTGCCTAAAGTTCCCTTCTCATCCATGTACCCTCCTCTATCTACCCACCTTCTTGCTATGGGTACTCGTTTGTGAGTGCTTGTACTGGAAATCAGCGCTGGGGAAAATAGATGTTGAGGGTAAATCGAAATTTGGGGGTTAGAATTAGGGGGTCTGAATAGAGTAAAAGGGTTGGAATTTTTTGAAAATTTGCATTGGATATTGTTAGGTTGAACATGAAATTGTTTTGATGTTGAGTGTGTGCTTGTGCATTTGGTACTGAGTTTGCTTAAAGGTAGCATGTGAGTGCATTTTTTAGTAGGGACGATGATCTTTGCAGTCCGCATAACTTGTTTGCGGTCCGTAGAGTCATCACATTCGGTATGTTTGAAAGTTTTCTGAGGGCCAATATGCGGTTGATTCTGTAGCCGCAGAAATGGTTTACGGGCCACATAATGGTCATGGACAGAAGCATAGATAAGCTAAGTTTAAAGTGCAAAATGTGATATATCAATCGGCAGTAGTCGCACATTTTTTCTGTTCGCAGCCTGCATAATTTTTTTTGTTCCTGATGGCTATCTTCTACGTTGTGGTTTGCGGTCCGCATAGTTTCTCTGTGATCTCATAACTGCTCGCAAAACATTTTGTGTTTCTCATTTCTCTACCACATGTTACACATGCCCTAACTTGTACTAACTCGTAGTTAATTAGCAGGAATGGCACCAAATATATCCCTAGCAAAGCGAAAACCCACCACTCGAGGAAAGAGACGAGATGCTTCTATAAGCCCACAATCACAACAATCCTAATGCAAATGGCCTGGAACATCCAAAAATTTATCTGAGCTTGCCTCCCGGTCTAAAGATGAGGAGTCCTAGATTAACCTTG
The DNA here is from genome assembly GCF_000393655.2 of Nicotiana sylvestris. Lineage (NCBI taxonomy): Eukaryota > Viridiplantae > Streptophyta > Magnoliopsida > Solanales > Solanaceae > Nicotiana > Nicotiana sylvestris. Next base: position 35,948,751 of record NC_091065.1, read on the forward strand.
TGCCACCAGTTGACCTCCATGCCGAAGCATGCCAGAAAAATAGTGAGGATCTTAGGTTTGGAATCTCCGTCTCTTAGACTCTGCACAGAGATGGCCTGGCAAAAAAAAGATCCCCGAAGAAAAGCAGCTGAGTTTGAATGGTTTAAAAGAGAACTACCCCAATATGCTAGAAAATACCAAAAATATGGGATGGGAGTTCTTCACTAAGGTCCCAGGGGAGTACAACGAGACGCTCGTTAGGGAATTTTATGCTGCATATGTTTCATCAAGGAACTCTAAACAAAAGAGAAACTGTTGGTACTTGGACTCTATCTTAGTCCGAGGAGTTGAAATACTCTGTGATTCCTTATCAATCAATGATATATTTTTTGAAGAATGGGAGCCCGGCATGGTAGAATTTGACGCAAAGATTGCAAATAAGGAATCCGAGTGTGATTGGTTAGCCTCTCTCATAGCCAAAGGAACTTCGCCTTGGATTGCACTGCGCTAGAAGATTCACAAGAGGGATCTTACCCAAGAAGGCCGGTATTGGCTAAGTTTTGTTTGTTCTCGTATAATGCCTTTGAGAAATGAGACCGACATAGGTATCGAAAAGGCAATCCTCATTGCTTGCATCATGTTGGATATCAAGATTTATGTGGGAGAGCTTATATTCCTTTAGATTGGGATCCGGGCAAACCAAAAAGAAACCTCACTCCTTTTTCCATGCTTAATCCATGCTTTGTGTAAAATCGGGGTTCCTCCTTTCCTAAAACTTGACCGCATAGAAAAATTTGTTCAGGACATCGACATCACTCAGCTCAATGATGCTATGGATAAAGTGGTCAAAGATCCACCAGAGCAATCACTCACTCCCCCTCGGGCCTCGTCAGCCTTAGCAGCACTTGTTGCCTCATCAGTGCCAGACATTTCCTCCGTTCCAGCTACCTCCACATCTACTCCCAGACCAGCCACTACAACACCACCTATCTCACTGCCTGCACTCTCCAAGCTTGGTCTACTGGCACAACATGCAAATGCAAATGTCAAAGCTTGGTCCATCTCTCATTCGGCAAGCATTAGCCCAAATCCAAATCTCAGTAAGAGATCTTCACAAACAATATCTATCATATGAGGATTGATTCAAGCACTTCGAAGCTCGCCTTAAGAGGGTTGAGCGATGGGGAGCTAGGGACATGCCTCAAATCAAAAAGGATGTAGTAGAGCTCAAGTCAGAACTGCATAAGATGTAGATACTGGAGTTTGATTTGACCTCCCTTCTTACGGTGGAAGGGGAGCAGGGCACTGGCACCTCCCACATACCAAGCCTTAAACTAGATTTCACAAACCTCATGTCAGCTGAGGTGACCCATGGTACTGAGATCTCACAAGCTCCAAGCTCCATTGCACATACCGATGATCATTCAGATGAGGAGTCCGGAGAGTTTGATGATGAAACTGATGAGGAAGGGAAACTTGAGGTGGGTGATGATCAGCGGGACAATAGAGGCAAACAGGTTGCTATTTCTACAAAGGAACTAGGTGAGGAGGATATTTCTACAAAGGAACTAGGTTAGGAGGAGGAAGATGTGAAGACAGCCATCGCACACTCGCTTGCAGATATGGTCGTCAAAGCTACTACCACGACCATACAGCATCATCGGGTAAGGCTAGCAGCTCCCAGTTCCAGGACCCAGCTCTATAACTGGCGGAGGTTTCTACTTTGGTCTCAGACACCATCATCTAGTCAGAGGCTCCATCCACAGTATCAGCTTCCAGCCCCAGGCTACCTCGGATGTTCCACCTACTGTCCAGTTAGAGGATCCACCTACTGCCTCCACAGTGCCAGCTTCCGGCCCCACGACCACCTCGATTTTTCCAACCCTTCCATGTGCCCCAGGAAGCCCCTAATCTTTGTTCTTACTTTCTCAATGCAATGGGGACAGTGCATGCTCTTCGATTGGGGGTGGGTTAGTCAACATTTGCAACTTGTATATAAACTCTTAATAGTGCAGATTTCTGTATAGCAATGAACTCCCCTTAGTTTTCCTTTGTCGGGTTCTTTTCCAAGGGTGTAATAGTATAACCATGGAGGTAGCATAAAACGTTTCATGTGATAAGTTTTTGTTGAATAAATTCCACCCTTCAAATTTTGTAAATAAATGGTTAGTCATTCTTGTGAAATCGAGGCTTGCTCTTTCACTTTGTGCTTACTTAGAATCTTAATTATCATGTGATGAAGCTTTGAGTTTCCTTTATTCACGCGAGGGCTGAAATTATGCCAATTTGAGCAGTTCATCCGTCATGAGTGGGTGAGAATTTGTGTAAATAATGCATGTGCTCAACTTGTAATGTCTAAAACTTGCCCGGTTGGTTTCTCAATGTAAATCTCAGGTTGATGATTGGGTGTTAAAATGATCTTAGGAGCTCTTTGTGATTGCTAACTAATTTTTGACCAAATTGACCTCCCAAGTGCATTAATTATCCTTTATCCCCGTTGAATCTTTAACCTTTTATTTGGCTATTACATTACAAAAATTTACCCCTTTGTAAAATAATTCTCTCTTTTGAACTCGTCCCTCCTTGAATGATTAAGAATAAGGCTAAAAGCCTAAGTTGGGGGTGTTGGTGTTAATTGAAAATTGGTAAGGTTGTACATTGTGTGCAAAAGAAAATATCTCAAAGTTGTTTATATGAAGATATTTAAGCTCCAAATGAAAAGAAAAAAAGAAAATATTTTTATATAAAAAAAAGAGGCAAAGTGGTTTAAAACTAAAGAAGTCAATAAGGGCTATATGGTTTAAAAATAAAGAAGCAAAGTGTGTGTAGCATTCAAGGAGGGTACAGTCACTATATTCTCAAATATTCATCCAACCCGTCCCGAAGCCTACACTACAACCATCAAAAAGTCCTTATTGATCTGCAACCAATTATTCCTAAGATAGCAATGAGTTAAAATAAGGGCAAGCATATGGACTGATACTTGTGGCACTTAGCCTTCTTTCTGAGTGTAAGAGTGTTTGATTGTATCCCTTGTACATAGTTGTTGAGTTGGGGATTTTCTCTGATGTGAGCACGCATGAATTACAAGATTTAGTAGAATTTAGGCTTCTTGAAGTAGGATACAAGTGCATATCTAGCTGTAGGTAACACTATTTCATTGCTCTTGAGGCTCGAAGTTCATAAACTGATTATTCGAATGGTTAAATGATCTTTATATTCAAAGAAAGGTGAGTAAAATAAGTTACATGCTTGTTAGCTAACAGTCAGTACCATCCATAGTCACTACTGCTTTGTGATCAGTCGAAAGTAGATTAGTATTTGGTAGGTTTAATTTGTTTTTAGTTACTTGAGGGCAAGCAAGAATCTAAGTTGGGGGTGTTGATGTGCCGTAGAATTGCGGCACTTTTGATACTAATTACACAGACTTTAGCTCGTCTTTTAAAGAATTATAAGTCATTTCTCATGTAGTTTTGATGTTTTACAAAAAATCAGACTTGAAAAGCCAAGAACATGAAAAGATGACAAAAGCCTATGGAAGGGTAGAAATGTGGAAGGTCTGGGAGATCAAAATGATTAGCGGGCCGCAGACCAATCGTAGAGTGAAGTAGATCATCCCAGTTGTGAGAGTAGATTCTGCAATACATTGTGCGGTCGCATAACTCTTGTGCGGACCGCATAATGATCGTATAAATACACAAAGAGTTTATGTGAAAATGACTTTACGGTACGATATGCGGTCGCAAAATCAATATGCAGACCGCATAACAAAAATGCAATGGAAAATTGGAGAACTAGGTGACCAACTCTATGAAGGAAATGAAGATGTGCGGACTGCGAAAGCATTATGCGGTTGCAGACTTGCTTTGCAGGGTCATTTTTGTTACTTTTTTACCACGACTTTTACCCCATTATAAATAGAATTACTAGGGGTTTTGTGGGACATCTTCTCTGAAAAAGAGGCTACACTAAGAGCATTGAATACACCATTATTTTGGAAGCTTTTGAAGAGATAATCTTGTCATTTATGTCTTTATTTATTGCTTTATTCTTGGATTCTAGTATGAGTAGCTAGTTTTAAATACTAAGGTTGTGAACCCTAAATGGGTGTTTACCATTGAATATATATATATATATATATATATATACTATGGTTGTGGACCCTAAGTGGGTGTAATATTAATGGGTGTTTACTATTGAATATATATATATATATATATATATATATATATATATATATATATATATATATATATACTAAATAATCTATGTGAGTAATTACAGGAGAGAAACAAAATCTAAATGAATTACGAAAGATTAAGTAAACACAAAAGAAAATAAGTAACGTTAATTAAGTGGTAAGAAAGTAGAAACAACGAGCAATTAGTCTAAGATAACTACTATTGCTTTAGAAACCTTACCAAATTCGTAAGTTTGTGTTAGTGTCTCAGCTCTAACAGTAGGCACATTAACTAAACAAAAGTAGATCTTAATACATAAAGTTAACGTAGAAGAAAAGGGGAGAAGGATGACATTACCAACCAATGATAATAGTGGATGATCTTTTCCTCCAATTATTGAAAGCATGGCTTCTCTTCCATTTTGTGATTGAATCACAAGAAAGTGAAGAGAAATAATAGAAAACTTGAAAAATTGGTGACATGTACTGAAAAGGCAGTCAAAAATTGTTTTGCCGATTAAAAAGAAACAAAGAGAGCAAAAAGTGAAGAATATCATATTTGATGCAGAAATTTTAGATCATAAATTTCAGAAGATATACACTATTTTGTGGTAGATATTTGAAGAAGGGAAAAAGTTACCAGTGGGGTCAATGGATTTTCAGGGGTCAAAAGGAAGAGATTGTTTACACTAAAGAATGGAATACATGAAAGAGATTTTTTTACCATGGAAGAGAGAGGCAGCATTAGGAATTGCCACCATTTTGAAGATACAGTTTGGTAAAGATACGACTATCAATGAAGGGAAAGGAAACATTTACATTTCTCTAATAAGCTAACTGTTGGGAGGTTTAATAGTTAATTAATTGAAAACAATAGGATAAAGCCTAAAATTTGAGTAAAAAGATAAAAGAGAATTCTGATCATTGAGGCTTGCCATGCCTCTCAATTTTAAATATATATATATATATATATATATATATATATATATATGGTTGGTTTATATGTATTTCTCATGCTTCATTTATTGTTAATGGTTACAAGCATTGACTAGTGCCATTTTACTCTATCTTTACTTGAAAAAGTGTGTTAGGGTTTGGTAGAATTGATTAGCAAAAACTCAAGGCTTTAAACCTTGTTTAATAAAATCGCTTAGGAATAAGTGGGTTCTATTTGGCATAGATTGGTTGTTCTTAATTTCAATCTTTTATATTTGAAAAAATAATAAAGAGAAAATACCGCCTAATTATTGGGAAGTACTGGATAGTCATTTAGGAACCATTTGCATATCAAAAGACCTTCCATTAGAAATATATCATATTAACACCGATAGCATTACATTCCATTGATAGGGACACAACCTTGGTTTCCTTAATCAAATTAGTCACATTCTGGTAACAAAATAGCTTTCTTGATAATTCACAATTACAACATTTTGTTCAAACTAACAGGGTAAGATTACGACTTAAGTCAAGTTTCACACTACTCAAGTAACCTTTTCACACCTATTCCCTGTGGGATTCGACCCCAACCTAGTTGGGTTATTATATTTTACATTGACTACCTAACAACATTTATTTAGGTGTAATTAGAGTATCACCATATCTGGTCCTGAAAGTTGTCTTCAGAATATCTTTCTCCCAAACTCTGACTTAGTGGTACCCGACCTCAAATCTATCTTTGAAAAGCATTTATCCCCCTGCAACTGATCAAACAAGTCATCAATCCTCGGAAGTGGATACTTATTTTTAATAGTTACCTTGTCTAGCTGCCTATGATCGATACACATCCTTAGCAAGCCGTCTTTCTTCTACACAAACAATACTGGTGCACCCCAAGGTGATGTATTGGGCCTTATGAAACCTTTCTCTAGAAAATCTTTTAGTTGCTCCTTCAATTCCTTCAATTCGGCAGGTGCTAGTCTATACGGAGGGATGGATATTGGTTGAGTTCCCGGAAGCATACCAATGCTAAAATCAATCTCTCGCTGTGGAGGAATACCTGGAAGCTCATCTGGAAATAGATCTGCGTACTCTCTGACTGTTGGAATAGACTGAAGTGTAAGTATCTCATCATCTGCATCTTTAACTTGCACAATATTATAATTACACCCTTTTGTGATCATTTTCCTTGCCTTCAGATAAGAAATAAACCTACCTATATGTGTCGCTGTTTACCTACCCATTCAAGGACTAGCTCACCCAAAAAATGAATCTGGCTGCCTTTGCTCTGCAATTAACTGTGGCGTAGCAAGCTACCAACCAGTCCATGCTCATGATAGCATCAAAATCCATCATCTCTAGCTCAACTATATCGGGTGCGGTCTAACTACTACAAACTCTCACGTTACAACCTAGGTAAACCCATTTATCAATAATCGATTCTCTGACCACTGTAGATACCCAAAAGGATTAGTCAGTATTTCAAGCACTATACAAAACCTCCCCCCGACAAACGGGGTAATATATGACAAAGTAGATCTGGGGTCTATCAAGGCATAAGAATCGTAAGAGCAAATGGTCAATATAACTATCACAATATCTAGTGAAGACTCCTAGTCTTGTCGACCCGCTAAAACATAGATACTGTTCTGATTACCGCCTGAATTAGAACCTCTACCTCTGCCTCGACCTCTACCAGCCAAAGAGTGAGACTCACGCCCTGAAGGATGCAAGGACATAGATGTTCATGTTGCTGAACTTGTTGGTTGTGCCATACCCTAGAATCTCTATTTGGTAACATCGCATCATATGCCCGAATGCCCACATGTATAACAAGTGACAGAACCTGCTCTGCACGCCATGCATCCCGAAGGGTCTAAGAAACAAACTTTCTCAGGAACATCTCTAAAAACTGAGTCCAAGAAAATGGAGCTACATCGACCAGGTGGCGCAACTCGTACGCTCGCCATCACTGATATGTTTCTCCCTTAAGCTAAAATATAGTAAAAGCCACCCCACTCATTTTCCCAATACCCATAGTGCGGATAATACGGTGTCACTCCTCTAGAAACCCATGTGCATCCTCCGAAGCCAAACCATTGAAAGTAGGAGGGCAATACTTCTTGAACCTTGCAAGTGTAAGATGTTCTTCCTCAGATGTTGCGGCCCTAACCACGGGCTAAACTGAGACCATAGGATGTGTCCCTGTGACACCTAGAACTTGACCAGCATGGACTCGCTTCTCTAGAGTACGGGCAGCGGGAGTCAGTCCCTCCCCCGATCTATGAAGTAGTTGGTGCAACCGGAATCAACCCCGCCTGAACTAATATACCAAACATGCTCAGGAACTGTGCTAAAGACTCCTAAAGTCTGGGTGTAATAGCAGGAGACTCTAGTACCTGTCCCCCAGCCGGAGCTACTAGCGGCTCCTTAAGTGTTGTTGTGGTAGGTGCCCTAGCTGCGGCACGTGCTCCTCTTTAGCCTCTGCCTTTGCCACTAGTGACACCTGCTCTAGAGGAAGCGTCATCAGTAATTACAACTCATGTCCTCACCATATGTGAGAGAATAGGACGATAAAAGCTCAAGCTCTAAGATCAATAAACTCGCATGATAGGAATGAAAAAGTGAAACTGTACTAATAGTTCTGTAGCCTCTCGAAGATAAGTACAGACATCTGCGTACCGATACGCAAGACTCGACTAAACTCGCTTATGACTTGTAGTACCTATGAACCTAGAGCTCTGATACCAACTTGTCATGACCCAAATTTCCCTCTGTATGATGTCGTGATGGCACCTAGTCTTAGGGACTAGGTAAGCCTAATAATTACTCAGATAATAACAATAGTTAACTAGTGTTTGAAAAATACAAAATAGAACTCTATACAAAACATACAATCCCAAAATTGCTAGTACAAGTCATAAGCTCTATTGAGTTTGCTAGAAAACCTACAAATACAATTCATTTGAAATAGAGATTCAATAGTGCAAGTAAAATATCAGACGGTGACTCTGAAGCATGTGAATGCAGCAGTAGGTTTACCTTGAGTCTCCACAACAAGATTTGCAGCTAGCTAGCGATCGACTGACTCCAAAATACGTGGATCTGCACAAAAATGTGCAGAAGCATAGTATAAGTACACCACAGCGGTACCTAGTAAGTATTAAGACTAACCTCAATGGAGTAGCAACGAGGGACAATCAAGACACCTACTGGTCCAAATAACCTGGACAAGTATAGGTATTGAACTAACAGAGTACGATATCTCTACAAAGTTATGCATAATGACAACAACAATAACGTGCTTGCAATAGGAAATAGAAGCAACAATTAGTAGTGGGACACAACAAGTAATAAACAGTAGAGTAAGTTGAACACATTTTAAATCTGGTGAAAAACAAATAAAGGAAGGACAAGTAGCAACTAGATAAAAATAGCCGCTTTCACCATGTTTTATCCAATAATCTCCACGAGGTACCAAACCTCAAAATATTCACAATTCACGGATCACAATGAGATATCAGAAAACGAATTCTCTGAAAATGAAAAGGAAATAAATAAGGATATAGAACAATCAGATGAAGAAAATTATGACTGAAAAAGATATACAAATTATACAACAAGAAGAACACCAAGATGAACAATCTTCAGAACAAAAAATAATATTTGACACTAATGTATTTGAACAAATAAAAGGAAAAGAATTGGATCTAAGCATAGACAAAATATTAGAAGTACCAACAATAAAGAATTGGTTTAAAAGACAGAAAGAAGAATACTATGTAGTAAGCCAAAGAGAACATATAATAGATTGTAAATACATCAAAGGTAAAGCACAAATACCAATTTTAAATAAAAGACTACTAAATAAAGAAATACAAGATATAAAAGCAAAAAATCCAATAAAATATGTACACTTAGGAGGAACGGAGATCCTAATAAAAGCATATTTTAGGGAAGGAATAGATACCCCTATAGAAATATACTTGGCAGATGATAGAATTGTACAACCTATAGAAAAGAGTATAATAAGTGCCGTAAGAGGTAACTTAATATACCAAAAATTTAAATTTATAATAAGTGCTAACTATTCAGTAGCAGTAGATGATAAAAATATAGATAAATCATTAGTACTATACTGGAAAATGTCTGGAATAGAATTAGCACCAGGAAGTAAAATATTCACAGCAAGATGTAAAAATCTATATGTCTTAACAACAAAACATAAGATAACAGCTAAAAATAAAATAAATAAAATAAAAATAGAAAATCCATTCGAAAGAATAGTATCAGTTATAGACAACAATGATTACAGTTATACGGAAATGGACATGGATGAAGATTTAGAAATAGTAAAAGAAAGATTAAGCACATCAAAACGAATAAATAATGAAATGCCAGAAACGTCATCAAGAATAAGTACATCAAGAAGTACATCAAGAAGAATAAATTATACCACTCCACAAAAATTAATAGAACAAAAAATAGAAGAAATAAACCCACACCATTATTATATAACAGGAATAATGGACCAAAGAAAATATTTAATACTAATAAATACAGGACAGGAAGAGAATTATGTTATAAGAGAATTAATACCAGAACAAGAGATAGTAACAATAGAACAACAAAATTCAGAACTACCAAAAGCGTTAAGAAAAAACGAAGAAACAACTGAAAAAGAATTAATTATTGGAGGAATACCAATATTAATAAATTTTAAAATATATCAAGGCGATAAAAACATTACACTAGGAATAAAATGGTTAGAAAAAGTCAAACCATATAAATTAGAAGATAGGCAATTAACAATAAGTTATGAAAACAAGAAAATAATAATAAAAAGAACATTAATATAATGCCAAAAATATATATACTCCCAATTTGAGGGGTCATGTTTAATACTGAGATGTATACCTGTTGATACATATATCCATGGTTTCTATATTTCTCAGATTTATTTCTTTTCTGTGTTGATAACTTTCAAGTTTATCTTCATAGAATTCAATTTCATTTTCTATAGTTAATAAAGCTTTATTACGTAATCTATTATATCTAATTATGTCTTTGCAGGTTTTAATATTGTGTTTAACACAATCTATTTTTCTATTTATGTTACTGAGGGTTTTAAGAAGTTTCCATTTCTGGGTGTTATAGAATCTTATATAATGAAAAGTGTTATGTTTCATTTATAAACAGATTTTATTAACTTGATATGTGATCATTAATCTGAATATAAATCTAGTTCATATAGATCTAATATATCTATTTCTTGTGATACAATTAGTTCTGTAAATGCTTGTTCCATTACATATATTATTTCAAAAGTAACTAAAATATCATAAATTTTTCTTTTGACATCGTTATTAAGTCTGTTAAAGATATATAATATAAGTATTTTGTAGTCAATATTTTCTTCTAATAAATACGTGTGGTTATTCATTCAGATTTACTATTTATCCTTATCATGTGTTTGTGAGCACGTGATTTTTGTTTCGCACGACACTCGCTCCAAAAAAGAAATAAAAAAAATAATTGGCCCTGCTGTACAATTTTTGGATTTCTGTGCAGCACTTTGTTGATTATTTGTGATTTTGGCCCATTTTATTTATCTACTTTATTAAAACAAAATTGAAAAAAAAAATGTACGTGTCATGCATAATTTGAACCGTAATATTGGTTTAAATAGAAAGGCATAAACAGGCACCTTTGTCCGTGATTTTGATTTGTTTGATTTTACCTGTTTTGAAATATTTTAGTGTGTGTGCAAATAATTGTATTGAGTGTGTATTTAATTTTTAATTTTTTTGATTTTTTGCTTAGTTTTGTTTTTAAAATAAAAAAAAAAGAAGAAAAAGAAGAAAAATCAGCAATTATTCCGGATTGGGCCAATTTTAATAAATTGGCCCAAACAAACAACGTTCAAACCAAGCCTGCCCGGTCCAGGCCACCTGATGCCCAGGATGTCCAAACGACGTCGTTTGAGTCATGCCTGATCTGGGCCGTTGATCTCAGATTGATCAACGGCCAAGATCAATTCCCCATAACCCACCAATAAACCCGACCCGTCTCACCCGGACTGACCCCAACCCTCAACCCTCAAAACGACACCGTTCCATTTAAGCCTTCAGATCCAGACCGTAGATCTAGATTGATCTAACGGTCGAGGTTCACCCACCCACTAACTATATAAACCATTCACCATACCCTGCCCCCCTAGCCAACACCCCCGCCTTCGTCTTCACCAAACCCATCCCCTTCAAACCCTAGCCGCCCCTGCACACCTTCACCAGAAACCCGGTGGCCTGAACGCCGGTGACCTCCACCTGAACACCATAGAACCCCCATGCCATCCTGAACCTAAATCTACCAACCACACCCTTCGAATCCTACCCCACCTGCTCGAATCTTCATTTGAAGATTCGAGTCGGAACCTAATCTACACCAATCAACCCAAGCTTCACACCAGACACTCCCCAGACCCCTCGTGACCAAACCATACTTGGTTTGGTCCGAATCTGATCAGGGAAGCCTGAATCCCAGATCTAAGTTTGAAAGGTTTTGTGTCCTTCGTCACTGGTTCATACCGGTTCAACCGAAGAGATTAAGGTCTAATGGACTTCAATCAAAGTGTTTCTCATCTGAGAAACACTTCGATTAAAGTCCATTCAGCCTTAAGAAAGTTTGTCCAAATCCAAGTTCAAACTGTTAAACTTTTCAAGTTTTAAGGTAAGTCTGCTTTCTTTTCCTTTATTTGTTTTTAGTCCGTATGATTTGTTTTAAAAGACTGTTCATATTTGCTTTAATTTTTTTTATCAACTTTTGTTTGTCCACTTTGTTTGAACATCTGTGTTTGTCTGAATCCCTCTCTTCCTATTCTGATACGGCATGCGTATTGGTTGTATTCCAAATTTGTACTGACTAACTGATTCCTCGAAGTACCATTCTATTTTAATAAGTATAAGTTGAGTCATGTGTCCCATACTTCTGAATGTCTGATTTTTGGCTACGATTGTGTACGATAATGCTAATATAGTCGAGTTGACATGAGTCGTCAATTAGTTTCAACTGTCCGAGCATAGTAAATCGATTGGCTTCTGTTGAACATTTGTTAAATCAATTAAGAACCAATTTTGTTTACTTATAGTTGTTGATTTGGATTAGTAATGTAAAAGGGATGTTTGGTTTAAATGCTGAATTGGAGGGCATGTGCACTCTTGCACAGCATTTGCATTGGTGCACCTCATGTGCATTGGTGCACCGCATGTGCATTGTGCACAGCCTGGGGCCTGCATAAAGGTCCTTGTTTAATTTTAAAATGGTTTGACAGCATATGCTGTCAATATACTCTACTGCCCATACTTGCCTTTAGATAATAAAATGAAAAGTTGAATCTGCCAGGGAAGGTGAATGGGTTTTAATACTTAATTAACTAAAGCGGAATTGAAAAAAGGTTAAAGGCACATGGGAGGGTACTGGGATACTCTAAAAAAAACAGGCTGTTTAAAGGTTTAAGGAAGGCATATAAAAGGGGAGACATCTGACTGAGGAGAGGGACAGAATTAGAGGCAGAGGGATTAGAAGATATACATACACTGTGAGAATAGAAAAGAAAAAGGGAGAGTTGACAGAAATAGAAAGAGAGCAAGAAAGAGATAAAACAGATTAGGAAATCAGAAATTTGGTTTCGTTTGTCTGAACTTCATCTATTGTCAATACATTAGGCAGTGTTGCTCCTCCTAAAATTCAATCGAGATTATTGTTAGTGTTTTGTGGCATTTGGTATATTCCGGAATTGGATTGTCTGGAGCATTGTTGCCATCACACTGTGTGCTATTTCGTTTGGCTGTTTTTTCCTTCAACTCTAGTTCCATCTCGCAACAGAATCTTTTCTGTTGTGCTGTTCTGATTGCTGCTGCTATCTTGCTCGCTATTGCTGCTGCATTTTTGTCCTGCTGCTACTGTTAATTCTGCCCTTTTGCTGCTGCTGATTCCCACCTTCTTCTTCTTCTCCTTTGCACTTTCAGCATTTTCAGGTACACATTTCAAGTCCCATATTAATGTAATTGGAACAGTTTGAAAGCATGAAATGAAAAAGGTTGAAGAAGTTCAAGTATTTGTTGTGATATTCATGGTACATTAACGGTTCTGTAAAAATTTTTTGATTAGTTTATAATTCAATAGTTTGAAAGCATGTACTGGTACTCGACTGGGTTTAGCCCTTTGTGTTTTAGTTTGGTAGTTGTTTGCTAATACGGGGTATGTATACTCCAATCTTATACAATGCTGTTTCTGTTTCATTTAATCTTTTTTTTCTTGGTTCCGTTAGGCAGTACATAGGGTCACGCTCAAAGTCCCATTAGTAACAATATCTAGTAACTAAATCCTTTAATCCAGCCTAAATAAGTCTAGTTAAATTCAATTCAAGAAAGGTTTTGGACGCACGTATAGTATTGGGTCAATCTCGAATGTAACTTCTTTGTCCAATTGAAGCATGTCTCACAAGGTATAACGCCTCTCCACTTTGTAAATAACTAATCAGAAATTGACAAGAATCCAGATTAGGCGAAGGCTTATAATTGAATTAGCATGTACCTTTTCTTCTAGTTTTAGAGACAAATGCATTAGAAATGTAGCCACTTTAGAATATCCTTTCTAAAATAGAGATGAGCCTCGCCAAATAAAAATGTAAAATTGCGGGGCCCTCAATAAATAACCATGATAATTATTTAGAATTCAGGATAGGCCATTCAATAAATTTCATGGTCTTCTACAAAATAATAACGCGTTAGACTCTCTAGGCGCGGCTTAATTAAAATCATATTCTTAAATTCGGGTGCACATTGATGTGACCCAAATCCAAATCTCGACGAAGTCCAAATGTGTCGACGATCACGGGTGCATTGATTGTGACGTGGTTCGAGATGCATTTTCATGACGTTGCAATTCTATAAAAAATAAGTGATAATAATAAAAGCGGTTTAAACTTAATAAAAGCACATAAGTCACAACATGTATTTAAACCAGATATTTAGCCATTATAACAATTTAAGCGACCGTGCTAGAACCACGGGATTCGGGGGTGCCTAACACCTTCCCTCGGGTCAACAGAATTCCTTACTTAGAATTTCTGGTTCGCAGACTTCATTTGGAAAAGTCGAAAATCTCCTCGATTTGGGATTCAAGATAAACCGGTGACTTGGGACACCAAAAGCCAAACCTTTCCCAAGTGGCGACTCTGAATTAAATAAATAATCCCATTTCGAATATTGTCACTTAAATTGGAAAAACTCCCCTCGCGCATTAAATATGTGTGGTTGTTCATTTATAATTATTATTTATCATGTGTTTACTAAACATATTCCCTCTAACCTCTTTGTTTATCATAGAGTTTATCATATTTTAATAAGTTATACTGAACAATCTTTTCTGGTCACTACCATGTTTTTCATGCTTCAATCATTTACCCTAACAGCGCCTCAACTCTGTGTACTCCCCTAAACGGCTTCCTTGCCTACTGGTTTCCACTTTAGGATGGCATAGTCTGGGCTTAACTACTCTCAGCATTATTAGACAGGCAAACTTTCTCAAGATGTTCTTTATAACAGTACTATAACATGATAAACAATTATGATATTCAAGAGATTATAAGGAATATAAGAGTTTAGTTAAACATGATTATGAATAAACTTACCTGGTTTTGTAACTCGTTTGAATGCTCCATAGCTTTCAGAAGTTTGTATATAATCAGATATTTTATTGAGAGAAGATAAGAGAGAGAAGGTGAGTATGAGGATGTCTGAGGATGTCCTCCCTTCCTCTGATTTACAAAATATATAGAAAATTTAAACGACTCCTACTGTTCATGAACGACCTTTACTGTTCATGAATGTGACTCGTACTATTTACTTTACGACTTTTTTACATGACTCTTACTATTCATGAACGACCTTTACTGTTCATGAATATGACTAGTACTATTTACTTTACGACTTTTTTACATGACTCTTACTATTCATGAACGACCTTTACTGTTCATGAATGTGACTAGTACTATTTACTTTACATTATGTGTTTCCAGTAGCTGTCTTCTTCTTTTGTCTTCTTGTTGATACCTTCATTCTAGTTGGACTTCTGGTACATAGTTATCATCTCCGTTGCACTTTGAACATATGTGGTCTGGATATTTGTGTCCTACTAGTTTGCAGTATCTTGTTAATAACTCGTTTGAAATAAATTCTTTTTTCAATGCTCTGGTAGTTGGTTGCATTTCTGGCTTTAATAATGATAAAATCCATTTCTGGACTTCATCCATATCTCCTTGTCGTAGTTCCTTTGAGTTGGCATATATCATTAACTGGTCTCTGGAATAGTAGCTCCAGATAGCATTTCCTTGTAGATAATTGTTAGCTAGTTCTTGAATAATAGTTGCTATACCAATTATTCTTTTATTGGCATAGAAACTTGGTATCTCCATTTTCTGTATCTCCGGTTGTTTCTCTATCTCTTCCGGTATTATCATATCTCGTGTTAGTCCTATCTTTATCACCTGTATTATGGGTTTTATTTCGTCATATAGTATTTCCGCTGGTGCTGTATAGAATTTGATGAAGAATAGGTTGCCTTTTGTAATTCTCTTGAAGGTGACAAATGCTTTGTATAGCTCTGGTATTCCAATTATTTCTTCTCCGTCGTGGGTATATACTGTGCTAAGTAGTCCGTAGTTGTAACATGTCTTTACTAAGTTTGCTTTTGTTTTTGGCTGGGCTATAAGCCTATTATATCCCTGTAGTTTTTGGGTTACATAATCCTGTGTTGGATCTGTAGTAGTAGTTGATCTAGGGTTTAGGTTCAAGAATGTCTGAATTTTATATATATTCTCAATATATGTTTGAGTAATATGGTTATATACCTTTTTGTTGTGGTGTAGGCTATTAGCATAGGTTGTAGTTTGTGGGGCTATAACTATTGCTTCTCTTGGCTTTTTTGATGTAAATGGCTTATCAAATACGTTGTTTAGGTTTACATTGATATGTGGCTTTTTGTTAACTT
Source organism: Nicotiana sylvestris (assembly GCF_000393655.2). Lineage (NCBI taxonomy): Eukaryota > Viridiplantae > Streptophyta > Magnoliopsida > Solanales > Solanaceae > Nicotiana > Nicotiana sylvestris. Next base: position 35,964,901 of record NC_091065.1, read on the forward strand.
GTTTGCTTGTACCTGCAGCTGTATATAAAGCAACTGTGTTATGGGTTTTTTGGAGTTTCCCAACGTCTCCTTCTAACTCTGGAAGTTTAGAGTCTTCCGTTTGACTTAGTTCCGCATTTTTATAGTCATGCTGCTGACTTAGCTTGCTTTCCTCTAGCTGTTGTAATCTTTTTCCCATACCATCCATCTGTAAAGATAGAGTAGTAAGGATTGTAAATATGTCTTTTGATTCTTGGCTTTCATCTGTTTGGGTACCTTTGTCTTGATAGGTAGTCTGCAATAACATTCTTGTCAGTTCGTATTACTTCAATTGTAAATGTAAAATTTTGTATATTCAATACAAGTCTCCTTATTTCCTTTGTAGTTACTGAATCCTGTACTTTCCGTGTTATCCACCATTTTACTTGTGTATTATCTGTTCTTACTATAAATTTGTTATAAACAATATATGGCTCAAATGCTAACAAACATTTATATAATCCAAATAGTTCTTTCCTATTTATCTCCCATTTTAATTGTGGTTCCGTGTATGATCCGGAATAATATCTACAATGGTGTTCAATTTTTTCATTATCATATTTATATTTTAGAACTCCTCCGTAGCTGTGATCACTAGAATCAGTTTCTACAATATATGTAAACTGTTTCTTTTCATTTGGAAAATATAGTTTTGGTAATTTTTTACACATATTTTTTATCTTCTGTATATGTATTTTATCTTTTTCGTCAAAATGATATTCTATATCCTTTTTTAACTTTTTTTTTGTAATGGTTTTAAGTTTTCTGCTAATTTAGGAATATATTCTCTTACTTGGTTAACCAATCCTAAAAATTATTGTAACTTCTTTTTTGTATCAAGTGTTTCATTTAAGTTAATTATTTTTTGTACTATATGGGTTTGCATTTTTATTCTGTTTTTGTCTATTTGTATACCTAAAAATTCTATTTGATTTTTCATTACTTCTGCTTTCTTTTTACTTAAACTTATTCCTGATATTTCTACAATGTGTATGAATTTTTCTATTAGTTTTATATGTTCGTTCTCTGTTCTAGAATATAGCAATATATCATCTATATATATTATACAATTTTCTAATTGGTTGAAGTAATTATCCATAAAATGTTGATACCTACCTGGTGCATTTTTATATCCAAAAGGTAATATGTTCCATTCGTAAAATCCTTGTGGTACTGTGAATGCTGTTAACTTTTTAGATTCATCTTCTAGTTTTAAATGGTAAAATCCCGATTTACAGTCAAACTTACTAAAATAGTTATATCCTTGTATTTGTCTGATTTTTAGTATTTTATTTGGTATCGGATAATTATATGTTTTTGTTTTTGCATTTAAGTTTCTATAATCTATAACCATACGGCTTTTTCCTCGTTTTTGCTCACTATGTTTATTTACTATAAATGCCGGGCTAGTATGTTTACTATTACTTTCTTGTATGTACTTATTGTCTAATAATTCCTTTATATGCATTTTAAATTCTGTTAAATCATTAAAATTGTATTTTAAAGGTTTTTGTGTTATTATGCTACTTTCATCTATTAGTTCAATCTTTATTTTTGTTTTATGTTTTTCCCATCCTCGGAGTGGATTATCATTATATAGTAATTCTAATTTATCTTGTAGTAATTTTATTTTATTTATTGAGAAAATGATTATTTCTATATTATGGTTGCTTTGTATTATATTTTCTAATTTTTGGGTAATCTTTTCACTTCCTTTAATCCAGGGTGTTGTTTTTCTTACTTTATTATTTACTCTTTTTGCTCCTAATTTTTGTTTACACGGGGTAGTAAACCACCAATGTGTTTTTGTTATAATATGTGGGTATAATTTATCTAAAAATGGCATTCCTAATAATATATCTTTATTTGTAAATTCATAACTATATATTTCTTCTATGGTCAATATTTTATCCCATATTTGTATTTTTATATTCCTTGCTTTGTATGTTATCATACTTCCCTCATTATTGAATCCTGTTACTACTATAGGGGTTTTTAGCTTTTCCCATTTACTTTCTGGTAAACAATTATGTCTACACATGTTAGCTTCTGCTCCTGTATCCATCATAGGTGTATAATATCTATTATAATATCCTTCTACTATTATTTTGGCAAGTATATATATTTTTGGCATTATATTAATGTTCTTTTTATTATTATTTTCTTGTTTTCATAACTTATTGTTAATTGCCTATCTTCTAATTTATATGGTTTGACTTTTTCTAACCATTTTATTCCTAGTGTAATGTTTTTATCGCCTTGATATATTTTAAAATTTATTAATATTGGTATTCCTCCAATAATTAATTCTTTTTCAGTTGTTTCTTCGTTTTTTCTTAACGCTTTTGGTAGTTCTGAATTTTGCTGTTCTATTGTTACTATCTCTTGTTCTGGTATTAATTCTCTTATAACATAATTCTCTTCCTGTCCTGTATTTATTAGTATTAAATATTTTCTTTGGTCCATTATTCCTGTTATATAATAATGGTGTGGGTTTATTTCTTCTATTTTTTGTTCTATTAATTTTTGTGGAGTGGTATAATTTATTCTTCTTGATGTACTTCTTGATGTACTTATTCTTGATGACGTTTCTGGCATTTCATTATTTATTCGTTTTGATGTGCTTAATCTTTCTTTTACTATTTCTAAATCTTCATCCATGTCCATTTCCGTATAACTGTAATCATTGTTGTCTATAACTGATACTATTCTTTCGAATGGATTTTCTATTTTTATTTTATTTATTTTATTTTTAGCTGTTATCTTATGTTTTGTTGTTAAGACATATAGATTTTTACATCTTGCTGTGAATATTTTACTTCCTGGTGCTAATTCTATTCCAGACATTTTCCAGTATAGTACTAATGATTTATCTATATTTTTATCATCTACTGCTACTGAATAGTTAGCACTTATTATAAATTTAAATTTTTGGTATATTAAGTTACCTCTTACGGCACTTATTATACTCTTTTCTATAGGTTGTACAATTCTATCATCTGCCAAGTATATTTCTATAGGGGTATCTATTCCTTCCCTAAAACATGCTTTTATTAGGATCTCCGTTCCTCCTAAGTGTACATATTTTATTGGATTTTTTGCTTTTATATCTTGTATTTCTTTATTTAGTAGTCTTTTATTTAAAATTGGTATTTGTGCTTTACCTTTGATGTATTTACAATCTATTATATGTTCTCTTTGGCTTACTACATAGTATTCTTCTTTCTGTCTTTTAAACCAATTCTTTATTGTTGGTACTTCTAATATTTTGTCTATGCTTAGATCCAATTCTTTTCCTTTTATTTGTTCAAATACATTAGCGTCAAATATTATTTTTTGTTCTGAAGATTGTTCATCTTGGTGTTCTTCTTGTTGTATAATTTGTATATCTTTTTCAGTCATAATTTTCTTCATCTGATTCTTCTATATCCTTGTTTATTTCCTTTTCATTTTCAGAGAACTCGTTTTCTGATATCTCATATATGCTGTCTTCACTGCTTAATTCATAATCTACATATTCTACTTGTGTATATTTATCATTATCTATCAATATTTCGGTAATTTGTTTCTTCTTTGGGTTTTTTGGTAATTTACAATCTTTGGCTAAGTGTCCTAGCTTTCCACAATTATAGCAAGTACATTCTGTTAGTTTTTTCTTTTTCCTATATGGTTTTTTATGTTTATAATTTTTTACATAATATCTTCCTCTTGGTTTCCTATATTTATATTTTGAATATTTTGATTTAAATTTCTTTTTCTTTCCTTCTTTTTTGTAATATTTATCTGTGCAGCCAAATTGGGGTGCTATTCTACTTTTGCAACATGCCAAATTTTTTACTAATATTTTTTCCATTTTCATGTTTTCTTTATATTTTTCACATAATTCTATAAACCAGTTTTGTAGAAATTTTATCCTTACTCCTAATGTATCTGCTAGTCCTGCTTCGTTCCAACTTTTTTATTATTTTTGAGCTGAAGGGTTCTGGTAATTTTGTAAAATATAATTTTCTTATCTCTTTACTTTCATCCGGACTATATGTTCCTTTATAATAATAGTCTCTAAATGCACAAGTATATTCATCTATATAACACATATTACATATTGCTAATTTTGTCATTAAATTCCTATTTGTAATTTTTTCTTTATTTTGTTCTTCTACTTCTGTTGTCATGCTACTAAATTCATTTCTTATTGCTATTTCATATTTATTTAATATATCTGTAACTGTTGTTGTAGTTGTACCGTCAAGTTTTTTATTACTCCTTAATGTGTCTAAGCTTTCACTTGACAAATTTTGTAACCATAATTTTACAGTTCCTATTAATGTTCTTTCTATATATCCTGGTGTTTCCGCTATTGCTATTTTATTATCTATTAGTTGTTTTGAGATATATCCTATCCATAATTGTATTGTTTTATTTATATCTGCTACACAATCTAGATCTAAAAAATTATATTGTTCAGTTATCTGTCTTGGTGCCCATTTCTTATTTAACCTTTTATCCCATAATGTTTTGTTTCTATCATATGCATCATAACTTACTCTGTAATAGGTTGGGTTTAATTGTTTTGGATTTTTTTACTCCTGATGTGCTTGGTTTATCTTCGTTCATATCTCCTGTATTTATTTCTGGGTTTATTTTTATCTTTTCTGTTTTTTCTATAAGTTCTGTGTATGTTTCACTTGTTTCTGAATAGTTTTCTCCTAGTTCTGTGTCTTTATCACTTTGGTCATTTATTTCGTTTATACTTATTTTTGATGGACTCTCCTGTACTTCTTCTAACTGTAATTTGAACTTTTCTATCTCATTTGTTAGTTTTAGTTCTTGTTCTTCTTCTTTACGTTTTTCCTTTTCTTTTAGTTTATTTGCATACATCTGTTTTAGCATCTCTAATTCTTTTTCTAATTCTGTTATTTTAGTGTTTTTTACTTCCTCTATCTGTTGTATTTTTTCTTTAGCTTGCTGTTGTATTTCTTTAATCTCTCGTTTTCTATCTATTTCTTCGTTTTCTTTTGTTATTCTAACCATGGCGGTTAAACTATCCTCTAGTTTTACAGTTTCTTTTTCTAACATTAAGTTTAGGTTATTTCCTATTTTTTTATATCTTCTTCCTAAGTTGGAAAATATTATTGTTATTTTTAATCCTTCTGGATTCTCATATGTTTTCTCTTCTAGTGCGAATTCTTCTTTATTCATCTTTTATCCTTTAGATAACAAACATATTTATATTCTGTTTTAGATATTATATCGATTAATTTAGACAGCCTAGCTTTGTTTATTTTAGTGATACTTAAGTATTCATATTCTATGTATAGTTTCTTTAGTTTCTTTCTAATTTTTTGCGTTTTCTTAGTTATTTTAATTGTTTCACTGTTTTGCGGGTTTGTACTATTAATGTCAGTGTTATTTTTCATGATTTGCTTCTTAAAAGAAATGTTTATTTTCCATAGCTCTGATACCAATTTGAGGGGTCATGTTAGTACTGAGATGTATACCTGTTGATACATATATCCATGAGCAATATTCTAGGCACATATATTTTCCACCACATCCATCTACTCATCAGACTACCTACCATTCTCCCTCCCGGTAGTATTCTTACCATTCTCTACCACAAGGCTATACCCCGCTTCCTCCACATGATCCTGTATATAGTTACATGGGTCCACCGAGTCAGAAGTCACATGGCCATGTGGTGATACGCCTGTCATCTGCTCCATTTGATCCACCACAAACTGGACCGCATCCATCTAGATTTCAGCCACCCGGATCGCAGTAGTGGTCTGGATTGCAACAGGGGTCTAGATCGCATCCATCTTTATCAACGGCCCTGTCTCCCTCTCCATGGAGTTCGTCTCCTAGAATTTCTAGACTTCGTCTTTGGGCTAGTAATGCTGAACTAGATGCTTCCCCATCTGTGCACATTTCAGATTCATCGGAGGAAGATAATTCAGAGGAAGTGTGGTATGATCGTTATCATAGAATGCTTATTAGGCCTAAGGACAATAGGTAAGATTTATTTATTACTTCTTTATTTTTACTGAATTATAATGGCTAGTCTTGTTTATTTAATGTAATTGCTTTGTTGGAGGTTCATAACTAATCATCATACTACAAAGATAATCACCGAAGCTCTTGGCCGGTTGTATGATGCACCCTCTATACGACTTGGAGTGAATTTCCATTGGAGTTCGAGGAGCAAAATTTCAACCAATTTAAGGTTTTAATATAATTCTTATCTATTTAAGCATTTTATTAACACTATTTTAATCTAACATTATACACTTTATTTGCAGACTGAGTGTGCCTGGGAGGACCAGCAAAACACTGCAATTTTTGCAAATTTTGAGTTCAAATGTTGTAAGAGACTATCAGATTCCTTCTGTTCTGCTCGGAAGAAGAGCAAGAAGCCTTCATGGGTTCTACCTCACATATGGGAGGATCCGCTGAAGTAGTGAACTACTGAGAAATTCTGTAAGAGGAGTGAACAGGGAAAGAAACACCGAGCATCTGAGAAGGGTGGCTCCTTGCAATGTGTGGGCACAAGGAGCATGGGGATTATGAGGAGACTACTGGTAATTCCATAAAATAGTTAATTCTATTTTTATCGAACTATAGTTATATATTTATTTTTAGCAAATATACCACTAGGTTGGGTACCTAAAGGCTAATATATAAATAATAATCTAAAAACTGGAAACCAATGTTTATAACTTGTCCAAACACAAAGATGTAAACTGCTAATCTAAAACTAATAATGATATAAATGGTAGCTATTACATAGATAGAACTGGGCAGCTCCCAACATAATGTGATGTGTGTATCCACAAGTCAAGTGCAAAACTTCAATGTAGCACCTCTAACGCTCTCACCAGGCACCAAGTTTTGCCTTCCAAAGGACAAGGCAAATGTGAATCTCCAATCCACGCCATCAACTTCTGGGACTGTCCAAGCATCTAAGCAATATCCATAAGCTATGTCGATGAACCTCCATGTTGTGAGCATCAATCTTTGTATTCCTTTCAAGTACCATGTGATTTTAAAAACGAAGAGCTTGCATTTTAATTTCTTGGTCTTCAAAGAGTAGCATGAAAGAACCAGCATATCAAAAGAACTCCAAGTATTGCCATGACACCTCCAAAATGGGCATGTGAACATGCCAATACCACTAAAAATGCCATAACAACTTCTAGAGTACCAAAGTTGACTAAGTATACAATTACACTATTGGATCCCAGTATGTGTGTACGTTGTAACCTTCCTGCACACATTATTTTAGCATGGTTAGTAGTAACTTGTAATCGTAGCCATTGAACAAAGAAATAGTTGCCTATTGCCTGCAATACAAACCAATCCCATGTGTTGATACTTAATTTTTCCCTATATATTTTCAATATGAAAAATACTTTTAAAATAGCATATATATATACATATATAAGCATGTCCGAGTGTTTTATTATTTTCCCATAATTTTTAAGGGTTTAAAATTGATTTATTTCCCTTTTTCATCCATAAAATCCCCAATGATTATTTTCAAAATTATTATTTTAATAATTCATTTATGGGATTTCTATATTTATGCCAAAATATGGCTTAAATAAGTTTTACATATTTTTACAATTTTAGTATTTTTAAGGCTAAATTGCATATAATTGCAATATTAGTCATTTTAAGGTTTAATTGTGTCTTATATTCATAAATTGAGGCTTGTATTTTTAAATTGTTAATTATGTGTTTTAAATCATTTTATCCCTTTTAATTTAGTTTTTAGAAATCATTTACTATTTTTATAATTTAAAAAGGGGGGAAATTGGCTATTTAAATAACAACCCATTTATATTTAAATTCTGGCCTAAATTGAACCCCAATTTCCCAGTCCAATTCTAAATTAAACCCGACCCTAGCCCAATTTTAACCCTACCCAAACCTGGATTCCCCACCTACCCTTTTAATCTAGGCCGTTGATCATTCAGATCATCTGCCACCATTCACCCTTCCATAATTAAACCCAAATGACCCCTTAGCCTAATTCATTTCTCACCACCCGCTGCCCTTAAATCCCTCTCCTCTCAATTCTCTTTGCAGTCTCACATAAACCCTAGCCGCCGCCACCCTATTCCACCCTAATCCCTTGCAATCCCTACCTAATTCATGGGCTCCCATGGCGATTTGAGGCATATAATCGTCTCCTATGTCTGCTGGTTACCTATTTTCATGATTCCATGGATAGATCTCAAAGGGATCTAGTCCAATCTTGGTTCAACTTCTATATATGGCCTTCTTCCGGTCAACCATGGCTGTTCAAGTCAGATACTTGACTATTACGGCTAGATCGGTAACTTTTCAAAGTCTTTCTCACTTTCTTTGGGTTCTCTGAAACCCTAGCTCTAAGAGTTTTTCGATTTTTCTTTCAGATCTGATATAGATCTGTGCGTGTTATGAACTTCTTAATGTTTTCCAAAAAGGGTTTTCAATTTTCTTTTAAAGTGACTCTTTGTTTTCAAACTAGGGTTTTCTTAGACTCTTTTCAAAGATCTCTTCTCCGATTTTTCAGTAATGTTTTACTTTGTTTAAATGATTTGCTTATATTTTTCTTTCATCTGGTTCCTCGTGTTAAAAACCCTCAGTGTTTTGGTTTTATCCGAGTTCTGAAGATGACTTTGTTTGTCTTTGTGTATACTTGTTTCGATTAAGCTTTTTATGTTTGAATCCTCTTCCCTGTTTGACTTATCTAATTCTGAGTTCTTACTATTGTGGAAACCCTAATTTCTTAAAAGGTTTTCCTCACTTGTTACTGTGAGATCTTTACTTGTTTCTGACTCTCTTTACCTGTTGGACTGGTTTCTTCACTTTAGCTCTACGTGTGAGCCCTGACTATTTGACTTGTTTGACTACTGAGCCCTAGCTTACTATTGTTACTACTGCATATTTGTATGCATCCAGTTGTTTCTTTTGCCAATGCATTTGGCCTTGCATGTCTAATATTTCTGTTCGTTCTATTTATATGCTGAAGTGCAGAGTCATGATTCTTACTTGATTATTCTTGATTTCCTCAATGTTACGACTGATTGCAAAAGGTTCCCTTATAAACCCTAATTTTTACTCATTTGTTTAAAATTGATTAATTCCCTTCCTTAATTACTGTGATGTTTTACCTTGCTGAATCCTTTCCCAAAATTAGCCATATTTTGTACCTAGACTCAATTATTTACTTCATATTTTTACTGCCCCCTTATATGGCAAGAATCAATTTGCCCCAAACTGATTTCTTTCCTTTATTTGACCCTGTTAGTATCCGTTTGAGCAGTAATTCCCTGATTAAAGTGAAGTACTTGTATTGATTGATTCTGATTGTGATTGTTTCCATGTCTATATTAAAACCTTACTTGTTACCTTATTCTTTACTCGTTTTTAAAACTATAAATACCCTTATCCTCTCTTTTTTAAACACATGAACAATTTGAGTTCAAAAATACACTTACACTCAAAACTCTCTTTTTCTCTACTACCACTTGTGCTATTGCTTTGTTTAGCCGGCTGAAAGCCAAGGCTAGACTGTGGAATTCTTCTTGCTTTACCTTTCTACACCTTGTTTTTCTCTACTGGTATGTTCTAGTTAATTTTTTCAAGCCTCAACAACAACATGTTTCTTAATTGTTCCAATTTCTCTCATTCTTGTCTACTACTGCCTGTGGTTCTGTAGTCAAGTCACATTACTAGCATGTTGTAATATGTTCCCTTCCACCTTAGATTAATGCTTCCCTTATGTGTGTTTTGAAGCATACTCTATTAGTCACTTGATTGTGTACTTGCTATCTTATGAATCCCAAACTCATATCCCCTCTACGTGTTTGTGTTCTTTTGGCTGGTTTGTGACCATGCCAGCATCAACTATTGATGTGCATGACCAAACCCGACCCCCGCTAGGGTCATGTGCTTACAGATAAGTGACTCCCCAAAATCCCTTGGCCCCCCTTCGTATGACTACTGATTATGTGTAGTTGTGAGTTTTACTACTGTAATTGATTTCAATTACCTCTGTTACTAATTGCTTTCAAAATGGACTATCAGTCCAGCTTTTTAAATAAATCTCTTTTAACATGTGTTCTACACTTCTACTATATTCTTAGAATCTAGGTTCTGCCCCTCTTGTGTGAGCCTTGCCTTGGGACCCTTGAGCTCCCTTTAAACTTGGACACATAAGGGCTGGCCCTTCCACACTACACTCATTCTGTCTGATTATGCAAATCTGGGTGTGAGCACTGCCCGGGATCCCTTGAGGTCCTTATGGAACTTTGACAAACCCAGGTATGAGAAAGGCTTTGAAATATTAACATTGAAGTGGTTCATTACATAACACTGAGAGGAAGTCAAGATTAGGTTTCCTTTGGTTGTAATTTCTTATTTCTGCACTTCTTTTGTAATTCAATCATTTGGTCTGTAATAATTTATAAACAATGTCGGGGTGATTAGTGAAAAAGGGTGGTTAGTCGTATATTGTGGGTAAATTGGGTAGATAACATACCTATAGGGTCTATTTTGATTCAAATATGGTCTGTTAGATAACATGCCTATAGGATCTGCTCTGGTTTAAAATAAATTCTGCATGTTTTACTTTCACACAATTAGAAACCATGTCTATAGGATCTAAATGGCTTTTAACACTTAGATACCATGCCTATAGAATCTAAATAGCTATAATAGAAATCATGCCTATAGAACTTAAAACCAGTTTAGTTGGAGAAGCCGTTCAGTTCACGTTGTTTATTCTGAATTGGATTAGTTAATTAATTTGCCGCTTCTTTAATAAGTCTTCAAACACTACCTTAAATTAATATCGTTGGAAAGCATGCCTATAGGATCTCAAGTTGTCCGTCTAAAATTAATCACTGCTCTATTGCATTCCTAATCAATATAGATATCATGCTCATAGGACATCACTACTACGCCTAGGAAAGCCTTAGGTAATTACTCGAATAAAATTAGAATCTGCCTTTGTTTAATTACCAACTGCTACAACCAGCAGGTAGGCCTGATTCAGACTTCTTTTCTGAGTTATATAATGAATCTAGTTCTGACTCAAACTCTGCTTTAAGATTTTTTAAAATTCAGACCTTAATTGTGTTTAAGTCGTGCTATTTATATGCATTATTTGCGGAGTATACATGAGTCTTCTAATTGTTTACATGTTTCCCTTTTAAATACAGTCCTACGTGTTTTGTATGTCGCCTTAGCCTTTTTACCTTTAAACCCAAGAGTCAGCCCAAAACCTCTCTCTTATAGGAATAGTAGTCCTAAATTCCTCCAGGACTTATAGGGATGGGATGGGTAACAGCACGCAATAGAGGTCAAGACCAATCCTCGCTTTAATACATTAATGGGGTGGGAAGGGTAGATATGGACATGATTACCGGTGCGTTAATACCACGTGTATCCCCTCTTCTGAGGAGTGCCATACCGGGTATTGCATTGAGGTGATCCATATTACAAACAAACCTAGGACCCCTTTTACATTTGCAAGTATGTTTAGATTATAACTCTTTTCCAAACTCTGCCTTTCAATAATTATTTGCACTTGTGTGTTTAACTTAAACCCCCTCTTATTTGATCCTTATTTGATTACTTGCTAATTGCACAAATTCACAAAAACTATCTGGCCGGGAACCACACTAGTGGATCCTGAGGGGTGCCTAACACCTTCTCCTTAGGATAATTTCAAGCCCTTACCCTATCTTTGGTTATCAAACATAGTTGTAGTTGAACCTTGTAGGTGCCCTAACACGCCTTAAAATCGTTAGGTGGTGACTCTTCAAAATACCCAATTCCTAAAAGGGAAATGAGTCATTACACCCCATGAATGTCGAAACCCGGACTCCTCTCCGATGGAAGGGAAAAAAGGAGGGCGCGACAGCATGGCAACTCTGCTGAGGATATTTAGGCTTTTACCATTTCAGACTGTTCTTGTGAATTTGTACCTCCCTTATGTACAATTACTTGTTTAAATTTCTTTAAGCATTTAATTTCTTTTTCTCTGCAAAACTGACATATCTTCTTTGTTTCCTTCCTTTATTGCTGTTTCAAATTATAAACTGCTGTATTTATCGCTTTATTAATGTGTAAATACATGTCAACATATTTTTTTAATTATTGCATAATCATGCTCAACATCATACTCCACTCGTGCCAAACAAACACTATAGCAACGCTTTTAATGAGTGGTTTCACTCTTCCTATATCATTACCCCTTAAATTCGGAAAGGCATATTTGCGATAAAACTAATCGATCAGCGGTGCGGTCGACAGTTTTGTGCCTTCCCCCTTGAGTTGTCCGCTCAAGGTACCAGTCTAAAACCCCATAGAAAACTTACACTGTTGAAATTGTGCATGCATCGTGGTCAAACCTAGCTGGGTCAGTTATGTTGTCCACATAATGACCCTTTAAGATAGCCTTATCAAAAGTCCACTAGGTTTTCCTAAACCCAAACGGACATCACCACGTTCTGTGCATTTATTTGGAGAACTAAATTCTTCATGCTAATTGTTGGTATTAAATAGTCGAGTCTGGTGGGGGTAAGGGCCTAACCTTATATATCTTGTAGAAATATGAGGCACAAAGTCCCCAGATTCGGCATGGTCACCAACGTCCACCCAAGATTGCTAAGCTGGTGGAGAGATTTACCCTCAAGTGACCAAACTCTCATCCGCAAATATCTGGGAAATCTACCAACCCTTCTGGAGATCCAACCTAATAACATGATCATAGAAGCTGCCACACTATTTTGGGATTGTGAAAGGGTCGTGTTCCGCTTTGGGAATATTGAAATGACACCCTTGCTAGATGAGATAGGAGGACTAGCCAGTCTAGTGTGGGAGACTCCGGGTTTGCTAATGCCTGAGAACCGCAAAGGCAGGGGCTTCCTCAAAATGTTGGGTTTGAAGAAGAATACAGAAATGACATGCCTGAAGGAGTCATACATCCCTTTTGGCTACCTTTATGAAAGGTACGGTCACAACAAATCCTACCACACCTACTTTGATGAGTTTTCCATCACATCCTTGGGACACATCCATCGAAGGGTTTTCGTCTTCATGTTTTGTTTCGTGGGGCTGATCATGTTTCCAATGAAGAAAGGGAGAATCTATACTAGGCTGGCTATGGTAACTAAGACCCTAATGGAGGGGATTGGTGGGCAGCCATTCAATATCGTGCCCATTATCATTGCAGACATATACCGAGCCTTGGAGAAGTGTCAACGATGAGCAAAACACTTCAAAGGCTGCAATTTATTACTTCAAATCTGGCTGATGGAATATCTCCAAAAGGGCAAATACTGACAAGAGATTCAGTAAAGGGACTGGGATGATCACATCACTTTCCATCATCCAAAGCGAATGAATTACATCCCCGATATGTTCGCTCAACCTGAGAATGCTAAAGGATAGGTTGAGTTATTTGATAATCTGACTGAAGAACAGGTTCAATAGATGTTCGAGTGATTTCCGACCGAGGAGTTCATCACCCGATCCAGAGATGCACCTTTCTTGATACTGATTGGTCTGAGAGGAACATACCCTAACGTCCCTCTCCGAGTTATCAGGCAAGCTGGTAGGAAGCAAGTTATACCCAGGGTCAACAAGATGAGTCGTTTTTGAGTTGACTTCCAAAATGATGATAGTCCCTACAATTGTCAAGCTCAACATATGTGGCACTGCAAGATTATAATGGGGAGAGATACCATCGAACCAGACATGTATCATACCGGTTGTGCTCCTTTCTACTCAGGTTGGTTGGAAGACAATCATGATGGTCCGGGCCAGCCAGGGTTTGCTTGAGGTCACAGGATTATAGATGAAAAGGCGGAGGCACATCTCAAGTACAACCAACTACGCAAAAGGATCCGTGAGTACGAAAGCGAACACCACGAGATACAAGAGTCCAATCAGAAGCTGATTGAGGAATAGAAAGATATGGTCGTCAGTGCCAACAAGAGGCTAGGATATTTTGAGTGAGGCATAGTAGAACTGGAGAGAAAATTTCTCAAGAGGGTCGAAGATTGTCACAATGCTGAAAGTACTGAAGGCGGACATCTAGCCAGAGCATATCTATTGCTGGGACTTCGCGAGCTAGGGAAGCTGTTCAACGGAGCCAAGGATGCCAAATCTGGGGAAGGTCCTTCTGGGGCCAAGTAGATAGAAGTTTACCTTTTTCACTTTTATGAATGTAATAAGGCCGAGGGCTATTAGTGACTTTTATTTCCTGTCTATTTAGTGTCAATTTGGGATTCGTCTTATTTTTTATCAATAAAATGAGTCATTTAGCATTCTAAGTTCTCCAAATCAATTTGTCTCTAGGCCCGCCTCGGGCACAAAGAGGTTCCCAAATTAGGACACGCTTTACATTCCCGCACTATGTGTTTAAATATTGCAATACTTTTTATACTCCTCACTAACTTGGTTACCTTTTTGTTTTTACTTTTTGTTTTATTATTCCCCTCCCTAAAGGTTAGTTCGGGCACTCTGGCATCATTATCTTATTCCATGAGATCGAGGGACCGTCCACCCACTCCTCCTCTTAGCCCTGTCAAAAACAAAAACAAAAGCAATATGGAAGATTTGAAAAACGTCGGGAAAGAGAACCCAAATGAGAGGGTAGAGACTACTAATGGCCATGGTACTCAGGTTCCTAATGGCCATGAATGGGTAAAGCCATAAGATCACCTTTCATGAGGACGAGCTGCCACCTAAAGGGTTGGGGCACAACAAAGCACGACACATCACCGTACAATGTGAGGACTATTTCATCACCACAATCCTGATCGATGGAGGTTCCAGTCTCAACATTTGTCCGCTGGTAACACTCAAGAAGTTGAGTAAAGGTCTGCACGAGATAAAATATGGAGATATCAATGTGAAAGCCTTCGATGGTTCCCAGAGGTCCACCATTGGTGAGATTATTCTATGCTTACAGATGGGAGCAACATGGTTCGATGTCGATTTCTAGGTGATATATGTGCCAACATCTTACAACTTACTGCTTGGACGGCCATGGAGTCATGCCGCTAGGGCCATAGCATCAACACTGCATCAAGCAGTAAAATTCGAATGGAATCACCAGGAAGTGATCATTCATAGTGACGGTAGCAACCCTATATACAGTCGCCAGACCATTCCGGCGATCGAGGGAAGAAGGAAGCTAGGTGGAGAGACTTACCACCACATTGAACGGGTCAATGCTGTCGATAAAGACAAGGGTGGGGTAACAAAATTGAGAGTATACTGAATTGGAGTGGGTACGAACCTGGTAAAGGGCTCGGCAAAAACCTACAAGGAATCGTTAAGCCCATAAAACTCAAGAAACATGACACTACCTTCGGTTTAGGATATGAATAAACCTAGGAGGAATTCAACAACTCGTCGCCACCATGGTGTGGTCCTTACTACCCACTAGAGCAGCCAATACCATATCTGGAGCAGACTTTCCAATAGGCCGACATTATTTATGGGTTAGATGAAGAAGAAGCACTTGCAGTGGTGAAGAACTTGTTCCTAGAAGACAATGACATGTACTGTTGTGTTGTTCTCGAGGAGGAGGGGAGGAAGGCCCTTCCATACAGGCTGTAAGTAGAGGGGCACACCTCAATAATTGGACCATCAGGACAACCAGAGCCTAACGAGCCTCGGGGTAGCAAGGCTAAAACAAGCATTATCCATTGTTTTGACTAAATGATTTTCTTTTTGCATTTTCAATTCCTGTATAAGATCTTCAATGTTCAAAACAGTTATGCAATTTATCATAGCATTTTGACTCTTCTTATGAATTAACACTTATTGCTATCGTTTTCTCTCATTACTTTACCTATAAAGCATTACTATTACTTGTTTGATGAACTAATGACTGTGACATGCAATGAGATAACGCAACAAACAGACATTGATTCAGAGAAAGATGACATACCTGATGAGATTGTCAAAGAAGTTGAGAACTTTGAGAACAGACCTAAGTCCAACCTGGACGAGACCGAAATTGTCAACCTGGGAGATGTAGAAAACATCAAGGAAACACGAATCAGCGTTCACCTGTCGTCGTCAGAGAAGAATACACAGAATTTCTAAAGGAGTATGATGACATATTTGCCTGGTCGTATGATGGCATGACTGGTCTGAGTACGTCTATTGTGGCTCACAAACTACTAACTGATCCAATGTGTTCACCAGTAAAGCAAAGGCTCAGAAAGTTCAAGCCTGATATGAGTTTGAAAATCAAGGAAGAAGTCACCAAGAAGATCAACGCTAAGGCTCTCAGGGTAGTAGAATACTCGACATGGTTAGCCAACATTGTGCCAGTACCAAAGAAGGATGGGAAGGTCAGAGTCAGTGTCGACTACCGGGATCTCAATCGGGTCAGTCCAAAAGATGACTTCCCTTTGCCAAATATACACATCCTAATTGACAATTGCGCCAAGCATGAGCTACAGTCATTCGTAGATTGCTTCGCTGGTTATCATCAGATCTCGATTGATGAGGAAAATGATAGAGAATCACAGATAGTGGCACAAGAAGTTATCATTTGCTCTTCTGGGGTATTGTGCTACAGTATGCATATCAACTAGGGCAACCCACTATATGCTGGTTTACGATACAGAGGCTGTCATTCCTGCTGAGGTAGAAATTCCTTCCCTAAGGATCATACAAGAAGCTGAGCTCAACGACGCAGAGTCGGTAAAGAGCCGTTATGAGTAACTAGCCCTTATAAATGGAAAGAGAATGAATGCAGTCTACCGTGGGAAACTCTATTAGAACAGAATGTTCAGAGCCTTCAACAAGAGAGTCAAGCCAAGACAGTTCACACCAGGGCAGTTGGTGTTAAAGAAAAGTTTCCCGCATCAAGATGAAGCCAAAGGGAAGTTCTCTCCCAACTGGAAGGGTCCATACATAGTTCACCGGGTTCTGACAGGAGGAGCCCTCATACTTGCAGAAATCGGGTTCTGACAGGAGGAGCCCTCATACTTGCAGAAATGGACTGAGAAGTCTAGACAAAGCCAATCAATTCTGATGCAGTCAAGCGTTACTATATGTAATCTTTATGCTTTCCTATATGATGTAAATTGAACTACGCTTGATATGATTCCCGTTTAAGAGGGGATACGTAGGCAGCCCTATGGGTTCGGTCACCATTAAATAAAAATTCCATCTGCCCCCGCAATTAGAAACTAGGGCAGAATTTTGAGGAGGGCCCTCAAAATTCTGAAGTAACTTCACCTGATCGTCGTACGAGCAACAGTCAGAAACATCAACCCATCAAACTGGGGTAGAATTTTGAGGACCCTCAAAATTACATAGCAAAAGAGGTTGCAATGTCCCGAACCATGTCACAGTCGTCGGTTCATCTAAAAATTATTTTAATTATATGCTTATGTCATACTTTTACAAAATCATTTCATGTTTATTATCGAAACAACTTTGTTTAGCAACGCTATTCCAATGATATACACAGTATCACCAGATCCAAAGCCGAACAGGTCAAGCTGAGCCAGCGAGGACACGAACTAACCTCCCCCCTTACAAAACTAACGATTTTTCATTGGATGCAGGAACTAGTATTGTGAAATCATTAAACATACCATACGCTCATGGGACCAACATTTTTCAAAAATACGATTCTCAGAACCGTTGCACTTGCCAACATTTGGTATCAGCACACATAAGTAATGCTCTGTATGTTGCAATGCTCCGAGTAATCACAACGCCGCAATCTGCTATCAGCTAAGAAAACTCTACTGTCATTTGTTATCTTATTTCTTGCATAATGCTACCATTCTGCCTTTCGAGGCTAAGCTCTACCTCCCGTTTTCTTCAAAACTAAGCACTGTCCCAAGCAATGTTTATTTCGATTTTCTTACGGGCTAAGCTCTGCCCTTCAATTCGCAAGACTAAACTTTGTTTTGTCCGCATCATGCTACTGCATCCTTCATGGGCTGAAATATCTCCAACTCATCCAAATGCGTCATCGCTCGGAGGCACCTTCTTCATAGCCTGAGAACACCATGTTATGGCCTGAGGATCCCTTTCAATCTTTTGCGTATCATTATTTAAAGGCGTCATGGTTTGGAGGCACCATCCTCACAGCCCGAGAATATCATTTCATGGCCTTCAAATCCCTTATCTTACGCTTCATGGCCCAGGACATCATGTTCTAAAGATGTCATCCTCATCGTCCGAAGACGACATTCATGGTCCAACAGAAATTTGCATCATATTTAAATTTATGCACAATATATACTTGTATTGTTTCTAACTTCAGGTAAACTAGCGAGCAACGACCATCCCGGCAGGAGTGGTCCCACTCCAGTTCCCACAACCTTATCAAACCTAACCATTCCCGCAAGTCGTCCACTCACCCCGCCCTAGATATTGCGTCCGTTTTTGAAATATTTTCATTGGCACACTCCGCAGGTGAATACTGAACTACATACGGCCTGATTCCTATAAAACCAGGGATATGTAGGCAACTCAGAAGCCAGGGTGCGGCCTAAACCTCTTCAAACTGTTTCGCTCGGTCAAAATTGGCCATCATATCTTTACCCGACAACTCTTTCATCTTTCCCGGGTAAAGAGTGGCAGTTGTTGATACCCAATTTTACCCTATATATTTTCAATATGCAAAATACTTTCAAAATAGCATATATATGCATATATAAGCATGTCCAAGTGTTCAATTATTTTCCCATAATTTTTAAGGGTTTTAAATTGATTTATTTCCTTTTTTCATCCAGAAAATCCCCAATGATTATTTCCAAAATTATTATTTTGATAATTCATTTATGTGATTTCTATATTTATGCCAAAATATGGCTAAAATAATTTTTACGTATTTTTACAATTTTTTAGTATTTTTAAGGCTAAATTGCACATAATTGCAATATTAGCCATTTTAAGGTTTAATTGTGTCTTATATTCATAAAATTGAGGCTTGTATTTTTAAATTATTAATTATGTGTTACAAATCATTTTAGCCATTTTAATTTAGTTTTTAGAAATCATTTACTATTTTAATAATTTAAAAATGGGGAAAATTAGTTATTAAAATAACATCCTATTTGTTTTTAAATTTTGGCCTAAATTGAACCCCAATTCCCCAGCCCAATTCCGAATTAAACCCGACCCTAGCCCAATTTTAACCCTACCCAAACCTGGATTCCCCACCTACCCTTTTAATCTAGGCCGTTGTTCATTTAGATCACTGCCACCATTCACCCTTCCATAATTAAACTCAAATGACCCCTTAACGTAATTTATTTCTCACCACCTGCCGCCCTTGAATCCCTCTCCTCTCAATTCTCTCTATAGCCTCACATAAACCTTAGCCTCCGCCACCCAATTCCACCTTAATCCCTTGCAATCTCTACCCAATTCATGGGCTCCCATGGCGATTTGAGGCGTGTATTCGTCTCATATGTCTGCCGGTTGCCTATTTTCATGATTCCATGGACAGATCTCAAAGGGATCTAGTCGAGTCTTGGTTCAACTTCTATCTATGGCCTTCTTCCGGCCATCCATGGATGTTCAAGTCAGATCCTTGACTTTTCCGGCTAGATCGATAACTTTTCAAAGTCTTTCTCACTTTCTCTATGTTCTCTGACACCCTATCTCTAAGAGTTTTTCGTTTTTTCTTTCAAATCTATTTTAGATCTGTGCGTGTTAGGAACTTCTTGATGTTTTCCAAAAGGTGTTTTCGATTATCTTTCAAAGTGACTCTTCGTTTTCAAACTAGGGTTTTCTTAGACTCTTTTCAAAGATCTCTTCTCCGATTTTTTAGTAATGTTTTACTTTGTTTTAACGATTTGCTTATAGTTTCTTCCATAAGGTTCCTCGTGTTAAAAACCCTAAGTGTATTGGTTTTATCCGAGTCCTGAAGATGTCTTTGTTTGTCTGTGTGCATACCTGTTTCGATTAAGCTCTTTGTGTTTGAATCCTCTTCCCTGTTTGACTTATCTGATTCTGAGTTCTTACTATTGTGGAAAGCTTAATTTCTTAAAAGGTTTTCCTCACTTGTTACTGTGAGATCATTACTTGTTTCTGACTCTCTTTACCTGTTGGATTGGGTTCTTCACTTTGGCTCTACGTGTGAGCCCTGACTATTTGACCTGTTTGACTACTGAGCCCTAGCTTACTCTTGTTACTGCTGCATGTTTGTATGCATCCTGTTGTTTCTTTTGCCAATGCGTTTGGCCTTGCATGTCTGATATTTCTGTTCGTTCTATTTATAAGCTAAAGTACAGAGTCATGATTCTTTCATGATTATTCTTGATTTCTTCAATGTTACGACTGATTGCAAAAGGTTCCCTTATAAACCTAATTATTACTCATTTGTTTAAAATTGATTGATTCCCTTCCTTAATTACTATGATGTTTTACCTTGCTCAATCCTTTCCCAAAATTAAGCATATTTTGTACTTAGACTCAATTATATAGTTCATACTTTTACTGCCCCCTTATATGGCAAGAATCAATCTGTCCCAAACTGATTTCTTTCCTTTATTTGACCCTGTTAGTATCCGTTTGAGCAGTAATTCCCTGATTAAAGGGAAGTACTTGTATTGATTGATTCTGATTGTAATTATTTTCATGTCTGTATTAAAACCTTACTTGTTACCTTATTCTTTACTCGTTTTCAAAACTATAAATACCTGTATTCTCTCTTCTTTAAACATACGAACAATTTGAGTTCGAAAACACACTTACACTCAAAACTCTCTCTTTCTCTACTACCACTTGTGTTATTTCTTTGTCTAGCCGGCTGAAAGCCAAGGCTAGACTGTAGAATCCTTCTTGCTTTACCTTTCTGCACCTTGCTTTTCTCTACTGGTATGTCCTAGTTAAATTTTTCAACCCTCAACAACAACATGTTTCTTAATTGTTCCAATTTCTCTCATTATTTTCTACTTCTGCTTGTGGTTCTGCAGTCAAGTTACATTACTAGCATGCTGTAATATGTTCCCTTCCCCCTTAGATTAATGTCTTCCCCTATGTGTGTTTTGAAGCATACTCTGTTAGTCACTTGATTGTGTACTTGTTATCTTATGAATCCCAAACTCATATCCCCTCTATGTGTTTGTGTTCTTTTGGCTGGTTTGTGACTATGCCAGCATCAACTATTACTGTGCATGACCAAACCCGACCCCCGCTAGGGTCATGTGCTTACAGACAAGTGACTCCCCAAAATCCCTTGGCCCCCCTTCGTATGACTGCTAATTCTGTGTAGTTGTGAGTTTTACTACTGCAATTGATTTCAATAACCTCTGCTACTAATTGCTTTAAAAATGGACTATCAGTCCAGCTTTTTAAAGAAATCTCTTTCAACATGTGTTCTGCACTTTCACTATATTCTTAGAATTTAGGTTCTGCCCCTCTTATGTGAGCCTTGCCTTGGGACCCTTGATCTCCTTCTGAACTTGGACACATAAGGGCTGGACCTTCCACACTGCACTCATTCTGTCTGGTTATGCAAATCTGGGTGTGAGCACTACCCCGGATCCCTTGAGGTCCTTAGGGAACTTTGACACACCCAGGTATGAGAAAGGCTTTGAAATATTGGCATTGAAGTGGTTCATTACATAACTCAGAGAGGAAGTCAAGATCAGGCTTCCTTTGGTTGTAATTTCTTATTTCTGCACTTCTTTTGTAATTCAATCATTTGGTCTGTAATAATTTGTAAACAATGTCGGGGCGATTAGTGTAAAAGGGAGGGTAGTCGTATATTGTGGGTAAATTGGGTAGATAACATGCCTATAGGGTCTATTTTGATTCAAATATGGTCTGTTAGATAACATGCCTATAGGATTTACTCTGGTTTAAAATAAATTCTGCATGTTTTACTTTCACACAATTATAAACCATGCCTATAGGATCTAAATAGCTATAATAGAAATCATGCCTATAGAACTCAAAACCAGTTTAGTTGGAGAAGCCGTTCAGTTCACATTGTTTATTCTGAATTGGATTAGTTAATTAATCTGTCGCTTCTTTAATAAGGCTTCAAACACAGCCTTAAATTAATACCATTAGAAAGCATGTCTATAGAATCTCAAGTTGTCCATCTAAAATTAATCACTGCTCCACTGCATTCCTAATCAATATAGATATCATGCTCATAGGACATCATTACTACACCTAGGCAAGCCTTAGGTAATTGCTCGAATAAAATTGGAATCTACCTTTTTTTAGTTACCAACTGCTACAACCAGCAGGCAGGCCTGATTCAGACTTCTTTTCTGAGTTATATAATGAATCTGGTTCTGACTCAAACTCTACTTTAAGATTTTTTAAAATTCACACCTTAATTGTGTTTAAGTCATGCTATTTATATGCATTATTTGCGGAGGTATACATGAGCCTTCTAATTGTTTACATGTTTCCCTTTTAAATGCAGTCCTACGTGTTTTGTATGTCGCCTTAGCCTTTTTACCTTTAAACCCAAGAGTCAGCCCAAAACCTCCCCCTTATAGGAATAGTAATCCTAAATTCCTCCAGGGCTTATAGGGATGGGACGGGTAACAACACGCAATAGAGATCGAGACCAATCCTCGCTTTAATACCTTAACGGGGTGTAAGGGTAGATATGGACATGATGACCGGTGCGCTAATACCACATGTATCCCCTCTTATGAGGAGTGTCATACCGGGTGTTGCATTGAATTGATCCATATTACAAACAAACCTAGGACCCCTTTTTCATTTGCAAGCATGTTTAGATTATAACTCTTTTCAAAACCCTGCCTTTCAATAATTGTTTGCACTTGTGTGTTTAACTTAAATCCCCTCTTATTTGAGCCTTATTTTATTACTTGCTAATTGCACAAATTCACAAAAACTATCTGGCCGGAAACCACACTAGTGGATCCTGAGGGGTGCCTAACACCTTCCACTTAGGATAATTTCAAGCCCTTACCCTATCTCTGGTCATCAAACATAGTTGTAGTTGAACCTTATAGGTGCCCTAACGCACCTTAAAATCGTTAGGTGGCGACTCTTCAAAATACCCAATTCCCAAAAGGGAAATGAGTCATTACACCCCATGAATATTGAAACCCGGACTCCTCTCCGACGGAAGTGGAAAAAGGAGGGTGCGACACCATGTACTGCCATATCATCTCTAGGAAAGGCATGTAACCATGCCAATACCACTGGAAAATGCCATAACAGCATCTAGATCGTCAATAGTACACAACAATCAACTGTTGTATTCCTGTTGGACTGTACCAATTGACTCTTCTGAAATTAGTGTTAAAACCAATTGCCTTCTTTTATGAATTGTTCCATACACCCTTATTTCACTACCAGATTGAGCATGATACCATGCTAATACCACTAGAAAGTGACCTAGTAATATACAAAAACTGATACCAACTAGACAATAAGTAGAAGCTGACTTATTATTAACATACCTAGCAATCAATCAATTGCTTTTCTTTTGGATATCCTAACCCTTAGATTAGGAATTTGTGCTTTGTCCATATTGATCAGTCTCCTCTCTACACTAGGCAGTTCAGAGAAGGAATGAAATTGTATTGTACCAGCAAAAAAGAAAATAATGTTAGCTAATAAATCTGCACAGTGTTGCCCTCCCTTAAAATATGCTAAAATATCACATTGAACTCCTCTCTCATATCCTTAATCCTCTTAACCTCTGCCACAATGCACTATGGAGGATCCCATTCTCCTTCTATGATCTTTTTCATTCGAAGTGAATTTGTTTCTAGTATAAGAGGATGTCGGTCAAGCTTCACACAATAATGCACACCATCTCTGATTGCCCTATCTTTAGCCACTATATTAGTAGTTTCCTCCAGTTTCTGTGCCCTAGCATACACCAAATCTCCTACACTATCCCTTACACAAAAACCTATAGCACTAGAACCCGGGTTGCCTCTTGAAGCCCCATCTGTATTACACTTGTACCAGACATTGTATGGAAATTGCCATGTTACTCTTTTGGTCAAAATAATAGGCTTGTATCCCTCCAGGAATATGATTATATCCAGCCAAAGAAAATGCATATGATGCAGCCAATTGTACCTAGTCTTTGCCAAAAAATGTAGTGTATTTGTTCATCTCATGGATAACCATATGAACTGAAACAGATCCCCTATTCCTGTTGGTGTTTCTCATCTTCAATAATTCCCAAGTTATAATTACTGGAGCTACCTGATATAGTGGTTTCAATTTTGGATAACAATTAGAATTCCACCATGCCCTAATTACTTACTTCACTTGTATCAATGGAACAGTGATTTCAGCTTGTCACAACCCTAAACCCGGACCCAGTCGTGATGGTGCCTCTCGTGAAGACAAGGCCAGCCGACACAACACCCAATTCATTTTAAACAATTAAAACAGTATAATTAAGTCATTAACATGATTAAATCTCAATAGAAACAATGTAATAGTACAAACTGCGGAAGAACCAACACAGCTCGACATCGGGGTATCACCAGTCATGAGCATCTATCATAAGTCTACAAGTTTGGAAAGAGTTTACACATGCTATTACATAACTAGGACACGGGAAATAGAAATAGGAGGGAGAAACACTAAGCTGCGAACGCCGAGCAGCTACCTAGTGGACTTCAAATACCCTGCTGAGCAATCAACCCTCATTGGCAGGACCTGAAGCGCCCAAATCTGCACGCGAGGTGCAGGGAGTAAAGTGAGTACTCCAACTCAATGAGTAATAATAATAAATGAAGACTGAGCGATAAGAAATCACGTAAAAGCACAACAACTTGCTATAAAGAAGCAGAGTAAAACAAGTAAAGTGCAATAAAACAGTGAAATCTCATAAAACACCTTAGTTCAGTTTAAGCTTCTTTAAAATACCTTTTTAACAATTAAACAAGTAAATGACAGGCAGCTAGAAAAGATAAACACATAAAAACTACCCATCGGGCACAATACCAACAGAATCAGCCCCTCGGGCAACAACATGGAACAACACCAGCCCTTCGGGCTATAAATCATATCACAATGGGCACCCGCGCTCACTAGGGGTGTGCAAACTCCGGGAGGGGCCCCTTACGGCCCAAGCGCAATAAGATCTCGGTCTCATATCAAGCCACCCCGTGGCATACAACTCAGGCCCTCTGCCTCATAATCATAAATTAGTGTATCCTCACAACACAAGCCCTCAGCCTTACTCAATCAGAATCTCATAAGCCACTCGGGCAATAGTAAAACGTGATGATCAGCCCAAATTATCATTTATAATATCATTTAATGTATTAAAATAGAGTAACATGGCTGAGTTATGCAAGCAGTAGAATATAGCATGATTGAGTACAAGTATAAAGTCAAAACAGTGAGGAAATATCAGTAAAAATCCCCTAAGGGTCCAAATAGTTGGCACGAGGCCCAAATATGGCATTCAACCCAAAACATGCTGATACAAACAGTTTTCAATCAAATACGCAGTAAAACAGGTGTTCAGGATGGACTAAGTCACAATCCCTAACGGTGCACGACCCCACGCTCGTCATCTAGCGTGTGCGTCACCTTAATATAGCACAATGATGTGTGATCCGGGGTTTCATACCCTCAGGACAACATTTAAAATCATTACTCACCCCAATCCGATCTAAACTCTAGCACGCAATGCCTTTGCTCCTCGAATCAGCCTCATCTCGCGTCGAATCTATCCAAAATCAGAATCACGACGTCAAAATATGCTAAAGGGACGAAGCCCATGTGAAAATAATCAACTTACAATATAAATCTCAAAATTAACCAAAACTCGAACCCCGGGCCCACGTCTCGAAATTCAATAAAATTTACATCAATAGATTCCTTATCTCCCCACGAGTTCATACATATCAAAAGTACCAAAATTTGATCACAAATGGCCCCTCAAATCCTCAAGTCAAGGTCTCCAATACCAAGCCCAAGTTTTCCAATTTTTAACCCTTAATTTCAATAATTACAGCTCTAATTTGTGAAATAATACCATAGAAACAAGTTTCAGGTTCAACAATCTTACCTCCAGATGTTATCCCTTGAATTCCTCTTCAAAATGGCTTCCCCAAACTCAAACCCGAATAAAAATGGTGAAGAAATAGCTCAAAATCGCGAAAGAAACCTTTTATACTTTCTGACCCAGGATTTTCGCACCTGTGGTCCTTTTCCCGCTTCTGCGGCCTAATTCATTGCATATGCGGTTTTCACTTAAATGGCCATTTCCGCATCTGCGGTTAAAAACCTCGCACCTGCGCTATCGCAGGTGCGCCCACTTCATCGCTTCTGCAGTTCCTGATGATCCTCTTCTTGGCCGCATCTGCGGCTGCCTTTCGCTTCTGCGAGTATCGCATCTGCGGCCTCCCAACCGCAGGTGCGGTTACGATAGCAACAATATGCTTCAGCTGCCCCAACTCAACTTCAAACCTTCCGTCAACCATGAGAAATCACCTTGAGGCCCTCGGGACCTCAACAAAAAGCACAAATCAGTCATATAGCGCTATCCAAACTTATACCAATCTCCAAAACACCTAAAACAACATCAAATCATTCAAATCACATCGAATTCAAGCCTAAGGTTCCAAAATCTTTTGAATCCCGCTTTTGATCAAAAAGTCTACCAAACCATGTCCAAATGACTTGAAATTTTGCACACACATCCAAAAAAACACAACGGACCTACTGCAACTCCCGGAATTCCATTCTGACCACTATATCAAAAATCTCACCTATCAATCGAAAAACGTCAAAATTCCAATTTTGCCAATTCAAGCCTAAACCTTCCACGGACCTCTAAAACACGTTGCAATCACGCTCCTAAGTACTAAATCACCTAACAGAGCTAACCAAATCATAAGAATTCTGATCCGAGATCATATACCAACAAGTCAAATCTTGGTCAAACCTTTCAAATTGAGAACTATTTCTTCAAAATTCATTTCGGTTACCCTAAAAACTAAAAACGATGATTTACATACGTCATAATACATCACACGGGGCTAGCCATACCCGAGAACTAGCAATCGAAGTTCAAAAGCTCAAGACGACCGGTCGGGTCGTTACATACTCCCCCACTTAAACATATGTTCGTCCTCAAACATGCCGAGCGTTTTTCCAAAAAACCATCAAATCATTGTGTAACCTTACCATGCACATACCCGGGGGTGATCCCACATCACCCTATCTCATATATTTACGATAACAAAATGTAACTGAAATTTCACAATCCAACCTAGCCCATAAACCTTAGAACACATTCCCACTTTTGAAATCATCTATACGATCAGAATCTCACATCTATACTTTGAATAAGTCCGAAGATGTTGTAAAAAACCATATCTGCAATCCTCAATGCAATCACAGGATATATCGCATAACTCATACACTTGTAGCGATAACTTCCAATCACGACAGTTGCACACACAATCGAATACCAATAATAAACCTCTTATCAATTAAAGTCTCATTCCAACAAATTCATATACTACCAATGATAAATGAAACACTTAGAAAGTCATAACCATTTCTCAGATCAACCATTTGTGAAGCCACTCCACCTTTGGCAAGGACCTTAGCAAATTTCTGAGCTGAACGTCGATATTATCCTTCCAACATGCTGAGATCGAATCTGTTTGGATTCATTCTAAAACCTGACAATCTCATCTAATCCAACACAACTACTCTGGTGACATGACATAACAATACCATCTAAAACCACAACTCATGCAACTCCCGCACCAATAAGCAACAATCCGAACAAGCTCAATTCACGAAAAATGACTCAAATAAGAGATTTGTACCGCAAACTCACCAGTACCACCACACAAAATGTTGAGAACCTATCACACATCGTAAAAACAGAACATACAAATCTAATCAGAAGGGTCATACCTCCACATAACTTCACTGCCATGCACGACCCTATCCAAACACTAGGCCATATGAAACACCTTAAGTCACTATGCTCAAAATCGACAACCACACGCAATTTGATTTCTAGAACCAAAGCAAATTATCATAACCACGTCGAAGAAATTGACATAATATTACACAAAGCCGAAAGGACACAACCGATACACCACCCGTCGAGCAATATGCAGTACTCTTCCCGCTCGACTTCCGCTATGAAACCCCAATAAACCACACCATATGTGCTTATACCTAACAAATTCCAATGCCTCAAAATACGTAAAGGTAACTTATAGATCCCCCAGGTCACTAATAAGCTCAACAACAATCAAATCAACACATCCCTCAACAATACAACTCGGAGTCAACCAAGCCGACTCAAGGTACACACATCCACATTGGCCTGCCAATGAACCCCTTATCAAGGAATCCCTGAAGTTGTTCCTTAAATTCCTTTAACTCCGTCGGTACCATACGTTGCGGTGCCCGGAACCAAATCAATACCGAAATCAACAATCTTGTCTGGCGACATGCCTAGTAGCAGGAAACATATTCGGAAGACCCCTCATCACCGGAACTGAATCAATGGAAGAAGTCTCTGCCCTGACACCCATTACGAAGGCCAAATAAGAAAGACAACCCTTCTGAACACTCCGCTGGGTCTTCAAAATGAAATCACCTTGCGGTGAACATAATCCGTCGAACCTCGCCACTTAATCTGTGGCATTCCCGGCATAGCCAATGTCGTCTTTTAGCGCAGCAGCACAGCATAACACAACACTGAGACAACCAATCTACACTCAATACCACATCCAAAATCTAATATACCAAGCAACAACGATCCACTCGGGTCTCCAAACCCCCAATAGTTACCACACAAGACCGATACACGTGACCCACAACCACAACATAACCTGTTTATGAGAACTCCCAGTCTCCAACTCCATATAGCACACGAATCACCATATTTGATCCCAATTCTCCCCTCCGAACACATGCCATACCTCTAATACCCAATCTTTCCACGAGATATACTCCGAGAATTCTTCCGTGCCACCAAGAAAACTCGAATATCGGTTGTCGATTCAACAAGAGAGTGCCGCAATACTAATGAAATATCATTAACTCAATCACATTGCCCTTTTTCTGAAATGTATACCCTCATCAAGCTACATCAATTCGTAATATCATTTCCCTAATCATTTGAACTGTCCATGCCACCTAAGAATTTGTGACCTTCCTTTTAAAATTGAATCGTGACCTTACACATGCAAATCTCAATCCTACACAACATACCGCA
Source organism: Nicotiana sylvestris (assembly GCF_000393655.2). NCBI lineage: Eukaryota > Viridiplantae > Streptophyta > Magnoliopsida > Solanales > Solanaceae > Nicotiana > Nicotiana sylvestris. The sequence goes on from NC_091065.1 coordinate 35,994,134, forward strand.
TATACCATACCATCCTAGGATAGACATGAGAACTTCATATCCCTTCCGAGCCACAAGAACTATGCACTCAACCCGCCAAGAACTTTCTATTGATCCCATCTAGAAGAAAATCACTATACATCCCATGCTCCTCACGCTCGTAGAAAATGTACATCTCTAACTGTAGTAGAAACCATTAAGAACTCTCCGAATTCCACTTGCACAAAACTAAACAGTCAGGATTGAATCCTTCTAACTCAACCAAGCTACGCAGGCCATTAAAACCCAAGAGCATTGCCGCAAAACACCTGTATAAACTCATTACCTCATAAGCATCCAAAGAGCTAATCATATCCTTACCATACCGATCCGGCCTACTACCAAGCTACCCTATCTATCCGAGTTTCCTTCTGATTTTCTTTCAACTTGATACTTCTTCTCGCTATAACACCACAATTCTCGACCCAGAATTGCCACACGAGACCCAAGCATAAAGCCACACCATCGTATGGTTCATAAGCCGCCGAATACTCTCTTAAATTTTTTCAAACGCACCACATTCAAAATACCTACCCTGAAGAGACTTCCTACGAATTTAAAGCCATTACTTTCACCTTCCTGATATTGGTGTGTAGAATGCGCAATCATATAAAAATACCATGAGTCTTGACACCCTCCAATGCAAACCTTAGTTTCTAGCCAGCTATACAACCTGAAAATCTCCGATTATTACATGTAAAATCTTGAACCCATTAGAACCAATTTTGAGAGCCCTCCACTCTACGCAAACCACAATTAGACCGATCAAACGGATCAAACAATTTGTGCCTCATTAGCACTCTAACATCGCAGAATGTAACCTCACCTTAATACAACCAAGCAACTTCCTGACCTATGCATCGAGCATCCTTTACCAATAACAACTCAAGTCATTTCGTGACTCTCATACACCCATAAAGCATAGCATAACCTTTATTGAAATTTCCTTTACTCGAGCCATCCTCGGTCTCAATCTCTGCAAGCCATAACTGACTCACCAGCATGCCTCAAACTAGAACCAACGTAGCACATAACCGTGCAATCACCTAATCAATAGCAGACTCCCCCACTTGGCTCAAAGCCATAGATCAAATCACATAATAACTCATAATGCCTATACTCTATCACTGACATAATACCTAGTGAGATTAACTCAATCCTTCATAAGTTCGTACAACACAGACCATCTAGTACCTCAAATCTCCTGCAAATCTCGCACCCGCCCTCGTAGCAGTCAAACCCACTCTCTTAGGCGACCCAAATTCAAATTGCAGCACATACATTTCACTAATAGAAGAGATCTTCCATCAGACCTCATAAGGATCACACAACTTCAGAACACTCCGCATGAGATAACCCACCTGCTTCACCTCAAACTAACATTTCTTTATACCTTCTACCGTCATAGACATTACGCAGTCACTTAATCTTCCTGAGTCCGAACTCATATCACAACGTGGAATCCACTTCACTCCCCCAACTAGAAAACATGAAAATATTCTTCACACACCCATTACTCGGGGCTATACCTCAAATCAAGATGGAAATCAAGCACCGGATAGTTCTTCTATCCTCAAGTAGACCCTTCTCGTAGCTTCCAAATCATATAAATATATCTCGCAGTCACATCATACTCATCACATAGTCATCCAGCCATCACTTCCACTAATATGGACACTATCGAACATATAAATTCAAAAAGCATGTGCTCACCTAATCAGAACCTTAGTGCTCCAGCTATAGGTAAAACCCGGCCTCAAGTCCTTCAGACTGGCCCAACATCAACACATAGAAATCACATCTCGCCCCTCGATTAGGGAATCACAAGCCATCAATGCACAGCTGATACCGAGCGCTCATGCGCGCATACGACCGTGTGGAAGGAATTCAAAGAGTTACATTTCAAGTTGAATCAAGGACGCACGATGAGAATTCAAGAATGTGATGTTTTTCCTAAAGGTTTTACAGCCTCCTAAGGATAAGTACAGACGTCTCCGTACTGATCCGCGAGACTCTACTAAACCTGATCACGACTCGTGAGACTTATGTAACCTAGGCTCTGATACCAACTTGTCATGACCCTAAACCCAGACCCGATCGTGATGGCGCCTCTCGTGAAGTCAAGGCCATCCGACACAACACCCAATTCATTTTAAACAATTAAAATAGTATAATTAAGTCATTAACATGATTAAATCTCAATTAAAACAATGTAATACTACAATCTGCGGAAGAACCAACACATCTCGACATCGGGGTGTCGCTAGTCATGAGCATCTATCGTAAGTCAACAAGTCTGGAAAGATTTTACAGATGCTATTACATAACTAGGACACGGGAAATAAAAATATGAGGGAGAAACACTAGGCTGCGAATGCCGAGCAGCTACCTAGTGGACTCTGAATACCCTGCTAAGCAATCAACCCTCACTGGAAGGACCAAAATCGCCCGAATCTGCACGTGGGGTGTAGGGAGTAAAGTGAGTACTCCAACTCAGTGAGTAATAATAATAAATGAAGATTGAGCGATAAGAAATCACGTAAAAGCACAACAACATGCTATAAAGAAGCAGAGTAAAATAAGTAAAGTGCAATAAAACAGTGAAATCTCATAAAACACCTTAGTTCAGTTTAAGCTTCTTTAAAATACCTTTTTAATATTTAAGCAAGTAAATGACAGGCAGCTAGAAAAGATAAACACATAAAAACTGCCCATCGGGCAAAATACCAACAGAATCAGCCCCTCGGGCAACATGGAACAATACAAGCCACTCGGCCTATATCTCATATCACAATGGTTACCCGCGCTCACTAGGCATGTGCAGACTCCGGGAGGGGCCCCTTACGGCCTAAGAGCAATATCAAGCCATCTCGTAGCATAATCAATAGGCTATTTGCCTCATATTAAGCCACCTCGTGGCGTACAACTCAGGCCTACGGCCTCATAATCATAAATCAGTCTATCCTCACAACACAGGCCCTCGGCCTTACTTAGTCAAAATCTCATAAGCCACTCGGGCAACAGTAAAACGTGATGCTCAGCTCAAATTATCATTTATAATATCATTTAATGTATTAAAATAGAGTAAACATGGATGAGTTATGAAAACAGTAGAATACAGCATGACTGAGTACAAGTATAAAGTCAAAATAGTGAGGAAATATCAGTAAAATTCCCTAAGGATCCAAATAGTTGGCACGAGGCCCAGATATGGCATTCAGCACAAAACATGATAATAGCAAATAGTTTTCAATCAAATATGTAGTAAAACAGGTATTCGGGATGGACTAAGTCACAATACCCAATGGTGAAGGACCCCACGCTCGTCATCTAGCATGTGTGTCACCTTGATATAGCACAACGATGTGTGATCCAGGGTTTCATACCCTCGGGACAACATTTAAAATCATTATGCACCCCAATCCGGTCCAAACTCTAGCCCACGATGCCTTTGCTCCTCGAATCGGCTCATCTCGCGTCGAATCCATCCAAAATCAGAATCACGACGTCAAAATATGCTAAGGGGACGAAGCCCATGCAAAAATAATCAACTTACAACATAAATCCCGAAATTAACCAAAACCCGAACCCCGGGCCTACATCTCGGAATTTGATAAAATTTACATCAATAGATTCCTTATCTCCCCATGAGTTCATACATATCAAAAGTACCAAAATCCGACCACAAATGGCCCCTCAAATCCACAAGTCAAGGTCTCCAATACCAAGCCCTAGTTTCCCAATTTTTAACCCTTAATTTCTATAATTACAGCTCTAATCTATGAAATAATACCATAGAAACGAGTTTCAGGTTCAACAATCTTACCTCCAGACATTATCCCTTGAATTCCTTTTCAAAATGGCTTCTCCAAGCTCAAACACGAATAAAAATTGTGAAGAAATAGCTCAAAATTGCGAACGAGACCTTCTTTACTTTCTGACCCAGGCTTTTCGCACATGCGGTCCTTTTCCCGCTTCTGCGGTCCCACTTTTGTGACCTAATCCACCGCATCTGTGGTTTTCACTTAAATGACCATTTTCATATTTGCGGTTAAAAACCATGCACCTGCGCTACCGCAGGTGCACCCACTTCATCGTTTCTGTGGTTCCTGATGATCCTCTTCTTGGCCGCATATGCGGCTGCCTTCCACTTCTGCGAGCATTGCACTTGTGGCCTCCCAACCGCAGGTGCGGTTATGATATCAACAATATGCTTCAGCTGCCCCAACTCAACTTCAAACCTTCCGTCAATCATTCGAAATCACCCCGAGGCCCCCAGGACCTCAACCAAAAGCACAAACTAGTCATATACCGATATCCAAACTCATACCAATCTCCAAAACACCTCAAACAACATCGAATCCATCAAATTACATCGAATTCAAGCCTAAGATTCCAAAATCTTCCAAATCCCGCTTTTTATCAAAAATCTACCAAACATGTCCAAATGACCTGAAATTTTGCACACACATCCCAAATGACACAGCAGACCTACTGCAACTCCCAAAATTCCATTCCGACCACTATATCAAAAATCTCACCTATCAACCGGAAAATGTCAAAATTCCAATTTCATCAATTCAAGCCTAAACCTTTCACGGACCTCCAAACACCTATCTGATCATGCTCCAAAGTCCCAAATCAGTTAACGGAGCTAACCAAATCATAAGAATTCTGATTCGAGTTCATATACCAACAAGTCAAATCTTGGTCAAACCTTTCAAATCTTAAGCTTCAAATTGAGAACTGTTTCTTCAAAATTCATTCCGGTTATCCTAAAACCAAAATCGACGATTTACATATGTCATAATACATCACAAGAGGTAGCCATGCCCGAGAACTAGCGAGCAAAGTGCAAAAGCTCAAGACGACCGGTCGGGTCGTTACACAACTGCTCCTAGAAATGTTCTCCAGAGCCTAGTAGTTGTAGTTCCTGTCAAGAATAGGTGATCAGATGATTCCTCCTGAGGGTTTTGACAACACCATCACCTGGACATATATATTTAGCCCTGCCGTTTCCACATGATATCAGTGATCAGTTTCAAGCTCTATAATTTCCATAGGAAGAATGATATCTTGAATGGTAAGCCCTTGATCTACATGTTCTTGAATTCTGGATTTGGATTTTCCCTATGCCTCACCAATTGCCAAGCACTACTCACAGTAAATCTGCCTGAAGCAGTAGGTTTCTACCAAGGTCTATGCCAGAATCCCTCACTACCTTCAATCTGTACCTATTGCTTGATGTGATCCGCAATGTCTTATGAATATGTCAGGTCTATCAGCTCCTCATTCCATCCATCTTCTTGTCTCAGTTCAACAACCTTTTGCAGCTCCTCATTGATGTGAAAATCTAGAGATACATTTTAATTTAGTTAACATGTTTTATTATATTTGTAAGAAAAAATATATGGGAGGAAGATGACTCATGATGAGTTCTTCATGGAGACTCACATCCAGAATAAGAAGGTACCGACAGATCCAAGTAGATGGGTCGAGGACCGGGCGGAGACTACATATGTAAATTTCAACTACTATAACTTGAAATTAATGTTTATAAGATTATGTATACGGTAAAATCGAAGGGTTCAATTTTCCATCGCTATAATGTCTCGAATGCTCGAAATCGCGATCGAGTTTCATCCCTCGACGGCCATCGGCCCTTGACCTCGGGGCAGTATGAGACCGACGATTACGGAAAGAAAGTGGGGAGTTCCCAAGACGTGGAGCCAGAACTAACAAAGTCTGTCAGGATAGTCTGAGCCCGTATCGTGGCATTAACTTGCTATCCCATCTCCGTATATTTGTAATAAATGCACTTGTACTATATTGGGATTCCCCCTCTTATATAAAGGGGATCCTTATCATTTTATAAATATCTGTTGCTCCATACTAAATGCATAAGAACATTCTCTCTTCTCTCTAACACATTCTCTTGATCTCGTTATCTCATTTATTGTTCATATTTATTGTGTTCTATTTATTGTTCTTAATTTATTGCTTATTATTGTCCGTAAGGAGCCGTCATTGATTTATTTGTAACTATTAGTCTCCATCGACCACCTTCGATAGTTCACAGCCGAGCTTCAGACTTGACCCCGAGATCCTCAAATAAGCAAGCTCGAGGCCCCGATTATTGATCATTCGGTTTGGTTACCGCCTTACTCTCAAGCACTTATCTCGGTTCTAAGTCTTTCACATAGCATCAACTTTCTAACAACTAGCATAAAAATAGATCACGTATTTTTAGAACCACTAAATCAAATTTAATTGTTATTACCATTTTCACAGTAAACAGTTAGGCGCCCACCGTGGGGCTAAAAATAATAGTGATTATTTTTTTGCTGGTTCTTTCACACTTTTTTTGCCCAAGATCTTGTTTCAGGTCAAAATGTCTGACTTAGTGAACAACAATCTGCCTGAAAATGTCTGACTCAGTGAACAACAATCTTGAGAACCACGGAGAAAATGGCGTGGATGTTCCAGGTGTTGGTGTACCACCATGAAACTCTGAGAACGCACCAAAACTGAATCATGTGGACGCGGTCTCATGCAATGCTCAACAAGTCAATGTAAGCTCCCACACTAACAGAAGCGTGCACCTAGGAGACCGACAAGAAGCTCATGAAACCCCAGCTAGGGATGAACGGGAGGTTAGCCTTTACGTTATTTTTGAAATGTTGCAGGCATAATAGATAGCGATCATTCAGCTACCAAGTCACCAGACGAAGACATCAAGTCTGTCTTCCTAAAGAAGTTCGGGGAAATACTCTCGAAAGGGGCCATAATGTGGTATCACAACCTAGCTCCTAACTCTATAGACTCATTTGCTATGCTGGCAGATTCTTTCATAAAGGCATATGCTAGTGCCATCAAAGTTGCAACAAGAAAGTCTGACGTCTTCAAAATCAAGCAGAGGGAGAATGAGATGTTGCGAGAGTTTGTATCTCGCTTTCAAATGGAACAAATGGAACTACAACCAGTCTCCGACAATAGGGCAGTACAGGCCTTCACTCAAGTTCTGAATGAGCGAAGCTCGGTGGCTTCGAAGCAGCTGAAATAGAACCTGGTCGAATATCCCGTTGTGACCTGGTCAAACGTTCACAATAGATATCAATCAAAAATCAGGGTCGAGGACAACCAACTAGGAGCCCCCTCGGGCTCGGTATACCCAAGCAAGATTCAGGCAAAGGATCCAAAGCCAAACAAGGAAAGGTACCAGCCATATACCGATAACAGGAGAAACGCCCCGATATGTAACATACCACGCAATGATCGAAGGATGGACCGAGGCCAGAACCCTCGGGGAATCGTCAACAGAGCAGGATTCGACAGGAACATGGGGCCAACGGGGGCACCTCGCTTGTCGGAGTACAACTTCAACGTAGATGTATAACACATCGTGTTCGCCATCAGTAAAATCAGATATGCCACGTGGCCCAGGCCTGTGCAGTTAGATCCTTTGCAAAGAAATCATAACTTAGTGTGTGAATATCACAACACGCACGGCCACAGGACCGATAATTGCCACCAGCTCCGAGAGGAAGTAGATAGGCTACTTAGTAAAGGTCACCTCCGAGAGTTCCTCAGCGACCGGGCAAAAAATCAACTCTGAGAGTGAGAGGCGGCCAAGAAGAACGAAACGAATGAGCCACAACATGTCATCCACATGATCTTGGGAGGCATCGATGCCCCACAGGAGCCCATGATGGGAAGAACAAAAATATCCATCACCAGAGAAAAGCAAACTCGGGATTATATACCCGAGGATGCCCTCACTTTCAGTGACGAGGACATCGAGACCTTATCTCACCCTCACAACGACGCACTGGTAATCTTTTTTTCTTGTAAATACTTGTGGATCCAGGTAGATCAGCCAACATTATCAGGTCAAGGGTGGTAGTAAGCTCGGCCTGCTTGACCAAATTGTACCCGCCTCCTAAGTCCTCAATGGATTCAACAGGTCAAGCGAAACAACAAAAGGGGAAATCACCCTCCTAGTCAACGTGGCCAGCACAACCCAAAATGCCAAATTCCATGTCATCGAGGGAGAAATGAGGTACAACGCCTTGCTTGGAAGGCCATGGATACACTGAATGAGAGAAGTACCATCCACCCTCCATAAGATGGTGAAATTCCCCACAAAAAATGGGATTAAGACCGTCTATGGGGGACAACATGCGGCAAGAGAAATGTTCGCAGTGCACGACATGGCCCCGACACCAGTACCTCCACCTCCGAAAGAGCTGAAGGATAAAAAAATAGTAAAATAGCGATAACAAGCTACACTCTCGGCTATCCCCAACTAAATAAAGTAGGGGATTGTACCGCGCCCTCATCACAAGCGACTGAAATATATCAGGGCTCAAAATATCGCTGGCACATTCTACACCAAGGTATGACCGTCTCCTTTCTTTTTCAATTACATTCTACATTGACCTAAGTGTAGATATCCGATCAAAATAGCCATAAAACTCCCCGACTCAAAGGCCTTAGGTTTCAAAAGCATGCGTTGTACTCTATTCCTTCGACCGGGGTTTTATCCCAAAAAGTGTTTTACCGGCAAGGTTTTTAACGAGGCAACACCCATATGCTACCTGAGGAAGACTCAACAAGTATTCAAGGTTTCTTTTGTAATCAACCTCGAATACTGGGAGGTATCTCCCGGGAAGGTCACCAACTCAGAGAAGCCAAGATACATCAAGAAGGGTCTCGGTAGGAAAATAATATACCGGGCTAAACGATCAAACGAACTGTGTCCGCATAGAACAACCGAGCCAGCAACAGCAAAAACATGTATACTTGTACCAAGTAATCAAAGAATACTTCCCAAAAGCATTTTGCATTTCAAGGAAGCTCGATATTTTTGCAAAAAACGGCTCCAAAGCCAAAAGGCGCTGATAACTAGGGATTATGGTTTATTTTACACTCCTTCTTACTTGAGTTTTGACTAAAAATGTGTACAAAATAGTCCCAAAGGCTTACATATTTTACTTTTTGAAGGGTTTGGTCAAAAAGGGGACAATTAGTCATAACCAACTCAAAAAGGAGTAAAACATGCACAATTACCAAGAACAAGTCCAAGCATAGTGCAACAGATCCACCGTGGCCGCATTCCATTCAGTGCCGTCCGCAGTGAGGAGATTCACAGAGGTGCTTATTTCAAAACTCAAGCAATACGGCCGTAAAGCAGTTTGTGAAGAAGGAGTTCAGAGAGTAGGAGTTTTGGAGATTAATGCCAAAGCGGTCCATGGTGGCCAAGTTCAGAGAGCATAGACTTGAAGCCAAACAGCCTCACCGCGGCCGCACTCTATTTCTTGCGGTCCGCGGTACCCCCGCAGGGGTATTTTTGTCCAAAAAATTTGGCCTAGTATAAATACTCTCTTTTCCCATTTTTAGGTCAAGAGTTGTAATCTAACTTTCAGCGGCGCTCGTGAACAATGGTTTTTGACCATTTTGAGTAATTTGTAGCTACTTTAACACGGAAATTTCTTTATCTTAGTTTGTAATTAAATCTTATGGGTTTTTCTTCATCTATTTCTTTGTTTTCTTCTAATATCATGAGTAGGTAGACCCATTATCTAAGGTTGTGGCTCAACCCTAGTGTGGGTATTTTATGGGTCTTGAGTTTTAAGGCTTGAATGTCTATAGGTGTTTGATATTTGGACTAATTTGTGTTTTCCATGTTGAATTAGTGGTTGCAAATACTAATTTGTGCCTTTTTGACTTGGGCTCTTCTTGAGAAAGAAAGCTTGAGTCTAGGAAAATTAGTCCAACAAGGAATTGGGGCGTATTCAAGAGATTGATAGCCCCAATTAAAGGGTTAACTCTAAAGATAGTAATACCCGACTTGAACCTCAATTGCTTGCACAAATTATCATACCCAATTGGTCTTGAGAAAGTCAATTAGGGCAAAATCACTCAAACTACCGAGAGGTATAGAGTGAGAAGTTTCGTGCATTGGCTTTATCGTAATTCCCAACATGACAATCTTGCATTAGACTCGAGAACTCGTCAAGTATCCACCTAGGAGAAAGTCACTTCCCTACTGCCTCTTTAACCATTTAGACAACCCTTCAAGTATCTTACTCTTAGCTTAATTTAGCATCTTATTAGCATAAAATTAGAAGAAATATCAAAACCAATGATGTTTGGAAGAGTAATTAAGAGCAATTACACATCTCTAGTTTAGATAGGAATCCAATTCCCACTTCTAGCTCCTTATGGAATCGATCCCGACCATCTCGGGTAAAAGTTGCTTCGACCACTCTCGCTACTTTGTAGTGGTGTAGGGTTGGTGCCGAACACCATGGTCACAATGCATTTTGTGCGGTCCGCAGTGGACCACTGCGGCCGCATTGCATTTCTTGTTATCCGCAGTGGACATCTCACCAATGCCTCTTATTTCTGAGTACCGTGGACCGCGGTGCCATTTTGTGTGGACCGCGGTAGGTAGGTGAGAGGGGCCCTAGTTCCTTTTTCTATAAATAGGCCCTGATGCCCTCATTTCAAACTTTTCGACCCTTTTGGTCTCAATAGTAAAAAAAGTACTATTCATCACATCTAACTGCACGAATTCAATTGTTGAGTTTCATTCATCTACATTGCATCTCACTCATGGTACTTTTAAACTTTCCTTAGCTTTTAAATGTTTTTTATTTTCTTTTAAATTGTTAGTTCTTCGATTCTTCTCCAATGTTTCTTTAATTTTTAGCCTAGGGTTTTATCAGTTGTTTAGATTAGGATTATTAATTAAAAACACTAACTGAGCACCTAGGGGATCAATAATAGGTGAAAAATTGGACTAAATGAAAAATTGAAACCCTACATTAGTGTTGCTAGGCATAACTTACCGCGGAGTGCGGTGGATTTTGTGCGGTCCGTGGTGCTTCAATGCGGTCCTCAATGCTATTTTGTGTGGACCGCGATGATGGAACTTCTGAAAGCTGATAATTGAGGACTGCGGCCGTGATGGATTTTGTATGGTCTGCGGTGCCTCAATACGGATACCAATACCATTTGTGTGGTCCACAGAGGCCTTTATCAGAGAGTGGATAGCCTGACACCTACCTCAGTGCGGACCGTGGTAGCTTCTTTGCGGCCGCACTTTATTTTGTGCGGTCCGCGGTCTGCAATTCTACTTTTCATTTTCAACTGTCTGCACTTTTATTTTGCACTGCTTCATATAATACTGGGATACTAATAAAAACAGAATGCATTCTCCTTGCATATAATGGTGAAATCACGAGGCAAAGGCGATAAACAGACATGGAAAGGAGAGTCCTCCTGGGGTAGGGGACGAGGCATGATTAGATTGACCCAGCAAGCCCGACAAGCCATCAAAAACACCAGAAGGATCATAAAGGCTACTGATAGAGCTATTGACCATTCAGGGAGTGAATATGAGCCCTCCCGGGAGGCATCCGACTCAGACTCCGTGCCATAATATTTTCCTGACTGGACGGAGAGGAATAAATTGAGGGATACACCTCTGGGCTCTCCTACTACCCAAGCATCAGTGCACATATCTTCTGAGTCGTCTGAGGGCTCAACTGTGGGTAGTGACAATGCATATTCTACCTCACCTATAGCTTCACTATCGGAAGAGGACCCTGTAGAAGAAGAATGAGGGGGTGAGCCCTAAGTAGGAGGGGTGGAGAGAACCAGGAACCCGGAGGCATGGCAAGACAGGTTTGTGAGTGAAGTGGCCTACCACAAGTTCAGAGAATGGTGGCCCGAGAGTAAGTTGATACCTGAGCGGAAATTCATCACAAAGGACCTTTTGCCTCATAACCCAATGTGCTGAGGCAGTTCAGAGAGAGAGCAGACTGGGATTATTCCATAGGCCATGTGGAAGATGCAGTCAAGGAGTTCTACACTAATGTTGCCCACATCAAAAAGGGCACCACAGTGACTAAGGTGCGAAACTTTAAAGTAAAGTTTGATGACAAAACAATAAATGACTACCTGGGCTTCCTAGAGGAGGATGAGACATTGTACTTAGACAAGGTGGCATTGGGTGAGGCTAGTCGTCCTTGGTTAGTAGAGTACTTGGCAATCCCAGGTACCATCCTAGCTTGGTTGACCACGGGAGTGAAAATTCTGAGGAGGACCCTGAACTTTGAAGTAAAAGGGTGGGAGACATTTGTTTGTATCATGATAGACCCCATCACTCACGACAACATTCTTCCTATCTCCCGGTCTATATTGGTAGCATCTATCATGGTGGGGTACCCGATCAACATCGGGAATGTGATGTCCAGGGTGATTACACGGGTGGTGAATGAAGGTGATAGATCCTACCCCTTCCCAAATTTCCTGACCATGTATTTTGAGGATCTAGATGTGGAGAAGAGAAGATTTGATGTGAAAGTGAAAGCCAAGGCACCTTTCTTCTGGTACAGCACCAAGGGTCCTGACAACCCCAAGGACCCTAAAGGCAAAGCCACTACTTCAACTGGCCAGTCTGAAGAGCCAGTAGCAGTAGTGGCTCCTACTCAGCCTTCTTCAGCCACACCTGACATGGCTCCAGGACCTTCCACTTCAATAGTTTCAGATATCCCCTCATCCATAGCATATCCTTTGACTGCCCACTTCCTGAGCCAGACCCTTGCCAGTATCAACAACTAGATGCAGACAGCCACTTCTAAGCTGTCTGTACTTTCTACTTCGGTGGCAGCCCAGTCTGCACCTCCTCAGCCATAGGTCCCACAGTTAGTGGAGGACACTCTCAAGGAGCTTCTGGAGAACCAGAAGAAGCTCTTGGAGAACCAACAATTAATATTGGACGTTTTGGGTTCACACAGAAAAGCATTGAAGGATTTGGCCAAAGAAGCAAAGAAACTAAGGAAGACTCGAGCATCCAAGGAGTCGGTGAAAGAGTTGAGAGTGGAGGTGGAGAGGTTGAAGGCGGATCACTTGTCTTTGGACCTTCTGTTACATGACCTGGCTTCAGCAGCCCAGCCTGAGCCAGACAGAGAGGCCACCCAAGAGGAAGAGGGTGATTCCCCATACGGATGATGCTATTATAGAGTTGAAGGACCTGCGAGGAGGCTCCTCTAGCCACCCCCAGATTCTAGTACAGGTCCAGGACTAAGTACAGGCCCAGTCCCAGTGGAGACACAGATTACAGGAGCCAGTCATATGTTCCCGAGCATACCAAGGACCCAGGGACCCAGACTCAGGATCATATGCAGATAGAGGGCCAATAGGGAGTTTCTTTTTCCTCTTTATCTTTTTTGTGCTTATTTTGGTTAGTTAGCATTGAGGAAAGTGCTAGCTTTCATTTGAGGGGGTAGCCCTATTTGGATGACTGTATATATGACATTACCTTTTTCTTTATGCTTTCTTTTTACTTTTGGTATGTACATAATTTTATCATTTTATTGCACTTTTCATACTTTTTACTTTTTGTCTGTATATAACGTTACTTTCTAATGTATATATTCATTTCATTTTCCCTTATGTATATTCGACTAAATCCCCTCTTGTATATATTCATTTTACTTTCTGCATTTTTCCTTTCATAGCTTCTTATTTTATTTTTGTAGATTCTTGTTTTGAGTTTTTGCGTACAATAAGCCTTTGTTTTTTTAATGTCACGGTTCTTTCCAAAGGTGGAATTTGTGTGAACCAGGTGGCTCTTACCGATGATGGATGACATGACAACCTTCTTAAGGGTTTGAGTCTTTTTTTTTGCTTTTTGTGTAAATAGTAGTTAGTGAGTAATGGTGCCTTAGGAAAAGCTTCACTTAGGCCTAACACATTTGCCTTTGATCCTATGGTCAAAAACAAATTGTTATGTATAGGATGGTGAAAGTTGTGACCTTGAGACTCTTGTGTTGGCCGATAATCATCAAGTGGTTTTTCGGGACCATTGTGTTGCTCAAATATTAGCTAAGGTTGTTGTGGGCGTACCCCGACTTTGTCTTTTTAGCAATCCCATAGCTTGTGTGGTGAGAATTTGAATTACAAGTCCAAATCCCGAGCCATTAGTCTAGAACTTCCCCTGAATGTTTGTCTAGGCAAAATCCTAAGTGTAATTTGACTTGAGATGTGATTATAGGCTCTCCTTGATCTGAATGATATCTTGAACACTTCCATAGCCTACCAATGATAATATCCCTAGTCAACCCTTTTGAGCCATAGACCTTTTTCTTTCAAAAACAGCGCTACAAGCCTTTACCCGTTCCAAAAATACCCTCTCTTGGCACCCGATCTTTCCTTAGCACAAGGCAAAAGTATAAGTTTGGGGGGAGAGATGAGGAATGCAACAAAGTGGTAAAAGGTACGAAATGAAGAAAAGGAAAGGCAATGGAAAAGAAAGAAAATCAAAAAGATAAAAAGAATGATCAATGTAGGAAAAAAATTAAAAAAATGAAGGATTCAATAAAAATAAAGCGATGAAAGGTGTAAAAAGTTGAGAAAGGAGAAAAAGGTTTGAAATGAACAATAAAGAGTGACATTGTGTCTCTCTAACCCCTAAGAAAGGAGTTAAATGACTTAAAAAGTCAAGAGAATATGTGCCAAAATGAAGCATATTGACGTGCTAAAGGGAAGATCGAACCTACTTAGACCAAACATTTCCTACCCTGAACCAAAAGCCTTCACTATATCTCCACAAAAGCCCTATATGATCTTGAGTTGAATGAAGCTTACATTAGTGGTGACTCACATAAGGGGCAAGCTTATGGTACTTAGAGCCGGACTTGTGACCTTTCTTTGAGAGAGATGAGTGTGTTTCCACTATCCTTGTTCTAAGTGATACAATCTAAAAGTGAGGTTTGCTTAAAGAGAGTTGAGGAGTATGAGTTTGGGTTCCACAATGACCAAAGTAGTAGAAAAAGTTTCTTTGATGGGTTGAGTCAATTCTTGATGCTCTTGTATCGCACTAAATCAATGGTGTTTAGAAGGTCGAATGTTGTTAATGATTCATTTGAATCGAGGGCAATTGTTAGTCCCAGTTGATGCTAGATGAGGTCACTTTAGGTTAGCTGAATTTTCTTGGATTTACTCTTAAGGGGGTGGGTCTTATTTCTTTTGCTTGAGGACAAGCAAAATATTAAGTTTGGGCGAGTTGATAACTATGAATTATTGTTTATTTTACACTCCTACTTACATGAGTTTTGACTAAAAATGTGTACAAAATAATCCCAAAGGCTTACATGTTGTACTTGTTTGTAGGGCTTGGTCAAAAAGGTGACAATTAGTCATAACCAGCTCAAAAAGGAGTGAAACATGCACAAGTACCAAGAAGAATCCAAGCACAGTGCAACAGATCCACTGCGGCCGCATTCCATTTAGTGCAGTCCACAGTGAGGAGATTCAGAGAGGTGCTTATTTTGGATACTCAAGCAATGCAGCCGGAAAGCAATTTGTGTGGACCGCAATAGCCTCACCGCGGCTGCAATCGAGATTGTGCAGTCCACAAAGAAGGAGTTCAAAGAGTAGGAGTTTTGGAGATTAATGCCAATGCGGTCCACGGTCCTTTTTGTGCGGACTGCAGTTGAAGCCACTGCGGCTGCGGTGCATTTTATGCGGCCCGTGGTGGCCAAGTTCAGAGAGAATAGACTTGAAGCCAAACAGCCTCACCACGGCCGCACTCCATTTCTTGCGGTTCGCGGTACCGCTAGAAAATTTGGCCTAGTATAAATACTTTATTTTCCCATTTTTAGGTCATGAATTGTAATCTAACTTTCAGCGGCGCTCGTGAACAGTGGGTTTTGACCATTTTGAGTAATATGTAGCTACTTTAACACTGAAGATTCTTTATCTTAGTTCGTAATTAAATCTTATGGGTTTTTCTTCATCTATTTCTTTGTTTTCTTCTAATATCATGAGTAGCTAGACCCATTAGCTTGGGTTGTGGCTCAACCCTAGTGTGGGTATTTGATTGGTCTTGAGTTTTAAGGCTTGAATGTCTATGGGTGTTTGATATTTGGACTAATTTGTGTTTTCCATATTGAATTAGCGGTTGCAAACACTAATTTGTGCCTTTTTGACTTGGGCTCTTCTTGAGAAAGAGAGCTTGAGTCTAGGAAAATTAGTCCAACAAGGAATTGGGGCGTATTCAAGAGATTGATATCCCCAATTAAAGGGTTAACCCTAGAGATAGTAATACCCGACTTGAACCTCAATTGCTTGCACAAATTATCATACCCAATTGGTCTTGAGAAAGTCAATTAGGGCAAAATCACTCAAACTACCGAGAGGTATAGAGTGAGAAATTTCGTGCATTGGTTATATCTTAATCCCCAACATGACAATCTTGCCTTAGACTCAAGAACCCGTCAAGTATCCACCTAGGAGAAAGTCATTTCCCTAGTGCCTCCTTAACCATTTAGACAACCCTTCAAGTATCTTACTCTTAGCTTAATTTAGCATCTTATTAGCATAAAATTAGAAGTAATATTAAAACCAATGATTTTTGGAAGAGTAATTAAGAGCAATTACACATCTCTAGTTTAGATAGGAATCCAATACCCACTTCTAGCTCCCTATGAATTCGATCCCGACCATCTCAGGTAAAAGCTGCTTCGACCAATCTCGCTACTTTGTAGTGGTGTAGGGTTGGCCCTGATCAGGCACCCCAAACACTCGGGGACTGGCATCAACAACTCGAAACAATGCAACCCCCGGGTTGGAGATCCTAACTCATAAGCCCTCAATGAGGCAACATCAAGATCACAAAGTGGTTCCAGCGCCAAAAATGTCCCGAACACTCGGGGACTGGCATCAAAAATTAAAGGCTACACGACCTCCAGGTCGGAAACTCCAAAATTGCAAGCCCTCAATGAGGCAATACCAAGTTCACAAATAATGGCTCTCGAGCCGAGAAATCCCTAATGACTCGGGGACTACCGTCAATCGCCATCTCCATCGATTTATCTAAACCTGAGGACATAAGACAACATGCGGGAAGCCTCGGTTTCGTAAGACCTATATAAGGAAACAACAATATTTGGAAGACCTCAAGCAAGGCATGAACCATACTTGTACCAAGTATCCAAAACTGTAAGACCTCAAAGGCATGTAAAACTTATAAGACATTACTAAAGGCATAAACCTGATCTCAAAGTTTCGGTTATATATCGAACTTGTAAGACCCCTAAAAAGCATACACTCGATATAGATGTTGAAACTACTTCACTCGGACTTAAAGGCTCCGGACAAACACAAATGACTCCGGTCACAAGGATGTACCAGCCAAACTAACGTGACTCGGGGATGCCTGACCGTTGCTATAAATCACAGGCCTTTAATTACTTCGAATATACTTCGAAAAGAATCAGTTAAACAGGCTACCCTTCGACCACGTTAGCTCCTAAATACTGGCTTTGAGATACTCAACCTCCGAGCCAAACCTCCCGAGGTGCTCGATCATCGCCATATAACGATACACAATTGAGGTTTTTTATTAATCCGTCGAAGAGCCAGGCAAACATTATTTCAAAAAGTCCTTAAAAAGGGAAAATTAAAGCCTATATAAAAGGTCGCATCGACCTAAGGCACAAGAGTCATTGCTGCCAACCCACATAAAAGGTCACATCGACCCAAGGTGTAAGAGCCATTGTCGCCAGCCCACATAAAAGGTCGCATCGACCCAAGGCATAAGATCCATTGTCGCCAACGCACATAAAAAGTCGCATCGACCTAGGGCGTAAGAGCCATCGTCTCCAGCCCACACAAAAGGTCGCACCGACCTAACGTGAAAGAGCCTAATGGCCAGCTTGCAATTCAAAAACTTGAGCGTCGAATGAGCTCAAATCAAAACCTGATTCGGAGGCTGAACCCAAAATAGCTAACTGAATATGCCTAAGAGCAAAAGCGTAAGAGCTCAAATACTGGCTTATACTAAAAGGTCACATCGACCAAAAGCGTAAGAGCCACTGTTGCCAGCCTAAAATTCAACAACTTGAGGGTCAAATGAGCTCGAGTCGATACCCAACTCGGGGACTGAGCCCAAAACAGTTGACAAAAACATGCCTAATAGCAAAAGCGTAAGAGCTCAAACGCCGGCTTATTCTAAAGGCTCACATCGGCATAGTGCGTAAGAGCCTATGGGCTAGCCCAATGAGCCTCAAGGACATACTATGAATCTAAGGATTCCTCCTAACTCAAAGACCAGTTCATCTGGCTAAATTTGAGACAGAAAGAGACATAGAAGAAATAAAACCGCAAGGTTTTCCTTTGAACACATGTACGAAAAAACACATGCTCCGTTTACAAACGTGCTTTGAAAATGCTATATACATAATCAAAAAGTAAAATCTACATATCCTTGGGGCTATGGCCTATCGGCCTCATCTTCGCTGTCCCCGGTGTCAGACAGAAGTAACCGAACACTACGCTCGTCCGCCCTCGCCCGCGCCAACTCTTTCGAGAGGTCGAATCCCCTAGCACGGATCTCCTCGAGGGTTTTCCTCCGAGACTTATACTGAGCATATTCTTTGCTCTTGTCTTCGTGGTCAAGGATCTTTCTTCAGCTCAGCTTGGGCATCAGCAGCATTCTTCAAATAGACCGCCAGCTTCTGGTCAGCCTTAGTTCGGCTCATTACATCTTCAGCCCAGGCATCCACAACCTCGGCATTTATCTTCAAGAGCTCAGACTCGAGCTTCGTAATCATATCTATTCGAAGCAAGTTATTATCAAAGCAAAGTTGAACTTTAAGGGCGGAATCTTTAGCCAGAGCACCCTTCTCCGCCGAAGCCTGAGCGTCTGCCTGAGCCTTTAACTCATCATACTCACGCTTGGCTCGGCCAACCTTGTCCTGAAGGTGCTCCAAGTCCTCCTTTTTTTTCAAAAAAAATGAACGAAACATTAGCCTCAGGAGATAGAAGAAGGAACGCACACTCGCTCGGAACTAAAACTACCTGCTCCTTCAAATAGTTCTCATAATTCAAGCTCCGACTCGCCTCATACCGTAAGCATGATAACTCTACTTCCCTTTCACCACAAAGGAGCCTAAGGGATTTCTCCTCATCCAGAGCTTTCCGCAGCCTGGCCTCACGGTGAAGCAGCTCCGACTTAAGCTTGTCAAAATCCTGCAAAAGAAAACTCAATAAGGAAGGGAAGGCACAAAACTTAAAAGGCTTGTGCCAAAACTCACCACAGAATGAAGCCGCTAGGCTTCCTCGAAAGTCGAGCGCACATCTGCTAGCCTAGCTCCCTCAGCTCCGAAAGAGTCGACCGCGGTCGGGGCACGGTTGCTTGGTGCATATGATCCCGGGATTCGAGTATCCCTCAAAATACCTCCGACAGAAAAAGAAGACAACAACGGAGTAGAAACCGCGTCTCCAAAACCAGAAATCACGGGCGTGGCAGGCTCAGTCAATACTTACACTTCAGGCCCTCGGTCCAGGCTCCCTTTCTTTGAGCATTGTCGCCCTGCAAAGGTATCGCTTGCTTATTGTTATCATTCTTTAGCCTAGAAGCTAGCAATCCTTCTCCATCTCCAAGAGGGCACGGCCTCGCCTCAGAAGGCTCTCTGATGCCTGCAACAACAGGGTTAGTACGCAAAAAGAGAAAATGTTTTTCTAACTAAAAGAAGGAAAGGGAACAGATCGCACAGTGCATACCATGATGTTTTGCTCCACATCTTCCACCAGACAAAGCTTGCCAGTTACGCTCATCGCAGGTCGAGTGGGTCTCCAACTCCTGAGCCCAATCTGGCAGATCAGGGACCTCACGCGGCATCCATGAAATTGCTGCAGAAGAAGGAAAGAACGAACATTTATGGGAAACTCCTTTGCTATAATTAAAAAACTGCGAAGGCACGAATGTACCACTTACGTGTATAATTCCATTCCTCAGGGAATGGTATAAGCTCCATGGGAATAATATCAACAGCCCGTACTCGGACGAATCGACTCATCCACTCCCAACCTACATCTTCTCCATCATTAACAACAAAAGACATGGTCGACCGCCATCGTAAAGTTAGCAGACCTCAATGATGAAAAGGCTGGTATAGCCTGATAAGATGACTAAGCATAAATTCAAACCCTGCCTTCTCCGAAAAGAACCTCATCATCGACACTATTCGCCAAAATGATGGGTGAATCTACCCCTAGGTAACCTGATACTTTCGACAGAAGTCAAGAACGACCCTATCAAAGGGGCCCAACATGAAAGGATATGTGTACACATTCAAAACCCCTCGGCGTGGTCCGTAATACTCTCATCCAGGGAAGGTACCTGCAGTACTACCTCTTACCCCCATCCGCAGTCTTTCCTCACCAACTCAAGGTGTCCCTCTCCTATCGAAGAAGTAAACTTCAAGGTATGCTCCCGTTGATCCTGAGAATCAGGGTACTTTCCGAATGAAAAGTCCCCTCTCGAAGCAAAATGCCCCGAGTTAGGCCCGCCTAGCATCAGCGACACTTCGCCAACTAGGCAAGAGCCGAAAGCGGAACTCCCTCCTCCCTGCCCAACGGATCCTGGTGTAGCAGTCATGACTACAACAAAATTAGAGAATTGGAGCAGGAATTTAGGCCAAAGCATTAATACTGAAATAATGAAATCCTAATGCAGGAAAAAAGGGTAACTTCTCACAATGGTGGAATCTCCACAAGGGCGGAAGTAACCCTATATATGAAAAGAGCGGCGATGATCCACCTGCCTTAGAGGCCGATAAAAGTGCTAGCCGAAATCACTTTAGGAAGATGTGATAGCGGGATCACCTCGGTCACTTTACAGCTGTATCGTCCATTCGACGAATGTCGTGTGACATTTTAGGGTCGGAGACCCCCGCACCAAACAAGTCCTGAGATGGTACCTGATCTCAAGGACCTCCACCAAAAAGAAGAAAGGCTCCAAGAAGCCATTAATATCACTACAAATCCCGAGATGGTACCCGATCTTGAGGACCTCCATCGAAAAGAAGAATGGCACCAAGAAGCCATTAATATCACTACAAGTCCTGAGATGGTACCCGATCTCGAGGACCTCTACCAAAAAGAAGAAAGGCTCCAAGAAGCCATTAATATCACTACAAGTCCCGAGATGGTACCCAATCTCGAGGACCTCCATCAAAAAGAAGTTAGGCTCCAGGAAGCCTTTGGCATCATAGCAAGTCCCGAGATTGTACTTGATATCGAGGACCTCCATCAAAAACAAATTAGGCTCCAGGAAGCCTTTAGCATCATCGCAAGTCCCAAGATGGTACCCGATCTCGAGGACCTCCATCAAAAAGAAGTTAGGCTCCAGGAAGCCATTGGCATCATCGCTAGTCCCGAGATGGTACCCGATCTCGAGGATCTCTCCGAGGGGCCATCGATATCATTACAAGATTCGAGATGGTACCCAGTTTCGAAGGCTCCTCTCGAGAGGAAAATAAGCGCTTAAAACTCAACTCATATGGGCTTGGCCTCGGGGTACCATCTAAAACCGGATAGGCCCTTGTCCAGGATCTATCTACAATGCCATAAGGCTATCTATACTAAGTTCAAAACAAGTTTCCAGACGGCCCGAGTTTGAGAAAACCCCCACTTTGGGACTGTTCCCAAAAGCCTAAGGGCAGTCTCCATTCTCGGGCTTTCGAGCCAACTCCCCCCACCCCCCACCCCACCCCCACCCTCCCAAGATTATCACAGGGTCAAAGGGCTAAGTCTCGGTCTAAGGGTTCGAATCCCTACTCTCATTCAACTCGACGACTCAAGTTTATCAGTCCATCTTGGGCTCGGCCCAAACGACAAAGGGTTTCGCGGGGAGCCGTGTTAATCAACCAAAGGTCAGAAAAAATATTCACAACCAGACACGATATTTGCACCAATCGATAGAGTAATGCACTCAAGTTCTTCACAAGTATAGATAAAGGGAAAATAGCATACATCAGAGACAAATTAAAGAAATATTTTTATATTCACTTGATTATAAAAGCCTGTGAGGGGTCCTTACATATAATTACAAAATCCCACAAGGGGTCTTTACACAGAAACAAAGAAGTAACATTATACATGTAGTAAAAGCCAAGAGCCTAATTTATTCTCGAGGGTTCATCCTCGGCGGAAGTATCTTCAAGCATCATCCCCTCGGGTATGCATCCTCAGCGGCAGTATCTTCGACCGCTACCTCCTCGGGGGTCTCATCTCGGTCCTCCAAAATGGTATCTCCAAGGGAGAAGATGAAGAAGAGGAAAGGGAGAAGATAAAGAAGAGGAAAGTGGAAAGATGAAGAAGAGGAAAGTGAAGAGGCAGAAAGGGATGAAAAAATGCCATAACCCGCCAAAGAGCAAAGGCTTTCACCAGGCCAGGAAGATCATGGCCCAGTAGAAGACTTGGGGGGCGATGGCCTCACTTGCACGGTACTTTAAGTCCACTTCTTGGGACATTGTGTTGTGCAAGCTACCGGCTAGAGGTACCTATTCACCCCACGGAAATCAAAAGGGGTGAAATGCCACACCAGGCCGGAGTAGGAAGGTGAGCAGCGGTGTATAGTCCGAACACCCTTGTGAGCAGCGATGTAGAGTCCAAATACCTTCCCAGGATAGAAAAAATTGGCATCCCTATATCCTCGTCTCAAGCCAACAACGACAGCAGTAACAACAACAACAACAATAAGAAGTTGGTGTAATCTCGCTCAGTAAGGAAGAGCCCCGGGAAAAAGCCACGGCATAACTGATGAGAACGCCACCAGGCAACTTTGAGGCCATGGGCCTCAGACATGGGAAACGATAGTGGATGAGAATGGAGAGAAGAAATGGGACAGGCTGATTGAAGAACACTTGAATAAAGAATTGGTTCCAGAAAGCCCCCATTTATAGAGAAAGGGCAGAGTAACCGACGGGCACAATCAATACTCTTTTGAAAAACGTGACTGACGGCACTATCAATTTCCTTGAAAAACGTATCGGCAGGCGCAGTTAATGTATTTTTGGAATTGAATAGGTAGCGATATTGTCACTTAGAAGTACGAGGATCGACATTGCATTAAAAGGTGCTGAAAAGACAAGTCAGCGGGACGCCTCAGTTGCCATAAAAGCCTATGTCATGAGTATGACATCATCAGTATAACATTATCAGGGGAAATTCGGAAAGATGGTTATCAAAGTCATTTCTTATCATTCTACTCTAAAAAATGCAGGGACTATATGTATACGGTAAAATTGGAGGGTCCAATTTTCCATTGTTATAACGTCTCAAAGGCTCGAAATCGTGATCGAGTTTCATCCCTCGAGGGCCATCGATGCTTGACCTTGGGGCAGTATGAGACCAACGGTTACGGAAAGAAAGTGGGGAGTTCCCAAGACGTAGAGCCAGAACCGATAAAGTCTGTCAGGATAGTCTAAGCCCGTATCGTGGCATTAACTTGCTGTCCCATCTCCATATCTTTGTAATAAATGCACTTGTACTATGTTGGAATTCCCCCTCTTATATAAAGGGGATCCTTGTCATTTTGTAAACATCTGTTGCTCCATACTAAATGCACAAGAACATTCTCTCTGCTCTATAACATATTCTCTTGATCTCGTTATCTCATTTATTGCTCATATTTATTGTGTTCTATTTATTTTTCTTCATTTATTGCTTATTATTGGCCATAAGGAGCCGTCATTGATTTATTTGTAACTGTTAGTCTCCATCGACCACCTTTGATAGTTCATAGCCGAGCTTCAGACTCGACCCTGAGACCCTCGAATAAGCAAGCTCAAGGCCCGATTATTGATCATTCAGTTTGGTTACCGCCATACTCTCAAGCTCTTATCTCGATTCTAAGTCTTTCACATAGCATCAACTGTGTAACAACTAGCATAGAAATAGATCACGTATTTTTAGAACCACTAAATCAAATTTAATTGTTAATACCATTTTCACGGTAAACAGATTATATAGTTAATAATTTTCTATCTTCTAAATAAAGGGTCGCTACAAGACTAATGTGGAGGAGTACACTCAAAGATTTCCACCGAATGAGCAAGGTGAGCCACCACCCATTTCAGACGAAGAAGCGCAGAAGATATGTTTGGATGTTGTTGGTGGTCCTAAAAAGAGTATAGCATACGACCTTCTAGAGAGATCATTCTGGCACTACAGGAATGGATTGCAAGGTATAGGGACTTTCGCCCAAGGCGAGGCAATTGATAGGTCGACCCTCGCGTCTATGGAGAAGAAGATCGCAAAGCTGAGAAAAAAGCTTGAAGAGACAAAGGCTAGAGAACAAAAGAGAGATAAACAATTTGATACCCTTCAAGTTTAGCTAGAAAAGAGGGACCAACAATTTAATGTCCTTCAAGGTCTGCTGGCCAATATTCTTGCTAGTGTTGCTTTCCCCATTCCCTGGTTTTGTGATCCTTCCCCAGATGCTAGTCCTTCTGGTCATGATCCTTCCAACCATGTTGATGATGAAGCTTCTAGTAGTGGATATTGTAAGGCCCCGTAAAATTTCACCTAAAATCTGGGTTTTCGTGGTGCCAAGGTAAACTTATATTGATAATTGTAGAGATTCTTCGTGGCGAGCTGGTCTGAACAGCGCGTTGGGGAGTTGAAAATTTTTTTTGGCAGATCAAGGCATTTTTGCGGTCCATTCTATGATCGCAGAAATGATCTGCGAACCATAGATCCGCGGCAGAGTAAAGCAATGAATTGGCCAAACTTTGAGAGTTATTTTGTGGTCAATTATGCTGCTGCATAATTGTTTCGCGGGATGCACATTCATCGCAGAAGCCAGCATGAGAAATTTTGGAAGAAGGTTTTGTGGTCCCTTCTGCAATAGCAGAATTGGTATGCGGACCGCAGGCTTGTCGCATACCTACAAAGAAATACCCAGTTCTGGAGGGTCATTGTGCGGTCCATTTTACGGACCACAGAAGTGTTATACGATCGCATATGCGACTGCAGATCTGCATCAGGGCTTCACTTTTTGTAATTTTGATATATAGTCATTGAAGACCATTTTTAAGGTAAAAAATCTAATATTTTGAGAGTGAGGAAGTGCTCTAGAGTAAGAGGGGGTCTCTAAACTAATTATTTACTAATCTTTGCTCAAGTCTTGAAAAATTCACAAGAAAAGGTCACAAGGTCTTCATCCAAAAGGTAAGGTTCCATACCCTAGTCTTCAATTTTGAGTTTGGGGTAGAAGGTGGATAATTGGGAGTGTGGTTCTTAGGTATGGGGGTGATATCTATGCATGCATGTACCAACAAAGTTATACGAAGGTCGTTAAGCTAAAAATGGTTGATATTGCATTGTGGAATGAAGGAATCCACCATAGGAGGGCCTTGAAATCACAATGCCCACCTAGTGTTTGATAAACTGCTCAAATGAGCTAGAACCATGAACTTTTTCCTAATTTGTGTTCAATTTTGTTATATTTCTAAATAGATTGAAGTGGCTAAGATTTCTGAACATTGTAGTACTTTAAGGAAGCTCAAGGCGAGGTATGTTGGCTAAACCTCTCTGTTAGATTAAAATCCCATAATGTTCGTGTAAGTTCCGAGTTATTCATTTTAAACTCGCTATTCCGAATAAGCTTGGTGTTGAAAGATATATATATATATATGTGTGTGTGTGTGTGTGTGTGTGTGTGTGTGTGTGTGTGTGTGTGTGTGTGTGTGTGTGTGTTCCTAATATTCTTATAATATTATGTTACTCTTCGGGAGCATGTTCAAAGCATGTGTCATGTATTAAACTATTCTGACTTCAAGTAAAGTTCAAATGGAAGTTGTTATGCCAAATTGTGTAAGAAAACTCCATATGCCTAACACCCTTATCTGCTCACATGTATATTCAAAGTCTTAATTTGAAAAACCTTGTTGTTGATTATCCAAGATGATATTTGAAAGTGAAAGAAGAGAGCATGAAATATGATGTGCGGCCAATGTGCCAAGAATGATATTGCGTTATGGCCATTGGTGCCAATGAAATGAATGATATGTAAAAGATTATGAAATGAGTGGTAATCCTTTAAATAATAAATGCTTTGGGAATCGTTTAGTTACCGAGAAAGGGTAGGTAAAAATAACCTAACCCTAAAACTACACGTATTGGTGTAGGAGTGATTGAGGGGTAAATCCCTGTGTTAATGTGATAAGGTTGTTTTCCCCTTATATGGGATGAGATTGATGTGTTGAGATGTTTTCCCCTTAAATGAGATGAGATTTTTTCTAGCGATATGTGATGTGATGTCGGTCCACACGGCATTATGGTGAGAGGACTTAGCCGATCGGGCGGAGATGAGACGCCATGTCGCGCACATGGTGGTATTGTGAATGGATATCTCGAGGTGAGACGGCTTAGACAATTGGGCTGGGATCAGACTCAATGCTAAAAACACGGTGGTGTATAGGTTCTAAAGATCTCCCAAATTATAAAGATTGGAACTTACTTGAAATTTACCTTTCTCCTAACCTGACACCTTGATATTGTTTGAGTCTCTTATTGATTTCATGTTTCCTTCTCCGTTTATTGTTACTCATTCTATTGAGAGGGTTTTTAGTTTTACATACTAGTACTATTGCGTATATACTAACGTCCCTTTTACTGGGGGCGCTGCATCTTTGATGGATGCAGGTGATTCCATAGTAGGTGGTATTGATCGGTGATAGTAGTACACCCTCTCCACATCTGACTTGGTGAGCCCCACTTCATTTCGGGTCCTGTATCTCTTATCCTTTGTACATAATATTTTTGAGGTATAGCCGGTGTGCCGACATTGTCGTAGCACTCTTTTGTTTTTGTTAGAGGATCTGTAGACATAGTGTGGATTGTATCTTGTTTTGAGAAGGTTGAACTAAAAATGATGTAATCGTATCACATGTTCCATTTTAACTATGATTATGTAGTGTACTATTTTGGAGACTTGTTAATGATGTAACCTAGGGCAATGAACCGGTGTTGTTCACATGAACTCTTACTGTAATAATGGAATGAATTCTTCTCTTGCTTCATGGGTGAGTTAGGTAGTCAGCATTATGTAGGCTTGCTCAACTGGGGTATCTCTGATGAGCGCCGGTCACGCTCCCCAAGGTCGGGGCGCGACAAGCTTGGTATCAGAACCTAAGGTTTTAAAGTATCCTAGGATATCTCAGAGCCGTGTCGAATAGAGTCCTTCTTATCGGTGTGTTTTCGACCACATCTATAATTAGGAGGCTACTTGCATTTAGGAATAATAACCTTCTTTGATGTTCTAGATCATGCTATAGAGCTGATTGTAAGACTGTTCCTCCTCTAACTCATGCATTGCTCTAATTTTTAGTATATGGCACATAGGAAGAAAGCAAAAACTGGCCAAGGAGCCAATGCCATCCCAGGAATGGCAATTGATTTTATACCTGATGATGTGGGTGAACACCCAAGGGGTGAGGACATTCCTCCAGTCACTACACAGCCTAATTCGACTACTCCTACTCCAATTGCACCAATTCATACTTCTACTGAGGGTGAAATTATTCCACCCCGACTGATATTCTAGTTCTACCTCCTGCCTCAGCTTCCGGTCCCGGTGTTTCTGATGGGGACTTTAGGGGAGCCATACAGATGTTAGCTCAGATAGTGGCATCACAGGCTAAGAGATCGAATGTTTCACCTGTTTCTTCCAGCCAGCAAGGGGATTCTGCTATTTCTAGGGTGAATATGTTTCTTCGGTTGGATCCTCCAGTGTTCAAGGGTACTAATCTCGAGGACGACCTCTAGGACTTTATTGATGATATGCACAAGACTCTCTGAGTCATGCGTGCTACTGAGACAGAGGGAGTGGAGTTGGCCTTCTACCGCCTGAAAAAGGTGGACTATTCTTGGTTCTATATGTGAGAGGAGTCTCGTGAGGAGGGGAGCCCTCTGGCAAGGTGGAGTTTATCGACACCTTTATCAACCATTTCTTTCCTGAAGAGACTAAGGCAGCTCGTGCTGCCGAGTTTGAGAGTCTGAAACAAGGTAGCTTGAGTGAGTAGGAATATCATATGAGGTTCGTGTGCCTTCCAAGTATGCTATATACATGTTGCCCACTATGGAGGTTAGAGTTTGCCGGTTTGTGCATGGACTTAGCCCCTTGGTTATCAATGAGGTTGCTATACCTGCCTTGAATTATCATATGAACTATGATAAGATGGTGGCATTTGCTCAAGCCACAGAGACTCACAAACTGAAGAATAGAATGGAGTGAGAGGGTAGCAACAAGGCCCGGTCAGTGGGCAACTTTAGTGGTATTTTTTGTGGTGGTGGTGGGGTCAATGTTTAGGGAAGGGTCGTCAGAGCCATCCTGTTCCTTTGCTTAGTATTTGGTTAGTGAATAGCCATTGAGGACCAGTCAGCAATAGTGGAGTCTTTTTAGGCCCAGTTAGGGCAACAGGGGATCTTATCAGCAAGGTCGGCCTGATAGGAGATTTCAGCAGCAGTGGAGGCCCACATGCCCTAGGTGTGGTAAGATGCACTTTGGGGCCTGTTTCATGGACCAGCCCATATGCTACGGGTGCAGTATCAAGGGTCACATTGTGAGGAATTGTTATTGGTCCCGCCAGAGTGTGGGCAAGGGTACGACGCAGCCAACAGTTCTGCAACCACTACATCCATATCACCTCCACCGGCTCGAGGCACTCCATAACCCGTAGGGCATGGTGTAGTTAGGGGTGGTGCACAGAGTTCGGGAGGACCCAGCTGCTTCTATGCTATGAAGGGTCCCTAGAGTTCAGAAGCTTCTCCAGATGTTGTCACAGGTATATTGACCGTCCAATCTCATGATGTATATGCTCTTATTGATCCCTATTGTACCTTGTCATGTGTCACTCCCTATGTTGCTATGGAATTCGGGATAGAACTGGAAAAGCTTCATAAGCCGTTCTCGGTATCTACTCTGGTTGGTGAGTCTATTGTGGCCAAGTGGGTTTATAGGGATTGTGTTGTCACACTGTGTGGTTGGGACACCATGGCGTATCTCATTGAATTGGGGATGGTTGATTTTGATGTAATAATGGGGATGGACTAGCTTTATTCATGTTTTGCTAAGCTTGATTGCCCAACCAAAACTATTGATTTGATTTCCCAAACGAGCCAGTTATTGAATGGAAGGGGGATTATGTGGTGACGAAGGGTAGGTTTATTTCTTACCTTAAGGCCATGAGAATGATCAACAAGGGATGTATTTACCATTTAGTCTGAGTTACGGACACCGATGCTAAGGAACCTACACTTGAGTCTATGCCTGTTGTGAATGAATTTCTGGAGGTCTTTCCTGATGAGCTCCCTAGGATTCTACCAGACATGGAGATTAATTTTGGAATCGATGTGATGTTAGGTATGTAGCCTGTATCCATTCCGCCCTACAGAATGGCACCGGCATAATTGAAGGAATTAAGGAGCAGTTGAAGGACTTGTTAGAAAAGGGTTTCATCCGGCCGAGTGTTTCACCTTAGACACCGGTTCTCTTTGTAAAAAAAAAGAAAATGGGTCACTGAGAATGTGTATCGACTATCGGCAACTCAACAAGGTCACGATCAAGAATAAGTACCCGCTTTCAAGGACAAATGACTTATTTGATCAATTGCAGGGTGCTAAGTATCTCTCCAAGATTGATTTAAGATCTGAGTATCTCTATTTAGCGCCGGTCGCGATCCCTAAGATCGGAGTGTGACAGAGATGGAGATGATGTAGTCAAAACACTCATTGAATGATGTTGAAACTTTTAACTTGTAACGTTTTGTTATTTGGTATGGTGTTTTGTTAATATAGTTTAGTGGAAATGGAGATGATGTTTTGTTAATAATATAGTTTTGATAATTGTTATTGTTGTTGTTGTTGTTGTTGTTGTTGTTATTGTTGTTATTGGTTGAATGGAAGCAATGGAATGTTGTCATTATAAGTGATTGGTTGTTGGCATGTGGTGCAGGTATAAAAGAGCTGTATTCTGCCAAAAAATACCCAGAAAAACCGACCACCTACCGACCAAAGTCGGTCGGAAATGTTCGTTTGATTTTCCAGAAATTTAAATCTATCGACCGACTTCAGTCGGAACTTTTTATTTTAAGTTTTAAATATTTTAATAATTCCGACCGAAATCGGTCGGAATTGAACAATTTTTTAAAAAAAATTAAAAATTATAATTACAACCAAAGTTGGACATTAATTTAAAAATTATTTAAAATTATTTTCAACAATACCGACGGAATTCGGTCGGTAAGATTATTTTGTGTCAAATAATTTGGTCAAAGTGTGTCGACAATTACCTTCCGATTTCGGTCAGAAATATCGACCGATTGCGGTCGCTCCCCATTTGCGACCATTTTTTTCGATGAATTGAAAATGGTCTGAAATCGGTCGGTTTTTGTTCGATTCTGATCGATTTCAGTCGGTTTTTCTAGACGCTTTTTGACAGTTTTTTAGTAGTGAGTGCTGAACTTGTTTGTCTAGAACTTCCATTAGGTATTTCAAGTTATAACCTTATTTGCCTATTCTAGAAGCACTATATTGGTGTGTCTTTTCTATGAGAAATCTTCTAGGCATGAAACTAAGAGTTTAGCTTAGAGAGTATAGCTACAACCTTATTAGTTGTAGGTTATCTAAGTGATTAGGGTTAGTCTCTTAGGTTATAAAAAATTTAAAACCTCAAACTACTAATTTTTTTAGTGAGTTTAGTGAAGAAAATTCCAAAGGTGAATTGTGATTTTTACTTCCTTGAATAAGAAGGTTTTTCACGTAAACTTTTTGCCTTATTTATATTCTGCACTTATTAGTTACAAGAAGCAAAAGAATTAGTCCTCATAACCTGATTATAGACATAGATCAGTAAACTATTGGTGATTTTAGGTGGCAAAATCTTAATAGGTCATTATCTGTCAATACACTATTTATATCCCCTTTCCTCGTCAGTGTATAAGTTGTGTACCAAATCAACAGAAATGTATAAGACCTTACTACACGTACTTTCATGTATTGAAAGGAGTCAGTGATATTTGTGGGTATAATTGTACTATTCTCACTGTGGGCATCATGCGTATATAGATATTGTGGCTCCTGGTGGTGGCAAGGGGTACTAGGCCGCTATCAATTATATCGTTACAAATTTTGCTTGGTGAAGCCACTTTATTTACCATGGGTATTCAATTAGGATTTTTGGATCTACCGAGAACTTCGTGTCTCGTTCCATTACTTATTATATACGATCAAAATCGGGCCTACCCGATTTTACTATTTGATTGTGACAAAGAAGTTGCATCGAGGGTAGCCTCGTAATGAATCACACCCGAGCTCGAAGAAGAGGCATCAAATCTAAAGACTGAAGTGTTCGTTGAGACCGAGGCCAGCAGCAATTGAGATTAAGCATGACCGACTTCGAGCAAAGTGCAATAACGGAAAGGCGAGATATCCATAATCAGCCGAAGATCACGGCAGAAATCTTGGAACAGATCAAATCAAGGGCGGTTATTTGTACCAATCATGAGATTTACTTCGGTAATTAGAATTGTACTATAATTAGGATTCCTCTAGTATATAAAGGGGGTCCCATCATCTAATTAATTAATTCACATGTGAATATGATACTGTAATTGCTTTCGCTGCGATATATATAATCTATCGATTGGTATCAGAGCCTACTCATGTCTAATTAAATGATTAGGATGAACATGGAAAAATAGTATCATGTTAATATGCAAGTTTTGAATTACATGCAAAGATTATTTTTCTGTAAAACTGCATCATTTTTAGCATGAATATTTGTTCCGAGTATTATTATTATTCTAAAAATCATGTAATATCTGCTTATTGTTGATGATATTTGATTAGAATAATCTGAAAATTTCGCTAATCCATGAAAATTGCAAAAGTCACTATTTGGCCAAATTGGCCAGAAAATCGAAGGTCAACATGTTGACGGGCTCCGACTGACCTAAAACTTGGCAGGTCCATGCGAAACGTCCCACTGGGAGTAGGGATCATTTCCTATAGACGTTTAGATGGTGTTTTGGACATTTTTTAAAATTTTCTGAAAATTTTCCAAAATTGTTTTTGAGTTGTTTTTAATCCAATGGTGGTAGGGATCGTTTCCTATGGACTCCAAGGTTAAATTCTGGTGATATAATATTTTTACATATTGACATTGGTCATCTTCCATATCAGATAAACCCATTATAGATAATCACTAGGTTATAGTAGTTGTTGATTATTTGTATTTACTCTCCATCTGAGTATGCATGTTGGTTTAGTGGGACTAGTATATTGAATGTTGATATTCACTTGACTAAAATTAATAGTTTAAGCTCCATCTGAGTATGGCCTGTTTAAATTCATGGAGTGAATAAACTGTCATTACATATGTATATTACAAGAATAGCTCTTTTCCCATAGAAATTTGTTGTTCAAAGTGCATGAATTATATGTATGTAGTGTGTTTTGAACTTTAATATTCAATAATACATGACTGATTTTGATCTATTTATTTAATTGTCTCTCAGGTTAACAATGACTTTTTCAATCCCCTCACTGCTATTCTTACCCAAAACAAACTTGAGAGTCAAAATTATGTTGATTGGAAACGAAACTTGGATATTGTCCTAATTGCTAAAGAGTACAAATTGTGCTCGATGAGGTGTGTCCAGAAAACCCTGGAGATGATGCTATGGATAATGAGCAGAAAGCTTACCAAAAATGGGTTAAGGCTGATGAGATGGCGCGGTGTTACATTCTGGCATCTATGTCAAATGTTTTGAAACATCAGCATCAGTCTATGGAGTTTGATTATGACATTTTGGAAAATATCAAAGAAATGTTTGGAGATCAGAATCGTACGGCTAAGCAGACTGCCATGAAAGCTCGTCTAAATACCAAAATGGTTGAAGGTTAATCTATTAGGGACCACGTTCTGAAGATGATGAGTTTTCTGAATGAACTAGGGGTCCTTGCAACTATCATTGATAAGGATACACAGGTTAAAATGATCCTGCAGACTCTGCCTGAGAGTTTTTAGCAGTTTCTCCTGAATTATAACATGAACAAAATGAATTTTTCACTTGCGAAATTGCTGAATGAGCTGCAGCCGGCAGAAATTATTATCAAGCAATAAGCTCCTCCTGTGGCATTGAATTTTGAGGTAAGTTTTTCTTCTAAGACGAGAGGCGGGCAGAAGAAGAAAAAGGCTCAAAAATCCATTGTTGGTGTCGCAACTGCTGGTGTGAAAAAGGATAAGGGCAAGTGTTATCACTACAAAAATCCTGGTCATCATAAGAAGCAATATTTGGTTTATTTGGCCAAGCTGAATAATAAACCAAGTGATTTACATCTACTTGACATTGAAACTCTTTTAACGGCTGTTTTTACCATGTCGTGTTGTGCAGATTTGGGAGCCACTAATCATGTCTGCACTTATTTGCAGGGGTTTCAGGTAATGCGGCGGCTAAGCAGAGGAGAAATCAATGTTTATCAAGCAGATGGATCGGCAGCCCCAGCTTTAGCATTAGGAAATATTAGTATTTCGTTTGGTAGTGATAGTGTATTAGCTTTAAAGGACACATTATATGTACCTTCTATTAGAAGGAATTTAATTTCGGTTTCTAGCGCTATGAGAGATAGTTATGACATTAATTTCCATGATATTGATAAATGTGTTATTAGTTATAATAAGCGTTATCTCTCTTCGACTACATTGATTAATGGTCTTTTTATTATTGACTCTATTCCTAAATCATTACAACCTAAAGAACTGAATTATATTGATTTACCAAATAAGAGAAAATGTTCTTCTAAATTATGTGAAACATATTTATGGCACTTGCATTTGGGTCATATAAATCTGAATAGAATTTGAAGATTGGTTAAGGATGGACTTTTAATTTCATTAAAAATGGAGGCACTACCAACTTATAAATCTTGTTTAGAAGGAAAAATGACAAAACAAAATTTTCCCTCAAAAGAAAATCGAGCAAGTGATAAATTAGAGTTAATTCATTCTGATTTGTGTGGTCCAATGAATGTCAAAGCAAGAGGTGGTTTTGAGTATTTTGTGACTTTCACAGATGATTACTCAAAGTATAGATATATTTATTTGTTGCAGCGAAAGTTTGAATATTTTAAAAAGTTCAAAGAATTTAAGACAGAGACTGAAAAGCGACATAATAAATATATCAAGACACTACGATCTGATCATGGTGGGGAGTACCTCTCTTCAGAATTCATTAGTTATTTGTCACAATGTGGAATTACCTCTCAATTATCTGCATCTGGAACTCCATAATAAAATGGTGTAGCTAAAAGAAGAAATAGGACTCCTATGGAAATGGTTAGATTAATTATGAGTTATTTCAGTTTGCCTTCGTCCTTTTGGGAACGTGCCTTAGAAATAGCAAATTACGTTCTGAATTTAGTTCCTTTAAAGTCAATAACTTTGAACCCTACAGAATTGTGGGGACTAGGTGCAAGCCTAGTCTACGGAATATTCGAGTTTGGGTTTGTCCAGCACATGTGCTAAAAGGGAAAGCCGATAAATTGGAGGTGAAAACGGATGTATGTGTATTTGTGGGTTATCCAAAATGGACGAAAGGTGGTTTATTCTATTGTCCTAAAGTAAAGAAGGTAATTATTAGCACAAATGCCAAGTTTCTTGAAAATGACTATTTGATGAACCATGTTCGTGGAAGTAAACTTGTTTTACACGGACTTAGCAAAGGAATGGAAACTCGGTCATTTAAAAAACAAAATGACTATATGCAAACCCCGGAATTCGATTTTGACCTACCATTACATTTTAGTAATGGGAGAAATGTCAATAGACTTGATGTCCCGCAAGAACAAGTGCCCGAAGTCATACTACCACAAAGTAGTGGGAGTTATGTTGAGCAAATCGCACAACGGAAGAAGTCGTTGATATTCCTATAGATAACATGGAGACTCAGGTTCATGATAATGATGTTGTTCAACCACAAGATCATAATAGTGTAGCTGCAACTGATGTAGTGCGTAGTCATAGTGGGAGAGGAATAAGACAGCTAGTTCATTATATGCTCTTGGGAGAATCATATGATAGGTTTCCTGAGGAGACAACTTCCGAACATGTCAATTACGACCAAGTACTACATGATAAAGATGTTGATAAGTGGGTTGCTACTATGAAATCAGAGATGGGGTGTATGTACTCTAATCAAGTCTTGGATCTTGTAGAACCACCTGATGGGGTTAAACCCATTAGATGCAAGTGGATCTATAAGAAAAAGAGAGGTGTAGACGGAAAAGTGCAAACTTTTAAAGCAAGGCTTGTAGCGAAAGGTTTTATTCAGAAATAAAGGATCAATTATGAGGAAACCTTCTCATTGGTAGTCATGCTTAAGTTTATTAGGATTCTCTTATCCATTGTTTCTCATTATTATTATGAGATTTGGCAAATGAATGTCAAGACAACTTTCCTTAATAGAAGCATTGATGAGTGCATCTATATGATTCAACCAGATGGTTTCATGGAAAGTGGCAAGGAACACATGTTGTATAAGCTTAAAAGGCCCATTTATGGACTAAAATAGGCATCTAGGGCATGGAACACTTGTTTTGGCAAAGGGATTAAAACTTTTGGTTTCGATTAGTGTCTTAACGAGTCTTGTGTACACAAGAAGTGGGATGAGGACAAAGTGGCATTTTGAATCTATGTAAATGATATATTGCTCATAGGAAATAATGTGGGCATGTTGGGTTCAGTTAACAGTGTTTGTCCACGCACTTCGATATGAAAGATTTGGGAGAAATGACTCATATCCTTGGGATCAAGCTTTTGCGAGGTCGCAAGAAAAGGATATTAGGCTTATCCCATGCTCTTTATATTGATATAATACTCTCCAAGTTTAGCATGGATGATTCCAAGAAAGTATTTCTCTCTTTCAGGCATGGATTTTCTCTATCTAAATATCAGTCTCCTAAAACTGATGAAGAAATAGAAAAGATGAAGGCAGTCCCCTATGCATCTGATGTGGGGAGTCTGATGAATTCTAAGTAATGTACTAGACCTGATATCTTCTTTGTCATTGGCGTTGTTAGAAGACTTCAGTCTAATCCTAGGAGAGAGCATTGGACAATGGTTAAGCATATAATCAAGTACCTAAAAAGGACTAGGGATTACATGCTAGTCTACCATTTGGATGACCTTGTGCCTATTGGCTACACTGATTCGGATTTCCAATTAGATAGAGATTCTAGAAAGTCTACCTCAGGAAATGTGTTTACTCTGGGAGGATGAGCCATAAGTTGGAGGAGCATCAAGCAAACTTGTGTTGCTGATTCCACTATGGAAGATGCATATGTGGAGCCTTTGACGCAGCCAAAGAGGAGGTTTGGATTGGGAACTTCCTAAGAGAGTTGGGTGTGGTTCTCTCGATTCAAGCACCAACAACACTTTATTATGATAATAGTGGTGCGGTTGCAAGTTAGAAGGAGCCACGAAGCCATAAAAGAACAAAGCACATTAAGCGTAAATATCATTTAATTCGTGAGATAGTGCAAAGAGGGGATGTAGTAGTCACCAAGATTGCATCGGAGAAAAACTTGGCAGACCAGTTTACTAAAAGCTTGCCACATAAGACTTTTGATAGGCATGTAGACAGAATGTGTGTTAGAATTTTAGACGCATGGTTATGAGTCTAAGTGGGAGATTGTTAGGATATACTATAAACCATGTGTATTGTTATAATATTCTTTATGGAATAATTATTTATTCATTTATTCAATTCAATAAAATTTTATTTTAAATAGATCATGTATTTGTCTATGTGTCCATTGTTTATATAGTAGATGGTTTAGTGAACAGAGTTTAGCTTATACACGGAAAATTAAATCATCGATTTTTTTAAGTCATAAAATTTATGTTCACAATCTAATGATGGAATTGAAAAGACCATCGGAATGGTTGTAGCAAGAGATTAAATATAATTTATCTTGATTATGGGAATGGTTTAATTTGACTTCTTGTGCTAGTATATTTTGTATGTATTGAATGGATCAAGTAGAGATAAGTATTTTATACTGATTTAATAAAATAATTTCTCTAGTTCATTCAATGTAGTTATACTCTTAATTTTGATATAGTTATTATTAGTTGTGTGTGTCATTTATTGTTTTGATTTATTAAAAGGCAAGATTTTTTCGAAGATCAATAAGCATAATAAATTGGACAATAATGACATACATTGGCGAAGTAATAATTAGTTGACAAAATTTATGTGTCAATTTTTTTAGATTGATGATACTCCTTTATGAAAGCTTATAATGTCAAATGTGTAAACCCAGATGGTAGATTTTGTATCCAACACATGACATAAGTTAAGCGGAAGTCTAAAGGAAGCAATCAATAAATTAAATTGTTAGTAATTTAATTTGATTGGTTAGTATCTGAATCTTAACATGTGGAGTTAAACAAGGTTTATGGAAGAATTTTGAAATTGAACTAAGGAGTGTAATCATAAATTTTTAGTGGAATAATTTATAATTTATTATGGTAGAAATTAATTTCAAATTTCGAAATTAATTCCATAATAGGAAGCCTTGTTAATTAATTTCTGTGATCCCCACTGTGCCTAAATAATAGGAAATAAAGAAAATCTTTTCTTAGTGGAAGAAGAAAACCTAACAGGTTTTGGAAAAGGATTTTAACCTAAAAAAACGTGGGTCACGCCCCAAACTTAGGGAGCGCGACCGATGCTCAACCGAGTGAACCCGGTTGAGCAAGCCTATTAGATTCTTTCTGCCCAAACTCACTCATGAACAAAGAGAAGACATATTTTCATTAATTAAATAATAGGGAGATCATTTATATAATACTACATCATTTCATTTGTTACTTCATTTTAACGTCTCAAAATACACACGTTTTTCATAGTTTTAAGTGGAATAAATGACTCAAACACAATAATATTTCGTCCGACTTTCCCAACACCCATGTACAACTCGCACTGTGTTTACGGAGCCACTAATAGATACAAAAGAGTGCTAGAAAAGTGCCGGCAATAAGGCCCCGGCTATACCTCAAGTACAATACATAAGGAACAAAAGATGTATGACCTCAAAATAAAATGGGGCTCACCAAGACTGCTGGGAGGAGGATGTACTGCTATTACTGATTATGCTACCTACTGTGAACCACCCGCATCCATTTAAAGATACAGCGCCCCTGACAAAAGGGACGTTAGTACCGTCGAATATTACTAGTATGTATAACTAAACACCATCTCAATAGAACGATCATTAATACAAGAAGGAACAATCACGAATTCAATAGAAACCCCAAACAATACCAAAACGTCGAGTTAACAATCGCATAAACTTTCAAGTAAGTTTCCATAATTTTAGGTTGGCAGGTCTTAAGTACCGATATACCATCATCCACAATACCACTGCATTCTTACACAGAGTCTGATCACGATCCAATCAGCTAGGTCATCTCATTTGAGACATCAATCATAATCACAATTTCATTTATAATTTCCAGTACAGTCATAACTATGTGTGCAGCATGGCATCCGATCACGGTCTGGTCGGTTAGGCCGTCTCGTCCCAGACATTACCATTTTCTATTAATTACCTCATTTCATACTTCTTTCACATCTTTCAATTCATCGGCACTAATGGCCATAATTGTTATATCATATTTGGCACTTGGTCGTATTTCATAATTCAAGTTCTTTTACACATTCCAACATTATTATCATCATCAACAACAACAAGGCTTTTCATTCAAGTCTTTGATTACACAGGTGAGCAATTTAGAATCTAAGGCACATAGAGACATTTCACACAATTTGGCATAACAATCTTTATTCGAATTTGACTTGAAGTCTAGGCATTTTTAGCACATATTTCATGTATTGAACACCTCCTCAAATGATAAGATAACATGATGAAAGCATTGGGATACATATTTCACATATATTTTTCAACACAAGCATATTCGGAATAGTAATTTCTATAACGATCAATTTGGGACTTACACCGATTGCAGGAATACCATGGGATTCAATTCTAAGAAGAGGGTTTTAGCCAACATACCTCAATTGAGCTTCTTTAAACTCTAAAATATTCCAAAATTCTTAGTAACTTCAATCTATTTTAGCAATATAACAAATTGAACCAAAAATTAGGAAAACGATTATGGTAGCTCACTTGAGCATTTTATCAAACACCAAGTGTGTATTAAGGTTTCAATGTCTGGAAGATTTCATCATCTCCTCAACCCACTCTTTACCATTTTTAGCCCACAATCTTCCTACACTCTTTTATCACACATGTATACAAGATAGGCAACTCCCATCCTCATGAACTATCTTACTAATTACCCCTTCTAGTTAATTTTTGAAATTAAGGGCCAGAATATAGATTCTTACCTCTTAGGATGAAGCCCTAGTGAATTCTTCTCACAAATTCCTCAGCTTTGAGCAAGAGTTGATGAGTGATGAGCTTAGGGACTCCCTTCTCACTTTATGGTATTCTCTCTCTAGAAATATAAGGCTTTTCCTTCTAAAATGATCCCCCAAAGGAGTTATATTAGGATGGGGTCGGATTTAAAAATTAGAAAAATAGGAGCCCCAATACAGGTCTGCGGTCGCATATGCGACCGCATAATGCTTCTGCCATCCGCAAAGTGTGCCCCATAATTGGCCCTCCGAAACTAGTATTTTCTACTTCAATCTGCGACCAGTCCGCGGACTTGTTTTACGGTCCCATAATGCACCACAGAACCTCCCTCCGACAATACTTCCATGCTGGATCTGCGATAGGTGTGCGGCCCGCGAAGTCATTCTGTGGTCGCACAATTGGCCACCAAAATGACATAAAAAATGAACCAAAAGATTGCCTCACTCTGCGGCCATTCTGCGGCCCACAGAGTGATTATGCAGCCGCATAATGAGCCGCAAAAATGCCCAACTTCGCCAAACATTTTCCTTCAACTTTCCAGTGCACTGTTCAACTCAAAAAGTCTGTACCGCGGCGAGCTTACGAGCCGCGAAGAATCTCTATAATCTTTAACAAATAAGCCTAACTCAGCACCATAAAATTTCGGGTCCTCAGACAAAATTTTACGTGGCCTTACACGATATTCTCCATATAGGGCTAGTCGTTTTTTACACTTGTTTTACACGTTTTTCTTCCTTGGAATTTCGCCCACCCGAAGATCTCTCTTTCCGGATATTATTTGGGTAACACGGTAGAAAACTGTGGAGGTTTTGCTGAGGTCGCGGTCTTGCAACTCTGAAACTGGAAACTGAGATTAATCTGTTTTGTTCATGCTTTAAGAGGTAACTCGAATAATCTCTGTATGTGCTAATTATTTAATTCACACATAAATATAATAGTGTAATTGATTCGCTGCGATATATATAGTCCATCATATGAGATTTAAGAAGAAAAATAATTTATTGAAACTTATGGACCAAGACATATTGTCATAAACATTTTTGTGATTGTAAATCATTTTATTAAAGTAAAATGAGAAATCCTATTATGTACAATATAGTTTGATTGAGTATGAAATTTTAAAAAAAGGGACAAAAATTTAAAACTTGTGGGCCAAGATATATTGTGATACACATTTGTGTGACGGTAAAACATCATACTAAAATTAAAGTTAATTTTTTAAAATATAAAAAGATATTATTTTTTTTGAATAAAAAAAAATAGACCACACGTAACCTGAGGAAGTAGTATTTCCCTTTAACATCAAAACTTCTGTGCCTAAATGCAGGTATGTGATCAATAATTATTCACATAGTTGATCACATACATGATCTTGATTGCGTGAAATTAAAGGCGTTGTCTGCTGCAACATGGTGTGTCTGACAAGTTGCGCCCTCCCTAATTATTCCCTTCCACTAGGACAAGCATGACACACTCTCAATATCCATATTAACAATTTTCATTTATTGTAATCTTTAAATAAGATTTAAATATAGAAATAGTATTTAAAAATTTTGAAGAATCATTGTCCACTTCTTTGACTTCAGTAATCCATATCCCTTCCTCTTGCCGACGGAGACACCTTGGCCGCTAAAATGTAATCGAAGAACTGCACATGACTTTCTTAATTGCAAAACGAGAAAAAAATAAGAAGAAAATCAAAGATGGTATACAGCAAGCGATTCAAACGTTAATTAAATTCCAATAAAACATACAAGCAACTGCTAAGTGGTAAGGAAGATAGATCTATATCAGAAAGCAGTAGGAAATACATTGGAGAAAGGCTAATAAGGAAGGATCATTATTTAGGGATCGAGGATTAGATCTAATCGCTATCGCTGTCGCTGCTGCTGCTGTCATGCCCATCGTGCTTCTTCTCCTTTTTGTCCTTTTTGTCCTTTTTCTTCTTCTTCTCCTCTCCTTCCTTGTGATGGTGCTCTCCGCCTTCTTCTCCATGGATCTTTTCCTTTATCTTCTCAACA
Organism: Nicotiana sylvestris; assembly: GCF_000393655.2. NCBI lineage: Eukaryota > Viridiplantae > Streptophyta > Magnoliopsida > Solanales > Solanaceae > Nicotiana > Nicotiana sylvestris. The sequence continues at coordinate 36,035,482 of NC_091065.1, forward strand.
ATCCCTTCCTTGTGCTCTCCGCTGCTATGGCCGTGATCCTTTTTGTGCTTCTCTTCTTCCTTGTGCTTATCAGCCTCATGGTGTTTGTCTTTCTCTCCTTCCTTGTGGCCTCCAATGTGGAGTTTCTCCTCTATCTTGTGAATGATTCCTGCCATTTTTTGGTACTTGAATAAGAAATGGGTTAAGCAGAATTGTGATCGGGGTGAGGAAATTAATGAGAGAGAGTGAGGATTTTATAGGGGAAAAGGGACTGGTTGTCGGCACGTTAGCTCTTCTTGATTTTACATTTATAACCCTGTCACGCTTCGACGCGGTTTCGACGCGAAGATATTTTCTAAAAACCAACCGCGATGAAAAATTTGGAGGACGAGAATATATCGTAAGGCTAGTCTAAACGAAGCGATATAACCAAAGGTTTTGATTTTCGCTAAAAGTTTTAACTGAACGTTGAGAAAAAATTAGATAACTCAAAATGAGTTGAATAAAAGCAGATACTGTCGTAAATATTTTGATCAGATTCGAAATACGTAGATAAGGATTAATGGGGGTATGTAGAAGACAACTCGTCCAATTCAATGTCACTTTCAAGACATTTGCTGCAATTGGTCATAAAGTTTTCTTTTCCTATCCATAACTTTATTCTTCATGTTTGTTTACCCTAAAAATTAAGTAATAACTAAATTTGTAATGTGATTTTAAGGATACGTGATTTCATTTAATATTAATTGAGAAATGTAAAGATAAGCAACAGAAATTAACAATAATGTAAAGCAAATTAGTGTTTGGACAGAGCCCTCGAGTTGAAATACCCTCGAATTAGTAAAGCAAGAACAATTAAAAGGCAGTGAACCGATGAACAAGAAAACGTAAATTAAAGAGAGAATATTATATTGCTTTTGTCTGCGCGAATGTAAGTTCCTTATAAATAATGGGGACTCCCCTTTATATACTAGAGGAATCCTAGTTATGGCACAATTCTATTATGGAAGTAAATCCCATGATTGGTACGAATAACCGTTCTTGATTTGATCTGTTCCGAAATTTTCGCCGTGATCTCCGCCCGGTTACCGATATCTCGCCTTTTCGTCATTGCACTTCACTCGAAGTCGGTCATACTTAGTCTCGATCGTTGTTGGCCTCGATCTCGATGGGCACCTTAATTCTTGAACTTGACACCTCGTCTTCGTACTCTTGCCCAATCCATTACGAGGCCGACCCCCGAAGCGATTCCCTAGTCTCGATTAAATAGCAAAATCGGGCAAGCCCGAAATCAACCGCATATAGATAGTCCCCTCGTTTCTTGGAGTGTGATGAGAAGAAACAAACTGAGCCTTCGATTTTATACCTCAAACATTTATGATCTCACTCTTGTGACGTAAGCGACGGAAACGACAGAAGCGTCGCGTCGGTACGATTCCCAAGATCATTAATTAGCACCAGTTGATGGTCGGCCACTTAGTGCCCTTGAACCGTCATAAAAAATATTATAAATAGATCATCTTCATAATTTTATCAATCTTCTAATCTTCAAAGCACTTCTTCTCCCTTCAAGTTTTTCAATTCTTCACATATCGTTTGCCAACCTTCTCATCAAACAACAAGTTTTATCTTTTTCTTTCTCTGAACTCGTATAAAAATGGCGAAAACATCGAAAACCATTCCTCAAAAAGAAAAAGCCTATTCATCGCGGCCGGTCGCCGATAAAAAGCCGGTGGAGCCACGCATTGAAGAGTGTGTTCCTGGGTCATGTGATCTTACTTCTGGCTTTAAAGTTGAGAAACCATCGTCGGTACCTGGCCGATGTGAGCCAATGTCGAGATACATATGCTCAATAACTGATGGCAATCTTGAGCAGGTGAAAAAAGATTGTCGTTGGGAAAACAAGGAGGTGGTGATTCAGACCCCTGAAGAAGAGGAGAATAATGATGTTGACTACGAGTTGGTGGCTCGACAGAGGAGCGCGGAGGTCCCAAAGGCCGTCGAGCCGGTGGTGACCGAAGAGGTTCAACCTTGAACCGAGGGAATCTCGGAAGATGGCTTGAGCAAAGTCCCCGAGTCATCAGAGGCTGAGGATTTCTCCCGTCGTGACGGGCAACCGGTGGATGTACCTAAAGGGGCCAATTCTGAGTCCCTTTAAAATGAAGAGAACGCCCCAAGCGACTCGCTTGGGGCAATAGACATTAGCGATTCTCCCATCCCAGCATTTTTTTAGGGGGAAAATTTAAGAAATCCCAGGCCATCGGGACCCCCGATATGGGAACGACCCACGAAGGGGAAGACCTTTTCCGTGGCTGCTTTACGGGGGTCGAAGAGACTTCCGATCTGGGTGATGCATCGAGTATCTTCAATGAAGCCCATCGACTTCTGAGTCAGGTGAGCCTTAGCTTCCTTTGTTAATATTATCTTTGTCTTTATTTCTTCTTATCTGATTTCCTTTCTTTCTTCATAGGCTTTGACGCTCCATCGGGACTCGTTTTCTAAATTCGGGCAGAGCTGGACCGGTATGAGAGCGATCTCAAAAAGCTTATAGAGGAGAGAGATTCCCTAAAACTCCTTATTGAGCAAAAGGAACAGGAGTTCAAGGGCTTTAGAGTTGAATTGGTAATAGCTCATAAAGGGCAAACCGACTTGATTAAGCAGGTAAAGCAATTTTTTGGAAGCTCGTCTTATTTAATCTGAAGACAATGACTAACACTTCAATCTTGCAGGTTCATGAGAAGGCCGAAAATATCGAGCAACTTCGCGAGGAGGCCAAGATGAAGAAGGCAGAGACCTTGGGGTGGAAGAAAAATATGGACCGCCTTGCCTCGGAGAAAGACGCTACTCGGGCCCAGCTATCTTCGGCCGAACATCAACTCCAAAACATGAAGGCGGATAGTTTGGCCCGAGCTAAGAAAATTGAGGAGCTCGAGGTTCGGTTGGCCGTTGATTATACAAAGGCCACATCTGAGGCGGAAAGAGTAAAGGCCAAAGTAGAGGCCGTCGTGGCCGTCTATCGAGCTGACGTTGAAGCCGCTCACGCTCGGGCAAAGGAAATTTCCGATGCTTCTCAGGTTCGATCGTTCTGCATTGCTGAGCATGCCAAATGCCACTCTCGGAGAGAGACTCACGAAGAGATTCATGCTCATGGTATTGATCTTACTGCCGATATCGAGAACGTGAAAGTGCTAGAGGTCGAAGCCAAAGCTTTGATTTCTGATGATGATGGTTTTGGGAGCTCGAGTGGATCCGAGAGTGGTGGGGATGAAGATGAGGCTCCCGGGGAAGATATGCACTGAGAATTTTTCTTCTTTTTTGGATTTTTTGTGTAAGACCCTGGGTGGTCTTTGTAAATATTTTTGCATATATGAAAGATTGTTTTTCTTTCCGATTTGTCTCTGGTTTCTGTTTTGTGAATTGTGAAAACTCTGTTTTGCTTTACCTTATAATAATTTTGATATACTTTTATATCTTGTGAGGGTTTTGACTCGCTTCGTTGTCTTGCAAAAAATTTGTTTGAGAACCAGAAACTTTGGCGATTTGATCGAAATTGGACTAGTGTAGTCTCTATAATCGAGTGAGTATTTGCTCGAACTCGAAGTAAAAAATCCTTAGGTTTTAATTGAGTGAGGGTGGATTCTCGAACTCAAAAATACAATGGCCCTTGGGCTCTTGAATTGGGCCTATATGGCCTTAAAAGAGTGGCTTTTTTCCTTTTTTAGGCTTAAAAAGTTTAATTATGTAAAAATTTGTTATGCCTTAGCACGAGATAAATCTATAACCATTAGGATTCATTGTTATCGAAAAACTTTGTTATACCTTAGCATAAGTTTGTTCGAGAGTTCGAATAATTTGATACCTCTTAAGGTTTTTGTTGTTATCGAAACCCTATGTAAATTTCCCGAGGGTAGCCCTTTTTCAACCGGTTTTATGAAAATATTTGAAGGCCTATTTGATTACGGAATTCGGACGTCTCCGAACCATGTTAATTTGGTCGTAGTCTTTAACTTGAGATTTGCCCTTTGGGCTTGCTTATACTTCGAACTTGTTCAAAGTGTCAGTCCCCGAATGGGGTGGCCTGGCCTGTAAAATTGAGGATTGACTTTTTAAGGTCTTATGATTTCAAAGTTTAGTAATTCGAGCATGTCAATTTTCGGACGGCAGTCCCCGGGTAAGGGGTTAATTGCTCGAGCTTTAGTTACGATTGGCTCTTGAGCCGGTCTCCAATAGATCGTAAGCATGAAATTGTGAAGTAGAAATTTCACTTAGACATGGAACATTTGGTAGGGAAAAGGTAATTCTTTCAATAGATTGTTCATGCGTACATGTTTTTCCATTAGGGCTCGAGTAGTCTACACTGGCATGGTTCAATTGACCGTTTGGCCCTTTACAAAATTTACCTATCGAGACCCCGTTGACACAAAGTATTTTTCTTGAAAACATAACATCCGAGGGTGATGCCCCCCAGTATTTGAGGTTGATTATAAGGAAGCCTCGGATACTGTTGAATTGTCCCCAGGTAGAACAAATAATTGTTGCCTCGTTAAAAACCTTGCCGGAGAAATCCATTTGGGAAAAAACCGATCTAAGGAAAAAGGAGTGCAACACATGCTTTAAAACCTGAGGTCTTTGTGTTGAAGAACTTCTCGAAGTCTTCGACCGAACACCTGCAATAGTTAGTATCAAATATAAATGACATAGGAAAGAGTCATAACTTAGAAATAGTATTGTTTGAAGAGCGATATGTTTCAATTATTTGGTAATTGTTTGCCGTTCATCGTGCCAAGTTTGTAAGATCCCTTTCCGATGACTCCGAGGACCCGATATGGTCCTTCCCAATTTGGGCCGAGTTTTCCCTTGTTTGGATCTCGAGTGTTGATGGTGATATTTCATAGAATTAAGTCCCTTATTTTCAAGTGTCAGAGATTGGCTCTTCGATTGTAATATCTTTTGATTCGTTGTTTCTGGGCGGCCATTCAAACGAGGGCGGCTTCCCATTTTTTGTCCAACAATTTGAGGCTCGTGTTCATAGCCTCGTGATTTGATTCTTCTGTTATGTATCGAAACCTGACACTAGGTTCCCCGACCTCGATCAGGACCAGGGCTTCGATGCCATATACTAAGGAGAATGGTGTTGCCCCCGTACTAGATTTTGATGTTGTTCCATACGCCCAAAGGACTTCGGGCAAAATTTCAGTCGATTTCCCATCGTTCAACCTTTTCTTTAGGTTCTAAATGATGGCCTTGTTTGTTGTTTCGGCCTGTCCGTTCCAACTAGGATGATATGGCATCGACAAGATCCTTTCTATCTTGTGATCTTTGAGGAACTTTGTTATTTTGCTGCCGACAAATTGTTTCCCGTTGTCGCACACGATTTCGGCGGGTATACCGAATCGGCATATGATGTGATCCCAAATGAAGTCTATGACTTCTTTTTCTCTGACTTTCTCGAAGGCCTGTACTTCAACCCATTTAGAGAAATAGTCAGTCATAAATAAAATGAACTTAGCTTTATCTAGGGCCCATGGCAGAGGGCCGACGCTATCCATTCCCCATTTCATGAAAAGCCGTGGGGATAAGACTGAATGAAGCTGCTCCCCGGTGCATGTCTTTGGCATTTATCGCATTTTCGAACAAACTCCTTAGTATCTTTTTCCATATTGTCCCGATAATACCCTGCTCTGATGACTTTGTGAACCAGTGATTTGGCACCGAAATGGTTCCCGCAAGTACCCTAGTGAATTTCTCGTAGGACGTAGTTTGTGTCTCCCGGATCCAAGCATATTGCCAACAACCCATCGAACATCCTTTGGTACTGTGAGCACGTAATTTTTGCCCTATGTAAAATACTCCTACAAATTTAAGAATAGATTTTTTCCAATTGTTTGCAATTTTATAGGATTTTGTAGGATTTTTTGTTAATTGTTTGCATTTCTGTGCATGTTTACTTTTATTTAAATTATGAAAAAATAAATACCAAAAATACCATACATTGCATTGAGATTTTGTTTTCGTATTCTAGGATTAATTATTAAATTAGTTGCTTTATTAAAAATAAAAATCACAAAAATTGGCTTACTTTTATATTTTTTAGCTTTTAATTCTAGATCAGTAGTTCTTCTCTTTTAATTTAGGACCAATTAATTTTTATAAATTTTATAATTTGATAATTAGTTAATTTTACAACTTAGATTAATTTAGAAATTTAATTTAGATTTTTAATTAATTAAAGAAAGAAAGGAAAACAAAAAAAGAAAAAGAAAAAGGGAATTGAAAAGCTTGGTTTTAAAATCCAATTTGAGCCAATTGATGCTGAAGCCCAAGTTTTGCCCCAAATCCGCCCCAAACACATCCTTTACCTAAACCAAATCCGCCCGAGCCAAAAGCCCCTTACCCGGTCCAACCCCTCACTAAACTAAACGACCCCGTTTTGCCCATCCCTGATCACAACCGTTGGATCCTAGTGATCCAATGGTTCTGAACTAGTTATCCCAAACTCATATAACTGTCCGAAAACCCTTTACCCCCCATTCGAACCCTTTCTTATTCCTATCTCCTTCAACCAAACCCTAAGAGACTAGCCGCCCCTAAATTCCCCGCCGCCTCCGCCTCTAACCACCACCGAAAATCGCCTCACGGTAGTTCCGGTGCTCCAAACAGCCCCAAATCAACACCTCATAATCTCCTTCCCCTCCCCTTTCCAAATCCACAAACTTCTTCCCCAAAGTCCTCACCCAAATCCTCAAATCTTAGATCTAAAAATTAGACTCTAAACCTTAGTTCGTCTAAACTAACCCAAATTCACCATATACACTCCTTAGCCTCCCCTCTATACCAATCTACTAACCTTTCCCCCAAAAGACCCACCCAATTCCGTTAATTCCAAATCTGGAAATTCGAAACCCTAGCTTACTCATTTTGCCATATTTCCTTCTGGTTCCTCGAGTTTCAAGGTACGAGTTGAGCCCAAAATTTACATTAACTAATCGTTCCTAGCAAGAATGATTGCTTAATGTAATTTTGGACTCAGCTCGAAGCACAATCAGAGACTAGCCAGCCTTGTGCAAGTCCAGGGTCAGTTTCTTCCTTCTTGAATCTCATTAGGTATTACTTTCCCCTTATTTTTCTTGTCCTATTTCTTTTTTTTACTTATGGTTTGGTCCACACTGGTTGAAAACAAAAAAATGAAAAAAATATGTTGATTAGGTTTTTGTTTAGGCATCTCTATTTTCCTTTTTGTTTTTTGGTTAATTAATCAGTAACATGAATTAAATTTTAGGATCCTTAAATTGTTTTTCCTTTTCCTGCTTTTGTTTTCTTGTTCTTTTGTTTTTCGTTTTGTGTTTAGTTGCATGCTCTTGTTTTCTTGTTCTATTGTGATTATTGTTGTCAGTATTGATTCGAATGCCTCATGCTAATTCAGGCTTCATTGTTCATCTTTTTTAGATTCGATTTGATTGGTATAACATTTTATTGTAGAATTAGGTTTCTGTGTGTTTAAATCAGAAGTTCATTATGAAATTAGCTAATTTTAGGTTTTTAAGTGTCCAGAAATTTAAAGTTCAATCATTGTCAAGTTTTGTTGTTTGATTTATATTAGCATGTCCATTTGTGTTTAGCCTGATTTGAAAATCAGTAGCAACTTATAGGCAAAGGCGGATCCAGAATTTTAAGTTTATGGGTTCCTATCACAATTTTAAATTAATATACAATAATAACTGGGTTCACAAATAGATATTTAATAATTTTTTAAACAAAAATACAGGTCTACGCAAAAGTTACTGGGTTCCCTGGAACCCGTATATTACACCCTGGATCCACCCCTGCTTATAGGGACCTAATTGAACGAAAGAAAACTTAAGGGGGTCATAAAAGAGGGTAGATAATTCTGAAATTGGGTAAAATTCATGCGGGAATGTTCTAGAATAGGGGCAGCTGGCCCTATTTGGCCAGCACAAAATGCTGAAACTAATTAGAGGTTGACAGTTGTCCCATTTCTGTTAGAAAAGATGTTGTTTGAGGGAATAATTCTCATTCTGTTTCAGCAGCACATGGCACTCTTAAGGGCTATATATAGACCATTTCCTTCACACTAAAAATCATAGATCAGACCCTAGAAAATACACAAAAGGTTTCTGCATTACTTTGAGAAAAATTAGCTCGAATTATTTTTTGTAAGAACTTTGAAAAGCTTTCATGAGATCTCTGGTTTTCTGGGTTTAAAGATGGTTTAAAGGGGTTGAAGGCCGTTGATTGCTGCTTTGCACATACCTCTGCTCTTGCTGAAATCCTCACCCTATTTTTGCTTTATTCTTTGTCTTCAGGTACTTCTATGAACTTTCTGAAATGCAAACAAAGCTGTAAAGAATGCATTGTGTTCGAGCTAGTAATATGAAATCTCAATGTTCAAGGTGTTAAAGTTGTGGCTTCATATGTTTGCTGTTCATAGTTTGTGTCGTTTAACATACTGTTTTTTTTTTGCAATTTATATGATTTCACATGAATAGTCAACTTAGTTCAGTCCATTCCTTGTATTATTTTGGACAATTTTGAAGCAGTAGGCAACCATAATAGTTTGTATGGTCACTGCTAAGATCTGTTTGATTTTGAGAGCAATTTTGTAATTGTTTGATAGTTCTCAATTAAGTGTGAGCCATGTTGGTAAGCTTGGATCAATTCTAGTTTGTTTTGGTTTCTGAAAATCATAGTTAGTTGGAGTTTATTCCCTTGAACATCATGTTTGATTTAGGGCATTTGTTTTTAACTTATCGAGCTAATATCCATGCTTTGAATGTCATGTAGATAGTGTAGTTGATCCAGCATATTAATTTTCAAACTTGAATATCATTTTTGTGATTTGTATGTTCAGAGCATCTTGAATATCAAAGAAAAGCCTTGGCATGTTTAAAGTTTTTTGTTTAGTTTTGAATATGGGCTGGATTCTTGGCCTCATAAGTCGGCCCATTTATCAGGAGGCTTGGACGTGACCAGATTTGGTCTTTTTTTTGCTTTGGGCTCAATTTGGAGCCCAATAATCTTCAGCCTTAGGTTGTTTTCTTTTTCAAAATTTTATGTTAGTTTAATAAGAAAAGGATTTTCAATGTGGAATTGTTGGGCTGGACATCAACCCAAATAAATAGCCTTGATCATTTTTGGGCCTGTTGAGGTTTTCGAAGATCCATGCCTTTTGGGCTCAGCTTCGAGCCCAGGCAGCCTCAACACCACGCTTTTCTTGATCAAATGGGCCCGTTGTTGGTCCAATTCTCCCCAAATAAATTAAAGGCCCAAAACATGTACCTCAAACCCTTTTTTTACCACTAATAGCTATGTATTAAGTTCAAACCATTTGTAAATAAGAACATACTTAGGCCTAGTTAAGTATAATTCTTTAAAAATAGATTGGGGTGTGCCATCCATAATCAAATCACCTATGGCCCTCACATTAATACTATAACTTAGATATTTGAAAAATGAATATTCGTAGTTCGCTTTAGGCACGTTTAATGTATCGTCATGGTTGTGGACACGTTCACGTGACATAATTACGATTTTAAAAATAAAATCGGAGTATGCGTTCGCGCAACTTCGACCAAACTTTCTTAATAATAACAATGCGTTATTAATTATGGACACGTTCACGTGACATGATTTTTGGCGCACCAAACAAAGGGGGTACGCATGCGCGTGACCCGTTTCAAGATAATTTCCTAATTAAAAAGGCAAATGCACATAGGTTCTAAAATGAGTAATTAGATAATTTGATTAAGTCAAGTATGATCAAAGCGACCGTGCTAAAACCACAGAACCCGAGAATGCCTAACACCTTCTCCCAGGTTAATACAATTCCTTACCCGGATTTCTGTGTTCGCAGACCATAATTATGAGTCAACTTCCTCGTTTCGGGATTTTAAACCAGTGACTTGGGACACCATAAATTATCACAAGTAGCGACTCTGATTTTTAAATAATAAATCTCATTTTGATTGTCACTTAAATTGGAAAAACTCCCTTATACCCCTTCCGGTAGTAGAAACAGGAGGTGTGACACATCCTTTTGTACAATGTTCCATCTTCGGCATATGTGAATCGTGCAACTTTCGTTCGCAGAGTCCTCAATTCCTTAGGGTCCAGCGAAAGTTTTCCATTCCTTAGATAATCCACATATTTGTTCCTCCACCCAAGTTAGGCTTGTGGATTTTATTTCGGCGTGGCCTTCTTCGACTACCGACTTTGAAAGTTGTACGATAGTCCCCGAGCTAATTTCATTATCTTCGATTGATGGCCCCAAATTTGCAAAGGCATTGGCCTCACCGTTCTGCTCTCGAGGTACATGCTGTAGGGTCCATTCTTAGAACCGATGTAAGGTTACCTGCAATTTGTCCAAGTACCTCTGCATTCAATCTTCTCAACCTCGAAGGTTTTGTTGACTTGGTTAACCACGAGTTGGGAATCATACTTGGCCTCGATGACCTCTACTCCCAAACTTTTAGCAAGCTTGAGACCTGCAATAATGGCCTCATACACGGCCTCATTGTTAGTCAACTTAGGGGTTTTGATAGATTGTCTAATTATATTGACTGGGGGTGGCTTCAGAACGATGTCTAGCCCGGGACCCTTCACATTCGAAGCACCATTTGTGAAAAGGGTCCACACCCTCGAGGATGTACCTGATTTTAGCAATAGTTCCTTTTCGACCTTGGTACGAGTGCTGGTGTAATGTCGGCCATGAAGTCTACTAAGATTTGAGACTTGATGGTTGTTCGGGGTTGATACTCATTATTTTACCTACTAATTTTCATGACTCATTTGGCTAGTAGGACTGAGAGTTTGGGCTTGTGCAAAATGTTTCGAAGGGGATAAGTGGTTACAATACAAATTGGGTGACATTGAAAATACGGTTTTAATTTCCTAGATGCGCTTATTAGAGCAAGCGCTAATTTTTCTAAGTGTGGGTACTGGGTCTCTGCTTCAACTAAATTTAAGCTATTGTAGTAAATAAGAAATTGTGTACCATGCTCTTCTCAAACTAGAACACCAATTATCGTGACCTCCGAAACTGCCAAATATAAGTAGAGTTGTTCGTCTGCTTTCGCAGTATGATGCAATGGTGGACTCGAAAGATACCGCTTTAATTCTTCCAATTCCTATTGGCATTTTGGGGTTCAAATGAAATTGTTCTTCTTTTTTAGCAGTGAGAAGAACATATGACTTTGATCCGAAGACCTCGAGATGAATCGGCCTACAGCAGTTATCTGTCCTGTTTACCTTTGTACGTGCTACACCCTATATTTTCGTACGTTAGATTATTCGTAAGTTAATTGATGTAAGCTCAGAAATGAGATCAACTTTGAAAGTATGTAAGGTAAGTTAATCATTTTACAATGGAGGTTACAAATATTTAAGATCATGAATACCAAGTACTAAGAGGGTTTTAAGGCTTCGAACCTAAATGAATTGAAGAAAATAAATTTCGTCAAAAGTCGACAAGTTGGGAATGTTATAACATGTACTTTTGGGGTGAGACTATAGTGCTTAACCTTATAAGGAGATTATATTATGAGTTATTGTAGTTGTCTTATAGTCATGTATCATGTTTTGAAGTCAAGCGAGTTGTGAAACAAAAGTTGGAAAAGGTCATCACAAGTTACATTCATAAATATGATAAAAATTAGGTCAAATGTAACTGAGCATTTATCCCAATGTACTTGGAATTACGGGATGATCTACCTACAAAATTGAAGATCTACGAGTCTAGTTTACAATGAATTAAACCGTTCATTGATAAAATATTGGAGTAGAGAGATATTCATATTTTTACGAGACTGCGCAGACAGTAGGTGACAAGTAGGTGCATCACCTACTTGCCAAAAGGAGAGACCTCAATTAAAAGCTCCAAAGTCGGACAAGAGGGTACTTTTAAGGGATATTAAACTCATTTATTTCACCTATCTTTCAGACCAAGAAAACCAAATTGAACCCCTGCAACTCCTCCCCAAAAATCCCACACAAACCCTAGGTTATTTCGGGTGTTTCGATGTGATTCTAGTGCTGAAAACACCGGACAGCTTATTAGTTTCTCTTTCTCCTTCTTGTAGCTGTGTTAGGGGACTAATTTTCGATGAAGAAGAGTTAGTGTTTGTGGGTTCTACTCAGTCCAAGGTAAATATATGTTTCTCCTTCCATTATCTATTCTTGTACGAGTTAAAACTCGATCATAAAGACTAGACCTAGCAAGTTTCGAAATATTAGTATGTTGTTTGTTGTTGCATCACTGTTTGCTGTTTGTAGACTTATTTTAAGTTGAATTCCTTCCTTGTTTATTGGATAAGAGTCTTAATTATGTACTATTTGGTGTGGTGCTCAATTTGAAAGAAAAGACAATGCGAAACGTGTTTTAGTAAACTGAATAATCAATTTTGAGTTGCTGAACTTGTGGGACTGTTTTGTGGGCTTTCGTGTTGCTGTTGGGTTGTCACTTTTGCTACTATTTATATGAAGTTTGGGAGGGGAAAGGTTGTAGAGAAACACCACATAATAACAGGGTGGTTTGCTGGTCGTTCGTCATAACATGTTGGATTGTTTGACACTATTATGATTGTTGTTTTGTGTATGAAGTGATCGGGGTATGTTGGGTTGTTTTGTGGTATTTTGTTATGGATATAAGGTTGGAAAATGATGTATATATGTTTCGATTATTGTGCTCTTGTTGTTGGCGGTGTTATGTCGAATTGGGAGGAAGTAGAGATTATAGGGGAGATGCTGCCCATTTTATTATAAAATAAGCTTATCGTTCGTTGTGCGATAGTTGTACCTTCCATAACTTGATGATAGTATTGTTATCATTGTTGTAGATTAAAGTGCAATGAGACGACTTTAATGTGGTTATTGGACAGATTGTGATAAGGTATGTTAAGGCTAAACCTTTCTTTCATTTGGCATGATCCAGTAGCTACATGTGTTTGACAATGAGACATAAAGAGAATCTCATACTCCCGAATTTATATACACTATCCCAGTCTCATAAGTTACAATATTCTCCCTTATCGAAACTTTATATTTAGTTTAGTTTTGTCTTATGTCATCCAAGAGAGTAGAGAGTCTATATATATACAGTATTACAGTATTTTCACCACCAACGAGCTATAATCGGTGGGCAGGACCTTTTTGGGCAGTACTACAGTATTTTAACCACTATCGAGCTATAATCGGTGGGCAGGCCCCTATTGGGTAACCTCAGATAAGATGGTAAGTTATATACCGAGCCTACTATGGCCGAGAGCCTATGAGAGAGCCCAGCATGGCCGAGATACAGAGCCTAGTATGGCCGAGCGCCTATGAGTAAGCCTACTATGGCAGAGCAGTTATATATATACCGAGCCTTATAGGGCCGGACAACTATTTTACTTACTATATTGAGAGAGTTGAGTCAGTATCAGAAAGTAAGCATATCTTCAGATTATCTTTGACACTCAGTTACTTTCAGTTATTATATTATCAGTTCAGTTTCAGCTTTCAGTTATTCTGTTGCCTTACATACTCGGTACATTATTTTGTACTGACGTCCCTTTTGCTTAGGACGCTGGATTTCATGCCTGCAGGTCCTCATTGACAGTTGGACAGACCCTCCCAGCAGACAGAGTCAAACATCAGCTTGGTTGGTAAGTTCCACTTCCTCGGAGTTACCAGGTCTAGACCTTGGAGTCCATTTTATATATACAAATTTGATGGGTAGGTCGAGGCCCTGTCCCAACCATGGTACAGTTCAGTTATCGCTAGAGGCTTGTAGACGAGTCCTATATAGTTTGTATATCAGTAGATGTTATATATATATGAGCTTTTGGGTATGTTTACCCCACAGATGAGAGAGATGTTATTTTCAGACGATTCAGAATATGGCATCATCGACCTAAGTTAAGGGTTACCCCTCTAGAGTTTATAGTTATAGAGTGGTACGCTCAGGCCAAGTATGGCACCAAGTGTCGGCCATGCCTCGTCAGATTCGGGGAGTCTACAAGCCATGTCTAGTAGAGCCTTGTTTATAGATGTGTTGTGCACCACATTATATAAATAGGAAGCTACAAGGCATTTAGGAGTTTGTTACCCTTCTTTCAAATCCAAATCGTGCGATAGAGCTGAGTTATAAGAGTTAGAGCCAAGACTTATGTTTGCTAATGATATAGAGATGCTTTCAATTAGAAAAAATTACGACTAGCTAGAGGGATAATATAGAAACAAGTAAGGGCACTGATAGAAGAGAGTTCTTGATGACGTGGCCCTGTTTGAGGCCCTATCAGATCATACATACCAAATGTGCAAATTTCCAGCTTAAGTTCCTAAGATGGGAATATGAAATACACCCCCTGAATAGCATGGGAGCATCATAAGGTAAAAGTTTAAGTTTCAACATGTAATTGAAGCAAGGTGAAGGAGGGAACGAGATGCCCAGTTAGTGGAGTTTATCAATATTTACAATTTAGGTAGAGAAATACAAGTACTCTGAATCAACTTTCAAACGTAATAGAGGTATGTACAATTGGCCATACCCATCTCAGTTATGCCCTATGGGAGCTAACATATATAGTTTAAGATGAGGATGGAATATCAGGATCCAACTTGGGTTAGAGTAACCCAAAATGGTAGATTAAGCCAGGGGAGCTAAAAGTGAAACAATGTTTTGTTGAGGTTTTCAGAATAATGTGATAGACAAAAATATTAGCAGGAGAATAAAAAGAGAGTAAATGAAGCATTATGAGTAAGGTATGATAAATGAGTGATAACAGTAAATCAGAATATGACAAGATGACAGAGTATATAGTCAAATGAAGGAAAATACAAGAGATGACAAGCATTGAGACAATAAAAGAGTATATGCCACAAAGTTGTATCCTTATTTTAAGAAATGATTTGTGACTCCAACATGATTACTAGAAGGCTAAGTTAGACCTTCTGAGTAATAGAAGTTATTATAGGCTAGTAAACAAGATAAAACTGAACATGAGTTAGGGACCGAAGGATTTGATAATAGTCAGCATCGTGATAATTTTCAGAGATTGCATTCCGGCAATAATAGAATGGACAACAAAAGAATAACCTTTAAAGGTCATTTAGGAAGACGTTTCCCTAAAGCAAGCACTGTGAGCAAAGTTAAGCTTAAGGGACTAAGTGTGCCAGTTACACTATGCGTAAGGAATTCAGTTATCCTTGGTACAGAAGGATTACCACAAGGCAAGTATGAGTCAATGAAGATGTGAAAAGATGTCGAAGAAGAAAATGTAAAATAATTGTTGGTGAATCTTCATAGCATTAAATGTTATTACTCCCCTAAAGGGGGGGGGAGATGGGGTGATATGGTATTACATTGGAGTTAAGTGGTTCAGGTAGCTACGGAATAGTAAAGAAGTAATGCGGTAAAAAATCGAAAGGAGTGGTATTGAATTTATTCAGATCATACATATATACTACGACTCTAGAACACTATGCAAGCATGATACCGGGGAGAGGCAGTAAGGGTTCCCGACCAGGATGTTATTGATAAATAAGTGTGAATGGACACTTG
Organism: Nicotiana sylvestris; assembly: GCF_000393655.2. Classification (NCBI taxonomy): domain Eukaryota; kingdom Viridiplantae; phylum Streptophyta; class Magnoliopsida; order Solanales; family Solanaceae; genus Nicotiana; species Nicotiana sylvestris. The sequence goes on from NC_091065.1 coordinate 36,051,017, forward strand.
ATATATAAGAAGCCAGTACGAGAGGTAAGTTAAGGCAAAGGACATAACCCAAGAGAGGTTACACAGAATATAAATATGAGCATGGACTGGCGAGTAGTTAGTAGTTGATCCAGAAAGAGCTTAGCTATGGATATACAAGAGATCTCAGATAAATCAGTAGACCATGCAAGATAAATGTAGTGAAACCCAACATAGAAAATTCAGTCTCTCAAACACGACATCGTAATCCTCGAGAAATTTTCAGATAAGAGTTGGGGTAGTAGAAGGTACAACATAAGTGTTGCGTAAAACAAAGAGTGCCACTAGGGAGACTATCAAAATTTGGGTTCAGAAGTAACCCGACGAGCACAAGGGCACGAAGGTAAGTGACTAAGGATAATTATAGGCGAGTAAGGACATCAAAAATTCTGTCGGGTATACAATGTAATAAGCTCGCAGCTTTACAAGAGTCAGAGGGTCTTCCCTAAGTGATACAATGAAAGACTAGCTCAGGAAATAAGGAAGAAGGCATCAACATAAGCATAGTGACCTAAAGAAGAAATGATCGTGGAACAACAGTCTCACTACGACATTGTATGATCTCCATAACAAAGTGACACCTGTCATAACTAAGGAACGGGAAGTGAAATCTAGAGTAATATTCGAGAAAATATGAGTTTCACAAAATTCCAGTATATATGGGCACTAAGATAAGCCATTTATTCATGCAACAAGTGGCAGAACGACCAAGAAAGTTAATTGCTTACTTTTAATGAAAGTTGAGAAGGCACGAATGGAATTATTCGATCTATGACCCAGAGTTAGTTACGTTATGAACAGACATAAGATTTTGGAGTGTTATCCATGCAGCATATATGTTGACAATGATACAGCTTTAGGAGACTCCATCATAAGTTAGAAGAAAAAATTGAGTCATCGTCACAGACAAAAGCTTGAATTGCTAAAAGGTTATATCATGGATGTTCCATAGCTTCCACGAGGGGCTAAAGTAATAACTAGTATCCTGAGCTGCAGATCAGAAGATAAAGGAAGCCTACATGAAGGCTGAAATAGAAGAGGAAACTCAAGAGTTACATCAGCTAAGTGAATTAAGAGTCTGATTACTAGACCCCGATGAGTATAGAAATCGTGATTCAGAATATTGTAGAATCACTCTAAATATCAGAGGTACAAAAGAGATAGTACAACGACCATATTCTATAATGGCTCTATGATAAATCTAGTTAGAATAGTACCAATCTCATAAGAAGTCAGTATGAAGCTTTAGCCAGATTGTGTATGCACATGATGTGTAAGTATTATAGTAGAGCTTTAAGGTGTGGATGTGAATTCCACCTATGTGGAAGGGAGGTTATGAAAGGGATAGAAGGTACGATGCAAGATTTAAAGGTAAGTAAAGTACATGTGAAGAAGGTACGATATGCCTAAGTACAGAAGGTTACAAATAATCCAGATCTCAGATAGAGGGCTGGAAGTGTCACAATTCTGTATCAAGAAACGACAGTGGTGTCGTCAGTGGCATATTTTCCAGCATGTGGTTTTTAGGTATCGAGATGTCTAGTTAAGAGAGTAAAGAAGAGTTAGAGACAACGTGATGTCTCGCTTGAGCTTCTAGAAAACATAAGAAAATTTATGGGGCTAGCAAGTTAAAAGAAGGTTGGGAGTAGTATAGATAGATATGTGTCGGTCGCAAGCTAGAGTATGGTATAATGACAAGGTTTTAGGTAGACAAGAGTAAGGATAAGAAAAGGTGGGTAAGAAGGTGATGATAATAGGTAAGGCCCCATGATTAAGCTCATCAAAACAAGAGGGTTGATAAATTTCGTAAGTTATAGAAAGCTCAGTATAGTTTGAATAAGCTCAGAGAAGTCTAAGACTATGAGTGATTTGAAGAGATGAAATGTTTCCCTGATAGTAAATAAGGGTGTAATTGTGATAGTTAAGAGGATAACGTTAAGGCCTTTGATTGGGTAATGATTCAAAGAAAAGGGATTTCATGAATTGTATAGGATTAAAATACCCCCATAAGGTGAATCACGTTGGGATGCTATGAAATACAATTAATGAAATATTGTATCGTCCCTAGGTTGATCAGGCAAATAACTTCAGCTATTCCCCGATGCAACGTGGGCCCTTACGACAATGTATTAAGTAAGAGGTTTCAAATTATCAGTGGTAGATTATATATCAACGTAAGGTGAATCAACAATAGATGGGTAAAAGTTCCAAAGTACGAGATGAGATTTGTTTGTTATTCTTAAGATGAATAGTAATGAGGAAGCACTAAAGGACATAGATTTATACATATAGGATAAGCAGCGAGAGAGTAATCTAGAGTTGGGTAGAAAATCTCGGTAATAATAAACCGAAGTAAGTGCAATGGTATAGTATAGCCTACCTAGATGTAGTAAAGCCATAAGGATAGATATACAAGGCTAAGAAATAAGATATAACAATAGTCTTAAGTTCGACAAAGTACCAAACAAAGGACTTTAGTATACCTATAGATGCCTAGAGGGACAACTTACCATAGTTTTGTATATATTCACAAAGTGAGGCCTAGAGATTGGCTAAAAGCCGGAGGAAAAAGGATATAAGAGTCATACATGCGTACATACATGTTGCATGATAGAAGGTCGCAACAGCTACGATATTTAAAGAATTCCGACAACAAGTCATGGTGAGAGAAAGAGACGTAAAGGGGGGAATGCCCTAGCCTTCGAATTTATACATAAAACAGTTTCCTATATGGCAAGGACAGTACTAAAATATTCGTAAGAGCTATGGGTTATGAGACTAATAGGAACATTAATCAACATTCGAGGACGAATGTTCTAGATGGGGGAATGATGTTACACCCCATGTTTTCATACGTTAGAGTATTCGTAAGTCAATTGATGTAAGCTCAGAAATGAGATCAACTTTAAAAGTACGTAAGGTAAGTTAATCATTTTACAATGAAGGTTCCAAATATTTAAGACCATGAATACCAAGTACTAAGAGGGTTTGAAGGCTTCGAAGCTAAATAAATTGAAGAAAATAAATTTCGTCAAAAGACGACAAGTTGGGAATGTTATAACATGTACTTTTGGGGTGAGACTAGGGTGCTTAACCTTATAAGGAGATTATGGTATGAGTTATTTTAGTCGTATGATAGTCATGTGTCATGTTTTGAAGTCAAGCGAGTTGTGAAACAAAAGTTGGAAAAGGTCATCACAAGTTACATTCATAAATATGGTAAACATTAGGTCAAATGTAGCTGAGCATTTCTCCCAATGTACTTGAACTTATGGAATGATCTACCTACCAAACTGAAGATCTACGAGTCTAGTTTCCAATATATTAAACCATTCATTGATACAATATTGGAGTAGAGAGATATTCACATTTTCGCGAGACTTCGCAGATAGTAGGTGACAAGTTGGTGCATCACCTACTTGCCAAAAGGAGAGGCCTCAATTAAAAGCTCCAAACTCGGCCAAGAGGGAACTTTTAAGGGATATTAAACTAATTTCTTTCACCCATCTTTCAGACCAAGAAAACCAAATTGAACCCCTGTAACTCCTCCCCAAAAATCCCAAACAAATCCTAGGTTATTTTGGGTGTTACGATGTGATTCTAGTGCCGAAAACACCGAATAGCTTGTTAGTTTCTCTTTCTCCTTCTTGTAGCTGCATTGGAGGACTGATTTTGTATGAAGAAGAGCTAGGGTTTGTGGGTTATACTCAATCCAAGGTAAATATATGTTTCTCCTTCCATTATTTATGCTTGTACGAGTTATAACTCGATCATAAAGACTAGACCTAGCGAGTTTCGAAAGAGTAGTATGTTGTTTGTTGTTGCATCACTGTTTGCTGGTTGTAGACTTATTTTTAAGTTGAATTCCTGGTTGGTTTATTGTATAAGAGTCTTAATTATGTACTATTTGTTATGGTGCTCAATTTGAAAGAAAAGACAAGGCGAAACGTGTTTTAGTAAACTGAATAATCAATTTTGAGTTGTTGAACTTGTGGGACTGTTTTGTGGGCTGTTCCGTGTTGCTGTTGAGTTGTCTATTTTGCTACTGTTTATATGGAGTATGGGAGGAGAAAGGTTGTATAGAAACACTACATAATGACAGGGTGGTTTGCCGGTTGTTCGTCATAATATTTTGGATTGTTTGACACTATTATGGTTGTCGTTTTGTGTATGAAGTGATAGGGGTATGTTGGGCTATTTTGTGGTATTTTGTTATGGATATAAGGTTAGAAAATGATGTATATATGTTGTTATTATTGTGCTCTTGTTGGTGGTGGTGTTATGTCGAATTGGGAGGAAGTAGAGATTTTAGGGGAGATGCTGCCCGTTTTATTATAAAATAAGCTTGTCGTTTGTTGTGCGATAGTTGTACATTCCATAACTTGATGATAGTATTGTTATCATTGTTGTAGATTAAAGTGCAACGAGACAAGTTTAACCTAGTTATTGGAAAGATTGTGATAAGGTATGTTAAGGCTAAACCTTTCTTTCATTTGGAATGATCCAGTAACTACATGTGTTTGACAACGAGACATAAAGAGAAGTTCATACTCCTGAATTTATATACACTATCCTAATCTCATAAGTTACAATATTCTCCCTTATCGGGACTTTATATTCAGCTTAGTTTTGTCTTATGTCATCCAAGAGAGCAGAAAGTCTATATATATACAGTATTACAGTATTTTCACCACCATCGAGCTATAATCGGTGAGCAAGCCCCTATTGGCTAGTACTACAGTATTTTCACCACCATCGAGCTATAATCGGTGGGAAGTGTCACGTCCTTAGTTGTTAACTGAGTACACGTGCAACACTTGACAACTCACTCATGATCTTGCAAAACTTGCTCACGTTCTTGCTATGTCAAGTCATCCTTACTACACTCAAGATCTCTAAGAGAATGGAAGAAAGGACACAAGAGAATTGTTAAAGGAAGCTTAGTATTAGAGAAAACTTGAATTGTTTGCTTGATTAATTACAAATGAATGACCCCCTTTATATACTAGTCTCCTTGGGGATAGTGTGTAAATATTAATTATTACACAAGTCCTTGATATTTGCAAGATAAGAGCTTTTTCTATAATTCTCTACTAGCCTAGAAGATTCCAAGGACTTTCCTAGCAAATCCATAAGGATCTAGGTTCTTCCTAAGAAAATGTCCATACCTCTCTAGAATCTTCTCACAAATGCTAGCCTTCTTCTTATGTAAGCTTACACATGACATTAATATATGCCAAGTGGCACCTATGTGGTATGATGACATGGCGGGTCATCACACTCTCCCCCGCCCAATATTGCGACGACCGCGGCGCAATGCTGCTGCATAAACTCTCGGATCTTATCTTTGAATTGCCGCAAGTTTTCATATCGTTCCCACATGACCTCCTCCGGTGATTGCCCATTCCAATGGACGAGGAACATATCGGTGGCTTTTTGCCCTTGTTTTCACCTGGCTTGGTAATCTATGATAGCCTCAATCTCCCGATCATGTGAGGCGGTGATAGTCATTGGCGCTCGACTTGATTGGCTCCTACTCGGATCATCCTTATCTTCATGATATGGCTTAAGCATGCTAGCATGGAAGACAGGGTAGATCTTGAGATACGATGGCATGTCAAGCTTGTATGAGATCTTGCCTACCTTGGCGACGATCTTAAATGGCCCCTCATACTTACGAATCAGATTCTGATGCATGCCCCGTAGTGTCTTGAACTGTCTTGGGTTAAACTTTACCATGACCATGTTCCCAACTCTATAGTATGTGGGACGCCGCTTACAGTTCGTAAACTTCTTCATCTTCTTAGCTGCCTTATCCAAGTAGGACTTAGCAGTGTCGAGCTGCTCCTCCCATCCTTTGGCCATATGATAAGCCCCCAAACTCTTTCCCTCGAATGCGGTTGGTAATGAATGTAGAGTTTGTGGTTGTTGGCATGTGGCTAGCTCAAATGGTGTCCGCCCAGTGGACTCACTCCACTGCAAGTTATAAGAGAATTGGGCAATGTCTAGGAGCTTTACCCAATCTTTCTGTTGTGCGCTTACATAATGCCTCAAGTAGCATTCTAGTAAGGCATTGACTCGTTCCGTTTGTCCATCCGTCTGTGGGTGGAAACTAGTAGAAAAGTGCAGCTCCGTACCAAGTATGTCAAACAACTCTCTCCAAAAGTTTCCAGTAGAGCGGGGGTCTCGATCACTGATTATATGCCTTGGTAAGCCCCAATACTTCACTACGTTCTTAAAGAACAGCTTGGCGGCTTCCTTGGTTGTGCAACCTAGTGAGGCGGGCATGAAGGTGGCATATTTGGAAAATCTATCCAAGACCACCATAATAGTACCATAACTGTCGGACTTCGGTATGCAAGTAATAAAGTCCATAGTTATGCTCTCCCATGGACGCTCTGCAACTGGTAGTGGATCCAAAAGTCCTCCGGGTTGTTATTGTTCAACCTTGTCCAGTTGACAAACAAGACAAGTCTGCACATAGCACTCTATGTCATCACGCATGTGTGGCCAATAGTAGACTGATTCAACTAGGGCCCTAGTGCGACGTTGACCTGGATGACCAGCCCATATTGTGTCATGACTCTCCCTTATGATCCGTCGTCTAATGTCTCCAAATTTAGGCACGTAGACCCGCTGACCTGTGGTAAGTAATAGGCCATCTTCTATCCAAAACCGTCTCATCTTGCCTTTGTTGGCTAACTCGATAAGCTGTTTGGCTGCTAGATCATGCTGCATGCCTTCTTTTATAGCCTCCCTAATGTCCCATCTCACTGAAGTAATTGCAGAAAGCTCGGCTTTCTAGCTCAAGGCATAGGCTACAACATTACCTTTTCCCGACTTATACTCCAACGCATAATCAAACTCGGCCAAGAAATCATGCCACCTAGCCTGCTTTGGTGTGAGATTCTTTTGTGTCCGAAAGTAGCTAGTAGCCACATTATCAGTCTTGACCACGAACCTCGACCCGAGCAGATAATGTCTCAATGTACAAAGTCAATTCACAATGGCAGTCATTTCCTTCTCTTGTACCGTGTAACGCCGCTCCATCTTATTTAACTTGCGGCTCTCAAATGCTATGGGATGCTTATCCTGCATTAGGACACCCCTAATGGCGAAGTTTGAGGCATCTGTGTGCACCTCAAATGTCTTGTCAAAGTCAGGTAATTCCAAGACTGGCTCCTCTATTACAGCTGTCTTAAGGCATTCAAATGCCTTTTGACAATGCTCTATCCAAACCCATGGATTGTTCTTCTTTAACAACTCAGTCAATGGTGTGATCTTTGCTGAGTATCCACCGATGAACCGACGATAGTAGTTAATAAGGCCAAGGAAGGATCTCAACTCAGTTACCTTTATAGGTGCCTCCCACTCCTGGATAACACGTACCTTAGCCTCGTCCATGCGTATCTCTCCATTGCTAATGACATGGCCCAAGAAGTGCACCTTTGATTATGCGAACTCACATTTCTCCCTCTTGATGTATAGCTCGTTCTCTCACAAGACTTGGAAAACCTTCCTTAAGTGCTCCATGTGCTCCTCCAAGGTGTTGTTGTAGATGACTATGTCGTCTAGGTAGACTACCACGAACTGATCAAGGTAGGGATGGAAGATCTTGTTCATAAGGGTGCAAAATGTGGCCGGTGCATTGGTTAAGCTGAAGGGCATCACCAACCACTCAAAGGCTCCATATCTCGTCACACATGTTGTCTTTGGCTCATCCCCGTCCGCAATGCGAACCTGGTAGTAGCCCTTTCAAAGATCCACCTAGGTAAAGTACTTGGCTTGACCAAGTATATCGAACAAGTCAGCAATGAGAGGGATCGGGGTACTTATTCTTCACAGTGACCTTATTAAGTGCTCGGTAGTCTATGCACAAACGCAACGATCCATCCTTCTTCTTCTGGAACAATACTGGTGCGCCAAAAGGTGCTTTTGATGGGCGAATGTGACCAGCATCTAGAAACTCCTTCAATTGTTTCCTGAGCTCCTCTAGCTCGGGAGATTCCATACGATATGGGGAAAATATGGGTGGCTTAGCCCCTGGCTCCAACTCAATCTTGTGATCCACCTCTCGCCTATGTGGCAGGTGCTTAGGCAACTCCTCGGGCATGACATCTTTGTTTTCCTCAAGCAACTTCTCTATGCAAGGCGGCAGTGTCTCTTGAAAACTCTTGTTTTCCTCTAGACTTGTGATGGTTGCCACGAACGTCGGCTCCCCCTTCTTGATCCCCTTGACAACCTGCATAGCTGAGAGTTGTGCTTGGCTCTATCCGTGTGGCATAGTCATTGTAGGTACCATGCAAGCTCCTTCTCGCTCTATAACCAAGAGACGTTGGAGGTAGGAGTCGATTAAAGTATGATAATGTCTAAAGAACTCTTGCCCCAATATGATGTCAAAATATCCATAACGGTTACGGTAAAGTTTGTCATACCTTTCCAAGTTCCCAATTTGACACCAACTCCATTAGCTACCCCACGAGTATTCTGTATCTTGGCATTCACGGTCTTGGTGCGAGAGTTGGTTGGAGCAAGCTTCAATTCCAGTCTCTTTGCGGCAGCCTCAGTCACGAAATTATGAGTTGCTCCAGTATACACCATTGCCCGAGTGGGCTTGTTATTGATAGTGAGATCTACGTACTGATTGCCATTCTAGGTAGGTTGGATAGCTTGCTTCGTGACAGCACCACATAATCCGATCATACCCAACTGTGCGATTCCCGGACACTCTCCTTGTGGCTGCTCCTTCCGCTCACGTACTATAACACTGAGGCTCTTGAGGTCAGGACAATTCCTAAAGCCATGTGGCCCTCCGCGTATATAGCATCCCTTCTTCTCGACCTGTGCCTTCTTCTCGACGTAGCCCTGATGACCACTCGACCTTTTGAAGTCTTGAGTCTTGGAGTATTATTGTTGTATCTCCTTGACTTTGCCACGGTATCCCCCACCTTTGACATTGTTAACCTTTAACTCCTTGCCATTGCCTTTGTTGTGTTTGTCATGCCTGAACTCCATCAATGATTCGGCCTCCACTATGGCTTGGTCTATTTCAGTGACTTGTTGGCGTTGCAACTCCTGCTTAGAATAATTTTGCAACCCGTCCATGAAGTGGAACAACAAGTCATCATTGGTCAGGTTGGGGATTTGAAGCATATGGGTAGTTGACATAATTACTTATGCTCCCTGTTTGCTTCAATTCCTTAAACTTGCGCCTTGCCTCGTACAAGACATTGTTTGGAAAGAATTGTCGCTTGAACTCCGCTTTGAACTGATCCCATGTGCTAATAGTACATAGACCTTTATCTATGTCAGCCATCTTCCTTCTCCACCATAGCATGGCAGTCTCTAAGAGGTACAATACCGCAGTGTTGATCTTGGCCTCGTCGTCCCTCACTTTGCCGTGTCTGAAGTAGTTCTCCAAGTGCCGAAGGAAGTTTTCCACTTCTTGTGCATCACGAACACCTTTGAACACCGGGGGTTTGGGAGCCTCGATCTTGGCCTCCCTTGTCACCACAACATTGCTGGCTACCTCGGTCACGCCAGCATTGACATGCTCCTCGAGTGACTCTATCTTTGCCTTCATAGCATCGATAGTACTCACAGCCTCCATGAGTCTGCACTCTAAGGCAGTGATGGTTTGCCTTAGTTCCATCTCAGTCTGTGTACATCCCTCCAAGTCATTTCGGATATTCTCAATCTCTTCAAGAGTGTGCCCCTCAAGAACAATAAAGGTTCCTTCCACCTTCCCCAAGCATTGGCCAAAGATCTCCACGGCGTCCATCCCCACGTTCATCTCCATCATCCACTCTTTACCGAGCGAAACATCGTCTGGAAGGACCTCCACTTCATCCTCGCTTGCGTCAGTGGAAGATGGTTCTTGGGATGTAAGCCCTTCGTTTGACATAACCGCATGTGGAACCTCTTGGATCTTGTTGGTGGCATTCCTCTTTTTTCTACGACCGCTCTTACTAGCAGCATCCTGGATGACGTTGGCTTGGGTGTTGGCAGCGTTAATTTCTCCGTCGTTCGCCATTCCCTTAGTTGAAACCTTCGCTTTGATACCACGTTGTCACGTCCTTAGTTGTTAACTAAGTACACATGCGGCACTTGACAACTCGCTCACGATCTTGCACAACTTGCTCACGTTCTTGCTATGTCAAGTCAGCCTTACTACACTCAAGATCTCTAAGAGAATGGAAGAAAGAACACAAGAGAATTGTTAAAGGAAGCTTTGTATTAAAGAGAACTTGAATTGTTTGCTTGATTAATTACAAATGAATGACCCCCTTTATATACTAGTCTCCTAGGGGCTAGTGTGTAAATATTAATTATTACACAAGTCCTTGATATTTACAAGATAAGGGCTTTTTCTAGAATTCTCTACAAGCTTAGAAGATTCCAAGGACTTTCCTAGAAAATCAATAAGGATCTAGGTTCTTCCTAATGAAATGTCCATACCTCTCTAGAATCTTCTCACAAATGTTAGCATTCTTCTTATGTAAGCTTCCACATGGCATTAATATATGCCAAATGGCACCTATGTGGCATGATGACATGGCAGGTCATCACAGCAGGCCCCTATTGGGCAACCTCTAATCAGATGGTAAGTTATATACCGAGCCTAATATGGCCGAGCACCTATGAGCGAGCCCAGCATGGCCAAGATACAGAGCCTAGTATGGTTGAGCGCCTATGAGCGAGCCTAATACGGCAGAGGAGTTACATATATACCAAGCCTTATAGGGCTGGACATCTATTTTCTTACTATATTGAGAGAGTTGAGTCAGTATCAGCAGGTAAGCATATCTTCAGATTATATTTGACTCTCAATTACTTTCAATTATTATATTATCAGTTCAGTTTCAGTTTTCAGTTATTCTGTTGCCTTACATACTCGGTACATTATTTCGTATTGACGTCCCTTTTGCTTGGGACACTGGATTTCATGCCTGTAGGTCCTCATTGATAGTTGGACAGACCCTCCCAGCAGATAGAGTCAAACATCATCTTGGTTGGTAAGCTCCACTTCCTTGGAGTTACCAGGTCTAGACCTTGGAGTCCATTTTATATATACAGATTTGATGGGTAGGTCGAGACCCTGTCCCGACCATGGTACAGTTCAGTTATCTCTAGAGGCTTGTAGACGAGTCCTGTATAGTTTGTATATCAGTAGATGTTCATGACGGCCTCGTCAGCCTCCACAGTTATATATATATGAGCTTTTGGGTATATTTACCCCACAAATGAGAGAGATGTTATTTTTAGACGATTCAAAATATGGCCTCATCGGCCTAAGTTGAGGGTTACCCCTCTAGAGTTTCTAGTTACATAGTGGTATGCTCAGGCCAAGTATGGCACCAAGTGTCGTCCATGCCTCGTTAGATTTGGGGCATGACAGTACGGTGTTAACGCTGTCCACGACTATGATATTTTTTGATTACCTTTATTTTATCGGAGTTGATCTCGATTTCCCGATTTGACAGCATAAAGCTGAAGAACTTGCCTGAATCGACCTGAATGCGCATTTCTTTGGGTTGAGCTTCATGTTGAATTTTTTCAATATGTCGAAGGTTTCCTACAAATGTGTCAAATAGTCCTCTGCGTGTAGGGACTTAAATAGTATGTCCTCAATATAAACCTCCATTGATTTACCTATTTGTTCTTTGAACATTCAGTTTACTAGGAGTTGATAAGTAGCACCAGCATTTTTTAGCCCAAACGACATTACATTATAGTAATAAGTACCGTACTTAGTGATAAACGAAGTTTTTTCTTGATCCTCCGGGTTCATCTATATTTGGTTGTACCCGGAGTAGGCATCGAGAAAGCAGAGGATCTCATGGCCGGCTATGGCATCGATCATTTGATCAATATTTGGCAAAGGAAATGAGTCCTTAGGGCATGCTTTGTTTAAGTCTTTGTAGTCTACGCACATTCTAAGTTTATTCCCTTTCTTGGGGACTACGACTACATTTGCTAACCATTCGGGATATTTTACTTCTCGGATGGATCATATATTGAGAAGTTTAATTACCTCATCTTTGATGAATGCATGTTTTACCTCGGACTGGGGCCTTATCTTTTGCTTCATTGGTCTAAACTTTGGATCCAAGCTCTATCAATGAGTGGTAATCTCCTGTGGGATTTATGTCATATTGGGACCAAGCAAAACAATCCATATTTTTAACAAGGAATTTAACGAATTTTCCCTGAGCTCAGGAGTTAACCCCGTGCCCAGGCATACTGATTTACCCTTTGGTGGTTTCACTAGCCATGTTGAAGTCGTTGAGTACTCGAGCTGCCGGCACGATCTGATCCTAGAGGCCGAGTTGTTCTACGACCCTCGATCGGATAATGTTTACTGAGCTACTTGGATTAACTAACACATATTTAACTTGAATTTTATTCATAAGGATAGATATTAATAGTGCGTCGTTGTGAGGCTGTTCGATCCCTTCCGCATCCTTATCGTTGAAAGTAAGGTATCCTCTAGTAAGTAGTCCCGAGTATGTTTGTCCCTTGTGATTGTCACTTTGGTGCATTTGAATATTGGGCCTTGAAGAACATCGACCCCACCAATGATCATATGAATCACATATTGCGGTTCTTCCTGTTCGTGTTTCCTTTTTGCGTCCCGGTCTTTGAAGTGATTTTTGGCTCGGTCACTCAAGAACTCTCGAAGGTGACCCTCGTTGAATAAATGATCTACCTCCTCCCTTAACTGTCTGCAGTCTTCGGTTCTATGACCATGGGTTCCATGGTATTTGCACATTTGATTTGGATTCCTTTGAGCTAGATCAGTCTGTAGGGGTCTGGGCCACCTAGTATCCTTGATCCGTCCAATGGCTGACATAATACCTGAAGCGTCGACGCTAAAGTTGTACTCCGATAACCGTGGCTCTTCTTTAGGCTCAACATGTTTATTGAAGCCACTCTTACACATGACCCCTCGAGAATTTTGACCTCGATCATTCCTTTGATCATTTCGAATGGGATTATGTCCCAATCCGTTGTTTCTGTGATTTGCGCTATAAGGTTAGTACCGATATTTGTTCGATCGGGGCTCTCTATCGATGTCTTTTTGAATCCTGCCTTCGCATCTATTTGGGTAAACAGAACCGGACGGGGCTCCCAACTGATCATCCTCGACTCTGATTTTTGACTGGTATCGATTATGCACATCGGCCCAGGTCACCGCTGGATATTCAATTAAATTCTACTTTAGTTGATGTGATGCTACCGAACTTCGCTCGTTCAAACCCTGAGTCAAGACTTGGATAGCCCAAGCATCGATAACCAGGGGTAGGTTAATGTGCTCCATCTGAAGTCGAGATACGAATTCCCTTAGTATCTCATTGTCCTTTTGTCGCACTTTGAAGAGGTCCAATTTCCTAGTCGCAACCTTTACTACTCCGGAGTGTGCCTTTACGAACGAATCGACAAGCATGGTGAAAGAATCAATGGAATTAGGCGGTAAATTGTGGTACCATATCATTGCCCCCTTCGATAAAGTTTCTCTAAAAATTTTCAACTGAGCAGATTCAATTTCATCATCTTGTAAGTCATTTCCTTTTATTGCGCATGTATAAGAAATGACAGGCTCATTAGGATTAGTGGTTCCATTGTACTTGAGAATTTTTGGCATGCGGAATTTCTTCGGAATGAGATTTGGAGCCGCACTTGATGGGAAAGGCTTCTGTACGATTTTTTCCGAATTCAAACCCTTCAGAATCAGGGGTGCCCCTAGTATTTGATCTACTTGGGAGTTGTATGTTTCTATTTTGTTATCATTAGCCTCAATTTTTTTTTCTCCTGATTCAATCTGTTTTGTGAGCTCCTCGAGCATCTTCATGATGGCGGGGTCAGTTCCCCATCCATTATCGTTCAATTTCTCCTGTACAGGTTTGATCCTATGAACAACTTCGTGTGATGTATTAAGTTCGATTCTGCTTGGTGCTCGATTCTGATTTTGGAGTTGCGCTATCGCAGCCTGCTAAGTTTGCAACATGTCGATATCATTCAAAGGCTAATCCCACCTTCTTCACTATTCTGTGCATTCTCATCGGCTGCTTGGGCATCTCTGCGGACACTATTTTTAGGGTCGGCACCTAAATCTCCATGAATGGCGACTTGAGAATTGACATCGACGGGGTCTACGGCCTGTGGTACATCGGGATTGATTGGAGGTACTCTGTTTCCTAGGGTGACCACGTGCTCGTTCTCGCCATGAAGACCAAGGTCGGTGTCTGTGTGAGTGGGTACTGCTTGAGGGTTTGACATGTTGATTCCTGAAATCAAAAACACTTAAGAGAACATGTGTAAAAGCAATGTGTGTTATGTAATATTAAGCAATCACCATTATCCTCGGCCCCACGGTGGGCGCCAAACTATTTATCCTAAAAACTGAGTAACAATTAAACTTGTAATGTGGTTTTAAGGATACGTGATTTCACTTAATATCAATTTAAAAACATAAAGATAAGCAATAGAAATTGACTAATGTATAGCAAATTAATGTTTGGACAGAGCCCTCGACTTGGAAAACCCTCGAACTAGTAAAGCAAGAACAATTAAAAGGCAGTGAACTGATAAACAAGAGAACATAAATTAAACAGAGAATGATGTATTGCTTTTGTCTGCGTGAATGTAAGTTCCTTACAAATGATGGGGATTCCCCTTTATATACAAGAGGAATCCTAGTTATGGTATAATTCTATTATGGAACTAAATCCCATGATTAGTACAAATAACCGCCCTTGATTTGATCTGTTCCGGGATTTCCGCCGTGATCTCCGACCGGTTACGGATATCTCGTCTATTCGTTATTGCACTTCACTCGAAGTCGGTCATACTTAGTCTCGATCGTTGCTGGCCTCGATCTCGATTGATACCCCGATTCTTGAACTTGACACCTCATCTTCGTACTCTGGACCGATCCATTACGAGGCCGACCCCCGACGCAATCTCCTAGTCTCGATTAAATAGCAAAATCGGGCAAGCCGTATACAATGTTTTCTTTTGTATATTACCTAGAAAATTGAGCAATTTTAGACTGTTTACCTTCAACTTTTAAGTAGCCAAGGAGAATCAATTGGTTGAGACATGTAATTTAGCCCATATTTTTATTCCAAAAAAAATTTACAAATTAATTTGGGTTCAAATATATTGGTGTAATACCACAGCTCAAGTAAAGTTCTTAATTGTGAGCTTAGGCTCACACTGTTTAAGAGGCGTCTAAAATTGTTTCTTATGTGTCTACTAAGATTAAATTTACCTATTATTTGTTATATGCATTTCTCTTAAGGAATTGACATTCCCATTAAAGTTGTCTCATCATCGTCAATACTTGCACAATAAAGGGTTCTGCAATCATACGTAATTAATCGGCTTGTAAACTTATTTGTTTTGGGCTAGATGTGCAGCGTCAAATTACCAGTATTAAAAACTTGATTCCTCATGTACCAACACTTCTCTCTTGTGTTGTAAAAATTTCCTTAGGTGCTACAAATTCGTTCTTGATCATAAACTACTTATAATACAATTCCTAAACTTCGGCAACGTTGGCAGATTCACAAACTAAGATTATTCTAAACACTCCTAATTGATTTATTTAACCCGTCCCCGATACTCATTTGCTTTAAGAAAAGTTATGGAAGAAGAAAAAAGGCTCCATAGATGGGAAACTTCTTGAGTAAATTTTACCATTAATCATTCAACTCAGAGTTTGTAACAGTAAAGTCATATTTTTATTTGTTTGTAACATAAAAATCAGTCAACTTAAAGATTACCACACAGAAGTCACTTTTCTATGTTTTGTCACATAAAAGTTATTCAACTTTGCCCAAATTAACTAAAAAATAAATTTCACCTCGATTTTTATATTTTGTAAATGACATGACACTCTAAAATATGTTAATTACATTTGGGATAGTTTCAAATACCTCCATTCCAGGTTTCACTTCATTATACTAATCTATGTTGTGGTTTATGATATGGTGTAGGGCAAAATTGGTTAGAGACAATTACACGAATGGCGAAGTGACACATGGTACTGAAGACAGATGGGACGTGAGTCAGTGAACAGCTGACACCGGATGCAAACATATGACTGGTGTTGAATGAATCCTAAAGACAGAGTAGCCGATAGCAAAGGTTCAAAATATTGACATCGGATAGCATTCAATGAGCAGCCGTTATAGAGAATATCTGCTTTTATAGCCAACCGTTATACAGCCATCAATAGCGTTTCTATTCTCATTCAAGAGGAGCTTGATTTAGGGATCTTGTCTCCCTAAATAGAGTTATAAATAGGAGGATTAACATTCATTCTATAAAAAAAATCTGTATACAAAAGCTATAATCTGCTCTCATTTTATAACATTATTCTTAGTTTTTCTTCTTAAATATTGTTCACACTTGGGCCATTGGGTAGGCTATGTTCATAGCTAGGCTTGTATTTCCTTCAATTGCATTTCATAATCTTATTTTTGTTCTTAGTTATTTATTATTTTGGGTCAAATCGATTCGCTTGTCTATGAATCATGCTATAAATTTTACTGTATTGTTTTACGGGTAAATAGTTTGGCGCCCACCGTGAGGCATAGACAATTGTGCAATTCCTTTGATCTATTTATATATTGCTTACAAATTTGTATTCCTTCCTTAGTAAAAGAAAAATTAGATATAGCAGCTAATGATGTTAACATTGTCTACAATATTGGATCACATAATGAACAGGAAGATGTGTTTCAGCGTGATGATTCAACCAGCGAAACCCACAACGAAGGAGTTGAAGCAACCCCAGTTCGCGAAGATTAGTATCCTCGACATGTGAGGGGCTCAACTCTTGATGATGCAGATGATGAACACATTGTTGAAATGGTCAAAATCTTGAGAGAACAACAAAAGTCGATTATGGATCACCTCTCAAGGCAAGATCAAGTGATGACAGAATTGAAGCAGACATTATCGGGTGCTTCTAATAATGCTAATAGAAGGGCTCTGATTCCTCCCAGCATTCTGGCAAATCAAACGGTTCAAAGATCCGATAACGGCACTCCAAGGGAGAAGATCGATTTCGACGAGGCAGGAGGTACCGGTAGTGGATCTAGGAACATAACTTAAATGACCTTTTCAAAACCGAGCTCATGAGATTCATGAGAGAAATAAATGAATGATGGATTAGAATGTAAAGGAATTTCATGCTCAAATATATCAGATCCCGGGAGTGCCGCAGATGTTAAAGGGACCAGATATACTAAAATATGATGGAACTTCGGATCCATAGGAACACATCACGACTTACACTACAGCAATAAAAGGAAACGACCTAGCCTACCATGAGATCGAATCTGTTTTATTGAAGAAGTTTGGCCAAAACCTGACGAAGGGTGCCTTAACTTTGTATTTTCTCTTACCCGAGCATTCTATTAATTCTTTTGAAATACTTTCAGATTCGTTTATCAAAGCTCATGATAGAGCAAGAAAGGTCCAGGCAAGGAAGGCAGATATATTCAGAATATCCTAAGGAGAATCTAAACTATTACTAGAGTTCGTGATCCGGTTCTAGAAAGAAAGAATGTTGTTACCAGCGGTTCCGGATGAGTGGGCAGTGGAGGCATTTTCAAAGGGTCTCAACTCGTTGAGCTCTGATGCCTCCCAAAAATTGAAGGAAAGCTTGCTCGAATTTTAGGCAACCTCATGGGCAGATATTCACAACTGCTACGTGTCAAAGATCAAAATAGAAGATGGTCAACTTGGCTCCTCGGTATCTTCCAAAGGACGGAATCGTGATCGGAATCAAAATAAATTTAAAAAAAATTGATGCAGATTGGAGGTCCTCTAAAAGTCATTTTTAGCCTTACTAGAGGATCGATGGGCGTGGTAATAAACGATTTCAGTCATCGGATATGTTCGCTTTTGATAGAAGGGCAGATCGAGGTTAGAATAACAGATCGTTGCAAGAGAAAGAGGTGTCAGGGTCCCGAGATCCATCATATACCAGGTTATCCGATTATAACTTTAATATCAGTCTGGTACAATTGGTGTTGGCCATGAGAAATATTAAAGAAGCTAGGTTACCAAAACCAATTTGATAGGATCCTAGCCAAAGGAATCCTAATATGTGGTGTGAATTCCATGGAACTCACGACCGTAGGACTGGGACTATCGACATCTTTGAGAAGAGGCATCAACGTTGTTGAAGAATTGTCACCTTAGAGAGTTTCTAAGCGACCGCGCCAAGAACAACTATGGGAAAAATTAGGATAATGCAGAACCATTAAAGTAGGCAGCAAGGTCACCTCGGGTGACAATCAACATGATCTTTAGAGGAGACGAAGCAAATGGGTAAAAGTTTTTGGTAGCAAAAATAAAGATATTGGTGACTCATGGAAAGAGGATCCGAGAGATCTCAGAAGATGACATCACCTTCACGGAAGAGGATTCTGATAGACTTCTTCTACCACGCAATGATGCTTTGGTAATTTTTCTTAATGTTTTAGATTTTAAAATTAAATGTGTGTTAGTGGATCCAGGAAGCTCAGCCAACATCATATAATGGAGAGTTTTATAGCAAGCGAAGCTGACTGAAAATATAGTTCTGGCAATAAAGCTTTTGGCCGGGTTTGACTTAACAAGTGCCACAACCCGAGGAGAAATTTTGCTGCCCACACATGTCGAAGGAGTAACGAAGAACACCTTGTTTGAAGTGGTAGATGGCGATATGGGCTACAATGTAAACCCTAGAAGGCCATGGATACATGAAATGAAGGTTGTGCCCTTAACCTACCATTATTTGTTAAAATTTCCAACACCATAGGGGATCAAGCAGATCAGAGGGATCAACCGGCTGCAAGGGATATGAATATAGTGACTGTTTCTAGTAGCAAGGTCAGGGAAACGAGCAAATAGCAATTACAGGGACCAGAGCCTTCTTCCATCTCAATTGAAGATGATAAAGACGAGGAGTCATCATAATTATATCAGGTACCAAGGTCTTTTGAGGTACCGGCGGGGACAGACGCAACCAAGTCAACTACAGAAGAGCTCGAACAAGTGGCCTTGATCGAAGGATTTTTGGAAAGAAAAGTTCATTTAGAAACTGGGTTGAGTCCCTAACTCAGGTCAACAATTATGGATTTTCTTAAATCTAGCGTTGATTATTTTACATGGTCACATTCAGATATGAAATGTATTCCATTGGAGGTGTTGGTCCATAAACTATGTCTGGATCCTAGCTTACCTCCGGTAAGGCGGAAGAAACGACGGATAGTAGATGTCAGAAATAGGTTTGTTAAGGAAGAGGTAACCCGATTACTTAACATAGGTTCAATTCAAGAGGTAAATTGCCCGGATTGGCTAGATAACGTAGTAGTAGTGCCTAAAAAGAACAAAAAATTTAGAATGTGTGTAGATTATAAATATTTAAATAAGGCATACCCTAAAGTCTCTTTCACGTTGACAAACATTGATCAAATGATTGATGTTACAGCCGGACATGAGTTGATGATTTTTCTTAATGCTTATTCCAGGTATAATCAAATTAGGATGGACCCAGAAGATCAAGAAAAGACTTTTTTCATCACAAATTTCGGCATATATTGCTATAATGTGATGCCTTTTGGGCTTAAAAATATCGGAGCCACTTATTAGAGGCTTGTCAATAAAATGTTTGAAAAACAGATAGGTAAAATAATGGAAGGTTATGTTGACGACATGTTATTTAAGTCTCTTAATGCTGGAGATCATTTGTAACATCTCCAAGAGACATTGGACATTTTGAGAAAATACAATATAAAGCTTAACCTGGAGAAGTGCACCTTCGGAGTTGGTTCCGGTAAGTTCGTGCGGTTTTTGGTCTCTCAAAGAGGAATCAAAGTAAACACTGACAAAATCAAAGCCATTGAGGATATATCTATTAACGAGTATGAAGGAAGCACATAGATTGACTGGCATATTGGCATCTCTAAGTAGGTTCATCTCGAGGTCTTCAGAAAAGTGTCACTATTTTTTTTCACTTTTAAAAAAGAAAAATGACTTCATGTGGACTCCGGAATGCTAGCAGGAACTGAAAGGTCTAAAAAGGTACTTGTCTACCCCTCCGTTAATATTAAAACTGGAATAATGTGATCTTTTGTCGATTTATCTAGTGGTCTCAGAAGTAGCAGAAATCATTGTTTTGGTCCACGAAGAAGAAGAAGGTACGCAATTTCCCACTTATTAGTTAGTAAAATATTATTAGGAGCAGAGACACGATATCCGCACCTTGAAAATCTGGCCTTAGCTCTGGTAGTTTCCTTTCGAAATCTTAGGCCTTATTTTCGATATCATCCAATCGCCGTCGTGACAACCTTTCCCTTAAGGAATGTCCTTCATAAGCTTGAGTTGTCGGGTCAATTGGCTAAATGGGCAGTTGAAGTTACCGAATTCGATATTGAATACAAGCCCAGGACTGCAATCATGTCACAAGTTTTAGCCGACTTCGTGGTCGATTTCAGTCCGAGATTAATGCCTTTAGCTTCTAAAGAAGCAGTGTTGGTATTGAAAACGGTATCGGGAGTTTAGACCTTATTTATGGATGGAGCTTCTAATGTTAAAGGGTCCGGTCTTGGGGTAGTTTTAATCACTCCTTTGGGAGAAACTCTAAGGCAGGCCATTAGAATTGAACCATTAACTAACAATGAAATCGAGTACGAGGCCTTGGTTGCAGGACTTGAACTAGCTCGGGGACTAGGTTCTGAGGTTATCGAAATAAAGTGTGACTCCCAACTGGTGGTGAACCAAGTATATGGAATTTTCGATAGCAAGAAGGAGCACATTCAATTCAAGTATTACTTTCCCGGTTCAAAAAGTGGTCAATCGTCTACATTCCAAGGGAGGAACATGTGGAGGCAGACGCATTATCCAATTTCGAGTTATCCACAAAAATGAAAGAATCTGATTCTGGTGCGGTAGTTCAATTATTGCATTTGGTATTGGATGTGAACGACTACTATGAAGTAAATTCAACTAATCTAATCTGGGATTGGAGGAACGAGTTTATTGAATATCTAAGGCAAGGAAAATTTCCTGAAGACCCGAAAGTATCCGGGCACTACGAACCAAGGCGGGTCTTTACTGTCATATTGACAAACAATTATATAGGTTGTCGTTCCAATGACCATTGGATCGGTGTTTAGGGACATCAGGGGCTGACTACGTGATGTGGGAAGCTCACGAAGGAGTCTGCGAGAACCATTTCGGTGCAGACTCATTAGTTCTCAAGTTATTCAGAGCTGGCTACTATTGGCCTCGGATGGAGCAAGACACAAAGACATTTGTACAAAAGTGCGAAAAATGTCACTACCATGCACCGTTAGTGCATCAACCGGCGGTTCTTTTGGTTTTAACTGATTATTTTACTAAATGGGTTAAAGAAGGTGCTTACCAAAAGATCAGAGAACGAGAAGTGATCGATTTTATATGGGACCATTGTCTACCAATTTGGAATACCAAAAGAAATTGCCTGTGACAACGGGCCACAGTTCATAGGTTCCAAAGTCACAAAGTTTTTGGAAGGATTGAAGATCAAACGAATTACATCTTCACCATACCACCCGAGTGATAATAGACAGGCAGAGTCAACCAACAAGTTAATTATTCAAAACCATAAAAAGAAGTTAGAAGATGTTAAAGGCAAGTGGCCAGATGAGCTATCGAGTGTGTTGTGGGCATATCGGACCACGGCGAAGTTGAGCACGGATGAAACACCCTTTTCTCCTGTATACGGTTCAGAGGCTTTGATTCCGGTTGAAGTGGGGGAACCAACCTTAAGGTTTTCATAAGCAAACGAAGAAACAAACAATGAAGCATTGCTGGTTAAATTAGATTTACTTGAAGAGTATCGAAAACTAGCATCTGTGAGGATAGTGGCACAAAAGCAAAGGATGGAAATATATTACAACCATAGAGCAAGTCTTTGATACTTTAAAATTGGGGATTTGGTTCTGAGAAAGGTACCTCAAAATACTCGGGAACTTAATGTCGGGAAGCTAGGACCAACATGGGAAGGACCTTTCCTGGTTTTATCTATTACCGATAAAGGTTAGTATGAATTAAAAAATCAAGATGGAGTTAAATTGCCAAGCAATTGGAATGTGACTCACCTCAAAAGGTATTATTGCTAAAGATCCATGCTGGCACTGAAAGTATGCGCTGCACTCTTTTTTTCTTCGTCCAATTTTTTTCCTAATTAGATTTTTTTGACAAGATGTTTAATGAGGAAACAACGTAAAGCATACTACAAAGGAAGGATCATCGGCAAGGATGCTCTATGTAAGATGCAATCTGTAGATAATCATTTGCCTTCATTGGTGAATCAACAACCATAAGCCCTATTGCCTTCACTTTAACATGAGTATAAACAGTTCTGTAGATCAGCTCATGTGACAAGAAGCTTGTGGATGGCTAAATAATCTATGGCTCGATAGCATATGTCATCTCATAAAACTCTCATTTTAATGAGGCAGCAATGTAAAACATACTACGAAAGAATGGTCATCAGTGAATGCAAGACTTCCAATGTTCAAATTCTCGTACTTAGCATTCTAACATCGGGGGGGGGGGGAGGAATAATACATGACAAGGAACTAAAAGTATTACGAAGACTGGGGACTATTAGAACCGGGATCAATGTCTTATCAAGATCGGGAACTGCATGTTCAACCCCGTAGAAATAAGTTGTACAAGTTAGCCACATGTATTGACAACTTTATTTACTTAAGCAAAAGAATATTTATGTAAATGTACTTTTAAAGATAGAGGGAATAAATCAAAGTCCTTTTATTTGTATCTTATTTCTTGTCCGAATGATGAGTGAATTTATTTTATCGTTTGAAAGTTAATAAAAACTTCAAATGCTTGTGTCAGAATGAACAAGATACATCCTATTCAAGAGCTCTATAAACATAAGGGCCCTCTCTTAGTAAACTCTCATAGTAAAGGGTAGACTACGGAAGTGCTTATGCACGGAATCAAAAGCTATCGAATGTGAAAAGATTCGTGAAGCTTTGCCAGTTAAATGAAAAAGAATATTTTTTACACAACACTTAAGCAAAGAGTTTCTTTTATTAATTAAAATAACAAACTCAATAAAGAAGTTTTGGCATAGTTACAAAAAGTAAAGAAAAAATATGTACATTAGTTCTTGCTGCCAGAACCCGAAGGGAAAGAATAGTTTTTATTTTCTTTATCGGGAGAAGGCTGTTCCGCTTCCGGTTCGAGGCCCTCATCTTTTGCAGTTTTTCCTTCGGTTCCCAAATACTCAGAGTTAGTATTCAAAGATTCAGAAGCACGTACCGAGCAGGGAGATTATCATGGGCAGTTGTTTCCAGCTCTCGGGCCTTTGCAATGTATTCGTCGATGTTTGCAATGCCTTCTTTGGCCTCCTCCAAAGTCTTCCTCTTTGTATGGTATATGGCGTAAGTCTTATCGAAGAGGAGATAATATTCCCTATCTTCGAGTTTAGCTCGGATATTTTCAATCTTCGCTTGGAGCTTTTCATTTTCAGGTTTCATAATGTTGATTCTGAAATCAAGCTCAACATTGGTGGTCAAGTGAAGGTGATTCTACTCCATGACTCTTTTGATTCTTTCCTCCATTATTGCTCTTCTCTCCTCGGCAGAATTGGCCTCCTCAATTTTAAAGCGTAAGCTAACCTCCAAATTATTAACTTGTTCCATGAAGGTAGACTCACGCTCGATAGCAACAGTTACGGTATCATGAAGTTCAACCCACTTAGCCTTTGCATCTTTGAGGTATTCATGCAATTGAACGGCCTCTTGGATGTGTACCATTCTATCTTGCTAGAACTTCTGCAACGGACCTCAAGATTATCCATTTGAACAATTTTTTGCCTCCAGCACTTGGAGGCACTCAGCAAGATGATTCTGTTTAGCCAAAAGTTAATTTCGTTCTGAAGTAAGCTATTACTTGTCCAAAATCAACCTTTGCAGGCCCTCATAAGCAAGAAGGTTAGCCTGAAAAAGGTTAGAACTAATGCTTTTAATGCAAAGTATAAGTTACACAGAGATGAAAGAAAGTTAGATTGATACTTGTGCCGAATAATGCATGTTATTATTTATCAAACACTCCGCAGAAAGAGAGTCCATCTTTCTCTAATCTTTTTCTGAGGCCAACGACTTCAAATTATTGGCAAGCTCCACCAGCTTGGAAAGTATATGGCACTCATTCTAATCCGAGAGGATGACACTTCATTTTCTATCTCAAGTGGGTGCCGAGTAAGTATTTCCAATATTTCCATGGTCGGGCGACCCTGGAGAAGGGGCATTTCTTTTTTGTTCAGCTGGTGTCGGTGGAGAAGAAGCAGTTGGTATAGATGGAGAGGTAGTTTTTATTGGCTCAGAAGTTCACGGCGGAGGAAGGTCAGGGATTGAACTCCTTTGACCAAAAGCAACTGTGGGAATTCGAAAACGAGATGAAGCATTTTCGGCTATTTCCATTTCCCCCGGAGTTCTTGAACTTCTTCTAGTGGTGGAGTTTGAAGTTCTCCCGGCTGATCATCCAATTGAGTTGATGAAGATCTTTTTTTTCTTTGAAGAGAAACCACTTCATCATCAGTTTCTTCTTCATCAAGGAACACTATGGCAGGTCCGGTTGGTGTTTCTTTCATTCTCTTCTCTTGAGTCCTAGCCGAGAAGGTATGCTTCCTCTTTGGTTTCTTATTTTTGGGTTGGGGACTCCGGAAGGAGGTACCTTTACTAGAAATGCGAGTAGATTCGCGATCTCTCCTCCGGTTAAGGGCATTCTATAGTACCCATTGAGCCTTCATCGGGTTGTCAAAAGCCGGAGAAGAAGCAGTTGGTATAGATGGAGAGGTAGTTTTTATTGGCTCCGAAGTTCACGGCGGAGGAAGGTCAGGGATTTAACTCCTTTGACCAAAAGCAACTGTGGGAATTCGAAAACGAGATGAAGCATTTTCGGCTATTTCCATTTCCCCCGGAGTTCTTGAACTTCTTCTAGTGGTGGAGTTTGAAGTTCTCCCGGCTGATCATCCAATTGAGTTGATGAAGATCTTTTTTTTCTTTGAAGAGAAACCACTTCATCATCAGTTTCTTCTTCATCAAGGAACACTATGGCAGGTCCGGTTGGTGTTTCTTTCATTCTCTTCTCTTGAGTCCTAGCCGAGAAGGTATGCTTCCTCTTTGGTTTCTTATTTTTGGGTTGGGGACTCCGGAAGAAGGTACCTTTACTAGAAATGCGAGTAGATTCGCGATCTCTCCTCCGGTTAAGGGCATTCTATAGTACCCATTGAGCCTTCATCGGGTTGTCAAAAGCCTCGATGTCAGAGGAAACGGATCCCTTCGGAAGTCCTGTATGGTACAAGAAGAAAGTTTAATTGCTTCCAAGATATATTGAAAGATGGAAAGAAGGGAAGAAGAATTTGTGTTTACCATAATTTTAATTTTCATCAATATTTGGGAGCCATTTCTCTCTACTTTCGGGATTCTGGTGTAGTAATATCCACAATTTTCTGTGGCTTCCAGTGAGTTGTTGGAGTAAGGAAAATGTAAAGTTTGTAGAGAAGGAAAGTCTTTCTAAAGATGAAAACAAAACGATATCTGAAGACTTACAGAAAAGATTCCATGATTCGGGAAGAGCAGGTGTTGTGACCGGGAGGATGTCCCTGGTAGCAATGATAACGCACCATTCCATTCATCCATGGTCGTTGTCATTATCGATGCTGGTAAGAAGGGTATGATGACCGTGTTTTCTAAGTTTTAGTACACCCCCATAGAAGATCTTTGAGGAGTAGAGATTCATCATATGTGCAAGAGTTAGGGTTTCCCCGGTCTTAGAGCACAATTGGCAGAGGCAAGCCACCGGAGAAGGTGACTCTTTCTAGCTTGCTAGGGGTGAGGATTTCAATGTTGTTCCAATTACAATCCTCCTTCATGAAAGGGATGCTAGGAGGACGAATGGAAGAGGATACTTGTTAATAGGCTAGTGTCTATCACTTTGGGGATTTGCAGTTTCTTTTTGTTCTTGAAGGTCAGATTTCGTGCTAAGGTGAAGAGGTATAATGGTGTTTATGGTTGGAGGTTTAAACTCGACATCAACCTCTTTGGTTATGTTCTTCATTAGACCTCCATCGAAGAGAAGGCCAGAATTTTTGAAGGTAACAGTGTTAGAAGACATGATGGTGAGAAATTTGTGAAGAAAATTTTACTAAGAAAGTTAAAGTTTGCAGTAGGGTTCTAAGATAAATCTGAGAAGAAGAGGAAGTTGTAAAAGGTAAAGAGTAAAAATAAGGAGTACTGGAGAATTTGTAGATGACAAAAATTGTGGTAATGATTACCTCGAAAATTGACAAAAATATTTGCTGAATCATGGAACAATACGTGTTCGGGTTATCAAATGCGAGAAGATGTGCATCCTATCAAGTGTCAGGGAATATTCAAGAACTTTTCCGTCAAGGAAAAAAACTCTTATCTACTTCCCGGTAACACTAAGTTGCATCACCGGAAACTAGGGAGCTATCTGTATAGGATAAACTTGGTTAGAGACAATTGGACGAATGACGAAGTGACATGTGGAACTGAAGACAGATGGGACGTGAGTCAGCGAACAACTGACATTGGATGCAAACATGTGGCTAGTGTTGAATGAATCCCGAAGACAGAGTAGCCGATAGAAAATGTTCAAAATATTGACATCGGATAGCATTCAATGAGCAGCTATTACAGAGAATATGGTCGAAAGTCATAAAGAAGGTACCAGATAAGCATCTAACATAAACTACTACTGTACAGCGCATCCCGCATTTATAACCAACCGTTATGCAATCATCAATGATGATTTTATTCTCATTCAAGAGGAGCTTGATTTGGGTATCTTGTCTCCCTAAATAGAGTCATAAATAGGAGGATTAACATTCATTGTAGGAAAAAATATTCTGTACACAAATGCTACAGTCTGTTCTTATTTTATAACGCTATTCTCAGTCTAAGTAGAGTTTTTCAGGATAAATGGCCGAGTTCAAAGGAGAGAGTTATCTCGCGCCACTAGGTATTCTCTACCTAGCCACCTGTATTCTTAAGTATCGTTCACACTTTGGCCACGAGACAGGCTAAGTTCATAGCTAGGCTTGTATTTCCTTTAATTTCATTTCATAATCTTATTTTT
This sequence comes from Nicotiana sylvestris, assembly GCF_000393655.2. NCBI lineage: Eukaryota > Viridiplantae > Streptophyta > Magnoliopsida > Solanales > Solanaceae > Nicotiana > Nicotiana sylvestris. Next base: position 36,078,218 of record NC_091065.1, read on the forward strand.
GTACTTAGTTATTTACTATTTGGGTCAAATCGATTCGCTTATCTAAAAATCATGATATAAATTTAATTGTACCATTTTACGGGTAAACAGATATTACATTTATTCTTCTTATTTTGATTTCATTGTAATAAATTTTAAACTCATTATCTTTAATGTAAAAAATATAATTTGACTATTTTGTTTTTACTAATATACTTATTTATTTAGTGAATTTTATAAATATTTTTTTTAAATAAAGATTGATGGCCTAAAGCTAATTTTTTATCTGGGGCCTATCAGAAGGAAAAAAAATTCATCTATATTTTAATGGAAGTCAATTTTTCTATTTTTTTAAGATGTAAAGTTGTTAATAGTTTCTTTTATAAAATAATTTAATCTCTCCTAAGATATTATTGATCTTAGATAATTGAACTAGATTCAAGAAGTTTATAACTTGATATCAAAATAATTTTTGATGTTCTAATATACTTGTTGAAATGCTTGAAACCTGAGGGGGGGGGGAAAGAGAAAAAAAGAATGCGCAATATAATTTTATTCAACGGTACTCTTCAACTCTTGTTTTTATAGAAAAAATAAAACTCTTTTTTTTCTACAGAGAACAATATAACTTATCGAGAACTTAACCTTTTTTTGTAGAAATCAAGAAGAGAATATAAGAATGTAGTACCCGTTTTCTGATGAGAAAGATAAAAAATAAGACTTGGACTATTGAATTGCACGTTTTTAGTGAGAAATGTAAAAGGAGAATAATAATATAGGTACCTCACTGATGATGTCAATCGTCAAATTTAAATAATGAAAAGTTTTATATTCGCGACGACGGTTTAGGGGGAGTGATTCTCTTTCTCCATTTTTTGCTTAAATGGTTACATCAATAATTAAAAGTTATATTTACTTTTTATAATATAATTTAATTTTTTTAATTTTAACATACTCAATATATTTAGACCCTACTTCTAAAGATTGTTGTGAGATGTATATGATCCAACTTACCTTATATTGGGTTCGAGTCATGTGGTTGAAATAAATCCTGTTAAAACGTGTTCTCTCTTTTACTAGGCCTTATGCGATACGAATCTGGATTAGTCGAGGGCTCAATACAAATACGAGTAGAAAACAAAAACAGCAACAACAACAATAATAACAATCCAGTAAAATCTCACAAGTGGAGTCTGAGGAGGGTAGTGTGTACGCAGACCTTACCCCTACCCCGAAAGGGTAGAGAGACTGTTTCCGAAAAACCCTCAACTCAAGATAACAAATACGAATAGAAAATAAAAAGAAAAATTTGGGGTCTTCAAAATTTGGGAGCCTAAAGCTTTTGCTTTAGTGGCTTGACCCTTGGCCCCGGTAATTAGTAGAAGATGAGTCGTTGTTCAAATAATTCAATGACAAACACGATTTTCGAGCTTGGTTTGTTGCCGTTGTGATTAGTGTTATAAAAAAATTAAATAAGAAAATAAGCATAATTTCATAACCATAAAGGAGATTAGTATTTCTAAAATAGTTTATCATATTTAATATTTTTTATTAAGCTAATTGGCTATTTTGGAGTGCCATGCCATAATTTTCGATATAAAATATAAAAATTCAGGTGAAATTTATTTTTTAGTTAACTTGACTAAAGTTAGAATGACTTTTATGTGATGAAAAAAAAATAAAAAAATGACTTTGGTGTGCGAAACTTTGAATTTAATGACTTTTATGTTACCAAAGCTGTAAAAATAATTTTTGTATTACAAACTTTAAAGTTGAATGATCGCAAGCAAATTTACCCGCAACTTTTTTTATTTATTGTTTTTTAAGTGTTCTTCGTACATGTATGTGATCTTTTCAAGATAGTTCCAGTCAATTACGGAATTTAATTTATTCTTCTTAATTATTAAATTTATTGAACACCTAGAGATTCGATAGAGGCGTGGACGGTGCATGGTTGGCTGGCTGCCGACGAAGTATCTTATCTCTTGAACACGCGGATTTTGCCACTTCATCAAAAGTCAAGACCCTACTAGCAAAAGCAGACGTGTTTTCCTTTAATAAAGCTTTAAGAATATTTACATCGTTTAGGGTGTTTCTTGTCCCTTTCTGCTTTCTTTCAATTTAAGTTGTAAGAATATTTTCATTTAAAGTTGTAAGTAGGGAAAGTAAGAGTTTAAAATTTATCAATTCTGAATTTATTTATCAAATTTATAGTTTATTTTAATTATTAGTTCATGATTAAATATTTATACATATCTATTATATTTTCTAACACAAATTATCCCAACCCGTGCATAATAATGTAAAGGTTGTAAGAGTATTTAGTGAATCTCGACCTCCTCTACTCGACTACTAGCATGAAAGAGTATATACAGTCAAAATCGGATTTATTCTTTTTGCGTGACTGATCGAGACTGGAGTATAATAAGTCAAGGATCGACTTTGATTTATATTATATTATGGTGCAGAATTAGATTGTCAAGCTCAAAACCCTGAGACCGATTAAGATCAAGACCGACCAAAATCGAGATCAACCAAGATCGGGACCGAACAAGATGGAAATCGAGAGCAGCTTAACGGGTTGAATAACGAAAAGACAAATATCCGCAATCAGGCGAGGATCACGGCGCAATCAGGAGAGGAGGCCGATTAATTAGCCAATCATAAGATTTCTTACTATATTTAGAATTATACCAAGAGTAGGACTCCCCTATTATATAAATGAGGTCTAATCATTTGTAAAAAGGATCATATTCACATTACATAAAGTGATATATTCACTTTCCCTTCAGCTCTCAATATCCCTGTTACTGTTTTCATACTTTCCAGCAAAATAGTCACTTAATTCGAGGGCAGTCTAGCTCAAGGATTAAAGCTATACATTTTATTTGGTTTGCTTCATTTATATTCGCAGTTAATTTCATTGTCAATTTACTTTTCCTCTCAATTTGTGCTAAGTAAATCCCGTGTCCTTCGAATCACAGTATAAATTCAATTGTTATCTGTTTTTAGGATAAACAGTTTGGCGTCCACCGTGGGGCTAAAGATAATAGTGATAGCCTGCTACAAATTTTCTTAACACATACTATTTTACGCTTGTTCTTTGAAGTATCTTTTATTACAGGATTAAAAAATGTCAAACTCTCAGTCAGCACCTCAACATATTGACAATGATCTCAGCCACCACGTCGAGAATGAGAATATTGCACCGGGAAACGTTGTACCCCCTGCTGACCTCGATAGAGTTTCGGCTGTAGATCCGATCAATGTCAGTTCGCATGTAGTCATCAATGGGAATTTGGCCATCGATCTAGAAAGCAACTTTTGTGGGGTGCCCGATCAGCTACTCAGAATGCATATGGCGGTGAAGATGGCGGGATCAGCCTGCGAGTAATCTTCGAAATGTTGCAGGCCCAACAGGCAGTAATAGCTCAACTCCAAAATCAGAACCAAACGCCAAGCTGGGTCGAACTCGAGCCATCCCAAGAAGTTGTACACATGGTCGAATCGACTTCGAGAAAATCAAACGAGAAGGAATTGGAGACCAATCCTGTTGTTATAAAGATGTTCGAAGAATTTACAAAGCGAATCAAGACAGGAGAAAAGATGATCGAGGAAAATGATAAGAAGGTGGAAACCTATAACTCCAGGGTCGACCAAATCTCGAGGCACCACCGATATTTAAAGGACTAGATTCCAAAAAGTTTGTACAAAAACCTTTTCCCCTAATGCAGCTCCGACGTCAATCCCCAAGAAGTTCTGTATGCTCGATATTACTAAGTATAACTGGACGACTGACCCAAATGAACACGTCACATCATACATGTGTGCCATCAAAGGAAATGATTTGGAAGATGACGAAATTGAATCTGTATTACTGAAGAAATTCGGGGAGACTCTATCGAAGGGTACCATGATATGGTATCATAATTTACCGCTTAATTCTATTGACTTGTTTGCTATGCTTGCAGATTCTTTTATAAAGGCACACGCAAGGTTGCAACAAGAAAGTCATACCTTTTCAAGGAAAGGCAGAAGGACGACGAGATTCTCAGGGAATTCATATCTCGATTCCAAATGGAACGAATGGATTTGTCACCAGCCACCGGCGATGGGTTGTTCAAGCTTTTACTCAAGGCCTCAACATTCAGAGTTCCATAGCTTCATAGCACTTGAAGCAAAATTTGATCGAGTATCCAACTGTCACTTGGGCCGATGCACATAATCGATATCGGTCAAAGATTAGGGTCGAGGATTATCAACTAGGTACTCCTTCTGGGTCCGTTTATCCTATCAGGACCGTAGATAAATTAAGAGAGATATCGACCGAGAACCGAGGTCAAATAGAGATCGATATCAACCGTATAATGGGGACCGTAGAAGTAGCGGATCTGGGCAAAATTCTGCACGGAATGAGAGGAGAAACGATCGAGGTCAAAGTTCACGGGGAATTAGTACTAAAGAAGGTCATAGTAAACATCCGAAATTCAAATGAAGGTAAAACGCGATTTCAATTTTTTTTCTATTTTTCGACTAACCCTTGCAGGTTATCGACAATGAGCGGCACAAAGCTTTAGGTCTTAAAGCACGCATTACACTCTTTTTCCCTTGAACTATTTTTGTCCCAATTGGATTTTTTGGCAAGGTTTTTAACGAGGCAACAAAGGATCGTGCTAACTGAAAAATCAAAGGCCGGCCACGAATCAATGTCAAAGACATCATTTAACAGTATCCGAGGTTCCCTAAAATAAACCTCGAATATTGGGGGCATTTCCTTTGGATGTCAATGTTGGTTCCACAAGTACACGCAAGTATACGTAGCCGTCAAGTAATAAAGTGACTCGAAAATCAAATAGCGAACCCACAGAGACTTAGATTAATCATTAACTAAGCAAACTAAAATTAATTAATTGTCCAAGATGATCAAAAGTTTAACTTTTCTATTACAACTACTATTGCGAAGTTTAAACACGTAACCAAGGGAGATATAGATTCCAGGGTTGTGGTCGGTTTATCAATCCTATTGAGTTCGTAATTACACTTGTCAATCCGAATTATCTATGATTGCTAGTTGATCGGATCATTTATATAAATAGCATGTTCCCACAATACTATCCATCTATCCATAATATATCAACTCTATATTCCCATGGTTTTGTCATGAACAAATATAATACGGTATTCAACTAAGCAAGACCGTTAGGTATATTCCTATTGTAACCGCGAAATCTTTTCCCGAGCCACGGGTTTAGAAACAAGCTCTCTCTAATTCTACTCTAATCTAAACACGATTTCCCCAAGCATAGCATAGATAGTAAATAGAACTCAACTGCCGGCCAAATAATTAAGCAATTATACACAAAATTGGAGAAACAACGAAAGATGATAACTCGAATTAACGGTAATATAATTAATAAACTTCAATATTCATGACACCCACAACCATAAAACGTGATGTTTAGCTCCACATAGATATAGTAGCAAAACAACAAATCATCAAGAAAAAGTAAAGATTACTAAGTTTAGTGGAAGAAAGATGGAATCTGATGAATTTCGAGCCTTCATGGCGGCTCCGTGCTCTCCCTAGGTCTAAAGTCAGGTCTCCCCCCCTAAAAATGATGTTTAATGGCTATTTATATGTGTAGGGAAAAGGCCTAGATGAAATAACCAAGTCCAAAACCAAAAAGGAGACAAAATAGGCTTTAAAACTCGGAACATGTGAACACCTCGATGTAGACCTTGCCTCGCGACCTTCATCGCGCGGCTCCATCTCGCTACAGGCCTCGCGTCGCTAGTTCTAATGGGAGCATATTTGCTCGCCTCGCCTGCTTCTGTGATTCGTTTTCAATTTTTGATTTTTCTTTCCCAACTTTCAAATCCTCATTTCGATTTTCTTTTCAACTCCTTTGTAATTGTTTTTTTTTGTCTTCAATCATTGTCTAATTATGTCATTATAATATTTCCAATCAATTAATGATCATGAACCATTCTTGTAGCGCATAAAATATATATAAACTCTTTAGTTCGCTCTTAGTTTCATCTCCAGCGTACCTACACATAAAATAAACTCAACTAAGCACACATATAATACAATTTAGCATTAAAGCACCTAAATGTAATGTAAGTAAAGTACTAAAAATACATAATTATAGCCAAATATCACTACCCCACGCTTAAACATGGCTCGTCCTCGAGTCAACTAACAATTCACACTATCCTTAAGCACTTTATTTTTACACAATTAAGGCACGCTACACCAATGACCATGGTTGATATCAACAATTAAACTCTAGCATATGTAATCACATACATTTCCCTTTTCCTATGCCATACTTCACAAATATTCACAACAAAGACAACTTGCTCCTAACAATCCTAGCCTAAAAAACCAACTCAATGTCACAATGTACTCATGGCTTGAACACCCAACGTCATCGAGAGAAGTCTAATAACGTTACCTATCCCTTGTGAAACCGTGTGCCCTCACAACAAGAACAAGAGAGTAAGTTGAATCCATACATTAATCGAATATATTTTAAGAACTCATATATATCAAAGAAGATCTCTCACTCTCACGAAAGAAGTCACACAATTGTAATTGACACCATAAGCTTGCCCTTTATGTAAATCTCTACTAATGTAGGCTCACTCAGTCTAAAATCAGTTAGGACTTTTTTTTATGGTTGTAATGTGGGCTAAGGGACGAGAATGATATATTTATGAATAATGGCTAACCCTCCTAAGTACTTTAACACATCACATAATTATTTGTAAGCCCAAATTCTTCAATCCCAATCTTAATTTCACAACTAAAATTATCCATAACAATGTTTCCTCTTTCTTTGGGCATTACTTTAATCCATACTCACTAGCAAGAACAAGATATCAATTTATTCATCTAAATTTTTCCTTCTCATTTTTCAGATTTTTTTTTAATTTTCGCTAGTGGTGAATTATTTTACAAAATAAGTGCACCCTTCTTCCTTTTATTGGTTCCACTCAAAAACCACCCCACACTTAGTCCCTTCTTATTTTTTTTAGCGCTCATTTCACAATTAAAGAGATTTAAGAGGTAAAAGGATCAAAACAATGTCAATTAAGAACAAAAAAGGGTATATGCTTGTAATATGGGTGACAAATAAAAGTTTATAGGCTAAAAAGGGTTAACTAGAGATAAATTTTATTTATGGTAAGCAATAAAGCTCAAAAAAGATCAAAAGAAAGCCTAAAATCATTTTTCAAACCGAGCATCACCTCAAATTTCACTTCAACTCAAATGCCGGGCAAGTTCTAGACACAAGTACAATACATAGACTACACAAAAATCTCACCATACATGGCATATGAATCACTAAGGACGATCTCATTCCGACTCTCTAACTAATACATGTATTCACAAAGCCACGAGATATTAAACATTCAGCACAAAGTGAACAATAGTTAAGAAAATGAGATATAAGCGTCACAAAACATGCTATCCACATAACTAAGGCATCATAAGCACTTTTAGCACATTGGGAAGATACCACACATGCCAAAGCTTAACTATGCTACTATCAAACAAGTCAAGGGTGCCTAGGAATCTCATCTTACTTCCTCCATTTATTCCCTAAATTCTAATCTACTCTAAAAATAAAAAAATAAAAGGAAAAACTACTACTTGGTTCAAGCTACATCCCATGGAAAAGATCCGTGGCACAAAGAAAACCACAGGGGATTATTACTACCTAAAGAAAGCTAAAAGATATATTTTTGGATTTTTGTTTAGACTTTAATCCCTTAATAAAACTATTTAGGATATCCATCGTCAGGAAAAGTCCAATTTTTCTACCTTTTTTGATTTTTTTTTTCCACATTTAAAAAAAGTAAAAATACATTAAGCTACTAAAATACTACACAACTACGAAACACAAATAAAAAGCTAAAATCAAAATAAGAAGTTAACATTTTCTAACATACTGCTTCTAATTATCTAGAGGAATTCTTCCACCCCACACTTAAAGGAGTGTAGTGTTCCCAATGCATAAATAAAGTAAAATAATAATGAGGGTGGACCAGAAACTCCCTTAAAGGCCAAAGGATGAAGTACTAGCGGCTTATGGGGTACTCAGACTTCTCCCAAGCATGGTCCTTTGTGTGGGTACCTCACACTAGTTCCAACCATCAAGCTCGCTTTTGCATACATCCATTGGCTTTTCTTCCTATACTCATAATCCTACAAAATAAAATAACACTACAAAAATCATAAAAATAATAAAAGAAAGCAGTAAAGCTGGCTTGCCTCCCAACAAGCGCCCAATTTAATGTCGCAGCACGACATGGACCACTTTCTGCCTCCACCTCGAACTTATGAATTGTACCCCTAACATGGCATCCAATCTGTTGGTATGCTCTCTTAGTGGGGATACAAAAATAAATAGGCCAAGTAATAAATTTTTCACTCTATACTTCTCGTCCTTTATATGAGGAATGTAATTTTTTCTTTTTGGCACGACAAATCCAAGAATGTAACCAGTGCGTTCCTCTTCCATTGACTCCTCCAGAGGCTCAGATGACTCAATTTCCATGTCATCATCCAAACACAATGTTGAAAAATATTTAGAATGAGGACCAACACGCCCCAACTCTAGAATTGTATTACTATTTACATCCTCATATGTGCGCACACTAGAGTTATCAAATATAATAATATCTACATCCTCACATGACTCAAGAACACTCTTCTCAACATGGACATCCTCAATAAAAATATTGTCTAATGCTTGGTGTTCCCGTTTTACCTTCTCAATTTAGTCTAGAAGATTTTTTTTCAGTTTCATACAACTCATTATTAAATTGTTGGACGTTGAACGCATCAACATTCACACACAAATTTGCATCCAAGTTATGCAAAGCCAAGCCAAACTTGTCAATTTCTTTTGCAAGAACAACTCTCTCCTTCGATCAATCATTCACCAATTTTGTTAGAAGATAGCGTCGTTCCTCATATTCCCTTAATCGTGAATATTCGTCCCAATACCAACCTTTACTCCCATATTCAAATTCAGACCTCCCAGAGTTTAGGTCATGACAAGCCCAAAAAGATGGGCCATAAAAGTCTTCCGTCAACCAAGTGTCTTCATCAATAACCTTACCTCCGGATATTTCATCCCCAGATGTACTGTTGAGAGAACTATGTACACACTAAGAGAAAAATCAAATTGTTATAAAAATAAAAAAATACTTACAAAATAAAAAAAATCTATTAAGATAAAAGTAAAAGTCTAATTTAGAGAAATAACTAAATAGGAAAATTAAAAACTTGAACATAAATTAATTGAAAGCTTAACTTAGATAAGCAATCAATAACTAAGTTCCTGGCAACGGCGCCAAGAACTTATTGGTTCCCCAAGTATACGAACGTATACGTGGCTGTCAAGTAATAAAGTGACTTGAAAATCGGATGTCAAACCTACAGAGATTTAGATTAGTCGATAACTAAGAAAAATAAAATCAATTAACTGTCCAATATGACCAAAAATTTAACTTTTCTATTACAACTACTATTATGAAATTTAAACACATAACCCAGGGAGATATAGACTCCAGGATTGTGGTCGATTTATCAATCCTATTGAGTTCGTAATTATACCTGTTAATCCGAATTATCTATGATTGCTACTTGACCGGATTGTTTATATAAATAGCATGTTCCCGCAATACTATCCGTCTATCCATAATATATCAACCCTATATTCCTATGGTCTTGAATCTATCATGAACGAATATAATACGGTATTTAACTAAGCAAGACTGTTAGGTATATTTCTATCCTAACCGTGAAATCTTTTCCCGAGCCACGAGTTCAGAAACAACCTCTCTCTAATTTTACTCTAACTAAACATAAAAGTCAACTGCTGGTCAAACAATTAAGCAATTACGCACAGAATTGGAGAAACAACCAGATTTGATTACTTGAATTAATGGTAATATAATTAATAAAATTCAATATTCATGACAACCACAATCCTAGAACGTGATGTTTAGCTCCACATAGACATGATAGCAAAATAACAAATCATCAAAAAAAAGTAAATGTTACTAAATTTGATGGAAGAAAGATGGAATCTGTTGAATTTCGGCCTCCACGGCGGGTCCATGCGCTCCCTAGGTCTAAAGTCAGTCCTCCCCCTAAAAATGATGTTTAATGACAATTTATATGTGTAGTGAAAAGACCTAGACGAAATAACCAAGTCGAAAATAAAAAATAAGACAAAAAAAGCTTTAAAATCCGGAACACGCGAACACCTCGCTGTAGACCTCGCCTCGCGAGCTTCACCGTACGGCTCCATCTTGCTGCAGGCCGCGCATCACCAGTTCTAATGCGAGCAAATTTGCTCGCCTCGCCTGCTGCTTCTGTGATTCGTTTTCAATTTTTTATTTCTCTTTCCCAACTTTCAAATCCTCGTTTCTGTTTTCTTTTTAAATCCTTTGCAATTGTTTCTTTTTTTTCTTTTCCTTTTTTCTGGTCTTCAATCATTGTCTAATTATGTCATTATAATATTTTCAATCAATAAATGATCACGAACCATTCTTTTAGTGTATAAAATACACATAAAATCTTTAGTTCGCTCCCAATTTCATCTCCAACATACCTACACATAAAATAAACTCAATTAAGCACGCCTATAATACAATTTAGCGTTAAAGCACCTAAATATAAGGTAAGTAATGCACTTAAAATATATAATTATAGCCAAACATCAGTCAACTTTGTTGAGAGGAAATTACTTCATAATGACGGGGTCTCGATAGGGCCAAACTGTCGAACGAACCGTGCCCAAATAGGTTGTTCGAGCGCTGGCTCGAAACATATACGTATGTGTAATCATTTTTCACAAGAATAAAGAGAAGTATTTTTCCTTGCAATTATGTCATGTCTTAGAAAAAGTTTTTCTACTTTACAATTCCATACTTTGAATCTATTATGAGAACGAACTTAACAACCAATTGTAACTAGAGTTCGAATCATCACTCCTACACTCAGGGACTATCGTCCATGTAAGACCTCTTAGGCAACACTCGAAATTTAAAAGCCACGGCCATACCCACTCGGGGACTGTTATCTTAGGCATGCCTGGATAACCCGGAAATGCGAGCTCATTGGGCTACACCTAAACTAAAAGACTACGACCAATTTAACACGGCTCGCAGACGTCCGAAAACCCGTAACAAATTGGCCTTGAAAAAGACACAAAAGAAAGTAAAAATACAACGGCCTAAGGGCTACTTTTACTTCGAGTTCGAGAAATCATTCTCACTCGTCTGCAAAGCCCAAGGGCTACCTTAACCCGAGTTCGAGCAAATTCTCACTCGGGGACTATTTATCGAGCCCAAGGGCCACCTTATCTCGAGGTCGAGAAAGTCCTCACTCGACCATAAAGCCTAAGGGCTACTTTTGCTTCGAGTTCGAGCAAGTTCTCACTCAACTACAAAGCCCAAGGGCTACTTTAATTCGAGTTCAAGCAAATTCTCACTCGGAGACTATTTATCGAGCCCAAGGGCCACCTTATCTTGAGTTCAAGCAAGTCCTCACTCACCATAAAGCCTAAGGTCTACTTTTACTTCAAGTTCGAGCAAGTTCTCACTCGATTACAAAGCCCAAAAGGCTACCTTAACACGAGTTCGAGCAAATTCTCACTCGGGGACAATTTATCGAGCCCAAGGGCCGCCTTACTCTAGTTCGAGCAATTCCTCACTCAACTGCAAAGCCTAAGGGCTACCTTAACCCGAGTTCGAGCAAATTCTCACTTGGAGACTACCATCTCAAACCTTGGACCTTCGAATACAACTTCAAAATTTTATGCTAAGGTGCTTTGACCCTTATGCAAATTAACAAAAAGACCACAGATTCAGAAGCCAGGGAAAGAAAAACGTTTTATGTAATCATCAAAATCTTTTTACAAGGGCAACACGGCCCGATGGAAGTTCTTTACAAGTATCACGACCCCAGTTCGCCCTCCGAGAACTATCGTGACGGCTGCTAGTCTCTATGACTAGGTAAGCCTAACAAATGCGGAAAAAGAAATAATTTACGGAAAAAGAAATAATTTGCGGAAAGAAAATAATATAAAACCGAAATAACAAAATGAAATAGTGTTTAAGATTCCACCTGGCACATAACAGTACAAAATCTCAACCTAACACTCCCAAAATCCGGAACCGCATGAATCACAAACTAAGGGATACATAAGAAGCTCTAACTTTTGAAATGTCTAATAAAAAAGAAAATACTGAAGGGCTATACTATTACAGAAAGATAGAAAGGGACTCCTCGGTCTGCGGACGAGGTAGATATACCTCGAAGTCTGTACAGAAATGCCTCACCTCAAGGATGGTAAGACTGAGTGGAAGTACCTGGATCTGCACATGAAAAATATGCGTAGAAAGGGCATGAGTACACCACAACGGTAATCACTAAGTGCCAAGCCTAACCTTGGTTGGGTAGTGACGAGGAAGGTCAGGGCCCTACTGAGGTTAAATAAAATATAACACTTAACAGTGCAGAACAAACAGTATAAATAAGTACAACAGTAAAAGTAACACATGATAGAAAGAACAGCAACAACTACTACAGAGGCAAAATAAACACAGAGAAATATAGCTCAACTCAAAGATAACAACCGGGGATCTCCCAGGATATCGCTTTGTAGTCCCAAATATAAATATCCAGAGGATCTATCGGGATACCATCCCGTAGTCCAACTCATAATGTGAGGGGAGCTCCTCGAATACCAATCCATAGTCCCAAATGTAAATACTCAGTACAGAGGGAATCTATCGGGTGCAGTCCCGTAGTTCCAATGTAAATGTGCAGGGGGATCTCTCGGAGTACCGTTTTGTAGTCCCAAAGTAAACATACAGGGGGATCTCCCGGGATACCGTTTCGTGGTCCCAAAGTAAATACACAGCAACAACACGAAGAATACACAATTCAATATAAATTCCATACCAAGGTAAAATAGGTATTTCTAGCCTAGCATGCTGCACATAATCCAAATAAGGCAGTTTGAGCAAGTAAAGAAATTAAGGCAATTAGACATGCTTCCCTATGCTAGCAACAGGCTTAAATTGCAAGTAGTATAAACAGGAGAAGAAACACAATTAAAATTACTTAAAGAAAACCGAGTTTTTCAACAATTAGCACAAGTATGCACTCGTCACCTCACGTACAAGGCATTTCAAATATCAATGATACCAAATCGTAGGGGAGTTTCCCCCACACAAGGTTAGGCAAGCCACTTACCTCGAACCGGCTCAAAATCAACCCGAAACCACGTTCTTGCCACGAGTAATCGACTCCAAATGACTCAAATCTATTTAATTCAAGTGCATAATCTAAATAACACTTCAAGTAACTGATTCTACAAATAAATTCTAAGCTAATACGCGAAATTAGGTAAACTGACCAAAATGCCCCTCAGGACCACGTCTCGGAATCAAGTAAAATTTACATTTTCAGAATCCTCATACTCTCACGAGTCCAACCATATCAAAATTATCCAAATCCAATGTCAATTCCCCAATCAAACCTCGAATTTTTGTTCTAAGAACTTTCCCCCAATTTTCATACAAATTCTGAAATTAAATGATGAATTCATGTTTAGATTAATGGGTTACAAGCAAAAAGGAGTTAAGAATCGTTACCCAATCGATATCTCTGAAATCCCTCAAAACCTCACTCAAATCCGAGCTCCCAAGCTTAAGTTTTGATAAAAATGGCCAAACCCTCGTTTTTGAAATGTTTAATACTGCCCAGATGGTTGTACATCGAGATCGCGTAAAATGAGGTGCGATCACGAAGAGGAAAATCGGATGGCTCCTGAACTGGGATATGCGAACATGTGATGAAACACGTGAACGCGGAAGAGGGAAAGGCAGGCTTACGCGTTTGTGGACAGGACAATGCGAACGCGTAGAGGAAATGGTCACAGTACCCCCCGCTCCTAGTTCTACTACGCGAACACGAATAGAGGGATGCGAATGCGAAGGAGGAGGAGGAAGACTTCCGCGATCGTGAGCGAAAACATGCGAACGCGAAGAAAAATTAAATCATCCTCCAAAATTACACTATGCGAACGCGGAGGGAAGGGCGCGAACGCGATTAAGGAAACCGGATACCAGCAGTTCTGCAATTCCAACAAGTACCAAAATGACCCGTTGAGCATCTGAAACACACCCGGGGCCCCCCAAACCTCAACCAAACATGCCAACCAATCCTAAAACATCATTCAAACTTGTTCCAATCTTCGGAAAGCTCAAAACAACATCGAAACACCAATTTTACATTGGATTCAAGCCTAAGAATTCCAAAAAACTCTCAAATTACGTTTTCGATCAAAAAGTCTATCAAACCTCGTCCGAATGACCTGAAATTTTGCACACACGTCACATTCAACATTATAGAGCTATTCCAACATCCTAAATTCCATTCCAACCCCGATATCAAAATCTCACTATCGAATCGGAAACTTCAAAAATTCAACTTTTGGCATTTCAAGCCTAAATTAGCTGCGGACCTTCAAAATACAATCCAAACACGCCTCTAAGCCCAAAATCACCCAACGGAGCTAACGGAACCAACGGAATTCCATTCTGAGGTCTTCATCACACTGCTCTAACTATGGTCTAATTTCTAAAACTTAAACTCTCATTTAGGGACTAAGTGTCCCAAGACTCTCCAAAACTCAAAACTAAACATCCCAGCAAATCGAAATGGCAGAAACAAACACGGGGAAAGCAGTTAATAGGGTATTGGAGCATTAATTCTTAAAACGACTGGCTGGGTCGTTACATCCTCCCACACTTAAGCATAGTTCGTCCTCGAACTAGCATAGAGACATACCTGAAGTAGTGAAAAGATGAGAGTAATGGCTGCGCATATCCTGCTTGATCTCCCAGTCGCCTCCTCGACCGGCTGACCCCGCCACTGAACCTTCACTGATGCAATGTTCTTTGACCTCAGCTTTCTAACCTGCCTGTCCAATATTGCTACTGGCTCCTCAATATAAGATAGATCCTTGTCCAACTGGACTGAACTGAAGTCCAACACGTGCGACAGATCACCGTGATACCTCCGGAGCATCGAAACATGAAATACCGGATGAACTCTTGCCAAGCTGGGAGGTAAGGCGAGCTCATAAGCAACCTCCCCAACATGCCTCAGTATCTCAAAAGGGCCAATAAACCTCGGACTCAACTTCCCTTTCTTCCCAAATCTCATAACGCCCTTCATAAGCGAAATTCAAAGCGGAACCCACTTTCCAACCATATAGGAAACATCACGAACCTTCCGGTCTGCGTAACTCTTCTATCTGGACTGGGTTGTATGGAGTCTATCCTGAATCACCTTAATCTTCTCCAAAGCATCCTAAACCAAGTCTGTGCCCAATAATCTGGCCTCACCCGGCTCAAACCAACCCATCGGGGATCTACACCGCCTACCATATAAAGCCTCATACGGTGCCATCTGAATGTTGGACTGATAGATATTGTTGTAAGCAAACTATGCCAGTGGCAAAAACTGATCCCAAGACCCTCCAAACTCAATCACAAACGTACGGAGCATATCCTCAAGAATCTGAATAGTGCACTCGGACTGTTCGTCCGTGTAAGGGTGAAATGTTGTACTCAACTCTACCCGAGTACCTAACTCATGCTGAATGGCCCTCTAGAACCGTGATGTGAACTAAGTACCCCTATCTGAAATGATGGAAACTGGAATACCATGCAAACGAACAATCTTCCGGATATAAATCTCTGCCAACTGCTCCGAAGAATAGGTAGTATACACAGGAATGAAGTGTGCGGACTTGGTCAGCCGATCCACAATCACCCAAATGGTATGGAACTTCCTCAAAGTCCGTGGGAGCCCAACTACAAAGTCTCTGGTTATCTGCTCCCACTTCCACTCCAGAATCTCTATCTGCTGAAGCAACCCACCCGATCTCTGGTGCTCATACTTCACCTGCTGACAATTGAGGCACGGAGCTACAAACCCAACTATATCTTTCTTTATCCGCCTCTACCAGTAATGCTGCCTCAAATCCCGGTACATCTTCGCGGCACCCTGATGAATGGAATACCGCGAACTATAGGCCTTCTCTAGAATCAACTCCTAAAGCCTATCAACATTGGGTACACAAATCCGACCATGCATCCTTTATACCCCATCATCACCAATAGTTACATATCTTGCATCATCATACTGAACCTTGTCCTTGAGGACAAGCAAATGAGGGTCATCAAACTGATGCTCCTTGATATGATCAAATAATGAAGACCGAGAAACCACGCAAGCTAGGACTTTACTAGGCTCCGAAAGATCCAATCTCACAAACTGGCTAGCTAAGGCCTGAACATCCATCGCCATAGGCCTCTCCGATGCTGGTAAATAAGCCAAACTCCCCAAACTCTCTGCCCAACGACTCAAAGCATCAGCCACCACATTGGCCTTGCCCGGGTGATACAAAATAGTGATATCATAGTCCTTTAGCAACTCTAACCACCTCCTATGGCGTAAATTTAGATCCTTTTTAGGTATTGTAAGCTCCGATGATCAGTATAAATCTCACAAGGGACACTGTACAAATAATGATGCTAGATCTTCAAGGCGTGAACAGTGGCAGCTAATTCGAGATCATGGATAGGATAATTCTTCTCATGTACCTTCAACTGTCTAGACGCGTAGGCAATCACCCTACTGTCCTGCATCAAAACCGCTCCAAGGCCAATCCCAAGGCATCGCAATAGATGGTATAGGACCCCGAACCTGTAGGCAATATCAAATCTGGGACTGTAGTCAAAGCTATCTTGAGCTTCTAAAAGCTCGCCTCACACTCTTCCGTCCACTGGAACGGAGCATCTTTCTGGGTCAGCCTGGTCATAGGGGCTGCAATCGATGAAAACCCCTCAATAAAACGACTGTAATAACCCGCCAAGCCAAGAAAACTACGGATCTCTATAGCTGAAGATGGTCTAGTCCAACTCAGCACTACTTCCACTTTCTTCAGATCCACCTGAATACCCTCACTCGATACCATGTGGCATAAGAATGCCACAGAATCTAACCAAAACTCACATTTCGAGAACTTAGCATATAAATTTTTTCCCTTAGAGTTTGGAGCACTGTCCTCAGGTGTTGCTCATGATCTTCCCGACTCCGGGAATACACTAGAATATCATCAATAAAGACAATGACGAACGAGTCAAGATACGGCCGGAACACACTGTGCATCAAATGCATGAAGGCTGCTGGGGCATTAGTCAACCCAAATGACATAGCAAGGAACTTGTAATGACCATACCGAGTCCTGAAAGCAGTCTTCAGGATATCTGGCTCCCGAATCTTCCACTGATGGTAACCTGAGTGCAAGTCAATCTTAAAAAACATCTGTGCACCCTGGAGCTGGTCAAACAGATTATCAATACGAGGTAAAGGATAACAGTTCTTCACTGTAACTTTGTTCAACTGGCGATAATCAATACATATATGCATAGAACCATCTTTTTTCTTCACAAACAAGACAGGAGCACCCCAAGGTGATACACTGGGCCGAACAAAACCCTTATCAAGCAATTTCTGTAACTGATCCTTCAACTCCTTCAACTCAGGATGGGCCATACAATACGGAGGGATAGGAATAGGCTGAGTGTCTGGCAACAGATTAATGCCAAAATCAATATCTCTATCGGGCGGCATGCCCGGAAGATCAGCTGGAAACACATCATGAAAGTCTCATACTACTAGGACTAAATCAACTGTAGGGGTATCAAAACTAACATCTCTCACATAATCTAGATACACGTCACACCCCTTCTCAACCATTCGCTGAGCCTTAAGGAAAGAAATAACTCTACTGGGAGTGTAATCTAAATCACCCCTCCACTCAACACGCGTTACACTTTGCACAGCCGGCGTCACGATTTTGGTGTGACAATCAAGAATAGCATAATGGGGCGACAACCAGTCCATGCCAAAGATAATATCAAAATCTACCATGTTGAGCAATAACAAATTGGCTCTGGTCTCAAAACCACTAAGAGCAACCAAACGTGACCGATAAACGTGGTCCACAACTAGAGAATCTCCCACAGGAGTAGAAACGTAAATAGGGGAACTCAAAGAATCCCGAGGTACACCCAAATGTGGAGCAAAAAAAGAAGACACATAAGAATAAGTGGAGCCTGGATCAAATAGAACCGATACATCTCTATGACAAACCAGTATAATACCTGTGATGACAGAATTAGAGGCAACAACCTCGGTACGGGCAAGAAGAGCATAGTATCGGGCCTGGCCTCCCCCTCTAGGGCGACCTCTACCTCCCCGACCTCCACCTCTAGCTGGCTGAGTAGGTAGGGTAGCAACTAGAGCTATAACCATAGCCTGAGAACACTGTGGGGCACGTTGTGGCTAAGAAGTCTGTAGAGGTGCACCCCTCCTAAGTCTGGGAAAATCCCTCACCATATGGCATGTGTCACCACACACAAAACAAGCTCTAGGAGGACGTGGCGGCTGTGACTGCCTCGGGCTAGGTCTGTTGGACTGACCACTGAAAGCACCCCGCGCAGGAGGCGCACTAGATAATGGCGGTGCATAATAAGGCTCCTGAGGCCTAGGAGGAGTTGGAATACCACTGGATGCTGGAAGAGCTGAATGAATGGGGTGACTCATATAACCCCTACCATGACAACCTATAGCTGGGGCATGGGCACATGCACCAGAATAATGGCCCGACTCTCGAGACCTCTTGGCCTCCCTCTCCTCTCTCCCTAGCATGAATACCCTCAATCCTCCTAGCAATGCTCACCACCTGCTGATAAGAAATATCCATCTCTATCTCACAAGCCATGCTGACCTGATGCTGGGAATAAGCCCCTCAATAAACCGGCGAACCCTCTCGCGAACAGTAGAAACCAAGGCTGGGGCATGTCTAGCCAAGCTAGTGTAACAGACAATATACTCCGAGATAGTCATAGTACCCTAGCACAAATGCTCAAACTCTACGTGCCATACGTCTTTGAGGCTCTGAGGAAAAAACTCCTTCAGGAACATATCTAAAAATTGAGTTCAAGTTAGTGAAGCTACCTCATCTGGACTGTCTAACTCATAGGTACGCCACCACTCATAGGCGGCTCCTCGAAGCTGGAAGGTAGTGAAAGAAATCTAACTAGATCCTGATATACCCATAGTGCGGAGGATATGATGATACTCCTCCAGAAATCCCAAGGCATCATCTGATGCTAACCTATTAAATACTGGAGGATCATACTTCTTGAACCTCTTAACTGCTCATCCTCTGAAGTCGCTGCCCTGTCCTCGGGCTGACCTGGGACAATAGGTTGTACAGGAATAATCTCTGGGACCTGATAAACATGCACTCACTACTCAGGAGTGCGGGCGGAGGGAGTCTATGCTCTTCCCCCGGACTGAGATATGGCTGCATCAAGGGGAAGCAACCCTGCCTAAGCCAACGTGGTGTATATTCTAATAAGCGACGCAAGAGTCTCCTGAAGAGTTGGAGTAGTAGTAGTAGGCGTATCAGGTGCCTGGACTCTAGCTAGAACTGCTGGGGGTACCTTAGTGGCAGCTCGCGCGGGTGCCCTGGCTGCACCACGTGCATGTCCTCGACCTCTACCCTGACCCCGACCTCTGATATATGCAGTAGGGGGTGCGGGTCCTGATCATCTCGGGTAGCACATGTCCCCACCATCAGTGAGAGAATAGAAGACAGAAGTTTAGAGTTGTGACATAAAAATCTCGCACGACAAAGAAATCAAATGAGGTGGAATTTTCCTAACAGTTACATAGCCTCTCGGAGATAAGTACAGACGTCTCCGTACCTATCCACGAGACACTAATAAACTAGCTTGTGATTCATGACTCCTACGAACTTAGAGCTCTGATACCAACTTATCACGACCCCAGTTCTCCCTCCGTGAACTATCATGATGGCTGCTAGTCTCTACGACTAGGTAAGCCTAACAAATGCGAAAAAAAAACAATTTGCGGAAAGAAAATAATATAAAACCGAAATAACAAAATGAAATAGTGTTTAAGATGCCACTTGGCATATAACAGTACAAAATCTCAACCTAACACTCCCAAAATCTGGAACCCCATGAATCACAAGTTAAGAGATACATAAGAAGCTCTAACTCCAGAAATATCTAACAAAAAGGAAAATACTGAAGGGCTATACTATTACAGAAAGATAGAAAGGGACTCCTCAGTCTGCAGACGTGGAAGATATTCCTCGAAGTCTCTACAGAAGCGCCTCGCCTCAAGGATGGTAAGACTGAGTGGAGTTACCTGGATCTGCACATGAAAAACATGCGCAGAAAGGGCATGAGTACACCACAACGGTACTCGGTAAGTGCCAAGCCCAACCTCGGTCGGGTAGTGATGAGGAAAGTCAGTGCCCTACTGAGGTTAAAAAATATAAGACTTAACAGTGTAGAACAAACAATATAAATAAGTACAACAGTAAAAGTAACACAGGATAGAAAGAACAGCAACAACTACCGAGGCAAAATAAACACAAAAAGAAATGCAGCTCAACTCAAAGATAACAACCGGGGATCTCCTAGGATACCGTCTTGTAGTCCCAAATATAAATATCCAGAGGATCTTCTGGGATACCGTCCCGTAGTCTAACTCATAATGCGAGGGGATCTCTCGGAATACCGATCCGTAGTCCCAAATGTAAATACTCAGTACAGGGGGAATCTACCGGGTGCAGTCCCGTAGTTCCAATGTAAATGTGCAGGGAGATCTCCCGAATACCGTTCTATAGTCCCAAAGTAAACATACAGGGGGATTTCCCGGGATACCGTCCCGTAGTCCCAAAGTAAACACATAGCAACAACATGAAGAATACACAATTCAATTTAAATTCCATACCAAGGTAAAATAGGTATTTCTAGCCTAGCATGCAACACATAATCCAAATAAGGCAGTTTGAGAAAGTAAAGCAATTAAGGCAGAGACATGCTTCCCTAAGCTAGCAACAGACTTAAATTGCAAGTAATATAAACAGGAGAAGAAAGACAATTAAAATTACTTAAAGAAAATCAAGTTTTTCAACAGTTAGCACAAGGATGCACTCATGACCTCACGTACAAGGCATTTCAAATATCAATAATACCAAATCCTCGGGGAGTTTCCCCCATACAAGGTTAGGCAAGCCACTTATCTCGAACAGGCTTAAAATCAACCCGAAGCCACGTTCTTGCCATGAGTACTCTATTTCAAATGGCCCAAATCTATTCAATTCAATTGCTTAATATAAATAACACTTCAAGTAACTGATTCTACAAACAAATTCTAAGCTAATACGCAAAATTAGGTAAAATAACCAAAATGCCCCTCGGGCCCATGTCTCGGAATAGGGTAAAATTTACATTTTCAGAATCCTCATACTCTCATGAGTCCAACCATACCAAAATTATCCAAATCCAATGTCAATTCCCCAATCAAAACTCGAATTTTCGGTCTAAGAACGTTCCCCAATTTTCATACAAATTCTGAAATTAAATGATGAATTCATATTTAGATTAATGGGTTACAAGCAAAAGAGTTAAGAATCGTTACTCAATCGATATCTCTGAAAATCCCTCAAATCCTCACTCAAATCCGAGATCCCAAGCTTAAGTTTTGATAAAAATGGCCAAACCCTGTTTTTGAAATGTTTAATACTACCCAGGTGGTTGTACATCGCGATTGTGTAAAATGAGGTGTGATCGCGAAGAGGAAAATCTGATGGCTCCTGAACTGGGCTATGCGAACGCGTGATGAAGCACACGAACGCATAAGAGGGAAAGGCAGGCTTATATGTTCGCGGACAGGACAATGCAAACACGTAGAGGAAATGGTCACAGTACCCCCCGTTCCTAGTTCTATTACACGAACGCGAATAAAGGGATGTGAACGCGAAGGAGGAGGGGGTAGACTTCTGCGATTGTGAGCAAAAACATGCGAACGCAAAGAACAATTAAATCATCCTCCGAAATTACACTATGCGAATGTGGAGGGTAGGGCACAAACGTGATTAAGGAAACCAGATACCAGCAGTTCTGCAATTCCAACAAGTCTCAAAATGACCCGTTGAGCATCCAAAACACACCCAAGACCCCCGGGACCACAACCAAACATGCCAACCAATCCTAAAACATCATTCAAACTTGTTCCAATCTTCGAAACGCTTAAACCAACATCAAAACATCAATTTTACATCGGATTCAAGCCTAAGAATTCCAAAAACTCTCAAATTACGCTTTCGATCAAAAAGTCTATCACACCACGTCCGAATGACCTAAAATTTTGCACACACCTCACATTCAACACTATAGAGCTACCCCAACTTTCGGAATTCCATTCTGACCCCGATATCAAAATCTCACTATCGAATCGGAAACTTCAAAAATTCAACTTTCGGCATTTCAAGCCTAAATTAGCAACGGACTTCCAAAACACAATCCGAACACGCCCCTAAGCCAAAAATCACCCTACTGAGCTAACATAACCAACATAATTCCATTCCGAGGCCTTCTTCACATTGCTCCGACTACGGTCCAATTTCTAAAACTTAAACTCTCATTTAGGGACTAAGTATCCCAGAACTCTCCGAAACTCAAAACCAAACATCCTAGCAATTCAAAATAGCAGAAACAAACACGGGGAAAACAGTTAATAGGGGATCAGGGCATTAATTCTTAAAACGACCTGCCGGGTCGTTACAACAAGAGGCCAAAGCGGCCTCGATAGAAACACAAAAACTATTCAAAAGCCTAAAAGGCCTAGTCATCTCCAGGAGCAGCGTCTTCATCCTCGGGGCCCTCTCCACTTTTGGATCCACTAAGGCTCTCAGAATCATCGTCATCAGAGTAGGCTAACCCCTTGGCTTCAACTTCGAGCTCTTTAGCACTTTCTATCTCGGTTGTAACATTGAAGCCCCGAGCATGAATTTCCTAGAGGGTTTCCCTTCGAGATTGACATATTGTGTGCTCGTCGATCCTTTCTGCTTTAATCTAAGTGGCCTCGGCAACCTCCTTTGCTCGGACCTGAGCAGCCTCGGCATCATCCCGATATATAGCCACCATAATATCAGCATCAGCTTTGGTTTTCTTAACCTCTGATTTGGCCGCTTCAAGCTCCGTGATCAAGTTCAATCAAACAGAATATGCTGAAACCAACTGGGACTGGAGATCCTCAATTTTCTTGGCTTGCACCAAGGTCTTCTCTTTTATACTTCAAAGCTGGATTTTAGCCGAGGCCAGCTGGGCCCGGGCAGTCTCCTTTTCTAAGGCCAAGCGATCCATGTTCTTTTCCATTCTTTTGCCTTAGCCTTTACAGTTTCTACTTCCTCAGGAAGCTGCATGATCACATCGAGATTTAGTTGGACCTACGGATTCGAACAATTCGCTACCACGCTCGAATTACCGTCACTAACTTCAAATATTCTTGTTACCTGCTCGATAAGTTTGACGTGTTCTTTCTGATCCATTTCTGGCCAGCACGGAGGCCTTTACCTTCCCCTTATCTTTGCTCACTAAGAAGCTTAAAGGCATCTTTTTTCTTAGTAAGCCCTTGGATCTCTACCTTATACTGGCTCAGCTCCCCTCAAAATCGGAGGAAAGCGTCATGATAAAGCACCGAAGCCTACAGATATAGAAAAGGAAGTTATATAAAGGGAGAATAATCTAAGTACAAAATTGACATAGGCAGAGAAATCTGGGATTACCCAGTTTAGAGCTTGCAGGACTTCATTGAAAAGACAAGGTGTTTCCACCTCATCCATCTTGACTTGGTCTTCTTCAGTGACTAATAACTAGGAATTATGGTTCATTTTACACTCATTCTTACTTGAGTTTTGATTAAAAATGTGTACAAATAGTCCCAAAGGCTTATGTGTTGTACTTGTTTGCAGGGTTTGGTAAAAAAGGTGACAATTAGTCAACACCAGCTCAAAAAGGAGAGAAACATGCACAAGTACCAAGAACAAGTCTAGGCACAGAACAACAAGTCCACTGCGGCCGCATTCCATTTGGTGTGGCCCACAGTGAAGAGATTCAGAGAGTGCAAAAGTTTGGAAACTCAAGCATTGCGGCTGCAAAGCACTTTGTGCGGACTGCAATGGCCTCACCACGGCGGCACTCGATATTGTGCGGTCCGCAAAGAAGGAGTTCAGAGAGTTTGGACTTTGGAGAATCAATGCCAATGCGGTCCGCGGTCCTTTTTGTGTGGACCGCAATAGAAGCCACCGCGGCCGTGGTGCATTTTGTGCGGCCCGCGGTGGCCAAGTTCAGAGAGCAGAGTCTAAAGGCAAGAAGCCTCACCACAGCCGCACTCGATTTTGTGTGGACCGCACTACCCCCGCCGGGGTATTTTTGTCCAGAAAATTCGACCTAGTATAAATAATTTCTTTTCCCATTTTTAGGTCATCAGTTGTATTCTAAATTTTAGCTGCGCTCGTGAACAATAGTTCTTAACCATTTAGAGTAGGTTTATCATTAAATCATCAAGTATTAGCTTGTAATTAAATCTTATGGGTTTTTCTTCATCTATTTCTTGGTTTTCTTCTATTATCATGAGTAGCTAGACCCATTAGCTAGGGTTGTGGCTCAACCCTAGTGTGGGTATTTGATGGGTTTTGAGTTTTAAGGCTTGAATGTCTATGGGTGTTTGATATTTGGACCAATTTGTGGTTTTCATGTTGAATTAGTGGTTGCAAATACTAATTTGTGCCTATTTGACTTGGGTTCTTCTTGAAAAAGAGAATTTGAGTCTAGAAATATTAGTCCAATAAGGAATTGGGGCGTATTCAAGAGATTGATAGCCTCAATTAAAGGGTTAAACCTAGAGATAGTAATACCCGACTTGAACCTAAATTGCTTGCACTAATTATCATACCCAATTGGTCTTGAGAAAGTCAAATAGGGCAAAATCACTCAAACTACCGAGAGGTATAGAATGAGAAGTTTAGTGCATTGGTTATATCGTAATCCCCAACATGACAACCTTGCTTTAGACTCAAGAAAACCCGTCAAGTATCCACTGAGGAAAAAGTCACTTCCCTAGTGCCTCCTTAACTATTTAGACAACCTTTTAAGTATCTTACTCTTAGCTTAACTTAGCTTAATTTAGCATATATTTAGTATAATATTAGAAATAATCAAAAGACCAATGTTGTTTGGAAGATCAATTAATAGCAATTACTAATCTCTAATTTAGATAGGAACCCAACTCCTATTTCTAGCTCCATGTGGAATTTGATCCCGACCATCTCGGGTAAAAGCTGCTTCGACCACTCTCGCTACTTTGTAGTGGTGTAGGGTTGGCTCCGATCACTTTTTGGAACCGTTGTCGGGGAGCTACCATTTTTGGCTATCTATCTAAATAGTTTTATGTATTGTTCTTCTTTCCTTCTGTGTTACTAATTTGTGGGTGTCACAACTTTAGGTACAAAAATGGTAGCAAACAATACACCTATTGGAGATCTTCTGCTGGGGGAGGAGGTAGATGACAACATTGATGATGAGGTCCCTATTGTGCCTCAAGGACAAAGGGAGGCCACCGGGCCAATGATAATATTCAAAACCCTCCCCCGCCACCTCCAAGAGTGGCTCCTCGAGTGCTTCCCAACCAAGGATATGATAGTGCAATTGTCCCACCCCAGATCTGGGCGGGAAATTTTCAAATTACAAATGTGATGCTGACATTGCTGGAGCAGTGTGGGTATTTCACGGGCGTTGCCAATCAGAATGCTTATAAACATCTCAAGAGTTTCGTGGATACCTATTGGGGGAGCAAGCAAACTAATGTGTCCGAGGATGCACTTTGGTTGAGACTATTCCCTTTCTCACTTAGAGGGAAGGCATTGGATTGGCTTGAAAGACTTCCCAACCATTCCATCGCTACTTGATATGAGTTATTGGATAAATTCATTGCAAAGTTTTTCTCACCGGGGCATATGGCATCGTTGAGAGATGAGATCTTAGCTTTCAAGCAGGAGCCCACCGAACCATTACATGAGATTTGGGAGCGATATAGAACCATGGTAAAGGAATGTCCCAACAATGATATGACTGAGGCAATGATCCAACAGACTTTCTACCAGGACATTAACACAATAAATCTGTGTATAGTGAACCAACTTGCTGGGGGTAATTTCATGAAGCTGTCTTATGATGAGGCTTGTGACATTCTTGACGAGATGGCTGACACGTCCTCCGCTTGGTAAAGTAGATCCAATGTGCCCCAGGATGACCCCACGGTCTCTTACTTGCACAAAGAGCTACATGATCATGGGCAGGCTATAGCAGAGCTGACAACAACAATGAAGCAGCTAGCAAAGGCATAGTTACAACAGGTTCAAAATCCGCGCCAAGTAAATGCTATGGAGGGTGTCAATATGCTAGTGAGCTAAAGAAGACAAAGAGGTCAATAAAACCAAATGAGTTCAGATCAATATGACAATGATTGTGGTGGATTCCAAGATGATGGTTATGATGGACAGAATGAAGAGGTACAATACGTGAACAACTATCAAGGCCAAAGGGGCAATTTGTCCAACTAACAACAATGGAGACCCCAAGAAAATTGCGGCAATCAACAACAACAAGGGAATAGTAATTGGGGGAACAACAACCAAAATTCCAATTGGGACAATCAGAACAATAATCAGAACAACCAGGGTAATTAGAATGGCAACAACAACAATTGGAATGGTAGCAAGAATCAGGGAGGTTGGAACAATGGCAATCAGGGAAATTGAGGACAAGGCTTTCAAAGGCCCCCAATATATCAACAACCGAACAATCCACCCCCATTTCCATCCCAAGGTCCCAACTCCTCCAACAATGAAATGGGGAGAATTGAAATGATGTTTGAACTGATGATGAAAAAGAATACGAACTCTGATGCTCAGTTGGCTTCCCACAATACTTCAATCAGTAACTTGGAGGTTCAATTAGGACAAATCTCACAATCCTTGAATACCCATCCTAAAGAGGCTCTACTAAGTGATACGGTAGTTAACTCGAAGGGTGGGAACAATCATGTTATGGCGGTAACTACAAGAAGTGGAAGAGGCGATGATGTGAATGCCTCCAAGCAAAAAGAAATTTTGAGTGATGAAGTTGAGTTGCAAGAAGATGAGATTCCTTTGGTGGTTGAAAATGTGATTGATGAGAACGTGAATGAGAAAGTGAGGATTGATATTCAAGATGCCGAGGTAGAGACTCAGAATGACGTGAACCCGTCTAGAGAACACATAATAGACATGCCGGAACTGGTTGTGCCTAAACCAAGGCTTCTTTGCCAAGGCCACCTTGACCTTATCCTCAAAGGCTCGCGAAGCAAAAAAATGAGAATTAGTTTAAGAAGTTTATTGACATGATAAAGAGCTTATCCATTAATGTGCCTTTGGTGGAGGCTCTTGAACAAATGTCGGGCTATGCAAAATTTATGAAGGACTTGGTGACAAAAAAAAGATCCATGGATTGTGAAACTATCTAGATGACCCACCAAGTTAGTGCAATAGTGCACTCAATGGCACCGAAGCTTAAAAATCATGGTGCTTTCACCATTTCTTACACCATTAGGAGTGCGGACTTTGCTAAAGCTCTATGTGATTTGGGGGCAAGTATCAACTTGATGCCCTACTCAGTTTTCAAGACTTTGGGTATTGGGCAAGCAAGGCCGACTTCGATGAGATTGCAAATGGCGGATAGAACTATGAAGAGACCATTGGGTATTATTGATGATGTTCTTGTCCGAGTGGACAAATTTATCTTGCCAGCTAATTTTGTGATCTTGGATTATGAGGTAGATTATGAAGTTCCAATCATCTTGGGATGACCTTTCCTTGCTACTGGGAAGACTTTAGTTGATGTAGAAGTAGGGGAACTCACCTTCCGGGTAGGTGATAAGAAAGTGGTCTTTCATGTGTGTAAGTCAATGAAGCAGCCCAACAGTTTTGAGGTGTGCTCTTTTGTGGACCTTGTCACAACAATGATAGTTGATGATACCAGTGCAATGATCAATGTGGAGGACCCTCTAGAGGCCGTATTGTTGAATTTTGATGTAAATGATGATGAAGGCCGAGTGGAGTGTGTGAATGCTTTACATGGAATGGGCTCCTACTCTTATGAGCCTAGGAAACTCTCTTTGGACCTTGAGAATAGGAAGACTCCACCAACAAAACCTTCAATCGAGGAACCTCTAGTGTTGGAGTTGAAGCCGTTACCTCCATACCTTATGTATGAATTCTTAGGCCCTAGTTCAACTTTGCCAGTTATTCTTTCCTCTTATCTACTAACATGCAGGTTGATGCCACATTGGCGATGCTCCAAAAGTGAAAGAAAGCAATTGGATGGACCTTAGCTGATATTCGGGGGATAAGCCCCGCATTCTATATGCACAAGATTATTCTGGAAGATGATGCAAAGCCCTCCTTGGAACATCAAAGGAGGTTGAACGAGGCAATACAAGAAGTTGTGAAAAAGGAGGTGATCAAGTGGTTGTATGCTGGGGTTGTGTACCCCATCTCTGATAGCTCTTGGACTTCGCCGGTGCAATGTGTGCCGAAAAAGGGTGGCTTGACCGTGGTTGCAAATTTGCAAAGTATGTTGATTCCTACCAAGACTGTCACCGGGTGGAGGGTGTGCATGGATTACCGCAAGTTGAATAAAGTGACCCGCAAGGATCACTTTCCATTGCCTTTTATTGATCAGATGTTAGATCGACTTGCTGGGTGTGCCTTCTACTATTTATTGGATGAGTATTCTGGATACAACCAAATCTTGATTGCTCTGAAGATCAAGAAAAGACCATATTCACTTGTCCATATGGCACCTTTACCTTCTCTAGGATGCCTTTTGGGTTGTGTAATGCACCGGCTACATTCCAGCGGTGTATGATTGCCATTTTTACCGATATGGTGGAAGATATTTGGAGATGTTCATGGACGACTTTAGTGTTGTGGGTGATTCATTTGATGAATGTTTGAAAAATCTTGATAGAGTGTTGGCCCGTTGTGAAGAAACCAATCTTGTTCTTAATTGGGAGAAATGTCACTTCATGGTTGAGGAGGGTATAGTTCTTGGGCATAAAATTTCAAAGCATAGTATAGAGGTGGACAAAGCAAAAATTGATGTGATTTCAAGGCTCCCTCCCCTACCTCTATTAAGGGAGTTAGAAGTTTTCTTGGGCATGCGGGGTTCTACCGGAGATTTATCAAAGACTTTTCAAAGGTAGTTCAAGTTATTGCAAAAAAGATGCCAAGTTCGTGTTCGATGAGAGATGTATGCAAGCCTTTTAACTTCTCAAGCACAAGTTGACCACTACTCCTATTATTACCGCACCCAATTGGAGCTTGACTTTTGAGCTCATGTGTGGTGCGAGCGATGTTGCGGTTGGGGCAGTTTTGGGTCAAAGAGTGAATAAAATGTTTCATCCGGTGAACTACCCAATCAAGACAATGAATGATACTCAAGTGAACTACACGGTGACTTAGAAAGAGCTTTTGGCTATTGTGTTTGCAATGGAGAAATTTCGGTCGTATCTTATGGGTGCTAAGGTTATAGTGCATACCGATCACGCCGCACTCCGGTACTTGATGACAAAGAAGGATTCCAAAGCTAGACTAATGCGATGGGTCTTGTTACTTCAAGCGTTTGATTTGGAAATTGTGGACCGGAATGGTAGTAAAAACCAAGTGGCGGACCACTTGTCCCGCTTGGAGGAGGAGGGGAGGCCTCGTGATGGCCTAGAGATAAATCATATATTTCCCAATGAGCAACTCCTTTCTGTGTCGGTGAATGGTATGCCATGGTTTTCAGACATTGCTAGTTTCCTTGTGACTGGTATAATCCCGTGTGAGCTCTCTTCCAACCAAAGAAAAAATCTCAAATGGGATAGTTTGGATTTCTATTGGGATGAGTCGTACTTGTTCAAGATTTGCACAGATGGTGTGATCCGAAGGTGTGTCCCGAAGGAGGTGCAATTGAGTATTTTAGAGGTTTGTCATTCCTCTCCTTATGGTGGCCATTATGGCGGGGCGAGGACGGCTTCAAAAGTTCTTAGTTGTGGGTTCTATTGGCCAACTTTGTACAAAGATGCAAGTGAACTTGTGAAGCGATGTGACGAATGTCAAAGAGCGGGTGGAATTTCGAAGAAAGATGAAATGCCTCTCAATACCATTCTTGAAGTTGATATTTTTGATTTATAGGGCATTGATTTTATGGGCCCGTTTGTTAGCTCGTGTGGGAACACATACATTCTTGTGGCGGTTGACTATGTTTCAAAGTGGGTTGAAGCCGTGTCTTTACCCAACAATGAGGCCCGAAGTGTTGTTGCGTTTTTCAAGAAGAGAATTTTTACAATGTTTGGCACTCCTTGTGCAATCATAAGTGATGGGAGGTCTCATTTTTGTAATTGAGCTTTTGACACTTTGCTAGCAAAGTATGGTGTCAATCACAAAATTTCTACTCTTTATCATTCTTAGGCGAGTGGCCAAGTTGAAGTCTCAAATAAGGAAATCAAGAGTATATTGTCAAAAACGATCAATGCAACTAGGATCGATTGGTCAAAGAATTTGGATGATGCTCTATGGGCTTATTAGACTGCTTACAAGACTCAGATTGGTATGTCTCTGTATCAGTTGGTGTTTGGGAAAGCTTGCCATCTACCGGTTAAGTTAGAGCACAAGGCCATGTGGACTTTGAGGAAGCTGAATCTTGAATGGGGGATATGGAAGCAAACCTTCGTGTGGAGCAGCTTAATGAACTTGATGAATTCTGCTTCTATGCCTACTCCAGATCGTCCTTGTACAAGGACAAAATGAAGTACCTTCATGATAAATATGGTCGTGGCAAAGAGTTCAAAGTGTGTGATTTGGTTCTCTTGTTCAATTCTCGGTTACGTCTGTTTCCGCGAAAGCTTAAGTCAAAATGAAGTGGACTTTTTGAAGTGGTGTTTGTGACTCCGTTTGGTGCATTTGACTTGAAGAACAAAAATGGGGACATTTTCAGAGTTAATGGGCATGGGGTCAAGCACTACCTGGGCAAGATTGATGACAGCCACGTGGTGGCACTGCTCCATCTAAAGTGATTTGATGGTAACCTGCATCGTGCCGCGACGTTAAATCAGGCGCTTCTTGGGAGGCAATCCATATGTCTTTATTTTTGTTTTTCTTTGATTTTCTTTGTAGTATAGGAGTTGCTTTTGGACTAACTAGTTGTGAGATGTTGTAGGATTGTTTTGATGTAGTGCAGGATCAAGTTGGAAAAATATACACTCTCTGAAGTTTGCACTGCAGCCGCAATGCATTTTGTGCGGACCATAGTGGCCTCTTTGCGGGGGCAACAAATCAATGTGGATCGCAAAGTTATTTGGTCAAAAATGAGAAGTGTCTAAAGTTTGCCACCGTGGCCGCAATGCATTTTGTGCGGTCCGCGGTGGACCACTGCGGCCGCATTGCATTTCTTGCGGTCCGCAGTGGACATCTCCCCAGTGCAACTTGTTTCTCAGTACCACAGACTGCGGTACCATTTTGTGCGGTCCGCGGTGGGTAGGTGAGATGGGCCCCAATTCCTTTTTTCTATAAATAGGACCTGAGGCCCTCATTTCAAACTTTTCGACCCTTTGCACTTAAAAGCTAAAAAATTACTGTTCATCCCTCATACTTGCTTGAATTCAACTGCTAAATCTCACTAATCTACATTGCATCTCACTTCTGGTAATTTTAATTTTGTCTTAGTTATTTAACTTTGTTATTTTCTTTTAACTTTTATTTTTCTTAGTTTCTTTTTTTTTTCTTCTCGTTTTCTTTCAATTTTGTATCGTAGGTTTGTTTAATCATGTTTAACTTAGGACTAATTAGTTATAAACAGTGATTCAACACCTAGGGGATCAATAATAGGTGAAAAATTAGACTAAAAATGTGAAAAATTAAAACACTAGGTTAGTAACACCTGGGTACCACTTACTCGGACCGCGGTGGATTTTGTGCTGTCTGCAATGCTTCTGTGCAGTTTGCAATGCTATTTTGTGCGGATCGCGGTGGTGAAACTTCTGAAAGCTGATAAGTGAGGACCGCGGCCGCGATGGATTTTGTGCGGTCTGCGGTGCCTCAATGCGGACCACAATGCATTTTGTGCGGTCCGCGGTGCTTAGAATCAAAGAGTGGGTATTTTGATCCCCACCTCAGTGCGGATCGCGGTGCATTTTGTGTAGTCCACGGTGGCTTCTTTGGGGCCGCACTTCATTTTGTACGGTCTGCGGTCTATAATTCTGACTGTCTGCAATATTATTCTACAATGCTTTACTGATTCTGCTGATACTAACAAAGCTCAACTGAATGTTCCTGGAAGATAATGGTAAAATCACGAGGTAGAGGTGATAAACAGTCAAGGAAAGGAGAGTCCTCCTGGGGTAGGGGACGACATGATTAGATTGACCCTGCAAACCCCACAAGCTATCAAAACACTAGAAAGATCACAAGGGCTGCTGATAGAGCTATTGACCAATCCAGGAGTGAGTATGAGCCTTCCCAGGAGGCGTCCCACTCAGACTCATGCCAGAATTTGTTCCTGACTGGCCTGAGAGGAATAGATTGAGGGATACACCTCTGGGCTCCCCTACTGCCCAAGTATCAGTGCACATGTCTTCTGAGTCATCGAGGTTCCATTGCAGGCAGTGACAATGAATATTCCACCTCACCTACAACTTCACTATCTGGGAAGGGGCCCGTAGAAGAAGAAGGAGAAGAAGTAGGAGGAGGTAGGCCCCAAGTAGGAGAGGTAGAGAGAACTAGGAACCCAGAGGCATGGCAGGACAGGTTCGTGAGTAAAGTGTCCTACCATAAGTTCAGAGAATGGTGGCCCTAGAGGAAGTTAATAACTAAGCGAAAATTCATCACACGGGACCTTTTGCCTTACAACCCTAATGTGTTGAGGCAGTTCAGAGAGAGAGAGCAGGCTGGGACTACTTCATAGGCCACATGGAGGATGCCAATAAGCACTTAGTCAAGGGATTCTACACCAATATTGCCCACTTCAAAAAGGGTACCACAGTGACTAAGGTGCAGAACTCGAAAGTGAAATTTGATGGCAAAACTATAAATGACTACCTGAGCTTCCCGGAGGAGGATGAGACCTTGTACTTAGACAAGGTAGCTTTGGGGGAGGATGCCTGTCCGTGGCTAGCTGAGTACTTGGCAATCACAGGTACCACTCCCGCATGGTTGACGGGGGGGGGTGAAAATTCTGAGGAGGACCCTTAACTTTGAAGCAAAAGGGTGGAAAATATTTGTTTGTAGCAGGCTAGACCCCACCACTCACGACAACTCACTTCCTATCTCCCGGGCTATATTGGTGGCATCGATCATGGCGGGGTACCCGATCAATATAGGGAATGCGATGTCCAGTGTAATTACATGGGTGGTGAACGAAGGTGATAGATCCTACCCCTTCCCCAATTTCCTGACCATGTACTTTGAGGATCTAGACGTGGAGAAGAGGAGGTTCGATGTGAAAGTGAAAGCAAAGGCACCATTCTCCTTGTACAACACCAAGGTTCCCGACAACCCCAAGGACCCTAAGGGCAAAGCCACTAATTCAACTGGCCAGTTTGAAGAGCCAGTGGTCGTAGTGGCTCCTACTCAGCCTCTTTCAACCACACCAGACATGGCCCCAGGACCCTCCACTTCTATAGCTCCAGATATCCCATCATCCGCAGCATATCCTTTGACTGCCCACCGCCTGAGCCAGACCCTTGCCAGTATCAACAACTGGATGCAGACAGCCACTTCTAAGCTGTCTGTACTATCTACTTCGGTGGCAGCCCAGTCTGTACCTCCTCTGCCATAGGTCCCATAGTTAGTGGAGGACACTCTCAAGGAGCTTCTGGACAACCAGAAGAAGCTCCTAGAGAACCAGAAATTGATCATGGATGCTGTTGATTCTCATGGAAAATCATTGAAGGAGCTTGCTAAGGAGGCAAAGAAAATGAGAAAGACTCGTGCTTCAAAAGATTCGGTGAAGGAGTTAAGGGTGGAGGTAGAGAGATTGAAGGCTGATCACTTGCCTATGGATCTTTTATTTCGTGACCCGGCTCCAGCAGCCAGCCCCAGCCAGATCAGGAGACAGAGAGGCCACCCAAGAGGAAGAGGGTGATTCCCCGTACTGACAATGCAGTTATAGAGTTGAAGGACCCGTAGGGAGGTTCCTCTAGCCAGCCCCAGATTCCAGTACAGGCCCAGGACTCGGTCCAGGCCCAAGTCCCAGTGGAAACATAGATTACAGGGAGCCTGTCACAGGTTCCTGAGCAGACCGACGACCCAGGGACCCAGACTCAGGATCCTATGCAGACGGAGGGCCAATAGGGAGTTTCTTTTTCCTCTCTTTCTTTTCTTGTGCTTATTTTGGTTAGTTAGCATTGAGGACAATGCTAGCTTTCATTTGAGGGGGTAGCCCTATTTGGATGACTATATATATGACATTACTTTTTCTTTATGCTTTCTTTTCACCTTTGGTTTGTACATAATTTTATCATTTTATTGCACTTTTCGTACTTTTTACTTTTGGTTTGTATATAAAGTTATGTTCTAATGTATATATTCATTCTCCCTTATGTATATTAGACTAAATCCCCTCTTGTATATATTCATTTTACTTTCTGCATTTTTCCTTTCATAGCTTCTTATTTTATTTTCGTAGCTTCTTGTTTTGAGTTTTTGCGTGCAATAAGCCTTTGGTTTTCTTTATGCCACGGTTCTTTCCAAAGGTAGAATTTGTGTGAACCAGGTGGTTCTTCCCGATGATGGATGACATGACAACCTTCTTAAGGGTTTGAATCTATTTTCTTTTTGCTTTTAGTGTAAATAGTAGTTAGTTGGTAAGGGTGCCTCAAGCAAAGCTTCACTTGGGCCTAACACATTTGCCTTTGATCCTATGGTTAAAATAAATTGTTGTCTATAAGATGGTGAAAGTGGTGACCTTGAGACTCTTGTGTTGACCAATAATTATCAAGTGGTTTTTTGGGACCATTGTGTTGCTCATATCTTAGCTAAGGTTGTTGTGGGCCCCCGA
This sequence comes from Nicotiana sylvestris, assembly GCF_000393655.2. NCBI lineage: Eukaryota > Viridiplantae > Streptophyta > Magnoliopsida > Solanales > Solanaceae > Nicotiana > Nicotiana sylvestris. The sequence goes on from NC_091065.1 coordinate 36,113,330, forward strand.
CTCTGTCTCTTTAGCAATCCCAATGCTTGTGTGGTGAGAATTTGAATTGCAAGTCAAAGTCCCGAGCCATTAGTCTAGAATTTGCCCTAAATGTTTGTCTAGGAGAAATCTTAAGTGTAATTTGACTTGAGATGTGATTATAGGCTCTCCTTGATATGAATGATATCTTGAACACTTACATAGCCTACCAACGATAATATCCCTAGTCAACCCTTTTGAGCCATAGACCTTTTTCTTTCAAAAATCACAATACAAGCCTTTACCCATTCTAAAAATACCCTATCTTGGCACCCGATCTTTCCTTAGCACAAGGCAAAAACATATGTTTGGGGGGAGAGACGAGGAATGCAACAAAGTGGTAAAAGGTACAAAATGAAGAAAAGGAAAGGCAATGAAAAAGAAAAAAAATCAAAAAGGCAAAAAGAATGATCAATGTAGAAAAGAATAAAGGGATTCAATAAAAGTAAAGAGATGAAGGGTATGGAAAGTTGCGAAAGGAGAAAAAGATTTGAAATAAACAAGACAGAGTGACGGTGTGTCTCTCTAACCCCTTAGAAAGAAGTTAAATGACTTAAAAAGTCAAGAGAATATGTGCCAAAATGAAGCAAATTGAAGCGCTAAAGGGAAGATGGAACCTACTTAGACCAAATATTTCCTACCCTGAACCAAAAGCCTTCACTATATCTCCACAAAAGCCCTATATGATCTTGAGTTGAATGAAGCTTACATTAGTGGTGACTCACATAAGGGGCAAGCTTATGGTACTTAGAGCCGGACTTGTGACCTTTCTTTGAGAGAGATGAGCGTGTTTCCACTATCCTCGTTCTGAGTGCTATAATCTAAAAGTGAGGTTTGCTTAGGGAGAGTTGAGGATGTGTGAGTTTAGGTTCCACAATGACCAAAGCAGTAGAAAGAATTTCCCTTGATGGGGTGAGTCAATTCTTGATGCTCTTGTGTCGCACTAAATCCATGGTGTTTAGAAGGTCGAATGTTGTTAATGATTCATTTGAATTGAGGGCAATTGTTAGTCCCAATTGATGCTAGATGAGGTCACTTTAGGTCAGCTGAATTTTCTTAGATTTACTCTTAAGGGGTGGGTCTTATTTTGTTTACTTGAGGACAAGCAAAAGCTTAAGTTTGGGGGAGTTGATAACTAGGAATTATGGTTCATTTTACACTCCTTCTTACTTGAGTTTTGATTAAATTATGTGTACAAAATAGTCCCAAAGGCTTACATGTTGTACTTGTTTGCAGGGTTTGGCCAAAAAGGTGACAATTAGTCAACACCAGCTCAAAAAGGAGTAAAACATGCACAAGTACCTAGAACAAGTCTAGGCACAGAGAAACAAGTCCACTGCGGCCGCATTCCATTTGGTGTGGCCCGCAGTGAAGAGATTCAGAGGGTGCAAAATTTTGGAAACTCAAGAATTGTGGCCGAAAAGCACTTTGTGGGGAATGGCCTCACTGCGGCCGCACTCGATATTGTGCGGTCCGCAAAGAAGGAGTTCAGAGAGTTGGGACTTTGGAGAATCAATGCCAATGCGGTCCACAATCCTTTTTGTGTGGACCCCAATAGAAGCCACCGCGGCCGCAGTACATTTTGTGCGGCCCACGATGGCCAAGTTCAGAGAGCAGAGTTTAAAGCCAAGAAGCCTCACCGTGGCCGCACTATCCCCGCAGGGGTATTTTTGTCCAGAAAAGTTGGCCTAGTATAAATAGGTTTTTTTTCCATTTTTAGGTCATCAGTTGTATTCTAACTTTCAGCCGCGCTCGTGAACAATAGTTCTTAACCATTTTGAGTAATTTTAGAGTAGTTTAATCATTGAATCTTCTAGTATTAGCTTGTAATTAAATCTTATGGGTTTTTCTTCATCTATTTCTTCGTTTTCTTCTATTATCATGAGTAGCTAGACCCATTAGCTAGGGTTGTGGCTCAACCCTAGTATGGGTATTTGATGGGCCTTGAGTTTTAAGGCTTGAATGTCTATGGGTGTTTGATATTTGGACCAATTTGTGGTTTTCATGTTGAATTAGTAGTTACAAACACTAATTTGTGCCTATTTGACTTGGGTTCTTCTTGAGAAAGAGAACTTGAGTCTAGGAAAATTAGTCCAACAAGGAATTGGGGCGTATTCAAGAGATTGATAGCCCAAATTAAAGGGTTAAACCTAGAGATAGTAATACCCGACTTAAACCTAAATTGCTTGCACAAATTGTCATATCCAATTGGTCTTGAGAAAGTCAATTAAGGCAAAATCACTCAAACTACCGAGAGGTATAGAGTGAGAAGTTTAGTGCATTGGTTATATCGTAATCCCCAACATGACAACCTTGCTTTAGACTCGAGAACCCATCAAGTATCCACCTAGGAGAAAGTCACTTCCCTAGTGTCTCCTTAACTATTTGGACAACCTTTCCAGTATCTTACTCTTAGCTTAACTTAGCTTAATTTAGCATATATTTAGTATAGTATTATAAATAATCAAAAGAGCAATGATGTTTGGAAGATCAACTAAGAGAAATTACACATCTCTAATTTAGATAGGAACTCAACTCCCATTTCTAGCTCCCTGTGGAATTCGATCCCGACCATCTCGAGTAAAAGCTGCTTCGAACACTCTCGCTACTTTGTAGTGGTGCAGGGTTGACTCCGATCATTGACCAGCCATTGGAGGTAGCTAGACACCCTTATCGGGGCAGAGAGAACCTGAGCATCCTCTGGGACCGAGATGATGACTGATCATTTTCGCTCGGGATCAATGCTAGGAGCTGGGAATGATCAGTCATTTTAAAGATCGATAAGGCTTTATTCGAGCTATTCCTCGGTATTTCCAAGTTACCCAGACCGGTGACATCTTCCACTCCAACAAAATAACCACGGAAAGGGTCCTCTGCCCCGTAGTCTCCTTCACCCTGGCAAGTCTCTATTTCCTAAGCATCATTGATCATTGAATTAGATAATGAAGGCAATGAATGGGAATCTCCATTCTCTATCGCCCCAAGTAAATCTTTTTGGGTGCCGCCTTCATCTTGAGGGGCCTCAGACATATTTTCAATGTCAGCATCCACCGCTTCCTCGATAGCCTTCTCATATCGAGGGGAAGAGACTTCAGCTCTTTCTGGCTCGGGGACTTCAATTGAAGCTTCCCCCTCGGTCTCATCAAGTCGAGGCGGAGCAGTTTCAGCTCCCACCGGCTCGGGGATTTTTTGAGCATCAGTGCTGGTTTGCGCTCGGGACACCAACCCGGTATCTTCTTCATCCTCCTCGGACTCATATAGTAGCCGACGGACTGATTCCATTGTTAGAGGGATGACATTTCCTTTGGGTTTATGGGTTTGCCACTTTTTGGGCTTCTTTTCATCCGACTTTGTGGAACTCGGAGCCCCTCTCCTCTTTCTCTCTCCTCATCTTCGGAGCGGGTAGTTGGGGAAGGATTTCTTCATCACCATACGGAGGCCTCATCATCACCTCCTTCTCAAGACCTACAAAAGAAGAGAAATGAGTAAGTTCGGAAAAATATTCGAACAATGGTCAAATTATTAAATTGAGGAGAAAAACTTACCATGGCTACTAGCCTCCAATCGACCCTTCGCCAAATTGCGCCATGCACACTCAGCATGTGTCAATTGCGATATCAGGCTCCTAACCTAATCCTCAAGATGAGGGACCGCACCTGGCATCCAGGATATGGCTAAATCCAGTAAAACACTGATAAGAAAGGGTGAAAAATGAAGAAAATAAATAGAAATTAGGGACGGAATCATACTTACGTTTCATATTCCATTTCTTAGGAAATGGCATACTTGCGGCCAGGATCAAGTCCGAGTTCTTCACTTGAACAAATCGGCCTATCCAGCCTCAATATTTGTCCTCGTCTATTCTCAGAAAGGTGCCCTAGTTTCCCGACATTGAAGCTTTATTAGTCTTCCTCGATAAAGTTAGGAGATATATAGGCGTATGAGGTGATCGAGGGTGAAGGGAAATCCATCGACTTTGCTTGAGAAGAAACGGAGTAGTATCATTATCCTCCATAAAAGGGGATGAATCTAACCGAGGATCACCTCGTATTTCTTGTAGAAATCTATGATGATCGGATCTAAGGGACCCAACGTGAAAGGGTAAGTGTAAACACTTAAGTACCCTTCCACATGGGTGGTGATTGCTTCTTCTGGAGCAGGCACCACCACGTGTTTTTAACCCCAGTTGTAGTCTTTTTTAACCTGGGAGAGGAGTTTTTCGGTTATCGAACATATATACCTCAATACAGGCTCGCATCAGCCCGACACCGAGGAAGTCTTTTCAACAGTGAAATCAGAATTGAGAACACACCATCCAGGAAAAAACTCTTCAGGGCGTGGTTCCGCTGCCGTTTCCTCGCTGGCTGACCGTGACGATGAAGAAGACTCTTTTTGTGGAGCAGTTTTTGAAGTTTTAGCCATTTTTATGAAGAAGAATAAAATTGAGGAGGGGTGTTTGGTAATTTGTGAAGAAACAAGTGAAAAAACTCAGAGATCTGACATACAAAGCTCTGAAGAAGGCAAAGGGTTTTGGAGATTAGAGTGAATAAGATTTGAAAGTAATGTTTGAAAAACGAAGAAAGATACATTTATAGGTTTAAGATGACGGTTCAAATCCAATAGTAGCCGACCGTCGACTGGCACGCATTAAATGCCTGGGAAATTGTGCCGACGAGACATTTCAGTTACCTCTATTGCTTACGTCATGATATATCGAGATGAAGATCGAGGGCTCAAATCGTTTCTTGTCATTACTCTCCAAAAAAGAGGGGACTATCTGTATACGGCCAAAATCGGGCTTGCCCTTTTTGTGTGACTGATCGAGGCTAGAGCATGATAAGTCAAGGACCGGCTTCGATTTATATCACACTATGGTGCAGAGTTAGATTGTAAAGCTCGATACCTTGAGACCGATTAAGATTGAGACCGACTAAAATCGATACCGACCAAGATCGGGACCGAACAAGATGGAAATAGATGGTAGCTTACCGAGTTGAATAATGTAAAGATGAAATATCCGCAATCGGGCGAGGATCACAGTGCAAATCCCGCTACGTATCAAGAGGAAGCCTATTAATTAGCCAATCATAAGATTTTTTACTATATTTAGAATTGTAGCAAGAGTAGGATTCCCCTATTATATAAAGAGGGTGTAATCATTTGTAAAAAGGAACATATTCACGTTACATAAAGCTATATATTCATTTTCCCTCAATATCCCTGTTACTGTGTTCATACTTTCCGGTGAAATAGTCATTTAATTCGAGGGCAGTCTAGCTCAAGGATTAACGCTATACATTTTATTTGGTTTGCTTCAATTATATTTGCAGTTAATTTCATTGTCAATTTACATTTTCTCTCAATTTGTGCTAAGTAAATTACGTGTCCTTAAAACCACAGTATAAATTCAATTGTTATCTATTTTTAGGGTAAACAAAGAGGTTAATAGATTGGTTAGAAACAAACGCATACTTAGTGAAATCGGATAAAACAATTTACCTTAAGCGCCATGCAAACACTTCATTTTCTTCAATAACTAAATATCTTAAAACATTGGAAGTTTAACTTGGTCGTCTTTTTTCCTTGTCACACAGATCGATTAATTATCCTGATTGGACTACAAACAGAATATTGAGATTAAATTTTTGTTATCTTTGAACGGGTGCAAGTACAAAATTTAATAGAAAATCACTTTTTGCAGAATTTAAATTTTCTTAAACGAAAAATTAACCAATGTTTATCGGAAAAACGTTACAGTTGAATTTGTAACGCGATTTATAGATATGTGAATTAAATTAATCCGATAAAATAAAGTAATGAAGAACAAAGCGATTAAGTAAAGAGAATTGAAAAAATACAAGCCTTAGCTTCAGAATATTCCCACTGAATCGTGAATAATTAGAAAATCTCGACAAAACTTGTGTAAAGCTTGAGAGAAAGAATACTAGTCTTTTTCTATCAGTCTTTCTTGATCCTTTTCAATAGAATGAAAGCTTCTATTTATACTAGAGTTATGGGGTGTTTGACCTACCAATTATGTCTCATTGATTACAGATATTAATGCTACAATAAAAGGTAATAAAAGGCAATAAAGCCTAATAAAGACGGGAGAAATCTTGGGGTCTTGGCCATATCTTGAATTGCTTCTTATCCTACCGGAGGTTTGTTTCCGGTGTCAACATCTTATCCTGCCATAAGTTTGTATGTGGTGTGAACATGGTTGAATCACTGCTAATTGACATGTGTTACTTCCTAATTCACTCATCTTCTGAGACTGATTTTCACTGTATACAGATAGTGCCCCCACTTTTTAATTACTCACTATCATATGACAGGGAAGTGAAAGTTTTCTACCCTCGTTACTGCCTCCTTAAAATCTTATCGGAAAAACCTAATTGAGACAAAAATCGGTCAAAAAAAAAGAGTGCAGAATTTAGGGATTCAAATGACAACTCCACCACTTATTATTCTATTGTTGATGATCGATTGGCACTGAAGAAATACCATCATCACAGAAAAGTTGATTCTTGATTGTTTAGTATTCACCCGAAAATTTTAATTATTGAATTTTGACTCTTGGGTTTTTAGTTATACCTGAAAACTTTTATTTGAGTTTTTCACTATCTGGTTTTTAGTTGCTCCCGGAAATATTTCTTTGAGTTTTGACTTTTGGGTTTTTAGTTGAACCCAAAAATATTTATAACCTCACAGCCTTAGAGACCAAGGATGTTAATAACCATGATTTTTGTCCGGGAATTTAATGCTACCGGTACACTTTATGATCAGGAAACAAGACATCCGACCTTTAGCCATTTGAATGTATGGCTTCATATATTTACGGTGCTTATGAAAAGGACGCCTCCAGTTCATCCGGGCAAATATGTTTGGATTTGTAATCCTTTTTTGCTTCTAAGTATGAGCAAATATAAAGAATAATTTTGTTCATACACGAGAATATTTTTAGAAAGTGTAAGTTTTGCTTCATTCCATTCCTTGACTGTACACAAGTGTTTATAACTTTTTATATACGTCAGTTTAAAGGAAATGAACAAAAAGTCATTGCAAGAGAATTGTGACCAGGCTGACATCCATTAGGTCTAGCCGGTTCATAATTCTGACTTCTTTTATTTCTTTTTTCTGGGGGTTGATCTGGCAGTCCCCAGTCCTTTATCTAGCAGTTCCCAATCATCTTTCTTATTTTGGAGCCAGTTTGGGCTATCTCCATTTCTTGTACGAACTGTTCCGGAGCCATCTTCAGATGCTTCCAACATTTAATATTGCGGTTTCTGCTACTCAGATGCAACTGTTCCCAGCATTCGTAGATTATTGTCTTTTATCAAAGCTATTTTCTGGCAACTTGCTTCGGCTACGCCACTGCCTCATGTCAGTTTGTGATCCTAATGGGTACGGTTCAAATCCTGGCTGGAATGCCTCCGATCAAAGTTCTGTAGACCTTGATTTCGGGTTGTAGAAGATGTCGATGCAATTACCTGATCATCTTCTACGCGAATCTTTGACTCGTACCTTTTATGAACATCTACCAAAGTTGTTGCTTGAAATTCTAACAAAATTTCCTTTAACTTCCCTCAGGCATCATAGCTTAGGGGATTTAGACACTTGGTAAATTCTTCTACTGCCCATTCATCCGGTACTACCGGAAACAACAAGCGCTCCCTTTGGAACCTTATCACGAACTCTCGCAACAACTCTAAGTCTCCTTGAGTGATTCTTAAAATATCTGCTTTCCTAGCTTGAAATTTTTTTGCTCCAGTGTAAGCTTTAATGAAATAATCTGCAAGTATTTTAAAAGAATCAATTGAGTTTTCAGGTAAAAGTGAATACCATGTTAAAGCCCCCTTTATTAGGGTTTCGCCAAATTTCATTAGTAAAACTGATTCGATCACATGTGGAATCAAATCATTTCCCTTCACAATTGTGGTGTAAGTTGTGATGTGTTCCTCTAGATCCGATGTTCCATCGCCTTTATAATATCTGGCATTTTGAATCTCTTTGGAATCAACTCCGGAGCTATACTGGGTTTGAACGGTAGTTGAAAATACTTTTTCATGTCTGGGCCCTTTAGGACCGGAGGTGCTCCCTGAATCTTATCTATTCGAGCATGAAATTCTTTAACATTCTAGTCCATTCGAGAATTTATTTCTCTCATACATCTCATGAGTTTGGCTTTGATAGAATCGTCTGCGTTATTTTCATTTATAGATCCATTATCGGCAACACCTGCTTGATTGTTGTTTCTTATGAACTTCCCCCGGTAATGGTGTTATTAGTTCTTGGTACGGCTTGATTTATAGGGACGCCGGGAGAGACTCGAAATCCATCATTTGAATTATTTGAAGCCCCTGGTATTGCTTGTTGAAGCTCAATCATTATCCGATCTTGCCTTGAGAGATCGTTCATAATTTTTCGTTATTTTGCTTTTTAAACTTTAACAGTATCGGCAACAGATGCATTATCCATATTATCAGGGGTATGACTTCTTGCCCATCGAGTATTTCTATCTACCCCGTTAGGATTTGTTTTATTCCTATTGAGACGAGTTTCACTGATTGAACCATCTTGTTGGTTCTCTTCATGTAGATTATCCTCGGGTTCGATATTGTTGTTTGTCCCAACATTGAGCGAGTTATTAAAATCATTGTATGCCATAACTGTAGAATGATTACAACAGAAAAGATTCAAAGTACCGTTAGTAAAAGATGAAGAGATAAAAATAATACCACAAATGATTAAAATAAAGAGAATTAAAGAAAAGACAAGCTTGAGCTCAAAATTTTCCCACCATAATCAAGAATAATTAGAAAATCTTGACAATACTTGTGTATAGCTTGAGAGAAAGAATTCTAGTCTTTCGCTATCGTTCTATCTTGATCCTTTACAACAGAATGAAATCCTCTATTTATACTAGAGCTATGGGGTGTTTGACCTACCAATTATGCCCAATTTATTGCTGATATTAATGCTACAATAAAAGGTAATAAAGGGAAATAAAGCTTCATAAAGACTAATAAAGATGGGAGGAATCTTGGGGTCTTCTGTAATGTTTCTACAACGGCCATATCTTAAATTGCTTCTTATATGGCCACAGGTTTGTACCAGTGTCAATATCTTATCCGGCCATAGTTTTGTATTAGGTGTAAACATGGTTGAATCACTGCTGATTGACACGTATTGCTTCCTAATTCACTCATCTTCTTAGACCGGTTTCCACCGTATACAACCAATAGTGATTCTTTTGTATAATTAATTCATATAAAACTAGAAGAATAAATTATGCTAAACACACTTGTTGAGGACATGGTGGGTGTAGACCTAATTAAGGACAAGATACGGGAAGCGACGCTTAGATGGTTTGGGCATATGAAGAGGCGAAGCACAGACGCTCCGGTCAGGAGCTGTGAGAGGTTGATATTGGAAGGCCTAAGGAGAGGTAGAGGTAGGCCGAAAAAGAATTAGGATAGTTAGTTTAGTGTCCCCCCTGTCATACCGGCAATATTAGCACATATTTTAGTATTTCTGTTGGCATTAGATCTCTATAACTACCGGTCATTTTTTTCATTGCGGTCTCCTGATTATTTGTTGTGATTTATACTACTTTTACCGGGCTTCTCTCTGTTGTGATTCTTGTTTTTCTCTTCTTTAATGTGGTGCTTATGCTTATTTGAGTCGAGGGTCTATTGGAAACAGCCACTCTATCTCCACAAGGTAGGGGTAAGGCTGCGTACACACTACCCTCCCCAGACCCTACTATGTGAGATTATACTGAATTTGTTGTTGTTGTTGTACACCTGTAATGTAATATGACTCAACTACAAATAAAGCAATTACACCCCTGTATTGTATTCCAACCGTAGGTACGTTTTCAAAGAATGCAACAAATAACATTTATCTGCAGTTATGCCCCGTAATCTTTTCTTTAATTTTCAGGTTTGATTTACATTCCACGTTGCCTTCGCTAATTGCTTTATCTTGGGGATAATGATTTTCTTGTGATTGAAGATTGGGAGGGTCATGATATATGTGTTGAAAGTATGTTTGAGAAGTGTGTTTGGAATGGGACAGGGATCGAATTTCCCAGAACCAATTGATGTTGCGATCAAGTACCATGTTCTTTGGGCTGGCCGACCAAAAATCAAGAGGAGTTGCGATTGCATCACAAGATCACATCAATGACGGCAGGCAGGAGCTCGGGCCTCAAGTCCATTCGCGCATCATTAGCTAGAGGGTTTGATAAGAGAAGTTGGGTTGATGCAGAACAAGCATTAGTGTTTTGGTGATATAAGAATGTCATCCATCTCACAGAATGCTAAGTATACCATGATCCCATGAGAGCTTGAAAAATATACATACGTACCATGAGAGCGTAAATCATATTAATATTATTAGATACCTACACATGTCAATCCAGGAGACATGATGATGAGGACAGGCCTAGACCTGGTTGAGTTCGTAATACTCGATAACGCCCTTGTGGGGGTATTTGATTGCAGAATTACGGCCGAGGGAAAAACTAATTGATGTAGCTTGAATTTGGATTCTTCCCTGAGTTTTATCACCCAATCGTGCATCATTCTTTTTTTCCAAAACTTGGAGCTCTTTGAAATAGTCTTGGCCTGCAGATGGCCTGTATATCGTCGTGGTCCATCCTCTATCCTTTATAACGGCGAGGTATTATTCTGGATTCCGTTAAATATTTTCTTAGTTTTAGAAAAAAATCATTTATTTATAGGTATAAAAGAAGAACCCTGTTACAGTTTGGGGCAAGAGAAGTGTGTGTTGCGACCGATCTAAGGCAAGAGTTTATGAAAACACAAAGGCGCAAGGGTTTGTGAACGTTGGAATGTGATTCCCTCTTTCTCGCATGCAAGTGAGAGAATATTTGACTAAATAATTCAATACGTCTTTCGTCACATAATAAAGGTACTGAAGGGAATACAGTTGGTATACAATTGAACTTGTGGCGATGAGTAATATCATTAGGATGAGATTGTGGAATATTTGAAAGAAAGCTAAAGCTCTTGTGATGAGCTTGGATAATTAAAGCTCATAGAGGTGAGCCAGAGAGGAAACTCATATGAATGATGAGACACGGAGAAAACCCATGGGAATGACTTCCATAAAGCCCACAGAACTGAGCCACAGATTAAAAGCTTATTGGGACGCATACATTACCAAGCAATGTGTATGATGATATCACGAGGAAATTCAAGACTCACTTGATTGCTAAGGGTCTGTATGATGCTCTTATCTAAGTAAGGTAGCAGTATGGTTACCAGATTTTGGGTCATAAGTTGTGTGGTACGCGACAAGCAAGTGATTACCTGTTCCCTCCATCAAAGTTAGGAGCACATGAGGTTGCATCTGACTCATAATAAATGTATTTAGTACGTAAATAACGTGAGCCAACGTACTGTCATGATGCTGCCAAGAAAGTGCAAAAGTTTGTAGCTATGACTTCTAGCTTAATGAATGGTTTTAATCATAAAACCAAAGGAAACTGGAAAGGTAAGGCTCGACCAAACAAGAAGTCTAAAATAATGCTCCCTATGTCCCAATTATGCGGCATCTTTTGGACTTCTTAATTTTGACTTTGAATTCGGGCATAGAATCTTTAACATTTTTAAAATAAAATTTACAAATTAAATTTGAAAACTACGTAAAAAATAATACAAGTCAAAATAATTAAAACTCAAAATATTTAAAAATGTATAAAAAATTTGCGGTAAAAAAAAATTCGTTTGACTCTCGAAATTCGAATGATGTCTTGTAAATTTGGACAGAGGGAGTAACCACAGGCGAAAGGAAGTATGAAAAAAGGAAAAATATAAGGAAAGTGAAATGCTTCAATTGTAATCAAAAGGGTTACTATGCTAGTGATTGCACAAAACTTAAGAAAGCACCCCACACTTTGTGTTCCTTATGCCAGTCATATTCGTGTTGCAAGCTCTATCTTTTTTCTTTCTGAGACTGGTCCTTTGTGAATCATTCACTGCCATGGACAACAATAAGGGACCATGAAGCGTGCCAAACCACCTAGGCAAAGTCTTATTTGTCAAATAAGAGAGTGATGTGAGAAACTAACACAGGATTTAGTTATATAGGCCTACGAAATATGCACAAGCTAGCACAATAAGGTTGCTCGCTTATTTTGACATACGAATAAGTTCACTTGTGAACGTTATCTAGCTGAAAAAGTTACAAGAAGATTCTTTGGAAATGATACCAAGACTAAGTTTCCATTGCAAATGATTTATATGGAGATTTGTGTTTCTATGAACTGAAAGAACACTACTAGAAAACTGTCAAAATCCGTCCCCAGAATACATATCGAAATTGGTCAGGAAAAAAATCCGACCGAAATCGGTTGGAAATTAGGTAAATTGGTCGCAAAAGTCAAAGAAAATATTTCTGACAACGGAAATAGTAATCCCACAACAAATATATAAAAATTCCGACCAATTTCGGTCGAAATTGGTCAACATTTGACCAAGACCTGGTGATACTTGTATATTAACTAAAAAAATAATTTTTAATTAAAAATTTTCAAATATACCGTTTTCGGTCGGTATATTTGAAATTATTCTTTCTTGCCCAAGGCATTTGGTTTTTAATATAACAAAAATTATATATATATATAATTTACAAACCGGAATAACTTTTAATTAAATTTTTCCGACCAAGTTCGATCGCAAATACAATTTTAAAATAATTACAATATAAATTTAATGAAATTACCGACCAAAGTCAGTCGGTTTTTGTTAACCTTTATACAAATAGCTTTTAAATAAATAATATTTAATACTTAATATATATATATATATATATATATATATATATATATATATATATATATATATATATGTGTGTGTGTGTGTGTGTGTGTGTGTGTGTGTGTGTGTGTGTGTGTGTGTGTGTGTGTGTGTGTGTTAATTATTAAATATTTTTTATTTAAAATATATTTAGATGAATTTAATAAAACTGACCGAAGTCGGTCGATTTCTTCATTAAATTAATATTTTAAAAACTTTAAAATTAAAATACCAACCGAATTCGGTCGGTATTTGTGAGGTCAAGCGATCAAACTTTTTTTTAACTTTACCAACCAAAATCGGTCGGAAATATCTTAATTAGATCAGACCAGATGGGAAACTTCCCATTTTTCATCTTATTTCTCTCTCTTCTATCTCTTATCCATCTCCCTTCCCACATATTTTTGGCCTAATCCCACCCAAAATCAAGTCACCCACACCCAAACAACGAAGTCCCACCTCTTCTCTCTCACGCCTAAGCCGCCGCCACCACTCTTCAGCGCCTCCACCACCACTGTTGCGCCGCCACCACCACCACTACCATTTTGCCTCCTCGGCGGCACCAACACTGCCATTGTTGTTCAAGGTTAGTAATCTAATTTAGTAGCTTTTTAATTTTTAATTTTCGAAATATAATTTTATGTAATATTTTAGGGTTATTTCCTATTTAGGATTTCTGTGAATAAATTTTGGAACTACATTAGATTTAGATTTAGAATTGAATTACCTAAAATTATAATTTTTAAGATTTTTGGTTTGAACTACATTAGATTTAGACTTAAGGTATAAATTATAAACTTAATTGTTCTTAATAGAATTCAAATTAATGCATTTAAATTATTTAATATATAAATTAATTTAAGGAATAAATTATGAACATAAGGTATAAATAACGAACTTCCTTATATTATGAACTTATGGTTCTTAATAGAATTTAAATTATACGAACTACCTTGAGTTAGTATAATTGAATGGCTTAACTAATTCATTGTCTAGCGAGTCTAGTTATATGATTAATGATAGAATCATATAAGCTAATTGAATTCATTTATGGATATTATATATATGTACTTTCAAATTAATATAACATGCAATTTATTTGTTCTCTGTGTAGATAGAATATCGTAGTTGGATGTACAATAGGAATTATCCTAATCGTCGGTATTTTAGGAAGGAATTTATAGAAGGGGCTAATGAATTTATTAGGCATGCAATGTCACGTGAACAATTTCAAATCGGAGGGATGATTAGGTGTTCTTGTGTGAAGTGCAAGTATTTGCATTTTTTTGGATCGGAGGATGTTAAGACTCATCTTTATAAAAAAAGGGTTTATGGATAATTATTTTGTGTGGACTAGTCATGGAGAGGTTGATGGTATTGATGGTGTATTTCATAATATAGTTGTTGGTGAAAGTAGTACGTCGGTGGAGAATAACGTTCAACATCCTAGATACCATGAAATGGTTGCGGATGCTTTTGGGATGCACTTCGAGTTTAAACCTCATGAAAGTGTTGAACAAGCTCCTAACGAAGAGACAAAATATTTTTATGAACAGTTAGAGGCCGCTAGTCCTCCACTAAGTGAACGGAGTATGCATTCTCAGTTGTCTGTTGCGGTTAGATTATTAAGTATCAAATCAGATACCAAAATTTCTCAAATGGGAATGGATTTTTTCATTAGCCTTATGAGTGAACTAGTTGACCTAACTTTCAACATACCTGATGATTTCTATAAGGCTAAAAGATTGGTTTCTAATTTAGGACTCTCATCTATGAGAATCGATTGTTGTGAAGATGGTTACATATTGTTTATAAGGGTGATGCAGATTTAAAAAGTTGTAAATTTTGTGAAAAATCTCGTTTTAAGTGGTTTTCCAGCGGGAAGAAGGCTGATGTGAAGTCGATGCATTACTTCCCTCTTATTCCTAGATTAAAGAGGTTGTACACATCGATGAGTTTTGCTCCTCATATGAGATGGCACTATGAAAATAGAAGGCCGCCCGGTGTTATGTGTCATTCTTCAGATGGGGAAGCTTGGAAGCATTTTGATAGGACGTATCCGGATTATGCTAGTGAACCGAGGAATGTTCGGTTGGGTTGTGTGCTGATGGTTTCACGCCATTTTCTATTTCTGCAACACCATATTTATGTTGGCCGGTCTTTATTACTCCGTATAATCTTCCGCCTGAAATGTGTATGACTAGTCCATATATTTTTTTAAATTGTGTTATTTTCGGTCCCCGCAATCCAAAGAGTTTGATTGATGTATATTTGCAACCTCCGATTGATGAGCTTAAACAGTTGTGGGATGATGGAGTTGAGACATATGATATATCAACTAAGCAAATTGTGTGCTAACTTAATGTGGACCATTAATGATTTTCCTGTGCATGAAATATCGTCTGGGTGGATGACTGCCGGAAAGTTAACATGTCCTTACTACACGGAAAATGGTAAAGCGTTCACTTTAAGACATGGCCGAAAGCAGTCATGGTTTGATTGTCATCGTCAGTTCTTGCCAGTTAATCATGAGTTCAGAAGGATGAAAAACGCATTCAAAAAGAATATAGTTGAACATGATTTGCCACCTCCAATTTTGTCCGGTAAGAAAATTTGGGAGAGGTTTTAGAACTTCACTAAAGTTACCGAGGCTCCACCTTCTAGATTTCCGGGATATGGTGTTGCTCATAACTGGACAAAACAGAGCATATTTTGGGAGTTGCCATATTGGAAGGATAATTTTCTCCGACACAATCTTGATGTTATGCATATTGAGAAGAACTATTTTGACACTTTTCTCAATACAGTGATGGATGATAAGAATAAGATAAAAGATAACCCGAAGGCTAGACTGGACTTAAAAAAATATTGCAGGCAACCTGAATTACATTTGCAGTCTGCAAATAATGGTAAGGTGTTCAAGCCCAAGTCCAGCTGCACATTCACTTTGGAACAAAGACTACAGATTTGTGAGTGGGTTACAAACCTAAAGATGCCCGAAGATATGCTTAGAAGAAAACGTGCCGATATGGTTGAAGGAAATTTGACTCATATGAAAAGTCATGACTGTCATATCTTCATGGAAACCTTAATCCCTATTGCATTTTGTGGTTTGCCTGAAAATATATGGAAATCCATCAAAGAGATAAGTTTGTTCTTCAAAGACTTATGTTCTACCACATTAAGGGAAGAAAACCTATTTCAAATGAATCAAAACATTCCTGTAATCAGTAATAAGATGGAAAGGATTTTTCCATGTGATTTCTTTGATGTGATGGAACACCTTCCAATTCACCTTGTCCACGAGGTGCGACTTGGAGGGCTGGTTCAATGCAGGTGAATGTATCCATTCGAGAAATAATGATTATTCTTGTAATTTTCTTTAACATTATCGTCTAATATGACAATGTGAAGGACTATTGGCAAGTGTAAACGATTTGTTAAACAAAAGAATAGGATTGAGGGATCCATATGCGAAGCCTATATTACAAAGGAAACTGCCCATTTTTTTTCTTACTACTTTGACAGTCATGTGCCATGTTCTAGAAATAGGCCCAATCGGCACAATGTCGTAGTTGAGATTGATCCATTATATCAACCAATGTCCATATTCAATCAACCAGGACTAGGTTCTAAAGATCATACGAAAAGGGGCCTAAGTAGCACGGAGTACAAATCAGCTTCAAGTCATGTGTTGCTAAATTGTCCGGAAGTTCAACCCTTTCTTAAGTAAGTATTGACGTAAGATTAATTTACATTGACTACTATTTAATTTGGTTGATGCAACTAACAAATAATTTTCAATGCATCGCTCAGTGACTTCGTGTGTCAATTTGGCTATGGTGTTGTATATTCTACATTTGAGGTATAGTTTAAAGAGTGTGTAAGTGCGTCTTACATACTTTCTCACATGTGAATATATATACTTGGTCACTTGTGAATATACTTGCTCATTTGTAATTTATTTAACACTACATGTACGTCAATAATCCAAATAATGGTGTTAATCAATTTTTGAAAGACATATCTTGGGGACATGCACATACGGTTACGACTATGTCTAAGTATTGTGTAAATGGTAACAAATTTCACACCGAGGAATGCTCCAAGTATAAAAAAGCAATAACAGTGGAGTATGTGTCAAAGGTGGTGAAGGCAACCAGGATGGAGAAAATGATTATTATGGTGTGATCAAAGAGATTCTAGAATTGTCATATTCAGGTTGGCCAAATAAGAAGATCATACTTTTCCGATGCAAGTGATTTGACCCAACACCTAGAAGAGGTACAAATGTACACTTGCAGTTCAACATAATTGAGGTTAATAAAAAGAGGGAGTATGATCGCTATGACCCTTTTATAATTGCAGAAAAAGTTAGGCAAGTGTACTATGCTCTGTATCCTTTACGGAGGGATAAGGTTGATTGATTGGTTGTAATCAAAACTAAGCCTGTTGGTAGGGAGAAAGTTGAGAATGTGCTAGATGTTGCTTAGAAAATGACTTGGAGCATCCTTAACGCATATTAGAAGAAGTTGATATGGGAAAAATTACAATCATAGAAAATGAGGATGAAAAATCACCTAATGAAAATGAAATAAGTAAAGAGGAAGAATTTTCAGACGAGGAAGGATACGTTGAAGACGACTAGCATGTTAGTTTTTTCAAGCTCTCTCAACTTATATAGATTCATATTCTCAATTTTAACATTTTCTTTAATTTAAGCAGAGGACCGGTAGGGGTCGAGGTAGGTCTAGGAAGGATAAGAGGCCTATTGATCATGATGATGATGTTATACCCTCGCTTTCTTCCACTCCACACTTGCATACCTCCGCTGCTGATGGCCGACAACGATCTTCTAGTCACACATCTATTCCACCACATCCATCTACTCATTCACCCTTCCAGCAATATTCTTACCATTCTCTGCCATAGGTATACACCCCGCTTCCTCCATATGATCCTGCATGTAGTTACATGGGTCCATCGATTAAGTAGTCACAGGGCCATGCGGTATGCCTGTCATTTTCTCCATTTGCTTCATCACCAGCTGGATCACATCCATCTAGATTTCAGCCAGCCTGATTGCATCAGTGGCCTGGATCGCAGTAGGGGTCTAGATCGATGCAGGGGTGTGGATCGTAGCCATCTTTATCAGCGACCCCGTATCCCTCTCCACGGAGTTCGTCTCCTAGCATTTCTAGACTTCGCCTTTGGGATAGTAGCACTAAGCCAGATGACTCCCCTTCTGTGCATGCTTCAGATTCATCGGAGGATGATGATCCAAAGGAAGTGCAATATGATCGTTATCATAGTATGATCATCAGGCCTGAGGGCAATGGGTAAGATTTATTTATTACTTCTTTATTTTTGCTAGATTAGAATATATACTCTTGTTTATTTAATGTAATTGCTATGTTGCAGGTTCATACCTAATAATCGGACTATAAAGATAATCATGGAATCTCTTGGCCGATTGTATGATGCACCCTATGCAACTGTGACTTTCCATCGGAGCTCGTGCAACAAATTTTCAGCCAATTTAAGGTTTTAATACAATTCTTATCTATTTAAGCATTATATTAACAATATTTTTATCTAACATTACATACTTTATTTGCAGACTAAGTGTGCCTGGGAGGACCGGTATAACAGTGAAATTTGTGCAAATTTTGTGTTCAAATATCGTAAGAGACTATTTGATTCCTTCTGCTCTGCTCAAAAGAAGAACAAGAAGCCTTCATGGGTTCTACCACATTTATAGGAGGATCTGCTAAGGCAGTAGACCACCAAGAAATTCGAGAAAAAGAGTGAATAGGGAAAGAAGGCCCGAGCATCTGAGAAGACTACTGCTAATTCTTTAAAATATTTACATCTATTTTTATCAAACTATATTTATATATTTTAATTTAGTTAACATGTTTTATTATAATTGTAGGAAAAAATATAGGAGGAAGATGACTCATGATAAGTTCTTTATGGAGACTGTAATGACCCGACCAGTCGTTTTGAGCTCTAGCGTATCGTTCAGCGGTTTGAGGCCATGAGCAGCTTCACTGCAGGTATTATAACTTGTACGCATGGTCGGGATTGAAAATTCGGGAAGTTCGGAGTCGATTTGGAAAGAGAATTCTCATTTTGAAAGCTTTAAATTGGAAGAATTGGCTAAGGTTGGAATTTTGAGTAAACAACCTTGAAATCGGGATTTAAAAGTTTCAGTAGGTTTGTATGATGATTTTGGACTTGGGTATATATCTGGATTGGGTTTTGGATGACTCGGGAGTGTTTCGGCGCCTATTGTAGAAGTTAGCATTTTTGGAAGAATTTTATAAATTTGGATTGAAGTGCTTTTCAGTGTTATCAATGTCCATTTGGGAATCCGAGTCTGGGAATAGCTCTGTATGGTAATTATTCTATTGGGAGCACAATCGGAAGTGGATTTGGAGGTCCATAGGTCATTTTGGAGTCATTTGGCTAAAGATAGAAATTTGAAGGTTTTGAGAAGTTTGACCTGAGGTGGAATTTTTTATATCGGAGTTGGATTCTGATTCTGGAAGTTGGAGTAGGTCCGTAATGTCGAATTTGACTTGTGTGCAAAATTTGCGGTCAATCGGACTTGATTTGATAGATTTCGACATCGAATGTAGAAGTTGGAAATTCTAAAGTTCATTAAGCTCGGAATGAGGTGCAATCCATGAATTCGACGTTGTTTGATGTGATTTGAAGGATAGACTAAGTTCGTAATGTGTATTGGAACTGGGTTGTACCATTGGACGGGGTCCCGGGGGCCTCGGGTGTGTTTCGGGGAAGTATCAGACCATATTTCCCTTGTTTATGATTGTTGGTTTCTGGTGTTTGGGCTATTCATCGTGATCGCATAGATAGACACGCGATCACCTTGTACTGATTGGAGCTGGTGAAGTTGTTCCTCGCGATCGCACGGGCAGGTATGCGATCGCGCAAGGCATTGGTCTAAGGCATGAAGGATTTTCCTTTGCCTTCGCGGAGCTGAGCTCGCATTTGCGTTGGTTGATCAGGCAAAGGTTCGCGATCGCATAGCCTTTGTCACATTCGTATAGAGGAAGAATTTGGGGCTGCTGAATTTGGTCTTCGCGATCGCGAAGTTATTCCCGCGATCGTGAAAGAGTTTTCCTGGGCAGTGAGGTTTTAAAAACGGGAGTTTGGCCCTTTTTCATTTCATTTTCCTCCATGAGAAATTTTGGAGCTCCATCTTCATCAGCTATGTTAAGGTAAGTGATTCCCACCTATTGCAAGTTAAACACTGTGATTATATATGGATTTAGATATGGAAATTAGTAGAAATATGGGATTTTGAAGTAAAAACCTAGAAATTGATATTTTTGGATTTTGGACACCAATTTGGGCATGGAATTGAGAATAAATTATATATTTGAGTTCGTGAGGTTATGGGTAAACTTTATCTTCGAAAAATTTCGGAATCCGGCCACATGGGCCCGAAGGCGATTTTGTCAACTTTTCGAGCAGAGTTGGGGATTTGTCTAAATTGAATTGTTGTGAGTATTAGAGCATACATTTATGGATTTTCTCATTTGTTGACTAGTTTTGGGAGCGTTGAGCATTGATTTGAGTTGATTGAAGGTCTTGTAAGCCGGTCATGGAATTTCGGAGCAAGGTAAGTCTCATTTCTAACCTTGTAAGAGGGAATTAATCCCATAGATGAACTAAATTATTATGTGGTTCTATTTGTGGGGGCTACGTACGCACGAGATGACGTGAGTTCGTACGTAGCTACTAGCTATGCCTATGTCCGGGTAGTTTAGGCTCAAATTATGCCTTGTTGATTATGTTGTTAATTTATGTTATTGTTTGTCTTGAGGAGAAACAAGATTATGGTTGCGTAATAATTGTGTTGAAAGGAATTTGAATTGAGGAATTTAAGATTTTAAGAGTTTCCATTAAACTTCGTATTTTCGAAAGAATTGAGAAATATTATAATAACTTAACAAATCCATGTGTAACCGCGTCGCATGTACGTTTCGCCAGCGGGGAAAATCTCCTTAAATGTTTCACATTGAATTGTCTTTATTTTGAATGGAATCAAGAAAAGGATTTTCACTTATTAATAAATTATATTTGACTGTGTCGCATGTATGTTTCGTGAGCGGGGAAATTCCTTAAATTATATTTGACCGCGTCGCACGTATGATTCGCGAGCAGGGTATAACCTTCTACTACTCTCATGGGAGCGGGTTGATCGCCTCGGCAGGTTAATAGGTGCATCTACAGCTGCATCGTCCGACCCTCGACAATGCACAGTTTACTTTTATGTTGGATCGGCCCGTACGCCTCGGCATTCCCTATATATATATATATATATATCATTCTTATGGAATTCGTGCATAACATTTGGCTAGAAGCCAGTGTATCTGAGGATTTTTCCCTGATTTGTATTTGACAACCTCCTGAGGATATCCATTATATTTCTATACATATGCTCCGGTTACTAAGGAAATTTGCTAGTGGAGAGCTTGAGTAAAATTGTAAATAAGGGAATTGTACCTCGTATTTCATACATGTTTATTCCATATATTTACTCTGTTCCATATTTATGCACTTCTTTATTGTATTTGATATTATTGGACCACTAGTAAGTGTCAAAGTCGACCTCTCATCACTACTTCTTTGAGGTTAGACTAGATACTTACTGGGTACGCGTTATTTTCGTACTCATACTACACTTGCTGTGCATTTTTGTTGCAAAGGCACATGTATGTCTAATGGCCTAGTGGGTGCAGCGGCATGGTGGATATGAAGACTTAGGTGAGCTGCATCTCTCGAGATGACCCGTAGTTAGCAGTCTCCTTCAGAGTATTGTATTTTTCTTTCCTGTCCAAATTGTGTTCCAGACAGTATTTGTATTTTATTTTATTCCCTAGTAAATGCTCATGTACTTGTGACACCTAGTTCTGGAATGATTATGGAGTATTTAGTACTTAAATTGGAAAATATTATTATTTATTCAGTAAGGTTCACCTTTTACTAGTTAAATTGAAGGAAATTTATGCTTTCAAAATATCAAAAGGAGGATTTAATTGACTAGTTATTGTTGGCTTGCCTGACAGTGGTGTCCGGAGCCATCACGACCTTTAATGGATTTTGGATCGTGACAACATGGTATCAGAGCACTAGGTTCCCTTAGGTCTTACGAGTCATGAGCAAGTCTAGTAGAGTATTGTGGATCTGTATAGAGACGTCTGCACTTATCTTTGAGAGGCTACAGGGCTGTTAAGAGCACTTCCATTCTTGATTCCTCATCGAGCGGTTTGATTCCTTTGAGGCTTATGCTTTTATTTCCTTCCTATTCAATCTTATGCGACGTGAAATGCTAGTTATCAATTGGGAACTGAGAAATTGTAATGGTACTACCAATGTGGTGCGAGATGTTCTCTCTGCATAGTTGATTGGGCGATTATCATCGCCTTGCGGAAGGATAGTTTGTCATTTCAGCTCAGTAGCTGCACTTCTGAGAGCTTTGAGGCTATGCATAGGTTGCTATGATACTCATGATTGATTATCACACAGTATTGATGTGATGGTGGGATGTATGCCCATGTGTCAGGGGGTGGTTAAGTTTCTAAAAGGCCAGGTGCAAGAAACGAAAGTCGAGTAGTTGCTTAAAGGAGTGAGTTTGACCAAAGTGAGAGAGTGCCAGAGTAGCATATGGGTTCAGTGGTAGGATAACCACACCCCTTAAGGAAATCTGGGAATGATTTGGGAATTTTGGTGGATGGTGATTGGATCTATGGGTTTAATTTGAAATATTGGCTATTATACGGCGAGAGATTGGATGCAACCGAATAGAGTTGCTTGATATGAAGAAGGATACAACATGAATTTGGATTGGAATGTATTGTCGCACCTTTAGTTGATATCCATGAGGAGTGAATGGACTTGTGCAGCTGGTGAATGAGCACGGGCTCTGGATGGGTTATTAATGTTGTAGTGATTGTACCCTCGTGCGGCGATGTTGGAAGATAGCGGCATGTAATTTTTTCAGGTGGGTTATCTCCTGTGGGTAGGTTAGTTGTTGTGTGGTTGACGAAGTTTTTACTAAGGATCTTACTGGCCATCCAGTAAGAGGTTGAATATGTGAGTGTTGCTAGAGATTCAGAATGTTCATGGAATGCTAACGGAACGATAATTTGGCGAGTTGGTTATGCAAGATTAGTTCAGCAATGAAGAAAGAATCTTGGTGGGTTCCAGAGTTATGTAATAGTAGCTTCAAGCTAAGTGAGAGAGTCTGACCGCCTATGATTGGGTTGCATGGTTATCTACTTGTGAGGTTTCGGGTTATCAGAGTATTGGTGAGTTATTGCAGCTAAGGGAAAAGAACATAAGTGGTAATTTGAGAAAAGGATTTGATAAAGATATGCTATAGTTGGCCCTATTGACTCATGTTCAGGCTTTGGGAAGGTTCAGGATTTATGTTTCGTGTAGATGTGAGTTACAAGGAAAGTGATGTGGCTAAATGCTTCGTTGAAAGGGTGTTCAAGTACTAGAAGAGCCTTGGAGTGGATTATATTCAGGACCAAACCACATTGGGTGACTCTCAACAACGGTCCTAGTGAATTAAAAGGTTAAAATGCGGTGCTTAAGGATTGCAAGCTCGCGGTATGGGTAAGAATCAAGCTTTTATAGCGAATTATGACAAGAGGCACGAAATGTCCTATGATATTTTTGACTTAATGTGTAGCATTTGGAGGAAAAAGAGAAAATGACTTCGGATTCGTAGAGGAATTATCAGAATGGGTATATCAGTTGAAGATGCAAATGCGCGCACAAGGAAGGTATGAGATAGTTCGTGGGAATTGAGACAACATGGTCTCGTGATACAAGGGATGAGAGCAGGTAGAGTTGTCATGTGTTGACTGGAGTTACTATTATTTCTGAGACAAGTTAAGGATAAGTTAGAAGAAGTTAGATTGGTTAGCCATGGTTGAATTGGCATATTAGTTGCAGTGATCAGTTCCCTCAGCGTGATTGAGTTATGCATGTGTTTTGTGACGGTACATGAGAGGCTTGGCGGTCGTCTTAATTGATTTTATTTGGAGATATCCAGGTATTTTGGCCTGTTATGTGTAGGCGGATCTCGGAAGGGTTATGCTGGTTTAGACAACTACTTGAGTATTTACATGTTCTACGGTTACAGGAGTTTACTCGCGTGTTGCTATGGTTCTCCTGAAATGAGTTAAGTGAAAGGCTTATATATGATGAAGTGTTTAAGTTATTAGTGGTTCAGGATGGGTTATTAATGTTGTAGTGATTGTACCCTCGTGCGGCGATGTTGGAAGATAGCGGCATGTAATTTTTTCAGGTGGGTTATCTCCTGTGGGCAGGTTAGTTGTTGCGTGGTTGACGAAGTTTTTACTAAGGATCTTACTGGCCATCCAGTAAGAGGTTGAATATGTGAGTGTTGCTAGAGATTAAGAATGTTCATGGAATGCTAACGGAACGATAATTTGGCGAGTTGGTTATGCAAGATTAGTTCAGCAATGAAGAAAGAATCTTGGTGGGTTCCAGAGTTATGTAATAGTAGCTTCAAGCTAAGTGAGAGAGTTCGACCGCCTATGATTGGGTTGCATGGTTATCTGCTTGTGAGGTTTCGGGTTATCAGAGTATTGGTGAGTTATTACAGCTAAGGGAAAAGAACATAAGTGGTAATTTGAGAAAAGGATTTGATAAAGATATGCTATAGTTGGCCCTATTGACTCATGTTCAGGCTTTGGGAAGGTTCAGGATTTATGTTTCGTGTAGATGTGAGTTACAAGGAAAGTGATGTGGCTGAATGCTTCGTTGAAAGGGTGTTCAAGTACTAGAAGAGCCTTGGAGTGGATTATATTCAGGACCAAACCATATTGGGTGACTCTCAACAACGGTCCTAGTGAATTCAAAGGTTAAAATGCGGTGCTTAAGGATTGCAAGCTCGCGGTATGGGTAAGAATCAAGCTTTTATAGCGAATTATGACAAGAGGCACGAAATGTCATATGATATTTTTGACTTAATGTGTAGCATTTGGAGGAAAAAGAGAAAATGACTTCGGATTCGTAGAGGAATTATCAGAATGGGTATATCAGTTGAAGATGCAAATGTGCGCACAAGGAAGGTATGAGATAGTTCGTGGGAATTGAGACAACATGGTCTCGTGATACAAGGGATGAGAGCGGGTAGAGTTGTCATGTGTTGACTGGAGTTACTATTATTTCTAAGACAAGTTAAGGATAAGTTAGAAGAAGTTAGATTGGTTAGCCATGGTTGAATTGGCATATTAGTTGCAGTGATCAGTTCCCTCAGCGTGATTGAGTTATGCATGTGTTTTGTGATGGTACATGAGAGGCTTGGCGGCCGTCTTAATTGATTTTATTTGGAGATATCCAGGTATTTTGGCCTGTTATGTGTAGGCGGATCCCGGAAGGGTTATGCTGGTTTAGACAACTACTTGAGTATTTACATGTTCTACGGTTATGGGAGTTTACTCACGTGTTGCTATGGTTCTCCTGAAATGAGTTAAGTGAAAGGCTTATATATGATGAAGTGTTTAAGTTATTAGTGGTTCAGGAGTTATGATGAAATTCTTGTGCTATCACATATTGGCATGTTATGTGCAGTGAGCAGTATGAAATTTGAAAGTTAAGGATTAAGGTCGCAGTTCGGTATTGGCAAGGATGTCACGAGCTCGAATGAGAAGGAAAGGGATTTGGATGTTTAGAGTAAGCTGGTATTGTCTTCAGCGTCACCAGAGATTAGTGTTTTGCGAAAGAGGCGTTGCACCCTAGTTATGGATTCTTGATTTGCTTTACAGCGTTAGTGCGACTGGTGGTATGGATGTGCAGACTTGTTACCTGGTGCGGAAGGTCGTAAGAGCGTATCTCATGGGAATATTGCATAAATGTGGCATGTAGTCACTCGATTGATTGAAGATTTTAACCAAGTATGAAGATTGTGATAATATCGCTTATTTGGGAATTTATGCCTGGAGGGCGCTCGGTTTATTGGGTTGTGGACTGTGGAGGTTTACTTCAGTTATGATGGTTGTTCTTGTGAGTTATGGGAAGAAGGGGGTTATTATGGACCCTTGAAGGGTTATTAGCTTAGTACGGTGCGATTAGAATCGGCTTGAGGTATGTGGATGGATATAAATATAAATATGGGCTCTATATCATGCCAGATTTATTCATTTTGAGCATAGCGCTCCTTATGTAGTAGTATTTGGACATTGGATGTTATTTTGTTGTCGACTATTCCATGCAATATTATATTGTGTTGTGGGAGTTGTGAAACGGCTTGATAAACGTCACATGTGTTGAGGTTCCGCTACACGATGGTGTTATGTGAGCAAGATGGCTCTCGAGATCCAGATTATATATCGCACCTTAGTTGTGCCTGAGTTTTGCAGCATATGGCGCTATCTGTCTCCCTAGAGATGGTATTATGCACTTAGAGGGCTTGTGGCCGATATTCAGTATTTTGTAGTAATGAGCACTCTAGCTCGGTATGTATCTTCTTATATAGATTTTATGTGTGGATCGGGTAGCACGCCGCCACGGGTATGTTGTTTGAATCGGGTTGCACGCTGCAAAAGTGTGATGTTGAATACAGTCCCCTATATTCTATTTTGTGTGTTTTGTTTCCCATTTTCTGAGGAAGGTTCATAAAACCTTTTCGGTTATCTAGCTAGTTACGTGGGTTAAGTAGTCCTTTCTAGAGTTCGTTTTCCTTATGTATCACGTTCAAGTTCGTAGCTTATTGGCCCGTTGTGGCATCATATGAGACTTTTGGTCATGTCTAGGGTGGCTTGTTTCCTGAGCAGCTCGTACTAGGTGAGACGAGATTATTGGATCTAGGATCAGTGCGATCAGATTATATGAAGTATATTAAAGAGCAAATACCATTATTTGGTTCAGAATAAGGTGATGGTTCTTGTCAAAAGTATAGACTCAATGATTTGTTGACTCGACAGTTGGTTATAAATTTCTACACATCTCTTCCGTCGTGGCGGTATTGCAAAAGTTGGGGCAAGACTTATATATGTCTTGAGGTGCATTGGGAGCATCAGATTCATGGAATTTTGGCTATTGTTATCAGAGGGTGTTATTATGGTCATGTGAGTTATGCAGTGCATAGCGTGAATTCAACAAATGTATGCAGTCATATTTTGGTACATCGTGTGGTAATTGATACGGTGTTCCTATGTTAGAAGCAGGCTTGGTAGAGAATTTTGGATGTTGGAACTGGGCTCTAAGGCTTATTTGCCTAAATGAAAGAGAATATCTTCAGATTTGATCGATCTAAGGTGCTCAACTGAGTTGTGGTAGCACGGGTAGGTGCACGAGGTATTAAACAGTGATTTCGGACAACTCCGGCGTAGATCTTAGCACGATCGAGGATGAGCGTATGTTTAAGTGGGAGAAAATGGAATGACCTGACCGGTCATTTTGAGCTCTAGCACGTCGTTCATTGGTTTGAGGCCATGAGCAGCTTCACTTCAGGTATTATGACTTGTACGGGTGGTCAAAATTGAAAATTCGGGAAGTTCGGAGTCGATTTGGAAAGAGAATTCTCATTTCGGAAGCTTTAAATTGGAAGAATTGTCTAAGGTTGGAATTTTGAGTAAACAACCTCAAAATCGGGATTTGAAGGTTCCAGCAGGTTCGTATGATAATTTTGGACTTGGGCGTATGTCTGGATCGGGTTTTGGATGACCCGGGAGCATTTCGGTGACTATTGTGGAAGTTAGCATTTTTGGAAGATTTTCATAAATTTGGGTTGAAGTGCATTTCAGTGTTCTCGATGTCCGTTTGGGATTCCGAGTCTGGGAATAGCTCCGTATGGTGATTCTACTATTGGGAGTGCGATCGGAAGTGGATTTAGAGGTCCGTAGGTCATTTTGGAGTCAGGCTAAAGTTAGAAATTTGAAGGTTTTGAGAAGTTTGACCGGAGGTGGACTTTTTAATATCAGGGTTGGATTCCAATTCTGGAAGTTGGAGTAGGTCGGGTAATGTCGAATTTGACTTGTATGCAAAATTTGAGGTCAATCGGACGTGATTTGATAGGTTTCGGCTTCGAATAAAGAAGTTGGAAATTTAAAGTTTATTAAGCTCGGAATGAGGTGAAATCCATGAATTTGACATTGTTTGATATGATTTGAAGGCTCGACTAAGTTCGTAATGTGTTTTGGAACTGGGTTGTGCCATTGGACGGGGTCCCGAGGGCCTCGGGTGTGTTTCGGTGTGGTTTTGAACTATATTTCCCTTGTTTATGATTACTAGATTCTGGTGTTTGGGCCGTTCATCATGACCGCATAGATAGACACGCGATCGCGTTGTACTAACTGGAGCTGGCGAAATTGTTCTTCGCGATCTCAGGGGCAAGTAGGTGATCACGCAAGGCATTGGTCTGAGGCATGAAGGATTTGCCTTCGCATTCGCGGAGCTGAGCTCGTGTTTGCGTAGTTTGATCAGCTAGAGGTTCGCGATCACATAGCCTTTGTCGCGTTCGCGTAGAGGAAGAATTTGGGGCAGCTGAATTTGGTCTTCGCAATCGCGAAGTTATTCCCGCGATCGTGAAAGAGGTCGCCTGGGCAGTGAGGTTTTAAAAACGGGAGTTTAGCCATTTTTATTTCATTTTCCTCCATGGGAGTCGACCTAAGAGCAAAGCTCCATCTTCATCATGTATGTTAAGGTAAGTGATTCCCACCTAATGCAAGTTACATACTTGGATTATATATGGATTTAGACATGGAAATTAGTAGAAATTTAGGATTTTGAAGTAAAACATAGAAATTGACATTTTTGGATTTTGGCCACCAATTTAGGCATGGAATTGAGAATAAATTATATATTTGAGTTCGTGAGATTATGGGTAAACTTTATCTTCGAAAAATTTCGGAATCCGGCCACATGGGCCCGAAGGCGATTTTGTCAACTTTTCGAGCGGAGTTGGGGATTTGTCTAAATTGAATTGTTGTGAGTATTAGAGCATACATTTATGGATTTTCTCATTTGTTGACTAGTTTTGGGAGCGTTGAGCATTGATTTGAGTTGATTGAAGGGCTTGTAAGCCGGTCATGGAATTTCAGAGCAAGGTAAGTCTCATTTCTAACCTTGTAAGAGGGAATTAATCCCATAGATGAACTAAATTATTATGTGGTTCTATTTGTGGGGGCTACGTACGCACGAGATGACGAGAGTTCGTACGTAGCTACTAGCTATGCCTATATCTGGGTAGTTTTAGGCTCACATTATGCCATGTTGATTATGTTGTTAATTTATGTTATTGTTTGTCTTGAGAAGAAATAAGATTAGGACTGCGTAATAATTGTGTTGAAAGGAATTTAATCTAAGGAATTTAAGATTTTAAGAATTTCCATTAAACGTCGTATTTTTGAAATAATTGAGAAATATTATAATAACTTAAGAAATCTATGTGTAACCGCGTCGCATGTACATTTCACGAGCGGGAAAAATCTCCTTAAAAGATTCACGTTAAATTGTCTTTATTTTTAAAGGAATCAAAAAAAGGATTTTAACTTATTAATAAATTATATTTGACCGCATCGCATGTATGATTTACGAGCGTGGTATTACCTTCTACTACTCTTATGGGAGCGGGCCGATCGCCTCGGCAGGTTAATAGATACATCTACGGTTCGCATCATTTGACCCTCGGCAGTGCACAGTTTACTTTTATGTTGGATGGGATCGTACGCCTCGACATTCCCTATATATATATATATATATATATATATATATCATTCTTATGGAATTTGTGCTTAACATTTGGCTAGAAGACAGTGTATCTGAGGATTTTTTCCTGATTTGAATTTGACAACCTCTTGAGGATATCCACTATATTTTTATACATATGCTCTGGTTACGGAGGGAACTTGCTAGTTGAGAGCTTGAGTAAAATTGTAAAGAAGGGAATTGTACCACGTATATCATACATGTTTATTCCATATATTTACTTTGTTCCATATTTATGCACTTCTTTACTGTATTTGATATTATTGGACCACTAGTAAGTGTCGAAGTCGACCTCTCGTCACTATTTCTTCGAGGTTAGACTAGATACTTACTGGGTACGCGTTGTTTTCGTACTCATACTACACTTGCATTGTATTTTTATTGTACAAGCACATGTATGTCTAGTTGCCTAGTGGGCGCAGAGGCATGGTGGATACGGAGACTTAGGTGAGCTGCACCTCTCGAGATGACCCACAGTTAGCAGAGTTTCCTTGAGAGTATTATATTTTTCTTTCCTGTCCAAATTGTATTCAAGACAGTTATTGTGTTTTATTTTATTCCCTAGTAAATGATCATGCACTTGTGACGCCGAGTTCTGGGATGATTATGGGTTATTCAGTACCTAAATCGAAAAACATTATTATTTATTCAGTGAGGTTCACCTTTTACTAGTTAAATTGAAGGAAATTTATGCTTTCAAAATATCAAAATGAGGATTTAATTGACTAGTTATTGTTGGCTTTCCTGACAGTGTTGTCCGGCGCCATCACGACCTTTAATGAATTTTGGGTCGTGATAGAGACTCACATCCGGAAGAAGAAGGCACCGACAAATCCAACTAGATGGGTCAAGGACCCGACGGAGACTGCATATGTAAGTTTCATAACTACTATAAATGTTTATAATATTATATAGTAGATAATTTTCTATCTTCTAAATAAAGGGTCGTTACAAGATTAATATAGAGGAGCACACTCAGAGCTTGCCACCGAATTAGCAAGGTGAGCGACCACCCCTTTCAGACGAAGAAGCACACAGGATATGGTTGGATGTTGTTGGTGGTCCTAATAAGGGATAGCATACGGCCTTCTAGAGAGATCATTTCGGTGCTATAGGGCTAGATTGCAAGGTATAGGGACTTTCGCCCAAGGCGAGGCAATTGATAGGTCGACTATCTCATCTATGGAAAAGAAGATCGCAAAGGTGAGAGAAGAGCTTGAAGAGACAAAGCCTAGAAAACAAAAGAGAGATGAACAATTTGATACCCTTCAAGTTCAGCTAGAAAAGAGGGACGAACTATTTAATCTCCTCCAAGGTCAGTAGGCCAATTTTCTTGCTAGTGGTGCTTTTCCCATTCCTCGGTCTCGTGAGCCTTCCCCATATGCTAATCCTTCTCGTCGTGATCCTTCGAACCATGCCGATGATGAAGTTTCTAGCAGTGAAGATGGAGATGATGCAATATAAAACACTCATTGAATGGTGTGTATTGCTAAACAAAGTCTTGAGCTTGTGAATATTTAGTTGAGAATAGTTTTGAATGATGATTGTAATGTTGACATTATTTTATTATTGAATATTTATATAGTTGTTGTGGTTGGCATTGTTATTGTTATTAGCGTTGTTGTTGTGGTTGTGGTTGTTATTAGCGTTGTTGTTGTTGTTGTTGTTTCATTTTTGTTGTTGGTTAATTGTTGTTGATTAATTGTTGTTGTTGGTTAATTGTTGTTATTGGTTAATTATGGTTAAATGGCAGCAACATAATACTGCTTTTATAGGATGTATATTGGTTGTAATTGGCAGGTGGTGCAGCTTAAAAACAAGCATATTCTGCCCGGTTTTTACCCAAAAACCGACCGAAGTCGATTGGAAATCTCATTTTTTCAGAAATTCAAAATTTCCGACTGAATTCCGTCGGAAATTTCAAATGAAATCTCCATATTCATGAAATTCCGTCCGAAGTTGGTCGGAAATTTTGAATTTAAATTCATTTATTTTTTCACAATAATTTTGAATTTAAATTTATTACAATTTATAAATAATTATAACTTATTATATATTTAAAATTCCAACCGATTTCGGTCGCTATTTGAAAAAGTAAAAAAACTTAATCAATAACGACCGATTTCGGTCGGTATCTTTAGTTTGGTTGTTAGCCAACGCATTGAAAATTGCGAACGATTTTGGTCGCATAACATTAGCAACCATTATTTTTCCGACTAATTAAAAGCGATCGGAAATTGGTCGCTTTTCCTCAAATTCTAACCGATATTGGTCGGTTTTTCCGGACGAAATTACCCAGTTTTTTAGCAGTGGAAAGGTAAGTCGCTTCTCATTTTATCGTACTCATTGATAATTTTACTTGTTCAATTATGTGTGTTTATTTTACATAAATTCGAGTAATTAGTTGCTTTATGAAGTATGTGAATGCAATTAAAAAATAATTAAATAAATTAATAGATGCATTGAGAATCGATTATGACTATGGATTTGTCTTGCCTTATTTAAACACGTTTTAAGGATGAAAGGGAATCATTAATTAATGACTATTCCAAGCGTTCCATACAAAACTAGTATTGCAGAAACAAGAAATAGAATGCTCCTTCAAATGGTATGAGCACTGATGTCGCAAGCAAAATTGCTCATTTTCTATTGGGGAGATGATCTAGTGATTGATGCTTATGTTCTTAACCTTATCCACGCAATTAGCTATATCTACAATATATGACTTATGGACAAGAAAAAAATCCGACATAAAGTGCTTCCAGACCTTAGGAATGTATGGCTTATAGACGATTCTCGAATTGCAAATGATCATAAGAGAAAACAAAAGTATTGATATAAGATACTTGAAAAAACATGTGAAGGTTATGTATTTATTGGTTGCAAGAAAGTGGGAGCATAACTAAATTCAAATAAAAGTTATCACGTTCCTAGATATTTGTAACAACACAGTCGCTCATTTTGTATATCGAGCATGTTCCTCTATTTGATGCTAACCGTATGTTTGCTTATTGTTTTGTGACTTGCGGGGATGATTGGTTTGTTTCAGGAAGGTTTGAGACACTTAGTCTCATTTTAGAAGCTTAAGTTGTAAGAGTTGATCAAGATTTGACTCTTGAGTAAACATTCTCGGAATGGTGATTTGATGATTTTAATAGGTTTGTTTGGTAATTTTGGACTTGTATGTATATTCGAATTTGGATTCGGAGGTTCCTATGAGGTTTTAATTCTTTTGCCAAAAATTGGCAATTTAAAAATTTAGAGAGTTCATAGGATTGACCGGGAGTTGACTTTGATATTATCGGGGTCTGGTTGGTGTCCCTGGACTTTGGTTAAGTTCATTTGGTTGATGGGAGCTTTTGTTCGAAGTTTGACCAAAATCTGGAATGTCTAAGAGTGTTTCAGACGCGTTCAGCGATGTTAAAAACTTTGAAAAGAGATAGATTTTGATCATCCATTCTTGGTTTCGATATTAGCTATAGTATTTTAAGCAATTGGATATGTTTCGATTAGGTATATGGACTTGTTGGTATGATTAGACGGGTCCCATAGGACTCGAGTATATTTTGGGGTGGTGTCGAACCATTTCCCTATGTTTTTCAATTGCTAAATTTCGGGTGTGAAGTAGTGCTTCGTGATCATGGAGCTGAAGCTCACAATCGCGGAGAAGGGAGGTTGGTAGGTGAGCTTTTGCTCATCGCGTTCGCGACCAGGGCTTTGCATTCATGTAGTGTAGTGGGTAGGATGATCGCTTTCATATGCATATGTCGGCGTTCACAGTATTGTGGAGTCAAGAGGGAAGAAAGCCTTCATATTTGCGTTGGATGTTTCCGCATTTGCGTAGAGACGAGGCCTTGCTGGAAATGTTGGCCTTTGCATTTGTGAAGGGTAGCTCCCATTTGTGGAGGTTGGCAGGTTGGATGTCGCGATCGCGGGAGCTCATATGCGATCGCATCTAGTCTTTTGGGCAAAAAAACTTTTTGGTGCTTCACAATCGCAGAGCATTGGACCGTGATCACGAAGGGTATGCATGGGCAGACCACTTAAGTGACTTATTTTGAGAATTTTTCCATTCTTTCATATTTTAAACCCTAGATTTAGAGAGGTGGACATTTTAAAGAGCAATTTTACTATACTATTGGAGGTAAGGAATTTTCAGTTGGATTTGTCTTTATAACCTGATTTCCCATGGAACTTTATACCTAATACGTGGATTTTAAAGTGAAATTCGAGATTTTTTGTTTACAACATAAGAGGGTGTATTTTAGGAATTTGGAGGTTGATATAGACTTGGGTTTGAAATCTAATCACATATTTAGATTATGGGTAGATGGGATCTACTCCTTGACTAAGGTTTTGACCATGTGGTCTCGGGTTAACTTTTGTTGACTATTAGGGATGTAATTAAAGATTCGAGCTTTATTATTCAGATTTAATTTTTATGGCTTTATTTGATGTTATTATGTTGTATTTGACTAGATTCAAACCGATTGGAGTGGAATTTTGACGATTTTGGAAAATTTTAGGTGATTTTTAGCTAACATGTGGAGGTAAGTCTCTTGGCAACCCTTGTTAAGAGGGAAATCACCTAGGATTGACCTGATTTCTACGTGTTTAAGGTATTGGGGTGATGTATATATGTGGTGGCGAGCGTATATTCGCATACCAAATTTATATCTAATCTGGGGTAGAATTGAGAGACTTTATATCTTGTTTGACTGTATGCTCATCTTGATTCATGATTATTTGGCTTGTAGGACTACTTTCACTCTCTTATTCATACTAGAGATCATGCCTAGGTTTATAATTATTTATGAAGGTATGAGAGATTATTCTTGATATGTTGAATTATTTGAACTAGTCATAGTCATATAAAAATTGCATGAATACATATTCGCATGATTATTACTAAGTTCTTATGCATCTTTTATCTATTAATTCTTGGGCATAAGCATTCGTATTATATATGGATACTTGATTTGGACCGAGATTGTGGCACAAAACACAAGGTCATGCAGTTAAAATACAACTATGGAAGACATGACATGATAAACATATATTTGATTTATAAGAGAGCTATCAAGCTCCTTTGGCGCTTGGATAAAGGCCCGTCCCTCTAGAGTCACGTGATTGCCCATGTTACTTTGGGCCCCCTGAGAATGGTCGATACATGGGTTGTGTATCAGATTTCAGTGATACATGGATAGTATATCGGATTCAATAATACATGGATTGTATATTAGGGTACATGGATCGGTACTGGTTATGGTGAGTAAAAGGGTTTAAGCACGCATAAACATCCATGATTCACTTAGAAGCATTCATTTTAAAAGCTAAATGCTGCATATCACTTACAAATGCTAGTTGCGAGGTTCGACTCCATTGATTGAAGCATGACATCTATAAATATCGTATTTGAGTAGCATTGTGATTATCTCCTGAATTGGAAAATCATGCTTTACAGTTTTTGAGTATATTACATCTTTAATACTTGTTGTTTATGAGATTATTTATTCAGTTCTGAGCTCTGTTATTTAAATCTGTGTGGTAAGTATGTTGATGCCTATAAACTTGCCCACTACTTCTTCGAGGTTAAACTTGATACTTACTGAGTACCGATTGTGGTGTATTCATACTACTCTTCTGCACATATTCTTGTGCAGATCCTCAGGTGGGTACTAGTGAAGCCTCTCATTGAGCCTACACATTTCGCTCAAAGACTTAGGGTGAGCTTCACTGCCATGATCCAAAATTCGAATCCATCATGATGACACCAAACACACTTGCTAGGCAAGCCGAATATAATAATAAAGAACCAAAATAACGTAAGTATGAAACCTCAACATAACAAAATACCGCTAATACGAGATAAATTCTCCATAACTGGTAAATACAGAGCCATGAGATCTACAAGGGAATACAAGTATGAAAGCTAAATAACAGTACTATCTGAACTACAAACAACAATACAAAAGAAAAGAGACACTAAGACTGAGGGTGAGAATGCAACTCTACCTCGTCTCTCGATACTCAGCTGAACAAGTAACTCCGCTACTGATGACTGTTCTCAATACCTGGATCTGCACAATTAAGTACGGAGTGTAGCATGAGTAAAACCGATCCAATATAATCAGCAAGTATCATAACTAACCTCGGCGAGGTAAAAGAAGCAAGAATTATAAATGATACTTGCTATAACATGTACGGTTTCATCAATTTATTGAGTGTAGAACAATAATGTGATCAAGTCATAAAGCACAGCAAGAACCCTCTATGTGTGTGTGCCCAATTACTCAAGTTATTTGTTCAGTCAATGATGCAGCATATAAAGATGATATGCAAATAAATCAGGTAATTACCCATGAAAATTGCAAGTAAAGATGAAATACAAAATCCAAAATAAACACTAGCCATATTTTCCTCAATGATTCCATATCCGTATCAAACAACTGATCAGTTTCCTCAAATCCACACGCATGCTCGACTAATTCAACGTGCTGCCAGCCTGGTATGGTCACAAGCTCAATATCATAATGCGTCCAGTGTGGTCATAGGCATAAAAATATAATCCGCCCGACGTGATAACAGACATAACAATACAATCTGGCCGGCGTGATCACAGGCATAATAACACAAGCGCCCGACATGTTCAGAGGAATCCAGTACAAATCATATTACATAGAAGCAAATATACAATTATACATGTATATACAATAACAAATAACATACCCAGTATTATCCCACACTATGGGGTCTGGGGAGGGTAGTGTGTACGCAGACCTTACCCCTACCTTGTGAGGATAGAAAAGTTGTTTACAATCAGACCATCGGCTCAGGAAAGCAAATAATAGACCTTACCCCTACATGTATACAATGAACAAGTAACAAATCTCATGCTCCTGGACTAGTATAAATAACATACTAAAATGTAGGCATGTGCAAAATGTACTATCATAGCTCAAATCAGTAATTTCATCCTAGAAATAGCAATTATCAAGTTCATTCAGGGAATTAGCCTCTATGTAACCTACAATTGCTCAAATAGTTCACAACAAGGTTAAAAATATGTGAAACATTATAGCTTAAAGCTTAACAATCAATTCTAGGCATATCATAACCTAAGCACTACCATGAACATGGATAAATAACCCCGTGCTCGCACATGGGCTCAAACCCCACACATATGCACACCCATAGCATGTAGCTATCACAAATAATTCAGGCAACTAGTGTCTCAACCAAATTTGGTAAGATACTTACCTATAAAAAGCCAAATCACTCCTCTAACAAGCCCTACTTACGCGTATCAATCTCTGTGTTTACCTTGAAAGTGGTAATAATAATTAGATTTGATTTTTGGTTCTAAAAGTATGTGATCTGTTTTATGCTAGTTGTTAGGAAATAGATGCTAAGTGAAGGATTAGAGAAAATAAGATAATATCTTGTAGATAGTATAATGATAAAACCGAATGACTGGAAATCGGAGCCTCGAGCTTGTGTATACGGTGCCTCGAGGTCGAATCGGATGCCCGGCTAAGTGCAGTCGATGGAGGATTAACAGTTATGAAAAATTTGATTGTGGCTCTTTATGACCAATAAAGAGCACTAAAATGAAGAACAATAAATAGAACACAATGAATATAAGCAATAAATGTAAGTATCAAGACAGTGAGTCCAAGTTAGAGAGTAAAGAAAACGTTCTTGTATTGAATGTTGTGTATATTATGTCTTCTTACAAAATGACAAGGGTCCCCTTTATATATGAGGGGGAAATTCCAAAATAGTACAAATGTATTTATTAGCAAGATATATGGTTGGTATAGCTATTTAATGCTACGGTACGGGCTTAAAGTAGCCAAATAGACTTTGTCATCTCTTGTGACGTTCCTTGGGAACCTCACAATGATCCATTGTAGCCGCTGAGTTACACTGCCTCGAGGTCAATCATTGAGAACCTCGGGGTCGAAACCCCAAGCTGAGCTTTGAGCCTTCTAGGGGCAGTCTTTACGAGGCAACTCAATGGTCATAAAATTGGACCACCAATTTTTACTGTATACAGATAGTCCCAGCGTTTCTTAAATTAAAATAATGAGAAACAATTTTGATACCGATCTCCTTGAGCCTCTTGTGATGATGTCATGCTTATGACATTAGCTTTTGCAATGACTGAGACGTCCCATAGATACATATTTTCTCGGAACATTTAATGTAGCACCGATTTACTTTCTCAAGGCGATAATATCGCCACTGATCCATCTCCCAATAAGCATTGATTGCGCATGTCGATACGTTTTCCAAAGACATTGATTGCGCCATCAGTTATGTTGCCACCCTTTCTATAAATGGAAGCTTTCTTGAACCAAAACTTCATTCAAACGTTCTTCAATAGCCTTTTACTCCTTTCTTCTCTTCGCCCTCACCCAACGCTATTTCCCATGTTTGAAGCTCATATCCATAAGGTCACATGGCAGTGTTCTCATCAGTTATGCCATGGACCTTTGTTTTTCCTCGAATTGAGCTTGGATTGAATTGATACAAGCTTAGGCTACTGGTACCCCCGACTTCAAGTTGAGTGAGAGAGTAGGGCTTCGAATCTTTAGAACGACACTTAGCCTTTTAGACCCCGTCGATAGTTCTCGATGGGGAACATTCTCGGACGCCTGAGAATAAAGATAGTCCTTAGGCTTTCGAAGACAGTCCCCGAGTGAGAGTTCGTTAAAGCTCGGGCGACCTGAAAACTTGTTTTGAACTTAGAGCGAAGATAGCCTTAAGGCGTTATAGATAGATCTCGAATGAGGGTACGCCTGGACTTGGATAGCCCCTGGATTAAAGTAACCGAAAGGGCATTTAACTTGATCTGAAGGCGAGAAATAGCCTTAAGGCTTTATTAGTAGTTTTCTAGTGCAAATTGGCTCGGGCTGAGGTAGCTCGAGAACCAGATGATCAGGTAAATGACCCGTATTTGCAATAGCAAAACTCCTCGAGGTAGGGTACCACCTCGAGGTCAGGCCCGTATGAGTAGATTTTAAGAGCTTATTTTCTTTTTTATAGAGGTCCTCAAAATCCGGTACTATCTCGAGGCTGGTAATGATATCAATGGCTCATTAGAGCCTATATTCTTCTTGACAAAGGTCCTCGAGATTGGGTACCATCTCGAGGCTTGTAATGATGTCAATGGCTCCTTAGAGCCTATCTTCTTCTTAACAGAGGTCCTCGAGATTGGGTACCATCTTAAGGCTTGTAATGATGTCAATAGCTCCTTAGAGCCTATCTTCTTCTTGATAGAGGTCCTCGAGATCGGGTGCCATCTCGAGGCTTGTAATGATGTCAATGGCTCCTTAGAGCCTATCTTCTTCTTGACAGAGGTCCTCGAGATCGTGTACTATCTCGAGGCTTGTAAATG
The DNA here is from genome assembly GCF_000393655.2 of Nicotiana sylvestris. NCBI lineage: Eukaryota > Viridiplantae > Streptophyta > Magnoliopsida > Solanales > Solanaceae > Nicotiana > Nicotiana sylvestris. Next base: position 36,152,360 of record NC_091065.1, read on the forward strand.
ATGTCAATGGCTCCTTAGAGCCTATATTCTTGATAGAGGCCCTTCAGATCGGGTACCATCTCGAGGCTTGTAATGATGTCAATGGCTCATTATAGCCTATCTTCTTCTTGATAGAGATCCTCGATATCGGGTACCATCTCGAGGCTTGTAATGATGTCAATGGATCCTTAGAGCCTATCTTCTTCTTAACAGAGGACCTCGAGATCGGGTACCATCCCGAGGCTTGTAATGATGTCAATGGCTCCTTAGAGCCTATCTTCTTCTTGACAGAGGTCGTTGAGATCGGGTATCATCTCGAGGCTTGTTGTGCGGGGGTCTTTGATCCCCAAAATGTTGTACGACAGTGTTTATTGCATGATATGGTTATGAAACGACAAAGGCAATCCCGCTGGTACATCTTCCCAAAGCGAAAATGGCTTAGTCAACATTTTTAACTGGCATTTGAGGCATGCGGACAGTCACCACTTTCTCTATATATAGGTTTGTCATCCCTCCTTTGAGGTTTCCGCTATTCTTAGTAGTTATCCTCCTTCATAGAGTTCTTCTTTCCTGTGTTAGGTCCTTCACCATTTCAACTTCGAAGCCCTTGCTCAAATTCCCGCTCCAATTCCCTAGTTTTACCACAGTTATGGTTGCTACGCCAGGGTCTGATCGGCAAGGAAAAGGGAGTTACGCCTTTGGTTCCCACCTGGTTGGTGGTGCGCCACTGGTGCTATGCGAGCCAACCTCGGGACATTTTGTTTCGAGGGGGGACTTTTCGTTAGAAAAACCTCCCAATTTACGGGGTCAATAGGAGTATGCCTCGAAGTTTATTTCTTTAATAGGAGAGGGGCACCTTGAGTTAGTGAGGAAAGATTGTGGATGGGAGGAAAAGGTAGTACTGGGGGTACCTTCCCCGGAAGAGAGTATCATGGATCATGTCGAGGGGTTTCTGAACGCATAAACGTACCCTTTTTACGCTAGGCCCCCTTGATAAGGTCGCGCTCGACTTTTGTCAAAAGTATCAGGTTACCTTGGCACAGGTTCATCTGTCATTTTGGAGGATAGTATTGATGATGAGGTTCTTTGCGGAAGAAGCAGGGCTTGAGTTCACCCTTAGCCATCTTATCAGGTTATACCGCTGAGGTCTGTTAACCCTACGATGTCGATCCATCACACCTTTCATTGTTGATGATGAAGAAAATAGGGATCGGGGATGGATGAGCCGATTCGTCCAAGTACAGACTGTTGATATCATCCCTGTAGAGTTTCTGCTATTTCCTGAGGAATGGAATTTTACATGTAAGTGGTACACTTATGCCTCCATTGTTTTTTTTATAGCGGAGGCGGGCTCCGTAAATGTGCCTTTCTTTCCCTTTCTGCAGCAATTCCATGGATACCATACGAGGTCCCCGACCTGATGGATTGGGCTTGGAAGTTGGCGACCCACTTGACTTATAATGAGCATAAGTGGCGAGCCTTGTCTAAGGGTAGATGGGAGGCAAAACACCACGGTACGTGCTATGTGATTTTCTCCTTTTTTGAAAGGCACTTTCTTTTTATGCGTACTAACTCTGTCATTGTAGGCATTGGGGATTTCACTGTTTGTTTATCCTATGGTTTCTTTGACGTCGAAGGTGTCGGTGTTGGTGCTACATCATGTACCACGGTTTTAATTCCATCTTTCATCGGAAACTTCATCATTTAGTGAAGGGTTGATGGTACTACTCTCATACAGTGTATCCATGGCCTTTCGAGCAAGGTGTTGTACCTCATGTCTCCTTCGATGACATGGAATTTGGCATTTTGGATAGTGCCGACCACATTGACCGGGAGGATGATTTCCCCTTTTGTTGTTTCACTTGCCATATTGAACCCGTTGAGGACTCGAGAGGTAGGCACGATTTGGTCAAGCAGTCCGAGCTACTCTACCATCCTCGACCTGATAATATTGGTCGAGATACCTCGATCCACAAGTACATGTTTAATTTGAAATGTATTTACAAGAACAAAGATTATCAGTGCGTCGTTGTGAGGCTGAGACAAGGTCTTAATGTCTTTGTCGCTGAATGTGAGAGCATCCTCGGGTATGTAATCTCGAGTTCGCTTTTCCCTAGTGATGGATATATATTTGTTCTCCTGATCATGGGTTCTTGTGGATTATCGATGCCTCCTAAGATCATGTGGATGACATGTTATGGCTCGTCAGTTTCATTCTTCTTGGTCGCCTCTCTTTTCCGGAACTAATTTTTGGCTCGATCGCTAAGGAATTCTTGGAGGTAACCTTTTCTGAGTAGTCGGACTACTTCTTCCCGGAGTTGTCGGCAGTCCTTGGTCTTGTGATCGTGCGTGCCATGAAATTCACATGCTAAGTTATGGCTCTTTTGCGAAGGATTTGATTGTACAGGCCTTGGCCACCTGGCGTATTTGATTTTACTGATGGCGAATACAATGTTCGAAATGTCGATGTTGAAGTTGTCTTCTGACAAGCGAGGTCCCCCTGTCAGCCCTGTGTGCCTATCGAACCTAGCTCTATTAACGAGTTCTTGAGGATTTTGGCCTTGATCCATCCTTCGGTCATTATGGGGTATGTTGCGCCTCGGGGCGTTTCTCCTATCTTTAGTGTATGGTTGGTATCTTTCTTTGTTTGGCTTTGTCTCCTTTGTCAGAAGCCTGCTTGGATATAACGAGCCCGAGTTGGCTCCTAGTTGGTCGTCTTCGACCCTAATCTTTGATTGGTATCGGTTGTGGACGTTCGACCAATTTACGATATTCGACTAAGTTCTGCTTCAGTTGTTTCGAAGCTACAGAGCTTCACCCGTTCAAACCTTGAGTGAAGGCCTGCACTGCCCAGTCGTCGGAGATTGGTGGTAGTTCCATTAGTTCCATTTGAAAGCGAGATACGAATTCTCGCAGCATCTCGTTCTCTCTTTGCCTAATTTTGAAGACATCGGATTTTCTTGTAGCTATCTTAATGGCACCAGCATGTGCCTTTATGAAGGAATTTTCCAGCGCGATAAATGAATCTATCGAGTTTGGGGCCACATTGTGGTACCACATCATCTCCCCTTTCAAAAGCGTCTCTCTAAACTTTTTTAGTAGGACGGATTCGATCTCGCCGTCCTTTAGGTCATTGCCCTTCACTGCACAAGTGTAAGTAGTGACGTGCTTGTTGGGATCTGAGGTTCCGTTGTACTTCGGAAGGTCGAGCATTCTTAACTTCTTTGGAATGGGTTTTGGGGCCGCTTCCTATGGGAACGATTTTTGTACAAACTTCTTCGAATCTACATCTTTTAGGATCGGGGGTGCGCCCGGAATTTGATCGACCCTAGAATTGTAAGTCTTTACCTTCTTGTCGTTGGCTTCTATCTTCTTATTGCCTAACTCGATCCTCATTGTGAGGTCCTCGAGCATCTTTATGATGGCGGGGTCGGCTGCTGACCCATTGTTGCTTGATCTTTTTGGTGCCTACTTGGCTTGGGGAGCCGTTTCCGGTGCTACCGTGCTGGGAGTTTTCTGGTGGCTTTGTAGCTGAGCAATTGCCAGCTGTTCTGCTTGTAATATTTAAAAAATAACGTGAAGGCTAACCTCTCGTTCTTCCCTAGCTGGGGTTTTCTGAGCTTCTTATTGGTCTCCTTGGCGGACGCTCCTGTTAGTGTGGGAGCTTATATTGACGTGTTGGGCATCGCGTGAGACCATATCTGTGGGGATTGGCTCTGGCGCGTCCCCAGGGTTTAGTAGTGATGCACCAACACCCAGAACATCTACACCATTCTCTCCATGGTCCTCAAGACCATTGTTTTCATATGCATTCACTGAGTTAGACGTTTTGACCTGAAATCAAAGATTCTTGGACAGGAAAAAATGTGAAAGATAACTTGCATTATGTAGTAAACCAGCAAGAAAATAATCACTATTATTTTTAGCCCCACGGTGGGCACCAAGCTGTTTACCTTGAAAATGGTAATAACAATTAGATTTAATTTTGTGGTTCTAAAAATATGTGATCTATTTTTATGCTAGTTTTTAGGTAATAGATGATAAGTGTAAGATTAGTGAAAGTAAGATAATAGCTTGCAGATAGTATAATAATCAAACCGAGTGGCTGGAAATCGGAGCCTCGAACTTGTGTATATGGGGCCTCGAGGTTGAGTCGGGTGCCCGGTTAAGGGCAGTCAATGGAGGATTAACAGTTATGATGAATTCGATGGCGGCTCTTTATGACCAATAATGAGAAATAAATGAAGAACAATAAATAGAACACAATAGATGTAAGTAATAAATGTAAGTAGTGAGATCAAGAGAATATGTTAAGTTAGGGAGCACAGAGAATGTTCTTGTATATTCAATATTGCGTATCAGATTCCCCTTACAAAATGACAAGGATCCCCTTTATATATGAGGGGGAATCCTAACATAGTACAAATGCATTTATTACAAAGATATGGGGCTGGTACAACCATTTAATGCTATGATGCCGGTTTGGACTAGCCTAATAGACTTTATCAGCTCTAGTCACGTGCCTTGAGAACCTCACATCGATCCACCGTAGCCGTTGATTTACACTTCCTTGAGGCCAATCGTTGTTTACGGTGCCTCGAGGTCGATCACTGAGAACCCTCGAGGTCGATCACTGGAACCCTCAAGGTCGGAGCCCCGAACTGAACTTCGAGCCTTCTAGGGGTAGTCTCTAAGAGGCGCCTTGATGATCGTAAAATCGAACCATTGATTTTTATCGTATACACTCTGGATGGTTCGAATCTAGCAAAAATAACTTAATACCGTCAATAATAACCATAGGAAATAATTCCAAATGATAAAACTAAATTCTCGAATCAAGTATAGAAAGTCAACCACGGGCTTGCACCCCCAAAACTTGACAAAATTTACAAATTCCAAAGACCCATTCAATTACGAGTCCAACCATACTAATTTCATCCATTTCCATCCACAAATCAACCCTCAAATCGCCAAATCTCTCTTCAATACCATGATCTAAAATCCCCAAATTTCACTTCAAATTCTCATAAACTAGATGTAATAATCAATGGGTAATCAATATTTATTAACAAAAGTGATTAAACCTAACTTACCTCTTCAATTGTAGCAAAAATCTTCTCAAAAATCGCCCTTAGCCGAGTTCCAAACTTCCCAAAATGAGAAAACAATCAAACCCTTCAATTAATAATTCTACCCAGCGATCTCGCACCTGTGCTACAAATGGCCGCTTCTGCGGTCAAAAACGTGCATCTACGCACTTCACTTAAATCCCGACCTACCACTTTTATTGTCCAACTCTTACTTCTACTGGTCCGCACATGCGGAACCGTTCCGCATCTACGGCCCTATGTCCATTTAGCCACACTCCACTTTTGCAGAACATTCCTCACAAAAGCGCATCCGCTTATGCAAAAGTATATGCACATTTGCGAAGCTCCCTCGGCCAGGCCATCTTCCACTTCGCACCTGTGGCTCCGCATCTAAGGCCAAGCCCAACGCAGATGCAATCACACTAGAAACCATAAACCTTTAGGAATTATCACTTAGTCCAAAATGACCCGTTAACCATCCGAAACACCCTCGAGACCCCCGGGACCGCTTCTAAACATATCAACAAGTCCTAAAATACAATACGAACTTACTCGAAGCCTCAAATCATGTCAAACCACATCAAAACTACGGATCGCACCCCAATTTAAGCCTAATGAAACTAATAAACTTCTAACTTCTAAAACTAATGTCGATTCATATCAAACCAACTCTGAATCACCCCAAATTTTGAACATGTCTCAAATGACACAACAGACCTATTCCAACTTACGAAACCAAAATCTGAATGCAATAACAACAAAGTCAACTCTCTGTCAAACCTCTTAACCTTCCAAACCATCAACTTTCAAACTTTCGCCAAAAAGCCTCAAAACAACCTACGAGCCTCCAAATCAATATCCAGACATATGCCTATGTTCAAAGTTATTGTACCTATCGGAACCATTAAAACTCCATTCCGGAGTCGTTTAAAAAAAGTCAAACTCCGGTCAACTCTTCGAACTTAGGCCTTTAACCTTGAGACCAAATGTCCTAATTCACACCGAAACATCCTCGTAACCAAACCAACCACCCCAGCAAGTCACAAAACCACTAATGGACATAGAAGAGGAAATAATAAGGGAACAAGGTTATAATACACAAAATGACAAGCCGGGTCGTTACATTCTCCCCCTCTTAAACAGACATTCATCCTTGAACGGGTCTCGAATCATACCTAGAGTCTCAAATAGGTGTGGATAACTGCTACGTATCTCCTGCTCGATCTCTCAAGTAGCCTCATTGACCGGCTGACCTCTCCAACGAACTTTCACTGATGCTATATTCTTTGACCTCAACTTTCGAACCTGTCAATCCAAAATGGTCATCAGCTCCACGTCATAAGTCAAATTCCCATCTAGTTGCACCATGCCGAAGTCTAAAATATGTGACGAATCACATAATGCTTCCGGAGCATAGAAACATGAAACACTAGGTGAGCACCTGGTAGACTAGGTGGCAATGCAAGTCTGTAATCCACCTCTCACACTCTCTCAAGCACCTCAAAAGGACCAATATACCGAGGTCTCAACTTGCCCTTCTTCCCGAACCTCATCACACACTTTATGGGTGAAACTCTTAGCAAAACCTTCTCACCCACCATATACGATATCAAGAGCCTTATTATCGGTATAACTCTTTTTCCTGAACTGTGTTGCACGAAGCCACTCTTGAATAACCTTCACCTTCTCCAAGGAATCACAGACTAAATCAGTGGCCAACAACCCAGCCTCCACAGGCTCTAACCTACAACCGGATAACGACATCTCCTTCCATATAAGGCCTCATAAAGAGCCATCTGAATAATCGATCGGCTGTTGTCGTAGGCGAACTCTGCTAACAGAAGAAACTGATCCTATGAACCTCTTAAATCCATAACATAGGCTCGTAACTTATCCTCCAATATTTGAATAGTGCACTCGGACTGCCCGTTCGTCTGAGGATGGAATGATGTACTCAACTCAACCCAAGTGCCCAACTCTCGCTGCATTTCTCTCCAAAACTGCAAAGTGAACTATGTGCCTCGATCAAAAATGATGGAAATGGGCACGCCAGGCAAGCGGATAATCTCTCGAATGTAAATCTAAGCCAATCACTCTGTAGAATAGGAAGCCACCATCGGAATATAGTGTGCAGACTTAGTCAACTGGTCCATAATAACCCAAAATATATCATATTTCTTCAAGGTCCATGGCAAGCCTACCACAAAATCCATAGAGATGCGTTGCACTTCCACTCGGGTATCTTCAATCTCTAAATCAACCCTCTTGGTTTCTAATGCTCATACTTCACCTGTTGATAATTCAAACACTAAGAGACATAAGGAACGATATATTTCTTCATTCTCCTCCACTGATAGGGTTGTTTTAAGTCATGGTATATCTTCGTGACACGTGGGTGAATGGATTAGCACAAGCTGTAAGCCTTCTTAAGGATCAAATCTCTCAACCCATCCACATTTGGAACACAAATACGGCCTTGAAACTGCATAACACCATCATTACGTATCCAACTTCCTTGGCACCACCCCGCTGCACTATGTCCTTTAACACCAACAAGTGAGGATCATCAAACTGGCGAGCCTTGATACACTCCAACAACGATGATTGAGCCACAACACATGCAAGAACCCGACTAGGCTTCGAAATATCCAATCCCAACTTCTTGGCCAAAGCCTGAATATCCATGGTTGGTGGCCTCTCTGCTACCGATAAATATGCCAAACTGCCCATACTCTCAACCTTCCTACTCAATGTATCGGCTACCATATTGGCCTTCCCCGGGTGAAATAATATGGTGATATCATAGTCTTTCAGCAACTCTAATCATCTCTACTGGCGCAAATTAAGATCATTCTACTTGAACAAGTGCTGGAGACTCTGATGGACGGTATAGACCTCACAATGAACACCGGTAAATTAGTCCTCCAAATCATCAATGCATGAACAATAGCTTCCAACTCTATGTCATGCACAGGGTAATTCTTCTCATGAACCTTCAATTGTCGAGATGCATAGGCAATTACCTTACTGTCTTGCATCAATACTACGCCAAGCCCAATACATGACGCATCATAATACATAGTGTAAGATCCCGAATCTGTAGGCAACACCAACACGAGGGCTGTAGTCAATGCAGTCTTGAGCTTCTGAAAGCTCACCTCACACTCGTTAGACCATATAAAAGGAGCCCCCTTTAAGGTCAATCTAGTCAATAGTGCAGCAATGGACGGGAAACCCTCCACAAAATGGTGCTAATAACCTGCCAAACACATAAAACTCCAAATATCTGTAGCTGAAGATAGTCTTGGCCAACTTTGAACTGCCTTAATATTCTTCGGATCCAACACCATGTGGCCCTAGAACGCCACTGAATCAAGATAGAACTCACACTTAGAGAATTTAGCATATAGCTTCTTTTTTCTCAAGGTCTGGAGTACGATCCTCGGATGTTGCTCACGATCCTCCTAGTTGCATGAGTAAACCAATATATCATCAATGAATACTAGGACGAAAGAATCAATATATGGCTCGAACACACTGTTTATCAGGTGCATAAAGGTTGTTGGGGCATTGGTCATCCCAAAAGACATCATAACAAACTTATAGTGACCATAGCGGGTCTTGGAAGCTGTCTTCAGAATATCTGAATCCCGAATCTTCAACTGATAATACCACGATCTCAAATCAATCTTCGAGAACACTCTAGCACCCAAAAACTGATCAAATAAGTCATCAATGTACGGTAATGGATACTTGTTCTTAATTGTAACTTTGTTCAGCTATCGATAGTCAATACACATCCTCATTGTACCATTCTTATTCTTCACAAATAGAACCGACGCACCCTAAGGAGACACACTAGGCCTGAATAAGTCCTTATCAAGCAACTCTTGAAGTTGTTCCTTTAACTCTTTCAATTCCGCTGGTGCCATGTGATACCCTGGAATAGAGATGGGATGGTGGCATGTTCGAAAGGCCTGCAGGAAATACAACTAGGAAGCCTCTCACTACCGAAACTGGCTTAACAGTAGGAGCATCAGCACTAACATTCCTCACGAAGGCCAAATATGACAAACATCCCTTCTCAACCATCCGTTGAGCCTTCAACTATGAAATTACTCTATTGGGGACATAATTTGGGAGAACCTTTTCACTCAATCCTACGCAACCCTGGCATCCCCAACGTCACGGTCTTAGCGTGAAGCCAGTCGTGGAGATGTAACAGTAACTGGAGTAGCAACACAAAAGCGATAGAGGGGGACTTCGAGGTCTGCGGATGCGGCAGATGTACCTTGAAGTCTCTGGAGCAGCAGTATCTATGCAACTAAAAGCGAGGCTGGTAGGAGGTACCTAGATCTGCACACAAAAACATATGCAGAAGAGTAGCATGACTACACCACAACGGTACCCAGTAAATGTCAAGCCTAACCTCGGTCGAGTAGTGACGAGGTAAGGTCAACAACCCTTCTGGTATATATATATTAAATAAGACAGAACGAAATATCGTAGTATAATAAAAACTAAAATTTAACAAGAAGGAAATTCATAGGAGAATAACAATACAATACACTGGAATAACAACAGGAGATCTCCCGAGATATCGTCTCATAGTCCCAAAAGTAAATGTATAGGGGGATCCCCCAAGATACCGTCCTGTAGTCCCAAAGTAAATGTGTAGGGGGATCTCCTGGAATACCGTCCCGTAGTCCCAAAGTAAATATGCAGGGTGATCTCCCGGAATACCGTTCTGTAGTCCTAAAATAAATACGTAGCTCAAACAATGAAAGAAATAATTACAGCAAGAGATCCTACAGTTTAGGCTAAGTACAAGTCAAGGAAAAATGGGAAATTAGTTAAGCATGATGCATAGAATTCAGATAAGTATTTAAGGCACATAGATATGTTATTCTAGGCTAAATAGGATAACTATACATGCTGGTATAACTCGAATACAAAGAAATAGGTTATTACTCAGTAAAAAATGGATTTTACAACGAATAGATCATGTATGCACTCGTTACCTCGCGTACATGACACTCACTTATCAATCAATACCAAATCCTAAGGGGAGTTCCCCCACACAAGGTTAGAAAAGCCACATACTTCGAACCAAGCGCAATCAATCGATAACAATGCCTTTTCCATGAATATCTGACTCCGAAAGACCCAAATCTAGCCAAAAGTAATTACATATCATAAATATAACTATAAGAAACTAATCTAATTAATGAAATCAAGGCTTAAGCAAGAAATTAGAAAATCACCCCAAAAAGCCTCTATGGGCCCACGTCTCGAAAACGGGTAAAAGTCACAAAATATGAACACCATTCACTCACGAGTTTACACGTACCAAAATTATCCAAATCCGATGTCAAAATCCCAATCAAAACCCAAAATCTTAGTTGAAGAACTTCTTCCCATTTTCCCCAAATTTTCAACCCAAATACGAAATTAAAAGAGGGAATTAATGATAGATTAGTGGGATATAACCAAAATTAAGTGTAGAATCATTACCTAATCGATGTTCGGATGGAAAATGGATTGAATTTTTGATTTGTGGAAGAGTTGGTGTGGCACCTGCGAGAAATGGGCCGCAGAAGCGGCCATTGGGTCGCAGGTGCGGTCTTGTGTGTGTTGGTTAGTGGTCGCAGGTGCGAGGGATTTTCCGCATCTGCAAGCCCGTAGATGCAACGAGGTCCCCGCAGATGCGGATTTTTTTAGGAGGGGGCTGGAGTCGCAGAAGCGGATTGGAACCGCAGGTGCAGTCGCACTGGAGCAAAGCCTGGACCGCAGAGGCAGTCTCGCAGGTGCGAATTTTGGGCTGGGGTGCGCTTGGTCGGGTGTTTAAGTGATTTCCGCTGAAGCGGGCTTTCTTCTGCAGAAGTAGCTGCAGGTGTGGCTGGTGATCCCGCAGGAGTGAAAAGACCAGACATAGATTTAAAATCGAGGGTTTGAGTTGTTCTTCTCATTTTGAGAGTTTTGGGATGTGGACTTAGTTTTGGCAGCGGTGGTTTTATGAAAAATATTTTCAGGTGTTTGAGAGTCCTTCCATAATTAGTACTCCAAAATCTTTGGTTATCTGATTTGGGGTTTGACTAATGCGTGAATATATATTCTTCCCTTGTCTTACAAGAATATTCCTTTCATGCAGATTGAGTGTAGCATTCTGGCAAAAGTACACAATTCACGCAGCTTTATTCTTGAAGTGTTCAACTGTCATCATTGTTGGGTATGTGAAGTGCAATACTTGAGGAGTTGGTTCTAACAAATTGTCTGGTTTCAAATTAGTTGAGTCTTAGTTCATTGTATTAGATCATCGAGTTGTACTCTTTGATTACTTAATACTTTGGAAAAGTTGTAGTTCTTGTGAACTCTAATTTCTCAAGTCAGAGTCAGCTGAGATTGTGTAGCAATCGTGGTATTATTTTTGGTTGATTTTGGATCTTAGATTGCAAGAGTTGTAATCTGAACGTTCTTTTCCGCTCATTTTGTTTTAGTGGAGTTTGAGTTAAATCCTACAGGTAGATCGTGGGTTTTGCATATTTTAAGCTGGTTGATATTTTTCACGTTAAACTTTGTATTCTTTATTTACGGTCTTTATATTACTATGTACATAACTAAAGAAACAAGGACATAGACAAATCCTAGGGAGCATTTAATAAGGAAAGTGTGTTATTTGAATTGAATAGAGGGGTAGTAAAGGATTATGAGAGAATATATAAGGAATATACCTTATCAAGAATTCATACCTAAAAAATAATAACACGTAAATTGGCAGAGGAGGAATGGAGAGTCTATGCACTGACTGACTTATTTCTTAATGTTAGTGTATGTTAAAATGTCGCAGTAGGTGATTTATTATATTATTCACGTTGTCAGTCTCACTTTTTATGCAAGTAAAAATTTACTTCACAACTTTTATCTTCTATCCGATTTCCCGAATGAATAATTCTTCCCTTGTATTCCTTGCCTTAATCTCCGTTAAACGAATGTTCCTTTAATTTATCTTCTTAACCACAACTGTCTTACTGCGTCAGATACCGAATAGAACAAGTCATTCATTGGATTTTACACCACCAAATGGCATAACCTCGTTCGAGCCGGCTTCTGTTTTCATCCTCTTATATTTATTTGAACTCTTCACTCTTCCACCAATCCCTTTTCTCCTTTCATTAGTGGCATTAAGGAATTAAGTTTTCAGAAAGTGAAAGTCATCATAAAAAATGGATAGACTCATAAGCTTAGAGTCATCGAACATGGTGACAATAAGAATTGAACCAGGGCAGAAGTGCTCGGGCGAGTTAACTCTACGCAATGTTATGTACACCATGCCCGTGGCTTTCAGGCTGCAGCCGCTGAACAAGACTCGTTACACAGTCCGTCCACAATCTGGTATTATATCTCCGATAACCGCTGTCAAATTGGAGATCATTTACCTTCTTCCTCCTAATACAAACCTTCCAGAGTCAATTCCTCGTTGCGATGACTCGTTTCTTTTGCATAGTGTCGTGGCTCCTGGGGCGGCTGTGAAAGGCTCTAGTTCCACGTTGGACTCTGTTCCAATTGATTGGTTCACCACCAAGAAGAAGCATGTATTCATTGATAGTGCTATCAAGGTTATGTTTGTTGGTTCTTCTGTACTCTGTTATCTTGTGAGGAAAGGTTATATGGAAGAAATCAGAGAAGTACTGGAGAGGAGTGACCCGAAATGGAAGCCCGCCGATTCGGTTGATCATGAAGGTCAGACATTGCTTCACTTAGCCATTGCCCAAGGACGGCCTGATCTTGTACAGTTGCTCCTCGAATTCCAGTCTAATATAGAAGCTCATAGCCGGTCTGGTTCAAGCCCACTTGAGGCTGCATCGGCTTCTGGCGACGCCTTAATTGTTGAGCTTTTGTTAGCAAACAGAGCAAGTTCAGAGCGAACAGAGTTGTCAGCTTGGGGACCTATACATCTAGCTGCAGGAAATGGTCATTTGGAAGTGCTAAAACTTCTCATTGTAAAAGGGGCAAATTTGAATTCCCTCACAAAAGATGGGAATACAGCTTTGCACCTTGCTGTTCAAGAACGAAGGCGTGATTGTGCTCGCCTTTTGTTGGTGAACGGTGCCAGAGCCGATATCCAAAATGCTGGCGATGGTGATACCCCTTTGCATATTGCTGCAGCATCCGGAGACGAACATATTGTTCGGCTTTTACTTCACAAGGGAGCCGAGAAGAACATCCGTAACAAGTACGGGAAGACTGCGTATGATGTTACCGCTGAACATGGCTATAATAGGCTCTTTGACGCCCTTCGTTTAGGGGACAGCCTATGTGTAGCAGCCCGAAAAGGAGATGTAAGAACCATCCAGAGGTTGATCGAGAATGGGGCGAGCATCAACGGCCGTGACCAACACGGATGGACTGCATTGCACCGGGCGTCCTTCAAGGGGAAGATAGACGTGGTTCGGTCTTTGATAGACATGGGAATTGAAATGGATGGAAAGGATGGAGAGGGTTACACCGCCTTGCACTGCGCGGTTGAGTCAGGCCATGTTGACGTGGCCGAGATGCTTGTAAAGAAAGGCGCGGATGTTGAAGCAAGGACTAGCAAGGGAGTCACTGCATTGCAGATTGCTGAGTCGTTGCATTACTCTGGCCTCACCAGGATACTCATCCAAGGTGGGGCAGAAAGAGAAGGAACTAAGGTGGAATCACTGGCAGCACATAAACCGCTTAGGAAAGTGGCTGCTAGAGAAATGGATATTCGTAAAATCAAGAAAAAAGCTAGTAATAACGCAAGAGTTAGTCGGAGTAGCTTTGATAGAACTGTAACATTGTCTGTGGTGTGATTTACTTTGAGAATTGAAAACTATTCTCTGTTAATTAGAGGAAAGAATGTTTCATTCTAGTCTTAATTGGATGATTGATGTAGATCTTGGCTAGTGGAAAATTCCCTGATCAAGAGCTCTAGGATTCATTGAATCACCAGTGATATATTGTGAACTATGTTCAACATTGTAATTCTTCTATTCCATCAATGATTTCTTCTGTTCTATTGTACTTTGCACCCTCCAATTGTGATTTTATTCTCGTCCTATTTCTTAACTAACTTTACAAATATATTCCACTAAACTAGGCCTACTTAACATAATACATCAGGAGAGGATTAAGTACATATTATAGCCAGCTTATTTGGTGTAGATGGCACTGATGGTGCAATCTGCAAAAGTGATTTTATAACTCTGACTAGTCCTGAAGTATTTAGCCAGTAAATACTAGTCAGGAAACTTCCGCGGGTTTCTCCTTAGCGGAAGCGGATTTGCAGCAATCACGACTTGTGTCACCTGTCATCGGGAGCGGATGAACTCCCTTTTTCCACTGCCTACTAAGATTGAATTTTTCACTGCGTAAAACTCTGGCCATTCTTTTTATGATGATAAACGTTATTCATAGTTTTATTGTGGCCATTCATAGTTCAACATTCATTGTGGGTGTTCTTTGCAACACTCACATTGGTATTTATATAGGCCAGCACAAAGGTTTTAGGAGGAGGACACTAATAGTTTAATGGGCTAATTAGCATTCTTTATGAGTGGACCTGACCAGTAGCAATTTTCTAGCAAGTTCCTTCTCAAAATTATTGCATTTACGCTCCTATCGTCTAAAATTATGTGAAACTATTCATCTTTAAAGTGTCACCATTTCCTTTACTATTGTTTATCTTTAAAATTTGATAACAATTAAACTTATAATATGGTTTTAAGGACACGTGATTTTACCTAATACCAATTGATAAATGTAAAAATTAGTAACAGAAATTAACAATAAGATAAAGCAAACCATTGTTTGAACGGAATTCAGCCTTCAAGCTCGAATACCCTCGAACTGATTGGTGCAAGAACAGTTAAAATATAACAAGCTGATGAACAAGATAATGAACTAAAGAAAAGGCGTTATATTTCTTTGATATCTTAGAGTGTAAGATGTCTATAAAATGATTAGAACCCTCTTTATATAGTAGAGGAATCCTACCTATGATACAATTCTAATTACGAAAGTAAATCCCATGATTAGCCTAAACAACCGCCCTTGATTTGATCTATTCTGGGATTTCCGCCATGATCTTCGACCGGTCACGGATATCTCGCTATTCTATTATTGCGCTTTGCTCGAAGTCTGCCCTATTTGGTCTCGATCGCTACTGGCCTCGATCGGGACAGGCACCTCGATTCTCGAACTCGGTACCTTGTCTTCGTGCTCTGGTCTGATCCACTACGAGGTTGACCTTTAATGCAACTCCCCGGTCTCAATCAAAGAGTAAAATCGGGTAGGCCCGGTTTTAACCGTATACAAATAGTCCCCTCGTTTTTGGAATGTAATGAGAAGAAACGAACCGAGCTTTCGACTTTGTACCTCGACCTATCATGACGTCATTCTTGTGTCGTAAGCGACGGAAGTAATTGAAATGTCCCGTCAGTACAGTTCCCCAAGTCATTAATGAGCATCAGTTGGTGGTTGGCCATCAGTGCCTTTGAACCGTCGCTGTGAATCCTTTAAATAGGCTCCCTCTCTCATTGATTCAATCTTTACTTTCACTTTCTTCTAATCTCTTAAGCTTTCACATCTCTTAAGCTCTTCCTTTCTTCAAAATCTCCAGGGTTTGTTGCTAATCCCCTTTCAAAGACCAAGTCCTATCATCTCCTTCTCTCTTTAAACTTATACAAAAATGGCAAAAATATCAAAAATTGTTCCTCAAAAGGGAAATGCCTCTTCATCGCAGTCGGGCGGCAGTAAAACACGGTGGAGCCGCGCCCTGAGGAGTGCATTCCCGAGGGTTGTGAACTTACTTCTAACTTCAAGGTCGAGAAAACTTCATCGGTTCCTGGTCAGTGCGAGCCAATGTCGAGATATATATGCTCGATAACTGAGAGTTTCCTTAAGCAGGTAAAGAAAGACTGCAGGGGAGGCAAAGAGGTGGTGATTTCGGCCCCCGAAGAAGACATCACTACCCATGTGGAAGGATTTCTAAGTGTTTACACTTACCCTTTCACGATGGGCCCTCTCGATCCCGACATCGTCGATTTTTTCCGTCAATATCAAATAACCATAGGTCAAATCCATCCCTCTTTTTGGCCGATTGTTATTTTGCTCTGATTCTTTGTGAGCAAAGTCGAGGGGATGTCTTTTACCCCCGACCATCTCATCAGGTTATACAGCCCTCGTCTATCGTGGCAGGTTAATAAGACTTCAGCGTCGGGCTACCAAGGTATTTTTATCGAGCATAGATGAGGACAATGATCGAGGATGGATGTGCCGGTTCATTCGAGTGAAGACTTCTGACCTAATCCTGGCCAAGAAGATGCCATTTCCCAAGAAATGGAATATGAAGCGCAAGTACAATCCTACTTATAGCTTCCATTTATTATTTTGTTTCCTTTCTTCTTCTCATCTACATCCATTTCTATGATGTAGCGGTCTCTTAATGCCCAGTGCAATTCCTAACCTCTAGAGCTGGGTTCGGAATCTGGCTTCGACATCTTCGTGTGCTGAGCGCTCATGGCATGATTTGGCAAGGGGCCGATGAGAGGCCAAAAATCATGGTAAGCCTCTTTTCACATATTTGATGCTTTTTTCTAAAATGTTTCTTTTCATACTCACTTGATTTCCCTTCATACAGGCCTCGGGAAAGATGTTGTAATGAGGTCCCCATCCGGGGAGGAAGAGGTTTCGCCCCCAGCCCCGAAACGGGCGAAGGACAAAAAGAGAAAAAGGGTCTTGATCTTCGAGGATCCACAACCCAAGGAAAGTAAGGCTCGTAAGACGAAGAAAGACACCACCATCCTGCCTGCGGTAGTTCAGCGGCTCGGAGAGAAAAAAGAAGAAAATAAAAATGACGGCTCCGAGCTGGTGGCCCGGGTAAAGAGGAACACTGAGGCCCCAAAGGCCTCTAAGTCGGTTAGGGTTGGAGAAATTCAGCCTCGAACTGAGGGGGTCTTGGAAGAGGACCCGAGCAAAGTCCCCAAGTTGTTGGAGACCGAAGATGCCTCCCGCCGAGATGAGTAGTCGCCGGGTATGTCCGAAAGGCCCGACTCCGATGCCCTTAGAAATGAAGAGAATGCCCCAAGTGATTCACTTGGGGCAATAGAAGTTGGAGACTCCCCGCTGCTTCCTTCATTCTCAGAAGGGGAAGTTCGAGAGGCTCAAGCCATGAAGGAGCCTCAGGTAGAAGGCGCCCTTGGAGGGAGGACCTTTTCCGAAGTTGTTTTGCCGGGGTCGACGCTGGCTTGAATGACTTAGATGTACTGAGGAGGAGCTTGGTCGAATCTTCCTCGAGTTTCAGAATGACTAGCCAATTTTCAGCCCCCAGTGTTGATCCCGAGTGCAAACAGACTATCATTATTATGGTCCCGGAGGATGCACGAGTCTTTACCGCCCCCATAGGGGTGGCCAATTACCTTCAAGGTCTGATCACCGAGGAAGATCAAACTCTAATGGATGAGGTGGGAGCACCATGTCTCTTCAATGAGGCCCATCAAGCTTTGAATCGGGTAAGCCCTAACTTTCTTTGTTAACGCCGGTCTTCATACTTGTTTTTTTCTCTCCTTGCCTAATCTCTCCCTTCTATTTGTGTAGGCCTCGGTACTTTATCATGAGGGTTTCTTTAAGTCTTGAAGAGAGTTTAGCCGATATGAGGCTGAAATTCAAGGGCTTACCGAGGAGAAAAACGCTCTTATGCTTCTCGGTAAGCAAAGAGAAAAAGAAATCAAAATCCTCTGAGCTGACCTGGCCGTGGCCTAGAAAGAACAAAGAGAATTGACCGAGCAGGTAAATAAGGTCTTAGACGCTCATGACCACGGTTTGGGAGTGATGGTTAATGATTCGATCTCATAGGTCCAGCAGCTGCACGAAACGATCGTGCAACTCTGAGGAGAGGTAGATGAAGTGAAGGCGGAGACTGTAGTGTGGAAGTAAAAGATGGACCGCCTTGCCTCAGAGAAAGAGGCTGCTCTATCTCAGTTATCCTCAACCGAAATCCAACTCCAAGGCATGAAAGAGAAGAACTTGGGACAAGCCAAGAAAATTGAGGAACTGCAGGCTTGGTTGAACACCGAGCTTGCAGTGGCGAAATTTTAGGTTGAGATAGCTAAGGCCGATGCTGAGGCGATCGAGGCTGTCTTCCGATTTGGCGTTGAGGCCACTCAAGCTCGTGCAAAAGAAGTTGTTGATGTTGCTCAGGCTCGAGCATATTGGGTTGCCGATCATGCCAAGTGACAGTCTCTAAGAGAGACTCTTGAGATGATTCATGCTCGTTGCTTGTCGAGATCGAGAATGCGAAAGAGCTTGAGGCTGAAGCCAAAGCGTTGCTCTCTTCTGATAATGATGATTCTGGAAGAGCGAGTAGATCCGAAAGCGGAGGAGATCCCGATGGCGAGGATGTAGCTCCCGAGGAAAAAGGCACTTATGCTTTTTCTTTTTTGAATTTTTATGTACGATCCTGATCAGTCCTTGTAAATATTAAAAGATCTCTTTTCTCTCTGACTTGTCTTTATTTCAATTTCTGCCTTGTGAAAATTCTGTTTCGTCCACGTCTTGAAAACTTTCATAAGTACGAGGTTTAGGTAATTCGATCGAAGTTCGACTAGTGCAGTCTTTATAATCGAGCGATGACCCTTAGGTTTTAGTTGAGTGAGGATGACTTCTCAAACTCAAAAAATAGAATGGCTCTTAGGCTCTTGAATTATGCCGATATGGCCACAAGAGAATGGCTCTTTTCCCTTTTCGGCTTAAAAAGTTAATCATATAAAAATATGTTATGCCTTAGCATGAAATAGGGTTGTTCGAGAGTTCGAACAATCCGGTACCCCTTTGGGGTTTTCGAGGGTTGATGTTATCGAAACCCATTACAATTTTGCCGAGGATAGCCCTTTTAACCGGTTTTGTGAAGATATTAAAAGGCCTATTTTCTATGAAATTCGGACGTCTTCGAGCCGTGTTAGTTTAGATGTAGCCTTTAACTTGGGATTTGCCTCTTGGGCTTGTTTACCGATTACACTTCGAGCTTGTTCGAAGTGTCAGTCCCCGAGTGGGGTGGTCGTGGCCTATAAAAACGAGGGTTGACTTTTTAAGGTCTTATGATCTCGGAATTTTAATCGTTCGATTACATCGATTTTTTGGACGGTAGTCCCCGAGTAGGGGGTAAGTTGTTTGAACTTCGGTTGTGATCGGCCCTTAAGCCTGTTTTCACAACAAACCAAAAGTAAGAAATTGTAAAGTTAAATTTTCTCTAAGGCATGAAATATTTGTCAAGGAAAAATACTTTTCTCAATAGATTATACATGTGTAGATAATTGCCTTTAGGGCTCGAGTAATCTACATGGGCACGGTTCATTTGACTGTTTGGCTTTTACAAAGTTTTACCTATCGAGACCCTATCGACACGAAGTATCTTCCTTATAACAAAGCCGACATTCGAGGGTGATGCCCCCAGTATTTGAGGTTGATTGTAATAAAGCCTCGTATATTGTTGAATTGCTCTAAGTTAGCACTAACAATGGTTGCCTCATTAAAAACCTCGCCAAAAACCCCCATTTGGGACAAAAACCGATCTAAGGGAAAAAGAGTGCAACGCGTGCTTTCAGACCTAAGGACTTTGTAATGGAGAATCCTTCGATGTATTCAATTGAACACTTGCAACTTGTTAGTATAAAATATAAACGAAAATGGAGAAAATCATACCTTAATAGTAATACCGTTTGAGGAGTGACACGTTCCAATTGTTTGGTAATTGCTCATCGTCCATCGTGCCAAGTTTGTAGGATCCCTTTCTAACAATATCGAGGACCTGATACGGTCCCTACCAGTTCGGGCCAAGTTTTCCTTCGCTTGGGTCTCGAGTATTGAGGGTGACCTTTCTCAGAACTAAGTCCCTGGTTTTAAAGTATCGAAGATTGGTTCATCAGTTGTAATACCTCTCGATACGCTTTTTCTGTGTGGCCATTCGAACGAGGCGGCTTCCCGTCTTTCATCTAGCAATTAGAGACTCATATTTATAGCCTCGTGGTTTGACTCTTCTGTTGCATACCGAAACCTGGAGCTAGGTTCCCCGACTTCGATCGAGACCAAAGCTTCGGCATCGTAGACTAAAGAGAACGGTGTTTCCCCCGTACTGGATTTTGACGTTGTTCGATACGCCCAAAGGACCTCGGGAAATATTTCTATCCATTTTCCTTTACCTTTGTTCAATCTTTTCTTCAGATTTTGGATGACGGTCTTGTTTGTTGATTCGTTCTGTTACCACTAGGATGATACGGCGTCGATAGGATCCTTTTTATTTTGTGGTCTTCGAAAAACTTTGTCATTTTGCTGCCGACGAATTGCTTTCCATTGTCGCATACGATCTCAGCAGGCATTCTGAATCGGCATATAATGTGGTCCCAGATGAAGTCTATGACTTCTTTTTCTCTGGCTTTCTGGAAGGCCTATTCTTCAACCCACTTAGAGAAATAGTGAGTCATAAACAAAATGAATTTAGCTTTACCTAGGGCCGATGGTAGAGGGCTGATGATATCCATCCCCCATTTCATGAACGACCATGGGGATAGGATTGAGTGGAGTTGCTCTCTGGGCTGATGGATTATCGGTGCATACCTTTGGGGTTCTTGGATTAGTAGGCCTTGCCGCATGCTTCGTTTCCATTATCGCAATTATTGTCATAATTTCTTCCTTCACCATCAGAAAGATGGACAGATACAAGAGAAGAGGAACACTTTCAAACAAATTCTTTAGTGTTCTTTTCCATATTCTCCCAATAGTATCCTGCTCTGATGATTTTGTGAACCAATGACTCAGCACTATAATGATTTCAACAAGTGCCCTCGTGAATTTCCCGTAGAACATAGTCGGTGTCTCCTGGTCCCAAACATTTTACTCACGGTCCATCGAACGTTCTCATATATAGTGATCCATCCTCGGTCAATGTGAACCATGTTGCCTTCGTGCGTAGAGTCCTTGATTCTTTAGGATCCGGTGGAAGCTTCCCGTTCTTTAGGTATTCGATGTACTTATTCCTCCAGTCCCAGGTTAGAGTTTTCGAGTTTATTTCAGTGTGCCCTTCTTCAATTACTGACCTCGAAAGTTGTACGACAGTCCCCAAGCTAAGTTCATCAACTTCGATTGACGATCCCAAATTTGTAGGGGCACCGGCCTTGCTATTTTTTCTCGAGGTACGTGTTGTAGGGTCCATTCTTTATATCGATGTAGATACACTTGTAGTTTGTCCAAGTACCTTTGCATTCGATCTTCTCGAACCTCAAAAGTTTTGTTGACTTGATTTACCACAAGTTGGGAGTCGCACTTAGCCTCGATGACCTCTTCTCCCAAGCTCTTAGCTAGTTCGAGGCCTGCAATCATGGTCTCATACTCGGCCTCATTGTTAGTTAATTTCAAGGTTTTGATAGACTATCTAATTGTATTACCTGTGGGTGGCTTCAAAATGATGCCTAGCTCGAACCCCTTCACGTTCGAAGCGCCGTTTGTGAAGAGGGTCCACACCCCCGATGATGTACCTGATTTTAATAATAGTCCCTTCTCGACCTCGAGTACGAGGGGTGGCGTGAAGTCGACCTCTAAGTCTACCAAGATTTGATGGCCATTCGGGGTTGATACTCGATATTGTACCCGCTGATCTCGACGGCCCACTTGGCTTATCGACCCGAGAGTTCAGGCTTGTGAAAAATGTTGCGAAGGGGGTAGGTGGTGACAACACAAATTGGATGACATTGAAAATATGGTTTTAATTTCCTAGAGGCGCTTATTAAAGCAAGCGCTAATTTTTCTAAGTGCGGGTACTGGGTCTCAGCTTCACCTAGGGTCCGGCTAACATATTAAACATGAAATTGTGTACCTTGCTCTTCTCGAACTAAGACACTTACCGCTATCTCTAAGACCGTTAAGTATAAGTAAAGTTGCTCGTCTGCCTTTGGCGTGTGAAGCAATAGAGGGCTCGATAGGTATCGTTTGAGTTCCTCCAAGACCTGTTGACATTCTGGGGTCCATGCGAAATTTCTCTTTTTCTTAAGCAGTGAGAAGAACCGGTGGCTCCTATTTGAGGACCTCAAAATAAATCGACCCAGAGCGGCTACGCGCCCTGTTAACCTTTATATAGCCTTGACATTATCATCAACTGTGATGTCTCGATTACCTTGGTTTTATCGGGATTGATTTCGATCCCCGGATTTGATACCATAAATCCGAGGAACTTGCCCGAACCGACCCCGAATGCATATTTCTCCGGGTTGAGCTTCATGTTGTATTTTTTTAGTATGTCGAAGGTATCCTGCAAATATTTCAAATTTTCCTCTGCTCGCAGGGACATAACTAGCATATCATCTATATACACCTCCATTGATGTACCTATTTGTTCTCCGAACATTCGATTTACTAGGTGTTGATAAGTAGAACCAGCATTTTTTTGTCCGAACGGCATTATATTATAGCAATAGCTGACGTATTTAGTGATAAACAAAGTCTTTTCCTGATCCTCCGGGTTCATTTGTATTTGATTGTACTTAGAGTAGGCATCGAGAAAACTAAGGATCTCGTGGTCGGCCGTGGCATCGATCATGCAATCGATATTCAGCAAAGGAACAAAATCTTTAGGGCTTGCCTTGTTTAAATCCTTATAGTCTACGCGCATTCTAAGTTTGTTTCCCTTTATAGGGATACAACTACATTTGCTAACTATTCAGGATATTTTACCTCCTGAATGGACCCTATATTGAGAAGTTTTGTTACCCCATCCTTAATGAATTCATGTTTTACCTCGGACTGAGGTAGTGATCTCTGGTGGGATCCCTGTCATATCTAGGTGGGACCAAGCAAAACAATCCATGTTATTTAAAAGGAATTGAACGAGTTTTTTCCTGAGCTCAGGAGTTAACCATATGCCCAGGTATACCTTTCGATCGAGCAAATGCTCGATCAGTATGATTTGTTCCAGCTCTTCGATCATTGACTTTGTTGCATCAGAATCATCGAGGATTATGAAGGTTCGAGGTATCATATAATCATCATCCTCGAAAGTTTCCTGCTCCTCCAATCAGGCCGAGGCCAGTGACTGTGGTTGCTATTTGACTTCTTGCTTTTCTTTCGACTCTGATCCCTTTGCTGATGAAAGCGCCGACACTGGTTCTACCTCATCTATTGCAAACATTTATTTGGCGGCGGGTTGTTCACCGTACATCGTTTTGATTCCTTCTGGTGTTGGGAACTTCAGGACTTGATGAAGCGTCAAGGGTACTGCCCTCATGTTATGGATCCAAGTTCTCCCGAGCAACCCATTGTATCTCATGTTGCCTTCGATCACATAGAGCTTTGTTCTTGGATGGTACCGGCCATATTTTAACTTGCCATGTTAAAGTTGTGAAGTACCCGAGCTGCAGGCACGATTTGATCTTGGAGGCCGAGTTGCTCTACGACCCTTGATCGAATAATATTTGCCGAGCTACCTGGATCAATCAACACATGTTTAGCTTGAATTTTATTCATAGGGATAGATATTATCAGTGTTTTGTTGTGAGGTTGTTTGATCCCTTCTGCATCCTCGTCGTTGAAAGACAAGGTTTCTTTTGGTAAGTAGTCCTGAGTTCGCTTCTCCCTTGTGATTGTCACCTTGGTGCATTTAAATACCGGTCCTTGCGGAATATTGACCCCACCAACGATCAAGTGAATTACATGTTGTGGCTCTTCCTATTCGTTCTGTCTGTTTGAATCTCTGTATTTGAAGTGGTTCTTGGCTCGATCACTTAAGAATTCCCGAAGGTGACCCTCGTAAAATAAACGAGCTACCTCATCTCTCAGATGTTTGCAATCTTTGATTTTGTGACCACGGGTACCATGGTATTTGCACATTTGATTAGGATTCCTCAAAGCTGGGTTGGTCTGCAGGGGCCTGGGCTATCTAGTATCCTGATCCATCCAATGGCTGATGAAATACCTGACACATCGATGCTAAAGTTGTATTCTGATAGTCGTGGTGCTTCTGTGGGCTCGATATGTTTATCGAAGAAATTTTTACACATGAGCCCTCGGGAGCTCTGTCCTTGATTATTCTTTCGATCATTTCGAGTGGGATTACATCCTAGGCTATTTTTTTGCGTTCTGTGTTGTATGGTTGTTAACAATCTCTGTTAGCTCGTGGTTCTATGTTGATGTCCCTGTGAATTCTGCCAACGTGCCTATTTGAGTAAACATAACCGTAAGGGGTTCCCAATTGATCATCATCGACCCTGATCTTTGACTGATATCGATTATGCACATCGGTCCAGGTTACAACTGGATATTTAATTAAATTCTGCTTAAGTTATCGTGATGCTACCGAACTTCGCTCGTTCAAACCTTGAGTGAAATCTTGAACATCCTAATCGTCTGTGGCCGGGGGTAGGTCCATGCGTTCCATCTATAACCGAGATACGAATTCCCTTAACGTCTCATTGTCCTTTTGTATCACTTTGAAGAGGTCTGACTTCCTAGTCGCAACTTTTATTGCTCTAGCGTGTGCCTTTACGAACGAATCTGCAAGCATGGCAAAGGAATCGATGGAATTGGGTGGCAAATTATGGTACCATAACATTGCCCCTTTCAACAAAGTTTCACCAAACTTTTTCAATAGGATAGACTCAATCTCATAATCTTCTAAGTCATTCCCCTTTATTGCGCACCCATAAGAAGTGACATGTTTATTAGGGTCAGTGGTTTTCTGGATAGGCTTCGGAGTCGCACTTGGGGGGGGGGGAAGGCTTATGCACAAACCTTTTGGAATCCAAATCCTTTAGGATCGATGGTGCCCCCGGTATTTGGTCAATCTGAGAGTTGTATGTTTCTACCTTTTATCATTTGCCTCGATTTTCTTTTCTCCTGATTAAATCCATTTAGTGCGCTCCTCGAGCATTTTCATAATAGCAGGGTCAGCCTCCCAATCATTAGCATTCGATCTTTTCGGTATAGGTTCGGCCCTGCGAATAGTTTCTACTTCAGGCTCTGGTTTGATCACTGTTAGTGCTCGATATTGATTCTGTAGTTGCGCTATAGTGGCTTGCTGAGCATGCAGCATTTCAAATATCAACTAGAGGCTAACTCCACTGTCTTCTCCACGCTGCGTACCTCGACCACCGGATCAAACTTCCCTGTGTATGCTACCTTCAGGATCAACACCCAGATTTGCATTTAAGGTGACATGGGAACTGACATCGACGCGATCTGCGATTGGAACTCCCTCGTGGCCAGCCTGAGGCACTTCGATCCCTGGGGCAGCTACATTATCATTTTCTTCATGGAAACCGAGGTCGTTATCAGCGTGAGTGGGTACTGCTTGCGAGTTAGACATGTTGCTCCTAAAATTAAAAACACTCACAAGAACAAGCGTAAAGTAGTGTGTGTTACAAGAATTAATAGCAGGCAATCACTATTATCCTTAGCCCCCACGGTGGGCGCCAAACTATTTAACCTTAAAATTGGATGACAATTTTTATAATGTAGTTTTAAGAACACGTGATTTTACCTAATACCAATTGATAAATGTAAAGATTAGTAACAGAAATTAACAATAAGATAAAGCAAACTAGTGTTTGAACGGAATTCAGCCCTCGAGCTCGAATACCTCGAACTGATCGGTGCAAGAACAGTCAAAATATAACAAGCTGATGAACAAGAATTGAATTAAAGAAAAGGCATTATATTTCTTTGATATCTCAGAGTGTAAGATGTCTACAAAACGATTAGAACCCTCTTTATATAGTGGATGAATCCTATATATGATACAATTCTAATTACGGAAGTAAATCCCATGATTAGCCTAAACAACCACCCTTGATTTGATCTATTCCGGGATTTCCGCCATGATCTTCGACCGGTCACGGATATCTCGCTCTTCTGTTATTGAGCTTTGCTCGAAGTCTGCCCAATTTGGTCTCGATCATTATTGGCCTCGATCTGGACATGCACCTCGATTCTCGAACTTGGTACCTTGTCTTCGTGCTCTGGTCTGATCCACTACTAGGCCGACCTTCGATACTACTCTCTGGTCTCGATCAAATAGTAAATTCGGGTAGGCCCGGTTTTAATCATATACAATTATGATTTGAAGTTTAAATAATAATATAAAATAGGATCAGAAACTATTAAAGCATGTCCATTTCCATGATCAGCTAGAAATTTAGCTATCAAAACTGAGCTTTGTGGCAGAATCAGGATGGATTCTCAAAGATTATTGCAGAAAAAATAGCACTGGCACGGAGACTATGCAAATATTTAAACAAACTAGCTTTTCGAAAATTGTGTTATGATCTAAAAGTATATTTTGGGAAAACCACTAGGCTAATCATTTTTTAAAAATTATTTTACAAAATAATATCACTTCTTGTTTATTTCATTGATAGCAAATTTGTTTTGCAAAACGTACGCAATTAATTAATCAACAAAACGCACAAATCATGGCATTGATTTTTGTTTCACACTCTCTCCTTTCTTATCTTTGCTATTTATGCTACAAACTTGAATTCTACATGTGAAAGGTCAAAATTGCGTACTGAAAATGTCAAAAAGAATGCAAACAAACTATGTTTTTCCAAATGTGCCCGCCGTTGAAGAGAGCCAAACCGAGGAACCTATTCCTTTTATCCTTTTTTTCCCCTCCAAAATTCTCTCCACAACCTTTCAACCTTTTATATTACCCCAAAATATGTACAATTGAATTTGTAATGTGGTTTATAGATACGTGAATTAAATTGACCTGATAAGATAAAATAACAAAGAGCAAAGAGAGTTAAATAAGAATAATTGAAGAGAAGACAATCATGAGCTTCGAATTAATTTCTCTAGAGCCACGAACAATGTGAAAATCTTAATATCAGTTAAATAAAGCTTTATAGAATGAGAGAATAGTATCAGCCTTTTTCATACAAGTATTTTGTGTTCTTCAATGAGTACAAATTTACTATTTATAGCTAAATTAGGGGAGACAAGATCCTCAAATCATGCTCCTCTTTAAGATGAGTAAAAACCCCTCTTGATATCTGCATAACGGTTAAAAATAAATGCTATGATTTTCTATAATGTTTGCTCATATAATGATGTTTTCTTCAACTGGTACCTTACTTTCAAATTCTCTTCCCCGGCCTTGATGCCTTCGGAACATGTGTAATACTGGTCATATGCTTGTAACCGGTGTTAGCCATTTGCTGACTCGTCTCTTACCTATCTTCAGTGTCACGTGTCTATTCGAGAAGCATTCACCTATAATCTGTAAATTTTACCCAATACAGATAGTCCCCCTACTTTTTGATGACTCATCCTGATGTGGCTGGAAAGTAGATAAGATCTTTTCTTTTCATGGCAGAAAATTTCTTGAACGATTTCTGATACTTGAAAGGACGCGCATCGCTTTGCATTTAATAGGCCGAACATGTGTTGTCTCGTGGTTCAACGAATAACTTTGTCACTTACTTAGGTAATGATAGCTTTGTACTAAGCCGCCTATAAACTTCTCCCCTTTTCTCCAATTTCATCTTTAACTTTTACAAACTTTCTTCTCCTACTCTTCTTACAACTTCTTTGTAACTCCCCTTTTCTCAGTAAAATCCTCAAACTCGTATTTCTCATCACCATGTCTTCTGTTATTTCTTTCTCCGACAACACGTCTTCTATCCCTTAAAAACATGACCTTATCTTGACTTCTTCGTCCACCATCAGTGGGGCTTGCATCGGTGGCGGTCCTTCCAAGAAGAACAAGTCTAAGAAGCTTGATGCTAAACCTCCCACAACAAACACAATCACCCCTTCTCAGTTGTCTCTCAAAAAGGACCTTCAGGTCTAAAAAGAATCTTCAGACCCTGATGACGACAGAAATAGCGATGTTGTTTATCCTTCTTCCATTTGGCCAGTCAATATTCTTGTTGTAAAGGGGGATTGTGACTGGAAGAACATTGAAGTTTTATCCCCTCGCGAAGTGGAGAGGTTTATTTTCAGCAAACCATGGTATATTTTCGCTTACATCTTTTACTTTAAGACTTGGCAAGGAAATAGACCCAATATCCTTCTTCTATTCGCCCTGCCAGTATTACGGTTGTAAAGGAGGATTGTGGCTTGAAGAATATTGAAGTTTTAGCCCCTCGAAAGTGGAGAAGATTATTTTCCGCAAACCATGGTATATTTTTGTTTACATATACCCTTTTACTTTAAGACTTGGCAAATAGACCCAACCATCCTGAATTTTGCCGGAACTACCAAGTTTGTTTGGCTCAAGTAGGACCGGCGATATGGCGTAAAGTGGATTACCTTCAATACCTGTGTTTCCGGTCTCAAGAAGACCTCACTCTTGCACATATGATCAATCTCTATGCCCCTAAAATTGTTTGAAGAGGTGTGATCAAACTCAGCAATCGCGGTCGCAACGCCATCGTCACCAGTGTAGATGATGATAACGATCGGGGGTGGATGGACAGGTTTATTGCTATTGCTCATAGAGATATTTTACTGGCATCAACATCTCCCATCCCCGAAGCTTGGAATTATACTCGTAAGTTTTCTCAAAATTTTCTTCTCTTTACTGTTTTAAAGGTGTTTTCTCTCTTTATTAAGCTTTTCTTCCTTCTATTTTAGCCACCCTTTAGGTTCTCCCAACAGTTGAGAACCTAACCCAATGGGTTCAAAATATTTTGAATACTTCCATACTAGATTCTCGTATATAGAAAAAAATTTCAATTAGGAAGAACTGGAAGTGGAGAAACCATGGTGAGAAAAGCCTCACCTTTCCTTTTTCAATATTTGCCTCCATATAGAAATAAATGTCTAACCTTTCAAATTATTATTTTAGGCCTTCTAAAGGGGTCTTCTATTTTCCCCACCGTCGAAGTTTTACATGAAGCGAAGGTAGAACACCAACGGCTTCAAGAGGCCCTAGATAGGAAGAGAGTTCGTGATGCAGCTCTTGCTTCCGGTGAAGGTGCATATTCCCTTAGTCCCCAACCCAAGGGGAAAAAACCAAAAAGAAAGTATATCTTTAAGCCTGAGGCTAAGGAGAAGCCTGACGTCATGGAAGAGATCTCAGAAAGACCGGCCACAGTTGTCTTTAATGATTATGAAACCGAGGACGATACCAAAATGGTTTCTCTTTAGACAAGAAAAAGCAAAATACCCACAGTCCAACAAGGGGACATAGAGGGACTCTTTCGAGAGTTTGAAATGGTTGAAATGATCGAATCCCGTTTCGGGCTCCGGTTGTCACCTCCGGTCAAAAGGATTCTACTTCTGATGCTCCCACAACTTTGACTCCACTTTCTTCCATTGAGCAAGAGCAAGACGCATGTTCCCCCCGATCACCCGATCAGGGAAACATTGAAAATGCCTTTCTGACATCCATCTAAAACCCAAAGGGTAAACGTAGTGCTACCTTTACAATTTCAAATGAATTCTACTTGCTCTCCAAACCGGTTGAGGTAGCCCACTACATGAAATCTCTGGCTTCAAAATAGGATTGGAGAAAAATGAATTCGCTCTCTGCTGAATGTCTAATCAACAACAACATGAATCTCTCTACTCAGGTTTTATTCATCTTCCTCTCCTCCTTTTTGCATATATTACACACCATCTTTGATAACTCAAAATTTAATTTTTTAGGATAACCTTCTTGCATTCAAGGGCATACAAAAGATGATACTATTAAAGAAGTACTTAAGTCTGAGCGGGATCAACTTATTGAATGCCTCCCGAATCTAGAGGCTAGATTTTCTAAAATGGGTGAACTCGAAGCTCGATTGGAGCAACCAGAGCAACAAAAATGGTTCATAGTTAATAGGCCACTCAGTTGCATGATAAGCCTGCAGAGTTAAAAATCAAGTGGGCAGAGCTCCAGTATGCTGTAAATTCGGAGTCGAGCGTGAGTTTTCTTCCATAGAAAGAATCAACAACTTGGAAACTAAATTGTGTTCCAAGACTGAGGAAGATACAACGGCCAAAGAGAAGAGAGAAAGAATGGAGAAAAGGCTCAAAAAGTTCATTAAACAAAACAACGAACATGCTAAGACCAATATCGACCTTTTTGGGGCCTACAACATTTTTAAGGTTGATAATGAGCAGTCGCGGTTGAAAATCCAAAAACTCCAAGCTAGACTCCATGATATAGAAGATATTTTGGACCCATATGGCCATAGATTTTGCCTAATTTTTCCCAAATTTTGTTTGGCAAATACATGTTTGTTCATAAATTTAATGTTTTGGAAAATTCTCAAATCCCTAAAGCACGTAAGTGGTTCCAACTCGTGTGAGAGGTTGTTTAAGTTCTGTAAAATACTCTCTCAATTTTTTAATATCAAATCTAGGTGATTTCAAGTCTTCCAAACTGATTCTAGTGCCGAAAAATTTGAATTGATTGCTAGTTTTGCTTTCTTGTTGTTGTGGCAGCATTGGAAGGACATTTCATGGTGACTTAAGGTCAAATTGGAGTTGTTATATCTGTTAAAGATAAGTAACCTCTTACTCTACATGTATTTAAGATTATCCAAGTTGCGGCTAAGTCGTTGGAGCTAGAACTTGTGAGTTATCTATCAAAAGCTTGTCAGTAATGTTGTTGGTTTGTGGATTATTTTGGGAGGCTTAACATTGATTATATATTATTGATGTTGTTTGGGCTTTTCATGATTGTTTTAACATGTTGGAAGTCATATAAACAGGGGAGGTGTTTTCTGTTTTATCGTAAAATAGGATGCGGTCAATATATAATAGTTACGACGCTTAAACGATAACGATAGTGTCATTTCTCTTGTTGTAGACTAAGGAGTCGTGACATTTGCATAGCTTGAGGTTGGGTAGTATATACAAGGTATGTGAGGTTATCCCTTTTCTTCTTTTGCACAACTCCGATTGTACATAATGTAATGAACAAGCTTCCAAAGATACTCCGCTCTTAGAAACTAGCAGTACTTACATTGTTTCCCTTCTTATGGAACGATTGATGTTGATGTTGCTTCTCTTATTCTTGTGTTATCAATGTTGTTGGTACTTCTTGATTCTTATAAGATTCATGATGAAGAGTTAGTCCTAATAACGGGTACGGAGGATACCGACCTTACATCACTCCAAAAGGTTCAGAATGTGATTCCAATGAGTCCAGCATGTATTATATATATATATATATATATATATATATATATATATATATATATATATATATTTTACTCTACTGAGCTGCGCTATAGTCGGTTGGGTACGACACCTATTGTGCAACCACTGATCAGTTGAGTTTTATCGAGCTTCACGTAGCCGAGTATGATTCTACCGAGCCTTATGATGGCCGCGTACATTTTTACCGAGCCTATTACGGCCGGATACGATATGATGATGATGATGCCCTCAGAGGCGTATGTTTTTAAAAGTATATATGTGTGTGTGTATGTGTATCATGCATTTCATGTCAGTCGCCCTCAGAGAAACTCGGATGTTAGAGGTTGTATATTCTCTATCCCTACTTACATTATTATTCTTATTTATGCCTTCATGCCTTACATACTCGGTATTTTATTCGTACTGAGATCCCTTTTATTTGTGAACGCTACATGACATGATGTAGGTCCAGATAGATAGGTAGATGCAGCTCCCCCACCACAGTAGGCTGCCCAGTTCAGCGGTTATAGACGAGATCCCTTCTCCGGACGTGCCGTGGTCTAGGTATGCAATTTTGTTATAGACACTATGAGTATGTCGGGGCCCTATTTCAGCAATATTGCAGCACTTATATTCCTGTAGAGACTCACAAACAAGTGTCGACTCATGTATAGTTTAGATTGCCTCATCGGCTAATTTTTGTTGTATAGTCTCTCACGGCAGCTTGTCAACTCGTACCTTATATATAGCTTCATGACAGCCTTGTCGGCCCATCTTATGTATGTTCATGCCATTATCTGTCATTGTTGGTTGTTCATGATTCATATCTACTATTTAGGTTTATCTCGTCAACCTTATAGACAATAAGAAAGAGTTGATAAAATGTATGTTGGTTAAAACGTACGCTGGTAAAGGTTTGATAAAATGTATGTTGGTGCTCGACAAATATGGCCCAGGTGCCAGTCATGGCCCTCCAGTTTGGGTCGAGATAATATTAACCCTTGTAACTATCCCAGAGTCTCTTTTAGGCCCGGAATTTTGAAATAAAAGATACCATTCTTAATTAACTTCTCTAAATTTTGAAAAAGAGATTTTTATTTGTTTTAACTTTTCCATTGATAAAGTCTCGAGAATTTTCTTATCCGGTTAAGTTCAATACGGGGTACTCATACTTTCGATTTCTAACCTTTAATTAGAAAGGTTTCATAAGAAAGCGCTCTTATTATTCGTCCTTTTTTTCTTTTTTCCTAGATTTTTAGTAGCTAATAAGCTTGCAAATGGTGTTGTGATTGAAATAACAAATTGTCATGCGCAATCTAACAAAGCAATCTTGAATAGCAATGATTGAGATAACACAGAAGTATTCTGAAAGAGGGATAATACTTTAATAATATAGTTTGGTCAATTGATATATATATGATGAAACTATATATATATAACTATCGAAAAAATATTCTCCCACTAAACAAAACTCCGTTAAGAACTATATTGTGGATGCTATTATTTTATGTGTGAAGGGGAAATCTCCAATTTATAAAGGTCCATAAACTTCAGGAAAGAGATCTGTCAAATATGGGAGAGATATATATTTCCTTTTAGGAAAAGTAAAATCAATTATGATAAATATATTACTCTTCATTCAAGTAACAGGTAAAATCCAAATATGGTATAAAAAAAATAGGAAAACCCTAATAATTCTACCTTCTAGCCTGAATTTTGTACATAAAGCTTGATCTGCCTTACTCACATGATCTTCATTACAGCTACTTCCCATGATTAAAAATAGGTATGGGTTAAAAATTGAAGTCTCATGCATTAAGAGTGAGCACGAATTAAAAATATTGGTGTCTTGCATTAAAAATGAGCAGGGTTAAAAGTAGAGCCTTACATTAAAAGTAGAGCTTTAAAAGTACGCATAGTTAAAATTGGTTTTAAATTTTAAAGATGCAATGGTAGGAATGTTGCTAAGTATGGTTGAAATTTGTTTTCACATGAAGTACTCTAGACATTTTTTCTTATGAACAAAATTTTCCATTATCATCAAGTTAGTTGCAGCTTGAATTGAACCCCACCTTGAACTTGTCTGAATTATTAGCTCTAATACCATTTGTTGGGATCAAAATAACAATAAGTCATGCGGAAGTTAATAAAGAAAACTTTGAATAACAATAATTGAGATAACATAGAAATATTTTGAAAGAGGCATAATACTTTAATAATAGGGTTAGGTCAATTGACTTACATTTGAGGAACTAAATAATAAAAATATAAAAACTATCGAGAGAATAATCTCTCTCTAAACAAAACTTTATTAAGGACTATATTGCGAATGCTATTATTTTATATGTGAAGAATGGATACCCAATTTATAGAGGTTCAGAATTTTTTTTTTTCAAAAATGAGACTGCCAAATATGAGATCTATATTTACTTTTAGGAAAAGTAAAATCAATTATGGTAAATATTTTACGTTTCCTTCAAGAGATAGGTAAAATCTCAATATGGTACAAATATCAGGACAAACTCTAAGAAATAGAGCTTTTGTACACAATGATACTATCTTCTTCAATTCGAATGACGACTTGCTTAGGCATAGAAGATCTGCTTTAAAATCCAAGTTTCAAGAGGTAACCAAAGAAGAAACTATTCCAAGATGCTAATGGTTGCGATATGATTTTTGCTGGGACTATACTGTTGCTTTTTTGCTTTAAATAATAACACATACCTTTTGTATGTACGTACACTTCACCTACGATAGTTTTTCTTTTGCTGAACTCAGATGTACAGAGTGCATTTGTCTAATTCACTAATAGGAACAGAGATGGATAGACTTCATATTTCTCTCCTACATGTATTTACCCCTTTTGGTTATTAATTTACAATTGCTAGGGTTTTGCCTAACCTCCACCATAATGGTTGTTTCATCAAAAAGTGTTAAACCTTTTGATTAAATCAATTAATCATGAGAAGAGGAGTGAATCTTAGTTAAGGATAATAAATCTAGACCAAATGACAGATAGAGTTGACTAAATGAAACACGTTACTTAATATGTTTGAATCGATTAGATGCTTATAAATGCAATAACATAAACGCGCAATCAATTTAAGCAAATGTGATCGACGTAATCATAAGAAGTTGCTATCCAATTATTGAGACCTTTCGGAAAGCTTCTTTCCTTGATAGCAGTGTGGAAAGAAGAGAAATATGAGATGACTGAGGAATCTTTTAACCTTGTCATTGTGGAACAACGATGTGTATTTTAGTAATGCAATCAATGAATAAGGCCTTTCTAGTAGGGGTGTCAATGGTTTGGTTCGGCCGGTTATTTTATAAAATTTGTACCATATCAATTTTTCGGTTATTCTAGTATGTGTAACCAAAATTAGACTTTTCAAAACAGTCCCAATCATATCGGTTTCACTTTGTTATCGGTAGGGTTCAGTTAATTTTCGGTATTTTTTTAAATGTCATATAAAATTCACTAGTAGAAGTAGAATGCAATAATATACGTTCTTTTATAGGACTTAGTAAAACTCTCTAGAGATTTTTACTGTTTAAAGGGTGATGAATTAAAAAAACATGAAAGATGGCTAGAGCATAGATCCATCAACTATTCGACAACAATGTACAAGAAACCAAGTAAAAGCAAAGAAAATATAAATTACACGAGCGGAAAGATATTAACCAAGTTGTATATTAAATATTCAAAAAGATATCTAAATTATATGAAAGGAAACATATTCAATACATTGTAGTTTGCTACTCGTAATCGCTAGAATACTTTGTATCTTGCTAATAAAAATACTTGAAATAATTTAGTTTAAGTATAAGTAGCATAATAGGTTTTAGGAATTAGTATTTTGAGTTTAATTTCTTGTGGGCTTGTAACAATTTTCATAATTCCAAGGCTCAATGAAAAATTTAATGCTTTATTAGTTTTAAACTTACTGTATAAATATATTTTTTACATGTAAAATTTATTCGGTACGGTTCGAATTTTTTCGGTTTATTTTTATAAAATAAAAAACTTATCCTAATTATCGGTATGGTTATAGATTTATATAAAAACCTACGGTTTCTTTAAAAGAAACCTAAAATCGGTTCGGTGTGGTACGGTTCGGTCGGTTTAGTCGGTTTTCAAATATCCATTGACACCCTACTTTTTAGTATATTCTCTCAGATAAATCTTTTACAAAGTGCTCTCTTGTCTCCTTTTTTGGGATCCCATTTTCTTTACCAACTCTTCCTATTTATAAGGGACAGTCTCCCAAGAAACCCTAAAAAGTACAACATAGAGAATATTCAAACAACATATTCTTACTGTCTCCCCCTAAGTAATCTACCGTTAACATCTCATTTCGACTGACCGTTCTTGGTCGTCGTCTTTTATCATGACAACCATCAGGCGTTGCGGCATGATGGCCTCGTTCCTCGTCTCACCCGGTTACTGTCGTGATTGCCAAATTTGGACCTGTACAGTTAGTCCCTCCACTTGTTGAGGTCGTGGACCTGCACGTTCTTGATAAGCGGACGTCGCCCATATCCGCGGGGAAATTTGGTTATTGAATTACGCCGGTTCAACCAAGAAACAAAGAGCGGTGTGTTCTACGATGTCCTGGTTGGTGCAACTTATCGGAAAATGACGTCCCATGTGCTTCATCATTACGCATCTTCCCAAGGTAGCGATTGATAGCTTGTCGCTTTGGTTTTGGTGCCGTTGGCAGCCTTCTGCTTCGATTCTAGCGCCACCTAACCCTATAAATAGGTGAAGGTTTTATTTTTTCAAGAACTTTTAGCCATTTCCTGTATTGTGCATACATTGCCTCCTTTGGTCATCTCTTCTTGAGTCTTTAGCTCAGTTTTCGTGCTTTTTTCTTCTCATCTTCTCCGTTCAACCACCATTTCTCATTGCACGCTTCACCAACATACCTTCTATTATCAAGATACCCAGAACGCACCGAACACGCGAGGAGATTTCCGAAGCCACTCCGTTATCCATGGCACCTCTTCCCGGTGGCGAGGATATGGCAGTCGAATATGGGGACAGTTTTCCTACCATAGATGAGATACTCCCAAGGAACCCTATGTCTCGGAATGACTTTCACAAAGAACCTACTTCTTCCCTTGTTCCGGTGATCTCTAAAACTGAGCAGGCTCACCTAAATGACCTTCGGTCTGCGTACAACATTCATCCCTCTATTGAGATGGTTCCGGCTGGGGGGGGCTCGTGGAGGTCCATAGACCGGGATATTGTGCTTTCTACATGTATCCCTTTGTGAGCGGTCATACCCTCCCTATTTTTCCGTTGGTGGAGGAATTCTGCCGGTTCTACGAGGTCTGCCCGACGCAGCTATCTCCATATATATATAAAAAATTTCTAGTACTGACGAAGTATGCGGAGTTGGCAGGGTGTGAAGTTGTTTTTCATAACCTTTTACACTTATTTTCCTTGAGTTTTCATATGGGCACCATGATATACTTGCGGTATCTTGGGACCATGGGGTTGGTGGTCGGAACGGACGACCGGGCGAGCCGCAAATTTTGACACAAATACTTATTCATTAGAACTGAGCACCTAGTGTCAGACCTCACTGGATTCCCAAAACGGTGGAATCATAACCGTAGGTGATGGTGCTTGTTGTTTACTTTCGTTCTTTCTAATTTTACTTATCTGTGACTTTTCTATGTAGTTGTGAGACGTGCACCTCTTCCCGTTGTCGGTATCGAGGACTGGGTAGCTTGTGTACTTCCTTATATGGCGGGGACTCGAGATTGGCCCGCTTTCCTTAAACGTTTTGGGCCGAAATTTCCATCCAGTAAATGTTCCTTTTGCTTTAACCTTTGGCTTTTGGCTATCATTTATTGATATGACCTCTTCATGATGATAGGTTGTAAGGATTCCAAGAAGAAGGCTCCAGTCCCAGCATTTCGCCAGGCCATCGCGTCAGCAAGGATGCAGTTTTCCTTGGCCGAGTCCATCCAAGGATGTCGTGCTCAATCTGTACCGGTTAGAGACTCTTCTCGTGATGTCATTGTACAGGAAGAGATCTCCTCTCAACCCTTCTATCACCTTATGGATGAGCCCTCTAATGGGGATGAATCACCGTCGAGGAAGAGGAGGAGGGTAGAGCTTGGGAAGGTTGTCACCACCGATCCTGGAAAGAACAGAACTGATGTTGCGGGAGCGGCGTCTTTGCCTAGGTCAGGCACAAGTGTTGTTCTTATAGCAGATGCCATTTTGGCAAAGAGGTCCCCCATGGCCGAAAGAATATATCAAGGGGGATCTGTACGATCTGCCGAGAGTGGCGCATCATCTATCGTCGAAGGAGGTGGAGTTGAGCATGTCGAGGACGACAGTTCATGTTTGGATGTCGACCTAGAAGATGTGCAAGCTTACTTGGAGCGGCATACTCACATAGAAGTGAGGACGGAAGGTATTGATCGGCACATAGTCATCCCTGTGGACTATGATTTATTGGCGAATTGCGAGCAGGCAACACCGGAGTTTGCCCCTTTATGTGCTGCTTCCGAGAGTGTGGTGCTTAAGGTAATGAGCGATGTAGACCTATTGTGGAGCATTTTCGGCATGGCTCTGTGGGTAAGAACTTTTTTCTTCTCTTTTTTTTGGGTTCATTTTCTATACTTAATCCCTTACTTGTTTTGCATTTTCTTTTCATACTAGACCCACATCACATTTTTGGGAGAGTGGCCTCTAAATATAATGAATACCGTACCAAACATCATGCATTGG
This sequence comes from Nicotiana sylvestris, assembly GCF_000393655.2. NCBI lineage: Eukaryota > Viridiplantae > Streptophyta > Magnoliopsida > Solanales > Solanaceae > Nicotiana > Nicotiana sylvestris. Next base: position 36,190,319 of record NC_091065.1, read on the forward strand.
CCGATATCTTCACTTAGGACAGTGATTTTCAGTTGTTCTATGATGGGCTCAAGCAGAAGGAGAAACAGTTGGCGCAGAAAGTCGAAGAGCTGAAGGAGCGGGACAAAGACCTGATGAAGTCCATTGCCCGATACAGCGAACTTGGGTGGCTCTTAAGGCCAAAAAAGATGAACTCGAGATGAGTAAGGGGGTGATGGCTGAGAACGCCGACCTTCAAATGCAGAATGCTGCCTTAATGGCTGAGCTTGACAGGAGGGCGGCGGAGGCTGTCCACCTTAGGGGCGAGCTAAGCGCCAAGGCTAATGGATTAGCCCATGCTGAAAGGGATAGGGCAGTTTCCATCTTAGAGGTAGTGTCTTTGGAAGACGCCCTTTGTGTTTGTAAATCAGAGCGGGACAAGGAGGTAGAGGCGTCTGTGCTTGAGATAGCGAGGTTTGAGGGACGTATCCGAGTTCTGGAGGCAGAGTTGTCCGTGTTAAACGATCAAGTTGTTGCTTTGAAAGCGGAGGATGTGCGACGGCAGTCGCAACCCGCTACCTCTCTGCTTCGGGCGACACTATCGTGCCACGAGATTTATATGAGATGTGGGTTCATGCCGAAGCTCAACTTGACGGTTATAAGTTTCTTCGTGCCGATGAGAAGGTGTCTAAGGCAGAACTTTGGGAGGTGTGTATTAAACCACGTGTAGCTCATGAGGTGTGTGGTTATGACCCCCTCACGCCTGGCGGAGATGGTGTTGACTATGATGATGCGGACAAGCTCACCTCCGATTCTTGGTACAATGAGGAGTATACCACGGGGGATGATGTGGCGTAGGACTTGGTTGTATTTACTTTTGTTTTGCTATTTTTGTGGGGGCATCCTTGAGCCCTTTGTAAAAAACATTCGTAATATATCAGCTGTAATGGAGCAGATACTTTTTTGTTGTATGCCTCTGAATAATTTTCTTGTTTTGCTGTAAGGGTGTTATTTCGAGTAAATGTCGAAATGTTAACCCATTGCATTTAGAGCAAATTCGAACTCTCATTTTTGGCGACGACCTTTGCCGTAAGGGTGTTATTTCGAGTAAATGTCGAAATGTTAACTCGTTGTGTTTCGAGCAAGGTCGAACTCTTGCCTTTGGCGACGGCCTTTGCCGTAAGGGTGTTATTTCGAGTAAATGTCGAAATGTTAAACTGTTGCATTTCGAGCAAGGTCGAACTCTTGTCTTTGGCGACGGCCTTTGCCGTAAGGGTGTTATTTCGAGTTAATGTCGAAATGTTAACCTGTTGCTTTTCAAGCAAGGTCGAACTCTTAATTGCGAAAGATCGATGGAGAGATGTTTATTTCATCTATTGGAGTATCGTACATGTCGATTTCATTCATACATTGGAGATGCATGTCGATTTTGTTCATACATTGGAGATACATGTCGATTTCATTCATACATTGGATATACATGTCGATTTCATTCATACATTGGAGAAACATGTCGATTTCGTTCATACGTTGAAGTTTCCTTGTATCTAGTCCCTTCATTGCTTAGCCTGGGGATGACATCGGCAGACCAGGCGATGAATTATGCTCTGAACTTCGAGACGTCACCCTCATCGCCTTATTAAAAACCTTCCTGAGAAAACCCGATTGAGACAAAACCCAGGTGAGGGAAAAAGATTACGACTTGCGTGGCGTCGTATTTCAAAAGTGGAAGTATTTGAGGTGGACGACATTCCAGTTGTTTTGCAATAGTTTTCCTTCCATTGTTTCTAGTTGGAATGCCCTTTTCCTTGATGTTGTTGTGATATTATATGGCCCGTCCCAGTTGGTTCCCAGTTTTCCTTCATTTGGGTCTTTGGTTGCTTGTGTTTTGGCCTTGAGGACGTATTCCCTAACTCGGAGTGATCGTATTTAGGCCTTCTTGTTGTAGTACCTCTCTGCTTGTTGTTTTTGGGCTACCATCCTTACATGTGCCATATCCCTCCATTCTTCCACTTCATCCAGGTCCTGTATTTTATTCTCGTCATTGTTTGGTCCACTCTCATTGGAGTATCTTAGGATAGGTTCTCCTATATCAATGGGTATAGCAGCTTCGGCCCCGTAGACTAATAAATATGGTGTTTTGCCTGTGCTAATTTTTGGCGTGGTGCGGTAGGCCCATAACACCTCTGGTAGCAAATTTGGCCATAGCCCTTCGGCGCCCTCGAGCTTTTTCTTTAGTATATTAAGTATCATTTTATTGGAGGATTATTCTTGACCGTTGCCGGCGAGATGGTATGGCGTGGAGAGTATTCTCTTGATGCGCCATTTTTCAAAGAACTCAGTCGTCTTTTTCCTGATGAACTGAGGTCCATTGTCACAGCTGATTTCTTTGAGGATGCCGAAGCGACGTATGATATTTTTCCATATGAATGTGATGACTTCCTATTTGCGTATTTGGGTGAATGCACATGCTTCCACCCATTTGGAAAAATAGTCAGTTAAAACCAAAAGAAAGTGTATCTTACCTTACCCTGCTAGGAGGGGTCCGACGATGTCCATTCCCCATTTTATGAACGACCATGGTGAAGTGACGGAGTATAGGAGTTCTCCCACTTGGTGTATCATTGGTGCGTACTTTTGGCATTGCTCACATTTTTTGACGTAATCCACGGCTTCCCTTTTCATAGTGGGCCAGTAGTATCCTGCACGAATGAGGCATCTGACGAGGACTCGGTTGCCTGTATGGGCACCGCAGTGACCCTCATGTACTTCTTCGACACATGCCTTGTTTGATTTGGTCCCAGACATTTTGCCAAAGGACCGTCGAACGTTCTTTTGTAAAGGTCGTGATTTATGAGGTTGTACCTGGTCGCTTGTATTCGAAGTTTTTTGACTTATTTTTTATCTTGCGGGAGTGTTTCCTTCTGCAAATATGTTATGATGCGGTTGCGCCATTCCCAGGTTAAATTTATAGAATGTACCTTGACTTGGTCTATTGATGCGTGGAGGAGGGTGACCACGTTTTCCTTGTTGGTATTTTTGGTTGCTGCGGCCAGTTTGGCGAGACCATCTGCTTCGATGTTTTGCGCCCGAGGTATCTGATCGAATCGGCATTCGTCGAATTCTGGTAGTAGCTTATGGATTTCTGCCCGGTATATCTGTAGCCTTTGATCCTTGATTTGGAAAATCCCGGTAACTTGGTTGACGACAAGTTGTGAGTCACATCGGAGGATGACTCGTCGTGCACCATACTTGAGGGCAAGTTTCAATCCTACAATTACGGCCTCATACTCGGCCTCATTGTTAGTCATATCGGGACACAGTATGGATTAGCGAATCACTTTTGCCTGTTGGGATTTCAAGTACGAGTCCCAGTTCGGACCCTGATGTATTAGATGCACCATTGGTGTAGAGGACCCAGAGGTCGGGTCGTCCAGGTGAGGTGCAAAGCGCTTCTTGCTCGACCTCGAATAATATTTCTGCAATGAAGTCGGCGACGAAATCGGTGAGTACTTTCGACTTTATCGTAGTTCGCGGCTGATATGTTATATTGTGCTCGCTCAATTCTATGGCCCTTTTGGCCAATCTACCCGACAGTTCGGGTTTTTGTAGGATGCTCTTAAGAGGGAAGGTTGTCACCACCTTTATGGGGTGACACTGAAAATATGATCTAAGCTTCCGTGAAGCTATGACTAACACCAGGGCCAATTTTTCGAGGTGGGGATACCTCGTTTCGGTGTCAATTAAGGTTTTGCTGATATAATAAATTGGAGATTGCGTACCTTTGTTTTTGCGGACCAAAACCGCGATTTCGGAGACACCTAGGTAGACAAGGAGGCTTTCGCCTGGATCTTCCTTGGCGAGTAATGGCGGCGAGGACAAATAGGTTTTTAGTTTTATCAGGGCGTCGACACATTCTGAATTCCACTGGAGTCTATTGTCTTTCTTTGGAACATTAAAAAATTTGTGGCATCTATTCGCTGACCGTGAGATGAACCTTGGAAGGGCAGCTATCCGACCCATCAATTTTTGTACCTGTTTTTTGCTGGTCAGTGTTTTGGGTATTCCTTCGATGGCCTTGATCTGGTCTGGATTGACCTCGATACCTCTTTGTGATACTAGGAAACTAAGAAATTTGCCCGAGGTCACGTCGAAGGTGTATTTTTGGGGATTTACTTTCATGTTGTACAACTTCAGAATGTCGAAGGCTTCTTTCAGGTGATCGATGTGGTCCTCTTTCTTTTTCGATTTAACCAGCATTCATCAATGTAGACTTCCATTGCTTTGCCAAGTTGATCTTTGAACATCTTGGTGACTAACCTTTGGTATGTTGCTCCTGTATTTTTTAGTCCGAACGGCATGACTCTGTAGCAGTACGTTCCTTGGTGAGTGATGAAAGTGGTTTTCTCTTGGTCCTCTTCCTCCATAAGGATCTGGTTGTAACCCAAGTAGGCATGTAAGAAGCTTAGCAACTCGTGTCCCGCTGTTGTGTCGATAAGCTGGTCGATATGTGGCAATGGAAAGGAGTCTTTTGGGCATGCCTTGTTCAGGTCCGTGAAATCAACACATATCTACCACTTTTGATTTTTCTTCTTCACCATGACCACATTGGCGACCCACTGGGGATACTTTGACTCTCGGATGGAGCCATTGGCGAGTAGCTTATCAACTTCTTCGCTGATGGCCTTGTTGATTGCAGCGTTGAACTTTCTCCTCATTTGCCGCACTGGTGGATAGAGGGGGTCGATATTCAATTTGTGCGTGGCGATGTCTCTCGGGATGCTTGGCATATCTAAATCGGAGAAGGCAAACAAATCGGCATTGTCAGCTAAGAATTTATGTAATTTACCTGGTTCTGAGAGATTATGCCCGATGTAAGCCTTTTTTATGTTGTCGTTGCCGTCTAGTTGGATGGGATCGAGATCTTTTATGGTTGACTCGGCGGCTTCCACGATGTCGGGATCTTTGATAACATATGTCTGTACGTCGAGTTAGGTTCCCGACATCGCTAATTGCTATGCTTACACGCTCGCTCCCCTTAGTTGTTGGGTGTGTGCGCGATCTTAGGCAATATGATAGCATTCTTGCACGGTGCGTTGTTTGCCCTGGATGTTGAATACTCCTCATGGAGTAAATAACTTAATTACTTGATAGAGACTTGACGGGACGACTCGCATGATGTGTATCCATGGGCGCCCTATGATAGCGTTGTAGGCTGTGTCTTGGTCCATGATGTGAAACGTTGTTTCCAGGGTGACTCCTCCAGCTAGAACGGGTAGCACTATTTCTCCAGAAGTTCGCTCGATTACATTATTAAAACCCGTTAGTGTTATGTAACGTGGTAGTATTTTATCTTCGAGCCTCATCTGTACGAGGACTCGAGGATGGATAATACGCGTGCCGCGTCCGTCGTCCACCATTATTCTTTTCACATCAGTAACTGCAATTGGTAAAGTAATAACAAGAGCATCATAGTAAGGGAAAGACAAACAGTCGGTATCTGACTTATCGAAGATGATACTATCTCTGAGGTCATTGTACCGTTCATGAGTGATCGACCGTTTGAGTTTGTATGTTATGGTGAATTTTACATGGTTGATTGTTGTCCCGTCACCTCCACCGATGATCATTTGTATGGTACGAGCGGGAGAGGGAAGTTTCGGAGGTCCCTGGGGTTGTTCGCGTCCGCGAGCAAAGTTGGCTCGTCCTCGGTCGCTCATCAGTTCTCTCAGGTGTCCCTGATTTAGCATTCTCACTACCTCCTGCCGTAGAGCTATGCAGTCCTCAGTTTTATGATCTCGTTCCTGGTGGAATTCGCAGAGGACATTCGACTTCCGAGAACTAGGGTTAGACTTTATCTTTTGCAGCCATTGTACCTCTCTGCCGAACTTCTCCAGTGCGTACACTATTTCTGAGGGGGAAACACAAAAATTGTGAGCAGATAAGAGCGTAGACATACCTTTTTTATTTCGTTGTGCCGCGGGGTGCCGAGGAGGACCATCCGTATTTTGCGGGGGAGGTGGGATGGCTATTTTGGTGTAGGTCTGATGTCTATCTCGGCCGAGACAGGGACCCAACTGATCCCTTCGACAGTCATTACGACGATCCTTCCTTGTTTCTGCTTGTACTGATGTCAGCTGTTGGATCGGGCCATTGAGATCATACTCGTCGGCCCTTACCTCGGCGCAATAGGCATTGTGAATTTCTTCCCAAGTGATGGGAGGGTATTTCATGAGCCTGCTTAATGGCTTTCTGGTTGCTCTCGATCCATTCCTGCTCAACCCGTTCTGGAAGGCCGCTACTGCCATCCCTCTGATACATTCGGTAGGCTCATTCTCACCCTGTTAAACCGGGCTAGGAAGTCCCTCAGTCCCTCGCCAGACATCTTCTTAATGACGAATATGCCGTTTACTCTGGCTTCTGCTTTTTTAGCTCCTGCATGAGCGGTGACAAACTTGTTCGCCATTTCTTCGAACGTGGATATTGACCGCGTTGCTAGTAGTGAGTACTAGGTTAGGGCTCCCTCTGTTAGGGTTTCGCCAAATTTTTTCAGTAGAACTAATAGTACTTGTTCTTTCGAAAGATCGTTGCCTTTTACGGCTGTAACATAGTGGATGATATGATATTCTGGGTCCGTAGTACCATCGTATATTTTCAAGTATGGTGGCATTTGAAGGTTTTAGGTATCGCGTAGGGGGATGCTTCCTCGTTGTACAGTTGCTCAATGAATCGACCGATGTCCCATTTTGGTGACACCTTTGGGGCGCCTGGTATTTTATCGACCCTTTCTTGATGCTCTTTCATCTGGTCACGGAGTGCCTTGTTCTCATTTTTCATTTCCTCCATTTTCTTTAGAATGGCTGCAAGTGCGTCATTACCCGCATCAACAGTGGCACGAGTGTTACCTGTTCGGGGGGCCTCTTGTTCGCCAGCGATTGTCGTGACATCTACGTTTGCAACGTCTCGATTCTCCCTTTGAGAGGGTTTATCCAGTATGTTGTTCAGAGTGCGTGTTAGCCATTCTTTCAGTAGTCTTTTTACCACCGGTGGTGCCTCTCCTATTGTAGACGTGGAGGCTTCCTTTTCGCGCGAAGCGGTTACGCTTTCGCGTAGGGGAGGCAAAGCATCTCTCCTAGGTGTAGCGTTTGGTGTCGCATTTTCATTGTCTTCCCTGCCGTCTTCGTTGATGGTTTCGAGGATGTTGGTTGTGACACCCGCTATCGCTTTTAACCTTGCTTCTCCTTTTCCTGCCATTGTTATTTTATGCAAAGCTAGGAAAAGATGGCTATCCCTTCTTATGATCTAGATGAAACTAAAATTTTAACTAAAGAACTCCTCACAGACGACGCCAAATTATTTGATCAAAAAGTGTTAAACCTTTTGATTAAATCAATTAATGATGAGAAGATGAGTGAATCTTAGTTAAGGATAATAAATCTAGACCAAATGACAAATAGAGTTGACTAAATGAAAGACGTTAGTTAATATGTTTGAATCGATTAGATGCTTATAAATGCAACAACATAAACGCGCAATCAATTTAAGCAAATGCAATCGGCGTAATCATAAGAAGTTGTTACCCAATTATTGAGACCTTTCGGAAAGCTTCTTTCCTTGATAGCAGTGGGGAAAGAAGAGAAATATGAGATGACTAAGGAATCTTTTAACCTTGTCAATGTGGAATACCGATGTGTATTTTAGTAATGCAATCAATGAATAAGGCCTTTCTAGTATATTCTCTTAGATAAATCTTTTACAAAGTGCTCTTTGTTTCCTTTTTCGGGATCCCATTTTCTTTACTAACTTTTCCTATTTATATGGGACGGTCTCCCAAAAAACCCTAAAAAGTACAACATAGAGAATATTCGAAAAGCATATACTTACTGTTTCCCCCTAAGTTTAATCTACCGTTAACATCTTATTTCGACTGATCGTTCTTGGTCGTCGTCTTTTATCATGACAACCATCAGGCGTTGCGGCATGATGACCTCGTTTCTCATCTTACTCGGTTAGTGCCGTGATTGCCAAATTTGAACCCATACAATGGTGGCTTTTGATTTTGTTTTCTTTTAAAATTTGTTATTGTTCCGTGTAACATGTACGTTACAACTGAGTACTGACTATAAAAAACTATCCAAAAAATGGATCCTGCAATTGTCAACAACCTACCAACCCCGGGCCAGACTCCTTATCCATAAAGAGTAGATTTGAAATATGTGTACAAGTTGTCACTTATCAACAACCACACCCTTTTAGCAGACTTTTGGATTTGTTGTTCATTCCAACCACGTCAACGGCCGTTCACGGTTTGACAGAAAACCGATTCAAACCGAAAATCGAACCAAATCGATTAAGTAAATTGATATTTTTTTTGATTTGTATTGATTTTAGTTTTAAATTTAAAAATCGATAATATTTGATTTGATTTTCGTTCTATTATAAAAAACCGAACCGAACCGATTAATTATATAAAAATATTAATAATTATTGATATATGATATAATATTTTTGTCGTAAATAATTTTAAATATTTTATCCATTTTAATTATTATTTTGAATTTTGATTTATCCTACTTATATCTTAAAAGATTGCCTAAGCCCAAAAGAATAGGAATCGGCCAATTTTCTTTTCATTAAGTGAATCTAATTCACACACATACTTTTTCTTAATAAAAGAGTTAGAAAAAAAAAACCTACGACAAGAGTAAAGAAAACAAACTCAAATTGCAAGACTATAGTAGGTAAAGCTTGAGAAACTAAACTTTTAGTTTGTTTTTTGTTCATTTTATTCGTATAAACAGGTAAATAAACTTTCAGTTCCGAAATAAATATAAAAAAAATATAAATTTAGCAAATTATTTTCAGATTGTTGTATAGTGTTGTTTTACTATTATCGACTTATCATTAGCTTACTAGGAACCGAAAAACCGAACCAAACCAACAACAACCAAATCGATGGTTTGTATGTAATTTGGTTTGGTTTTGGTTTTAAAATTTTAAAACCGATTAAATTATTTTGGTTTTAATTTTAATCAAAAACCGGCCAAACCGAACCGCGAACACCCCTACACGTCAATATCAGTTGTTGGTAAACTATGATGACTCTTTACATTCAGATAATTTAAGTTCTCATCTCTTAACCTTTTTAACTTGTCTCATGCTCTAAGCAATGCCATCATGAAAATAAAAAATAAAATCAATCAGAAAATAAAAGAAATTGTACTATTGCTAGGATCCTAATTATTCTTCCAGATTTGGCTATTTGATACCTTCCACCCTCTACCGGCGGTTGATGTGGCAAGGAGCATAGCTATAATCTCATACGAATGAGCACCTATTATGGGTGGTTCCAACTTTTTAATAAGCAACATTTATCCCTTCGGAGGTTAGCTATTGTATGAAAAACTATTTAATTTGGAATATGCAAATTATTTTTGATTGTATAAATTAGTGATTATTACACAAATAACCACGGTATACCATCTTTAAGTATTTAGTTCCTAGATCCACAAAATAACATTTTTACCCACGCCATCTCTCTAAGCCGCTAAATAATGAGGTTCTCCATCTGCTTGAGATCCTTACAATCGATCGCACTTCTTCTTTCGCACAGATGCATTTGGCATCGCACAGAAATCAAAATCTATTTTTATTAGAATATCAATTTAATCAAATAAAAATATTTTTACTATCGTTTGTTTGACACACAACAATAAACTTCGTAGGCTAGGCCAGGGGTGGATTTAGGGGAAGGAAGCATGTTTAACCGAACCCCCTTCGCTGAAAAATTACTCTATATATATAAGGCAAAATCTATTTTTTACCTCTATATATTATGTTTTGAATTCCCTTAACACAGCCCAAAAGTATAGCTTAGTGGTCAAAGAGATTCAAAACTTTTGTAAAGCCATTGGTTCTATTCCCACTAACTACAACCTTTTTAAGTTTTTTTTTTTTTCTGAACTTCCTTCGCGGAAGTCCTGCGTTCGTTGGGCTAAACACCTTAGTTAAAGTGATTTTCTAATTGCCTTTTTTAGTAATTTCTTATTTATATAGTTTACACGTACTCTCAATTGGCCTTTTTTTAAAGACCCTAGTAAGAATTTCTCAGCTTTATCTCTAGCCTTTTTAGGTCATTTTTGCAGGTGAGGGAAAACACAACTTTTAGGGGATTGATTCTTGTACCTAATTAATTTCAGTCCTCCACGATAGAATTGCAATTACGGATTGATAAGTACTTCAAAAAAAAAAAAAAATCCAATCTAAGAATTTTTCCAAGGGAAGTTACTGATAACAAAAACATCTAGTTGTGCTCAATAGTGGCAACCATCAACTTCAGCACCTATGAGATTCCTCACGTAAAATATTAACCACTTGCGAAGCAAATGCCAAACAATTGGACCTTCAAATGGGAACCCACATCACCAACTCAGCTCAACAACCCCCGCAGCTGTTTTCCTTCATCGTCTGCCTTTTCCTTTTCCACAATTTGTAGAAAAATAATTAGTTGCCCTCACAAAATGAAAAGACCACCTAAAATTGGGATCTTAAAATGGGGTCCCACGTCACCAAACCAAGCTCAACAAACTCTCAGAAAGGATCCTTCGACTACTAAAAAAAAGTAATAATGGTTCCTTCATCTTATATTAAAAAAGGAAAAATAGTAGTTTTAGTCCCCAAACTATTACTGTATTCTAATTTTAGTCCTCGTGTTATTCGACCTAGCACCTTTGACCTTTAATTAAACAAACTAAGTGACTTTGGTCCTTCACTAACGGAAAGTCGGATAGTATAAATAGAAAGTGTCCAATTCAAAACATTAGCCATTCAATATTCTTGTTTAAATCTAAAGGTGCATTATTAAATTATCTTATAACAGAAGTATATTAATTAGTCTTTCTTCAATAATCACACTACTTTTGCCTACTATTTATCTTTGGTTATCTTAAATATGTTTTGAAAAAGGATCTTTCTGTTGAATAGCTATCAATTTTACAGACGTGTTTTTATTATATACTCACACATCAAAAGGAGTCGCTATTTCCAGTGATAATACTACTGAATATTTGGAAGTGTATAGAGTTGCTTTCCTCGTAAGATCTCAACCATAGTGTTTAGAAGGTGACCCACGATAACTTCCACCAACATCTGTTCCTTTCTTGTTTTTCTTTATATATATATATATATATATATATATATATATATATATATATATATATAGTTATTTATTTCCTAATTTTTTGGAGTTTACTTTTTTTTTTATTTAACAAATTTTGGGGTTTCGTTTCTTAAAAAGAATTATTGGGGCTTTGTTGAATATTTTATGTTCTACCTTACCAACAACAACCACCAACTTCTTTACCCACCCAACTTACGTCCTCGCTGGCCGCCAACTCCCTTGCGCACACCTTTTATTTTGTAACTTTTTTTTTTTTGGTCCAATTATTTTGTAAACTTTATGGGAATCGAAAATTCTCGTGGATATCTTTCTTTGGAAATATTAGTAAGAGCTCGCCCACCGCCTTTTTGCTTTACGAAATACTAATATTTTTTTATCGCTGCCTTTTATTTTCCACCTAAACTACTTTACTTTCAATATTGTACTCCTACGTCCTACATCCTTCCTCCTTTTGTTTTAAATTATGATTGTAAATTCAATAGCAATACAAATGTATGCATATATACAAATTTTATACCAAATCTAGCAAGTCAATTACTCAAATGGTCACTTACTTATTTTAAGGTTCCTAGCAAAATTATGTTGTTTTTGTTTGTAACTAAAAAGTTACTTAACTATACTTATAGCACTCAAAGACCACTCAACAAATTTCTCAAACGTTTGATAGTCAAATACCTATTTTACCCTCTAAATTATCAATCTATGTCTTTTTAATTTATTTAATTATTGTGATTTTTTTTTAAAATTTATAGTATGGATTTAGCTATAAAATAAATAAACTTATTTATAAAGTGAAAAAGTAAAAAGTATTTTTTCAAGCATATATACTGTTGAAACAATAAAATAATTGAGAACAGTTATCAATCATACATAATATTAGAATAGTAAAATAATTTAGCACAGTTTTCAAGTATATATAATGCGATTATAAATATATCTCTATTTTAAATAATTATTTTTGTATTACACGCGTGAAATTTATGTGTTAAAAGCCTTTATTCTCTTTCATTCTCAAATGCGAAATTAAATTTTTGAGTTTTTATTGTTAATATCAAAATCACTAATACAAAACAATTATTCTACTTAATTCTTTTATGGTGATCAATTATTTAAATATTTTAATATTACATAGGCTAGAAAAAAAATTACTTTTTATTATAAATAAAAAATTATTTATTCTATAGGTAAGTCCATAATATAAGCTAAAAAGAAATTGAATAATATTTAAAAAGTAAAAAAAATAATGGTTGATAATTTAGAGGGTAAAATAGGTATTTAGGTATCGTAAAGTCTAAGAAATTAGGCTATTTAGATGGTTGTTACATATCGTTTCATAATGTATCGTATAGTATTGTATTGTTTGACAGATACAACATTTGGATAGATTGTATCGTTTGCCATTGTTTGATGATATCACACACCAATAACATGAAGTATAAACTTGCAACATTGATAAGAAAAACTAGGATATATAGTAGAATTATTATATAAAAAATATAGGGTAAATGATAAATATGATTATTTAATAATAAGGAAGGGCAAGATGAGAGGAAAAAGTAAGGTAACGATGCCACCACACCAGATTTGTCGTTGCATAAAGTGACACTCTTCGTCGTTACGTAAAGACAAATTTAACAATACGATATAATAAAATTAAAGTAACAATCAAAACAAACATTGTATGTAAAGTAACAATCAAAACAAATATTGTACGTAAAATAACAATACGATAAAATATAATAAGTTACAACTATCGAAACAAGTTGTAAGTGTTATAGGCATAGTTAAGTGATTTTACTAGGTCATTTTGGATAGTTGAGTAACTATTCTAGTAATGGACTTCAAACCGACCCAGTATTTTACGAGTTTTATTTAAACAGTCTCTCTATCCTAGGGTAAGGGTAAAGTCTGCGTACACACTACCCTTCTTAGACCCCACTAATAAAATTATACTGAATTATTATTATTGTTGTTGTGCGTTGAATATTCACTCTTTTACTTTTAAGTTTTGTAGAATGATTTTTTTGTGGTTGATTGCCGCTAGAGTAAGAGCAATTCTTTTTTTATTTTTCAGAGAATTCTTTCATAGTCCATTTATATAAATAAATGGTTTTGATTACTGCTTAATTTCCTTTCAACTATGTAAAGAAACTTTTATTTGTTAATTAACATTGTAATATTGATAGTAAAGGAAATTTATGGGGTTCTCCTTTGCGAAATGAATTATTTGTAGTAACTCGACTCGAATTACTGATCGTTGAAAATTCTCACATAACAAATAAAATCTCTATTTTTACAACCTAATTATCCCTAATTAATGATGTGGAGAATAAACCATTGCCATTCTCTCTGTGAACAAGTGGCCTTAACACTTATAGTCAGGGGCAGATTTAGGGGCGGAAGAAAGTTCACCCGAATTTCCGTTGCCGGAGAATTACTCTATACTTATAAGGCAAAGATTTGTACCTCTATATTTCATAGTTTGAATCCCCTTGATATAACTCAAAAGCATAGCTTAGTGGTTAAGGGGATTTAAAATCATTGTAAAGTTGATGGTTCAATTCTTACTAGACACATTTTCTTTTAACTTTTTAACTTTTCTATTCTAGAATCCCCTTAGCAGAAATCCTATCTATGCCACTGTCATAGTGGTGTTTATATACCCTGGACTTACAACTTGTTTGGATGGTGGTTACATATTGTATTATATCATATTGTTATTTTAAATACAATATTTGTTTTGATTGTTACTTAAATTTTATTGTATTGTATCGTTAAATCCATCATTACTGAACGAGAAAAGTGTCACTTTATAGAACAACGGATTTGGCATGGTGGCATTATTTTCTTGTTTTTTTTCCGCTCATCTTGCCCTTTCTTATTATTAAATAATTATATTTTAACCCTCTACTTTTTAATATAATAATTCTACTCCGTATCATATTTTTCTTAGCAATGTTGCAAGTTTATTCTTCATATTGTTGGTATGTGATATCATAAAATGACGACAAATAATACAATCTATCCAAACGTTGTATTCACCAAATAATATAATACAATAAGATACATTAAGAAATGACATGTAACAACAATCCAAACAAACTGTTAAAATTCGGATTAGACCTAATGAGCCAGCTAATAAACTAGCACCTTTTATGGGTGTACCAGACCCAAAAGGCTATAATTTCCAATAAACATCAATAAAAGAAAAGAGAAACAAAAAAGTTTCAGGACACTAAGAATATAATTACATAAAGAAGGTTGATATTTAGAGAACAATATCCTTTTTTTTACAGAACAAAGATAATATATTAAACATTACAGAGTACCATCAGATACAACATTAAGGAAACTACAAGCTTTGAGGACATTCAAATTCCCCATCTAGTTTAACAGACATTAGTATTAATATTTTTAACCAAATACACATAACCATACTTATCCATTGCTAAATTATTTGAAACAAACGGGGTAGGTTTATCAAAAAGCTGGTATTTTTTGCATGCTTGAGTGCCTCCTTTGCCATCTTATGAGTTACCTTGTTTCCCTCCCGAAAGTTATGGCTGATCTTCGGCTGCCTCAGCTGGTGCATTAACCACCTGCAAGTAACAATAGTCGAGTTGTGAGGAACACAATTAGAATGTAATAATTTGATTACCTTTGTTGCGTCTGTTTCAACCACCAACGATGTATAACCATGGCTTAGAGCAATTGTAAGTCCCTCCTTTAGGGCTTCCATTTCAGTCTGTAGGGGGGATCTTGAGGGGAAGGAGTATTGATAACCCATTATCCACTTTCCATATGGTATCTGAATACTTCACCCATGCCTCCCATGTTTACAATTTCTTTCAAGGCCCCATCTATGTTTAATTTGAAATAATTTGGAGGCGGCTTGTGCCATATAACCTCAATTGTATGGGATTGGACAGTTAAGTGTGCCTTTTGTGGTGAGGAGCTTATATTCTAATGCTAGTGAAATTTCATGAGAGTGGTTGAAATTCATGGTCATATTAGAGTGATTATTATTGTTTCTATTTAGCCAAATACTCCACAAGACAAAAGGGTAAAGATCCTCACATTTAAAATAGGGGAGGGGGTGAAAGATTCTAGGTTTCTAATATTATGGAACCAGTGTGTGCCATTATGACTGGGAGAAAAACTTAAACCCAATATTGACCAATAGTGTATAACAGTTTTACAAGCTGTAAAAATGTGTTCAATGGTTTCAGTTTCTCTTTTACACACAGGACAAAGAAGATCAATATTCAAGCCTATATGGTTTAAGTAAAAGCGAGTGGGCAGCCTATTATGAAGCACATCAAAATTTTTATTTTATTTGTGCAGTGAGCATCCTAAATCCACTTAAAATCCTCCGAGTTGATTTCATTTGATTGAATTAGTTTGTAGCAACTTTTTGACGAGAAAATACCATTTCCCGTCAATTCCCAGTAATAGGAGTCATGAGCATTATGAAGAGGATGAATGGAGAGGATGTCATTCTTAATGTGTTGAGGAAGGTCAATGGGACTTTTTGATAAGTCCCAATTATTATTAGACCAAATGTCTTTGATTGTAAGCTTATTGCTAGGAAATGTGAGAGGTCCCTCTAATTGATTTCTTGGCAATGAAGTTTTTGGGATCCAGTTTGTTTCCCAGATATTCACAGAAGAATTTGTGTGGGGGATCCATTTTAAACCTTTGTTGCAAACTTTCCACCCTTTTACTACACTTTTCCAAATAAAAGAAGTGGTTTTTAAATTTTTGGAAGAGCCATAAAGCGAGATAAGAGTTTGAAACCAAGGAAGTTTGGAGTTGTGTATGAGTCTCCATGAGGTTAGCCAGGGTTACTAGGTTTTTTACCTTTGCTGAGTGGATGCCAAGTCCCCCTTTGTCTTTGTCTTTTGACAAAGTATCCCAAGATACTAGTTAAATTTTTTGAATTTATAGTGGATCCCCAGATAAAAAATTTCTGAATTTTGTCAATGTGTTTGGTAATCCTAGTGGGAAGGTAGTTATATTGCATGACATGGTTAGGGATACTATTTAGGGAAGCAACTGCAAGAGTTGTTCTCCCGCCATAGTAAGAAAATTTGATTTCCAAGAGGCCAATTTGTTTGCCAACTTATCAAGGATGAACTGGTAATCGGAAGGTCTAGGCTTGTTGTTTGTAATTGGAAAAACTAGGTATTTTCTGAAACTATTACTAATTTTCATATTGAGTAGTTTTGACAAAACTTTTGAAGTATGTGTGGAGCAGTTTTTGGAGACAATAATTTTTAACTTTGACAAATTTATTTTTTGGCCTGACAATTTGAAAAAAGAATTCAGGCAATTGAGAATTGATATAGGGGATTTTTTGTCAATCCTGCACATTAAAGTGAGATTATCTACATAGAATAGATGGGATAATTGACATTGGTTCTTTCTGCCAATTTAACATTTCGCTCGCCAGTTCTCGGGCATGACATGCCATGTGTGATGCAATATGACTTATGTAAATTGTTGATTTTAGTTTTCAGGGTAATCGAAATAAACTTGGAAGAACAGTTCCAGTTTGGAAGCTTGAAATTTGAAAGATTTGACCAATATTTGACTTATTTGTATATGATCTCGGATTGGATTTTTTATGATTTGGTTAGCTCCATTAGGCTATTTGGGACTTAGGAGCGTGATCGGAATACATTTTGAAAGTCTGTGGAAGGTTTAGGCTTGGATTGGCGAAATTGAGATTTTGGCGCTTTCTGGTTGATAGGTGAGATTTTGATATAGGGGTCAGAATGGAATTTCGAGAGTTGCAGTAGTTTCGTTGTGTCATTTTGGATGTGTGTGCAAAATTTCAGGTCATTGGGACGAGATTTGATAGACTTTTTGATCGAAAGCATAATTTAAGAGTTCTTGGAGTTCTTAGGATTGAATCCTATGTTAAATTGGTGATTGATGTTATTGTGAGCCTTCCAAAGTTTTGAACAAGTTTTAACGATGTCATGAGATGTGTTGGTACAATGGGTTAGAAGATCCAGGAGTTTCGGGTAGGTTCCGGGATGTTTTAAGCCGAAAATCATAGCTGTAGCAGGTCAAGACCTCGGAACCCACCCGCGCGGTCCGCACAAAAAGAAGTGCGGCCATGGTATATGTTGTGCGGACCGCACAAAATGAAGTTCAGCCGCGGTAGGTGCTGTGTGGACCGCACAAAATGTTATGCGGCCGTGGTGGGGAACGTTCCATTGATCCTACTTCATAAGCTCATATCCTTTGATCTACAAGGAATTTTGAGATGATTCAAAAACGAAAGTTGTAGCCCTTCGTGTCTAGTTTCCAGAAAGGTAAAGATATTGCAATTTGGACATCTTTAGCAAAAGTTATGGCCAAAAAGACTAAAGCATGTCACTGCAGAGGAAAGCCTGTGCGGTCGGGGTCATTATTGTGCGAACTGCACAAGTTTTGTGCGGACCGGGTCGATTTTGTGCGGTCCGCGGAGGTGGAAATCTGTGGGGTACTCTTTAAATACAAGGTTTTGGATTTTATTTGATATTTTGACCTAGAAAGCTCGGATTTTGGCAATATTTTGAAAGTTTTTCAAGAAATTCATCGGGGTAAGTGATTCTAACTCAGATTTGGCTAGAGTACATGAATCTATCATTGAGTTCATCATTTAATTCGTGATTTGGGATGGAATTTGGGAAGAAAATTGTAAAATCTTTCAAAAATATAAAATGATGATTTGAAGGACCAAATGGTACCGGAATTGGATAATTTTGGTATGATTAGACTCGTGAGGGTATGAGGATTCTGAAAATGTAATTTTTATCCGATTCCGAGACGTGGGCCCGGGGCTCGGGTTTTGGTAATTTCGGGAATAGTGAGTTTTGTTTATTGTTTTCGCTTGGGCTTTGTTCCCTTAGCATATTGTGACGTATTCGTTCTGATTTTGGACAGATTCGACACGCGTGGAGGCTGATTCGAGGGGCAAAGGCATCGGGAGTTAGAGATTTAGCCGGTTCGAGGTGAGTAATGATTGTAAATGATGCTCTAAGCGTTTGAAACCTGGATTCACATCGTAGTGCTATATTGAGGTGAGACACACATTTGATGACGAGCGTGGGATCGTGTACTATTGGAGATTGTGACTTGGTCCGTCCCGACTGATGATTTTACTGCGTATCTGACTGAAACTTATATGGTATCATCATGATTTGGGCTGATTGCCATATTTGGGCTTCGTACCAACTATTTGAACCCTTCGGAAATTTTTATTACTATTTTCTCACTGTTTTGACTTATTTATTAAACTCAGTTATGTTATTTTCCACTATTTTACTACTCAACCATTTTTACTTCGTTTTGAGACTTAAGTGATATTTTAAATAATGTTTTGGGCTGAGAAATACTGTTTTACTAATGCCCGAGGGGCTTGTGAGTATTTTTGACTGAGTAAGGCCGATAGACTAGTTGTGAGAAAACACTGATACTGATTTGAGGCCGAGGGCCTGAGATATGTACGCCACGAGGTGGCTTGTGGATACTGTTTATAAGGCCGAGGGCCTGAGATATATACGCCATGAGGTGGCTTGACTGATATAAGGCCGAGAGCCTAGATTTGATGCCACAAAATGGCTTGATATTGTGCTTGGGCCGTAAAGGGTCCCTCCCGGAGTCTGTACACCCCTAGTGAGCACGGGTATCCATTGTGATGTGAGATTGAGCCCGAGCCTGATATTGTTCTGAGATTGAGCTCGAGGGGTAGAATTGATGCTATTGTGCCCAAGGGGCGAACCTTATGTGCTTATCTTTTCTTATTTTCCTGCCATTTACCTGTTTAAATTGTGTATTTGTGACCGAGGGGCGGATTTCTGTGCTCTGCACTAATTGTTTTGCATTCATTTGCATAACTATTGAAAAAGTCATTTTCAAAGAAGTTCAAACTGAGCTAAGATGTTTTAAGAGATTTTGCAGCTTCACTGCTTTCTTACTGGATTTGAACTGTTTCTATGCAACATCCTGATATGCTTTATGTGATTTCTTACCATTCAGACTTTAGTTATGATTATTAATCACTGAGTTGGAGTACTCACTTTACTCCCTGCGCCTTGTGTGCAGATTCAGGTATTTATACACCCGGTAGCGGGTTTTGGTTGATCGGAGGCAGAGTCATCGGAGTTTAGCAAGGTGGCTGCCGACGTTCGCAGCACTGCTTCTCTCTCTCTTTATTCATTAGTCTATATTTGTACACTTCAGACTTTCAGTTGTATTTATACCTTAGTAGATGCTCGTGACTTGTGACACCTCGGTTAGGGCTGTGTCGGGTTGAACTTTCCGTATTTGTTATCGATACTTCCGCTATTTAGGGTCTTGTCTTCACGAGAAGTGCCATCACGACCGGGTTCGAGGTTAGGGTCGTGACAAGTTGGTATCAGAGCCTAGATTACATAGGTCTCACGAGTCATGAGCAGGTTTAGTAGAGTCTCGCGGATCGGTACGGAGACGTCTGTATTTATCCTCGAGAGGCTACAGAACCTTTAGGAAAACTTCACATTCTTGAAATCTAATCGTGTGTCCTTGATTCGGCTTGAAAAGTAACTCCTGAATTCCTTCCACGCATTTGTATGCGCGCATGAGCGCTCAGTATCAGATGTGCCTCGATGGCTTGTGATTCCCTAATCGAGAGGCAAGATGTGATCTCTGTGAGTTGATGTTGGACTAGTCTGGAGGACTTGAGGCCGGATCTTTGCCTATAGCTTGAGCACCGAGGTACTGATTGTGTGAGCAAGTATTTTTGAATGTATATGTTCGGTATTGTCCCTATTAGTGGAAGTGACGGTTGGATAACTATGTGATGAGTATGTTGGTACTGCGAGATGTACCTATATGATTTGGAGGCGACGAGAAAGGTCCGCTAGAGGATAGAAGAACTATTAGGTGCTTGAATTCCATCTTGATTCAAGGTATAGCCCCGAGTTATGGGCGTGTAAAGGATCTTTTCATGTTTCCCAGTTGTGAGTGAAGTAAATTTCATGTTGCGGTATGAGTTTAGACTTAGGAAGACTAAGTGACTGCGTACAGTTTATGATGGTGGAAGGTATACAAAAAAGTTAGTTAGAGGCAAGCAGGTGGGTTGTCTCCTATAAAATGTTCTGAGGTTGTGCGATCCTTATGTGTCTGTTAGAAGATCTCATTTACGAGTGAAAGATATGTATTGCAATTTAAATTGGGTCGCTTAGAGAGTGGGTGTGACTGTTGCGAGAGTGGAATGCGAGATTGCAGAAGAGTTAAAATTCTAGATGATCTGTGTTTTCACAAGCTTATAAAATATTTGAGTTTAATCTCAATATGGTATCATGGCAGCAATAGAGTATAATCGTTATGAGTTATTGAGTGTGTATTGATCTATGGCTTCGAGCCAAGCGGGGGAGTCTGCTATTGATTAGGCGATTGCACGGTTAGGTGCTATGTTGGTTCCAGTTTGGGGCGTGCTGGTGATTCAGTTATTGCTTGAGGAAATTGAGACCGAGGATGGCTCGAGTAAAGGAAAATTTTGACAGAGGTTATATTATGCTTCATAAGGTATGAGAATCACGGAACGTCTTGAGTTGTTGGTAATGGATGCTCGGTGCATAGAGTAGGAAGTGGCTTGGTTGTTCTAAGATGAGGTTACACTCAGCGGTTCGAAGTTCTATTGGGGCATAAGTGGTTCTGTTTGTTTGGTCAGGCTAATCGCAATTTGAATAGAGTGAATAACTCTTGAGAATGGTTCTAATACGTTCAAGATTCTACATGTAAAATGGGGAATTTTAAGGTTGTATATGTGGTTAGAAACTGAGTTTTCATTGGAAAATGTCAAGACTTGTGGTATTTTCTATATTAAATATGGGATTCTATGTATCAATATTAGGAAGGTAAAGGTAACGGATTTAGATTCACAGGAAGTTTTCTTAGAGTAAAGTATTTTGAATGTGGTGCTTTTGGGAATATTCAGCGGCTTATGAGTCTTGGACGGTGTGGTTTTGTGCTTGGGTCTCGCGTGGTGAGTCTGGGTTGAGGAATTGTGGCGTTGTAGCAAGAAGAAGTGTCAAGCTGACAGTAGATCAGAGGGAAACTCGAATAGATAGGATAGTGTGGTAGTAGGCCAGATCGGTATGGTAAGGATATTATTAGTTCCTTGGGTGTTTTCGAGGTAACGAGTCTCTGCAGGTGTTTTGCGGCAATTCTTTAGGGTTTTAGTGACATGTGTAGCTCGGTTGAGTTAGAAGGATTCAGTCCTGATGAGTTAGTGTTGTGCAAAAGGAATTCGGGGAGTTCTAGATGGTTTCCACCACAGTTAGAGAGGTATATTTTTCCTATTGGCGTGAGGAGCATGGGATGTATAGTGGTTATCTTCTAGATGAGATCAATTGGAAGTTCTTGGCTAGTGGAATGCATAGTTGCTTGTGGTTCGGAAGGGATATGAAGTTCTCATGGTTATCCTAGGATGTTACGGGTTATGCGGTATGTGGTGAAGGATTGAGAATCGCGTGTGTAAGGTTGCGGTTCGGTTCTGAAAGGAAGGTCACAACTCTTAGGCGCGGGCAGTTTCAGATAATTAGAGGAACGAGCTTTAGATAATTAGAGAAAGGGTCTTCGGATGATTAAGGAAATGATATTGCTAATTTGGGGTGATTTGACGAGGGCACATGTTTCAAAAAGGGCAATGTGATTAAGTTGATGATACTTTGGTAGTATTGCAACATTTTCTTGTTAGATCGACTGCTGATATCCTAGTTTGCTTGGTGGCACAGAGAAATTCTAGATTATCTCTCGTGGAATGATTGGGTATTTGAGGTGTGGTATGCATTAGGACAGCGGAATTGGGACCAGATATGTTGATTCATGGGCCATATGGAGTTGGAGACGGGAAGTTCTCGTATTCAGGCTATGTGGTGGTTGTGAGTCGTGTGTATTGTCATTGTTTAATGACTATCGGGATTTGGAGACCCGAGCAGAATTTTTGTTGCTTGGTATGTTATATTTTGAGCGTGATATTGGGTTCAGATTGTTTGTCTCCGTGTGGTGTCATTCTGGACTATTGCGCTAAGGCGACGCTGTTGGCTATGCCGAAAATGTCACGGATTGAGTGGCGAGGTTCGACGGATTATGTCCTAGTGGAGTGGTTTTATATTTCGAAGACCCAGCGGATGGCTGAGAAGGATTATTTTTCTTAGTTGGGTTTTCGTGATAGATGTCAGTGCAGAGGCTCCTACCATTGATTTAGTTCCGGTGGTGAGGGACTTTTTGGATATGTTTTTTATGTCCGGGCATGTCGTTGGGCAAGGTTGTTGATTTTGGTATTGATTTGATGTCGGGCATCGTATCGTATGGCACCAGTAGAGTTAAAGGAGTTGAAGAGCAGCTCCAGTATTTTTGTGATAAGGAGTTCGTTGGCAGGCCAATGTGGATGCGTGTTCTAATTTGAGCCGGTTTGGTTGGCTCTAAATTGTACTGTTGAGGGGTGTGTTGATTCGATTATTATTGAGCTTATTAGTAATCTAGGGATATCCATGAGTTACTTTTATATGTTGCGAGATGTTATGATTTGTTGGTTGTGGGCACATATGGTGCGGTTCTATTGGGGTTTCATAGTGGAAGTCGAGGGGGAAGAGTGATTGGGTATTGTTCGGTGAATGTCGTATTGGTTATGTCCTTTCGGGTTATTGTGGTGTATGTTATTTGCTTCACCGTGGGTATGATGATTTGTTTTGTTTCCAGACAACGAATTGTGCGTGGTTGTCGATTTCGAGCATAGTGACTTAAGGTGGTTCATGTGGAGCAGTGTTGGATAGGATCGCACATCGCAACGAAGTTATGTGGAGCTATGACCCTGCGGGTTAGATTCATGTGTTATGTTCCTATGATGTGTGATGGGTTCTTAGCCTTGTGTTGTGGTGGTACTGGTGAACTTGAGTTACAGCTCTTTCATTTGAGTCATTTTCATAATTTGACTATGTTAGGACTGTTGCGTATTGGTGCGTGTATTGTGAAAGTTGTGGCTTAGGCCTGTATAGATGTGTCATGTCACAAGAGTAATGTGTTGGATTAGAGGAGATCATTGGGGATCATTAATAAATACGAACGGATGCGATTTCAGCATATTGGAAGGATAGTATCGAGCTTCGGTTCGGAAATTTGTTGTGGTATTTGCCAAGGAAGAAGTGGTTTCATGAATGGTTGATCTGGGAAATGGTTATGCCTTACCGCGTGTCTTAGTGATCATTGGCAGCATATGAAAGTGTTGGAATGAGACTTTACTTGATAAGAGCTTTTCTATCGGTATGTGGATGTTGTGTGCAACTAATGTGGTTAGAAGTTATCACTACAAGTGTTGAGTTATGTGGTATATCATGGGATTGCACCGGAGATAGCATATATGGTTTGTTACAGCTTGTTCGGACTTATTCACAGTATAAATGTGAGATTCTGATCGTGTTGATGATTTTAGAAGAGGAAATGTGGTTCTATGGTTTATGGACTAGGATGGATTGTGAAATTTCAGTTATATTGTGTTATCGAACCTATGTGAGATAGGGTGACGTGGGATCACCCCCGGGTATGTGCGTGGTGAGGTTATTCAGCAATTGGTTGGCTTTTGGAACAACTCTGGGCACGTTTGAGGACGAACATATGTTTAAGTGGGGGAGGATATAACGATCCGACAAGTCGTTATGAGCTTTTGCATTTCGCTCGCCAGTTCTCGAGCATGACTTGCCCTGTGTGATGCAATATGACTTATGTAAATCATTGGTTTTGGTTTTCAGGATAATCGAAATAAACTTGGAAGAACAGTTCCCAGTTTGGAAGCTTGAAATTTGAAAGGTTTGACCAATATTTGACTTATTTGTATATGATCTCCGATTGGATTTTTTATGATTTGGTTAGCTCTGTTAGGTGATTTGGGACTTAGGAGCGTGATCGGAATGCATTTTCAAAGTTTGTGGAAGGTTTAGGCTTGAATTGACGAAATTGAGATTTCAGCGCTTTCCGGTTGATAGGCGAGATTTTGATATAGGGGTTGCAGTAGTTTTGTTGTGTCATTTGGGATGTGTGTGCAAAATTTCAAGTCATTCGGACGAGATTTGATAGACTTTTTGATCGAAAGCATAATTTAAGAGTTCTTAGAGTTCTTAGGCTTGAATCCTATGTTAAATTGGTGATTGATGTTGTTGTGAGTGTTCCAAAGTTTTGAACAAGTTTGAACGATGTCATGGGATGTGTCGGTACAATTGGTTTGAAGTTCCGGGAGTTCCGGGTAGGTTCCGGGATGTTTTAGGCCGAAAATCATAGCTGTAGCAGGTCTAGAAGGGTTGCAGGCCTCGGAACCCACCCGCGCGGTCCGCACAAAAAGAAGTGTGGCCGTGGTATGTGCTGTGCAGACCGCACAAAATGAAGTGCGGCCGCAGTAGGTGCTGTGCGGACCGCACAAAATGCTGTGCGGCCGCGGTACGGAACGCTCCACTGGTCCTACTTCAGAAGCTCATATCTTTTGATCTACAAGGAATTTTGAGATTATTCAAAAATAAAAGTTGTAGTCCTCCGTGTCTAGTTTCTAGAAAGGTAAAGATATCGCAATTTAGACATCTTTAGCGAAGGTAATGGCCAAAATACTAAAGTATGTCACTGCAGAGGAAAGCATGTGTGGCCGCGGTCGTTTTTGTGCGGACTGCACTGGTTTTGTGCGGACCGCGGTCGATTTTGTGCGGTCCACGGAGGTGGAAATCTGTGGGGTACTCTTTAAATACGAGGTTTTGGGTTTTATTTGATATTTTGACCTAGAGATCTCGGATTTTTGCGATTTTTCGAATGTTTTTCAAGAAATTCATCGGGGTAAGTGATTCTAACTCAGATTTGGCTAGAGCACATGAATCTATCATTGAATTCATCATTTAATTTGTGATTTGGGATGGAATTTGAGAAGAAAATTGTGAAATATTTCAAAAATAAAAATTAATGATTTGAAGGACCAAAATGGTACCGGAATTGGATAATTTTGGTATGGTTAGACTTGTGAAGGTGTGAGGATTCTAAAAATGTAAATTTTACCCGATTCCGAGACGTGGGCTCGAGGCTTGGGTTTTGATAATTTCGGGAATCGTGCCCTTTGTTGATTGTTTTTGCTTGGGCTTCGTTCCCTTAGCATATTGTGACGTATTCGTTCTGATTTTGGATAGATTCGACGCGCGTGGAAGCTGATTCGAGGGGCAAAGGCATCGGGAGTTAGAGATTTAGCCGGTTCGAGGTGAGTAATAATTGTAAATGATGCTCTGAGCGTTTGAAACTCCGGATTCACATCGTAGTGCTATATTGAGGTGAGGCACACGTTTGATGACGAGCGTGGGGTCGTGTACTATTGGGGATTGTGACTTGGTCCGTCCCGACTGATGATTTTACCGCGTATCTGACTGAAACTTATATGTTATCATCATGATTTGGGTTGATTGCCATATTTGGGCTTCGTACCAATTATTTGAACCCTTCAGGGATTTTTATTACTATTTCCTCACTGTTTTAACTTATTAATTGAACTCAGTCATGTTATTTTCCACTGTTTTACTACTCGGCCATTTTTACTCCGTTTTGAGACTTAAATGATATTTTAAATGATGTTTTGGGCTGAGAAATACTGTTTTACTAATACCCGAGGGGCTTGTGAGTATTTTTGACTGAGTAAGGTTGAGGGCCTAGTTGTGAGGAAACACTGGTACTGATTTGAGGCCAAGGGCATGGGATATGTACGCCACGAGGTGGCTTGTTGATACTGTTTATGAGGTCGAGGGCCTGAGATATATATGCCACGAGGTGGCTTGACTGATATGAGGCCGAGAGCCTAGATTTGATGCCACGAGATGGCTTGATATTGTGCTTAGGCCGTAAGGGACCCCTCCCAGAGTCTGTACACCCCCAGTGAGCACGGATACCCATTGTGATGTGAGATTGAGCCCGAAGGGCTGGTATTGTTCTGAGATTGAGCCCGAGGGGCTGGTACTGTTCTGAGATATTGCCCGAGGGGAGAAATTGATGACATTGTGCTCGAGGGGCGAACCTTATGTGCTTATCTTTTCTTATTTGCCTGCCATTTACCTGTTTAAATTGTATTTGTGCCCGAGGGGCGGATTTCTGTGCTCATCTGCACTAATTGTTTTGCATTCATTTGCATAACTATTGAAAAAGTCATTTTCAAAGAAGTTCAAACTGAGCTAAGATGTTTTAAGAGATTTTACAACTTCACTGCTTTCTTACTGGATTTGAACTACTTCTATACAACATCCTGATATGCTTTACGTGATTTCTTACCATTCAGACTTTAGTTATGATTATTACTCACTGAGTTGAAGTACTCACTTTACTCCATGTACCTTGTGTGCAGATTCAGGTATTTATACACCCGGTAGTGGGTTTTGGTTGATCGGAGGTAGAGTCATCGGAGTTTAGCAAGGTGGCTGCCGGCGTTTGCAGCACTGCTTCTCTCTCTCTCTCTCTTTATTCATTAGTCTATATTTGTACACTTCAGACTTTCAGTTGTATTTATACCTTAGTAGATGCTCATGACTTGTGACACCCCGGTTAGGGCTGTGTCGGGTTGAACTTTCCGCATTTGTTATCGATACTTCCGCTATTTAGTATTGTTTAAATCATGTTTAGACTATTTTCATGTTGATTAACTGCTTTAAAAGTTGATTTGGGTTAAACTAGCTGGCTTTGTCTTCACGAGAGGCGCCATCACGACCGGGTTCGGGGTTAGGGTCGTGACACTTTCCCATATTGATGGGAGACCAAGTACCAATATCAACTTGATGGTTGATTTGGATGGACAACATTTCCATGCAAAGGATAAAAATATAAGGAGATAAGGGGTCTCCCTGTCTAATACCTCTAATAGGAGAGAAGAAACCACTCTTGCTACCATTAACTAAGACTGCTATTTTGCTAGTTGTGATACAAGATAATTAAGGAAGAGATTTTTAGAGGGAAATTAAAATGACGAAGGGTTCTATAAATAAAAGATCATTCTAATCGGTCAAAAGCCTTTTCTAGGTCTATTTTCATAACTAAGTTAGCATTTGTTCCTTTTTGTTTGTGCATTTTAAGCATTAGTTCCTGAATAATAATAGCATTATCACTAGTACGTCTACCCTTGATGAAGCTAGCTTGGTAAGGGCAAATTAAATTCTCTATAAAGGGTTTTAGTCTATTGGTTATGGTTTTTGAAATAATTTTATAAATTATGTTACATAGCCTAATATGTCGGAAATTTTTCAAATTATTTGCGTTGGGAATTTTTGGGATAAGGCAGAGGTAAGTTTTATTTATCCCCTCTAGTAGTTTGCCTGATTCAAATGCTTGGTGGCAAAGATTTGTGATAGAGGCTTTTAGTTGTTGCCAATATTTTTGGAAGAAGAACGGGTGAAGACCATCTGGACCGGGTGATTTAAAATGTTTAAAATTGAAAATTACTTTTTTGAGTTCTGACTGGGACAAAGGATTGTCTAAGGAAGATAAGTTACAAATTTTGTAACTAGGGGGGTCATTCTTAATAGCTGACCAAGAGGAATATATGTGTTTAGTAGTGAAAATTTGCTCAAAATAGTAGAGGGTGTGGTCCATGATTTTTTGTGATTCATCTATCCAGTTACCCTCAATATCTTTGAAAAATACAATCTTATTAATTCTTCTATTATTTGCGGCATAAATGTGGAAGAATTTTGAGTTCATATCTCCTTCATTGAGCCAGCTTATTCTAGAACGTAATTTCCAAAAGTCTTCTTCAATTTTTAAGATATTATAATAGTCAGACTTGAGGGTAATTTCTAGATTATTAAGGAAGGTGCTTAAACCATAGGAGCTAGACTTTTGTATTCCCTTTAATCATGTCAGATTTTTTTTCTTTTTCCTAAAAAGGTCTCCAAAGGTTGTATTTTTTCATTCAATAATACGATTCTTAAAATTATTGGAGGCTACAACAAAGTTGGAATCAAGCCAGCACTCCTTTACCATATTACCAAATAGGGGTGGCCACACCAATAAGATTCTAGTCTGAAGGGTTTTGGAAGGGTGTTTGTCTGTTTTGGAATTAATTCTAGAAGAATAGGATTGTGATTCGAATAGGTTTTTGGCAAGTGAATTACAGATGCTTTGGGGAATATCTTTACCCATTCTTCATTAGCTAGTACTTTATCTAATCTTTCTATAATACGGTTATTGTTTATTTTATTGTGACTTGACCATGTATATTTACAACCTTTAAAGCCTAGGTCCATTAGCTTACAATAATTAATCCTATTCTATAATTTGGCAGCCCTTCTTTTATTTATAGGGTTACCCCCTAGTTTATCATCTGCTACTAGAACATCATTGAAATCCTCGCGCAATGGCCAAACACCTTTATAATTATCAAAAATGTTAGTAATATTATCCCACATGTTATTTCTGTTTGAAATCTTTGTACTAGCATAAATAGATGTAAATAACCAAGATTGTTGAGAAGAGAATACCTCAAGCAGTGCATGAATTTCATTGTTTCTTTTGACAAAATTATTGACATGCACCATGTTAGTATCTCACATCACAGCCATACCACCTGATTGTCTCTCTGCTGGGACCTCTATCATATTCGAAAAACCAAATTCATTCATGAGACTATCATGGTTTGTCATCCTTGTTTCAAGTAAGGTGACCATGCAAGGATGGTGAGTGGCTATAAATTTGTGAAAATTTCTCCTAAACTTTGCATTATTTCCTCCTCTAATATTCCAGATAATAATACTTTTAGCACGATTCATTAGGAGATGAGGGTGATGTGGGGGACCATTGGACTGAATTCCTTGTGGGAATACTGGGTTCCTCCTTAACGAGGGAACTAGTGTCACGACCCAAAATCCACTAAGGGTCATGATGGCACCGGACATACTGTCTGGCAAGCCAACACCAAGAAGTTAATTAAATTCTCATTTTAGTATTTGTTGAAATTATTATTTTTATACATTAAATAATAAATAATGAAATTCACAGAAATAAATATGAAGTCTTTAACAAACTTAATATTGAATAATCCCATAATCATCCCAGAACCTAGTGTCACAAGTGCATGAGCTATCTCTAGGAAACAATGTAATACAATAACCGTCCGGAATACAAATTCGATAGAAAGTAAATACAGTAATACGAAAGAGACTCTGCTTGCTGCAAGTCGTCTCAAGAAGCGCAGCTCATCTAATCTCCATATCAACCATGCTGCTATGCCCACTAGGGCACTAGAGATACATGTGCATGTGCAACAAAAATACACAGCAAGTGTAGCATGTGTACAAAAATAATGTGTACTCAGTAAGTATCCCATCTAATCTCGAAGAAGAAGAGACGAGAGGTCGACTTTGACACTTACTAAGGGTCCAATAATAATAATACCAATAATATGTATTATCGGGGATTCTCCTAAAAATGACTTTAACTCAATAGCATGAGACAAGTAAACAATTCTTTTATTAATAGGAAATTTCCAAATTTGTTTTCGTCATTTATACATTTATCTCAGGACAAAGAGACTATCATCATTTATAGATTTGAAAGTCAAGCAAACCATGTCGAGGTCGTACGGCCCCATCCAACATCATTTATAACCTACCGAGGCATTCGGCCCGTTCCACAATAGATAAACACATTCAAGCAGTCATTCAAGAATTCATCAAGGAGCAATTATTCAAGAAAAGGTAATTTCTCTTTTAAAAAATCAAGAAACGATGTCTAGTCATTTACAAATTCATTTATACGTTCGATATGTTTTAAGCATTTTAAATTGTCAACAAGATTGCAAATATTACAAGTAAAGCATGCTTTTGGGTCCTAGACTACCCGGACCTAAGCATAATAGCAGCTACGCACGGACTCTCGTCACCTCGTGCGTATGTAGCCCCCACTAATAGAAGCACATATCCAATTAATTCACCTATGGGGACAATTCCCTCTTACAAGGTTAGAAAGGAGACTCGTCTCGCTCCGAAACTCCATAAACGACTCCCAAGCCCTTCCGACGACTCAAAACGATGCCTAGCGCTCAAAAATTAGTCAATAAAGGTGCAAACCCATAAATATATACTCTAATACTCTTTTAAAATCCAATTTATAACAATTCTCAACTCCGCTCGAAAAGTCGATAAAATCATCCTCGGGCCCACATGCCCAGATTCCAAAAAATTTCGAAGATAAAATTTACCCATAATACCACGAACTCAAACATATAATCTATTTCCAATTCCATGCCCAAATTCGTGGTCAAAATCCAAAAATACCAATTTGTAGGTTTTTCTTCAAAATCCCAAATTTTCCTTTAGATTCTCATGAATTTTGATGTTAAATCTAAAAGGTATAATCACAAAACATAGTTGAAAATTAATTAGAGGCACTTACCCAATGATTTGGTACGAAAATCCTCTCTCAAAATCACCCACTCTTGGACTAGGGTTCAAAATATGATAAAATAAAGCAAAAACCTAAGTTACACAACTGAAAACAAGTTGCAGATGTCGCATTTGCGATCCAGGGTTTGCAATTGCGAACCCTCGCAAAAAAAAAGAAATCCTTCGCAATTGTGAACAAGGAAGGGCTGGAAAAAGTTTGCAATTGCGATAGAGATGTTCGCAATTGCGCCACACCAGAAACCAGCAGTTTTCCCGACACAGAAATGAGCATAACTTCCTTATACGATGTTCAAATTCGACGATTCTTTTTTATATGTCTTCGTAATTACGATACGGACCTAATGGTTCAATAAAAACTGAATCTGGATCTCATTTTCTTAATATGGTACCATTTATACCCAAAGAAATGACGTTGAAACATCAAATAAGAGCGCGATACAACCCGAAACACCCCCCCCCCCCGGGACCCCGTCCAATCATACCGACCCGCTACACAACATAACACGAACCTTCTCGAGGTCTCGAATCTCCAAATAACATTGAAACTACTAATTTCGCATCGATTCAAGCCTAATGAACCATTGAACTTCTAGCTTCCACATCTGATGCTGAAACCTATCAAATCACATTTGACATTTCGGACCTATTCCAACTTCTAGAAATGGAATCTGACCCCGATATCAAAAAGTCCACTTTTGGTCAAACTTCCCAAAAACCTTCAAATTTCTAACTTTCGCCAAATGACCCCAAAATGACCTACGGACCTCCAAATTCACTTCCAATCGCGCTCTCAATACCAGAATCACCATACAGAGCTATTCCCAAACTCAGAATCCCAAACAGACATTGATAACACTAAAAGGCACTTTAACCTAAACTTATGAAATTATTCTAAAATGCTAACTTCCACAATAGGCGCCGAAATGCTCTCGGGCCGTCCAAAACTCGATTCGGACATACGCCCAAGTCCAAAATTACCATACGAACCTGCTGGAACCTCCAAATCCCAATTTCAAGGTCGTTTACTCAAAAATCCAATCTTAGTCAATTCTTTCAACTTAAAGCTCCCGAAATGAGAATTCTCTTTCAAAATCAACTCCGAGCTTCCCGGAATTCAATTAAGACCATGCGTACAAGTCATAATACCTGAAGTGAAGCTGCTCATGACCTAAAATTGCCAAACGACGTGCTAGAGGTCAAAATGATCGGCCGGGTCATTACAACTAGTATTATGGCTAATTTCCCTATAGTGGGGTCTTGGGGTGGCCTCATGTCCATTGTGCATTTGAATAGTGAAGGTGGACATGCTAGAATAAGACTTTTCTCTGCCTCTTCTCGAATAGATACACATTTACTTCATCTAGGTTTGA
Source organism: Nicotiana sylvestris (assembly GCF_000393655.2). Classification (NCBI taxonomy): domain Eukaryota; kingdom Viridiplantae; phylum Streptophyta; class Magnoliopsida; order Solanales; family Solanaceae; genus Nicotiana; species Nicotiana sylvestris. Next base: position 36,222,265 of record NC_091065.1, read on the forward strand.
AGACTCTACCATTAATTCCCCTATAAGATCTATCTCCCCCTCCATCCCTTCCTGCTCTTGATTTCCTATATCTTGTGGCATATGGGGTTGTGGGACCTGTTGGTCCATTAGACCTGGGTTAATTGGCAATTCTTGTTGCATGGGATTTTGAGGAAGCTCCCAGGGCATCAAGATTGGATTTAGGGTTGTCAACTCTTGAGGAGGGAAGAAGGGATGCTCTAGACCCATGTTTTGAGTGAGATAAGGATTTTGAGAGAAGTGATGGGGCATGTGTCACACCTCCTTTTTGCGCGCCCGCCCCGAAGGGTAAATGCGCGAGAGAGTTTTTCCAATTTAAGTGACAATATTCGAAATGAGATTATTTATTTAATTCAGAGTCGCCACTTGGGAAAGGTTTGGCTTTTGGTGTCCCAAGTCACTAGTTTATCTTGAATCCAAATTCGAGGAAAATATTCGACTTTCCAAATGAAGTCTGCGAACCAGAAACTAAGTAAGGAATTCTGTTGACCCGAGGGAAGGTGTTAGGCACCCCCGAATCCCGTGGTTCTAGCACGGTCGCTTAAATTGTTATAATGGTTAAATATCTGATTTTTAATACATGTCATGACTTGTGTGCTTTTATTAAATTTAAACCGCTTGTATTATCATTTGTCTTTTATGGAATTGCAACGTCATGAAAATGCGTTTCGGACCACGTCGCAATCAATGCGCCCGTGGTTATTAATACATTCCGACTCCGTTGAGATTTGGATTTGTGTCACATAAATACACACCCGAATTTAAGAATGTAATTTAATTAAATCGCGCCTAAAGAGTCTAACGCGTTATTATCTTTGTGGAAGGCAGTGAAATTCGCTAAACGGCCCATCCCAAATTCTAAGTATTTATTATGACCAATTATTGAGGGCCCCGCAATTTGCATTTTTATTTGGCGAGACTCGTCTCATTATCAAAAAGGATTGACCTATAGTGACTATGTTTTCTATTTCGTTCGTCTCTATAATGAAAGAACAAGAGTTCTAACTTATTTGCATGCTCCCGAGTTATTATAGTTGAATTCCGAAAGTTAATCGTTAATTCTGAAAACGATACAAAAAGAGCAGTTGATTAACAATTATGGGCTCAGGTCCGACGTATAAGGGGTAAAACTGGGCCTGTGCCATCCTCTTTTAGATTTCAGGCTTGGCTGAATGACTCTACATATGTTCGACCTTTAAGAATCCGAAATGAAAGTGGTAGCTAAATGAAACCTATTTTTATGGATTCAGATGAACAAATTGTTAACTAAAATAGTTTGAACTATTAAGTAATCGTCTAAAGCCTGATACATATTTGGAACATGTTGTTTAATCGACCAAATTGAACTAGCAGGATGCTACAATTAACTATCAGTCCATTTAACTGAAAACCTACGGGCAAATAGTTTACGACTTGAACTGCTGTAGGACAAAGCCCATGTTATACATAAACGACCACCAACTGATTCTAGTTCATGCAACTAGCCAACATACATAAAAATGAGATTCAATGTGTAAACAGAGTTTGCATAGGCAGTGCATAGAATGTTTAAATGCAGACAATACAAAACTACACTAAACTATAGCTACAAATCTTTCTCATTTCTCTCATTTATGCTTCGAGTAGCTTACAAAATGTACCAGTGTATTCAGTTTGTGTACCTGGTATTTGGAAAAGCAAAAAAAGGAGATGAAGATCAGTGGAAGCAGCAGTAGATGTTCAGCAGACAACTATAGTCAACAGCAGCAGTAGCACCAAGACAGAATAAACTCCAGTGAACAAATAGAAATAAACCAATGAACACAATACCAATATCCAAACCAAAAGACTCCAGAGGCTTAGTTGAAAATAGGCAGAAATAGGTGGATTCGCAATAACAGTGGAACAAAAGTTTCTGATTTTCAGACACTCAAGGAAAGAAACCTAAGTTTCAATAGAATAGAGCAGTTAATGCTGATTTCAAACAGAAAAAGTGAAGAAAAGCAGAATTTTCAGCTCAGTACAATTTGAACCACCTGTTAATACTGTTCGATTCTAATCATTTGCTACTGATTGTATATGTTGTAATTCGCGTAGTCTATTCGATATATGTCGTCGATTAGTTTAAGTTTGGAATGGTAGTAATATGACTCATGCTGTTTAATTTTGTTTACTGAGGCATTGTTTGAATCAGCTGAGAATTGATTATAACTATTTGTAGTTTGTTAGTTGAATCAAAATCATCTAAGGATTGGTTATAGCTGCAGTTTTAATATAGATTCAGAGTTTAGTTTGAATTGATATAAAATTGCTGGCATGTTTACTCATTTTAGATCTTGGACAGCATGTGCATTGTAGTTTTTAATGAATTAAAGTAAAATGGACAGCATGTGCTGTCAGGACATACTCATGTTGCCCATACTTGCTTAATTTAATAAAGGATAAACCTTTGTAATAATGAAAAGAGGGCTGTCAGGGGGAATCTCATGGGGAATACTTTTCTTTTGCGTTTTTGAGTGGAAAAACAGAAGGGTCACATGGGAAGGATTCAGTATTTTTATTGGACTAGTTGCTCTAAGAGCTGGAGGGGGGAAAGTCTGTGTATGGCTATAAAGGGGGAAGGGGTTTTAGAAGAACAGGGGGCAGAACCCAAAAAAGAAAAGGGGAGGGACTGATAGATTGAAGGAAGAGTAGACTAAAAGGGAGCTGAGTGTAGACTGAAAAGAAAAGGAGGGTGAGGACTAAAAGAGAGTTTAGAAACGAAGAATTGCCCTAGAACTAATTAATCGATTAGACTAAATCCAATCGATTATATAGTTTGAACACATACACTCATCAATGGACAGAGAAAAAATCGACCAAATAACAGGTCCGGGCGAGGTGGACAGAATAGTCGACACAAAATGAAAACAACTCAAACTGACATTTAAACACGTAAACAGACATCAAACAGACAACAACATGGGACTAACAAGGAAAAGAAATTACCTTAAGAAATTGAAAGTTAGACGAACCCGTCTTGGACTCTGAATCGGACCTCTTTTGGGGTTGAACAGACTTTAATCAAAGTGTTCTCAACTGAGAACACCTCGATTAAGGTCTATTAAAACCCCAACCCTTCGTTTAGTTGGACAAAACCCAGGTTCTGGATTTCTAGGGTTCTTGGGGGGTTGATTTGGGGTCCGAGCTTTTCTGGTTAGATTCAAACCAAACCAAACCTGGTTTGGTCACAAGGGAGGTTAGGGGAGTAACTGGTATGGATTTGGGGTGGTTTGGCATAGGTTGGGGTTTGGCTCGAATCTTCAAATAAAGATTCGAGACGATGGGGGAAGATTTGAGACCAACGATTTGCAGATCCGTGTCCAGGGGGTCGAGGTGCACTAGGGGTGTTAATCTGGTGGTCACCGACATTGTTGTCGCCGGGTTTATGGTGAGGGAACGGAAGGGTGACGCTAGGGTTCTTGAGGGTGTTTGGGAAAGAGACGATGATGAGGGAGGGGGTCTGGCTTAGGGAGGCGTGGGGGTAAGGGATTGGGGTTATATAGTTAGGGGGAAATTTGATCTAGGCCGTTAGATCATTCAAAATCAATGGCCTGGATCAATCAACTTAATGGAAACGACGCCGTATGGGAGACCGGTGGGTCTCTGGGTGAGACGGGTCGGGTTAAAACGTGGGTATGGAGATGTGATCTTGGTCGTTGGTCAATCTGAGATCAACGGCCCAGATCAAGTATGATCAAAACGACGCCGTTTGGACGTTCTCTGAGGTTGGCTGATCTGGACCGGGCAAAACAGTGCTTTGGGCTTGATTTTAGGTCCAATTCAAATGGCCCAATTCCGATTTTGTCCAATTTAACTCATTTCTTTTCTTTTCCTATTTCTAATTAACATCCGAATTTACAAAAAATCCTAAAAATAAATTATAAAAAATATAAAAATTAAAATTATATCACAAGACATTAATTGATTTTTTAGTAATAATTAACACACAATATCATATATTAATTAAACAAAAATCAACCTTTAAACAATAGAATGACAAAATTACCAAAGATAATATTTTTGTGATTTTTTATTCATTCAAAACCAAATACGATTTAATTAATTCCTAATAGTAGAACAAGATCCTAAATTTACCCGCGACATATATTTTTTGTATTTTTAATTGATAAAACTAAACAATCACAGACAAGAACTACAAATAATTACCAAAAATGCCACGCAAATTCCAAAAATTGTACAACAAGACAATTTGTTTTATTTTTCGATTTCTTTTGGAGTAATTGTCGTGTAAACAAAAATCACGTGCTCACAACTGCCCCTCTTTGTTCGAAAACACGAAGGGTTTTCGTGCAAAGATGAAGTGAGCGGATACGAGCGATTTTTGTCTGTTTGACTACTCCGTGTGAAGCACATTTTTGAAAGATTTGACCGAATCTTTGCTTCAAAGATTTCCTACATATCCTGGGCTAAACAGGAATCAGGTCAATGTAGTTCGGGAAATTTTGGTAGCTGGGACTACCATGGGATTTCAATGCTTGCTGTTATTGCTGCTGCTGTTGCCGCTACTGCTTTACCAACCTCCTTATTACAACCAAAGAAAAATTGAAACTGAACTAACTACTTATGCCTGTCAACCGCTAGTTACAAGATTCCTATCTATAATTCTTTCGCAACTTGATCTTGGGTCTTAGCTGATTCTGCTTGTAGACTCCGATCCGAATCTTGATGCTCGCAAGTTGTAGGCGCTTGTTCATTTCTGCAGCATTGAGTGAGACGGGATTGACGGAGCTCGGGAATTTAATCAAATTTTGAGCAACCCGCAATTTAATCTGGGAACATCTTCTTTTTGTTCTTTTCTTCCTTTCTTTATTCTGGATTGAGAATCACTCCGTAGGTCATCTCGATCCATGCGCCTCGAGGTCAAACCTGCTGAGACAAACAAAACAAACGAACGAAATTTTCTGCCCCAGTTTCACTAGGAAACTTTCGTGAGTTAATTGCCATAAAAATCTACAGAATTGATGAGGGGATTGGAAACCTCAAGTCTAAAATACACAACTCAGGGATTGGAGCCCTAATGTTTTCAAAAGGTAAAAAATGCTCAATTCAGGGGTTGGAGTCCTAATATTGGCTAAAAGGGAAAACCGCTCGACTCAGGGATTGGAGCCCTAATGTCGGCTAACAGAAAATTGCTCAACTCGGGGATTGGAGCCCTAATGTCGGCTAAAGGAAAATTTCTCAACTCACGGATTGGAGCCCTAATGTCAGCTAAAAGAAGAATCGCTCAACTCAGGGATTGGAGCCCTAATGTCGGCTAAAAGGAAATCGCTCAACCCAGGGATTGGAGCCCTAATGTCGGCTAAAGGAAAATCGCTCAACTCAGGGATTGGAGCCCTAATGTCGGCTGAAAGAAAATCACTCAACTCAGGGATTGGAGCCTTAGTGTCGGCTAAAAGAGAATCGCTCAACTCAGGGATTGGAGCCCTAATGTCGGCTAAAGGAAAATCGCTCAACTCAGGAATTGGAGCCCTAATGTCGGCTAAAGAAAAATCGCTCAACTCAGGGATTGGAGCCCTAATGTCGGCTAAAAGAAAATCGCTCAACTCAGGGATTGGAGCCCAAATGTCGGCTAAAGGAAAATAGCTCAACTCAGGGATTGGAGCCCTAATGTCGGTTAAAGGAAAATCGCTCAACTCAGGGATTGGAGCCTTAATGTCGGCTAAAAGAAAATCGCTCAACTCAAGAATTGGAGCCCTAATGTCGGCTAAAAGAAAATCACTCAACTCAGGGATTGGAGCCCTAATGTCGGCTAAAAGGAGAATTGCTCAACTCAGGGATTGGAGCCCTAATGTCTGCTAAAAGAAAAATCGCTCAACTCAGGGATTGGAGCCCTAATGTTGGCTAAAGGAAATCGCTCAACTCATGGATTGGAGCCCTAATGTCGGCTAAAGGAAAATCGCTCAACTCAGGGATTGGAGCCCTAATGTCGGCTAAAGGAAAATTCGCTCAACTCAGGGATTGGAGCCCTAATGTCGGCTAAAGAAAACCGCTCAACTCAGGAATTGGAGCCCTAATGTTGGCTAAAGAAAAATGGTCAACTCAGGGGTTGGAGCCCTAATGTCGGCTAAAAGGAAATTGCTCAACTCAAGGATTGGAGCCCTAATGTTGGCTAAAGAAAAATGCTCAACTCGGGGATTGGAGCCCTAATGTCGGGTAAAAGAAAATTGCTCAATTCAGGGATTGGAGCCCTAATGTCGGCTAAGGAAAATCTCTCAACTCAGGGATTGGAGCCCTAATGTCGGCTAAAGGAAAATTCGCTCAACTCAGGGATTGGAGCCTAATGCCGGCTAAAGGAAAATTGCTCAACTCAGGGATTAGAGCCCTAATGTCGGCTAAAAGAAAATCGCTCAACTTAGGGATTGGAGCCCTAATGTTGGCTAAAGGAAATCGTTCAACTCAGGGATTGGAGCCCTAATGTTGGCTAAAGAAAAATGCTCAACTCAGGGATTGGAGCCCTAATGTCGGCTAAAATGAAATCGCTCAACTCAGGGATTGGAGCCCTAATGTCGGCTAACAGGTGAAGGATTGATTTTGGGGCTTCTAAACTAAACCCCCTTTTTGAATCTTCTTTTTAGTTCTCTTTTCGTTTTTTTTGTTTGTTTTTTTTTTTGTTTTTTTATTATTATTTTATTATATTTTTTTTCATTTTTTGTTTAGTAAAATGCAGGAGAGAAATTGGGGAAACTTCCCTTTTGGATTGATTCCTTGTTGCAAAGTTGTTTCTTGCACTCGCGCATTTCTTTTCCTTTTGGGTAGCACCTGCTTCTTGCACGGTCGCTTTGGATTGCACCTGTTTCAATTTTCCAAACAAAGAACAATCGTCAGTTTGGAAACGGTGGTTGGTTTGGTGGCTTTGATCGTTCCAATTACTTGGTCCCGGCCTCATTTCTGTTGAGAAACTCCACCATTGATTGGATTCATAGGCGACCCCCTTTCAAACTGATCAGACTCGCATTTCCGGATTTTGTGATGATTCGCCCGTGTAAGGCTTTGGTTCTTCCATCCCATTCCGCTTGGGGATTTTTACTGAGGCAGACTCAGTGGGGATTTTTACTGGGGCAGACTCGTTGGGGATTTTTACTGGAGCAGACTCGTTGGGGATATTTTTTTTGTGTGTGTCTTTACTTTGAAGGCAATCAACATCATGATCAGTCGGGATTGGACTGACGCACCACTGAAGCGGGATATTTTCTTCACTTTTTGCTAAACTGAGCTCTGTGAAACTGGTCCTGCCACATTTTCTTTCCAACGCATTTTGGAATTTAGGGTAAAAACTAAAGGGATTCAAGGAAAGGTAAACAAAGAGCGGAGAAACGAATTTAAAAGAGAAGCGTCCCTTTCGGGACAAGAAAGACTTATCTGAGGCACATGCTGACTTTAAATTGACATGACATGCTTTTTGGACTGGATGCCCGACCCTCATGAACTTGCATTTCCTTATGAACCAAAACGGATCTATGTTTCCAAACCAGGGAACCTTGCCAGCACTTTCTGAGATGGAATCATTTTTTCGGCCGACAGCGCCCTTTGCGGGTTTTTGCTAGTCGACCTCTCTCATTTCTCTTCTCATTAATGCCTGATAACACTCTTTGCGAGTTTTTATTAAACAAGCTCTCTCATTTTCGATTTCTCTGCTCCGGTCGCCTCATGGTGCCCGAAGGTTTTCACCGACAAGACTCTCTTATTTTATTTCTCTCAGTTTTAGAATGCGTCAGCTTCCAACAATGATATTCCTTGGTTTCCCCCGCCTTTGGCGATTGATCCGAAGTACTTATACTTGGTTTTTGGTAAAAGAATTGTGGATGAAATTACAACTTTGGAACCATTTGGTGGGCCTCAGTTTCAACTTCAGGGAAAATTGGATTTTATTTTTGGTGTGACTGAACCCCAGAGAGAGGCTGCCTACGTATCCTTTCGAAATCAAGTCAAACGTAGTTCAGGCCTATCATTTTGTTCTTGATTTTCCTTGTTTTTTAGCGGTGCTTTTGGATTCCAAAGAGGGTAGCCAAAGAAATGTAACTGGCTCGAAGGGTTTGTAAAAAAGAGTTGATAGTGTTTGGGTAGCGGGAATAAAAGCCTTCGTCATCTCAAATGTGCCAACACATCACCGAAGTAAACTCATACATAGTACCTTTTGACCGCATTTGCATTCACAGCTGTTTCAGGATCATTTCCTTCAATATCACCCAGATATAATGCTCCTCTTGGTAATATCTTCCTGATGATGTATGGACCTTTCCAATTAGGAGAAAATTTTCCTTTCGCTTCCTGGTGATGTGGAAGAATGCGCCTTAACACCAGTTGACCTACTTCAAAATTCCTGGGTCGCACCTTCTTGTTGTAAGCGCGGGCCATTCTTTGTTGGTACAACTGCCCGTGACAGACCGCAGCCATTCGTTTTTCCTCAATTAAGGTCAACTGCTCCAATCGAGTCTTAACCCACTCGCTATCTTCAATCTCTGCTTCGACAATGGTCCAGAGCGAAGGAATTTCTACCTCTGCCGGTATCACAGCCTCGGTCCCATAAACCAACAAGTATGGGGTTGCGCCTACTGACGTGCGCACTGTAGTACGATATCCCAGCAAGGCAAAAGGTAACTGTTCATGCCACTGTCTGGAACTCTGGATTGTCTTTCTCAAAATCTTCTTGATGTTTTTGTTTGCCGCTTCAACAGCGTCATTGGCTTTGGGCTGATAAGGAGTGGAGTTCTTATGCGTTATTTTGAACTGTTCGCATACGTCCTCCATTAAGTGACTATTCAGGTTTGCCGCATTATCTGTGATGATAGTTGTAGGAATGTCGAAACGACAGATAAGATTCGAATGTACAAAATCCACCACGGCTTTCTTAGTGACCGATTTGAGAGTGACAACTTCGACCCATTTTGTGAAGTAATGAATAGCAACCAATATGAATCGGTGTCCATTTGAGGCTTTTGGCTCAATTGGCCCAATGACGTCCATGCCCCAAGCAACAAATGGAGGTGCAGACATGGGATGTAGCTCTGTTGGAGGTGCATGAATCAAATCTCCATGTACTTGGCACTGATGACATTTCCGGACGAAACTGAAACAGTCTTTCTCCATGGTCATCCAATAATACCCAGCTCGAAGGATTTTCTTCGCCAGGGCATACCCGTTCATATGAGGTCCACACACTCCTGCGTGTACTTCATGCATGATTTTTCCCACCTCTTGGCATCAACACATCTTAACAAGTTGAGATCTGGGGTTCTTTTATACAATACCTCGCCGCTCAAAAAGAATCCACTAGTATGCCGCCTAATAGTTCTCTTTTGATCTCCAGTAGCATGTTCGGGGTATTCTTGTGTCTTTAAGAACCTCTTAATATCATGGTACCATGGCTGGGTACTTGATCCTGCCTCGATTACAATACAGTAACCGTGTCTTTCCCTGATTTGGATTTCCAAGGGATCGATGTAGGCGTTGCCTGGGTAAGGTAACATTGAAGCTAAGGTGGCAAGTGCGTCAGCTAGTTCATTGTGACACCGCGGGATATACCTGAACTCTATTGATTTGAATCGCTTGCCGAGATCCTCCACGTGCTGTCGGTAAGGAACAAGCTTGACATCTCGAGTTTCCCATTCACCTTGGTCTTGCCGGATAATCAGGTCAGAATCCCCCCATAATCAACAAATCTTCAATATCCTGATCGATCGCCATATGCATGCCCATGATGCAGGCTTCATATTCAGCTGTATTGTTCGCGCAAAAGAAACGAAGCCTCGTTGTAGCAAGATAGTGCTAGCCAGTGGGTGAGATCAAGATTGCCCCAATTCCTACACCTTTGGTGTTTACGGCCCCATCAAAGAACATCTTCCAAACATGAGCGTTTTTCGAGACTACTTCTATGATGTTTATTTCTTCATCTGGAAAATAAGTACTCAATGGTTGGTATTCCTCATCAACCGGGTTCTCGGCCAAATGATCCGCTAATGCCTGGGCTTTCATTGTCGTGCGAGTGACATAGACTATGTCGAATTCAGTAAGCAAGATTTGCCACTTGGCTAGTCTACCAGTAGGCATTGGTTTATGGAATATGTACTTCAACAGATCTAACCTGGTTATGAGGTAAGTAGTATGAGCTTGGAGATAGTGTCTCAATTTTTGAGCGACCCACATCAAAGCACAACACGTTCTTTCCAACAAAGTGTACTTGGCCTCATAGCTGGTGAATTTCTTGCTTAAGTAATAGATTGCCTGCTCTTTCTTTCTGGTTATGTCATGTTGCCCGAGGATACAACCAAAAGAATTTTCCAAGACCGTCAGATACAAGAACAGGGGTCTCTCTGGCTCTGGCGGGACCAAAGCTGGAGGATTTGAAAGATATTCTTTGATCTTGTCAAAAGCCTCTTGATACTCAGTCGTCCATTTGATTGCTGCATCATTCCTCAATAGCTTGAATATGGGCTCACATGTGCTAGTTAGCTGGGCAATGAATCTACTGATATAGTTTAACCTGCCCAATAGACTCATCACGTCTTTCTTCGTTCTTGGAGAAGGTAGATCTCGGATAGATTTTATCTTTGTTGGATCTAACTCGATACCTCTCCTGCTTACTATGAAACCCAAAAGTTTGCCCGATGGGACTCCGAAGGTGCATTTAGCCGGATTCAACTTCAGGTCTTACTTTCTCAGCCTCTCGAAGAATTTCCTCAAGTCTTGGACATGATCGTCCTGAGTCCTGAACTTGACTATCACGTCGTCTACATACACCTCTATCTCTTAATGCATCATATCATGAAAAATGGCAGTCATAGCTCTCATGTAAGTTGCCCCGGCATTCTTTAAACCAAATGGTATAACCCGATAACAGTAAGTACCCTAAGGTGTAGTGAAGGCGGTTTTCTCGGCATCTTCTTCATCCATCAACACCTGATGATATCCAGCGTAACAATCTACAAAAGATTGTATCTCATGTTTGGCACAGTTATCAACAAGGATGTGGATGTTGGGCAATGGGAAATTGTCTTTGGGACTCGCCCTATTCAAATCTCGATAATCCACACATACCCGAGTCTTCCCATCTTTCTTCGGTACCAGAACTACATTAGCCAACCACGTAGTGTACTGGACTACCCAGATTACACATGTTTTCAACTGCTTTGTGATTTCTTCTTTGATATTATCACTGACATCAGTCTTGAACTTTCTCTTCTTCTGTTGAACTGGAGGACAATCAGGGTAAATTGGCAATTTATGCACCACTAGATCAACACCTAATCCTGGCATGTCGTCGTATGACCAAGCAAACACATCTTTAAATTCAAAAAGGAGTTGAATTATTGCGTCTCGCATTTTCTCATCCGTGTGGATGCTTATTTTGGTCTCTCGGATTTCTTCAGGAGTTCCCAAATTAACCGGTTCAGTGTCTTTGAAATTCGGCTTAGGTTTATTCTCAAAGTGTTCCAATTCTCGATTTATTTTCCTAAAAGCCTCTTCTTCGTCATATTCCGGTTCTTGGTTCATTATTTCATATTTAAACAGCTCGTTAGGATCTGGGCGTGAAGTTCGCAAGCATGTCATATTATTTAAAGCCGCATTATTATAACTGAAAGGAAAAGATAAAGGAAAAATAACAAAAATTAGAGAGAATAAAGGAAAAAATGATGAAACACTAATTTTATTCCTTGGAATTGGGAAGATAACAAGGTTTATAATTCAGGAATTCAAAACAGGAAACTAAAGAAAAACATCCGAGTTACATCCTGGGATAACTCGTGATGCAGGAAAGGTGGCAGGACAGGTCTACCCGGACTCCTGCCTAGTTGGGAATGGTGTGGCCTCCCAATTATGAAGCTTAGCATTTGGCCCCACATATAGCATCTCAGCGGTGCTTGTGCCTTCTCCCAGTTGAACCATGTGGGTTTCGTAAAGCATTTCTCTCATTGCCCCACATATTTCTTCGATCTCTTCGGCCGTAAAAGCCTCGTCGTCTTCTTATTCAATGTATTTTGGTCCGACGAAAGTCTCGTATAAATGTGGCAATGGTCGAGGCAACTTCCAACCCTCATTTTTCCTCTTCTTCGCCCAATCCTCATCTTTTGGAGTGAGTTGGAAACCTATCCCAAAGAGTTTCTTAGTGGAAGGCAAGGTGATGGGTTCCGTTATTCCTTGCAGCGTTCGTCCAAGCCCTTTCCCTGGTCTGAATCCCCGTCGGATCATTTCTTTAGCAACCATGATTGAGGCGTTGGACAAGAAAGGTTGGGGGCAAGGTTTTCCTTCTTCATACTGCTCTGCCAGCACAACTTCAAAAGCCTGATAAACTGTGTGCTCACTCCCTTCCCTTGCTTCAAGATATGGGATGGATGGGTCCCGATAAATAGATTGTTCGTCTTCTCCGTGGACCACAATTTCCCGATCTTCATATTCAAACTTCACCATTTGGTGGAGAGTGGAAGGTACAACCCCTGTCGCATGAATCCAAGGTCTTCCGAGGAGAATTGTAAGACGTGTCCATATCCAGTACCTGGAAAGTTATTTCGAACTCCACTGGTCCTATAGTCAATACCAAGTCTATTTCCCCGAGGGTGTCCCTCTTGATGCCATCAAAAGCCCTTACACAGACATTATTGGGGCGAATCCTTCCGGCCCCAATTTCCATTCTCTGCAGCATGGAGAGCGGGCAAATGTTAACACCCGAACCTCCATCCAACATTACCCGCTTGACGTAGTAGTCTTCACACTTGACTGTCAGGTGTAAAGCCTTGTTGTGAGCTGCTCCCTCCGGAGGTAAATCGTTCTTACTAAAAGAAACTTGATTAACCGCAAAGAACCTCTCCGTCATTCTTTCCAGTTGTTCAACTGAAGTCTCGATCGGTATATACGCTTTGTTCAGGGTTTTGAGCAAGATCTTCTGATGTTCGGCAGACCTCATTAGCAAAGATAGCATAGACACTTGCTCAGGGCACTTGCGTAACTGATCCACCACTTCGTAGTCAGGCATTTTCATCTTTTGGAAGAAAGCCTTTTCTTCTTCAACGCTTACAGGCTTCTTGGGTGGGAAGAGCTTCTGTGTGGCGTTGTTTACCTCTTGAGTGAATGAATATTTTCCAATGGAAGTATTCTCTGGAAGTTCCCCCGTGACTTCTTTGCCTTGGTATGTAACCAATGTTATTTCATAGTTCCACGGTACTATGGACGGGTCTATCATTGGCTTCTATGGTACGCGTTCGATAACCACTGGCTCATTCAGCCGAGGCGGTTTAATCGTTCCCCGGACCACATAGGCCCCTTTCGACACGTACATTGGTATTGCCCTTTTGACTTCGAATCTCTGTGGCTTTTCTGATCGACCTCGTGGAATATAGAGAACTTCATTCCTCGCGGGCACCATCGTCTCTGTCTTTGTCTCAGCCTTCTCTTCGAGCTCAGCCTTGACAGTACTAGTCTTCTTTTCCCCTTTCTCTTGCTTCAGGGCTGCTTTAGGCTTTTTCCCTGCATCGACAGTGGCGATTATAGCTTTCAGGGCAGGATCAAACTCCTTGTCTTCACAGATCATCCCAATCAACGACCCATTATTGTGAGCGGGCAACGGATTATTGGTCACATTTGGGACATCCTTGTCCCTTAATACTATCTTTCCCTATTCTATTAAGTTCTCTAACACCCTTCTTAAAGTCCAACAATCATTGGTATCATGCCCCTCTGCTCCCGAATGATAAGCACACCTGACACCGGCTTTGTAAGCAGGTGATGCCGGGTTGTACCTTGTCTGAGGGACTGGTTGTAGGAAACCCATCTGGACTAGTTTCGGGAATAGGGTAGAATACGGTTCACCAATGGGTGTGAAAGTCCGTCTTCTGGGTGGTTCTTGAGGACGGAAGTTATTTTGAGGTAGTTGTGGATTATAGTGGTTTTGGTAAGGAGGCTGATTTCTAGGAGGTGAAGCTTGACCCCGATTAGATTGTTGCAATGGCTGGACATAAGGCTGAGTGTTCATGACCATGTAGGGTTGAGGAGCATAGGTCACATTTTGGTGGGGGTAGTAATGTTGTGGGGTTTTTTCTGGAAAACGGGGCCTGAGATTACGATATTCTCTTGCTTCTGATGCTGCCATGGACGTTTCTTCCTTTTTCTTCCCACTTGCCATTCCTCCGGACCCGCTTTGGACGGCTTGGGAGGTTGCCCTTATGGCCGTCTGACTCAAGATTCTACCCGTTTTCAAACCATTCTCTACCATTTCCCCGATCTTAATTGCTTCCGCAAAAGGCTTTCCCATGGCTGACATCATGTTTTGGAAGTAATCAGATTCTTGAGCCTGGAGGAAAGTAGTGACCATTTCTATTTCATCCATGGGAGTTTTTACCCTTGATGCTTGCTCGCGCCATTTAATGGCATATTCTCTAAAGCTTTCCGAGGGTTTCTTCTTCAAGTTTGACAAAGAATTCCTGTCCGGCGCGATGTCAATATTATACTGAAACTGTCTTACAAAATCTCTGGCGAGATCGTCCCAAATATGCCATCGAGATATGTCTTGATCCATATACCATTCTGAGGCTATTCCTACCAAGCTTTCTCCGAAGTATGCCATTAACAATTCTTCTTTGCCGCCAGCTCCACGCAATTGGTTGCAATACTTTTTGAGATGAGCAATGGGATCGCCATGCCCATCATATTTCTCAAACTTCGGCGTTTTGAAACCTACGGGCAGGTGCACGTGAGGGAACATGCACAGATCAGTATAGGAAACACTCTTCTGCCCGCTTAAGCCTTGCATATTTTTCAAACTCTGCTCAAGGCTCCTCATTCTTTTTGCCATTTCATCTTGTTCAAAAGCTTTGGGATTTTGGTCTTTCCTAGGCGTAAACTCGTATTGAGGCTGTTGAGGGTGATTGCTGGTGGTAAACCGAGTTAGTTCCAGTGAGAAGGATGGTGCTTGAAATGTGAATGAGGAAGAGTCAAAATTAGGCCTGTGTGTAGTGGGTTGTGCCGTGATTGGACAGGGCAGTGCGGTGAATGTGTTTGTAGCCACATCTGTCATTGACATCCGGGGATAAGAATTAGAGGGTGATCCGGCAGAGTGGGCTGAAATGGTCGGGTGCCCGAATGGGGTAGTTAGATAACTTATGGGGACGTTGGAAGTCCCACTTGTCCTAGAGAACAACTCGGGGAATCCAGGGATTACACTTGGCGGCTCTTTTCTGTTGTTCCAGTCATCCAACGTTTCCAACATGCGAAGCCGCAATATTCTATTTTCTTCAGTAGTTGCTGACTCGGAAGTTGGGATGGCCGAGATTGAACTCTCCTCGGAGACAGGAATTGTCGGCAAAGGAATTTCTGAAGACATCTCTACACTTCCCTTTGATCTCGTGAAGTAAGTGTGAACACTTCCTCTTGACTTAGTGACAGGCAACTGAACACTTCCTCTCGACCTCGTAAAGTATGAATGTGAGGCCAGACCTCCACCAAACCAAACCACCTTTTTTCTAAAAACCTGGTGCTTAGCAGCAAGCAAATGGTTAGTTTGAAACAAATAACAGACAGGTAATCTCACGTTGGGGTGTGATGCACCTATACAGTTAAGTGAATTTCTACATGTTTGCATCGATGACATGCGTCATTCCGGCTTCTCTTTATGCTCCCCTTTATTTATTATTATTTTATTATTATTTTCATTATTTGTAGTTAAAATGTGACCAGATCTGATGAGGATTGCCTACGTTTCACGATGCCGCGTGAATCAGATTATTACGTAGTTCAAAACAAACGAGTGTGAAAAGAAGCATTTTTTTTATTACTGAAACAATTTATTACAAACTAACATTTTTGAAAAAGGGAAAATAACAAACTTGAAATAAATACAAACTCAACAACTACTGATACACCCTGATGTGAAAAGACAGACAGAAGATGCTAAGACGGAAAGTACAGACTCGACCTATAAATACGTTAAAGTTTCAAGAATTGGCGCCCGCGGGGCATCGTTCGGCCTTGCCGCGGTCTTAGGTGTGAGGTCCCTTTCAAGTTGTTCCAGCTCATAGATGGTCTGCTTGACATAAATCATCACTGCCGAGAAAAAGGTAATGCTGGTCATATCTTCGCATCGTAGACACCTCCTGATGATGGCATGGGCAATGGTCTTAATCTTATCCCTGGTTCGCCTCTTTTCTATGAGTAGGCGCTCTATTTGATCATTACGGGCTGTCAAAACCCGAGAATCCTGGAGATATTGATTTTGCCACTGCTGAATTTCTACTTCCATTTGGGCTAGTAGATCGTAGCAACGTCTATTTTTAGCTTCAAAGGTTCGGGCTTGCTCAGCTGCTCTGTCCTCAAGAGTGACCACCTTTCTCTTCAAATTGGCAATGGTTTGTTTGTGATCCCTTTTCAACTGCTGCAGGTACCGGTTACGCTTTTCTGTTCTTTTTGCCCAGTGTGCTTCGAGTATTGCTATGGTATTCTCAAGATTTTTTGACTCACTCCGGCACTCATCAATTTATATTTTTAAACCTTTTATCAATCGTTCATCCGACCGGATCCTTTGTTGGTTATCAGTGGCTATCTTTATCTGCTGGATCTGGGCCCTGAACATCTCGTTTTCCTGAGTCAACCTGTTCTTTTCTCCTAAATTAGTAGCAACTTGCACGTTGAGCTCATATTCTAGACCTTCGACTTGCTGCTTTAATTTGCTGATTTCGACACGATAGCCTCTTTCTTTTGCTAACCAATCACATTGCTTTTGTGATGACTCGGCAAAATTCAGGATGTGGGGTCTTTTAGCCGGCCTTTCGTGTTCAAGTTCTCTTCTGTACCACGCAAGGTAACCTAGCGCCATTTCACTTTTGGCCCGATCTTGCACACAAATATCTGCTTTCAAATATTGACATTCATTCCAGATCTGGCGGACTTTTGTTTCAGGAAATTGTCCGTCAGGGCTAATCTCAATTGCTTGAGCACTAAGATCTTCCTCGTGTGGCACTATCTGGCATCTCCCGAGTTGTCTCAAAACTCGATAGGGCGCGTAAGGCTGAATGCTCTTAAGTCCCATCAATAGAAAGTGGGTTCTAGCCGCCGGCATATACATAACCTCATCAACAGGCAACCATCCCAATGTACACTGTATTTGGCTGGCAGTGAGAGTCTGAAAGAATAACGTCCATGCCGTAACTCCTTCGGGCAGACTGACCTCCTTGGTTCTCGTGTAAAACTCTTCTATGCAAGTTTTCTTCGAGGAACCATGACTCAAAAGCTCGGAACGATGGTAGAGATGTTCAGTCATCCATATTTGTAGCAGTAAATTACACCCTTCGAAGAAATTCCCCCTGGCTTTGCAGGCTGTGAGAGCTCGAAAGATATCAGATACCACCATAGGCGCGAGAGTACTTTCATTCTGAGTGAGCAAAGTACTGACGACTCCGGATATTTTTAGATCAATGTTTCCGTCTTTCCTCAGAAATACCAAAAGGCCCAAAAATATTATCATGAAAGCCACTCGTCTGTGCTCATCCCACTTCTGACGGTTACCTTTGTTGCATAGCTTGTTAACCGGATTATTGAATCCTCCTACATGACTATATCTGTCGTATATGAAGCGCGGATTACAAAAACCTGCGGCCAAATCCGGGTTATGGACCGTCCTGGGTATCTTTAATGAATCTAGAAACTGATGCACAATGACACCTCTTGGGGCGACCAGGTATTTTTGCCTTAATGGAACTTCAGCATTTCCGATGTACCCAACTATTTCCTCCAGAGTAGGGGTGAGATCAAAATCGGAGAAGTGGAAGACATTGTGCGCTGGGTCCCAGTAGGTGACCAAAGCTCTTATGATATCTCCCCGAGGCTGGATTTCCAATAAACCCGTGAGACCTTTCAGATATTTCTTGACCTCATCTTGCCCTTTAACACCGAGATCATTCCACCATAGCCGCAACTTGACAGGGATTTTAGTCATTATCGAAAAGCGTTCATTTTGCATTGTGCTCATCCTATACATTTATTTAGGTGATTTAAGCAAAAATGATTTGACTCGAAAAATGATTTGACTATTTTTTTTGAAAAGAGAGATTCGAACACGGCCTTTCAGCACTTCGGGGATGAAGATTTTAAAGTTGTGCGGGTTAATCGACCCAGACTCTAAAGGATGATCGAAAGTGGCCGTTTATGCAAAGTAAGCCTTCCGCCGTCCCTTTCGGGAACATTTGACTATTTTTGACAAAAACAGTCACTTGATTTATTTATGACTCTCTTTTTCAGAGTAATGACCCGACATGGGGAACACGGCCTCACAGAGCCTCGGGGACGAGGATCCTAAGGCCATTGGGCAATTTGGCCAAAAAATAAAAAATGACCAACAATGGCTGTTTATGCAAAGTCAGCCTTCCAAAACGGAGGTTGGACCCGATGAGGGTTGCCTACTCAATGGCTATTCTTGACAAAACGGCATCACCCGACTCATTTATGATGAAATTAAAATTCTAACATTTTTGGCTACTTCTGAAAAAAGGAGGTTGGACCCGATGAGGGTTGCCTACGTATCTCGCACCCTGTGAGAATCAAACTGGCGTAGGTCGGGCCGATCAGGAATAGGGGAAATAAACTAAACCCCCCCCCCCCCTTTTTGAATAAAACCTTTTAAAGAAAAGGAGAAAATATTTTTGGATTTCGATTTTTTTTTATATTTTTTTTATATATTTTTGAAAAGAAACGACGACTAAAGAAACATTTTGGATTTTAACTTCTTTTCACCTTTTTTTTTGTGAAATTTCAAAAATTCTCTTAAGGAAATATTTGGACTATTAGTTTGAATTTATACAAAAGAAAAAATATTTTTGAATTTTGAATTTTCTTTTTTTTTTTAATTTTAAAAAACTATTTTTGAGAGCGATTAAAAGGAACTATATTTTTTGTATTGTATATGTTTTTTGTTTTAATAAATCAAACTAAAAGACAAATTTTGTTTTCTTTTTTTTTTAGAAAACTTCGGCGAGGTTTTGACACTACTTGGACATTGGTTTTTTTAAAAAGAAGTAGTTATCTCCCTACGCTGCTATTTTTCTTTTCTTCTAAAAAAAAAATTTTTTTGTTTTTTTTATCTCAGAAACCGGTCAGCATGCAGATCTGAAGCAAATAAATGCGCAAAACAAACGGGATGCAGCAGGATGGTCTTTTCATTTCGGGATGCTTGTCCTAGACGGACCCAACCCCTGTGTTGAGTCCCCTATGTCAAATGCAACATTATGCAAATAAGCGTTCCTACTAGGGATCCGACATGAGGTTTTGTTATACTAGGTTCATCCTGGGTATATGTTCTAGACTGTGCACCCGAGCGGACAACTCGAGTCGAGGAGGGGGCTACGTACCGGGGACCCGCGAGATCGTCCGGCTTTGTAAGAAGAGAAGGGTTTCGACACAGTTTATATACAGTTCAGATAATATCAAAGCGGTAAAAGACAACATTTAGCACGTTATGCCCAAACATGTAATAAAGATCAGATAATAAAGCCAAATATAACAATTATTCTAAGCTCAAATTCTGAACCCTGAACTAACGTTCTGGGTTAAAGAACCCCCAGCAGAGTCGCCAGAGCTGTCACACCTCCTTTTTGAGCGCCCGCCCCGAAGGGTAAATGCGCGAGGGAGTTTTTCCAATTTAAGTGACAATATTCGAAATGAGATTATTTATTTAATTCAGAGTCGCCACTTGGGAAAGGTTTGGCTTTTGGTGTCCCAAGTCATCGGTTTATCTTGAATCCCAATTCGAGGAAAATATTCGACTTTCCAAATGAAGTCTGCGAACCAGAAATTCTAAGTAAGGAATTCTGTTGACCCGAGGGAAGGTGTTAGGCACCCCCGAATCCCGTGGTTCTAGCACGGTCGCTTAAATTGTTATAATGGCTAAATATCTGATTTAAATACATGTTGTGACTTATGTGCTTTTATTAAGTTTAAACCGCTTTTATTATTATCATTTATTTTTATAGAATTGCAACGTCGTGAAAATGCATCTCGAACCACGTCACAATCAATGCACCCGTAGTTGTTAACACATTTCGACTCCGTTGAGATTTGAATTTGGGTCACATAAATGCGCACCCGAATTTAAGAATGTAATTTAATTAAGTCGCGCCTAAAAAGTCTAACGCGTTATTATCTTTGGGGAAGGCAGTGGAATTCACTAAACAGTCCATCCCAAATTCTAAGTATTTATTATGACCAATTATTGAGGGCCCCGCAATTTGCATTTTTATTTGGCGAGGCTCGTCTAATTATCAAAAAGGATTGACCTATAGTGACTATGTTTTCTATTTCGTTCATCTCTATAATGAAAGAACAAGAGTTCTAACTTATTTACATGCTCCCGAGTTATTATAGTTGAATTCCGAAAGTTAATCGTTAATTTTGAAAACGATACAATAAGAGCAGTTGATTAACAATTATGGGCTCAGGTCCGACGTATAAGGGGTAAAACTGGGCATGTGCCATCCTTTTTTAGATTTCGGACTTGGCTGAATGACTCTACACATGTTCGACCTTTAAGAATCCAAAATGAAAGTGGTAGCTAAATGAAACCCATTTTTATGGATTCAGATGAACAAATTGTTAACTAAAATAGTTTGAACTATTAAGTAATCGTCTAAAGCCTGATACATATTTGGAACATGTTGTTTAATCGACCAAATTGAACTAGCAGGATGCTACAATTAACTATCAGTCCATTTAAACTGAAAACCTACGGGCAAATAGTTTACGACTTGAACTGCTATAGGACAAAGCCCATGTTATACATAAACGACCACCAACTGATTCTAGTTCATGCAACTAGCCAACATACATACAAATGAGATTCAATGTGTAAACAGAGTTTGCATAGGCAGTGCATAGAATGTTTAAATGCAGACAATACAAAACTACACTAAACTATAGTTTCAAATCTTTCCCATTTCTCGCATTTATGCTTCAAGTAGCTTACAAGATGTACCAGTGTATTCAGTTTGTGTACCTGGTATTTGAAAAAGCAAAAAGAGGAGATGAAGATCAGTGGAAGCAGCAGTAGATGTTCAGCAGACAACTATAGTCAACAGCAGCAGTAGCACCAAGACAGAATAAACTCCAGTGAACAAATAGAAATAAACCAGTGAACACAATACCAATATCCAAACCAAAAGACTCCGGAGGCTTAGTTGAAAACAGGCAGAAATAGGTGGATTCGCAATAACAGTGGAACAAAAGTTTCTGATTTTCAGACACTCAAGGAAAGAAACCTAAGTTTCAATAGAATAGAGCAGTTAATGCTGATTTCAAACAGAAAAAGTGAAGAAAAGCAGAATTTTCAGCTTCTTTTTGTTCTAAACTCTCTTTTAGTCCTCACCCTCCTTTTCTTTTCAGTCTACACTCAGCTCCCTTTTAGTCTACTCTTCCTTCAATCTATCAGTCCCTCCCCTTTTCTTTTTTGGGTTCTGCCCCCTGTTCTTCTGAAACCCCTTCCCCCTTTATAGACATACACAGACCTTCCCCCCTCCAGCTCTTAGAGCAACTAGTCCAATAAAAATACTGAATCCTTCCCATGTGACCCTTCTGTTTTTCCACTCAAAAACTCAAAAGAAAAGTATTCCCCATGAGATTCCCCCTGACAGCCCTCTTTTCATTATTACAAAGGTTTATCCTTTATTAAATTAAGCAAGTATGGGCAGCATGAGTATGTCCTGACAGCACATGCTGTCCATTTTACTTTAATTCATTAAAAACTACAATGCACATGCTGTCCAAGATCTAAAATGAGTAAACATGCCAGCACTTTTATACCAATTCAAACTAAACTCTGGAATCTATATTAAAACTGCAGCTATAACCAATCCTTAGATGATTTTGATTCAACTAACAAACTACAAATAGTTATAATCAATTCTCAGCTGATTCAAACAATGCCTCAGTAAACAAAATTAAACAGCATGAGTCAGATTACTACCATTCCAAACTGAAACTAATCGACGACATATATCGAATCGACTACGCGAATTACAACACATACAATCAGTAGCAAATGATCAGACTCGAACAGTATTAACATGTGGTTCAAATTGTACTGTCAAAAACGAAGAATTGCCCTGGAACTAATTAATAGATCAGACTCAATCCAATCGATTATATAGTTTGAACACATACACTCATCAATGGACATAGAAAAATTCGACCAAATAACAGGTCCGGGCGAGGTGGACAGAATAGTCGACACAAAATGAAAACAACTCAATCTGACATTTAAACACGTAAACAGACATCAAACAGATAACAAGAAATTACCTTAAGAAATTGAAAGTTAGACGAACCCGTCTTGGACTCTGAATTGGACCTCTTTTGGGGTTGAACAGACTTTAATCGAAGTGTTGTCAACTGAGAACACCTCGATTAAGGTCTATTAAAACCCCAACCCTTCGTTTAGTTGGACAAAACCCCAGGTTCTGGATTTCTAGGGTTCTTGGGGGTTGATTTGGGGTCCGAGCTTTTCTGGTTAGATTCGAACCAAACCAAACCTGGTTTGGTCACGAGTGAGGTTAGGGGAGTAACTGGTATGGATTTGGGGTGGTTTGACATAGGTTGGGGTTTGGCTCGAATCTTCAAATGAAGATTCGAGATGATGGGGGAAGATTTGAGACCAACGGTTTGCAGATCCCTGTCCAGGGGGTTGAGATGCACTAGGGGTGTTAATCTGGTGGTAACCGACATTGTTGTCGCCGGGTTTATGGTGAGGTAACGGAAGGGCGGCGCTAGGGTTCTTGAGGGTGTTTGGGAAAGAGATGATGATGAGGGAGGGGGGTCTGGCTTAGGGGGCGTGGGGGTAAGGGATTGGGGTTATATAGTTAGGGGGAAATTTGATCTAGGCTGTTAGATCATTAAAAATCAATGGCCTGGATCGATCAACTTAATGAAAACGACGTCGTATGGCTTAAGTGAGACCGGTGGGTCTCTGTGTGAGACGGGTCGGGTTAAAACGTGGGTATGGAGATGTGATCTTGGTCGTTGATCAATCTGAGATCAACGGCCCAGATCAAGTATGATCAAAACGACGCCGTTTTGACGTTCTCTAAGGTTGGCTGATCTGGACCGGTCAAAACAGTGCTTTGGGCTTGATTTTGGGTCCAATTCAAATGGCCCAATTCCGATTTTGTCCAATTTAACTCATTTCTTTTCTTTTCCTATTTCTAATTAACATCCAAATTTAAAAAAAATCCTAAAAATAAATTATAAAAATATAAAAATTAAAATTATATCACAAGACATTAATTGATTTTTTAGTAATAATTAACACACAATATCATATATTAGTTAAACAAAAATCAACCTTTAAACGATAGAATGACAAAATTACCAAAGATAATAATTTTGTGATTTTTTATTCATTCAAAACCAAATACGATTTAATTAATTCCTAATAGTAGAACAAGATCCTAAATTTACCCGCGACATATATTTTTTGTATTTTTAATTGATAAAACTAAACAATCACAGACAAGAACTACAAATAACTACCAAAATGCCACGCAAATTCCAAAAATTGTACAACAAGACAATTTGTTTTATTTTTCAATTTCTTTTGGAGTAATTGTTGTGTAAACAAAAATCACGTGCTCACAGCATGTTCCATTGGGCACACATGGATTGGACTAGGTTGTTGTTCTTCCCGGGTGCTAGAGGTTGCATGATGTTGTTCACCAAAATGTGATTCAGGTAGTTTCTCATTGATAAGTGGAGACCCTCAAACACTATTTGTACTAGGAATTGTAAGTTGTTGATCAATATTATACTCTCCCGCCGGTTGATATTTAATTGGAGTGATACCCCCTCCCTATTAGACCTAGCTCTATCCAAGAGATTGGGTGATGGTTCTAAGGAAGAGGAGGTTGAGCATACCCTATTGGGAGTGGGGGCATTTGTTGGGGGAAGGGAGATAGGTTGTCCATGAGGTGTGCTCTTTGATTTCTCAGTATTTGGATTAGTCGGAATTTTCTCCGATTGTTTAGTGGGATTCTTGGCATTTTTATGAGAAGAGGTTTGGCAATATAAGAGTTGAGGGGTTGTGGTAGATGGAATGATCATCTCTATTTGCATGTTACCAGAGAGGTTTATTGTGTTTGGAGATATAGAGGATTTTGCATGGGATTTGCTATGCACGTGTATAGGATTTTTTTGCCATTTGTACTAGAGGGTGTATGTGGTTGGACGAGTGTGCTTCCGCATGCAAAAGAGTGTTATTTGTTTGTAGATTTTTTTTGTTTCTAAAAGGAGTGAAAAATAGGTTATAATCATTATTGTTTAAAGGAGAGACCTCTGATTGGCTATTAGTATTAATTAGGGAGGGGACTTGCTTATTAGCTATTTTGTCTTCTAGTGGATTTAGAAGATCATTGTTAGAATTTATTTCTTGATCCCAGTTCAAAGAATCCATACCGGAATGGTTTTGTTTTTTTGAAAGATGGTATTACCTAAAACCACTTGTTGAGGCCTGAATTTAGAGGACCTTTAGAAGCATCTATCAGATTATTTTTGACACGACCCAAATATTTCCACCGTTCGGACCGTGATGGCGCCTAACATTGTACTCGCTAGGCAAGCCAACGCTACAGAATATTTCACTTTTTTTCTTTACCCTTTAACAATTTTCAGGTCAACAAAAGTAAATCAACGAAATAAATGCGAAAGAACAGAATTTAACAGATTATCTTAATACTAATAACGAAACCGTAATAAAACTCCACCTAGAACTAGTGTCACAACTCACGAACAATCTACGAATACTACAAACAATGGTCTGAACAAAAAAGTATACATCTGTCTCGAAAGTAGATAAAACAAAAAAGAAATAGATAGAAGGGGATGCCTACAGGACTACTTTGAGTCTCCAATGGACTGAAGGCAGCCACCCGAACTCTACTCACAAGGTCTGACACCGAGATTTGCACAGCAAGTGCAGAGTGTAGTATCAGTTCAACTGACCCATGTACTAGTAAGTGCCAATCCTAACCTCAGCGAAGTAGTGACGAGGCTAGGACACGAGAACCAACATAAACCTGTGCAGTTAAACAATATACAAATAGAATAACAATAATAGAAGCTAAACAGAAATTAACGGGAAGAGGCAACATGCTATGGGGGTACCAGAATAAGGAATCACAGTAGTAAAGAAAATTAAACAATTAATCCACTTGAACCGATAACAGCAAATAATCACAGCAAACAGAAAATGCACGGCATCACCCTTCGTGCTTTATCACTCTTCCTCACCATGCAATCAATAATAGAAATGTGCACGGCATCACCCTTCGTGCCTTTTCACTCTTCCTCACCATATGAACAATAGAAACGTGCACGTCATCATCCTTCGTGCGTTATCTCTCTTCCTTACCATATGTATCAATATAAATGTAAATGTGCACAACATTACCCTTCGTGCTTTATCACTCTTCCTCACCATATGCATAAGTATGAATGTGTACGACATCACCCTTCATGCTTTATCACTCTTTCCTCACCCAAACAATGGAAGCAATACATCCCGGCAAGGGAATCAGCTATAACCTATCTCGATTCAAAAGTTAAATTCACAATGTAAGTCTCAACTTGAGTCAACACTCAACAATTACCCAATAGCAAGAAAATATAACCAAACTTGCTCCACATAAAGAGTAACCAGCATAAGCATGAACAATACGTGATAAGAGACACAATAGTTACAAGTATAAGGCTTATTTGTATGCTATGACCCAACAACAATGTATAGATACTTGTCACCACACCTATACGTCGTACTCAACAATTAAATGCATAGCAAGTAAGACAACAACACCTATTCCCTCAAGCTAAGGTTAGATCAAACACTTACCTCAATTCCATGACCAAAATCAAGCCTCAAATACCTATTTCCCTCTAGATTTCACCTCCAATCCCCTCGTATCTAGCCACAATTAACTCAATATCAACAATTATTACTAAGGGAATCAATTACAATGCATAAATTTAATTTTCTCAACTTTCCCCTAAAAAGTCAAAATCTGGCCTCGGGGCAACTTGATCAAAACTCGAGGTTCGAACCAAAACACATTCACCCATTCACCCACTAGCCCAAATATGTAATTAGTTTCAAATTCCGACCCTAAAACGAGGTCTAAATCCCCAATTTCTACCATGAAAACCCTAGATTTTAGGATAAAAATTGATAAAATGCAATGGGTAATTGAAAGAAAGAGGTTTAGAATCACATACCAACACTTTGAGGAAGAAATTGTCTCTTGAAAGTCACTTCTAAGCTTCCTTGGTTTTGAAAATAAGAAAGAATGGCAAATTCCCATTTTTGATTATGTTTTTAAAACATTGGACAGGCCTACTTCGCGTTCGCGAAAGGTCTCTCGCGTTCGCGAAGCATTGCAGTCAGAAGGGCCTTCACGTTCACGAAGAACAACTTAGAGATTCCCAGCCCACATCCTTTTTACTCTACGCATTCGTGAGATGCCGGTCGCGTTCGCGAAGAGCAGCCCCCAGTGCTCTGTGTTCGCGACCATGGCTTCGCGTTCACGAAGAACAATTCCCTCCCCAATCCAAG
This sequence comes from Nicotiana sylvestris, assembly GCF_000393655.2. Taxonomy (NCBI): domain Eukaryota; kingdom Viridiplantae; phylum Streptophyta; class Magnoliopsida; order Solanales; family Solanaceae; genus Nicotiana; species Nicotiana sylvestris. Next base: position 36,248,885 of record NC_091065.1, read on the forward strand.
TTGCACTTCGCATTCGGGAGAGTTGCTTCGCGAACGCGAAGCTCAAGGTAACAGAATACCAGAAGCAGCAATACAGTAGGAATTCCTAAGTGCAATTCACCCCGTGGCCTATCCAAAACTCACCAGAGGCCTCGGGGTTCCAAACCAAACAAGCATACACAAACATCTAGAACTCTTAAAGTTTCTATAAATTTAGCAAAAAATTAAGGAAAATCTCAAGAACTCTTAAAGTTTCTATTTTCACAATCGAGGGTCCAAATCATGTAATATAGATTCCGTTTCTCACCATATTTCACAAACATGACTCAAATACCATACTAATCCTGTACCGGGCTCCAGAACCAAAATACGGGTCTGATACCAACAAGATCGAATGTTGTTAAATTTCCAAAAATCCTTATATTTTCAGTTAAATAATTTTCTTCAAAAATTTATTTCTCCAGGACCGTCACATCACGGGTCCGGATCCGTTTACCCAAAATATTGACCGAAGTCAAGTCAATTCAATTTTAAAGGCTAAATTTAGCATTTTTCTCAAATTTTCACATAAAGGCTTTTCGAATATATGCCCGGACTATGCACGCAAATTGAGGAGAGACAAAAGGAGATTTTTAAGGCCTCGGAACACAGATTTGACTTCTAAAACAAGATATGACCTACTGGGGAGACCTTCGCATTTGCGATAGGTTCTTCGCATTTGCGGGGCTCGCATTTGCGAACACGAGATCACAAATGCGACACCTGCAACTGATCAAAATGACTTTTGGATGGAATTTTTCATTCATTCTTCAAATTTTCAAAACCTAGAATACAAGAGGCGATTTTCCAAAGAGTTCTTCTTCCCCAAATCATAGGTACGTGATTCTTAACTAGTTTCTTTCAATCTTTCACTTTATTTTACAAGATTTCAACCTAGAATCTAAGGTTTTCATGGTGGAATTCGGGATTTTTGGATAGAAATTAGGATTTTGAAATTTGGGGATTTATACCTCAAATTGAGGTCGGATTCCAAACTTAACTGTATATCCGAACTTGGGGTGAATGGATAATTGGATTTTTGTCCGAATTTCGTGTTTGGACCAAGCGGGCCCGGGTGTTGACTTTGGTTGACTTTTTCAATAATGACCTAAATTGAGTCCTTTGTAATCGTGGGTGATTTCTAAGGCTTACTTTGAAATGTTTGGTTGGTAATTTGCTAGATATTGTTGGTTCGAAGGCATGTTTGAAAGGCAAAGTTGTGATTGAGCTCTGAGTGGCCTTAAGTTCGAGGTAAGTGGCTTGCCTAACCTTGTGAGGGGGAATTTCCCTTAGGACTTAGTATTGTTTGATATATGAGCGCCGCGTACATGAGGTGACGAGTGCGTACACATGCTATTTGTTGAAAAACCCTGTTTTCTTTAAGCAAATATCTGGTTTTCCTTTAATTGAGCAACACTAGCATATGTAACTACCCTGTTTAGTTTAGGAAAGCATGCCTACGTGCCTTAACTGTCTTAACTGCCTATCTGAACTCTATGCAACATATTTTAGTGAAATTTCATGTTCTTCCAGGTACTAGCTATCAGCCTTAAGTCTAGTTGTGTGGCTTTTGATTCAAGAGATTTCAAGGTACATCTGCCCGCGTCCGCAGACCTCGGAGTCCCCTTCTATCCCCTATGTTCATTTTCTTGTTTTTTCATAAAAATGATGTAAAGAAGAGTTAGTACTTCTTAGAAGCTTGTGCCATTGCGAAATTCCTAGTTTTGGGAAAAAGGGATCATTGTATATGTCAAGCGGCATTGTTTCTGCTTATTAACTATATTCGTTAGTTGTTATCTTGTGTTCTTATTTCATTTCCGCAATATTAGGCTTACCTAGTCGTAAAACTTAGGTGTCATCACGACAGTTCATGAAAGGGGAAAACTTGGGTTGTGACAAGTTGGTATCAGAGCTCTAGGTTCATAGGAATTGTGAATCACAAGCTGGTTTAGTAGAGTCTCGAGGATCGGTACGGAGACGTCTGTACTTATCTTCGGGAGGATATGGAATTGTTAGGAAAATTCCACTTCATTTGATTCCTTGTCGTGCGAGATTATTGACTTCGAAATTCTAAACTTCTATATTCTATTCTCTCACAGATAGTGAGGACACATGCTACCGAAGATGATCAGGCACCCGCACCCCCTACTGGAGTTTCCCAAGGCCAGGGCCGGGGTAGAGACCGAGGACGTGCACGTGGTGCAGCTAGAGCACCCTAGTGAGATGCTACAGAGGAGCCACCAGTAGCTCCAATCGGATCACAGGCACCTAATACACCTACCACCACTACTCCAGCTCTTTAGGAGACCCTTGTACAATTCATGAGCATGTACAACACTCTAGCTCAAGTAGGGTTGATTCCCCTTGCTGCAGTCACATCTCAGGCCAGGGGAGGAACACAGACTCCCGCCACCCACACTCCAGAGTAGCAAGTTTAGGTTGATCAGATCATAAAGGTTATACCGGTACCACCTGTAGCCCCAATTCAGCCCGCGGGTAGGGCAGCAGCTTCAGAGGAGGAGAAGTAGAGGCTTGAGAGATACAAAAGGTACGACCCTCCTATATTCAGTGGTTTAGCATCAGAGGATGCTTAGGGATTTCTGGAGGAGTGCCACCGTATCCTCCGCACTATGGGCATAGCAGAGCCGAGTGAGGTTTCATTCATTGTGTTTCAACTTCGAGGAGCAGCCTATCAGTAGTGGCATACTTATGAGTTGGACAGTCCGACTGAGACAGCTTCCATTACATAGACTCAGTTCTTGAACATGTTTTTGAGATAATATATCCCTCAGAGCCTTAGGGATGCATGTCACATGGAGTTTGAGCAGTTGCGATAGGGTACTATGACTGTTTCAGAGTATACAGTCCATTTCAGTGACTTGGCTAGACATGTATGCAGCCCATTTCAGTGACTTGGCTAGACATGTATGCAGCCCATTTCAGTGACATGGCTAGACATGTACCGGCCTTGGTTTCTATAGTTTGAGAGAGGGTCCGTCGGTTTATTGAGGGACTCATTCCCAAAATCAGGACTAGCATGGCCCGGGAGTTAGAGATGGATATTGCATATCAGTAGGTGGTGAGTATTGCTAGGAGAGTGGAGGACATGCTTGCTTGGGATAGGGAGGAGAGAGAGGCCAGGAGGTGTCGAAAGTCGGGAAATTATTCTGGTACCTGTGGCCTAGCTGCAGTTCGTCATGGTAGGGGTTATGTGAGCTACCCCATTCATTCAGCTCTTCCAGCAGCCAGTGGTATTCCAGCTCCTCCTAGACCTTAGGAGCCTTATTATGCACCTCCACTATCTAGTGTGCCTTCTACACGGGGTTCTATTAGCGGTCAGTCCAATAGACCCAGCCCAAGCCAATCATAGCCGCCACATCCTCCCAAAGTTTATTTTGAGTGTGGCGACACTCATCATATGGTGGGGGATTTCCCCAGACTTAGGAGGGTTCACCTCCACAGACTTCTCAACCACAGCGTGCTCCACAGGGTTTCCAGGCTATGATTACAGCTCCGGTTACCACTCCACCTGCTTAGGCCGCTAAATGTGGATGTCGGGGAGGTAGAGGCTTCCCTAGTGGTGGAGGCCAGGCCAGATACTATGCCCTTCCTGCTCGTACAAAGGTTGTTGCTTCCGATTCTGTCATTCCAGGTATTGTTCCAGTTTGTCATAGAGATGCATCGATTCTATTCGATCAAGGCCCCACTTATTCCTATGTGTCCTCTTATTTTGCCCCATATTTGGGCGTATTTCAGGATTACTTGAGTTACCCTGTTTATGTGTCTACTCCTATGGGTCATGTTTGATTACTCTTAGTATTTTTGAGACTAGAGTCTATTTGTTATTGCTCAGCATGGTAGATTTTGATGTTATCTTGGGCATGGATTGGTTGTCTACCCATTATGCTATTCTTGATTGTCACGCCAAGATCGTGATGCTGGCTATGCTAGGTTTACCACGATTAGAGTGGAGGGGTACCTTAGATTACACTCCCAGTAGAGTCATTTCATTTCTTAAAGATCAGCGAATGGTTGAGAAGGGGTGTGACGCATATCTAGCCTATGTGAGAGATGTCAGTATTAATACCCCTATAGCTGACTCAGTTCCAGTAATGAGGGATTTTCCTGATGTGTTTCTAGCTGATCTTCCGGGCATGCCACCCGATAGAGACATTGATTTTGGCATTGATTTGTTGCCGGGCACTCAGCCTATCTCTATTCCTCCTTATTATATGGCCCCTCCTGAGTTGAAGGAGTTGAAGCAAAAGTTACATAAATTGCTTGATAACGGCTTGATTCAGCCCAGTGTGTCACTTTGGGGTGCTCCTGTCTTGTTTGTGAAGAAAAAGGATGGTTCTATGCATATGTGCATTGATTATTCTCAGTTAAACAAAGTTACAATGAAGAACCGGTATCATTTGCCTTGTATTGATGACTTATTTGATCAGTTCAGGGTGCCCGAGTGTTTTCCAAGATTGATTTGCGTTCAAGTTATCATCAGTTGAAGATTCAGGAGTCAGATATCCTGAAGACTGCTTTCAGGACTCGATATGGTCATTACGAGTTCCTTGTCATGTCATTTGGGCTGACCAATGCCCCATCAACATTTAAGCATTTGATGCATATTGTATTTCGGCCTTATCTTCATATATTCATCATTGTCTTTATTGATGAAATTATGGTATACTCTCAGAGTCGAGAAGATTATGAGCAGCACCTGAGGACAGTGCTTCAGACTTTGAGAGAGAAGTAATTATATCCAAAGTTCTTAAAATGTGAGTTTTGGTTAGATTCCATGGCATTTTTGGGTCACGTAATGTCGAGTGAAGGGATCAAAGTGGATCTGAAGAAGGTGGAAGTAGTGCAAAGTTGGCCTAGACTATCCTCAACTACAGAGATCCGGAATTTTCTTGGTTTGGTAGGATATTACCACTGATTTGTTGAGGGATTTTCATCTATTGCAGCACCCATGACCAGGCTGACCCAGAAGGGTGCTCCGTTTAGGTGGACGGAAGAGTGTGAGGAGAGCTTTCAGAAGCTCAAGATAGCTTTAACTAATGCTCTAGTACTGGTATTGCCTTCAGGATCGGGGTCTTGTGCAATTTATTGTGATGCGTCGCAAGTTGGCCTCGACGCGATGTTGATGCAGGACTGTAGGGTGATTGCCTATGCTTCCGGAGAGTTGAAGGTGCATGAAAAGAACTATCTTGTCCACAAACTTGAGTTAGCTGCTATTATTCATGCCTTGAAGATTTGGAGGCACTATTTTTATGGTGTCCCTTGTGAGATCTACACTGATCACCAGAGTTTGCAGCATTTGTTCAAGCAGAAAGACCTTAATTTGTGTCAAATGAGATGGTTAGATCTGCTTAATGATTATGATATCACCATTTTGTACCACTCATGGAAGGCCATTGTGGTGGTTGATGCTTTAAGTATCTGGGCAGAGAGTTTGGGGAGTTTAGATTATCTACCAGCAACAGAGAGGCCTATGACATTGGATGTTCAGGCCTTAGCCAACCAGTTTGTGAGATTGGATATTTCTAAGCCTAGTCGAGTATTGGCTTGTATGGTCTCTCGGTCTTCTCTTTATGATCGTATTAGGGAGCGTCAGTATGATGACCCCCATCTGTGTGTGTTGGGGGACACGGTCCAGCACGGTGATGCTAAGGAGGTCACTATGGGTGATGATGGTGCATTGAGGATGCATGGCAGGCTATGTGTGCCTAATGTTGATGATTTGTGTGAGTTGATTCTTCCGGAGGCTCACAGCTTGTGGTACTCTATTCATCCGGGTGCTACGAAGATGTATCAGGACTTGAGGCAGCATTATTGGTGGCGTAGGATGAAGAAAGACATAGTGGAGTATGTTGCTCGATGTCTAAATTGTCAGCATGTGAAGTATGAGAATCAACGACCGGATGGGTTGCTTCAGAAGTTAGAGATTTCGGAGTGGAAATGGGAGCGGGTCACTATGGATTTCCTTGTTGGACTCCCATGGACTCAGCAGAAGTTTGATGAGTTTGGGAGATTGTGGATAGACTGACCAAGTCAGCTTATTTCCTTCATGTGATGACTACCTATTCTTCCGAGCAGCTGGCTCGAGTTTATATCCGAAAGATTGTCAGACTTCATGGCGTGCCGGTATCTATCTTCTCTTACTAGGGCACGCAGTTTACATCACGATTCTGGAGAGCTGTACATCATGAGTTGGGTACACGGGTGGAGTTGAGCATAGTATTTTCACCCTCAGACTGACGGGCAATCCGAGCACACTATTTAGATTCTTGAGGATATGCTCTGTGCGCGTGTGATGGAGTTTAGAGGTTCTTCGGATCAGTTCTTGCCACTTGTGGAGTTTCCTACAACATTATTTATCAGTCCAGCATTCAGATGGCACCGTATGAGGCTCTGTATGGTAGGCGGTATCGGTCCCTAGTGGGTTGGTTCGAGCCGGGCGAGGCTAGATTATTGGGCATGGACTTGGTTCAGGATGCCTTAGAGAAGGTTAAGGTTATTCAGGATAGACTTCATACAGTCTAGTCCAGGCAGAAGAGTTATGCGGACCGGAAGGTTCACGATGTCTCATTTATGGTTGGAGCAAATGTCTTGCTTCAAGTTTTTACTATGTAGGGCATTATGAGATTCGGAAAGAGGGGAAAGTTGAGCCCAAGGTTTATTTGTCCCTTTGAGGTGTTGCAGCGTGATGGGGAGTTTGCTTATGAGCTTGCCTTATCTCCCAGCCTAGCAAGAGTTCATCCGGTATTTCATATTTCAATGCTCTGAAGGTATCACGACGATCCGTTTCATGTGTTGGATTTCAGTTCAGTCCAGTTGGACAAGGATCTATCTTATGTTGAGGAGTCAGTGGCTATTTTGGATAGGTAGGTTCAAAAGCTGAGGTCAAAGAATATCGCATCATTAAAGGTTCAGTGGCGGGGTCAATCGGTCGAGGAAGCGACTTGGGAGTCTGAGTCGGACATGCGGAGTAGATGTCCCCACCTTTTTACTAGCCCAGGTACTTTTCTATGTTAGTTCGAGGATGAATGATTGTTTTAGACGTGGAGAATGTGATCACCCAATAGGTCATCTTATGAATTAAAACCAAATTCTATGTTCTGAGGCCTTAAAACCCTTATTTCATTCCTCCTCGGTTCGCGTGCACAGTCCATGCGTATTTTCAGAAAGCTTTTATGTTGAAAGTTGATAAAAATAAGAATTTCTGATTAAAAACTTCATTTGAGTTGACTTCGATCAACATATTTGGTAAACAGTTCCGGATTCATATTTTGACAGTCCCAGTGGGTCCGTATCAAAATATGGGACTTGGGCGTATGCCCAGCGAAATCGGAGGTCCCTAGCTTGAGTTATGAATTTTTGTGGAAAATTGAGTGTCTGAAAATTTAATGATTTTTAAGAAATTTTAAAGCTTTGATCTTGTTGGTATCGGGTCCGTATTTTGGTTCTAGAGCCCAATACAGGTTCAATATAATATTTAAGACATGTCTGGAAATTTGACGAAAAGCGGAATTGGTTTGACGTGATTCGGACGTCCGGTTGAGAAAATAGAAATTTCAAAGTGTTCTTGAGAATTTCATTTAATTTGGTGCTAAATTCGTGATTCTAGGTGTTATTTGAGCGATTTGATCATGCGAGCCAGTTCGTATGATGTTTAAAGACTTGTGTACGTGTTTGGTTTGGAGCCCCGAGGGTTCGGGTGAGTTTCAGATAGGGTACAAAGTGATTTGAACTTGGAAACATTTGTTGGTGTAACTGAGCACGCTGCAGGCCTCTGATCTCGCATTTGCTAGATTAGCATCGCAATTGCGACCTCTGAGGGGTCCGTATTTGCGAGCTAATTCTCATATTTGCGAGTAGAAGCTGGGCCAGCAGTGTTCACAATTGTGAACTTTCCTTCGTGGAGTCTGGGAATGGCAGGGATCGCAATTGCGATCAATTGGTCGCAATTGCGGAAGGTCAGGCTCGCAATTGAGAGACTTTCTTCGCATTTGCGATGAAAGCAGGACTGGGGAGACCATCGCATTTGCGATAGGTTCTTCACATTTGCGAGGCTCACATTTGCGTACCCCAGGTCGCAAATGGGACACCTACAGCTGATCAAAATGACTTTTGGATAGGATTTTTCATTCATTGTTCAAATTTTCAAAACATAGAATACAAGAGGCGATTTTCCAAAGACTTCTTCTTCCCCAAATTATAGGTAAGTGGCTCTTAATTAGTTTCTTTCAATCTTTCACTTCATTTTACAAGATTTCAACCTAGAATATATGGTTTTCATGGTGGAATTGGGGATTTTTGGGTAGAAATTAGGGATTTCGAAATTTGGGGATTTAGACCTCAAATTGAGATCGGATTCCAAAACCAATTGTATATCCGTACTCGGGGGTGAATGTGTAATCGGGTTTTGGTCCGAATTTTGGGTTTGGACCAAGCGCACCAGGGTGTTGACTTTTGTTGACTTTTTCAATAATGATCTAAATTAAGTCCCTTGTTATCGTGGGTGATTCCTAAGGCTTATTTTGAAACGTTTGGTTGGTAATTTTCTAGATATTGTTGGTTCGGAGGCGTGATTGAAAGGCAAAGCTGTGATTGAGCTTTGAGTGACTTGGAATTCGAGGTAAGTGGCTTGTCTAACCTTGTGGGGGGGAATTTCTCTCAGGATTTGGTGTTGTTTGATATATGAGTACCGTGTACGTGAGGTAACAAGTGCGTACATGGGCTATTTGTTGAAAAACTCCATTTTCATTAAGCAATTATCTGTTTTTTCTTTAATTGAGCAACACTAGCATATCTAACTACCTTGTTTAGCTTAGGAAAGCATGCCTACGTGCCTTAACTGTCTTAACTGCCTATCTGAACTCTGTGCTACATGTTTTAGTGAAAATTTTTGTTCTTCCTTTACTCGGACTTAGTCTAAATTGTAGTTTCTTGTTGTAATTGTTATCTCTATTTGATTGAGCTGCATATTTACTTTAGGATTACGGAATAGTATTCCGGGAGATTCCCCTGTACTGCATATTTACTTTGGGACTACGGAACAGTATTTCGGGAGATCCCCTAGCACTGCAAATTTACTTTGGGACTACAGAACGATATTCCGGGAGATCCCCTGCATATTTAAGTTTGGGACTACGGGACAGTATCCCGGGAGATCCCCTCATTGCTATTACTATGTTCTGAGCTATTGGTTTACATCGAGTTCTATTCCTGTTAGATTTCTGTATTTATTTTGTTGTAATATTCTTTCTGTCTTATTTCATGATATTTATACCAGTAGGGCCCTAACTTGGTCTCGTCACTACTCGACCGAGGTTAGGCTTGGTACTTACTGGGTACCGTTGTGGTGTACTCTTGCTCTTTCTTGCACATGTTTTTCGTGTGCAGATCCAAGTACTAGCTATCAGCCTCGAGTCTAGCTGTGTGGTTGCTTCTTCAGGAGAGACTTTAAGGTATATCTGGCCATGTCTGCAAACCTTGGAGTCCACTTTTATCCCCTATGTTCATTTTCTTCTTTTTCTGTAGAAATGACGTAAAGAATAGTTAATACTTCTTAGAAGCTTGTGACATTGCGATATTCTGGGTTTTGGGAAAAAGTGATTATTGTATATGCCAAGTGACATCGTTTCTACTTATTAACTATATTCATTAGTTGTTATCTTGTGTTCTTATTTCATTTTCGCAATATTAGGCTTACCTAGTCATAGAGGCTAGGTGCCGCCACGATAGTTCACGGAAAGGGAAACTTGGGCCGTGACAAATATTTGAAAAAATTGAGTTTGCAAATTTCGTTTGTAATAATTTGATGTTATTGCAAAAATGAACATTAAGTAAATATTTTGCGAAAATTCAAGCTCAACTTTTTGAAAAATCTAAAACCAATGTCGTTGGTCATTTTGAATTGACGAACAACATCAAAATTAAAGAAATCATCAATTTAATCTTGCAATCTCGCTATAGTTAAGTGAACGTGGATAATTTCCTGTACTTGATATCACAACCCAAAATTTCACCTCAGGCCGTAATGGGGCCTAGCGGTACTTGATAAACAAGTCAACTTACAATCAATAGAATATAGTTCAGATTTTTTTAATTAACATAATCATATCATAAATAAAGATAGGAATGATCTCGAAATAGTATAATAACTGATTCATTCATAACATGGTCTGAACATTAGCACAGTCCCCAAGAACTAAGTGACACAAATACACGAGCAACTATCGAATAAGTATAAGTCTGAATACATAATCGAAACTGTCTGAGAGAAAGAAAATAGACAGGAGATAAATAAGGACAAGGATTCGGACACTGCAAAACGAATTGTCACAACCCAAACTCCCACCAAGTCATGATGGCACATAACTCGACTCGCTAGGTAAGCCAAACAGTATAAGTTACAAATATAATGAGAAATCATCAATATTAATAACAAAGACAACAAAAGAATTCAATACAACTATCCCAAGGTCTGGTAGTATAAGTCATGAGCCACTATGATTTAGATTTACAAGCTAATGTGAAGAATAAATAAAATATATTTTTGAAGATTACATAAACATAAATGAAGTCCTAATCTACCATGAACAAAAAGTAGCTTGAATCCAGAATGTTGGTACGCCTCTAATGCAAGGTTCTTATTCTATAGCTACCCAACTCCAAAATCTGCACGAAAGGTGCAGAAGCATAGTATGAGTAAAACCGAACTCATGTACTCAGTAAGTATCTTGACTAACCTCAGAGAAGTAGTAAAGAAGTTTATAAGTCCAAAAGATACTCGCATAATCTGTGCAACTCAATAGCATATATAGAAAAATCCATCTTGACAACCAAACTGTCAAATAACAACAGAGTCATAGGATAGCATGTTAGTTGCATAAAGGAAACACGCAAAATATATGACAAAGCGTAAGGAATTCACTTGCATAATAAAGAATGTCACCCTCATACTTCATATTTCATTACAATAACAATATCAAGCCTTATCACTCCATAATAACAATATCCACCCTTATTACTCCGTAACAATAATATTCACTCTTATTGCTCCGGCCTCGACACAATAATAATATCAATATCAATCACAATCGCACAACAAAATCTCGTGCCAACACCCATTCAGTCCGCCCAACATGTACACATGTACCATAATCATAACAATCAAGATAACAAATTATCATCAAGAGGTATATCCTCATAATTCATCAATGAAGTGCACAGGGACATGAAAAATAATAAAGTGCAGATGTGTGATCAAGATATAAGACATGACTACGACTAATTAAATTAGCAATGATTTAACAAATGTCCGCCTTGTCTAGTTAGGAAATAAACAATTCTAAAACATGATCTCTAGCATGAAAGGATGAACCCCTGTAGTCATACAAAGGATGGCACTTGTATCACAAAGAGCACATGTGAAAATCAATGCACAACATAAGAACAACAAGTACGAGTGTGTGTTCATAACATACATGTAACTACGTTCGAGGCAAGTATAACATCAATCTCAAGAGTAGTTCATCATGTTCAAAATAATGTAGTATTAGCCTCACATTTGCTCTAGGATAATTTATCGTGCTCATGTAGTCATTTAATTGAGTTAAACATAGAATCAAGTAGAACACACAAACAAACATGGCATAGAGTAATCTAAAATCTACTACGAGCATGTATACCCATGGCACATGTATATACGCTCATCACCTCATATAAAAATCGGTCCCGCATGTAACAAACAAGATCAATTATTAGGAAAAATTCTCTCAATTAAAGCTAGGCAAGATACTTACCTCATTCGAGCTAATACAAAACTTTAAAGTCCTATTTCCTTGAGAAATCACCCCTAGCCGGCTCCAATCTAGCCAAACATCAATCAAGCAAGTCAACCAATGCCATAGGAATCGATCCTAATCCATAAATCATTGATCTTTGAAGAATTCCTCAAAAGTTAACAAAAATCAATCCGAGCTCACATGTCGAAACCCATAACCAATACTGAAATACGATGACGCATATCCTGCTGAGTCCGAATATATGATTAGATTCCAAAATTGAGTCCAAATCAATACTCAAATTCTCCAAAATACACTCTCTTGAAGTGTAGGCAAAAATCCAAGTTTCCTTTCAAATTCTATATTTTAGGTGTAGAGTGCTATGGGTAATATATATATATATATAATCAAATCCATGTGGAAATCACTTACCTCCAAGTTAGTAGTGAAATTGTTCTTTAAAATCCCATCCTCTTAAAGTATACGGTTTAAAATATGAAATAATAGACAAATCCACAAAATTGGACAACTTAAATCACTGCCCAGTTGTACACTATGTGAATGCGACCTTCGCATTCGCGAAGAACAAACATAGCCTCTGATAAAAATATTCTACGCGAATGCGGCCTGGCCCTTGCGATCGCGGTAGCTAATAGTTTACATCCTTCCCGAACGTGAAGGCAAAATCTTTCCTGCTAGCTCTAACTCAACTCGAACACAGCATCCTCCCAAAAACGCGACACACCAAGAACACACACTACGCGAATGTGGCCCTTCCACCGCGAATGCAAAGAGACACATACCAAGCACCAAAATCCCTCATCGTGAACGCATCTCTCCGACCGCGAATGTGAAGCATACTGCCACCTGCTAAAAAGCTGCATCTCAACACACCACCAAAATAGTTCGGAACCACCCCGAATTATAATCGGAACTCCTATAACACCATCCAAACATACCAACAAATCCATATACAGTATTCAAACCTATCTAAAGGCTCAAAATACCACAAATAACGTCTAAGCTAAGAATCTAAGATCAATATCATTCTCTTATCTTTCAAACCTTCAAACTTCACCGAACTCGTCCGAATCACACTTAGTCATTTCGAATTTCTACCAAACTTTGCACACAAGTTCCCATTAGAAAACGAACCTACTACATTTGAGGTGAGGAATTTTCACTTTTATTTGACTTTATATCTTGATTCTCCATGGATTTCTACACCTAGAACATGGATTTTAAAAGTGAAATTTGGGATTTTTTCTCCAACTTAAGAGGGTGCATTTTGGGGATTTGAGGGTTGATTTGGACTTGGTTTTGGAATTAATTATATATTTGGACTTGTGGGTTTATGGGTATTTGGGATCTACCCATTGACTCGGGTTCTGACCATACCTAGGTTGACTTTTGTTGGGAATTTGATTAAAATTGAAGCTTTATTATTTGAAATTGATCACTATGGATTTGTTTGACGTTATTGAGTTATATTTGACTAGATTCTAGTCATTTGGAGTTGGACTTTGATGGTTGGTGATTGTTGATTGATTTTTGCTTACTGGGTGGAGGTAAGTCTCTTGTGTATCATTGTCAGAGAAAATTCTTCCCATATGTGATTTATTTTCTACTTGCTACTTGATTTAGATGTTTCATATATGCGAGGTGACAAGCGTATATGTGTGGATATATTTTGACCATAGCTGGATAGAGTTTAATCTTTTATTATGCATTGTCGAGACTACATGATTTGTTTTCATGTTTCATTGATTCTATGACTATGCGATGAACCTTAATCATGCTTAGAGACTATGCTAGAGTTAGACTTGATGATTTGAATATGACGAACTTCTTTTACCACGTTGGGATTTCTAATTTAGCAATATTCATGTAATTGTTGTACTTAACTTAGGATTTTGCTAATTCTTGGGTCTTCTTTCTCATCAGACTTAAGAATGATACAAAAAAACAAGTTGAACTATTATGGAAAGTTTAATTACATGGTTAGCCATATCTAAGTTCTAATGGTCTTACAAATCACGAGCATGCCTAGTAGAATATTATGGATCAATACAAAGATGTCAGAATCTATTTGCAAGAGGATATAGGTATTTAGGAACTTTATTTTTATTAATTCTTTTTCATGCATTGATTATTATCTAAATCTAAATCTTTCTCTTTAACTCTCTCACATATGGTGAGAACTCGCACTTCAGCTGTAGTAGCTGGTGACAGAGAGGCAGTACCACCAATGATAGTTGGGAGAGGTAGAGGTCGAGGTAGGGTAAGGCTCTAACCAAAGGGACACACAATTGCCATGAGAGGTAGAGCACCTACTGTAGCCCGTGGGCACTCTAGAGCAATATCAATGGACCCATCTCCAAATCAGGTGGAGGATCAGATTATTGATGATCATCTCGAGGCCCCAATGTCAGCTCAGCATCCATAGGATTTATTATTTCACCAGTGTTTCATGAGGCTATGACCAAGATGGTTAGTTTTATTAATGCTTTTGCTCAGGCTGGAGTGGTTCCAGTAGCCCCAGTCACACCTCAGGTTAAAGGGGAAGTTCAGACCCCTAATGTTCGTACTCTGGAGTATAATACGACGATGTTTTAGACAGTAGATATAATGTCAACGGGTGGCGAGAAACCTTTAGTGGTATATAAACCTGTGGTTAAGCCTAGTATGTCTATTGAGGAGCAGAAGAGGTTTGAGAGGTTCCAAAAGTTACATTCTCCTCACTTTGATGGTGATGCTTGTGAGGATGCCCAATATTTTCTAGACTGATGTCATCAAATGCATCGTAATTTGTGCTTGGTAAAGTCCAATGGTGTGGACTTCACTAAATTCTAGTTGAAAGGGGCTGCTAGGAGATGGCTGCAGACTTATGAGTTAGGTAGGCCATTAGGTACATCTCGCCTTATTTAGGCTAAGTTCTCGCACTTGTTTCTGGAGAGGTACATCCCACACACCAAGAGGGATGATTTGAGAGGTTAGTTTGAGGGCCTTCAGCAGGATCATATGACTATGACTGAGTATGACCTATAGCATCAAAGTCAACTCCCGGTCAAACCTATGAACTCTCTAAACTTTCAAATTGCCAAGTTTCTGCAAGTAGAGCCAAAACCTTCTAGAAACCTCCAAATACTAATCTGAACATGCGCCTAAGTCTAAAATCACCATACAAACCTATTGGAACCCTAAAATCACCAATCCAAGGGCATTTACTCATAAGTCAAACTTTGGTCAACTCTAGCAACTTAAGCTTCCAAAAATGAAACTAAGTGTTCCAATCACTCTCAAACCTTCTCGAAACCAAACCATTCATCCTCACAAGTCATGCAACATCAAAAAAACATATGGGAAGAATCAAATAGTAAAATAGGGCTCAAATACACGAAACAAATAGTCGGTTCATTACTTTCCTCCCTTTAAAATAAATGTTCGTCCTCGAACGGGTTTAGAATCATACCTTGAATGCCAAAAAGATGAGTATATTTGCTCCGCATATCATGCTCGATCTACGAAATTGCTTCCTCGATCAATTGACCTCTCTAATGAACTTTCACTGATGTAATCTCTTTCTACCTCAACTTTCGAACATGCCTATCCAAAATGGCTATCTGTTTTTCTTCATAAGCCAAATTCTCATACAAAGACACTGAACTGAAATCCAATATATGTGACTAATCTTCATGATACTTCTAAAGCAAATAAACATAGAATATCATATGAACTCCTAACAAGCTGGGTGGAAAAGCAAGTGTGTAATCCACCTCACTAACACTCTCCAACATATTATATGGACCAATATATCGAGGACTCTAACTTCCATTCTTCTAAAATTTCATTATCCCTAAATTTCATCATGCCCTTCATAGGCGAAACTCTAAGAAGAACCTTCTTACCCTCCATGAAAGCCATATCACGAACCTTCATATCAGCATAACTTTTTTTCCTGGACTACATTGTGTGAAGCCTCTCCTAAATCAACTTCACCTTCTCAAAAGAATCACGAACCAAAGCTACACCCAACAACCTAGCCTCACTAGTCTCAATCCAATCAACCGGAGAACGACACTGCCTCCCATATAATACCTAATATAGAGCCATTTGGATACTAGACTGGTAGTTGTTTTTGTATGCAAACTTCGCTAATGGCAGGAACTAATCCCACTAGCCTCATAAATCAATAATGCAGGCTCTTAACATATCCTCCAAAATATAAATAGCTCGCTCAAACTACTCGTTCTCCTGAGGGTGAAATGAAGTACTCAACTCCACTTGCATGCCTAACGCATGCTGAACAACTGTCCAAAAGTGCGATGTAATTTGAGTTCCCCGATCCGAGATAATAAAAATAGGAACACCATGCAAGAGGACAATCTCTTTAATGTAGATATGAGCCAACTTTTCTGAAGTATAAGAAGTCATGACTAGAATGACATATGCACACTTGGTCAATTGGTTCACAATGAACGAAACAACGTCAAATCTTCTCAAAGTCCATGAAAATCCTACCACAAAATCCATAGTAATGTGTTCCCACTTCCACTTCGGTATAATCTAACATCTAAAGCAAACCATCATATTACTAATGCTTATACTTCACCTACTGATAATTCAAACACAGCAAAATAGGTCTAATAATGTCCTTTTTATCTATCATGACCCAATTCTATTTTAGGTCATGATGCCGCCCAACACCGTTGCTAGGCAAGCCAACAGTGAACAATCTAGTAAATTCTCATTTTTAAATAATTTTTTCAAGTAAATAACTTTCTTTAATTTAAAAGATTTAATGAATAACAGATTTAAAATAATGAAGATGAAAGCAGCTAAATGCGATCATAACTGTAGAAGTAAAACCAAAACCACAAGTCTACTAGTGTGTGCCAAGACCTGGTGTCGCAAGAGTATGGGCTACTAGTAGAATATACAAAAGATCACTACTCTACTGTCTGAAATAAAATAGACAGAATAATAACAATGGAAAGACTTCGGGTGCTGCAGAACGGCTCGAAAAAGGTAGCTCACCGTGTTGTATCGTACCAGGAGTCAAGCGTGCGCGCCGGACTGATACCCAGTTGCACCTGCCTCAGATCCTGCACATTTAAATGCAGAAGTGTAGCGTGAGTGCATAAACAACATGTACCCAGTAAGTATCCAGTCTAACCTCGAAGAAGTAGTGACGAGGGATCGACTTTGACACTTACTATGGGCTAACAATGATGTATCAAAATTATATACTAAACATGGATTACATGAATAATACTGAAAACTCAATAACAAGAAATAGTAAATACTTCTTTCACAAACATTAAGTCCCAAGTTTATTTTCATCATTTAATAGTTTGTATCTCAAGGTATTTAAGCAATATTAATTATGAATAGTTCCAAAGATTTATCATGCGCAAATTATGCCGAGGTCGTAAGGCCCGATCTAATATAATATTTAAATTCTACACTGTCGAGGGTCGAACTGCACGAGAACCATAGATGCATCTATCTGCTATCGAGGCATTCGGCTCGCTCCACAAATAGAAAATACTTCAAAGAAACACAAATTTTCAATAACAGTCAAGTGTCTCATTTACAACTTCAAGTAAGTGAAATTTAACCTTTTACAATTCTTTTAACAATTTCAATATGACTTAAGTAATTAAGTTATCAAGTAGGGGCAAACATTGCAAGTATAGCATGATATGGGTCCTAGAATACCTGAACAATAGCATAATTAGTAGCTACGTATGGACTCTCGTCACCTCGTACGTATATAGCCCCCACAAATAGGTATACATAGTTATTTAATTCACCTATGGAGTTAATTCCCTCTTACAAGGTTAGAAAAGAGACTTACCTCGTCTCAAGCCTACTTTCCGGTCCAAGGTTGTGCTCGAACCCCCAAATTTGGTGCCAAACGACTTGAAACTAGTCAAATATTATATAAAATAATCAATACATGCTCAAAGTTTATATTCTAACTATCAAAGTGATTTCCCAAGCCTATTTAAAGAATCCCTAAATCAACCCCGAGCCTACGTGCCCGGATTCCGGAAATTTTCGAAGAAAGTTGTTACCAATAACCCCATGAACTCAACTATATAATTTTCACTAAATTCCATAACCAATTTCGTGGTTAAATCACATTTTTATCAAAAACCTAGGTTTCATCTAAACCCTTGATTTCACCCATTTTTACATATTAATCTACCCATAATCTATGTATTTAACTCATGCTGTGTAGAAATTACTTACTTCAAAGTGCTAGGTGAAAGCCCTCTTCCAAAAGCTCCAAAATTCGCCCAAGAGATGAAAGGAAATGAGCTAAATGGTCTAAGTCTTGCATTTAATAATCTGTGCACAGGTCTTAGATGTCGCATTTGCGATACCTGGTTCATAAATGCGAAGGTGGCAAATGCGACAAAGCCATCGCAAATGCGAACCTAGGCTTATGCTGCCAGGGTCACAAATACGACCAAGGAATCGAAATGTGTGAACTTTTGAGGTTGAAAATGCGACCAAAGTGACGCAAATGCGAACACTTCCCATGACAGGCTTCTTCGCGATTGCTAAGCCTATCTCGCGTTTGCGAGACCTGCAACAGTTGCCAAAGTTTTTCTCATCCTCCTGAATGTCCGAAATACACCCGAGCCCTCAGGCTCCACATTAAACACCCACACAAGTCTAACAAAATCATACAAAATTGCTCGCATGATCGGAACACTAAAATAACATCATAAATCACGAATTGGACGCCAAAATGCATGGATTAACTCATGAACCCAAAAACATCTAAAAATACTTCCGTGTGTCCGTTTCCTATAAAATCAACTTGGAATGACGCCAAATTTTACGTGCAAGTCTTAAATGACATTACGGACCTACTCCAAATTCCGGAAGTAGAATCCGAACCTCATATCAAAAAGTCCACCCTCGATCAAACTTTTCAAAAACTTCAAATTTCCAATTTTTGCCAAATGACCCCGAAATGACCTATGAACCTCCAAATCCACTTCCGGACGCGCTCCTAAGTCCAGAATCACCATACAGATCTATTCCCAAGCTCAGAATCTTAAACGGACATCTATAATTTAAAAGTTCACTTCAACCCAAACTTATGAAATTTACCCAAAATGCCAACTTTCACTATTAGGCGCTGAAACGCTCCTCGGTCATCCAAAATTCGATCCAAACGTACGCCCAAGTCTGAAATCATCACATGAACCTGTTGGAACCGTCAATTCCCAATTCTGAGGTTGTTTACTTAAAATGTTGATCGAAGTCAAACTTAGCCTTTTAAGTCATCCTTAAGGAACCAAGTGTTCCGATTTTAATCTGAACCCTTCCAAATCCCAAACTAACCATCCTCGCAAGTCATAAAACAGTAAAAATGCATACCAGAAGTCTTATTTAGGGGAACGAGGTTCTAGAAGTAAAACGACTGGTTGGGTCATTACATTATCCTCCACCACCACACTACAGCTTCAAGTCATGATACATCTTTGTAGCACCTAGATGAATTGAATACCATGAACTATGAGACTCCTCAAGAATTAACTCCCTTAAAATGTCGCATTAGGAACACAAATCCGACCCTGAATATGCCATACACCATCATCACCAACAACCACTTCCTTAACACCACCTCGCAACATTATGACCTTAAGGACAAGGAAATAGGGATCTGTATACTGACGAGCCTTGATGCGCTCCAACAAGAACGACAACGCGACAACATAAGCAAGAACTCTATCAGGCTCATAAATATCCAATCTCAGCCAAAGGCCTCTCCACAAATGGAATAAATGCCAAACTACATATACTCTGCCTTCCTACTAAAGGTCTCCGCTAATATATTAGCCTTCCCCGGATGATACAAGATAGTGATATCATAATCCTTCAACAACTCCAACCACCTCCGCGGCCTAAAATTCAAATTCTTTTGCTTGAACAAATATTGAAGACTCTGATGATTCATGTACACCTCACAAGACATGTCATATAAGTGATTCCTCCAAATCTTGAGCGCATGCACAATAACTGCCAACTCCAAGTCATGCACTAGATATTTCTTCTCATGGGGCTTCAACTGGCATGACGCATAGGAAATCACCCTACCGTCCTGCATCAACACATACCCAAGGCTAATGTGTGAAGCATAATATTAGACTGTATACTTCCCCTATCCTGAGGGATATACTAAAACTAGAGCTGTAGTCAAAGCAGTCTTGAGCTTCTGAAAGCTCTCCTCTCACTCATAAGACCATCTGAACGGAGTGCCCTTCTAAGTTAACCCGGTCAATAGAGATGTAATAGCAGAGAACCCTTCCACAAAGCGATAATAGTAGCCAGTCAATCCCAAGAAACTCCTGATCTTTGTAGTGGTATAAGATTTGGGCCAACTTTGAACTGCCTCAATCTTCTTTGAGTCAATCTTGATCTCATCACTAGACACCACATGGCACAAGAATGCCACCGAGTCCAAAACTCACGTAACTTAGCATACAACTTATTCTCCCTCAAAATTTGAAGCACAATCCTTAAATGCTACTCGTGTTCCTCAGCAATACGAGAATATACCAATATATCATCAATGAACATAATGACAAAAGAATCCAAATAAGGGTAGAACACATTGTTCATAAACGCATGAAAGCTGCTAGGGCATTAGTAAAGCCAAAAGATATTATCAAAAACTTATAATGCCTATAACGAGTCTTGAAAGCCATCTTAGAAATGTCGGAAATCCTAATCTTCAACTGGTGATAACCCTAATAGATATGGGTTGAGTGCCCCACATCAAATCAATACCAAAATCAATATCCTTGTCGGGTGGCATGCTCGGTAGATCTGCAGGGAATACATCTAGAAACTCCCTCATTACTATGACTGAATTAACAATAAGACTCACAGCACTAACATCTATAACAAAATCTAGATATGCCAAACACCCCTACTTAACTATCTGTCGATCCTTCATAAATGAAATCACTATACTAGGAGTGTGACTAAGAGAACCTCTCCATTCCAACCTTGGTAACTCCGGCTTAGCCAACGTCACAGTCTTAGCATGACAATTAAGAATAGTATGATACGGAGATAGCCAATTCATACCTAAATTATATCAAAATCCACCACATTAAGCAACAAGAGATCAACCCTGGTCTCATATACCCCAATAGTAACCACACAAGACCAAAATACATGATCTACCATAATCGAATCACCAATAGTATAGATACATGAATAGGAATATCAAAAGAACCATGAGGCATATCCAAATAAGGAGAAAAATATGATAACACATAGGAATAAGTAGACCCCAAGATACTACACCCCTAGCCACATACTACATAGGATAAGCTGACCTACTGTAATGGCCTCTACTAAACTGACCTCTACCTTTACATAAGGTGCCACTAAAACTACTAGAACGAGGAGGCCTCTTATCCCTCATCATAACCTCTCCCCACTGACTACAGATATGTGAGATCTTCCAAGATATCTCTATAGCTTAATGAAATGTAGTCTTGATATATGACGCTCAGGCCATAGTATTCCTGATACCGTTATGCAACCCTCAATGAACCGCCTCTACTTTTCAATCTCAGTGTGGATCAAGAAAGTAGCATGACGAGACAACTCTATAAATATATGGTAGGTATTTCAAGACCTTGTATATGTTCATTTAGTGGATCGAAACTTGTATGCTAAGTTTGGTTGTGATCTGGAGTGTCTAAGTGTGATTCAAACACATTCAGCGAAGTTCGAATGTTTGAAAGTTAAGAGAAGGATATTGATCTTAGAGAGTTGGTTTTGTTATTCTTTGTAGTATTTTAAGACCTTGTCTAGGTCCGGGATATGTTTATGGACTTTTTGGTATGATTGGATGGGGTCCTTGGGGGAACGGGTGAGTTTTGGACCACCTGGAGCATGTTTAGTGTTAGCTAATTTTTCTGGTGTCTGGTGTTCATCGCGTTTGTGGGGGAGCATCGCGTTTGAGATGAAGGATCTTGGGCTGAGGTTGTTTGTTCTTCGCGTTCGCAGGAGGGGAGCCACATTCACGAAGTAGGAGGTTGGTCCAACTATTTGTTCCTCGCGTTTGTGAGCAGGGAACTGCATCCGCGAAAGTTTGAGGCTATTGGTCTCCGCATTCGTGGGCCTCCTATAGTGTTTACGATAGAGGATTTTTAGGCAGAATGTTTTGTGCTTCACGAACGTGAGGCATAGGTTGCATTCGCGAAGGGTATGCCAGGGCAGGCTATTTTAAATTTGAGCCCTTGTTGTTAGTGAAATTGGCGAATTAAGCAAAGATACAAAAAGAGAGTGATTCGAGCCATTGGTAAACAAAAGATGTTCCAATGCTACACCTTCAACCACTCAGCCATCTCTCCTACATAGCGAATATGACCTAAATACTGAGTGAATAACAAGTTAGTCATAATCCATATTCCATTCATGGATAGGTATGACCAATGCATAGAATTTCGAGAGTTTACCCACTCTCTCATATTTTGAATCCCTAGACTTCGAGAGGTGGAGATTTTGAAGGGTAATTTCACTAGAGGTAAATAATTTTCACTTGCATTTGACTTTATAACTTGATTCCCCATTGATTTCAGCACCTAAAACATGGATTATTAAAGTGAAATTTGGGACTTTTGTCTACAACTTAAAAGAGTGTATTTTGTGGATTTGGGGGTCAATTTGGACTTGGTTTTAGAAATCTAATAATATATTTGGACTCATGGAATTATGGATAGTCGGGATCTATCCATTGACTCGGGTTTTGACCGTATTTGGCCGAATTGACTTTTGGGAATTTTATTAAAGATTGAAACTTTTATTGTTTGAAATTGATTCTTATGGCTTTGTTTGACATTATTGAGTTGTATTTGACTCGATTCAAGTTGTTTGGAGTTGGATTTTGATGATCAGGTAATTGTTGATTGATTTTTGCTTGTCATGTAGAGGTAAGTCTCTTGTTTATTCTTGTAAGAAACAATTCTCCTCATAGTTGATTTATTTTCTACTTGCCACTAGATTTAGGTGATTCGTATATGCGTGGCTAGGTGATGGCCATAGCCGGATAGAGTTCAGTCTTATATTATGCCTTGTTGAGAATATAATTTATTATCATATTTCATTTCTATGATTATATGATGAACCATAATCATGCTTAGGGACTATGCTAGAGTTATGACTTGATGATTTGAACATGACAGACTTCTTTTACCATGTTGGGTTTCTACTTTAGCTGTATTAATGTAATTTCTGTACTTGACTTACGATTTTGCTATTATTGACTCCTGTTGCTCATATTTGATATCATGATCGGTCTTAAGTTGATAAATGAACATGTTGAACTGTTATGGAAAGTTGAATTACATGGTTAGCTATAGCTATCTATTATTCATTTTGCTATTCATCTGCATTCTACTATTTTTCCCGGTGTGCCTTTATTACATCATCTCATATGCATATACATGAGCTAGAAGAGTCGATATTGAGGAAAGTTGAGGATTTGGCTCAAAAGATATTATGGGTAGATATTGATTATTGACTTCAGTATTATTGTGGATCGGGTTGCATACCACACTGGCGCTTGGATATGGATACATCCCTCCAGAGTCAGGTAATTACCCATATTACTTTGAGTCATATGAGTGCATGTACTCAGATTGGTATTAGTTGGGACACTTGGCCAATGTCGGGCATGTGGATTGGTACTGTGAGGTATTGAGATTTAATCATGAGCATGCATATGCATTCTAGATTCATGCAGTAGCTCTCATATATACATTTTGATTGGTTTATTTTGTGATTTTGGAAGTAATTGAGATATTAACTTGTTTTGTGCTTCCTTTATCTGAAAGGAATGTCTAAATAGGAGATATTATCATGTATTGCTCTTGTATCCATTTGATGATATCATACCTTATCTATTGCTTTATTTTATGCTTTTACTTGCTCATTAAACTGCTCGTGAGTGTCAATGTCAACCCTTCACTACTACTTCTTCGAGGCTAGACATGATACATACTGAGTATCGTGATTTTGTACTACAGTTTTGTACATTTTGTGCAGATTTTGAGGCAGGTACCAGTCATACACATCCAGCTACATAGAGATTTGCATCGAAGACTTTATGGTAAGCTACCTTCCTATTCGACTCGCAGCACTTGGAGTCCCTCTTCTTTGATTATCTGTTTCAATCCTTTGTTTCTTCGAGGCAGATATTATTATATTGATAGATACAGTTCATTTTTAAAGATGCTCATGATATTGTGACATCGAGTTTTGGGAATTGCTTGACAGTTATGGTCGTGTTTAGACCTTGTCTTGAATATTTGTATCTTTTATCAATTTTGAGATTATTTTCGCTTTTATGTTTTATCATTACTCTGTTAATAACTTAATAAAATGGTTTCTATTATTTTTATTATGTATTGGATTGCCTAAAAAGTAGGTTAGGTGCAATCATGATCTTCGGTGGGATTTTGGGTCGTGATATTTGGACTCGAATAGGTTATGGGTCACCGAGATTTGGTATTGGTTTCGAATTTTGAGCATGTCAACCCGGGTTGACTTTTGTTGACTTTTTAAAGATTCGTCAAAGATTAAAGCTTTATTGAATAGGATTGCTTCTTATACCATTTTTTGACTCCCTTCGAATATAGCCCCTTGGATTTTCTTGTTTGGAGGGCTAGAACGGGGTTTTGACGCGATTTGAGGTTGAAGACTAGCCGGATAATGTAAGTATCTAGCCTAGCTTTGGTTTGAGGGAATTTTTCCTAAAAATAACATTGTTTGCTACATGTCGGGGTGACGTACATGTGAGGTAATGAGAATATATACGTGCACTGGGTTTTTCCATGCTAGGGGTAGTTTTTAGGTTGTATCATGCCTTTTTTGGATATTGTGCTTCATGCTATCATGCTTTATATGTTTATATGAATATGTGAGATTTTTGAATCATGCTAGAGATCCTGCATAGGTTTTGATTTCCTATGTATTCTTTATTGTATGGCGTACCCGCCTAATCTGAGTTGTAGTCGTACACTTCGCACATGCATACACCTTAGCATGTTATTTATCCTTGGTCCATAAGTATGTGATTTGATATCCGTTGTTCGTATACATGTATTCTTATATATGCTTTCTATGTGATGGACTGGATTGACAGCACATGAGTGGTCTATATGGGTTGAGTTATTACAATATATGAGTGGTTCGTGCGGGTTGATTTTCTATAGCATGTGAGTTGTCCGTGTGGTTGTTATGATTATGGCATATGAGTTATCCATGCAACGTGTGAATAAGGATCCATTCCCCTAGGGTCATCCTCTCATGTTTCTCCTTGATGACGTACATGCGGATTATTAAAAGCTTATCATTGTTTGGTTTTCGTGTATCTTCTCTATATGCAAATAGCTTGGATGTATATGTGGTTTCCATCGTATGTCTTCTTTATATGCTAGCTCCAGAATGTATACATGCCTCTTTATGCATATCTTCTCTATATGACGTTTTGGTTGAAGAATTGATTCACAATACATATCTTCTCTACATGTCAACTTGTGTAACCTTGACTTGCTTATTTATGCATATCATCTCTATATGAAATAGTTGATGATTTATTGATGCTAGATGCATCTCTTCTCTATATGTTGCTTTAATTGATGAAATGATTCACTGTAAATATCTTCTCTATATGCTACTTTAATCGATGAAATTATTTGTGGTGCAAATCTTCTCTATCTTCTCTTTATGCTGCTTCAATTGATGAAATAATTAATGGTGCATATCCTCTCTATATGCTGCTTTAATTGATGAAATAATTCATGGTGCATATCCTCTCTATATGCTTTTTTTAATTTGATTCACTGTACATATCTTCTCTATATGTCAATCTTTGTAACTTAACTTGTTTATCGATTCATATCTTCTATATATACAACTGTTGACGGGTTATTTGATATCAAATACATGTCTTCTTTATATGTTGAACTGTATGTTTGTTTATGATGCTTGTGTATATTTTCTCGATGGCCTTACCTGTACTTTATGCTTAGATTGTGGTACTATTGTTGTGTACACATATATGCTATCAAGCTGCACATGTTAAGTAACGTGAGTATCTTTTGACGTAAAAATCTTGTCACTACTTCACTGAGGTTAGTCTCGTACACACTTCTGCACCTTACGTGTAGATCTTGGAGCTGAGCTGCAATAGATGACGAAGGCTAACATAAAAGATGCACCAGCATTCTAGATACAAGCTACCACTTCTTCATAGTAGTTTAGGATTGGTACTTATTTTTTTGTATATTCAAACATATGTTGTATTTTTTCGTGTTGGCATTATAATTCTAAATCTTAGTGGCTCATGACTTGTATTACCAATCCTTGGGGTAGTTATATTAATTTTTATATTTTGATATTATTATTATTTATTGGATGATATCCAGTTTGGATTGTGGCATATGTTAGTTGGCTTACCTAGCAGGATGAGTTAAGTGCCATCATGATTTGGTGGGATTTTGGATTGTGAGCTTGGTATCATAGCTCTAGGTTCATAGGTTCTACGAGTTATGAGAAAGTATCTAGTAGAGTCTTGTGAATCGGTATTATGACATTCATACTTATCTTAGAGAGGCTACATGGCATCTAGGAGACTTCTATTTCTTTCTCTCATTATCATGCGAACCGGTATGATGACATTCATATGTGCTATTTAGTACTCGGTATCAGTTGTGCATCAACGGTTTGTGATATCATGGATGAGGTGCTAAATATGTTTCTGTGTTGTCAAGGTAGGCCAGTTTAAAGAACTTGTGGCTAGATTTTGACCGCAGTATTGGCTAGGCGGATTTAGTTGTGTGCATGTGTGATTTAGGGCTCTTATGTCCTGTAGTGTCCCTAGTATGGGAATTAATGGCTCAGTAAGTGGCTAGATAACTATGTGATGAGTATTATGTCTATGCTTAGATGGTTTGGATGTGACGAGAAGAATTTGCTTGGGATGCGAAGGGCTATGGATTTTTTTATTATCATATAGGTATGGTGTATAGTCTTAAGATGTGGATGTGTTGGTGGATCTTTGAGTTGTTCATTTGTAATGAAGTGGATTTTTATATATTGTTGATGAGTGTAGACTTGGGAAGATTAATTGATTGCAAAATGGTTATGACCATGGTAAGATTATATGAAGAGGTTGATTTGGGGTTAAGCAGGTAGTTTGTCTCCTACGAGAAGGTTTGAGGTTGTATGATTCTTATGAGGCTTCTATCAAGAGTTTTCCTTCTATCCAATGGAATGCATGCACTACCATTTTAGAGCGCTTGAGGAAGTTGGCTTGATGGTCACGAGGGTGAGTATGCACTCGGTAGATCATTTGAAGTGTGTTTTGCTTAGTATTGCATAAGCCTATGAGCAATTCGGCTGAATAACAGTGTGAGGCCATGGAAGTTAAGAAGGAAAAGTATTGTAGATTGTCAAATAATGTGTTTTTGGCTTCAAGCCAAGTGGGGGAGTCTACCATCAATGATCGAGTCATATGGGCATGTGTTGTTGTAGTTCCTAGACTGGGATACGCTTATGGATTGGATATGGTTTGAGAAGGGTGTCATCGAGGATGATTTTTGTAAGGAATTTGTTGGATGCACTTATGGAATGTACTTTATATTCGTTGTGGGTATGGGATGCAAGGAGAAAGGATTTACCCTATTACTTAAGGATGAGGTTGCTTCTCAAAGTATTTATATGCTAATGGAGCACAAGTCTCTCGGTACATATTGGTTGTGCATCGGAGATTAAAGTAGAATGGATGAATCTCAAGAAAGGTTTTGGTTGGTTTAAGTTCCAAGAGATGGTACGTAAGGATTTGCCAGATTTTGTTGTGTGGCTAAAGATTTGAGATTGCATTGGGTTGTGCCCGAGACTTGCAGTATTTCCATATATCATTATGGATGCTACATTGCAGCATGAAATATATAAAAGACAGCTTCAGATTCATTGAAAGTCTCTTTGGATGAGCATTTCGGTTTGAGGTACATTTGGGTTTGGCGGCCTATAAAGCTTGGTTAATTTAGAGGGATTCAGTTCTAATGGCTTGGTTATGTGCAAATAAATTTCGAAGAGTTCATGACGGTTTTGACCACCACTTGAGGAGATGTCTTGTACAGGTAAAAAAGGTTTGTTGTGTGTTGTGATTCTCTCCTAGATTGAATTAAGTGGAAGCTTTCCGATCGATGGAGTTTATGAGGACAACCATACTACTTGTGATTTAGAGTTGATAGGGGGATTCTCATATTTTTATATATTAGCATGACAGATGTGGTGAGTCGTGTGGGAATGAGATTTAATGGATAAGGTAGCGGTTCAAGAGAATGCTAGCAATATCTTGTATCGCCTGAGAAAGGTGTGTGTTCTAGAAGACGCATTATGTATTGATTTGCAGATGCTTGACTGGTACTTCCGAAATTTCATGGTTGTTAACTATTGATATTGTTACTCGACGCGAAGGATTTATGGGAGCATTTCTCATAAGATGGTTGTGTATGACATGACAGCAATAATTTAAGTGGGAGATTTAGAGATCGAATATAGAGATTCATGAGATTTAGAGATTGGATCTTCGTGGAGGGAGACTACCCCTTTAGTTGTGGACTATGAAAGTATGTTCAGGGTTAGACAGATGACTGTATGTGGAATGGAAAGAGTCACTGTGGACTTATGGAAGGCTATTTACCTATTTTGGAATGGTTTGAATCTGTTGGAGGGCCTATTGGTAGACTTAATGTGAATGTGTATTCTACACTGGATTGGATTTGCTTACTCAGCTCAACTTTTGCTTTGGGTGAATCAATGGGTAGGACAGATTTTATTCATGCCTTGATCTATTTCATATGTTACTCTCCTATGTTACGATAGATTGTGAGTATACTTGATTATTCACATACATGTTATTGTCATGGTTAGGCCTTGTGGCGATGTGCGAGTGAGATGGCTCTTGAGATGTTGATTTGCTTATTGCACCTCAGTCGTGCCTCCCATTTTTATAGAGTATTGTGCTATTCATATCCCCATGGTTATGTTTATACATTGTACATGCTTGTTTTTGATACACATATGTTTGGTGAGTATGAGAATTATGGCTTATAGTTATTCCCATATGGATTGGTATGATGTTAGATCGGGTTGCACGCCGCAACAGAGTTATGTTAGGATACGATTCCTTGTACTTATTTCGTGTCTTTTATTTATGCCTTATGGGGCGGATTCATAGTATTATGTTTTTATGGTTGTATCTGTTAGACTTATTGGATAGTTCTTTTATTTGGTTCTATTCTCATTGTTGGTCATATTTGACCAGTTACTTGTTTGGTGCGCGAATTGCATCGTAAGAGGTCCAGATGGCATTTGATGTGTCCAGTAAGTCAGTAGCTTGTACTGGGTGAGACGAGTTTATTGGACCTCGAATTAGTGCAATTAGTTTTGATAAGGTATGTTTGGAAGAAGAATGTCATTAATCAGCTTAGAATTTGGCAATGGTTCTTGTGGGGCGAGAGAACTCCGCGACTTGTTGATTATTTCTTTTAGCAAATATACCACTAAGCAGCATGCCTAGTGGCAAATATATATATATATATAATAAACAAAAACAAAAATCCAAAGTTTACAATGTGGCAACAAAAGTCTCAAAAATGTTAAGCTAAATCTAATGATATAGCTAGAAAATAAGCTAACTATTACATGAGACGAATCAGCCAACTCCCTACATGAGATGGATTGTGGATCCAAAAGCTAAGTGCAAAACCTCAATGTAGCACCTCTAATGCTCTCACCAGGCACCAAGTTTTATTTTCCAAAAGACAAGGCAAGCATGAATCTCCAACCAACACCATCTACTAGGAATGACCAACTCTCCAATAAAGCTCTAAGCTGCATAATGACTGAGCCCAGCACTTCTTTGTTTCCTGCATAAGATGAGCTAAACCAAAGCACAGGAATATACCTTCTGAAAAGTGCAATATTCAAGAGAAGGAACCTTATGTCTGGACTGCCATAACATCTCCAAACTGGACATGAAACCATGTCAATACCACTGGCTAATGCCATGATAATACTAACCATAAGGACACTTTCATATAGTTCTGTAGGATTCTACAACCTAACAATGGGAAGCGAAGAATTGTATTCACTAACCGTGGAGGACTTAATGATGTCTAAGTGCTGCCACAAC
Organism: Nicotiana sylvestris; assembly: GCF_000393655.2. Taxonomy (NCBI): domain Eukaryota; kingdom Viridiplantae; phylum Streptophyta; class Magnoliopsida; order Solanales; family Solanaceae; genus Nicotiana; species Nicotiana sylvestris. The sequence goes on from NC_091065.1 coordinate 36,278,945, forward strand.
TTTCCAAAACATATGAAGCATGAACTCAATACAGGGAAGGTGTATGCACTGCCAATATGTCTCCAGATTGGGCATGTAAACATACCAATACCACTGGATAACATCATGGCTGTACACACATACACATAGAAAAACAAACGTCCTGATAGAGTCTTTTGATTCCAGCTATTGTGTTGCAACAACCATACCTCAAGAACAATGCCAAGAACCTTATAACCATCAAGGTAATAAGATACTGTATCAACTATGTCCTTGGGCTTATGATTAACATATGACCAAAAGAGAATTAAGAAAAACTACACTATCCATAACCTACTTATGATAGAAAATCTGTTTACTATCAAAGCACCTCCAGAATGAGCATGTAACCATGCTAATATCACTGGAAAATACCTTAATAGCATACAATGTAAGAGAAACCTGAAGATGCAAGCAAGTGAGTGCAGAATCAAATCATGTGAAGCCATTAGTCTGAGGCTCTTCTCTTTTCTATCCTAACCCTAAGGTTTGGTGTTTGAGACTTATCTAGATTGATCAACCTCCTCCCTGCACTAGGCAGTTTAGAGAATGAATGAAATTCAGATTTACCTACAAAAGAAAAAACAATGTTATCTATAAAATTTGCCACTGAGTTGCCTTTTCTAAACACATGTTAAAAGATCATATTGAATCTGTCCTTCATCTCCTTAATTCTCTTTACATCTGGTGCAATTACCCAAGGAGGATCCCATTCCCCTTCTATCACCTTCTTCATAACCAATGAGTCAGTCTCCAAGATGAGAGGGTGAAGGTCATGCTCCACACAATACTCCAACCCTTGAAGGATAGCCTTAGCTTCAGCTACCACATTTGTTGTCACCCCCAGGTCTACTGCCCTAGCATACACCATATCACCTATCACAGAAAAACCTAGGGAACTAGGACCAGGATTACCCTTTGATGCTCCATCAGTATTGCATTTGTAACAACCATGAAAAGGAAGCTGTCATGTTACTCTTCTTATGATCAATATAGGTTTATAGCCTTCAAAGAACTGAATCATGTCTGGCCATAACAATGAATATTAGACATCCAACCATACCTTACCCTTGCTAATTGATGCAATGTCCTATTGACTTCATGGATCACCTTATTTGTGGACGTTGAACCTCCATGTTTACCTGCATTTCTTCTCTTTCAAAGCTCCCAAGTGATGATAGTTGGTACTGCGTGAAACAATGGCTTTAACTTTGGACAACATTGAGCATACCACCAATGCCTTATAACTTTTTTCAATTAAATCAAGGGCACAGTAATTTCAGAAGCTCCCATGAACAAGTTCCACACCTTAGAGGCAGTAGGACTTGTGACAAATATGTGCTCTATGGACTCCTCTTGAGGCTGCTGATAACCCCAACACCTATATATCAATATTTGCCCTTGCCTCCTACATATATCATCAGTGGCTATTTTCTGCCTCCATAATCTCCACAAGAAAAAGGATATCTTGAATGGCAAACCTTTTATCCACATTAACATGAACTCCTGATTAGGATTAGCCCTATGCCTTAATAATTTCCACGCACTACTAACACTGAACTTGCCTTAAGGAGTTGGCATCCAATATGGTCTATCCCAATATTCCTCAATGCCTTCATAATGCATATTGGACCTAATATGTTCAGCAATTTCTTCATTGAAAGTTTGGTTTAACAACTGATTATCCCATGTTTCCCCTTGCCTCAATTCTGCCACTTCATGAAGATCTTCATTGATTGGAAAGTCTTCAGACAGTACATGGTATAGTGCTTCCAATCCAGTCCAGTTTTCATGTCATATATTAGTTGTTCCACTCTTCAATTCCCATAAGATCTCATGTTCATCTTCTTCCCTAGCATTCAGCATTTGTCTCCAAACATGAGACCCTTCCCTAAATTGCACCATTGTCGGTTATTCCTTCTTGCAATATTTGTTCCACATGAAGTTAGACCACAGAGATTTTGTAGTCCTAAACCTCTACCATGGCTTAGCAAACAATGCCTTTGAGACATCATGTAAGGACCTAAAACCTAGACCCTTATCTTCTTTAGGAAGACAAAGATTTTGCGAAGAAGCCCAATGTCTGCTCCTCCCTTTTTCCTTTATGCTTGTTTATTGTGAAAAAGGTAATAACAATTAAATTTTATTATGGGACTGTAAAAATACGTGATCTATTTTTATGCTAGTTGTTAAGCAGATGATGCTATGTGTGAGACTTAGAAACGAGATAAGAGTTAGTAATAAGGTGATAACCAAACCGATAGGTTAACAATCGGGGCCTCGAGCTTGTCGATTCGGGGGCCTCAAGGTCGATTCTGGAGCTCAGCTGGGAGCTACCGAATCACTTCTCCCCACCTCTGTAGGCCTTCCAATGTCAACCTCTCATACCTCCTCACCGGGGCGTCTGTGCTCCTCCTCACACGACCAAAACTCCTAAGTCGCGCTTCCCGCATCTTGTCCTCAATAGAGGCCACCCCTACCTTATCGCGAATAACCTTATTTCTGATCTTATCTAACCTGGTGTGCCCACACATCCACCTCAGTATCCTCATATCTGCTACCTTCATCTTTTGGACATGATCAATCTTGACTAGCCAACACTCAGCCCCATACAACATCGTTGGTCTGACCACCACTTTGTAGAACTTACCCTTAAGTTTCGGTGGCACCTTCTTGTCACACAAAATACTGAAAGCTAGTCTCAATTTCATCCATCCCGCCCTAATACGATGTGCGACATCTACATCAATTTCCCTATCCCCCTGAATAATAGACTCGAGGTACTTAAAACTCCCTCTCCTAGGGATGATATGCGAGTCCAGTCTCACCTCCCCTTCCCCTCCTAAAGTCTCGCCGCTGAACTTACACTCCAAGTATTCTGTCTTGGTCCTGCTCAACTTGAAACCCTTAGATTCCAGGGTCTGCCTCCATACCTCTAATTGTGCGTTCACACTGTCCCGCATCTCGTCGATCAATACAATATCATCTACAAATAGCATGCACCATGGCACCTCCCCTTGGATGTGGCGTGTCAGTACGTCCATCACCAGAGCAAACAAAAATGGGCTTAGTGCTGACCCCTGATGCAACCCCATCATAACCGAAAAATGGTCTGAGCCCCCCCTACCGTCCTCACTTGAGTCTTTACTCCATCATATATGTCCTTAATCAATCTAATATAGGCAACAGGAATACCTCTAGCCTCCAAACATCTCCACAAAACCTCCCTCAGAACTTTATCGTACGCCTTTTCTAAGTCATCGAACACCATATGCAAGTCCTTGTTTCTCTCCCTATACTGCTCTATAAATCTCCTAACAAGGTGGATGGCTTCTGTAGTTGAACAGCTCCGCATAAACCCAAATTGATTCTCGGAAATAGTCGCGCTCCTTCTCGCCCTTAGCTCTACCACTCTCTCCCAGACTTTCATAGTATGGCTAAGCAGCTTAATACCCCCATAATTATTGCAATTTTGGATATCACCCTTGTTGTTGTTTACAGGAACCATAGTGTTCCACCTCCACTATTCGGGCATCTTCTTCGTTGTAAAAATGACATTAAATAACCTAGTGAGCCACTCCAAGCTCGCTTTGCCCACATTCTTCCAAAACTCCACCGGGATTTCATCTGGTCCTGTCGCTTTGCCCCTGCTCATCTTTCGCATAGCACCCTCAACTTCATCAACTCTAATCCACCTATAATACCAAAGTCACAATGACTCTCAGAGAATTCCAAATCACCTAGTACAATTCTCATGTCCCCTTCATCATTCAAGAGACTATGGAAGTAGGTCCTCCATCTCTGATGGATAAGCCCCTCATCCAACAAAACTCTACCTTCTTCGTCCTTGATGCACTTCACTTGGTCCATGTCACGTGCCTTCCTTTCTTACGCCTTGGCTAACCTGAACAACCTCGTATCCCCACCATGGCCCTCGAGTTCCTTATACAGTCAACTAAAAGTTGCAGTCTTTGTCGCCGTAACTGCTAGCTTAGCCTCTTTCTTAGCCAACTTATAATGCTCCCTATTTGCCCTTTTCTCCTCCTCGTCTACACTTTCCACTAGCTTCAGATATGCTATTTTCTTGGTATCCACTTTTCCTTGCACCTCTCCATTCCACCACCAATCTCCTTTGTGACCACCCGAGTTACCTTTTGAGACCCCTAATACCTCTCTCGCGGCTTCCCTAATGCACTGCGCAGTCATGGTCCACATAGCGCTTGCGTCCCCACTACTCCTCCAAGCCCCCATAGTCACCATCTTGACCCCCAACTCCTTCTCTTTAGCTTCTGTCAAGGCTCCCCACTTTATCTTATGTTGGCTATACATCACCCTCTTCCTCCTTTTCCTCGTGATCTCAAGGTCCATAACTAGGAGCCTATGAAGGGTCGAGAGGTTCTCACTTGGGATGACCTTGCAATCCATGCAAAGACCTCTATCGGACTTCCTACAAAGTACATAATCAATCTGAGCCTCGACCACCGAACTCCGAAAGGTGACCAAGTGCTCCATCTTCTTCGGGAAACTCAAGTTTGCTATCACCAAATCAAAAGCTCTAGCAAAGTCCAACAGAGACGTTCCTCCTTCGTTTCTATCTCCAAAACCAAAGCCACCATGCACATCATCATATCCCCTAGGCGTCGCTCCAATGTGGCCGTTGAAATCTCCTTCTATGAAAATCTCCTCGGTGTGCGGGATACCACGCACCATCTCATCTAAGTCCTCCCAGAAATGCATCTTGACTTCCTGATCCAAGCCAGTTTGGGGTGCGTACGCACTGATTATGTTCAAAGTAAAACCACTAACAACTAGCTTAAGAGTCATCAGTCTGTTATTCACCCTCCTAACCTCCGCCACTAGTTCAGGGAAGTCGTTATCAACCAAAATACCTACCCCGTTCATGCCCCCAACCTCCCAGAATACCAAAGCTTGAAACTGCCCACATCTCGTGCCTTATCTCCTGCCCACCTAGTCTCCTGAACACAAGCTATATTAACCTTCCCTTTCTCGAGAATCTTCGCTAGCTCTATAGATTTTTCAGTCAAAGTTCCTATGTTCCAAGACCCCACTCTCAACCTAGTAGCACCCTTATCCCCCTTATCCCCCGCACCCCCTCCCCTACGCTGACACTCCCGAGGACAAGACCTTACCCTACCATCGTTCACCAAAGTCACTATAATCTATGAGTCACTATGCAAGCGCTATCTCGAAAACAAGCGACCAAAGATACAATGGATTACCAAAATATAATCTACTGCTAAAGGTCACAAAAAATAAAATAAAGGAACTAACGGGAACTATAAACTACCACTAAAGGTCACAAAACATGTGACGAAATAAACTAAAGGAACTAATGTGAACTATAATCTACCACTAAAGGTGAAAAAAATGGGTGAAGAAATCAAACAAAGGGCTAAAGAAACTATAATCTACAACTAAAGGATAGAAAAACATGTGAAGAAATAAAATAAAAGAACCAAAAGAACTATAGTCTACAACTAAAGAATATAGTACAGGTAATTAAGAGTACAGGTAATTAAAAGAACTAAAATCTACCGACTAGAATCCCAAAGACATGCAAATAAACTAATTAAGAGAACAAGTATACAATCAAGAATTAGGCTTAATCTATCCCAAACTAATTGGTTAACAAGAAAAATAGAAAGACTGATCGACGAATAGGAGGTACCAACTCCCGAATAAAGTAAACAAGAGCGATGACACCTGGATTGAAGACGGACTGCCAAATCGACTAGACCCCAGTTGAATGTCACCTCGAGCCAAGATACCGCTGAAAATCTAACCTCCGACTGCAACGACGACAAAAACTGCTTGACCTGAATTCCACAGCCGACACTGGTATTTTGCGCCAAAAATCTGATCGTAGAACCTGTTCACAAACACACTACACATAGGACGCGAGGGGAGGAGAACACCCATAGAGCAAGAATCAGAATAGGGGAGAAAATACCCAGAAATGGAAACTAATATCTTCTTCAAATTACCCGTAAAAGTCAAAAATTCCTTTTATATCTTTTGATATCACTTTTAAAAGAAGAGAAAAAAACACTCGAAAATGAAAACCAGTATATTTTGAAAGGACAAAATAATTGACTAGCAACCCAGAAATTTGTGAATTACTGATGGAAAAAATAATTCTTTGGTAGAAAGTATTTTGAGTAGTAGAGACAGATTAAGAGATGTGAAAGAAAAAGAATAGTCTCCCTATACTTCTTTAATTAGCCTCTGTTTGTGAAATAGCCCACTAAATCAATATCAACAATGAGAAAAGATGTGTTGTTATTGCATGCACCGGAGAAAAATAACCATTGTATAGATGCGGCGAAAGCGGCGGAGGATGTAGCGGAGCAAAGACGGCTGGAACACCGGATAATAATTTCTTGAACAGAAACTGAGGCAGAGAGATTCTTCTGTAATAATTTCTTGAACCAATTTTATCAGTAAATACACTAAAAGATTGACAAAAGAGAAGAAATTCAGAAAGAAATTTAAAAGCAAAATAATAATTAAAACCAGAAACTAATTCTGTTTGTTACAAGGAACTGAGGATATTCTAACTTCACCGACGGCGATATTTAACGACAAGAGACTGTGAGGATGACGGCCATTCAGAAAATTGCTAATACGTGAATAAAAAATTAACTGGAGGATAATATTTTGGAAACAAACGAAAGTTTCAAAATTTTGCAGTTTGCATTTGTTCCAAGAATTTTGGAAGAATCATTTTTGTTTCCTCTCAAGAATAAAATTCAATCCCAATATAGCACAAAATATATTAATGACAAAGAGGCGAAGATGGGATAGCTAGATGACACCCTGATTCAGGGTTAGGGCAGTCCACTAGGCTCTGTCAGTCCTAGTCGTGTACCTTGGGAACTCCCCATTTCTACCATAGTCGTGGTCAACATTGTCCCAAGGTCGGGCGTCGATAAACCTCAAGGGAGGAAACTCGAACATATCCTTGTAGTCTTGAGGCTTCGAGATGATCTTCTGAGGTTCCTCGATGACGAGGGAATTGGACCCTCCGATTTTACCGTATACAGATAGTCCCCACGTTTTTTAGAGAGGAGCGATAAGAAATGATTTTGACATCTAACTCTTTGGACTTCCCGCGATGATGTCACATTGATGATATCATACTTATGACGTAAGCCTTCACGATAATTGGGATATCCCATGGACTTGTCTTTTGCTACAAGTGTACTTTTTCTCTTCTTTGTTTCTGTGTAAGGACCCCTCGTGGGCTTTTTGTAGTTAAATTTTTATGAATGTGAAGATGTTTCTTCAATTTTGTCTTCGATGTTTAATATATTTCCTTTTATTTGCGCTTATGGAGACTCTAAATGCATGATTCTATCGGCTGCTGCCAATATTGATCCCAGGTGCGAGTATTTTTCCTGACCTTTGATTGACTAATACGACCTCTCGTGGAACCCTTCGCCGTTCCTTGGATCGAGCCTGGATTGAACCGATAAACTCGGGTCACCGGGACCCTTACTTCGAGTTGAATGAAAGTAACGCTTCGAGCCTTGAGACCATGATTTATCACCTAGGACCCGTGGTAGTATTTGAGGGGAATCTTGCTCGGAGGCTCGAGGATAGGGACTGCCGAGTGGAGGATCGTTCAAACTCGGGCCACCTGGAAACTTGCTTTGAACTTAGTGTAGATTGTCTGAAGGCACTGTAGATAGATCCCGAAAGAGGGTTTGCTCGAATTTAGATGGCACCCCGGGACCAAGCCCATGTGTTTGGAGCTTAAATGCTTATTTCCTTGGAGCCTAACTCCTTTTGACGAAAGTCCCCAAGGTCGGGTACCACCTCGAGACTTGTAATGATGTCATTGGCTTCATGGAGCCTAACCTTTTTCTGATGGAGGTCCTCGAGGTCGGGTACCACCTCAAGACTTGCGATAATGTCGTTGGCTTTTTAGAGCCTTTTCTTTCTGATGGAAGTCCTCGAGGTCGGGTACTATCTAGGGACTTGCGATGATGTCGTTGGCTTTTTAGAACCTAACTTCTTTTTTATGGAGGTCCTCGAGGTAGGGTACCACCTCGGGATAGGCGATGATGTCGTTGGCTTTTTAGCCTAACTTCTTTTTGATGGAGCTCCTCGAGGTAGGGTACCACCTCGGGACTTGCGGTGATGTCGTTGGCTTCTTAGAGGCTAACTTCTTTTTGATGGAGGTCCTTAAGGTCGGGTACCACCTCGGGACTGGCGATGATTCTGTTGGCCTTTTAGAGCCTAACTTTTTTTATGGAGGTCCTCGAGGTCCGGTACCACCTCGGGACTGGCGATAATGTCGTTGGCATTTTATAGACTAACTTCTTTTTGATGGAGGTCCTCGAGGTAGGGTACCACCTCGGGACTGGCGATGATGTTGTTGGCCTTTTAGGCCGGCGGATCGTTGCCGTTTTTTCCATACATAGGGTCGTTTCTGCTCCTTTAGAGATCCCACCTTTTTAAGTAGCTACCCTTCTTTTTCTACGTTAAGTATTTCATTACTTCAGTACTAACATATTTGCACAGATTCCTGCTTTAGTTCTCTAATTTTGCCATAGTCATGACTGCTACATTAGGGTCTGTTCGGCAGAAAGGGTAGAGTTCCGCTTCCGGCATTCAGGACTAACGAGAGTATACCTTGAACATTACTTCTTTGATAGGAGAAGATCACCTTGAGTTAGTGAGAAAAGACTACGGATGGGGGGAAGAAATAAACTGGTGACTTGGGACACCAATAAATATTCCAAGTGGCGACTCTGAGAAATTAAATAAAATAATCTTATTTCGAATAATGTCACTTAAAGTGGAAAAACTCTTTTATATACCTCCCGGGGTGTACAGAGGATGTGTGAAAGCCCCAGCATGCGCCTTTATGAAGGAATCTGTCAGCATGGCAAATGAGTTTATGAAGTTTGGGCCAAGTTATGATACCACATCATCGCCCCTTTAGAAAGTGCTTCTCCAAAAAATTTCAGTAGGACATACTCGATCTCGTCGTCCTTCAGGTCATTGCCCTTTACTGCACAGGTGTAAGTGGTAACGTGCTCGTTTGGGTCCGAGGTTCTGCTGTATTTATTAAGGTGTAGCATTCTGAACTTCTTTGGGATGAGTTTGGGAGCTGCCTCCTCTAAGAATGGCCTTTGTATGAACTTCTTTGAATCTACCCCTTTAAGATTGGGGGTACGCCCGAAATTTGGTCGACCTTGGAGTTGTAGGTATCGACCTTTTTGTCATTGGCTTCTATCATTTTCTCGCCCGATTTGATCTTTCTGGTGAGGTCCATGATCACTTTTACGATCATGAGATCGGTCATCGACCTGTTATTGCTCGATCTCTCCAGTACCTGTTCGGCTAGGGGAGCTGTCCCTGGTGATGCCATGCTAGGAGTTTTCTAGTGACTTTGCAACCGAGCAATAGCCAGTTGTTGTGCCTGCAACATTTCAAAAATAACATGAAGGCTAACCTCCCTTTCTTCCCTAGTTGGGGTTTTCTGAGCTTCTTGTTGATCTCCTGGGTGCACACTCATGTTGGTGTGCGAGCTTATATAGACATGTTGGGTGTCGCGCGAGACTGCATCCGCTGGAATTGGTCCTGGTGTGTTCTCAAGGTTTTGTGGTGGCACAGCAACATTTGGAGCAACCATACCGTTTTCTCCATGGTCCTCAAGATTGTTGTTTTCACCTCCATTTACTTAGTTAGACATTTCGACCTCAAATTGAAGATCTTGGACAAGAGAAAGCGTGAAATATAACTTGCGTTATATAGTAAAACCAACAAGAAAATAATCGCTATTATTTTTAGCCCCATGGTGGGCGCCAAACTGTTTACCGTGAAAATGTTAATAATAATTAAATTTGATTATGGGACTCTAAAAATATGTGATCTATTTTTATACTAGTTGTTAAGCAGATGATGCTATGTGTGAGACTTAGAAATGAGATAAGAGTTAGGAATAAGGTGATAACCAAACCGATAGGTTAACAATCGGGGCTATCGAAGGTGGTCAATTCCGGAGCTCGACTGGGTGCTATCGAAGGTGGTCGAAGTATGGCTAACAGTTATTGTAAAATCAACGAAGGCTCTTTATGGATAATGATAAGCAATAAATGATGAACAATAATGAAGATAATAAATGGAAGCAATAATATAAAGAGAATATGTTAGAGAGCAAAGCAAATCTTCTTGTATATTTCGTGTGGCGTAACTGAAGCAACAGGGATTTACAAAATGACAAGGATCCCCTTTATATAGGAGGGGAATTCCAACATAGTACAAAATATATTAATGACAAAGAGGCGGAGATGGGATAGCTAGATGACATCCTGATTCAGGGTTAGGGCAGTCCACTAAGCTCTGTCAGTCCTAGCCGTGTACCTTGGGAACTCCCTATTTCTACCATAGTCATGGTCAACATTGTATAAGGTCGGGCGTCGACGAACCTCAAGGGAGGAAACTTGACCATAGCCTTGTAGTCTCGAGGCTTCGAGATGATCTTTTGAGGTGCCTCGATGATGAGGAATTGGACCCTCCGATTTCACCGTATACAGTGCTCCAAAAGAACCTAGCAAAGATCTTGTGTAGATGCTCCAGGATGTTGTTTGGTGGATCAAGGACTGATAACATATGAACTGGCGTACTTTGCAACACACTAGTGATGAGTTTTGCTTTTCCTCTAAATGACAATAGCTTCCCTTTCCATGAGTGTAGTTTAGCCTTCACCTTCTTGATAAGATCCTCATAATACTTCTTCCTCCTTCTCAAACATGCTCCTCCCTTTCACAAATCCAGACTGGTTTGGAGATATTAGTGATGGAAAAAATCTCTCCAATCTATGATACAACCCTAGACAAGACCTTGTTGATGAAGTTTCTCAAACTAATAGGCCTTAAGTCAGAAAAGATCTCCACTCTAGTCTTCTTTGGTAGCAAGACTAGGTTAGTATGTGTGATAGACTTAGGCAATGCAGCTCCTCCATAAAATTTAAGCACCATATTATGAATGTCACAACCAATTACCTCCCATCATGTTTGATAAAATAGCCCAGTAAATCCATCAGGACCACTGGCACTCTCCCCACTAAGCTCAAAAACAGTAGCTTTAACTTCTTCAAGAGTTAGGAATCTACTAAGCTCCAAATTCTGCTCCAAAGTGACCATAGTAGGTATATTATCAAGCAATAAAAATTAGTAGATCCCCCTTCATTAGTGAACTGCCTTTGATAAAAGTCTACTGCAACACTATCCAATTCCTCTTATTCTTCAATCCATATCTCATAACCAGTTTGAATCCTTTTCATTTGCAACTTCTTTTTCTTGACATTGACATGATTGTGGAAGAAGCTTGTGTTCCTATATTCCTTATCATACCATGTCATTCCAGCTTTTGCTTCCAATATTGCTCTTCTATGCTCAAATACTTCTTTAATTCAGATTGAGCTTTCTGAAGTACAATCCTATTCTCTATGGTAAGCTCCTCCTTAAACAACATCTCATTTATTCTAACAATGTCTTTCAGAATAGCCAATTGCTTGAAGATGTCCCCAAAAGTATCCCTACTCTATTTAGATAAAGTTGTCTTCACCCTCTTAAACTTGTGCTTGAACATTAAGAATGGATCTCCAACAAAGTCAGCTTTCCAATTCTGCTTCACCACATCCATGAAAGTAGCATGCTTGGTCCACAAATTCAAGAACCTGAATGGCTTGACAAAGTTGGCAGTCTGCTCCCCGCATGTCATGGGTAAAGGTGCATGATCTGATCCAGTTCTAATAAAGTGCTCCACTTCAATGGTTGGAAACATGTTTTGAAAAGGAGAAAATCACCAAAATTCTATGAAACCTCTTGAATATGCATTATGCATTATATCTACCATTCCACCATGTAAAAGGACTCCCTTTGTAACCTTGATCAAATAATCTACAGGAATTGATACAAAAGGCAAAATCCTCATACTCAGGAGGGTGTACTGGCAATCCCCCTATATTCTCATCTTCATTTAACACCACATTGAAGTCACCTTCAACTAGCCAAGGTAACTCCGTATCACTTTCCCATAGGTAGTTATGGGGTTTTTATGTGTTTCGTTCATCATTAGCAGTATTGCAAAGGTTTGGGACAAGATTTTATTTGATATGTGGTATATTATTGGTAATGGATTTGGTAACGAGCATCTATTATGGTCGAAATATATGGCTATGAGCATATGAGTTATATGGTATATCGTGTGGTTATATCTTAGGAGTATATTTATGGCTTGAAGCAGCTTGTGGGGATTGATTACAATGAATATATACAATAATTGGATCTTAGAGTGAGTTTCGGAAGTTGGAATTTGGTTCTCAGGACTGTAAGCTTAGGTTGAAGGAAGAATCTTCGGTCATGATTGTGCTAAGGGGCTTATATGGTTTGAGGTGATGTGATACACCCATGGGTATATGTATGAGGAATTTATACAGTGATTTGGCAGCTTTGGAATGACTCTTGGCATGTTCGACGACGAATGTATGTTTAAGTGGGGGAGAATATAATGACCGAACCAGTTATTTTGTTCTGTGATTTGAGACCTTGAGTGACTTTATATGATATATTATGACTTGCATGTATGGTTGTTTTCGGTGTTCAAGAGGTATGAGATTGATTTGGAAGAGCGATTCAAAATTTGGAAGCTTTAGATTGAAAGAGTTGACCAAGATTTGACTTTTGAGTACATGATCTCGGAATTGGGATTTGATGATTTCAATAGGTTCGTATGGTAATTTTAGACTTGGTTTTATGTTCGAATTTGAATTATGATGTTCCTAGAAGGTTTTTGCTCTATTGGTCGAAAGGTGGCAATTTGAAGAATTGGAGAGTTCATATGTTTGACTGGAAGTTGATTTCGATATTATTGAAGTTCTATTATGGTTTTGAGTCTTTATGTAGGTTGTTTAGTTGATTGGAACTTATGTGTAAAGTTTGGTTGTCATCCGGAATATCTAAGTATGATACAGACGCATTTGGAGACATTTGAAAGTTTTGTTAAAGAATGGATTTTGATCTTCGATTCTTGATTTTTTTTTCTTTTTTGGGGTCTTTGGATAAGTTTAGGTAATGTAGTTGTACTTATTAGAATGATTGGAAGAGAGCAAGGAGGGCTCGGGTGTGTTTCGGTGTGGTTTTGGACTATTTTTGGTTGATTTTGGAGCAGCTAAGTTGCTGATGTGCTGTAGTGCTTCACGATCGCGAACCGGGGTCACGATTGCGAAAAAGGATTTTGGCTAGCTAGACATTTGTCATCCGGGTTCTCATAGAGTAATTTAGGAGCTGGGACCATTGTGCTTCACTTTCGCAGGTGATGTTCACGTTTGCGTATATTTAGCAGACTGGTCATCGTGTTTGTTTAAAGACGGACTGCATTCGAGTAGAGGTAGAGGCAGCCGGAGGTTGGCCTATGCTTTCGTGTGCATGTGATCGCATTCGCGTATAGGCAGAGTTGGCTGGGGTGAATTTGACCTTTGCATTCGCGAAGGTGTGGCCGCGTTCGTGTAGGTGTGGGACTGATTGGCTTTTGCGATCACTAGGCTTCAGACATAATCGTGTAGCTGTATATTAGGGTGATAGCAGTTTGTGTTATGTGATCATGGTTGCGATCGCATAAGGTACTTCTGGGAAGACCATTAAAAATGTTTTTCCAGGACTTTTATCCATTCTTTCATATTTTGAGCCATAGACTTCGAGAGGAGGAGATTTTGAAGATCAATTTCACTTTTACATTAAAGGTACGGAATTTCACTTGGATTTGGTTATCTATCATGAATCCCCATGGATTTCGATGCCTAAAACTTGGAATTTTAAAGTGAAAATTAAGATTTTAGTCTACACTTTAAGAGAGTGTATTTTGAGGATTTGAGTATTGATTTCAACTTTATTTTGGAGACTAATAATATATTTAGACTCGGCAGGTTATGGGTCACTGTATTGGTTTCGAATTTCGGGCACGCTAGGCTAGGTTGACTTTTGTTGACATTTAAGAAATTCATAAAAAAATCGAAGCTTTATTGATTGGAATTGCTTCCAATCGCATTATTTGACTTCTTTAGATGATGTTTGTCTTGGATTTATGTGTTTGGAGAGCTAGAACAAGGTTTTGACGTAATTTGAGGTTTAAGATTGCTGGATAAGGTAAGTTTCTAGCCTAGCTTTGGTTTGATAAAAAAAATTCTAATAAATGACATTGTTTGCTATATGCAAAGGTGACATATATGCGAGGTGACAAGCATATATGCGTGCACGGGATATATCCATGCTCGGTGTAATTTTTAGGTTGTATTACCTTATTTTGGATATTGTTCTTCATGCTATCATGATTTATATATCTGTATGACTACGTGAACTTCTTGAATCATGCTAGAGATCTTATGTAGATTTTAATTTTTTGTTTGAACATGATTCTCGTAATTATATGGCGTACCCGTCTAATCTGAGTTTTAGTCGCACAATTCGCACATGCATACACTTTAGCATGCTACTTTATCTCAGTCTATGAGTATGTGATTTGATATCCTTTGTTCGTATACATGTGTTCTTGTATATGCTTTCTGTGTGATGGGCTGAACTGACAGTACGTGAGTAGTCCGTGCAGGTTGGGTTATTACAACACGTGAGTGGTCCATATGGATAGAGTTATTATAGCACGTGAGTTGTCCATATGGCTATTATGATTATGGCACATGAATTATCTGTGAAGCGTATGGATAAAGATATATCTCCCTAGGGTCTTCCTCTTATGTTTCTCGTTAATGACGTACACACGAATTTATGGAAAATTGATCAGTGTTTGATTTTTGTATATCTTTTTTATATGCAGACACTTTGGATGTATACATGTTTTTCATCGCATATCTTCTCTGTATGCTAGCTCCAAAATGTATACATGCTTCCTTATGCATATCTTCTATGTATGCTGCTTTAGTTGAAGAATTGATTCACAGTACATATCTTCTTTATATGTTAACATGTGTAACTTTGACTTGCTTACTTATGCATATCTTCTTTACATGCAACTGTTGATGATTTATTGAAGTTAGATGCATATCTTCTCTATATGTTACTTTAACTGATGAAATGATTCATGGTGCATATCTTCTCTATATACTGCTGTAATTGGTGAGATGATTCACGGTACATATCTTCTCTATATGGCAATCTGCGTAACTTGACTTGTTTATTCATGCACATCTTCTCTATATGGTGAACTGCTAGTTTGTTTACGATGTTTATTCATATCTTCTCTATATGCATTGATGGCCTTACTTGCACTTTATGCTTAGATTTCAGTATTGTTGTCATATACATATATATATATATGCTATTAAGCAGCACATCTTAAGTAAAGTGAGTATTTTTTGAGTTAAAAAACTGTCACTACTTCACTAAGGTTAGCCAAAATACTTAATGAGTACATGAGATTGGTTGTACTCATACTATACTTCTGCACCTTGCGTGTAGATCTTGAACTGGGTTATTGTGGATGACAAAGGTTAGCATTGAAGATGCCCCAACGCTCCAGATACAAGCTACCACTTGTTCATGGTAGCTTAGGATTTGTACTCTGCTTATATATATTCAAAATAGATGTATTTTTTCGTACCAGGTTGTAAATATAAATCTTAGTGGCTCATAACTTGTACTACCAGTCCTTGGGATAGTTATATTGATTTTCGTATTTTTATATTATTTATTGGATGAATTCAATTTGAATTGTGGCATATGTTACGTGGTTTACCTAGCAGAATGAGTTAGATTTCATCACGACTTGATGAGATTTTGGATCATGATAATATTGTGTCACCATTTTTTTCCTTTCTTTTATTACTGAACTAAATGAAAGGTGTCCTAACTTGCCTCGCCTGATTGACAAGTTAATATTTGAATTGAAATATTGTCCGTCATTTCACACAATTATTATCCGGAAATAGTTCAATATAATTCTTTACAATCTGAATAAAAAAAATGATCTTGCAAAAATCTTGTTTTTTAAAAAAAATTCTTATATGTATAAAGAATCTTTTGGTTGTGAAAATTTGACGTAAAACTAAAAGAAAATGTAATGGGGCCTAAAACAAAATTAGCTTAATTTTTTAATTACCATTAGTTATTCTGCAGTTGCTTTAACGGTAGAGCACCGACACGAAAGGGTCTTGAAATAGAAAATGTAGGAAATAGTTTGATTTTTCCCACTTTAAAAGTTCAAATTATCTATTTGCTTTCTCCTGTAGATTTGGTACTCTTAAGCAGGGGTGGGTGTTAATAAAAATCCGAAAACTCGAACCAAATCGAAAATCAAATCAAACCTACCAAAAAATCGATACTTTTTGGTTTGGTTTGGTTTTGGTTTTGAAATTTAAAAACCGATCAAATTTGGTTTGGTTTTGGTTTTGGTTTTAATTAAAAAAAAATCGAACCAAACCGAATATAGAAGTAGCTATTTTAAATTTATTATTACACCTATATATATATGTATACTTTTATACAGAGTTTTAAAAATTGTATAGTAAATATTAATCGTTTGCACTTTTAGTACAGTTCTTTACCTTTACATTCTAGTTTAATTAGTAGTTTTCTTTTGTTAAGTGCAAGAATCTATTTCATGTTAAAAATAATATATTTTTAATTGAGTCCTTAAATTATTCATCATTATTTGATTCAATTTTTATCAATATATCTTGGTAAATAATAGATTTCTCAAAGGGCAATTGATTTAATAGTATTACGTTGAAAATGTGGTCGCTGAAATGTGTGTTTGGTAGTGTATGTCTTATATTTAAGAAAAAACCGACAAATAACCGAAAAAACTAAAAAACCGACATAAACCGAATCGAGAAAAAACCGGCTTAATTGGTATGGTTTGGTTCTAATATTTGAAAAACCGATTTACTTGGTTTGGTTTCTTTTTAGGAAAAAACCGATCCAAACCGAATCATGAACACCCCTACTCTTAAGTTGGCCCTTAAAATTTTTTTAAAATTTTTTGGTCTGAAACTATTCTTTTTTTGTTCTCCTTTGTTGTTTCTTTACACTTTCATAACTTAGATAAAAGTTCTGTTTTTAAAAATTTTGTTTTCTCATAATAGCTAGTAATATTTTTCTGTCTGATTTTTATGTACATAACTGCATTACACATTGGTTGCTTTATGTTGCTCAAAAACACACACGCAATTATACGTAGTCGACAAGTGGATTGTAAGTCCAGATATCGTACCCACAAGGACTTGTGATTAACTATCAACTAAATTAAACCAAACAATTAATTTATTCAAGCGAATCTTAACGTATAAATATTTAGCTAAAACTAATTTAATGTAACAAACTAAGAGATTAAAGAAAACAAGTTGGAAAATTATAGAGACGAATTCAATGTGAGTGAATATTCTAGAGCTATGGGTTAGCTAACAATCTCGTTAAGTTTTCCACTTAAATCGTCTAATTAATTTATCTGGGTTATTGGTTGATAGGGTTAATATTGCTCTTAGCCTTCTCTCGAAGTACAACTCGCCTATTCAAGCTAACCTAACGCCTATATTCCTATGGAATTAGGATTAACAAGAACGCATTAATAGTTCCTATATAGTAACCAAGCAAGGCGATTAGGTATATTCCTATCCTAACCGCAAATCCCCCCCCCCCCCATCCGCTCCCCCCCAGAGTTAAAATCTTGCTCTACTCAATCTTATATGCAATCTAAAATTCCTTCTACCGAGTTCAATCCTAGATTCGTAGATAGTATTCAATTGGTGATCAAGCAAACAAATAATTAAACGCAAGATTGAATAAATAAGCCAATATGATAAAATAATTAGAACAATTCAAGCTTCAAACTACAACGTTCATGTAGCACCCAAAACTCTAGAACTACTCCCTCCGTTCCAGTTTACGTGAACCTATTTCCTTTTTGGTCCGTTCCAAAAAGAATGAACCCTTTATAAATTTGGAAACAATTTAGCTTAAACTTACAATTCTACCCTTAATGAGAAACTTTTATAACCACACACCTAGTCTTTATTTTTTCTTAAACTTCGTGCCTAGTCAAACAGGTTCACATAAATTGGAACGGAGGGAGTAATAAACTATGAGATTAAAAGAAGAGAAGAGAAGAAAAACTAGTTAGAAACCTTCTCCAAGCGTGGTGTGTGTTCCTCCACGTGAATTCCCCTTCAAAGTGTGTTAGATCTCCTTCAAATTAGGTTTATAACTCCTTATATACGAGTTAGGATTGTGTAAAACCGAAATAACCTTGTCCCGAATAAAAAAAGGAAAAATCACGTACGCAGCGTCCAGGCCAGCGCCAAGCGCTGGTCCTAGCGCTGAAAACAGTGAGTTTTTCACGTTTTTGCAATTCTTTTCTTAGCTGTGTTACTTCATCAATTGCATTTTATATGCTTTCTTGTTTTGTCTCCACTTGGGGGACAATGATCAAAGGGTGTCCCCCTTATTATATTTATTTAATTTTCTTTTTTTTTTTCCGCGTTTTATTTAATTTTGCTCCAAATTTTTTCATTTTCACATCATTTTATTTCTATACAGTTAAAATATAATATGAAGCACAAAATAATATAACTAATACTCTAAAGACGATTAAAAAGTACTAGAACATGAGGCAACAATGGAAAAAAATATGTATTTTTGGTCGAATATCACTTTATCTGAATATTCAAAAAAATGTACACGAAACTATAAATTAATATTACATTTTTCTTTTCTTAATTCAATAGCAAAAGTAAATTTGAGTTTGGACATCTCCGCCTATAGTTTATATCATTGATCATTAATTTAACCATTTTTTTACAAGGTTAACCAATTCCAAATTATTTAACGTATACCTTTTAGACCTCAGTGAGAAGATAGAGTATTTTATAAATGTGAATAAACAAAAAAGAAAAAAGAAGTAGAATCACATATTAAATATTTAAAAATGCCATCAGAAATAACTTGTTTCCTAGCGCTTCTTTTGTTTAGTATTGTTAGGGTTTGCGTGGATTTTCTTTTCATATTTGAGTATTACCTGTTACTTGAAGAAGGGGTAACATATTTGTTATAATTAATTTTATTTTTGTTAAAAAAAAATAAAAATCTCTTTCATATTTGACATATCCCTTTCTTGGAGGAAAATATTGTGGCCTCTATAAATTGAGGATCCCTCCTTCATAGGAGTATCAATGGATATTTAAAAATCGACTAAGCCGACAGAACTGTATCGTACCGAACCGATTTTTAGGTTTATCTTAATAAAACCATAGGTTTTTATATAAATTTATAATTGTACCGATAATTAAGGTAAGTTTTTTATTTTATAAAAATAAAGTAAAAAATACCGAACTGTACTGAATAAATTTATATGTGAAAATATATTTATATATTAACTTTAAAAATAATAATGTATTAAATTGTTCCTTTGGCATTGGAATTGTGAAAACGGTTACAAGCCAACAAGTACTAAACTCAAAATCCTAATTTCGAAACCTATAATGCTACTGCTTGTATATGGGTAAAACCAGGGCTAATGAGCATCCCTATTTCCTGATGGGCCAAACGAAGCGAGGATGTAACTACATGGAATCGGAATCGAAGCTGGAAACTTCTCGTACTAAGGCCCGAACGGAGTGCTCGCCACCGGACCCAACAAGACAACAACCTCGAATCCGGTACAAGCTCCAAGACTTCGGAAAGCGCTACACACAGTTGCATACAACTAACAAAGGCCCGTGATATCCGCACCAAATCGGATATCATGGCACGGATCTCGTCCGATGTAGGTAGCATATCAGTAATTGATGTACAAAGAGAATTTTTACCTTTTTTAAATTATACCAAGGGTAAAACTCCCTAACTATATAAAGGAGATGTTTTCTATTCAATCGGGACTAGGTAACACGCATATCAAAGCAATACAAACTTGTTTCTCTTCTTTATAGTTATTAAAAGGTTCTTATTTTAATGATAGCTCTCCATACATTTTTGGTTTCGAATCGAAGGTCCGGTTGAAGGCAGAACTTTTGTTAAGCTTAAATCCAAGCCCGGATTCAACGTCACAACTGGTTTAGTTATTTATTTTATCTTCAATTCGCTTATCTAACATTCTTGATTATTTGTGTTGAATCAATTCACATATCTTTAAAACCACGTATAAATTATATTGTTATCCATTTTAAGGGTAAACAGTTTGCCGCCCAGAAACAACGAATAGAAAGATACTACAACCGAAGAGACAGCCTCCAACACTTCAAAATTTGATTAAAAGCCATTGGGTCTCATTTAAAAGACAAAAATCTGCCATTTAAGAGTGAGGGTAGTGCTTTATAGAGAGAGAAGGAAGCTCCAAGTACTTTTTTCATTAACCCTTGCTCAAGCTTTGAAATTCAACAAGGAAAACTCACAAGGTCTTCGCCCAAGAGGTAAAATTCTACTTCCTATCCCTCAATTTTGGGATTGGACTAAACGTAGGTAGTGAGAAGTGTGATTTTTAAGTGTTATTTATGCATGCATGTACCATCAAGGTTGGTGGGAAGGTTATTGAGCTCAAATAGGTAAACATTGGTTGTGGGGTGAAGGAATCCGCCATAGGCAAACCTTGAAATCGTAATGCACACCTAGTGCTTGATAAAATGCTCAAATGAGTTGAACCCCAAAGAATTTTCCTAATTATGGTTCAATCTTGTCATGTCTTTAACTAGATTGAAGTCACTAGGAGTTTCGGAACATTGTAGTAAATTAAAGAAAGCTCAAGCGAGGTATGTTGGCTAAACTCCTCTTGTAAAAATCGAATCCCACGATATCATTGTAAGTTGCAATTATGATTGGCTCAATTTCTTATTTTTCATGTTCCAAGTCCTTCTTAATAAATTTGATTATTCTAAAACAAGTGTTGTGTTGAAATATGTATGTGCTCAAATTATGTCCCAAATATTCCTATCTTATCATGATTCCCTCTGAGAATGTAATCTAGTACAACCAATATATCAAAGGTATTGTGATTTAAAAATCATGTTCCAATTGAAAGTTAGTATACCTAATTGTGGAAGAGAAACTCAATGTGATTAAGACTCTTATTTCTCATTTATACACTTAAAGTCTTGATTGAAATTCCCTTGTTATTAATAAACCATGATGATGCTTGAAAGTTATAGTGGTGAGTATGAAATATGAAATACGGCCGACGTGTCGAGAATGATATTATGATTGTGGCCACTAGTGCTAATGGAATGGAAGATGTGTGAAAGATATTGAAATGAGATTTAAATCCTTTAAATAATAAATGTTTTGGGGGCATCATTTAGTCACAGAGGAAGGGTAGATTGAAATAACCTAATCCCGAAACTACATGTGCCGGTGTATGAGTGATTGAGTGGTAATATCCCCGTGTGTTGTGATGATATTTTTCCCCTTATATGGGATAAGATTGATGTGTTGAGATAATTCCCCTTAAATTGGATAAGATGATTTCTAGCGAGATGTGATGTGATGTCGATCCACACGGTATTGTGGTGAGATAGCTTAGCCGATCGGGATGAGATCGGACGCAATAACGTGCACATAATTATATTGTGAGTGGATGTCTTGGAGTGAAATGGCTTAGCCGATCAGGCTTAGATCAGACTCCGTGCTAAAAGCACGGTGGTGTATCGGTACTAAAGATCTCCCAACTTAAAGATACTGATACTTGAAATCTATCTTTCTCCTAACTTGGCATTTTATAAGCATTTGAGGTTCTCATTGATTCCATGTTTCCTTCTCATTTTACTGTTTCTCATTCTATCAAGGGGGTGTTTAGTTTTACATAGTATTATTTCATATATACTAATGTCCCCTTTGCCGAGGCGCTGCATCTTTAATAGATGCATGTGGTTCCACAGCAAGCGGCGTTGATCAGTGATAGCAGTACACCCTCTTCTCAGCTGACTTGGTGAGCCCCACTTCATTTTAGGGTCAGGTATCTCTTGTCCTCTTTGTATAGTGTTTTGAGGTATAGCCAGAGCCTTGTTGCCGGCACTATCGTAGCACTCTTTTGTTTTTGTTAGAGGCTCCGTAGACATAGTGTGGATTGTGTCTTTGATTTGGGAAAGTTAAACTAAAGGTGTTGTATTTGCATCACATGTTCCACTTCAAACAATGAAATGTTTTGAGACTTATAAATGACGTAACAAATGGTAAAGATCTGGTTTATTTGCATGACTCCCCATTGTATAATTAATGAAACATATCTTCCATTTATTTATGAGTACGTTCGGGTAGAAAGCATTGTACAGGCTTGCTTGGCCGGGTTATCTCGGTTGAGCGCCTGCCGCGCTCCCTGAGGTCGGGGCGTGACACACGCTCTATGATAGCCGAGCTCGCTCTGTGACAACCGCGCTCAGTTATGCTCGTAGATCGTCATTCAGCCGAGACCGTTTGTCATCTTTCTCCTTTGCTACCCGAAATTGGACCTCTACTGATGCCAGCTTTACCTTGGCGGTTTCCTTCTTTGAAGCCAGCAGGTCCATTTTGCTTTTCCACCCATCAGCCATGGCTTGACCTCGTTCATCTCGACTCGGATTTGGTCGATCTTCTACTGGACTTGCGAGGTTTTGTCGTTAGTCACCACGACTAGCTCCTCGTTTTAAACTTCAAAGACCTTTACCTTTTCAACTAGGTCGGCGTGTTCCCGCCTTAGGGTCGAAGCTTCCTTATGAGCCCTGTCTAGCTCGGCCTGAAGGTCCTTGATGGCCCCTTCTTGTTGCTTACTGAAAAGGTTGTACATGTCCTTTTTTGGGCATGCTCCTTGAGCTCGAACTCGAGCTGGCTTGTTTCCAAGCGCTACTGGAGAAAACTCTCGTGTTGAAGCATTGAGGCCTATAAAGAAAGGAAATTAAGTAAGAAACATCAAAGGAAAATGTTGAGTAATTCATACGGGGAGCTCGTAGGTGTTAGAGCCTTACTCGGTTCAATGTTTGTTGTGCCTCATTGAAGAGGCTCAACGTGTCTACCTCATTCATCTTTGCCTTGTCTTTATCGGTTATAAGACATTGGAGGTAACTGGTTATGCCTACCGGAGCTAATAGAACCCAGGCATCCTCCAGGACCATGTAATGAATGTCCTCTTGCGCTCGGGGTCCACACTCGGCGGGTGCCACGACCCTAGTTTGCCCTCTATGAACTATCGTGACGGCACCTAGTCTCTATGACTAGGTAAGCCTAACAAATATGTAAAGGAAACAATTTGCGGAAAGAAAATAATATAAAACTGAAATAACAACATGAAATAGTATTTACGATGTCGCCTGGCAGCTAACAGTACAAGAATCTCAACCTAACACTTCCCAAAATCCGGAACCCCATAAATCACAAATTAAGAGATACATAAGAAGCTCTAACTCCAGAAATGTCTAACAAAAAGGAAAATACTAAAGGGCTATACTATTACAGAAAGATAGAAAGGGACTCCTCGGTCTGCGGACGCGGAAGATATACCTCGAAGTCTCTACAGAACGCCTCGCCTCAAGGATGATAAGACTGAGTGGAAGTACCTGGATCTGCACATGAAAAACATGCACAGAAAGGGCGTGAGTACACAACAACAGTACTCAGTAAGTGTCAAACCTAACCTCGATCGGGTATTGACAAGGAAAGTCAGGGCCCTACTGAGATTAAATGAAACATAAGGTATAATAGTGTAGAATAAGATAGTATAATTAAGCGCCACAGTAAGAAATAACATTGAATAGAAAGAAAAACAACAACTAGAACAGAGACAAAATAATCACAGAAAGGAATACAGCTCAACACAGAGATAACAACCGGGGATCTCCCAGGATACCGTCCTGTATTCCCAAAAAATAAATATCCAGTGGATCTCCCGGGTGCAGTCCTGTAGTCCAACTCATAATGCGCGGGGGATCTACCAAAAATCCTATCCATAGTCCCAAATGTAAATATCCAGTACAGAAGGAATCTACCGGGTGTAGTCCCATAGTTCAAAAGTAAATGTGCAGGGGGATCTACTGGAATACAAATCCGTAGTCCCAAAGTAAACAGGCAGGGGGGATCTACCGAGATACCGTACCATAGTCCTAAAGTAAACATGTAGGGGGATCTACCAGGATATCGTCCTATAGTCCCAAAGTAAACACACAGCAACAACAACGAAGAATACGCAATTCAATTCAAATTCCATACTAAGGTAAAATAGGTACTTCTATCCTAGCCTGCTGCACATAATCCAAATAAGGCAGTTTGATCAAGTAAAGCAATTAAGTCAATTAGACATGCTTCCCTAAGCTAACAACAGGTTTAAATTGCAAGTAGTATAAACTGAAAAAAGAAAACACAATTAAAATTACTTAAAGAAAACCGGATTTCCAAAAATTAGCACAAGTACTCACTCGTCACCCCCACGTACAAGGCATTTGAAATATCAATAATACCAAATCCTAAGGGGAGTTTCTCTCACACAAGGTTAGGCAAGCCACTTACCTCGAATCGACTCAAAATCAGCCTGAAACGACATTCTTGCCACGAGTACTCAACTCCAAATGGCCCAAATCTATTAAATTTAATTGCATAATATAAATATAGCATCAAGTAATTGATTCCACAAATAAAATCTAAGCTAATACGCGAAATTAGGAAAAATGACAAAAATTCCCTCCAAGCCCACATCTCGGAATCAGGTAAAATTTACATTTTTAGAATCCTCATACTCTCACAAGTCTAACCATATCAAAATTATCCAAATCTAATGTCAAATTCCCAATCAAAACTCAAAATTTAGGTCTACGAACTTTCCCCAATTTTTTCTCAATTTCTCACCCCAAATCCGAAATTATTGATGAATTCATGTTTAGATTAATGGGTTATAAGCAAAAAGGAGTTAAGACTCATTACCCAATCGATATCTCTGAAAATCACTCAAAACCTCGCTCAAATCCGAGCTCCCAAGCTTTAGTTTTCACAAACATGGCTAAACCCTCGACTTTGAAATTTTATATTCTGCCCAGACGCGTTCTTCTTCGCGAACACGATGCACAAAAATCCTATTGGCCAACTTCCTCTTTTGTGAATGCGAGGTCCACTCGCGAACGTGTAGCTTACACTGGCGGACCCTATGCGAACGCGAGGACAAAAGGGTCCATACCCTCGCGAACGCGAACCACGATTCAGCTGCTTCACCCAGATGCTCTACGCGAACGCGAGACCCTCTCGCGAACGCGATGAATGTTTTCTCTGCAACACAACAGCAGAAAATCTACAATCTTTCCAAGTCCAAAAATGACCCGTTGAGCATCCGAAGCACACCCGAGGTCCCCGAAACCTCAACCAAACATTCCAACCAATCCTAAAACATCATTCAAACTTGTTCCAATCTTCAGAACGCTCAAAACAGCATTGAAACACCAATTTAATATCAGATTCAAGCCTAAGAACTCCTAAAACTCTCAAATTACGTTTTCGATCAAAAAGTCTATCAAACCTCGTCCGAATGACCTGAAATTTCGCAAGCCCATCACATTCAACATTACGGAGCTACTCCAACTTCCGGAATTCCATTCCGACCCCGATATCAAAATCTCATTATCGAATAAGAAACTTCAAAAATTCAACTTTCGGCATTTCAAGCCTAAATAAGCTGCGGAACTCTAAAACACAATCCGAACACACCCCTAAGCCCAAAATCACCCAACGGAGCTAATGGAACCAACAGAATTCTATTCCGAGGTTGTCTTCTTACTGTTCCAACTATGACCTAAATTCTATAATCTAAACTCTCATTTAGGAACTAAGTGTCCCAAAACTCTCTGAAACTCCAAATAAACCCTCCCGGCAACTCACAATAGCGGAAAACATATGCAGGGAATGCAGTTAATAGGGGATCGGGGCATAAATTCTTAAAACAACTGGCCGGATCATTACAGCGGGGGGAATTCCTTCACTAATCATGGGCTCATGCTCGGCCCACCAGCTCTCAAAGGCACGTACTTCTTCGATATCTCCAGGTGGCCCAACCCAGAGAAATCCTCCAATGTTGACATATCCATGACGTCGAAGAAGGAGTGGAGAAGGTCTGCTGCACCTTGTGCTCATTCACTTTATTTCTCTTTCCTTCTTGGGCCTCGTCGAGCATAAAATCGGTGTAGGAGGGTGTCTCAATGATGTCAATCACACCGGTAGCCTCTTTTAAGGAAGAAGCAGTTTCTTGAGAGGTTGCAACCTCTATCTCAACTCTGACTTCTCATACTAGAAGGATCTCGACCTCCTGGTTCTTCTCCTTGGTTGTCGGCTCGACCTCCTGGTTCTTCTCCTCGGTTGCCGCCTAATCCTCGAGAGGGGTCGTCCCGTGAGAAACAAAAATATCGTCTTCTTCAGACTCATCCCTGAGCTGGAGAAGCGAGTCAGAATCCAACACCTAGTAGTTGGTGCTCTTCTTGGGCTTACGAGCCCGGGAATCCACCCTCTTCTTTAGTTTCACCTAGGGACCCAGGGAACCCGAAGACCTTCTTTTTCTCTTCTTCTTTTCCCTCGTGGCAGCCCCGGGCTGCCCTATTACGGAGGGATCAATGGACAAGGACACATCCACATCCCCTCCCAAAGGCCTAAGTTTAGTGGTCTTAGGTAGACCTGTGAAAGAAAGAAGAAAGGTCAACATTATGTAAGTTAAGAGCACAGTAATAGCTATTCAGAGAAGAACCTTACCATGAGAACGTGCCTCCTATCGGCCTTTCAAAATCTTGTACCATGAGCGCTCGAAGTATGACATCTATTTACAGATGCCTTCGATCCACTCCTTGAATCGGGGGACTGCATTAGGAACCCGGGCAACAGCTGCGCAACCACAAGTATTAATGATGAGAAAGGAAATAAAGAAAAATTGACACTTAAGGAAAGTTTGCACTTACGAGATGCATTCCACTTCTCGAGGAATGGCAGGAATTTGGGAAGGATCAGATCCTCGATTTTTACCTGAACAAAACTCCCTTGCCAGCCTCGGTCCTGATCCTCATCGATGCTCGAAAAGGAGGCCTTGCTGGCCCGGCGAGTGAGCTTGATTAGTACCCTTGGAAAAATTTGGGACTGTATAAATGAAGTAGATGGTCGAGGGTAAATCGCGAGGATTCGATGTGGTTCATGAAATAACATAGGAGGATCACGATCCTCCAAAGAGACGGGTAGATTTTCCTAAGACATACCTTGTACCTCTTGCAGAAGGCCAAAATTATCGGGTCTACAGGGCCCAACGTGAAGGAGTAAGTGTAAATACTTAAGTACCCATCCACATGGGTAGTAATATCAATCTTGTTCCGTGGGACTACTACGTCCTCACCTTCCAATTTAAAGTCCTCTCGAACTACGGGAAGGACATCTTCGGTAATAGAGCATATGTATCTCCACGCTCTTTTATCCCGATCCTGTTTAGATTAGGCCTTCTCGACTTTGAAGTCGTCTATGATTGAGCAACCCCCAAATATAAAGTTTTTCATAAGGGGCTCGAGGGCGGTCTCGGGGGCTTCCACCTTGAGAGCAGCCACCTTGGAGTAGCCACCTTGGGAGTAGCCACCTAGGGGCAGCCGCCTTGGGGCAGAAGCGGCCACCTCGGCATCTGTGGCCTAGTGGGAAGATGAAGAGGTAGCATTTTGAGGAATTGATTTGGAAATTTTAGCCATTACTATCTGAGAAAATTTGAAAGTTCAAAGAACAAGTATGGAGGATGAAGAAAAGAGCCTGAAGATTTGAAGGAAGGATGAAGATATAGGAGGAAACCTAAGAACAACTATAAAGATTTGAAGACCAAAGATGAAGGTATAAAGGTTTGAAAAAACTGACAATCGCTAATAAGACAACAACCTCGAATCCGGTACGAGCTCCAAGACCTTGGAAAGCGCTACACATGGTTGCATATGACTAACAAAGGGCCGTGATATCTGTACCCAATCGAATATCATGGCACGGATCTCGTCCCGATTTCGGTAGCGTATCATTAATTGATATACAAAGAGATTTTTACCTTTTTTAAAATTGTATCAAGGGTAAAACTCCCCTACTATGTAAAGGGAAGGTTTTCTATTCAATGGGGACTGGGTAACACGCATATCAAGCAATATAAACTTGTTTCTCTGCTTTATAGTTATTAAAAGGTTCTTATTTTAATGATAGCTCTCCATACATTTTTGATTCCGAAGGTCCGGTTGAAGGTAGAACTTTTGTTAAGCTTAAATCCGAGCTCGGATTCAACGTCACAACTGGTTTATTTATTTATATTATCTTCAATTCGCTTATATAACATTCTTGATCATTGGTGTTGAATCAATCCGCATATCTTTAAAACCGCATATAAATTCAATTGTTATCCATTTTAAGGTTAAACGCTCCTATTGAAACTAAATTATTTCAAGCATATTCACTAGCAAAGCACAAGGTATTATAGCGATTAGTAGCAAACTACAATGTATTGAATATGTTTCCTTTCGTATGATTTAGATTTATCTTTTTGAATATTTAATCTTGTATAGACTTTATTCTTGAGGTCTAGCTTGGTTAATATCTTTTCATGTGATTTATATTTTTTTTATCTTTGTTTAGTTTCTTTTACACTGCTGTAAAATAGTTTATGTATCTATACTCTAGTTATCTTTTATGTTTTCTTAATTCATCACCTTTTAAACAGTAAATTGCCTTGAGAGTTTATTAAGCCATATAAAGTATGTATGTTATTGCATTCTGCTTCTCCTAGTAACTTATACATGATATTTAAAAAATTATATAAAAAATTAACCGAACTTTACCGATACCGAAGAGAAACCGATATGATTGAGACAATTTTGAAAAGTCTAATTTAGGTTATACATAATAGAATAACTGAAAAATTGGTAAGGTACAAATTTTAGAAAATAATCGTCCGAACCGAACCATTGACACCCCTACACCTTCATACACAATATAATAATATAGTCCTTAAAAGAGTTTTACTTGGGGAGAGAATTTATTGTCTCAATAAATTTTCTTTTTCTTTTAGTAGATTGAGGTAGGTCACTTGACCAAATTACATTAAATTAGTATGTCTCATTTTAATAAAAAATAAATATGTTTTCTGATTTATCGTCTCAAAGATTTGTTTTGATAGTTTTCTCATAATGCCTTGTTATTTTTTATCACAACAAGTAGTATCAGAACTAATGGTTAACGAGATTGAAGACATGTTCAAAAGGGGTTCAAATTAAGTTGCAGCCAATTTGAAGATAATAAAAAATTTTACCCATAAAAAAATAGAGTATTGTGGAGATAAACTTTCTACCATATTTTCGACAATCCTGCTATTGCATCTTTAAAATAAAAATTATTTTTAACTGTGTTTATATTAATGTATGGACTTCAACTTTTAACCCTTGCTACTTTTAAAGCATGTGCTCTACTTTTTATTCTACTCACTTTTAACGCATGAGTCCAATATTTTTAAGTCGTACTCATTTTTAATGCATAAGACTCTAATTTGGAATAAATATCCACTTTTAACCATGGCAAACAGTAGTGAGGAAAACTATGTGAAAAAGGTGAATTAAGTTTTTTCAAAAAAAAAGAAGGTCAAATCGAAGAATTATTAGAGTTTGCCTGATTATTTTTTTCATATTTGAATATTCCTTGTTACTTGAAGGAAGGGTAAATTATTTACTATAATTTATTTTACTTTTCATAAAAGATAACATAAATCTTTTTCGTATTTGACTGATAATTTTTTGGAGGAAAAGATTGTGACTTCTATAAATTGAGGATTCCTCTTAATACACAAATTTATAATGTAGTCGAAAAAAGAGTTTTATCTAGTGGGTGAATTTATACCCTCAATAAGTTTTTTCTCTCTTTTATAATTGTATATTGATGTAGGTCTCTTGACCAAACCATATTAAATTAATATGTCTCTTTTTAATAGATTTTTCTATGTTGTCTGATTTATAGTCATAAAGATTTGCATTATTAGTTTTTGTATGACGCCTTGGTATTTTCAGTTCCAACAAGTACAATATAACTTTTTGCACATTTTTTGGTACCTTTTTGGTTTCAATCAATATTATTTTAGTAGTTGCTTTTGCTTTTTAAAATTTAACAACAATATATCCAACGTAATCTCACAAGTGAGGTTGCTTAAACTTTGATATTTTATTTTTTAAACATAAAGGGTAATTGTTATTTTTTTTATTTATACAATAACTAAAGATAAAGTGTAACAACGAAGTAGATAATGATAGAATTTACGAATATATCATGTGAAATAATCTGAATCGAGGTATCAAATAGTTTATCAATTGGAATGCTACCTCCCGTACTTTAATATTAAGATAAGTCGTTGTAACGACCCGACCGGTCTTTTTGAGCTTTGGCCCGTTCTTCGGCGGTTTGAGGCCATGAACAACTTCACTTCAGGCATTATAACGCATCGTCGGAATTGGACTTCGGGAAGTTCAGAGTTGATTTGGAAGGAAAATTCTCATTTTAGAAGCCTTAAATTGAAAGAATCAGCTAAGATCAGATTTCTGAGTAAACGACCTCGGAATCAGGATTCGAAGGTTCCAGCAGGTTCGTATGATGATTTCGGACTTGGGCGTATGTCCGGGTCGGGTTTTGGATAACCCAAGAACATTTTGGCACCTATTGTGGAAGTTAGCATTTTGGAAGAAATTCATAAGTTTGGGCTGAAGCGCATTTCAGTGTTATCGATGTCTGTTTGGGATTCTGAGTCTGGGAGTCTGGGAATAGTTCGGACCGCTGATTCTGGAGTTGGGAGCGCGATAGAAAGTGAATTCGGAGGTCCGTAGGTCATTTTGAAGTCATTTGGCCAAAGAGAGAAATTTGAAGGTTTTTTAGAAGTTTGACCGAAAGTGGACTTTTTGATATCGGTGTCGAATTCCGATTACGGAAGTTGGAGTAGGTTCGTAGTATCAAATATGACTTGTGTGCAAAATTTGGGGTCTATCGAACGTTATTTGATAGGTTTAAACATCGAAAGTTGAAGTTTGAAATTCTAAAGTTCATAAAGCTTGGATTGGAGGTCAATTCATGATTTTAGCGTTGTTTGATATGATTTGAGGCCTCGAGCAAGTCCGTAATGTATTTTGGGACTGGTTGGTATGATTGGTTGGGGTCTCGAGGGCCTTGGGTGGATTTTAGGTGGTTAACGGATCGAAAATGGAATTTTTTTGGAAGGTTGAACTTGCTGGTTGCTGTCACAACCGCAGGAGCGAAGCCGCAGAAGCGGCCAGAAGAGCCACAGATGCAGTTTTGGATTGGAAGTGAAGGGACTGCATATGCGGTCATTTTTCCGCAGATGCGGGACCGCACCTGCGGTGGAGAAGACGTAGAAGCGGAAAAAGGGCAACCTGGGAAGGACCGCAGATGCGGTAGTGGGTCCGCACCTACGGAACCGCACAAGCGGTCGAGGGACCGTAGGTGCGGAAAGTGCTAGAAGTAGAGAGGTGTTTTAAAAATCGGGATTTGGCCATTTGTCTCTCATATTTTATTGGCTTGGGCGATTTTTGGGAGAGCTTCAAGTGGGATTTTTCATCATCAACGATAAGGTAAACTAATCCCATCCATCTTGAGTTAAATACATCGATTATGTATGGATTTTAGCATGTAAATTGGTAGAAATTTGGGGTTTTGGTAGAAAGACCTAGAAATTTATATTCTTGGAATTTGACTACGATTTCAGGTATGGAATTGAGAGTAAATTATATATTTGAGTTCGTGGAATTATGGGTAAGCTTAATCTTCAAAAAAATTCGGAATCCGGGCAAGTGGGATCGAGGGCAATTTTGTCAACTTTTTGATTGGGGTTAAGAATTGTTATAAATTGGATTGTGGTGATTAATTGAGCGTATATTAATGGATTTGCATAATTATTGACTAGTTTTGGAGCGTTGTGTATCAATTTGAGTCTTCGGAAGAGCGTGGAATGTCGGTTATGGATCTTCGGAGCGACGTGAGTCCCTTTTCTAACCTTGTAAGAGGGAATTGTCCCCATAGGTGAGTTAATTGGTTATGTGCTCCTATTTGTGGGGGCTACATACGCACGAGGTGACGAGAGTCCGTGCGTAGCTACTATTATGCTATTGTCCGGGTAGTTTAGGACCCAAGAGCATGTTATACTTGGATTATTTGTGAACTTATTGACAGCTTGAATTGCTTAAATCACATTGAATTAGTAAATGAATTTCTAAACTGATTAAACTTCATTTTTTTAAATGGTTAAAAAAGGATTGGCTTTCTTTGGAAAATTTCTCCGTGTGGACTTCTTGGTTGTCAGTCTGTATGTGTTTATTTTTGGAGCGGGCTGAACACCGCGGCAGATTAAATAGATGCATCTATGGTTCGCGCCGTTCGACCCTCGGCAGTGCACAGTTTAAATATTGTTGGATCGGGTCGTACGACCTCGGCATGATTTGCGCATGCTTGTATTGCTTGCCTTGAAACTCGTTGAAGTCATTGTTGCCTTCTCCCCGGCTTATGAAATTATATTTAAATGATGAAGAGAAATTTAAAAAATTTCTATAAAAGAAAGAATTGCCTACTTGCTTCATTCCATTGAATTATAATCATGTTTATAAAAATCCCAGATTTACTATATTATCGATATAACATTATTGGACCACTAGTAAGTGTCGAAGTCGACCTCTCGTCTCTACTTCTTCGAGATTAGACGGGATACTCACTGGGTACACGTTGTTTTCGTACTCATACTACACTTGTTGTGAAGTTTTGTTGCACAGGTTCATATATGGCTAGTGGCTTAGTGGCATAGCGGTTTTGGTTGATTCGGAGACTTAGGCGAGCTGCATTCCTCGAGGCGGCCCGCAACCAGTACAGTCTCTTTCAATGTATTGTAATTATTTTCTATCCAATTTGCATTCCGGACAGTTGTTGTGCTTTATTCGATTCCTTAGTAATTGCTCATGCACTTGTGACACCGGGTTCTGGGATGATCACGAGATTTTATTTCAGTAGTTAAATTTTGTAAAGACATCCTCATTTATTCAGTGGAGATTATTAATTATTATTTATTTGTTTAAAGGAAATTATTTCAAAATAATTAGATAAAATGAGAATTTACTAATACTTTCGCGGTGGCTTGCCTGACAGTGGTGTCCGGCGCCATCACGACCCTTAGTGGATTTTGGGTCGTGACAACATGGTATCAGAGCATTAGGTTCCCTTAGGTCTCACGAGTCATGAGCAAGTCTAGTAGAGTCTCGCGGATCGGTACGGAGACGTCTGTACTTATCCTCGGGAGGCTACAAGGCTATTAGGAGTACCTCCCTTCTTGATCCATCATCGTGCAATTTGATTCTTTGAGGCTTAGGCCCTTGTTTCCTTCCTACTCAATCTTACGTGACGCGAATCGCTTGTTGTAAATCGAGAATTTAAGAATCGTAATGGTACTATGAATGTGGTGCGGGTATTTCTCCCTGTGTGGTTATTTGAGCTATTATTGTCGCCTTGTGGAAGGATATTCTATTGTTCCGGCTCAGTAGCGATTCTTCTGAGAGCTCTGAGGCTAGGCACAAATTGCCATGATGCTTATGAACGATTATTCCGCCATATTGATATGATGGTAGGATGTTTGCCTACGTGTCGAGGCAGTGAATGACTTAAAGGGAGGTTTACTCAGTGCATGATCTAGAGATTTAGTATTTTATTCCCAGAATGGGAAAGGCAATCGAGCTGAGAATGTCCAGGTTTGGGTTAATGGGGTAACAAGACTTGGTGATTGCGGGCGTGGTGGAGTTTTCTTCTATAATGAGGTGTCATTGCCCTTATTGAATGTACTAAATTCGCCGGTGTTATGATCTTCTACAATTCACCTTTGGAGCAGGATATTGCGAGACAATATTGAAGAAGTGATGGTCAGAGATCACGGGGTTCGGTGGTTCAGGATTGAGTCGGTGTTTCTGAGGTCGACGGCTTGAGAAATATGATCTTCGAAAAGGTTTAGAGTTAGTAGCGACTTGTGGGTTCAAGTACTACGAAGATAGATTTTATTTGAGGCAACAATTGAGTAGCAAAGTATGAGGAAGGACATGTGGAAAGTGTCAGGCGGTGGCTAAAATTTCTGGAAGGCCAGGTATAAGAAGCGCAGGTCGAGTAGTTGATTAAAGAAGCGAGTTTGCCCAAAGTGGGAGAGTGGCGAAGTTGCATATGGGCTTGGTGGTAGGATGACTACGCACTTTAAGGAGAGTTCGGAACGACTTGGGGATTTTAGTGATTGGTGATTGGGGTTTATGGAGTTAATATGAAGTATGGGCTATTATGCGGCAAAAGATTTGATATAATGTGAAGGAGCTGCTTGAAATAAAGAAGGATACCGCATAACTTCGAATCGGAAGGTTATTACCGCACATTTAAGTGATGTCCACGAGGGATGAATGGACTTGTGCAGCTAGAGAGTGAGCTCAGACTCAGGATGGGTTATTGACATCTTAGTGGTTGTACTACGTGCAACAGTGTTGGAAGATGTTGGGAAGTGATTTCCACATGTGGGTTATTCCCTGTGAGCAGGCTAGCGGTCACATGGTTGATGAAGTTTCTGCAAAGAATTCTATGGGTTATTCAGCAAGGAGATCAGTCGTGCAAATGTGGTTGATGATTCAGAGTATAAAAAGGGGGTTTTACAGAAGGATTCCGAGAATTTTGGTGGTTGATTGCGTAAGGTTATGTCAATAAGAGATAAAGAATCCTGGTGAGTACCAGAGTTGTGTAATAGTGGCTTCAAGCTAAGTGGGAGAGTCTCACTGCCTAAGATTGGGTTGCATGGTTAACTACTTGCGAGGTTTCCAGTTATTAGCACATCGATGGGTTATTTCAGCTACGGGAAAAGACCATAGATGGTGATTTGAGCAAGGAATGGTTAAAGGTGTGCTATGGTTGGCCTTATTGACTCATGTTCAGACTTGGGGAAGGATTCAGGATTTATGCCTTGTATAGATGCGGGTTTCAAGGGAAGTGATTATGCCTGGTGCTTCGAGAGGGTATTCGTATGCTATTAGATTCATGGAGTTGATTATATTCGGGGCCAAGTCAGAGCGAGCAGCTCTCAGCAACGGTCCTAGTGAATTCAAAGGTTAAAGTGTGATGCCTAATGATTTCGAGCCTATAGGTACGGCTAAGAATCAAGCTTGGTAGCAGCTTATGAGAAGAGGCCTAGAATGATCTATGATGTGTTGGCTTACAGTGTAGCACTTGGGAGGTATGAAATGGTTCGTGGAATTTGAGACAGCATAGTCTCGTAATTCAAGGTCACTCGGGACGAGTGCGGATGGAGTGTGTTATGTGTTGAATGGAGTTACTATTATTACTAAGGCAATCAGGGTAAATCTAAGGAAGATAGATTGGTTAGCCACAGTTGAGTTGGCATATTGGTGGTAGAGATTAGTTCCTTCAGCGTGATCAAGTTATGCATGTGAATTGTGGCGGTATGTGTGAGGCTTGTCGGCCGCCATAATTGATGTTATTCAGAAGCATTTTACGGTTATGACATGTTATGTGTAGGCAGATCCCAGAAGGGCTATGGTGGCTTAGACTACTACTTAGAGATTTGCATATTCTACGGCTATGAGAATTCGCCTGTGTGTTACTATGGTTCTTCTGAAGTGAGTTAAGTGAAACGTTTTTATATGAGGAGGTGTTAACCTATTAGTGGTTCCGGAGTTATGATAAAAAGCGTGTTCTATTGAATAGTGGCATGTTAGGTGCATCGAGTAGTATAGAATTTGAAGTGAGGATCAAAGTTGTAGTTCGGTGTTGACAAGGATGTCATGGGCTCGGATGAGCAGGAAAGGAGTATCGATGTTTAAGGTAAATTGGTATTGTCTTCAGCGTCACCTGAGATCGGTGTTTCGCGGAAAAGGCCTTGCATCCTGGTTAAGTATTCTTGATCGCTTTCAGCGTTAGTGCGGCCAGTGGTTTGGATGTACGGACCTGTTGTTTGTTATGGTAGGTTGTGGAAGCGTGTCCCACAGGAAGATTGTATAAGTGTGACATGTAGTCACTTGATTGATTAAAGATTTAAACTAAGTATGAAGATTTTGGTGGTATCATTAATTTGAGAACTTATGCCTAGAGGGCACTCGGTTTATTGAGTTGTGGACTATGGAGGGTTTCTCCAGTTATGACGGTTGATCTTGTGTGTTACGAGAAAAGAGGGTTATTATGGACCCATGAAAGGTCATTAGCCTAGTTGGTGCAATCAGAAATCGACTTGAGGTCTGTGGATGGATTTAATGTGAATGTGGGCTCTATATCAGGTCAGATATGTTCAATTCAGCAATACACTGCTTATGGGAGAGTAGTCGGGGTGTTATTTCGTCGTCATCTATTCCAGGCAATGATGCATTGCGCCGTGTGAGTTGAGAGATGGCTTGGTAAATTGCTTATGTGCCAAGTTCCGCATTGAGATGATGTTATTTGAGTAAAATGGATCTTAAGATTCAAATCGTATATCGCACCTTAGTTGTGCTTGCATTTTGTAGCTTATAGCGCGATATGTCCCCTCAGGGATGGTATTATGCACTTAGCGTGCTCGTGACCGAATTTCAGTATTTTATTGTAATAAGCAATTTAGTTCGATGTGCATCTCCTTATGTGAGTTCTATGTGTAGATCGGGTGGCACACCGCCATGGGTATGCTATTTGGATTGGGTGGCACGCTGCCATGGTTGTGTTGTGTGGATCGGGTGGCACGCCGCCATGGTTACGCTGTTTGGATCGGGTTGCACGCCGCAACAGAGTGATATTCAGTAAAGTTCCCCATATTTGTTTTTATGTGTTTTGTTTCCTATTTTTTTAGGAAAGCTCGTATTAGCTGTGAGCCCGCATCGCATGTATGATTCGCGAGCGGGGTGACTGTTTAGTATGTTGCCTGCATCGCATGTATGATTCGCGAGCGGGGTAATCGGATTTCCTTTTCGGAGTTTGTTTTTCTTTTGTATCGTATTCGAATTGGTAGCCTATTGGCACATTGTGGCATCATATGAGACTTTGGATCATGTCCGGGGTGGCTTGTAGCCGGAGCAATTCGTACTGGGTGATACGAAATCATTGGATTTAGGATCAGTACAATCTGATTATGTGAAGTATATTAAGAAGTTAAGACCATTATTCGGTTCAGAATGAGGTGAGGGTTCTTGTCAGGAGTATAGACCCCGATGATTTGTTGATTCAGCAGTTGGTTATGAATTTCTACGCCTATCTTCCGTCGTGGCAGTATTGTAAGAGTTAGAGTAAGAACTATGTATATCCTGAGGTGCGTTGTGAGCATCAGATTCGTGGAATTTTGACTACTATGCTCAAAGAATATTATTATGGTCCTGTAAGTAAAATGGTACAAGGGGTGAATTCAACTAAGGTATGCAGTCATATTCTGGTACATCGTGTATTGATTTATACGGTGTTCTTGTATTGGGATCAGGCCTGGTAAAGAATTGCGGATGTTGAAACTGGGATCTAAGGTTAATTTGTTCAAATAAAAGAGAATATCTTTAGATTTGCTCGAGCCAATGTGCTCAACTGGGTTGTGGTGGCATGGGTAGGTGCACAAGGTGCTTAACTGCGATTTCAGACGACTCCAGCGCGATTCTTAGCACGTTCGAGGACGGACGTATGTTTAAGTGGGAGAGAATGTAATGAACCGACCGTTCATTTTGAGCTTTGGCCCGTTCTTCGGCGGTTTGAGGCCATGAACAGCTTCACTTCAGGTATTATGACTTGTACGCATCGTCGGAATTGGACTTCGGGAAGTTCAGAGTTGATTTGGAAAGAAAATTCTCATTTTAGAAGCCTTAAATTGAAAGAATTAGCTAAGATTAGATTTGTAAGTAAATGACCTCGGAATCAGGATTCGAATGTTCCAGCAGGTTTGTATGATAATTTCGGACTTGGGCGTATGTCCGGGTCGGGTTTTGGATAACCCGGGAACGTTTTGGTGCCAATTGTGGAAGTTAGCATTTTGGAAAAAATTTCATAAGTTTGGGTTGAAGTGCATTTCAGTGTTATCGATATCCGTTTGAGATTCTGAGTCTGGTAATAGCTCTGTATGGTGATTCTGGAGTTGGGAGCGCGATCGGAAGTGAATTCGGAGGTCCGTAGGTCATTTTGAAGTCATTTGGCCAAAGACAGAAATTTGAAGGTTTTTGAGAAGTTTGACCGGAAGTGGACTTTTTGATATCGGGGTCGGATTCCGATTCCAGAAGTTGGAGTAGGTCCGTAGTATCAAATATGTCTTGTGTGCAAAATTTGAGGTCAATCGGACATGATTTGATAGGTTTAAACATTGAAAGTTGAAGTTTGAAATTCTAAAGTTCATAAAGCTTGGATTGGAGGTCGATTCATGATTTTAGCATTATTTGATATGATTTGAGGCCTCGAACAAGTCCGTAATGTGTTTTGGGAGGTTGGTATGATTGGGTGGGGTCTCGAGGGCCTCGGGTGAATTCCGGGTGATTAACGGATCGAAAATGGAATTTTTGGAAGGCTAAACTAGTTGGTTGCTATCATAACCGCACCTGTAAGAATTGGGCCGCAGATGCAGTTTTGGACTGGAAGTGAAGGGACCGCAGATGCGGTCATTTTTCTGCAGATGCGGAACCGCACCTGCGGTGGAGAAGACGTAGAAGCGGAAAAAGGGCAGCCTGGGAAGGACCGCAGATGCGGTAGTGGGGCCGCACCTGCGGAACCGCAGAAGCGGTCGAGGGACCCAAGTGCGGAAAGTGCTGGAGGTAGAGAGGTGTTTTAAAAATCGGGATTTGTCCATTTTCTCTCATATTTTCTTGGCTTGGGCGATTATTGGGAGAGCTTCAAGCAGGATGTTTCATCATCAACGATAAGGTAAGCTAATCCCATCCATCTTGAGTTAAATACATCGATTATGTATAGATTTTAGCATGTAAATTGGTAGAAATTTGGGGATTTGGTAGAAAGACCTAGAAATTTATATTCTTGGAATTTGACTACGATTTTAGGTATAGAATTGAGAGTAAATTATATATTTGAGCTCGTGGAATTATGGGTAAGCTTAATCTTCAAAAAATTTCGAAATCCGGGCACGTGGGCCTGAGGGCAATTTTGTCAACTTTTCGATCGGGGTTAGGAATTGTTATAAATTGGATTGTAATGATTAATTGAGCATATATTAATGGATTTGCATAATTATTGACTAGTTTTGGAGTGTTGTGCATCAATTTGAGTCTTCGGAAGAGCGTGGAATGTCGGTTATAGATCTTCGGAGCGAGGTGAGTCTCCTTTCTAACCTTGTAAGAGGGAATTGTCCTCATAGGTGAGTTAATTGGTTATGTGCTCCTATTTGTGGGGGCTACGTACGCACGAGGTGACGAGAGTCCGTGCGTAGCTACTATTATGCTATTGTCCGGGTAGTTTAGGACCCAAGAGCATGTTATACTTGGATTATTTGTGAACTTATTGATAGCTTGAATTGCTTAAATCACATTGAATTAGTAAATGAATTTCTAAACTGATTAAACTTCATTTTTCTTAAATGGTTAAAAGAGTATTGGCTTTCTTTGGAAAATTTCTCCGTGTGGACTTCTTGGTTGTCAGTTTGTATGTGTTTATTTTTGGAGCGGGCCGAATGCCTCGGCAGATTAAATAGATGCATCTATGGTTCGCGTCGTTCGACCCTCGACAGTGCACAGTTTAAATATTGTTGGATCGGGTCGTACGACCTCGGTATGATTTGCGCATGCTTGTATTGCTTGCCTTGAAACTCGTTGAAGTCGTTGTTGCCTTCTCCCCGACTTATGAAATTATGTTTAAATGATGAAGAGAAATTTGGAAATTTTCTGTAAAAGAAAGAATTGCTTACTTGCTTCATTCTATTGAATTAGAATCATGTTTATAAAAATTCCAGATTTACTATATTATCGATATAACATTATTGGACCACTAGTAAATGTCGAAGTCAACCTCTCGTCTCTACTTCTTCGAGATTAGACGGGATACTCATGGGGTACACGTTGTTTTCGTACTCATACTACACTTGTTGTGCATTTTTGTTGCACAGATTCATATGTGGCTTAGTGGCATTGCGGCTTTGGTTGATACGGAGACTTAGGCGAGATGCATTCCTCGAGGCGGCCCGCAGCCAGTACAGTCTGTTTCAGTGTATTGTAATTATTTTCTGTCCAATTTGCATTCCGGACAGTTGTTGTGCTTTATTCGATTCCTTAGTAATTGCTCATGCACTTGTGACACCAGGTTCTAGGATGATCACGGGATTTTATTTTAGTAGTTAAATTTTGTAAAGATATCCTCATTTATTCAGTGAAGATTATTAATTATTAGTTATTTGTTTAAAGGAAATTATTTCAAAATAATTAGATAAAATGAGAATTTACTAATACTTCCGCGGTGGCTTGTCTGACAGTGGTGTCCGGTGCCATCACGACCCTTAGTGGATTTTGGGTCGTGACAGTCGTAGTAACCCATATGAGCTCGAAAGGATTAAGACCCCGTAAGTTTAACAACCTTGATACCGTCATATACATTTGATATGATATTTTGAGTGGAATATTTTTGTAAAAAGCTTAAAAATTATGATTTTATATAGTCACTAATATTACTCCTTTCGAATATGCTTTAAATTTTACACATATATAATATGAGAAAGTTTATGAGATTTTCTTTATTATAAAGATAGAAATTATTTTCTCACAAGCAAAGAAGATTATCTTTTAACCATTTTAAGAATTAAGCGTACGAAAATTTGTACTCTTTATATGAGATTAGAAAATTATAAGTTGAGAATATATATATATATTTACATGGACGTTTTAATGAAATAATAGTGAATGTATTGATTTTATATGGTACCACATGGCCATGATAGTAAGGTGTATAAAGTTTATAAAAAAACAAGTAAAATTTTAAGTAAATTGAGACAATTCTTAATTATACGAATAATTGGTTAATTACCGGGTAACGAAATATTACCTAATTAATTGATTGATTATAGGATAAGATTAAAATCTCCACCCCACCCCCACGTAGAGCAAGCCAATTTCCAAACAAATGACTCTTGGTTATATTAGATTAGGTGTCAACCAATTCCAAGATAAGCCATAAATCTTGTAACAATCAAAAGATACTTTCTTCTCACTTTCTATTTGACCTTCCCATTAATTTTTTTCTTTGCTGCAAAGGATAAGACTACCATTGGAAGATCTATAAACTTTCTAGCTATTATACCAAATTTTTTAGTCTTATTTTCTGCATAAGTTAGTTTCTGTTACACCCCATATTTTCGTACTGAAGAGTACGTCGCAAGTCAATTGATATAAGTTCATAAATGAAATCATCTTTGAAAATTTTATAAAGTAAGCTAATCATGTTACCGTAGAAATTAATAATATTTAAGATCATGAATAACAAGTACCAAGATGGTTGTAAGGCTTAGAAGCTAAACAAATTGAAGAAGATAAGTTTTGTCGAAAGTCGAAAAGTTTGGTGTTATACCCTGTGCGTTCTAAGGTGATGTATAATGAATATG
This sequence comes from Nicotiana sylvestris, assembly GCF_000393655.2. Lineage (NCBI taxonomy): Eukaryota > Viridiplantae > Streptophyta > Magnoliopsida > Solanales > Solanaceae > Nicotiana > Nicotiana sylvestris. The sequence goes on from NC_091065.1 coordinate 36,320,531, forward strand.
AGACTTGTTAATCATGATTGAATGCGTGTAAAGTCATAATATGACTATATATGATGTTTGGACATAAAATATAATGTTTTGAAAAAAATGGATTTAACCTACAGAAAAATCGAGTTAAGATTTGCCTTGTAACGAGCCGTTTTGAGAAATTAAATTCATAAACTTTATGATGTAATTTTGGGACATATATCATAGAAAAATGAAGGTCTTTGAACCTAGTTTCCAACAGTCCAAATCATTTATTCATATGATATCGAGGTAGATAAATATAGATTTTTAAATTAAGGGTCACCAAGTCACGTTGTCGCACTTCGGAGAAACTGACAGGTTTTTAGGCCAAGTTGCCACGCAGTTTTCTCCTAATATATTGAGAGTTACATGATATATTTATATGGAATTAAATCTCTATGTATCTAGTTTCAAATGCTCCTAACCGTTTGTCAATACGATATCGGAGTAGAGAGATACACGTGTCCGAAGTGGCACTGCTCAAGCTGCCAAGCAGACAGCTTACCCACCTGCTTGTAGAATTGAGGTGGTGGGCTTATAAGTTGTCTTTGTCGATTATATTTTGTCAATATCCAGAGATCAATTACTGCAAAATACTCTCAAACTCTCTATAACGACCCGACCGGTCGTTTTGAGCTCTAGCGCGTCGTTCAGTAGTTTGAGGCCATGAGCAATTTTACTTCAGGTATTATGACTTGTGCGCATGGTCGGAATTGAATTCCGGAAAGTTCGAAGTTGATTTGGAAAGAGAATTCTCATTTCGGAAGCTTTAAGTTGAAAGAATTGACTAAGGTTGGATTTTTGAGTAAACGACTTCGGAATCGGGATTCGAAGGTTCCAGCGGGTTTGTAGGATGATTTCGGAATTGGGCATATGACCGGGCTGGGTTTTGGAAGACCAGGGAACGTTTTGGCGCCTATTGTGGAAGTTAGCATTTTTGGAAGAATCTCATAAGTTTGGATGGAAGTGCATTTCAGGGTTATCAATGTCCGTTTGGGATTCCAAGTCTAGGAATAGCTCCGTATGGTGATTCTGGTATTGGGAGCGCGATCGGAAGTGAATTCGGAGGTCTGTAGGTCATTTTGGAGTCATTTGGCTAAAGATAGAAATTTGAAGGTTTTCGAGAAGTTTGACCGAGAGTTGACTTTTTGATATCGGGGTCGGATTCCGATTCTGGAAGTTGTGGTAGGTCTGTAATGTTGAATGTGACTTTTGTGCAAAATTTAAGGTCAATCGGACGTAATTTGATATATTTTGACAACAAGTATAGAAGTTTGAAGTTCTAAGTTCATTAAGCTTGAATCGGGTTGCGATTCGTGATTTCGATGTTGTTGAGGTTATTTCAAGGCTCGACTAAGTTCGAATGAGGTAATAGTACTGGTGGGTAGGTTTGGTTGAGGTCCCGGGGACCTCGACTGTGTTTTGGATGCTCAACGGGTTGATTCTTACCTTGTGAGGATTGATGGTTTTCTGGTGTGAGTGCAACAGGTTTTTACTCTATGCGATCGCGTGAGTGGGTCTATGATCGCATAGTGCAAGATTGGAGGCTGTTGGTTTTAGCTTATGCGATCGTATGGGTGTATGTGCGATCGCGTAGAGGATGAAATTGGAGGCTGCTAGTTTTGGCTTATGCGATCGCAGGGGTATGTTTGCGATCTTATTGTGCAAGAATTTAGAGGCCCTAGGATTGGCTTATGCGATTGCGGAGCATAGTATGTGATCGCATAGAAGGGTCGCCTGGGCAGTGAAGTGTTTTAAAACGTCTTTTGGCTCATTTTTATCTCAAATCTTTCATGGGAGCCGATTTTGGAGCAATTTCGGAGTGCCATTTTCATCACCAAGCATGAGGTAAGTGATTTCTACTAGTTTTGAGTAAATACAAGGTTTATATATGAATTTAGACATGGAAATTAGTGGAAATTTGGGGTTTTGAGAAAGACTTAAAAATTTGATATTCTTGAATTTTGACCACGATTTTGAACGTGAAATTAAGAGAAAATCATATATTTGAGTTTGTGAGTTCATGGGTAAACTTTATCTTCGAAAAATTCGGAATACGGACACGTGGGCCCGAGGGCAATTTTGTCAACTTTTCATTCGGGGTTAGGAACTGCTATAAATTGGATTGTAATGAGTAATTGAACATGTATTAATGGATTTGCATAATTATTGGCTAGTTTTGGAGCATTGTGTATCTATTCGAGTCTTCGGAAGGGTGTGGAATGCCGGTTATAGATCTTCGGAGCGAGGTGAGTCTCATTTATAACCTTGTAAGAGGGAATTGTCCTCATAGGTGAAATAATTGGTTATATGCTCCTATTTGTGTGGGCTACGTACACACGAGGTGACGAGAGTCCGTGCGTAACTACTATTATGCTTAAGTCCGAGTAGTCTAGGACCCAAAAGCATGCTATACTTGGATTATTTGTAATCTTGTTGAGAGTTTAAATGGCTTAAATCACATTGAATTAGTACATGAATTTCTAAAAATATTTAAATTTCATTTTCTTAAATTGTTAAAAGAAAATTGGTTTCCTTTGGATAATTGTCTCCTGATGACTTCTTGATTGACTGTCTGTGCATGTTTAAATTCTGGAACGGGCCGAATGTCTTAGTAGATTAAATAGATGCATCTATAGTTCGCTCCATTCGACCCTCTGACAGTGCATAGTTTAAATATTGTTGGATCGAGCCGTACGACCTCGACATGATTTGCGCATGCTTGTATTGCTTGCCTTGAAACTTATTAAAGTTGTTATTTCCCCTTCCCGACTTGAGAATATGTGTATAAATGATGAAATAGGAAATTTGGAAATTTCGCATAAAAGAAAGAATTGTTTACATGTTTCACCCTATTGAATTATAAATCCTGTTTATATAAATCCTCGATTCATTATATTACGGACGTATCATTATTGGACCACTAGTAAGTGTCGAAGTCGACCTCTCGTCTCTACTTCTTCGAGATTAGACGGGATACTCATTGGGTACACGTTGTTTTCGTACTCATACTACACTTCTGTGCATTTTTGTTGCACATGCATATGCATCTCTAGTGGCCTAGTGAACGTAGCAGCATGGTTGACACGGAGACTTAGGTGAGCTGCACCGCCCGACATGACCCGCAGCCAGCAAAGTCTCTTCCAGATTATTGTATTTATTTTCGGTGCAATTTGTATTTCGGACGATTGTTGTATTGTATTGCTTCCTAGAAATAGCTCATGCAATTGTGACACCGGGTTCTGGGATAGTTATGGGGTATTTTGTATGGACTTCTTGACATGTATATTTAATTTGAACTGAGTATCTTTTACTACTCCCTCTGTTGTAGTTTATGTGAACCTATTTCCTTTTTGGTCTGTTCCAAAAAGAATGAACCCTTTCTAAATTTGGTAACAATTTAGCTTAAAGTTATAACTCTACCCTTAATGAGAAGCTTTTATAACCATACAAATACTCTGCGCCCCATTTGGACTTGTTTAGGACCACAAATTACAAAAGTCTTCATTTTTTTCTTAAACTCCATGCCCAGTCAAACAGGTTCACATAAATTGAAACGGAGGGAGTAGTAAAATTTGAAGAAAAAAATTAGAGTTTCTCACAATTGTTTAAATGAGAATTTAATTAAGTATTTATGGTTGGCTTGCCTGACAGCGGTGTCTGTCTCTATCACAACCCTTAGTAGATTTTGGGTTGTGACACCATGGTATCCGAGCACTAGGTTTCCTTAGGTCTCACGAGTCATGAGCAAGTCTAGTAGAGTCTCGCAGATCAGTACGGAGACGTCTGTACTTATCTTCAGGAGGCTACAGGGCTGTTAGGAGTACTTCCCTTCTTGATTCCTCATCGTGCGATTTGATTCCTTAAGGCTTATGCCCTTGTTTCCTTTCGACTCAATCTTACGTGACGCGAACCGCTGGTTATAAATCGAGAATTAAAGGATTGTAATGGCACTACAGATGTGGTGCGGGATGTTTCTCCCGATATTGTTGATTGGGCTATTGTCGTTGCCTTGCGGAAGGATATCTTGTCATTTCAGCTCAATAACAATATTCCTAAGAGCTTTGAGACTATGCACAGATCGCTATGATTGCTCATGATTGGTTATCGCGCAGTACTGACTTGATGGTAGTATACTTGCCTATGTGTTGGGGCGGTGAATAATTTAAAAAGGAAGTCTACTCAGTGCACGATTCAGAGATCTAATGTTTCATTTCTAACGGAGGAAAAGCAATTGGCCTATGAATGTCCAGATTTGGGGTGATGGAGAAACGAGACTTGGTATTTTCAAGCGTGGTGGAATTTTCATCTGCAATGTAGTGTCGTCGTCCTTGATTGCATGTGTTAAGTTCGTCTGTGTTATGGTCTTCTGCAATTCACCTTTGGGGTAAGATAATATGAAATAATATGGATAAACGACTGTCATAGATCGCGGGGTACGGTGGTTCAGGATTGAATCGATGTTTTTAATGTTGACGGCTCGAGAAAGATTTCTTCGGAAAAGTTTAATTAAGGTTAGTAGCGAATTGAGGGTTCAAGTGCTGCGAAGATAGATTTTATTTAAGGCAACAACTAAGCAGTGGAGGATGAGAAAAAAACATGTGGAGAGTGTCAGACAGCGGTTAAAATTTCTAGAAGGCTAGTTATAAGAAGCAAAGGTCGAGTAGTCGATTAAAGGGGTAAGTTCCGCCAAAGTGGGAGAGTGGCGGAGTTGCGTGTGGGCTTTGTGGTAAAATGACTACGCACCTTAAGAAGAGTTTGGAATGATTTGGGAATTTTAGTGATTGGTGATTGGGGTCTATGAATTTAAATTGAAGTATGGGCTATTATGCGGTAGGAGATTTGATATAACGGGAGGGAGCTGCTTGAAATGAAGAAGGATAGAACATAACTTTGAATTGGAAGGATGTTGCCACACATTTAATTGATGTCCACGAGGGGTGAATGAACTTGTGAAGCTAGAGAGTGAGCTCGGACTCAGGATGGGTTATTGATGTCGTAATGATTGTACCCCGTGCAGCAGCGTTGGAAGATGTCAGGAAGTGATTTCGATAGGTGGGTTATTCCCTGTGAGCAGGTTGGCGGTCGCGTGGTTGGTGAGGCTTCTGCGAAGAATTCTATTGGTTGTACAGCAAAGAGATCGGTCGTGTGAATGTGGTTGATGATTCAGAGTATAAAAGGTGTTTTACAGGAAGATTCCGAGAATTTTGGCGGTTGATTGCACAAGGTTATGTCAATAAGAGATAAAGAATCCTAGTGAATTCCAGAGTTGTGTAATAGTGGCTTCAAGCTAAGTAGGAGAGTCCCACCGCCTATGATTGGGTTGCATGGTTAACTACTTGCGAGGTTTCTGGTTATTAGCATATTGATGGCCTATTTCAGCTACGGAAAAAGAACATAAGTGGTAATTTGAGCGAAAGAATTGTTAAAGGTGTGCTATGGTTGGCCTTATTGGCTCATGTTCAAACTTGGGAAAGGATTCAGGATTTATGCCTGTATAGATGCGAGTTTCAAGGGAAGTGATTCTGCCAAGTGCTTCGTCGAGAGGGTATACATACGCTAGAAGATTCATGGAGTTGATTATATTCGTGGCCAAATCAGAGCGGGTGGCTCTCAACAATGGTCCTAGTGGATTCAAAGGGGTAAAGTGTGGTTCCTAATGATTTCTAGCCTATAGGTACGGTTAAGAATCAAGCTTTTGTAGCAGCTTATGAGAAGAGTCCCAGAATGTTCTATGATGTTTTGACTTGCAGTGTACTATTTGGGAGGTATGAAATGGTTCATGGGATTTGAGACAACATGGTCTCATAATTCAAGGTCACTCGGGATGAGTGCAGATGGAGTGTGTTATGTGTTGAATGGAGTAATCATTATTTCTAAGGAAATCAAGGATAAATTGGGAGAATGTAGACTGGTTAGCCATAGTTGAGTTGGCATATTGATGGTAGTGATCAGTTCCTTCAACGTGATCAAGTTATGCAAGTGATTTGTGATAGTACGTGTGAGGCTTGTCGGCCGCCATAATTGATGTTATTCAGAAGTATTCTACTGTTATGGCATGTCGTGTGTAGGCAGATCCCGGAAGGGATAGGGGGCTTAGACCACTACTTAGAGATTGGCATATTCCACGATTATGAGAATTTACCTGTGTGTTGCTATGGTTCTCCTGAAGTGAGTTAAGTGAAAAGTTTTTATATGATGAAGTGTTAATCTATTAGCGGTTCCGAAGTTATGATGAAAAACGTGTCCCATCGTATATTGGCATGTTGGGTGAAGTGAGTGGTATGGAATTTGAAGTGAGAATCAAGGTTGCAGTTCGGTGTTGACAAGGATGTCACGATCTCGGATGAGCAAGAAAGGAGTTTCGATATTTAAAGTAAGTTGGTATTGTCTTCAGCGTCACTTGAGATCGGTGTTCTGTGAAAAAGTCTTTGCATCCTGGTTAGGATTCTTGATCGCTTTTCAGCGTTAGTGCGACCGGTGGTTTGGATGTACAGACCTGTTATCTGTTGCGGAAGGTTGTGGGAGCATGCCTCACGAGAAGGTTGCATAAGTGTGGCATGTAGCCACTTGATTGATTGAAGAGTTAAACCAAGTATGAAGATTGTAGTGATGTCGTTAATTGAGAATTAATGCCTGGAAGGCACTCGGTTATTGGGTTGTCGACTGTGGAAGACTACTCCGGTTATGATGGTTGTTCTTGTGTATTATGAGAAAAAAGGGGTGATTATGGACCTTTGAAAGGTTATTAGCCTAGTTCAGTGCGATCAGAACCAGCTTGAGGTCTGTGGATGGATTTAAATGTGAATATGGGCTCTATATCAGGCCAGATGTGTTCATTTCAGCAATGCGCTCCTTATGGAAGAGTAGTCAGGGTATTACCTCGTCGTCAGCTATTTCATGTAATGATATATTGCGTCGTGTGAGTTGTGAGACGGCTTGGTAAATTTCTTATGTGTTGAGGTTCCGCGTAGAGATGAGGTTATATTAGCAGAATGGCTCTTGAGATTCAAATCGTATATCACACCTCAGTTGTGCTTGAGTTTTGTAGCCTATGGTATTATGCACTTAGCGTGCTTATGACCGATATTCGGTATTTTATTGTAATAAGTAATTTAGCTTGATGTATATCTCCTTATGTGAATTCTACGTGTGGATCGAGTGGCATGCCGCCATGGGTATGTAATTCGGATCGGGTTGCGCGCCGCAACAGTGTGATAGTGAATATAGTTTTCATACTTCATCTTATGTGTGTTTGTTTCCCATTTTCTGAGGAAGGTTCATATTAGTTGCGCAAGTTGAGTAGTTCCTTCCATTGTTTGTTTTCATTTTTGAATCGCGTTCGAATTGGTAGCCTATTGGCATATTGTGGCATCATATGAGACTTTTGGTGATGTCTGAGTGGTTTATTTGCTGAGCAGTTCGTTCGGGTGAGACGAGATTTTTGGATCTAAGATCAGTGCAATCGGATTATATAAAGAATATTAAAGGGCAAAGACCATTATTTGGTTCAGAATAAGGTGATGGTTCCTGACAGGAGTATAGACCCAAGGAATTGTTGATTCGGCAGTTAGTTATGAATTTCTACACATCTCTTCCGTCGTGGCGATATTGTAAGAGTTAGAGCAAGACTTATGTATGTCATGAGGTGCAATGAGAGCATCAGATTCATGGAATTTCGACTAAATGGATTAGAGAATGTATTATGGTCCTGTGAGTAAAGTGGTGCAAGGTGTCAATTCAGCTAAGGTATGCAGTCATGTTTTGGTGTTGTGTGTAGTTATGAATTCGGTGAGCGTATGTTGGAACAGGCCTGACAGAGAATTTCGGATGTTGGAATTTGGCTCTAAGGCTTATTTGCCTAAGTGAAAAAGGGTATCTTCAGATTGATCTATCTAGGGTGCTCAGCTGAGTTGTGGTAGCACGGGTAGGTGCTCGAGGTGTTAAATAGTGATTTCGGACAACTCCAGCACAGTTCTTAGCACGTTTGTGGACGAACATATGTTTAATTGGGAGCGAATGTAACGACCCAACCAGTCATTTTGAGCTCTAGCGCGTCGTTCAGCAGTTTGAGGCCATGAGCAGCTTCACTTCAGGTATTATGACTTGTGTGCACGGACGTAATTGAATTCTGGGAAGTTCAGAGTTGATTTGGAAAGAGAATTCTCATTTCAGAAGCTTTAAGTTGAAAGAATTGACTAAGGTTGAATTTTTGAGTAAACAACCTCAGAATTGGGATTCAAGGTTCCAGCAGGTTTGTAGGATGATTTCAGACTTGGGCGTATATCCGGACTGGGTTTTGGAAGACCCGGGAACGTTTCGGCGCCTATTATGGAAGTTAGCATTTTTAGAAGAATCTCATAAGTTTGGATGGAAGTGCATTTCAGGGTTATCAATGTCTGTTTGATATTCCGAGTCTGGGAATAGCTCCGTATGGTAATTCTAGTATTGGGAGCGTGATCAGAAGTGAATTCGGAGGTCTGTAGGTCATTTTGGAGTCATTTGGCTAAATATAGAAATTTGAAGATTTTTGAGAAGTTTGACCGAGAGTTGACTTTTTGATATCGGGGTCGAATTCTTATTCTGGAAGTTGTGGTAGGTCCGTAATGTTAAATGTGACTTATGTGCAAATTTTAAGGTCAATCAGACGTAATTTGATATATTTCGGCATCGAGTATAGAAGTTTGAAGTTCTAAGTTCATTAAACTTGAATCGGGTTGCGATTCATGATTTCGATGTTGTTTGAGGTTATTTCAATGCTCGACTAAGTTCGAATAAGGTATTAGGACTGGTGAGGTTTGGTTGAGGTCCCGGGGCCTCGGGTGTGTTTTGGATGCTCAACGGGTCGATTCGTGCCTTGTGAGGATTGCTGGTTTTCTGGTGTGAGTGCAGCAGGTTTTTACCCTATGCGAATGCGTGAATGGATCTAGGATCGCATAGTGTAATATTGGAGGTTGTTGGTTTTGGCTTATGCGATCGCAGGGGTGTATGTGCGATCGCGTAGAGGAAGAAATTGGAGGCTGATGGTTTTGGCTTATGCAATCGTAGGGGTGTGTTTGCGATCATATTGTGCAAGAATTTGGAGGCCCTGGGATTGGCTTATGCGATCGCATAGAAGGGTCGCCTGGGCAGTGAAGTGATTTAAAATGGGTTTTGGCTCATTTTTATCTCAAATCTTTCATGGGAGCCGATTTTGGAGCAACTTTGGAGTGTCATTTTCATCACCAAGCATGAGGTAAGTGATTTCTACTAGTTTTGAGTCAATACAAGGTTTATATATGAATTTAGACATGGAAATTAGTGGAAATTTGGGGTTTTGAGGAAGACCTAGAAATTTGATATTCTTGAATATTTACCACGATTTTGGACATGAAATTAAGAGAATCATATATTTGAGTTCGTGAGTTCATGGGTAAACTTTATCTTCGAAAAATTTCGGAATTCGGGCACGTGGGCCCGAGGGCAATTTTGTCAACTTTTCGATCGGGGTTAGAAATTGATATAAATTGGATTGTAATGAGTAATTGAACATGTATTAATGGATTTGCATAATTATTGGCTAGTTTTGGAGCATTGTGCATCGATTCGAGTCTTCGGAAGGGCGTGGAATGTCGGTTGTGGATCTTCGGAGCGAGGTGAGTCTCCTTTCTAACCTTGTAAGAGGGAATTGTCCCCATAGATGAAATAATTGGTTATGTGCTTCTATTTGTGGGGGCGATGTACGCACGAGGTGACGAGAGTCCGTGCGTAGCTACTATTATATTTAAGTCCGGGTAGTCTAGGACACAAAAGCATGCTATACTTGGATTATTTGTAATCTTGTTGACAGTTTGAATTGCTTAAATCACATCGAATTAGTACATGAATTTCTAAAAAGATTTAAACTTCATTTTCTTAAATTGTTAAAAGAGAATTGGTTTTCTTTGGATAATTGTTTCCTGATGACTTCTTGATTGACTGTCTGTGCGTGTTTAAATTTTGGAATGGGCCGAACGCCTCGGTAGATTAAATAGATGCATCTATGGTTCGCGCCATACCCTATGGCAGTGCACAGTTAAATATTGTTGGATCGGGCCGTACGACCTCGGCATGATTTGTGCATGCTTGTATTGCTTGCCTTGAAACTTATTGAAATTTGTATTGCCCCTTCCCGGCTTGAGAATATGTGCATAAATGATGAAAAAAGAAATTTGGAAATTTCGCATAAAAGAAAGAATTGTTTACATGTTTCACCCTATTGAATTACAAATCCTGTTTATATAAATCCTCGATTCATTATATTATGGACGTATCATTATTGGATAACTAGTAAGTGTCGAAGTCGACGTCTTGTCTCTACTTCTTCAAGATTAGACGGGATACTCATTGGGTACACGTTGTTTTCGTACTCATACTACACTTCTGTGTATTTTTGTTGCACGGGCATATGCATCTCTAGTGGCCTAGTAGGCGTAGCAGCATGGTTGACACAGAGACTTAGGTGAGCTGCACTTCCTGAGATGACCCGGAGCTAGCAGAGTCTCTTCCAGGTTATTGTATTTATTTTCTGTCCAATTTGTATTCCGGACGGTTGTTGTATTGTATTGCTTCCTAGAAATAGCTCATGCACTTGTGACACCGGGTTTTGGGATATTTATGGGGTATTTTGTATTGACTTCTTGACATGTATATTTAATTTGAACTGAGTATCTTTTACTAGTAAAAATTGAAGAAAAAAATCAGAGTTTTTCACAATTGTTTAAAGGAGAATTTAATTAAGTATTTATGGTTGGTTTGCCTGGCAGCGGTGTCCAGCCATCACAACCCTCAGTGGATTTTGGGTCGTGACACTCTCCAAGAACTTGTCCAAGGTTCCAAGAACAAAAGTCAAGAGAAATCAACACAAATCCTCATCAAAGGTGTTAAAGACTACAAGAGAATACTTCTATGATATTGTGGTGTGATTGAGGGCTATTGTGAGCTAAGTTGGGATGAGGTTTCAAGTTGTAGATGTTTTCCAAGGTATGTATAATATCTTATTGATTGTGCCTAAGGTTAATCTTGTGTTGGTTGTGTTGTTTGAGTGAAAAACCATAAGATGCACTTGAAGAAACATGGGATACGGTAGTCTTTTTGGTTGGACTATTTTGTGGTTAAAAATATGGTTTGTGGTGGCTGAAAATTGTGAGAAATAATTTGATAATGTTGTGGTTGTTGTTGTTAAGCTTTCCTAGGTGTTAATTAAGTTGATTGAAGAAGGAAGGATGAAAAATAAGTGATTGACGATAAATTAAGGTGCCAGGCGTATGGGGTTGTTTTGGAAGGCATTTTGTGGTGGTTTTAAACTAGAAATAATATGGTACATATAAGTATGATGTTCTGAAGGTTGTAAATTAATTTATGGAATAAGAGTTGGATTCAGTTTATATCTTGTTATGAGTAAAAAATGAGCTTGCCACTCAATATGATTGTTAAGATAATTGGAAAAAACTCATATTGGATTATATTTGTTGTTGTTGGGCTATTGATAACCCTTAGTGGTTTTTGGGATGTATTAAAAATAGGGGAGTTGCTGCCCGATTTTCCTTAAGTCATGTGACTAGACAAATACGATAGTACGACATTATATATTAACGGCAATATCATTTCACTTGTTGTAGATGCAAGAAGTTGTGTTGAGCTTGGTTGAGTAATAGGAAGAGATCATACAGGTATGTTAAGGCTAAGTCCTTCCTTTATTTTGGCATGATCTTGTAATTACACAAGTTTGATAACGAGACATAAAGAGAAATTTATATTCCTGAATTTATGTACATTTTTCTAGTCTCATAAGTTACAGTATTCTCCCTTATCATATGCAATTGAGTATTGTCTTCTTCCAGTCAAGAGAGCAGAGAGCCTATATATACAGTATTACAGTATTTTTATTACCATCAAGCTATAATCGATGGGCAGACCCCTATTGGGCAACCTCTGATCATATGGTAAGTTATATACCGAGCCTACTGCGATCGAGCACCTATGAGCGAGCCCAGCATGTCTGAGATACAGAGAGTAGTATGGCCGAGCGCCTATGAGTGAGCCTACTACGGAAGAACAGTTATATATATACCGAGCCTTATAGGGTCGGACAACTATTTTACTTACTATATTGAGAGAGTTAAGTCAGTATCAACAGGTAAGCATATCTTCAGATTATCTTTGACTCTCAGTTACTTTCAGTTATTATATTATCAGTTCAGTTTCAGCTTTTAGTTATTTTGTTGCCTTACATACTTGGTATATTATTTTGTACTGATGTCTCTTTTGCTGGGGATGCTGCATTTCATGCCTGCAGGTCCTGATAAACAGCCGGATAGATCTTTCCAGTAGATAGAGTCAAACATCAGCTTGGTTGGTATGCTCCACTTTCTCGGAGTTACCAGGTCTATACCTTGGAGACTATTTTATATATACAGGTTTGATGGGTAGGTCGAGGCCCTATCCTGATCATGATACAGTTCAGTTATCTCTAGAGGCTTGTAGACGAGTCCTGTATATTTTGGTTTATCAGTAGATGTTCATGGCGGCCTCATCAACCTGCACAATTATATATATATATATATATATATATATATATATATATATAATATTTTGGGTATGTTTACTCCTCAGATGAGAGAGATGATATTTTAAGATGATTCAGAGTATGGCCTCATCGGCCTTAGTTAAGGGTTACCCCTCCAGAGTTCGTAGTTATAGAGTGGTACGCTCGGGCCGAGTATGACATCGGGTGCTCGTCGCAGCCCATCGGCTTGGGTCGTAACAGTTTTGGTCACTATTTATCCACAATTCAACGCTTCTGTGCAGCATTGGAAGTAATTTGTTGTTATGGATGATTTTGATCATTATTTTAAGCCTTTATACAATATAGTGCTTCTTCTTTCCTTGCGGATCTTGTATCTGTAATCCTTCTCAAGAACATCATACAAAATTTTCCCTACTCCAGGTATGTTAAGGCTATCCCTTCTTTCTTTTGGCATGATCCCAGTAACGATACGTAAACGTAATGTTATTCCATAAGTAGTTCTACTCTTAGCAGTAAAGGATGTTTATGTTATTCATTCATTTAAAAGGATATTCAAGCATGTCTAAGTATGTTCGTAGGTCTCTATTGAGGTATTTGATAAAGATATTAATGTTCATAATATAGTAATACATGCATCTTGTCACAACCCTAAAATCGACACATTCGTGATGGCCCTATCGAGAAACTAGGCCAGCCGACAAAATTCCCATTCAAACCATTATTCCATAAAAGTCATTTTTATGCCATTAATTAACAAAATATCTCACAAAATAAGTTTAAATAAGCAGTGCGGAAATATAACACAAGCCCGACATCGGGGTGTTACTAGTTATGAGCAACTACGAATTCGTCTAGGAATAAGAAAGGCTAACATAGTTCGAAAAGAAAATACTAAGACAATCTGAGTAAGGTAAGAAAGAGAAGTGCAGGGCTGCAAACGCCAAACAACTACCTAGCCAACTCCAGAGACCTGCTGGAAGACTGATCAGCACTCACTATCGCGTCCCAAGGCTCCTGGATCTGCACTAATATGAGTACACCAACTCAGTAAGTAATAAAAGTAAAAGCAGCTGAGCAGTAAGAAAACAGGTAATTCCACGTCATAACACTACAACAAAATAGTATATGTCCAGAACAATACAGAAAATCCATTAACTCGTAAAAACAACTCACTTTTAGTAAAACCTTTTTAAAACATCTTTCAATAGTTTCAAACAAGTGGTGAAACAGTGAGTAAAAGTGATAAAATGTAAACAGTCCCTCGGGCAAAACATATACCATGAACTGCCCCTCAGGGAAAATATCAATAGAACCATCCCCTCGGGCTACCTCACAGTCACTCGAATCAGCCCCTCGGGCAACAATATGAATCAACAGCAACCCCTCAGGCTACATCACATCACTTACACTGGGTACCCGCGCTCACTGGTGGTGTTCAGACTTCGGAGGGGCTCCTATAGCCCAAGTGCTATCATAAGCCATATTGTGGCATAATAAATCAGACCCTCGGCCTCTCATATATCACAAATCAGTACAACATGCTGCATCGCGTAGTTCGATCCCATGATATCCTCACATCACAAGCTCTCGGCCTCACTTAGTCAGAAACCTCTTAAGCCACTCAGGCAATAGTAAAACAGGATGCTGAGCCCAAAATATTATTTAAAGTATCAAAATAGAGTAAATACGTTGTGAAATCAGTAAAACACAGCATGATTGAATACAGATATTAGGTTAAAACAGTAAGGAATAGTAGTAAAATGCCCCTAAGGATCCAAACAGTTGTATGGCATTCAGCCCAAAACATAGTATTACTTTCCAAAACACAACAGTATCAAATAGTTTTCAATCAAATACGTGACTTAATAGTCGTACAGGACAGACCAAGTCACAATCCTCAACAGTGCACGCCCCCACACTCGTCATCTAGCATGTGCGCCACCTCAAAGTAGCACCACGATGTGAAATCCAGGGTTTCATACCCTCAGGACAATATTTACAATCATTATTTACCTCAACCCAGTCCAAACTCTAGCCCGCGATGCCCTTGTCTCTTGAATCGGCCTCCAAATGCTTCGAATCTAACCAAAACCATATTCATGTCGTCAATATTAGCTAAAGGAACAAGGCCTACACAAAAATAATCAAATTACATCAAAAATTCCGAAATTGGCCAAACCCAACCCCCGGGCCCACTTATCGAAATTCGATAAAAACCACACCACAAGAATTCTTATCCTTCCACGAGTCTATACATACCAAGAACATCAAAATCGGACCCAAAATGGACCCTCAAATCCCCAATGGAAACTCTCCAATACCAAGCCCTAATTCACCAATTTTAACCCTTAATTTCCAATTATTTCAAGCCTAATCAGTAAGATAATGTCATAGAATCGAGTATTGGGTTCAAAAATCTTACCTCCAAGCGTTATCCCTTGAATCCCTCTTCAAATCCTCTCAGAAAGCTCTCAAACTGTCTCAAAAATGGTGGAACAAAGCTGAAATTTGCGAAGGCGGGTTTATGTAGTTTCTGCCCAGGCAGTTCCGCACCTGCGGACAAATTACCGCACTTGTGGACAAATCTCCGCTTCTGCGGATTTTCACTTAAAATCCCTCATCCGCACCTACGGTCAATCAATCGCACTTGCGGGCTCACAGGTGCGCCTCAACTCCTGCTTTTGCGCTGCCCAACCGCATCTGCAGCCTTTCCTCGCTTCTGCGGTTATCGCACCTACGGTCCCCTAACCGTAGGTGCGGTTATGATAGAACCAACAGCTTCAACTGCATTCTCCAACTTCCAATCTTTTTGATAACCATCCGAAATCATCCCGAGGCCCCCGGGACCTCATCCAAAAATACGAACAAGTCACATACCACTATTCAAACTTGTACCAAACCTCGAAACATTCAAAATAACGCTGAAACGCCAAATCACCCTCGGATTAAAGCCTAACGATTCCAAAACTTTTGAATTCCGCAAACGATCAAAAAGTCTATCAAACCTCACCCAAATGACCTGAAATTTTGCACACACGTCCCAAATGACACAACGGACCTACTCCAATTTCCAGAATTCCATTCCGACCCGATATCAAATTTTTCACTATTGACCAGAAAACGCCAAAATTCCAATTTTGCCAATTCAAGCCTAAATCTACCATGGACCTCCAAAATATATTCCGATCATGCTCCTAAGTCCTAAATCACCTCATGAAACTATCCGAACTGTAAAACCAAGTTCCGAGACCATTTACTCATAAGTCAATTTTCGGTTGACTTTTCCAACTAAAGTTTCCCAAAAAGAGACTAAGTGTCTCATCTCTCTACAATACCACTCTGAACCTAAACCAACTAAAGCGATACAACGAAATATAGCTGAACAACACATAAAGAAGCAGAAACAGAGCGGTAACTCATAAAACGACCAGCTGGGTCGTTACACATCTTCATGCATATGCATTTACCACCAAGCTACGGCCGGTTGGGCAGTTATATATTTATCACTGTGCTACAACCAGTTGAGCAGTCATGCATCTTCATCTACAATCGTGCTACAAACGGTTGGGCAGACATGAATTTACTACCGGGCTACGGCCGGTCGGGCAGTTACTACCGGGTGGACAGTTATGTATCATTATTTATCACCGGTGGGGCTGTCATACATTTACCATTGTGCGACGGTTGGTCGGGAAGTTACCGCTGATCAGTTGGGCAGTCATGCATCATATGATATGGATAATAATCTCAAAGTGAAGCATTATATATATAAGTATAATAAGTATGCATATACGGTGGCACTTCAGAGATTCAGGTTGATTCTTATATGCCTTTAATTAATGTTGAATTATGGTTATGTTTCAGCTCTGCCTTACATACTCAGTACATTATTTGTACTAACGTCCTTTTGCTTGGGACACTGCATTCATGCCTGCAGGTATAGATAATCAGTTTGATGAGCCCTCATAGTAGACGAGATTTGTAATGACCCGACTAGTCATTTTGAGCTCTAGCACGTCGTTCAGTAGTTTGAGGCCATGAGCAGCTTCACTTCAGGTATTACGACTTGTGCACACGATCAAAATTGAATCTCGGGAAGTTCGAAGTTGATTTGGAAAGAGAATTCTCATTTCGGAAGCTTTAAGTTTTAAGAATTAGCTAAGATTGGATTTTCGAGTAAATGACCTCGGAATCGGGATTCGAAGTTTCCAGCAGGTTTGTATGATGATTACGAACTTGGGCGTATGTCCGGATCGGGTTTTGGAATACCCGGGAACGTTTTGGCACTTATTGTGGAAGTTAGCATTTTGAAGGAATTTCATAAGTTTGGGTTGAAGTGCATTTCAGTGTATCGATGTCCGTTTGGGATTCCGAGTCTGGGAATAGCTCCGTATGGTGATTCTAGAGTTGGGAGCAAGATCGGAAGTGAATTCAGAGGTCCGTGGGTTGGTTTGGAGTCATTTGGCTAAAGATATAAATTTGAAGGTTTTTGAGAAGTATGACCAGAAGTGGACTTTTTTATATCAGGGTTGGAATTTGATTCCGGAAGTTGGAGTAGGTCTGTAATGTCGAATATGACTTGTGTGCAAAATTTGAGGTCAATCGGACGTGATTTGATAGGTTTAAACACCGAAAGTAGAAGTTTGAAATTTTAGAGTTCATTAATCTTGAATTGGAGTGTGATTCGTGGTTTTAGCATTGTTTTATAAGATTTGAGGCCTCGAGCAAGTCTGTAATGTGTTTTGGGACTGGTTGGCATGATTGGTTGGGGTCTCAGGGGCCTCGGGTGAATTCCGGGTGGTTAACGGATCGAATTGGAACTTGAAGGATGAGCTGAAGGGGTCTGGTTGGTGGTGTAACCGCTTCTGCGGAGGGTTCACCGCAGAAGCGGCCCCGTAGAAGCGAGGAAGGGGACCACAGAAGCGGTTAGAAGTGAAGGAGTTAGAGGCCGCAGGTGCGAAGAAATTCCCGCACTTGCGTGATCGCAAATGCGGTCGGTGCAGCATAAAAGTGGGTTGGGGCAGCTGGAGGAGGACCGCAGAAGCGGTATTGGAACCGCACCTGCGGAACCGCAAAAGTGGTCAAGTGACCGCAGGTGCGGAAAGGTCTAGAGACAGTGAGTGTTTTAAAAATCGGGATTTGGCCATTTTTCTCTCATATTTTCTTGGCTTGGGCGATTCTTGGAGGGTTTCAAGAGGGAATTTTCATCATCAACGATAAGGTAAGCTATCCCCACCTATCTTGAGTTAAATATATTGATTATGTACGGATTTGAGCATGAAATTGGTAGAAACTTGGGGTTTGAGGGAAAACCTAGAAAATTGATATTCTTGAAATTTGACCACGATTTTGGGTATGAAATTTAGAGTAAATTATATATTTGAGTTCGTGAGGTTGTGGGTAAACTTATCCTTCGAAATTTTTTGGAATCTGAGCACATGGGCCTGAGGGCATTTTTGTCAACTTTTCGATCGGGGTTAGGAATTGCTATAAATTGGATTGTAATGAGTACTTGAGCATATATTAATGGATTTGCATAATTATTGGCTAGCTTTAGAGCATTTAGCATCGATTCGGGTCTTCAGAAGGGCGTGGAAATGCCGGTTATGAATCTTCGGAGCGAGGTGAGTCTCCTTTCTAACCTTGTAAGAGGGAATTGTCCCCATAGGTGAAATAATTTGTTATGTGCTCCTATTTGTGGGGGCTACGTACGCACGAGGTGACGAGAGTCCGTGGTAGCTACTATTATGTGTAAGTTCGGGTAGTCTAGGTCCCAAAAGCATGTCATACTTGGAATATTTATAACCTTGTTGACAGTTTGAATTGCTTAAATCATATCGGATTAGTAAATGAATTTCTAAAAAGATGTAAACTTCATTTTCAAAAATCTCTTAAAGAGAATTGGCGTTTCTTTGGATAATTGTTCCCTGTTGACTTCTTGATTGAATGTATGTGTGTGTTTAATTTCGGAATGGGCCGAACACCTCGGTAGATTAAATAGATGCATCTATGGTTCGCGCCATTCGACCCTCTAGTAGTGCACAGTTTAAATATTATTAGATCGGGTCGTACGACCTCGGCATGATTTGTGCATGCTTGTATTGCTTGCCTTGAGAGTTATTGATATTGATATTTGCTCTCCCCGGCTTCAGATAATTGAAAATTTATAAATTGTGAATCCGGAGACTTTTAATATACAGAGGAACTTTTACCTGTTCGTGAATTATTTGAAATTACTGTCGTTCTTAATAAATCCATGATTATTCACATTAATAATATACTACTGATGGACCACTAGTAAGTATCGAAGTCGACCTCTCGTCTCTACTTCTTCGAGATTAGACGGGATACTCGCAGGGTACACGTTGTTTTCGTACTCATACTACACTTGTTGTGCATTTTTGTTGCATAGGTTTATGTGTGGCTAATGGCTTAGTGGCATGGTTGGTACGGAGTCTTAGGTGAGCTGCATTATCGAGACGCCCCACGGTCAGCAGAATCTTCTTTAGAGTATTGTATTGTATTTTCATTTCTGTCCACTTGTATTCCGGGCAGTCACTGTATTTTATTTCACTCACTAGTAAATGCTCATGTACGTGTGACACCGAATTCTGGGATGATCACGGGATTTTATTTCAGTAGTTAAATTTTGTAAAGACATCCTTATTTATTCAGTGGAGATTATTATTTATTATTTATTTGTTTAAAAGAAATTATTTCAAAATAATTAAAATGAGAAATTGCTAGTAAATGGTAGTTGGCTTGCCTAATAGTGGCGTCCGGCGCCATCATGACCTTTAGTGGATTTTGGGTCGTGACAAGATTGGCATTCAGCGAAGGATTGGTAAGACTCCACCTCATTCGGAGTGCAGTTGAGTCTATGAGTCATCGTGTCAGAGTTTTGCTACAGACTTATAAGTAGACAGGTACATTGTCCATTTGATGTGAAGTAATCTTAGAGGCTTTGTAGACATAGGTTCATTTTGTGCAGTATGTCAGAGACCTTGACGGCCCATATGTATTCATGTTTTAAGAACGATAGTTTATTGATACAGTGTTGCCCACTTACCGTTGTACATTACGAGTTGTGGTCATGTGGGCCCATGATAGTTACAAAAGGAATGAGTTCAGCTAATTCGACCTATGTGTCACACCTCCTTTTTGCGCGCCCGCCCCGAGGGGTTAAGATGCGCGGGTGGAGTTTTTCCAATTTAAGTGACAATATTCGAAATGGGATTATTTATTTGATTCAGAGTCGCCACTTGGGAAAGGTTTGGCTTTTGGTGTCCCAAGTCACCGGTTTATCTTGAATCCCAAATCGAGGAAATTTTCGACTTTTCCAAATGAAGTCTGCGAACCAGAAATTCTAAGTAAGGAATTCTGTTGACCCGAGGGAAGGTGTTAGGCACCCTCGAATCCCGTGGTTCTAGCACGGTCGCTTAAATTGTTATAATGGCTAAATATCTGATTTAAATACATGTTGTGACTTATGTGCTTTTATTAAGTTTAAACCGCTTTTATCATTATCACTTATTTTTGTAGAATTGCAACGTCGTGAAAATGCATCTCGAACCGCGTCACAATCAATGTGCCCGTGATCGTCAACACGTTTTGACTTCGTTGAGATTTGGATTTGGGTCACATCAATGTGCACCCGAATTTAAGAACGTGATTTAATTAAGCCGCGCCTACAGAGTCTAATGCGTTATTATCTTTATAGAAGGCCATGAAATTTATTAAATGGCCTATCTTGAATTCTAGATAATTATCATGGTTATTTATTGAGGGCCCCGCAATTTTGCATCTTTATTTGGCGAGGCTCATCTCTATTTTAGAAAAGATATCCTGAAATGGCTACATTTCTAATGCATCTATCTCTAAAACCAGAAGAAAAGGTACATGTTAATTCAATAATAGGCTTTTGCCTAATCTGGATTTTGTCAGTTTCTGATTAACTACTTATGAAGTAAAACGTCATGCCTTGAGAGGATGCTTCAGTTGAACAAAAGATTACATATGAGATTGATGAAATGCAATACTTAATCCGAACATTCCTCAAGTTGAACTTACTAAAACTTATTTGGACTAAGTTAAAGGATATACTGGCAAAGTAAAATGCTTATTTTTGACAAGAAATCATGCGTGAGCTAACGAAATACAACACTTAATTCCGAACATTTCTTGAGTTGAATTTAGCTAAACTTATGTGGACTAGTCTTAACTAAAAAAAAACTAAGTGAAACAGAAACAGTATTGTATGAGATCGAAGTGTACATGCCCATACTAACCAACAACCAACGAGCTAAAACACAAAAGGGTAAACTCAGTCGAATATTAGTACATACTTTCGAACCATTGAATAAAACTGATCAGTTTTCACAGGCCTGTTAATGTACTATGAGTATTACAAAAAATACTTGAACTTCTTCAACCTTTTTCATTTCATGCTTTCAAACTGATTCAATTACATCCGTATGGAATTTGAAATGTGTACCTGGAAATGCTGAAAATGCAAAGGAGGAGAAGAAGAAGATGTGGAAATCAGCAGCAAAAGAAAACAGGACTAGCAATAGCAGCAGGACAAGGCAGTATAGCAACAGCACCAAGAAACAGAAGAGTAGCAACCAACTCACAAAACAATTGGAGTGAGATCAACCCCAACTAAACCAAACTTTCGAGTAGAACAAGCAACAAACAAGCAGACTCAGTTGTGAGAAATCAGTGTTTGCACAGAACAGGTCCAGATTTAGTGAAGTCAGAAACAAAAGGAAAGGAAGCAACTTCTGGTTTTGTCCGTCTGAGTTATCAGACAAAAACTCTTTTCTAGTTTTCTGTTTCCAAAAAATTGAACTCTCAGATGTTCCCTTTTAGTATCTCTCTCTATTTTCTGTATGCTTTTCTGTGTATCACTATCAACTCTCTCTTTCAAAACTCCTCACGGTGTCTGTATTTTCTTTCCCTCTTTTTTTCAATTCTGATTCTCCCTCCCTTTTTCTTCTATTTCTATCTCCTAATTCTGTCCCTCTCTATATCCCTCTCTCTTTTTTTGTTCCCCTTTCAGAACTTCTATTCCCCCCTTTTATAAGCCTCAAAACTCAAACCTTTATCAGCCTGTTTGGATTAATCAAATACCCCCTCCCATGTGCTATCCTCTTTTCAGATTCCACTTAGCTATTTAAGTATAAACAAAACCCCCCCATGATATTCCCTGGCAGTCTTACCTTTTCATTTTATTATCTAAAAGCAAGTATGGGCAGTAGAATATATCTGACAGCATATACTGTCAGATTGTTTTAAAACTCAAAAGCTTCTTAATGCAGAAAAACAGGCTGTGCACAAGGCACATGAGGTGCACTAGTGCACATGCTGTGCACGAGTGCCCATGCCTTCCAATTCAGAATTTAAACATAAACAATCCTTTTTACATTGACTGATCCAAATCAACAGCTATAAGTAAACAAAACTGGTTCTGAATTGATTTCAACAAATGTTCAAACAGAAGCAAATCGATTTGCTATGCTCAGACAGTTGAAATTAATTGACGACACATGTCGACTCGACTATATTAGTATTAACATACACAATCGTAGCCAAAAATCAGACATTTAAACAGTATTGATACATGGTTCGTATTATACTGACTAAGCAGGAATACACTCGAGGAGTCAAACTAGTCAGTCCAAACTCGAAAATCAGCTACTTGCACAAACAAATACATAATGCCTTATCAGAATAGGAGGGGGGAATTTAGACAAACAAACAGAGGTTCAGGCGAAGTAGTTGAAGCACAGTTGATAGAGGTCAAAGACATAAACAGAAAACGAACAGACCCTTACAACAACCAAACAAACCAAAAACAACTAAGAAAAGAAAGAAGACTCACCTTTAAACCGCAAAAGATCGAAACCTTAACTCGGACTTGGTCAGGCCTTTCTTAAGGCTGAATGGACTTTAAACGAAGTGTTTCTCAGACGAGAAACACTTTGATTAAAGTCCATTAGACCTTAAACTCTTCGGTTGAACCAGTGACGGGGGAACACCAAATTTCCAAAACTCAGATCTGGGATTCATGCCTCCCTGATCAGATTCGGACCAAACCAAGTATGGTTTGGTCACGAGGGGGTCTGGGGAGTGTCTGGTATGAAACTGGGTTTAAACTGAGTAGATCGAGTTTTGACTCGAATCTTCAAATGAAGATTCGAGGACCTGGGGGTGATTCGAACTAAACGGTTAACAGGTCTATGTTCAGGGTGGTGAGGGGGTTCTATGGTGTTCATGGCGAGGTCATCGGCGTTCATGCCGCCGGGATTAATGGCGAGGGATAAGGGGGCGGCTAGGGTTTTGTGGGGAAGGAGGTGAAGACGGAAGCTGGGGTATTGGATAGGGGGGCAGGGTGCGGTATGAGGCTTATATATGGAATGGGGGATTGATTACAACCGTCGGATGCGACGAGATGGACGGCTTGGATCTGAAGGCTTAAACGAAACGTCGTCGTTTGGCTCGGTAGGGGTCAGAATTGGTTCGGGTAACGGGTCGGGTAGTGGAATTACGGGTGAAAGATCTGGACCGTTGGATCGGCTTGATTTAAACGGTTGTGATGGGTTGGCATCGAAACGACGTAGCTTTGGTGTTAAACTACGTCGTTTCATGGCCTGGGGGTGGGCTGTTTGGACTGGTGGCTTGGGCTGTCCGTTTGGGCTGAGTTCGTTGGGCCAATTTTAACAAATTGGCCCAAGTCCGGAAGGGGTCTTTCCTTTCCCTTTTTTTCTTTATTTTTATTTTTTATTTCTTTTTCTTATTTATTTTAAAACAAAACTAAGCCAAAAATCAAATTAAAATTAAATACACACTCAAATACAATTATTTGCACACATACTAAAATATTTCAAAACAGGTAAGGTCAAACCAAATAAAATCACGGACGAAAATGCCTAATCACGATTTTCTATTTAACGACCGGAATACGGTTTGAATTATGCAGGACACATATTTTTTGAATTTTATTTTAATAAAGTAAATAAATAAAAATGGGCCAAAGTCATAAATAAATCAAAGGTGCCGCACAGAAATCCGAAATTGTACAGCGGGGCCAATTATATATTTTTTATTTCTTTTTGGAGCGATTGTCGTGTGAAGCAAAAATCACGTGCTCACAGCTGCCCCTCTTTGTTCGGAAACACGAAGGGTTTTCGTGCAAAGATCAAGTGAGCGTGTATGAGCGATTTTTGCCTATAGACCACTCCGTATGAAGCATTTTTTGAAAGATCTGACCGAATCTTGCTTCAAAGATTTCCTACATATCCTGGGCTAAACAGGAATCAGGTCAATGTAGTTCGAGAAGTTTTGGTAGCTGGGGCTACCATGGGACTGCAAGGCTTGCCGTTACTGCTGCTGCTGTTGTCACTGCTATGTCACTGACCGCCTTATTACAACCAAGCGAAAATTGGAAGCTGAACTAACTACTTTTATGTATGTCAACTGCTAGTTACAAGATTCCTATCTATGATTCTTTTACGACTTGATCTTGGGTCTTAGCTGATTCTGCTTGTAGACTCTGATCTGAATCTTGATGCTTGCGAGTTGCGGCGACTTGTTTTTTTAATCCCCCGGATACCGAATAAAATGTGACCGGCAGAGGTCAGGACCTTAGTCAAATGTTGGAGTCGATCTGCTTTCCCTTTACTCTGATATCTCGGGATATCTCTTTTTGTCTTTTTCTTCTTTGATTCCGAACTGGGATTTATCTCGTGGGTCATTTCGATCCATGTGGCTCGAGGTCAGACCTGCGGGAGAAAAGAAACAAACAAACGAAATTTTCTGCCCCAGTTTCACTAGGAAAATTTCGTTACTTATTCACCAGGAAGTTCATAAAATTGATGAAAGAGGATATGCGTGCTCAGTTCAGGGTTGGAGCCCTAATATCGACTAGCTGGGGAAAGGTTCAGTGTAGGGTTTAAAACCCTTACGCCAAACAAAGGAAGAATTCAGTTTAGGGTTTAAAACCCTAATGCTGCCTAAAAGGAAAAAAGTTCAGTTTAGGGTTTAAAACCCTAATGCTGACTAAAAGGAAAATTCAGTTTAGGGTTTAAAACCCTAATGCTGATTGGCTGGAAAAGCTCAGTTTAGAGTTTAGAACTCTAATGCTGGCTGAAAGGAAAAAGTTCAGTTTAGGGTTTAAAACCCTAATGCTGACTGAAAGGAAAAAGTTCAGTTTAGGGTTTAAAACCCTAATGCTGACTAAAGGAAAATTCAGTTTAGGGTTTAAAACCCTAAGGCTGATTGCATGGAAAAAGCTCAGTTTAGAGTTTAAAATTCTAATGCTGGCTAAAAGGAAAAAGTTCAGTTTAGGGTTTAAAACCCTAATGCTGACTAAAGGAAAATTCAGTTCAGGGTTTAAAACCCTAATGCTGATTGCATGGAAAAAGCTCAGTTTAGAGTTTAAAACTCTAATGCTGGCTAAAAGGAAAAAGTTCAGTTTAGGGTTTAAAACCCTAATGCTGACTAAAGGAAAATTCAGTTCAGGGTTTAAAACCCTAATGCTGATTGCATGGAAAAAGCTCAGTTTAGAGTTTAAAACTCTAATGCTGGCTAAAAGGAAAAAGTTCAGTTTAGGGTTTAAAACCCTAATGCTGACTAAAGGAAAATTCAGTTTAGGGTTTAAAACCCTAATGCTGATTGCATGGAAAAAGCTCAGTTTAGAGTTTAAAACTCTAATGCTGGCTAAAAGGAAAAAGTTCAGTTTAGGGTTTAAAACCCTAATGCTGACTAAAGGAAAATTCAGTTTAGGGTTTAAAACCCTAATGCTGATTGCATGGAAAAGCTCAGTTTAGAGTTTAAAACTCTAATGCTGGCTAAAAGGAAAAGTTCAGTTTAGGGTTTAAAACCCTAATGCTGACTAAAGGAAAATTCAGTTTAGGGTTTAAAACCCTAATGCTGATTGCATGGAAAAGCTCAGTTTAGAGTTTAAAACTCTAATGCTGGCTAAAAGGAAAAGTTCAGTTTAGGGTTTAAAACCCTAATGCTGACTAAAGGAAAATTCAGTTTAGGGTTTAAAACCCTAATGCTGATTGCATGGAAAAGCTCAGTTTAGAGTTTAAAACTCTAATGCTGGCTAAAAGGAAAAGTTCAGTTTAGGGTTTAAAACCCTAATGCTGACTAAAGGAAAATTCAGTTTAGGGTTTAAAACCCTAATGCTGATTGCATGGAAAAGCTCAGTTTAGAGTTTAAAACTCTAATGCTGGCTAAAAAGGAAAAAGTTCGAGAATACTACATGATCTATTTTTGAGTTTTCTTGTTTTAATAGAAGATAAAAGGGAGTTTTGCGGGAACTTACCTTTTGAGTGAATTCTTTTTTGCCAAAAATGTTTCTTGTTCCCGTGTACCTTCTTCTTTGGGAGACACCTGCTTCTTGCACGGTTGTCTTGGATTAATACCTGTTTCGACTTAAAGAACAATTGTTAGTTCGAAAATGACGGTCGGTTCGGTGACCTTGATCGTTCCCGGTTGCTTTGTTGCGTCTTCATTTCTGTTGTGAAGTCCCGCCATTGATTTGATTCATATGCCGAAACCTTTTAGACCGCTCAGGCTTGTGTTTCCAGATTTTGTGATGATTTGTCTCGTAAGGCTCTTTTTCTTTTCTCTTTTTTGTGTCCCGTTTTGCTTGGAGGTTCTCAACGGGGATTTTATTGGAGGTATTTTGTGGGGATTTGTACAAAAGGGAAGCTCTGTGGGGAATATTTACAAAGTGGATTCTTTGTGTGGATTTTGTACAATGGGCATGCTGGGGATTTATTTCAAAGTGGGATTTCTAGGATTTGTTGGGGTAAGCTTGTTGGGGAATATTTACAAAAGGACTTGCTGGGATGTGCTGAGGAGATTCCATTTTTTTTTTTTTTTTTTTTTTTTTTTTTTTTTTTTTCTGTGGGGATTTGTCCGAAGGTGGACTTGTTGGGGAGGATTTCAAGATTTCTCTCTTTTTCCTTTACTCCGGAACACCATCAAACGTCATGATTCATCATGCTTGGGTAATCATATCAACAAGATGAGGTGCTTTCCTCCATGAGACGGGATTCCGCGCAAACAAACCTGCCACCTGCCCTTTCCGGTGCGTCCTGAACTCCGGGTTAAAATGCAAAAAGGGATTCGAAAAGAAACAAAGCAGGGGAAAACAAATCAGAAAAGGAATACCCTTTTCGGGACGAGAAAGACTTATCTGAGGAAGATAACGCTGGCTTTAAATGACATGACATGCCTTTTGGACTGGACGTCTGACCTTCTAAGAGCTTGCGTTTTCCTGAACCAGAACGGACCTGTGATTCCAAACTGGTGGCACTCTGCCGAGACTTTCTTGGGGTGGCGTCATTCTTTTCGGCCAACAGCGCCCTTTGCGGGTTTTCGCTGGCTGACCTCTCTCATTTCTCTTCCTGTCGTCGCTTGATAGCACTCTTTGCGAGTTTTTACTAAACAAGCTCTCTCATTTTGGTTTCTCTTCTCCCGTCGCCTCGTGGTGCCCGAAGGTTTTCACCGCCGAGACTCTCTCATTTTATTTCTCTCAACTCAGGGTGTGCTGGTTTCCTTTTGTGATGCTTATTGGTTTCCCACCATCTTTGGTAATTGATTTGAAGGCTTGTACCTGGTGAAGAGAGGTAGCTGATACTAAACTTCTCAAGTGTCTGACATGCCCCGGTTTTCAATTTCAGGGTGAATGGGATTTTGTTGTTGGTGTGACTGAACCTCAGGGAGAGGCTGCCTACGTATCCTTTCGGAATCAAGTCAAACGTAGTTCAGGCCTCAATCAATGTTTTTTTTTTTTTTTTTTTTTTTTTTTTTTTTTTTTTTTTTTTATATATAACGGCTCAAAAGGTGGTAGCGAGAATTGGGTAGTGTTTGGGGAGTAGTGGGGAATAAACACCTTCGCCCTTTTCAACGTGTCAGGACCACTTGGAGTATGATCTAGACGTAGTACCTCTTGACTGCATCTGCATTCACCGCTGTGTCAGGGTCATTTCCTTCGATATCACCTAAATACAATGCTCCTCTTGGCAATATTTTCCTTACGATGTATGGGCCTTTCCAATTTGGGGCAAACTTTCCTTTTGCTTCTTCATGATGCGGCAGAATACGCCTCAGTACCAATTGTCCTACTTCGAAATTCCGAGGTCGGACTTTCTTGTTGTAAGCACGGGCCATCCTTCGTTGGTATAACTGTCCGTGACAAACTGCAGCCATCCGCTTTTCATCAATCAACGTCAATTGCTCCAGTCGAGTCTTAACCCACTCGCTGTCCTCGATTTCTGCTTCGACAATGATTCGAAGTGAAGGAATCTCTACCTCTGCCGGTATTACGGCCTCGGTTCCATAAACCAAAAGATAAGGAGTCGCTCCCACCGATGTGCGCACCGTAGTGCGATACCCCAATAACGCAAAAGGTAACTGCTCATGCCACTGTCGGGAACTTTGTATTGTTTTCCTCAAAATCTTCTTGATATTTTTATTTGCAGCTTCTACAGCACCATTGGCTTTTGGCCGATAAGGAGTGGAATTCCTGTGTGTTATCTTGAATTGCTCGCACACATCTCCCATCAAGTGACTGTTCAAGTTTGCTGCATTATCTGTAATGATAGTCGCAGGAATACCGAAGCGACAGATAAGATTTGAGTGTACAAAATCCACTACAGCTTTCTTGGTGACCGACTTGAGAGTGACAGCCTCTACCCACTTTGTGAAGTAATCGATGGCAACCAGTATAAACCTATGTCCATTCGAAGCCTTTGGTTCAATTGGTCCAATGACGTCCATACCCCAAGCGACAAATGGCCAAGGTGCGGACATGGGATGCAGTTCCGTGGGAGGTGCATGAATCAAATTACCGTGCACCTGACACTGATGACACTTCCGGACAAAGCTAAAGCAATCCTTTTCCATGGTCATCCAGTAATAACCTGCTCTAAGGATCTTCTTCGCTAAGACATACCCGTTCATGTGAGGTCCACACACACCTGCGTGTACTTCGTGCATGATCTTTCTCGCTTCCTCGATATCGACACATCTTAAGAGATTGAGGTCCGGAGTCCTCTTATATAACAATTCACTGCTCAAAAAGAAACCACTTGCATGTCGCCTAATGGTCCTCTTTTGATCTCCAGTTGCGTGCTCGGGGTATTCTTGTGTCTTCAAGAATTTCTTGATGTCATGGTACCAAGGCTGCGTATTTGATCCCGCCTCGATTACACTGCAGTAACCGTGTCTTTCCTTGATTTGGATTTCCAAAGGATCGACGTGGGCGTCGCCCGGGTAGGGTAGCATAGAAGCTAGAGTAGCAAGTGCATCTGCCAGTTCATTGTGAAACCTCGGAATATACCTGAATTCTATTGAGGTAAAGCGCTTGCTGAGGTCCTCCACATGTTGTCGGTATGGGATAAGTTTGACATCCCGAGTTTCCCATTCGCCTTGAACTTGCCGGATGATCAGGTCAGAATCTCCCATAATCAGTAAGTCTTTGACATCCTGATCGATTGCCATATGTATGCCCATAATGCAGGCTTCATATTCAGCTGTATTATTTGTGCAGAAGAAACGAAGTCTAGCTGTGGCGGGATAATGCTGACCGGCAGGTGAGATCAAAATTGCCCCGATCCCTATACCCTTGGCATTCACGGCTCCGTCAAAGAACATCTTCCAAACATGAGCTTCCTCCGAGATCGCTTCTACGGTGTTTACCTCTTCATCTGGAAAATAGGTATCCAATGGCTGGTATTCCTCATCGACCGGGTTTTCGGCCAAATGATCTGCTAACGCCTGGGCTTTCATTGCCGTGCGAGTGATATAAACTATGTCGAACTCCGTAAGCAAGATTTGCCATTTAGCCAGTCTCCCAGTAGGCATTGGTTTCTGAAATATATATTTCAAGGGATCCAACCTGCTTATGAGGAATGTAGTGTGGGCTTGGAGATAATGCCTCAGCTTTTGAGCAACCCATGTGAGAGCGCAGCATGTCTTCTCCAACAGAGTGTATTTGGCCTCGTAGCTGGTGAATTTCTTGCTCAGGTAGTAGATCGCCTGTTCCCTTTTCCCGGTCACGTCGTGTTGCCCCAGGACGCAGCCAAAGGAGTTCTCCAAGACTGTCAGATACAAGAAAAGTGGCCTCCCTGGTTCGGGAGGGACCAAGACTGGGGGATTCGAAAGGTACTCTTTGACTTTATCAAAGGCTTCTTGACACTCCGTTGTCCACTTAATCGCCGCATCCTTTCTTAACAACTTGAATATGGGCTCACACGTGCTTGTCAGCTGGGCAATAAACCGACTGATGTAGTTCAGCCTGCCCAAAAGACTCATCACGTCTTTCTTCGTTCTTGGGGGAGGTAGATCTTTGATAGATTTTATCTTAGTCGGATCTAGCTCGATACCTCTCCTGCTTACGATGAAACCCAAAAGTTTACCCGACGGAACTCCGAAAGCGCATTTGGCTGGATTTAGCTTCAAGTCATACTTCCTTAGTCTCTCGAAGAATTTCCTCAAGTCTTGGATGTGATTATCCTGTGTCCTGGACTTGACTATTACATCGTCCACGTACACCTCTATTTCCTGATGCATCATGTCATGGAAAATGGCGGTCATGGCCCTCATGTAAGTAGCCCCAGCATTCTTTAAACCAAACGGCATGACCCGATAACAGTAGGTGCCCCAAGGCGTGGTGAAGGCAGTTTTCTCGGCATCCTCTTCATCCATCAATACCTGATGATACCCAGCGTAACAATCTACGAAAGACTGTATCTCGTGCTTGGCGCAATTATCAACGAGGATGTGGATGTTGGGCAGCGGGAAATTATCTTTAGGACTTGCTCTGTTCAGATCTCGGTAATCTACACATACTCGAGTTTTCCCGTCCTTTTTCGGTACTGGAACCACATTCGCCAACCATGTTGTATATTGGACTACCCGGATCACTCCTGTTTTCAGTTGCTTGGTGATCTCCTCTTTAATTTTGTCACTGACCTCGGTTTTGAACTTTCGTTGCTTTTGTTGAACCGGAGGACAATCAGGATGAATCGGCAATTTGTGAACCACTAGATCGACACCTAGTCCCGGCATGTCATCATATGACCAAGCAAACACGTCTTTAAATTCAAGAAGAAGTTGAATTATCGCCTCTCGCGTTTTCTTGTCCGTGTGAATGCTTATCTTGGTCTCTCGGATTTCTTCCGGGGTTCCTAAATTTACCGGTTCAGTGTCATTCAGATTCGGCTTAGGTTTATTCTCGAAATATTCCAACTCTCGGTTTATCTCCCTAAAAGCCTCTTCCGCATCATATTCTGGTTCTGGATTCATTAATTCGCAGTTAAATAGCTCATTGTGACCTGGGCGTGAAGTCCGCAAGCATGTCATATTTAAAGCCGCATTA
The DNA here is from genome assembly GCF_000393655.2 of Nicotiana sylvestris. Classification (NCBI taxonomy): domain Eukaryota; kingdom Viridiplantae; phylum Streptophyta; class Magnoliopsida; order Solanales; family Solanaceae; genus Nicotiana; species Nicotiana sylvestris. The sequence goes on from NC_091065.1 coordinate 36,351,487, forward strand.
TTAGGACTGAAAAGGAAGATAAAAAGTAATAAAATCAGAACGAAAGAAAGAATAGGAAAGCAATGATGATTTTTTTTATTATTTTCTTTTGAAAATTGGAAGACAACAACGTTTACAACTAGGAATTCGGAATAACAAATGAAAAGAAGAAAACGTTCAAGTTATGTCCCGGAGATAACTTGTGATACAGGAAAGGTGGCAGGACAGGTCTACCCGGACTTCCGTCTAGTTGGGAATGGCGTGATCTCCCAGTTTTGGAGCTTGGCGTTTGGCCCCATGTATATCATCTCAGCAGTGCTCGTGCCTTCGCCTGGTTGAACCATGTGGACCTCGTAGAGCATTTCCCTCATTGCCCCACATATTTCCTCGATTTCCTCAACTGTGAAGACCTCATCTTCTTCTTCTTCAGTGTACCCTGGCCTGACAAAAGTCGCATGTAAATCCGGCAGTGGTTGAGGCAACTTCCAGCCCTCATTTCTCCTTTTCTTTGCCCATTTTTCGTCTGCTGGAGTAGGTTTGAAACCTAGTCCAAAAGGTTTCTTGATGACTGGTAAAGTAATGGGTTCCGTCGTTCCCTGAAGATTTCGTCCAAGCCCCTTCCCTGGCCTAAATCCGTGTCGGATCATCTCTTTGGCCACCATAACCGAAGCGTTAGACAAGAAAGGCTGGGGGCAAGGTACTCCCTCTTCGTGCTGCTCTGCCAATACCACCTCGAAAGCTTGATAGACCGTATGCTCACTCCCTTCTCTTGGTTCAAGATACGGGATAGATGGGTCCCGATAAATGGCATGTTCATCTTCTCCATGGACCACGATCTCTTGGTCTTCATACTCGAACTTCACCATCTGGTGAAGAGTAGAAGGCACGGCTCCTGCCGCATGGATCCAAGGCCTGCCAAGGAGGAAATTGTAAGATGTGTCCATGTCGATCACTTGGAAAGTGACTCGAGATTCGACTGGTCCTATGACCAGCAACAGGTCTATTTCTCCCATGGTGTCTCTCTTGATACCATCGAAAGCTCTCACGCAGACGTTGTTGGGTCGGATTCTTCCGGTCTCAATTTCCATTCTTTGCAGCGTGGAGAGCGGGCAGATGTCGACACCTGATCCCCCATCCAGCATCACCCGCTTGACATAGTAGTCCTCACATTTGACTGTTAAATGCAATGCCTTGTTGTGTGCTGCTCCTTCCGGGGGTAGATCGTTCTTGCTGAAGGAGATTTGGTTGACGGCGAAGAATCTTTCTGTCATCCGCTCCAGTTGTTCTACCGAGGTTTCGACCGGTACGTATGCTTCATTCAGGGTTTTCAACAGGATCTTTTGATGCTCGGTTGATCTCATTAATAGTGACAGCATGGACACTTGCTCAGGGTGCTTGCGCAGCTGGTCTATCACTTCGTAGTCCGGCATCTTCATCTGCTTGAAGAACACTTCCGCTTCTTCAACACTCACAGGCTCCTTTGGAGGGAAGCGCCTTTGTGTGGCGTTGTTCAGTTCTTGGGTATTTGAGTACCCTCCAACGAAAGTATTTTCTGGAAGTTCTTCCCTGACCTCCTTACCTTTATACGTTACCAAAGTCTTTTGATAATTCCACGGCACTGTGGACGGGTTGGTCATTGGCTTTTGTGGCACGCGTCCGATAACCACTGGCTCATTCAGCCGAGGTGGTTGAATCGTCCCCCGGACCACATAGGCCCCTTTTGGCACGTACATAGGTTTTGCCTTTTTGATCCCGAAGTTCTGCGTCTTCTTGGCTTGACCTCGTGGTATGTAAAGAACTCCACCCTTTGCTGGTACTACTTTCTTCTCCACCTTCTTTTCGGGCTTGCTTTCTGCAGCCTTGGCCTCCTCCCCCCTTTCTGATTTCTGGTCTGTTTCAGGCCTCCTTCGCTGTGTCGACAATGGCAATTATGGCTTTCAAGGCAGGGTCGAACTCTTTGTCTTCACAAATCATGCCGATCAGCGGCCCATTATTGTGAGCGGGCAATGGATTGTTAGTTACATTTGGGATCTCTTCGTCCCTTAGCACTATCTTCCCCTGCTCTATCAAGTTTTCGACCACTCTTTTCAATGACCAGCAGTCGTTTGTATCATGTCCTTCGGCCCCTGAATGATAGGCGCATCTGACTCCGGCTTTGTAAGAAGGAGATGTCGGGTTTTGCCTCGTTTGGGGAATTGGTTGCAAGAAACCCAACTGGACTAGCTTAGGGAACAATGTGGAGTATTGTTCACCGATGGGCGTAAAAGTCCGCCGTCGAGGTGGCTCCTGGGGGCGGTAGTTATTCTGCGGGGGTTGTGGGTTATAGTGGTTGCGGTAAGGAGGCTGATTTCTGGGAGGTGGAGCTGGGCCTCGGTTGGCTTGTTGTGGTGAATGGTTATAAGGTTGGGCATTCATGACCATATAAGGTTGATGAGCATATGCCACATTTGAGTGGGGGTAGTAGTGTTGTGGGGCCCTTTCCGAAAAATGGGGCCTGGGATGACGATACTCCCTTGCTTCAGAGGCTGCCATAGCCGTTTCTTCCTTCTTCTTCCCCCTTGTCGTCCCTCCAGACCCGCTTTGGACGGCCTGGGAGGTTGCCCTTATGGCTGCTTGACTCAATATCCGACCCGTTTTCAGCCCATTCTCTACCATCTCTCCTATCTTGATTGCTTCCGCGAATGGCTTACCCATGGCCGACATCATGTTTTGGAAATAGTCAGACTCTTGAGCCTGGAGAAAGGTAGTGACCATTTCCACTTCATCCATGGGAGGCTTCACTCTCGACGCCTGTTCACGCCACTTAATAGCATACTCTCTAAAGCTTTCCGAAGGCTTCTTCTTCAGATTCGACAGAGAGTTTCGGTCTGGCGCAATGTCGATGTTATACTGGAATTGCTTTACAAAATCTCTGGCGAGATCATCCCATATATGCCATCGGGACATTTCCTGATCCATATACCATTCCGAAGCTATCCCTACTAAGCTTTCCCCAAAATACGCCATTAGCAGTTCTTCCTTTCCGCCGGCTCCCCGCAATTGGTTGCAGTATTTCTTAAGATGTGCAATGGGGTCACCGTGCCCATCGTATTTCTCGAACTTGGGGGTCTTGAAACCCGTCGGCAGGTGCACGTGAGGGAACATGCACAGGTCGGCGTAAGAGACGCTCTTTTGCCCGCTCAAACCTTGCATATTCTTCAAACTTTGTTCAAGGCTTCTCATTCTCTTAGCAATCTCATTTTGTTCTGCAATCCTGGGGTTCTGATCCTGTCCCGGTGCGAGTTCGCACTGAGGCGGTAGAGGATTATTGTTGGTAGCGAACCTGGTTGGTTCCATTGAGAACGATGGTGCTTGGAATGTAAAAGAGGATGAGTCAAAGCTTGGCTTGTATGTGGCAGGCTGTGCCGTAGCTGGGCAAGGCGATGCAGTAAAGATATTCATGCTTGCATCGGTGGCCGACATTCGGGGATGAGGCTCAGAAGGTGATCCGGCGGAGAAAACGGAGTTGGCTGGGTACCCGAATGGGGTAGCAGGGTAATTTATGGGGACATTAGAAGTCCCACCTGACCTGGAGAATAATTCAGGGAATCCGGGGACGACACTTGGCGGCTCTTTCCCATTGTTCCAATCATCCAGCATTTCCAACATGCGGAGCCGTAGGATTCTATTTTCTTCTGCAGTTGCGGATTCAGGCGTGAGGACGGCTGAGATTGAGCTCTCCTCAGAGACGGGGACTGTTTGCAATGGAATTTCCGAAGACATTTCCACACTTCCTTTTGACCTGGTGAAGTAGGTGTGAGTACTGTTTCTGGTCCTAACAATAGGTAGTTGAACACCTCTCCTTGACCTCGTGAAGTATGAGTGCGAGGCCAGACTTTCACCAAACCAACCGTCTTTTCAAAAACCCTGGAAACATGCTCAATGACAAGCGCACGGTTAATTTGCAGCAAATAACAGATAGTTAATCTCACGTTGGGCATGATGCACCTATACAGTTAAGTGGATTACTATATGTCTGCTACGAGAGCACGCGTCATTCCGGTATTTTCCTCTTATTTCCCCCCTTTTTTTTTCTTTTTTTTTTTTTTTCTTTTATATTTTTTAGCAAAATAAAATGCGATCGGATCCGATGAGGATTGCCTACGTATCACGATACTCACGTGAATCATATCATTACGTAGTTCGAAAACACAAATGAGCGTGACAGAAGCAAACTCTTTATTATTGAAGCAGTCCATTACAAACTACATTTTGCAAAAGAAAAAGCAAACTTTGAAAATAAACCTAGACTCAAAAATAGACTAAAATCACCCTGATGAAAAAACAGGCAGAAGATGCTAAGATACAGATTTGACCTATGAATGCATTATGGTTTTAAAAATTGGTTTCCGCGGGGCGTCGTTCGGCCTCGCCGCGGTCCTAGGCGTGAGATCCCTCTCAAGTTGCTCTAGCTCGTGCATAGTCTGCTTGACATAAACCATTACTTGCCGAGAGGACGGTAGCGCTGGACATGTTCTCACATCGTAGGCATCGTCTGGTGATGGCATGGGCAATGGCCTTGATCCTATCTCTGGTTTGCTTCTTCTCTACGAGCAGGCGTTTTGTCTGATCGCTGCATATCTTGAAAACTTGAGCATCTTGTACATGCTGATGCTTCAGTCGTCGTACTTCCAACTTCATCTGGGCTATTGAGTCATACCAGTATCTGCTCTCAATTTGGAAATCCTTGGCCTGATTAGCTGCCTTGATCTCAAGTGCAGCCATCTCTCTCTTTATTTTAACAACAGTCTTCTCATGGTCGCTTTCCAATCGATTCAGGTACCTGCGATGCTTGTCCGTTCTTGTATCCCACTGTGCCTTGAGCTCTGCTATGATGTTTTCAGATTTCTCCAAACCATCTCGCCATTCCCTGATTTCACCTTTTAGCCCTTTTATCAGCTGCTCGTCCGATCGACGCCTTGGTTGTCTATCTGCATCCAACCTTATCTGTTTGATCTGGGCTCTGAGCATTTCATTTTCTTGAATCAACCTGTTCCGCTCTCCCAGATCGGTAGCAACTTGCACGTTGTGTTCATATTTCAATTTTTCCACTTGTTGCTTTAACCTGCTGATTTCGGTGCAATAGCCTCTTTCTTTTGCTAACCAATCCCACTGCTTTTGTGATGATTCGGTAAAATTCCGGATGTGGGGTCTCTTAGCTGGCCTTTCATGCTCGAGTTCCCTTCTGTACCATGCAAGGTAACCTGGCGCCGTTTCTCCTTTGGCTTGATCCCGCACGCAAGTATCTGATTTCAAATATTGACCCTCATTCCAGATTTGGCGAATCTTTGCTTCTGGGAACTGTCCGTTAGGACTTATCTCAATTGCTTGAGTGCTTAGATCTTCCTCATGAGGTACTGTCTGGCATTTTCCGAACTGTCTTAAAACTCGGCCGGGTGCGTAAGGTTGAATGCTCTTAAGCCCCATCAGCAAGAAATGAGTTTTAGCCGCTGACATATATAAGACCTCATCAACGGGCAACCATCCCAACTTCCATTGTATTTGGCTGGCAGTAAGAGCTTGAAAGAACGAGGTTCCAAGCCAGGACTCCTTCGGGCAAACTAATCTCTTTGGCTCTCGCGTAAGATTCTTCTATGCGGGTCTTTTCCGGGGAACCATGGCTCAAAATCTCGGAATGATGGCAAAGGTGCTCGGTCATCCATATCTGCAGGAGCAAGTTACAACCTTCGAAGAAATTTCCCCCAGCTTTACAAGCTGTGAGAGCTCGAAAGATGTCGGACACCACCATAGGCGCGAGAGTACTGTCACTTTGCGTGAGTAAAGTGCTGACGACCCCCGATATCTTCAAATCAATGTTTCCATCTTTCCTGGGAAATACCAGAAGACCCAGAAACGTTATCATGAACGCCACCCGTCTGTGCTCGTCCCACTTCTGACGAACTCCTTTGCTGCACAGTTTGTTGATTGGATTATTGAATCCCCCCTCGTGACCGTATCTATCATATATGAAGCATGGAGTACAGAATCCGGCTGCTAGATCCGGGTTGTGGACTGTTCTAGGTATTTTCAATGAATCCAGGAACCGATGTACCGTGACGACTCTTGGGGCGACCAAGTATTTTTCCTTCAACGGAAGTTCAGTATTCCCGATGTACCCGGCCATTTCTTCCAAAGTTGGGGTGAGCTCGAAATCAGAGAAATGGAAAACATTGTGCGCCGGGTCCCAATAGGTAACCAAAGCTCTTATGATATCTCCCCGAGGCTGGATTTCCAACAGACCCACAAGACCTTTCAGATTTTTCTTAACCTCATTTTGCCCTTCAACACCTAGATCATTCCACCATAGCCGTAACTTGATAGGGATTTTGGTCATTATTGAAAAATGTTCATTTTGCATCGTGCTCATCCTGCACATTTATTAAGGTGATTTTAACAAAAATGACTGACTCAAAATATTTTACAGAGGGGACCAAGCTTTGAACACGGCCTTTAAGCACTTCGGGGACGAAGATTTTAAGGCTGTGTGGGTCTAAAAATGCTAAGCAAAACCCAAAAGTGGCTATTTATGCAAAGTCAGCCTTCCGGCGTCCCTTTCGGGAACATTCGGCTATTCATGTCAAAACAGCATCACCTGACTTATTTATGACTCTTTAAAAATTTGAAACATATTTTTTTTGATTTTGGCTATTTTAGCAAAATGGGGGTTGAACCCGACGAGGGTTGCCTACGTATCTCACATCCGGTGAGAATCAAACCGGCGTAGTTCGGGGTATCGTAACATAGGAAAAGAAAATCGAATAAACCTAGAAATCAGGAATGCGTATTTTTTTTTACATTTTTTTTTACATTTTTTTTGAAAAGAGATAAAGATTAAAGAAACTATATATATATTTTTTTTTATATATATTATTATTATTTTTTTTAAGAAAAATTTGGACTATTAGTCTGAACTCATAAAAGGGGTAATACGAAAGAAACAACTAAATTTTTTTTGAATTATGGATTTTCGATTTTTTTTTTTACTCTTAAAATAAATACCCTTTTTTTTTTTTATCTTTGAAAGTGATAAAAGAAAAATTTTTGTATATTTTTTTTAACAACTCGCAATAAACAAAACAGTTTTTTTTTAGAAAAATTCCGGCGAGGTTTTGACACTACTTGGACATTGGTTCTATTTTCCAAAAATAAGTAATTATCTCCCTGCGCTGCTATTTTCCCCTTTTTTTTTAAGAACCGGTCGACATGCGGAACCGAAGCAGATAAATGCATAACACAGATAGGAATGCAGCATGATGGTCTTTCCATTTCAGGTTGCCTGTCCTAGACGGACCCAACCCCTGTGTTGAGTCCCCTAAGTCAAATGCCATATGATGCAAATAAGCGTTCCTACTAGGGATCCGGCATGAAGTTTCGTTATACTAGGTTTAAACCTTGGTATTTGCCCTAGACTGTGTACCCGAGCGGACACTCGAGTCGAGGAGGGGGCTACGTACCGGGGACCCGCGAGATCGTCCGGCTTTGTAACTTGTCCGACCTCTTTCTTATTTCAAGTATTGACACTAACAGAATAGGGAGTCTCGACCAGCGAGCTTCTCCCCGGAGGTAAGAAAAGAAGGGTTTCGGCACAGTTTATATACAGCTCAGATAATATCAAAAGCGGTAAAAGACAACATTTAGCACTTTTATGCAAAACATGTAATAAAGATCAGATAATAAACCAAACATAACAATTATTCTAAGCTCGAATTCTTGAACCCTGAACCAGTGGTTCTGGGTTTAATCCCCAGCAGAGTCGCCAGAGCTGTCACACCTCCTTTTTGCGCGCCCGCCCCGAGGGGTTAAGATGCGCGGGTGGAGTTTTTCCAATTTAAGTGACAATATTCGAAATGGGATTATTTATTTGATTCAGAGTCGCCACTTGGGAAAGGTTTGGCTTTTGGTGTCCCAAGTCACCGGTTTATCTTGAATCCCAAATCGAGGAAATTTTCGACTTTTCCAAATGAAGTCTGCGAACCAGAAATTCTAAGTAAGGAATTCTGTTGACCCGAGGGAAGGTGTTAGGCACCCTCGAATCCCGTGGTTCTAGCACGGTCGCTTAAATTGTTATAATGGCTAAATATCTGATTTAAATACATGTTGTGACTTATGTGCTTTTATTAAGTTTAAACCGCTTTTATCATTATCACTTATTTTTGTAGAATTGCAACGTCGTGAAAATGCATCTCGAACCGCGTCACAATCAATGTGCCCGTGATCGTCAACACGTTTTGACTTCGTTGAGATTTGGATTTGGGTCACATCAATGTGCACCCGAATTTAAGAACGTGATTTAATTAAGCCGCGCCTACAGAGTCTAATGCGTTATTATCTTTATAGAAGGCCATGAAATTTATTAAATGGCCTATCTTGAATTCTAAATAATTATCATGGTTATTTATTGAGGGCCCCGCAATTTTGCATCTTTATTTGGCGAGGCTCATCTCTATTTTAGAAAAGGATATCCTGAAATGGCTACATTTCTAATGCATCTATCTCTAAAACCAGAAGAAAAGGTACATGTTAATTCAATAATAGGCTTTTGCCTAATCTGGATTTTGTCAGTTTCTGATTAACTACTTATGAAGTAAAACGTCATGCCTTGAGAGGATGCTTCAGTTGAACAAAAGATTACATATGAGATTGATGAAATGCAATACTTAATCCGAACATTCCTCAAGTTGAACTTACTAAAACTTATTTGGACTAAGTTAAAGGATATACTGGCAAAGTAAAATGCTTATTTTTGACAAGAAATCATGCGTGAGCTAACGAAATACAACACTTAATTCCGAACATTTCTTGAGTTGAATTTAGCTAAACTTATGTGGACTAGTCTTAACTAAAAAAAACTAAGTGAAACAGAAACAGTATTGTATGAGATCGAAGTGTACATGCCCATACTAACCAACAACCAACGAGCTAAAACACAAAAGGGTAAACTCAGTCGAATATTAGTACATACTTTCGAACCATTGAATAAAACTGATCAGTTTTCACAGGCCTGTTAATGTACTATGAGTATTACAAAAAATACTTGAACTTCTTCAACCTTTTTCATTTCATGCTTTCAAACTGATTCAATTACATCCGTATGGAATTTGAAATGTGTACCTGGAAATGCTGAAAATGCAAAGGAGGAGAAGAAGAAGATGTGGAAATCAGCAGCAAAAGAAAACAGGACTAGCAATAGCAGCAGGACAAGGCAGTATAGCAACAGCACCAAGAAACAGAAGAGTAGCAACCAACTCACAAAACAATTGGAGTGAGATCAACCCCAACTAAACCAAACTTTCGAGTAGAACAAGCAACAAACAAGCAGACTCAGTTGTGAGAAATCAGTGTTTGCACAGAACAGGTCCAGATTTAGTGAAGTCAGAAACAAAAGGAAAGGAAGCAACTTCTGGTTTTGTCCGTCTGAGTTATCAGACAAAAACTCTTTTCTAGTTTTCTGTTTCCAAAAAATTGAACTCTCAGATGTTCCCTTTTAGTATCTCTCTCTATTTTCTGTATGCTTTTCTGTGTATCACTATCAACTCTCTCTTTCAAAACTCCTCACGGTGTCTGTATTTTCTTTCCCTCTTTTTTTCAATTCTGATTCTCCCTCCCTTTTTCTTCTATTTCTATCTCCTAATTCTGTCCCTCTCTATATCCCTCTCTCTTTTTTTGTTCCCCTTTCAGAACTTCTATTCCCCCCCTTTTATAAGCCTCAAAACTCAAACCTTTATCAGCCTGTTTGGATTAATCAAATACCCCCTCCCATGTGCTATCCTCTTTTCAGATTCCACTTAGCTATTTAAGTATAAACAAAACCCCCCCATGATATTCCCTGGCAGTCTTACCTTTTCATTTTATTATCTAAAAGCAAGTATGGGCAGTAGAATATATCTGACAGCATATACTGTCAGATTGTTTTAAAACTCAAAAGCTTCTTAATGCAGAAAAACAGGCTGTGCACAAGGCACATGAGGTGCACTAGTGCACATGCTGTGCACGAGTGCCCATGCCTTCCAATTCAGAATTTAAACATAAACAATCCTTTTTACATTGACTGATCCAAATCAACAGCTATAAGTAAACAAAACTGGTTCTGAATTGATTTCAACAAATGTTCAAACAGAAGCAAATCGATTTGCTATGCTCAGACAGTTGAAATTAATTGACGACACATGTCGACTCGACTATATTAGTATTAACATACACAATCGTAGCCAAAAATCAGACATTTAAACAGTATTGATACATGGTTCGTATTATACTGACTAAGCAGGAATACACTCGAGGAGTCAAACTAGTCAGTCCAAACTCGAAAATCAGCTACTTGCACAAACAAATACATAATGCCTTATCAGAATAGGAGGGGGGAATTTAGACAAACAAACAGAGGTTCAGGCGAAGTAGTTGAAGCACAGTTGATAGAGGTCAAAGACATAAACAGAAAACGAACAGACCCTTACAACAACCAAACAAACCAAAAACAACTAAGAAAAGAAAGAAGACTCACCTTTAAACCGCAAAAGATCGAAACCTTAACTCGGACTTGGTCAGGCCTTTCTTAAGGCTGAATGGACTTTAAACGAAGTGTTTCTCAGACGAGAAACACTTTGATTAAAGTCCATTAGACCTTAAACTCTTCGGTTGAACCAGTGACGGGGGAACACCAAATTTCCAAAACTCAGATCTGGGATTCATGCCTCCCTGATCAGATTCGGACCAAACCAAGTATGGTTTGGTCACGAGGGGGGTCTGGGGAGTGTCTGGTATGAAACTGGGTTTAAACTGAGTAGATCGAGTTTTGACTCGAATCTTCAAATGAAGATTCGAGGACCTGGGGGTGATTCGAACTAAACGGTTAACAGGTCTATGTTCAGGGTGGTGAGGGGGTTCTATGGTGTTCATGGCGAGGTCATCGGCGTTCATGCCGCCGGGATTAATGGCGAGGGATAAGGGGGCGGCTAGGGTTTTGTGGGGAAGGAGGTGAAGACGGAAGCTGGGGTATTGGATAGGGGGGCAGGGTGCGGTATGAGGCTTATATATGGAATGGGGGATTGATTACAACCGTCGGATGCGACGAGATGGACGGCTTGGATCTGAAGGCTTAAACGAAACGTCGTCGTTTGGCTCGGTAGGGGTCAGAATTGGTTCGGGTAACGGGTCGGGTAGTGGAATTACGGGTGAAAGATCTGGACCGTTGGATCGGCTTGATTTAAACGGTTGTGATGGGTTGGCATCGAAACGACGTAGCTTTGGTGTTAAACTACGTCGTTTCATGGCCTGGGGGTGGGCTGTTTGGACTGGTGGCTTGGGCTGTCCGTTTGGGCTGAGTTCGTTGGGCCAATTTTAACAAATTGGCCCAAGTCCGGAAGGGGTCTTTCCTTTCCCTTTTTTTCTTTATTTTTATTTTTTATTTCTTTTTCTTATTTATTTTAAAACAAAACTAAGCCAAAAATCAAATTAAAATTAAATACACACTCAAATACAATTATTTGCACACATACTAAAATATTTCAAAACAGGTAAGGTCAAACCAAATAAAATCACGGACGAAAATGCCTAATCACGATTTTCTATTTAACGACCGGAATACGGTTTGAATTATGCAGGACACATATTTTTTGAATTTTATTTTAATAAAGTAAATAAATAAAAATGGGCCAAAGTCATAAATAAATCAAAGGTGCCGCACAGAAATCCGAAATTGTACAGCGGGGCCAATTATATATTTTTTATTTCTTTTTGGAGCGATTGTCGTGTGAAGCAAAAATCACGTGCTCACACTATGTATGTTGTAGTTTTGGTCGAATGATCATGTGTTACAAAGTGGTTCGCTCGGGCCGCTCGGCACCGGGTGCCAACCACGCCTCCCCAAGTTTGGGGCGTGACATGGACCAAATAGCATGTTTGGCCATGTTTATTTTTAGCCAAAAGTACTTTTTTGGTCAAAAGTATTTTTTTCGATGTTAAAGTGTTTGACCAAACTTTTAGAAGGAACAAAAATATTTTTGGGTAGAAGTAGAAAAAAATAGATTCTTTTCAAAAATTCTTTTGAGAAAAATACCCTTAATAGCACTTTTTAAAAATTTGATCAAACTCTAATTGGTACTCAAAAGTATTTTTCAAATTAATTAGTCAAACACAAGTTGCTTCCCACAAAAGTATTTTTTTTTTAAAAACATTTTTTAAAATAAGTTAATATTAAAAGTTAGGCTTATAATTACTATTTAACAACCAATCATAATAATTGCTGAAAAAGTTTCTTAAATGAAGGGGTGTCTCAACTGAATTTGTACAACTGTTGAGAGTGGTAGGTAAAAGTCACCACTTTCAACAGAATCACTTCTCCGCCTACCTCTCGTTTCCCACGCGCTAGCTCATAGCGCGTTAGCCAATCGGATATTATTTTAACTTTTTACATTTTCAAGATCCATCCAACTCCAACCACCCCACTCTTTCTATATATACTGCAGCGATTCCTCGCTTCAAACTCGTGTCTCGTTCCCCTTCTTCTTAATCTTAAGGATCAAGAACCAATAGTGGTGTAAGTCATATACCGGTTCTTTCTCTTCCTAAAGGTACGCTCTGTCATTCGTCCCTTTCTTTGTCTCTTCTCTACCACCCATTTCTTGTTCCAAATTCTTCAACTTCTGTTTTTTAGTTGTGTTTTCTCCGTTTGTGTGTTCTTTCTCAAGATTGTTTGATTTAGCAAACACCAAATTGGTCTTTGTTTGCTTTAGATCTATTGGTATGTACGTTAACCATTTCATAATTCTATTTTGGCTCATTCAGGGTCCATTTTAGTTTCATCTTTTTAGTTCTTTTTCTTTTGATTTAGATTTAGATCTATTGTTATTGGAAGGTCAGTTTTTTTTAGTACCCCAAATTGGTTTCTTGATTTGATGTGAATCTATTGGTATAAATTCTGCTAGTTTGTGGTATTTGTATTTCTATGCATGAGAGTTGAGTTTTAGATCTGTGTGATATGGGGTGTAGATCTGGATACAGGTATTTGTTAATTCATTGGATCTGTCTTTGTGAAATTTTGTTCGAGTATGGCAGCATTGTTTATATTGGATGAAACTTAGATCTGACGTTGATAGATCTGATTGTATAATTGGGTTATTCAATATGTGGAGTACTATATGATTGAACACGAGATGCTTTCTGTATTGGGCTTCCCTTTTGCTGTCTTGTGTTTCTATCCCAGTTTAATGGTGGTAGCAGTATAATATATAGCAACAGTAAAAGAGGGGTCAAGGGATAAGCTTATTTATGACTTAGCATTGTGTACTTGTTTGGTGTTTGTACATTGTCTAAAATTTCATTCTCTGTTTAGTAGCAGTAGTAGTACAATACTATATGACAATTGTTACTTTTTCACTGGTCAAGAAAATTTATTACTGTGAAGGGACAAGCTCAGCTTCTAGTAATGTACTTTCTGTGGACACATAAATTACATATTTAATAAGAGCAACACGTGTAAGTGCTCCCAACCCCAATTCCAAAAAAATTTAAATAATTAATACTACTCCCCCGTGAACTCATTTGATGGGTATGGAGTTCAAGAAAAGAAAAAAGACGAACTTGTGTTTAAAACGAGTCACATATATTTTGTGTGATTATAAATGATTACATAAACGTAAATTATTTCCAAATATGGAAAGAGGTCATTTTTTTGCACGGATTAAAAAGGAAATAGGTTCACATAAATTGAATGAACAGAGTAGTACTACTTAGCTGCATAGCTGCATATCATTTTTATGCTTTTTGTGTATGTCAATGTGATATTTCTACCAGTTTTAACAAAATGTGATATATCTACCAGATTTAACGAATGTGATCTGTTTAAATATCCTGATTGAGTACTTGTCTGATTGGCTGTATTTGGTGCATCAGCAAAAATGGCATCTCACATTGTTGGATATCCCCGTATGGGCCCAAAGAGAGAGCTGAAATTTGCTCTCGAGTCTTTCTGGGATGGGAAGAGCAGTGCTGAGGACTTGAAGAAGGTGGCTGCAGACCTAAGGTCTTCCATCTGGAAACAGATGGCTGATGCTGGCATCAAGTACATCCCCAGCAACACATTCTCTTACTATGATCAGGTGCTTGACACAACTGCAATGCTCGGTGCTGTCCCAGCTAGGTACAATTGGGCTGGTGGTGAGATAGCATTTGACACTTACTTCTCCATGGCCAGAGGAAATGCCTCTGTCCCTGCTATGGAGATGACCAAGTGGTTTGACACCAACTAGTAAGTGACATATCAATCTTTCCCGTTTCATATGTTAGAATTATCTTGATTTCCACATACTTATAGATGATTTGTTTGCTTTTTGATCCAGCCATTTCATTGTCCCTGAGTTGGGACCTGATGTTAACTTTTCTTATGCTTCTCACAAGGCAGTAGATGAGTACAAAGAGGCCAAGGGGGTAAGTGACTTCATTTTCTTATTTTCAATTTATGAGACATATTTTGTTCTCTCTCCTTTTAGAGGAGAAGTCTCTTAAATTTGAGGTGGTATGTCTGCATGGGGGTTTTACCTTTTGTGCCAATTATGTATGATGATCAGAAACTTGTGATACATATTAGGTGGTGAGGAGGCAGTACATTTTCTTTTTTCCATTTTTCTTACGAACAGGGGTCACCACTGATGTTAATCTTTATGATCCTTATACCAATTACAGAATGCAAAATCTTTTGTTCATATGTAACTTTTCTTTATTTATTCACGAAATTAAGAGATTAAATTGGTGACTAAGTGATCTTGACATTTTTACTGCAGCTTGGTGTAGACACTGTTCCAGTCCTTATTGGTCCAGTCTCATACTTGTTGCTATCCAAACCTGCTAAGGGTGTTGAGAAATCCTTCCCTCTTTTGTCACTTCTTGACAAAATCCTTCCAATCTACAAGTACGAAAGTTTTTTCTCTTTCCTTTCTCGCACCCTAGTTCCAATTCATTCCATTTTAACATGAATTTATTGATGCAGGGAAGTTATTGCAGAATTGAAGGCTGCTGGTGCTTCTTGGATTCAGTTTGATGAACCTACACTTGTGTTGGATCTCCAAGCTCACCAATTGGAAGCCTTCACTAAGGCCTATGCCGAGTTGGAATCATCTCTGTCTGGTCTTAACGTTCTCACTGAAACCTACTTCGCTGACGTCCCTGCTGAAGCATTCAAAACCCTCACTGCTTTGAAGGGAGTTACTGCCTTTGGTTTTGACTTGGTTCGTGGAACTCAGACCCTTGATTTGATCAAAGGTGGCTTCCCTTCAGGCAAGTACTTGTTTGCTGGAGTGGTTGACGGAAGGAACATCTGGGCAAATGATCTTGCCGCATCTCTTAACCTCCTGCAATCTCTTGAGGGTATTGTTGGAAAAGGTTTGTAACTCATGTCTGTGCACTCGATAGTTGATTTTGCATGTGATTTGGTTCAGATGATAACTCTTTCTGTATTCTTCTTTTTGCAGACAAACTTGTTGTCTCCACATCTTGCTCACTTCTCCATACTGCTGTTGATCTTGTCAATGAGACTAAGCTAGATGATGAAATCAAGTCATGGTTGGCATTTGCTGCCCAAAAAGTCGTTGAAGTTAACGCTTTGGCCAAGGCATTAGCTGGTCACAAGGATGAGGTATAGTTGATCTTAACTAAGTCATCTTTAAAAAAGTGGCTCCCAAAAATATATCTTTGTCCATTCTTATATAAAACATATTGAGAAAAGCGACTTCCAATAACTAAAGTTATTTTATTAACTCTTGTTATATGTGAAATGGTATCTCTTTCATGGTTAAATTTCTTGGATTTTACTTTCAGGCGTTCTTCTCTGCAAATGCTGCCGCTCAGGCTTCCAGGAAATCCTCTCCCAGAGTGACAAATGAAGCTGTCCAAAAGGCTGTAAGTGAAGAACTAAGAGATTGTTAACTCCTGATGACCTTGTTTTGAGGATCACGTTGTACTTACCAATTTATGCTCTTTTGATTTCTCAGGCTACTGCTCTTAAGGGTTCCGACCACCGCCGTGCTACAAATGTCAGTGCTAGACTTGATGCCCAACAAAAGAAACTTAACCTCCCAGTTCTCCCAACCACCACCATTGGGTCCTTCCCTCAGACGGTGGAGCTTAGGAGAGTTCGCCGTGAATACAAGGCCAAGAAGTGAGTATTATCACCTGTTATTTACTTGTCGTTGTCAGATTCCTGGAACCTGGCTTCTGATAATGTCTTATGCTCTAGGATCTCTGAGGAAGAGTATGTTAAGGCCATCAAGGAAGAAATCAAGAAGGTTGTTGTTCTCCAGGAAGAGCTCGACATCGATGTGTTGGTTCACGGAGAGCCCGAGGTAAGGCAAATTACCTTGATTTACTGGCAAAGCTAAGCTGTACTTTACTCCTTATTACTTTCATGCCTATTTTCCTGCCTTAATCTTTTTTATGGATTTTAGTAACTCTGGATGTTCAATGCTTACAGAGGAATGATATGGTTGAATACTTCGGGGAGCAGCTTTCTGGTTTTGCCTTCACTGCTAATGGATGGGTTCAATCTTATGGATCTCGATGTGTGAAGCCACCAATTATCTATGGTGATGTGAGCCGCCCCAACCCAATGACCGTATTCTGGTCCACAACAGCTCAGAGCATGACCAAGCGCCCAATGAAGGGAATGCTTACCGGACCAGTTACCATTCTCAACTGGTCTTTTGTCAGAAATGATCAGCCAAGGTAACCTTTTACCTCCTTATAAGTTGGGAACAGGGGAGAAGATTTCTTATAATAAATTCTTATAGTGTTACAAGTCAATGTTGATTTGTATATCTCCGTTTCCAGATTTGAAACTTGCTACCAGATTGCTTTGGCCATTAAGGATGAAGTGGAAGATTTGGAGAAGGCAGGCATCACTGTTATCCAAATTGATGAAGCGGCTTTGAGAGAGGGGTTGCCTCTAAGGAAGGCTGAGCACGCTTTTTACTTGAACTGGGCTGTCCACTCCTTCAGAATCACCAACGTAGGCATTCAAGACACCACCCAGGTCC
Organism: Nicotiana sylvestris; assembly: GCF_000393655.2. Classification (NCBI taxonomy): domain Eukaryota; kingdom Viridiplantae; phylum Streptophyta; class Magnoliopsida; order Solanales; family Solanaceae; genus Nicotiana; species Nicotiana sylvestris. Next base: position 36,368,529 of record NC_091065.1, read on the forward strand.
TCAATCTGACATTGTTACTTCAACTTTGAACTTGTTTATTATTATCTCTGCTTCTTGTTCACGAGACGTTTTTTATGTCCTTCAGATCCACACACACATGTGCTACTCCAACTTCAATGACATTATCCACTCTATCATTGACATGGATGCTGATGTGATCACAATTGAGAACTCACGATCCGATGAGAAGCTTCTCTCAGTTTTCAGGGAGGGGGTGAAGTATGGTGCTGGAATTGGCCCCGGTGTCTATGACATCCACTCCCCTAGAATACCATCAACGGAGGAGATTGCTGACAGAGTTAACAAGATGCTTGCTGTTCTTGACACCAACATCTTGTGGGTCAACCCAGATTGTGGTCTCAAGACTCGCAAGTACGCTGAGGTAAAGCCAGCCCTCGAGAACATGGTTTCTGCTGCCAAGGCCATCCGCACCCAACTTGCCAGCACCAAGTGAGTCAGATGAAGGAGTCGCGACATATCAAGATTCCCTTTTTCATGAAGCAGAAAATTCTATGTTGATTTTTAATCATTGTGTTGGCAACAAAATATTGTTGTGTAGGTTAGCTCTGCCCGCTGGGCATTTTCTTCTTGTCTTTGAGCCATTTCCTTTTCGGAAGAAATTATATCCAATGTATTATGATGTTTATGGGTCGATTTTGTTACTATGCGTTATTTCATACATTTTGATAGTGACATTTTCATTCATATTGCAATCTCTCACCCACAATCCCCTCATATCAAGGTGGATTGCAATCTAACTTATGCAGTTGCTCCTTGATTCTCTACTACTCATATCAATCAAAAAACTTATTCCTAGTTTAGGGAATTGTGGTATCCGTACATGTATCAACCCCTAAAAATTAGTTTGCATTGGTTTCCTCACGGCCTTAACTATACCATGTCCTGCAAATCCTTAATTACTTAACGCACTTCTTAAGAATGAAGACTTTCAATTAATGTGGTTATAAAATCATATCAACCTTTAATATATAAATGTCATTCCTTTTTAAAATAGGCTAAAAGGAATGGTGTCACATACGATAGAACAAAGAGATTTTCTTAAAATTAGCTCTATTTCAGTAGACCAAAAATTTTAGAGTGCGGAAATTCGTTTTTTCTTTTGATTAATTAGAGTTTCTTTTGACAATAATGTTGTGCTAAAAAACAAGTTAGTTTGCTCAAAAATAAAAAATAAAAAATAAATCTACTTTTACAAAGATTAAATAAGTTTCGTTAACCCTGAAATTGGTAGAAGCTACAAATGTGATAATGAGTAAAGACCGTAAGAGACGAATTCTTATTAGCAGTCCCCCTTTCGACATGCATAATATTTGCATCAACAACAACAACAACATACCCATTATAACCTTACAGGTAAAGTCTGAAACGGATAGTGTGTACGTAGACCTTATCCCTATCTAGAGAGGTAAAGGGGTTATTTCCAATAGGCCTTCGGCTCAAAAAAGGTGGAAAGAAAGAAAAGGGAAGAAGAAGAAAGAAGGGGAAGAAAGAAAGAAGAGGGAGACAAAAGACGATAAGGAAAAAAAGGAGAAAAAGTAGCATCAAATAGTAACAAGGAGCAACAATTTTCAGTAAAAGGAGAGAAAAAGTAGCATCAAATAGTACAATCAAGGAGCAACAATTTTGAGTAGCAGTTTTCAAAAACAATGGACATGGTTGCTAAGCACCAGATATAATAACAAACTAGAAGGAATTATCTTTCAACCAACAACAAGAATATTACTAGTACTATTAGTAAACCTAGGAGAAACTCACAACTACCTGTCAATCCATCACCTTAATCTTCGACCTCCACACCTTCTTATCGCTAGTCATGTCCTTCGTTAGGTGAAGCACCGACATGTCCTGCTTAGTCACTTCTCCCCAATATTTCTTTGGCCTACCCCTGCCCTTCCTCAAGCTCGTCATGGTCAATTTCTCACACCTCCTGAGCGGGACATCTATGTCTATCCTCCTGACATGCCCAAACCATTATAGTCTCGATTCCCGCAACTTATCTTCTACTGGTGTCACTTCCACCTTGTTCCTAATAACTTCTTTCTAATCTTTGTCTTTCCTAACTTGAAAACCATCACATGCATAATATTTGCAAATACTGGAGAAAAGTATTTGAAAATTTCATGTATGTTTCACAAATTAGAAGGAATTTTCAGCTTCAGCTTGAAACTGAAATGGGTTTTCTGAATCAAAATATTTCAACTACAATAATAATGTTCACGTAAGGCCACTTAGAGAATTTTTCAATAGTACATACTAGGTTATAGATTTTTTATGTATTTATTTAATTATTTATTTTATATATTTACTAGAAAAATTAATACCTTTTCTATCTCAATTTATGTAAAACACTTTTTTTAATCTAGGTTGTTTACCATTAAAATGAGTAATAATTAAATCTGTACAAGATTAAAGATACGTGATTTAATTTAATATGAATGATCTATGAACAGAAAATAATTAAAGTACACAGAAGCAAAATGATCAAACCAAACGTGATGAACAATTAAGCCTGGCTTTCAGATGAACACTAAAGATTGACTTCGGTCCAGCCCTCGAGACGGGCTCGGTTGCAGCCAAATAATTAAGCAGCTGAAGAACACTATTAACATTAACTAGAGAACAAAAATAAACTTTTATTGCTTTGATATGTGTGCCAATAATGGTTTTAAAATAAAAAGGTTATTCCCTTTATATAGCAGGAGAGTTTCAATCCTAGTACAAGTCTAAATAAGGTAAAAATCTTCTCTTCCCAGTAAATGATGATTTGTAGTTGATATCGGGTAGGATTTACATCATTATATCATGTTGATAGAGGATATTACGGCTCTCCGCTTATCGTGCTTAACCATTTTTTCCCTTAATCTCGAACCTTCACTCTGCTTGGACCAGATGTTCAGTCGTATGCGGTCCTAGGTGCACCATTCGTCCTCCCCTAGTTCTGAGATGTGGAACCCCTCGATTTTACTTGAGGTCATACCAGATCATGCTTCCCTCTCGTTTCTTTACCAGGAAATCGGAGGTAACTTTATCCCCGATTTTACCCACACATAGATAGTCCCCGCACTTTTCGAAGATCAGATTTATCGAAATGACGAAAAGTGATTAATTGACCCCGGTTCCTTCCTCCGTACGTTACAATCGCGTCAACGAGATAGTGAAACATCCCATCAATCGAGTCGTTCTAACTTCGGACACATGTCAGTCGTCGATTGACCGTCCTCGAATGCGAAACGTCACACATTAATTACCTCCCTCCTATAAAAGCTTTGGTTCTTTTTTCACTTTTTTACTTTCCGATTTCAAACCTTCTTAAGTTACCCCCGAACTTTTTACTTGCTCATAATTCCTTCAAATCTTCATACATTGTTCTTCACGTCTTATATCTTCATCTCCCATCTTCATATTTTGTCTTTGAATCTAAGTTTTACCTTTATATCTTCATACTCTTCTTCAAACCTTTATATCCGCCTTCAAACATTCATATTCCCAAAATTCGATGGCGAAAACCTTGAGATTCGTGCCTCATAATACCGCCCCTTCAGCTGCCACCCCAGTCGCTGGCATTGAAGCGACTTCACCGGCAGCAGCCCCAGAACCTCCCCTTAAAGACTTTATTCCCGGAGGCCTGCTCCATAGACAATGATTTTAAAGTTGAGAAGGCCTCCAAACAAGGGGATTGTGGTGAAGAGGTGTGGAGGTATATCTGCTCTATAACCGAAGAAATGCTCTCAACGGTCCGAGAGGACTGCAAGTGGGAAGGTAAGGAAATAGTCATCCCCGATCCCAACGAGGACATTACAACTTACGTGGAGAGGTACTTAAGCATTTATACGTTCCCCTTCACGTTTGGCCCTACGGACCTAGTGGTCCTCGACTTTTGTAAAAGGTACTAGGTGTGCCTCGGGCAAATCTATCCATCTTTTTGGAGGATCGTGATCCTCCTATGTAACTTTGTTAATAACACGGAGGAGTCCCAGTTCACTATCGACCATTTACTCTACATCTATGTCCCCCGAATCTTTCGAGGGAAGTTGATCAAGCTTGCCCGACGGGCAAAGAAGGCTCGCTTCTCAAGCATTGATGAAGATAAGGATTGAGGCTGGCAGGAGAGATTCGTTTAAGTGAAGATCGAGGATCTCATTCCCTCTAATTTCATGTCGTTCCTTGAGAAGTGGAGCTCAAAACGTAAGTTTGTCTCCTCATGAGTTGTTAAAATAGTTCTTTGATTTTATTCTTGTTTCTCATTACCTAGTTTTCCCGTTGTGCAGCGATCGCCCGAGTCCCAATGCAATTCCCTATTTCAAGGAGTGGGTCGATAGGATCTGCAAGAAATTAATGTACTTCAAGCGTGAGTGGTGCAAACTCTCAAAAGGCAAGTGGGAGGCCCGTTCCCATGGTGAGTGTCATTCTTCCCTCGATTGAATTTCCTTTTTGTTTTATTGCCGTTTTGACTGGGTCACTTTTTTTCTTCTATAGATTTGCCCAAGACCACCAAGCTACATGTAGTGGATAAGGACGAGGCCTTTTCCCCATCTACAAAACCCTCCCCGTCGAGACAGCCTACCGCCGAGGCCGCTGTGAAGAAGGAGGAGAAGAAGAGAAGAAAGAAGGGGTCTTCTGGCTCTCTGGATGCGGACGCCGAGGCCAAGAAAAAGGGTTGTGATCAGGGTCCGAAAGAGCAACAAAAAGAGTACTCGGGTCAAGGTACTGGACCGTGATTCCCTTTACCAGCTCAGGGACTACCCTGAAGATGACAACTTGGAGTTTGTTGCTCACAAGCCGGAAATCCCTGCAGAGGAATGGGTGGCGCCGGAGGCAAGCGACCGTATGACCGAACCCTCTTCAGCTCGGGAGCCCAAGGAAAAGCCTGTGGCCATGGCCTCTTGAGAAACTGCTCCTGCTTCGAGAGAAGTCGCCGACATCATTGACATCCCGGAGTCGCCGTCTCATACGGAGTCTCTATTTGACGAGGCTCAGGCCATTAAAGAAAAGCCAACCAAGACATCCAGGCCGTAGATGAGGCCCGCAACCTGTTCTTTGAAGGCAAGGACAACGGTGCGCTAGAGGACTACTCTGGGTTTGGATACCTAGTGATCCAGAAAAAGGATGTGTTGTTGGAGTTATACGGGCTGAGCTCGAGCCCAAATCAGGTAAAGCAGTTCCCCACCCTGAGCATGGATCTCAACCGTAAAAGAACGATCATGTTTACAATCCTGGTGGATACGGGAGTGTTTTCTGGGCCGGTTGCACTGCCAGCTAACTTCGTTGCTTAGTGACCGAAGAGGACCAAACGAAGATGAACGAAATGGATGCACCAAGCCTTTTTCAACGAGGCACAATAGGCGTTGAACAGAGTATATTCCTTTTATCCCCTAAAGGGTTCATTTAACCTTAGCATATTTTTATGATTTCATCATTTATGTTTCTCACGCCTTGGTGCTTCATCATGAGAGCTTTCATCGATCTCGGATGGAGGTGAGCCATCTCGAATTTGAGCTCAATGAGCAGGTCTCGCAGAAGGACATGTACAAAGCTATTAGTGAGCAAAGATATGAGGCCATCAAGGGTCTCCCCATCCTCCAAACCAAACTGGAAAAAAACTTAAAAGGAGGCATCGTCGGTAAAACAGCAGCACGGTGTTGTTGCCAAAAAGGTAAGGGTGTTTGAGATTAATAACGAGAGGCTAAGTGCAACTGCTAACACCATAACCTAGTAGGTCCAAGAGAAGATAGACCTGATCGACCAGCTCTGGTTCGAAATGAACGAAGTCCAAGCCTCGGCCAAGGCGTTGAGGAGCAAGATGGATCTTCTAACCTTAGAAAAGGAGGCCACCAAAGAGGATTTGGCATCTAACAAGGACCGGCTCTAGGTGATGAAGGATAAATCCTACAAATGATCTCGGTTGAATGATGAGCTCCGAGCACAATTGGAATCGACCGTCTCGGAACGGGACACCCTTGGCCGAGAGTACACTGCACTGAAGTATAAGCTAGAGATGTCTTCGAATGAGTCTTCAGAGGTCCAGGATATGTTGGCTCAATATAAGAATGATATGGAGGTGGCCAAGGCTTATATAATAACAAAGGCTGAGTATGTGAAGCGGTTATCCCCGAGGGAGACCCTCAAGGAGATTCATGCCCGGGTGTTCGATCTAACGGCCGAGATCGAAGAGGCGAAGAGGTCGAGGCTAAGGAGATATACGAGCTCGAAGGTTCGGGCAGCGAGTCGGGATCCGGCGAAGACTAGGCGGAAAATGCCTTAGTTGATTTTTTGTTTTCCTTAGTACACTTTTTTATTATTATTTTGGGGTTGCCTCATAGTGCCTCGGTAAATACTTTTGATATATGTAAAAAAATCCCTTCAGCTATATTGTGTCCTTTACTTTTCAGCGTTTGCTTACAACTTTTTATTTAAAATATGCCATTAATGCCTTAGTGTAATAATTTGACATAACTTAGAGTGTTCGTTCCCCTAGAGCCCGAATGAGGCCTGGTTTAGGTAACAACTCTGAGTTTCTTTGATTTCGGAATATCTAATAAAAATGAAGTCTTTAACATACTTGAATATTTTGACCGGACCCGACTATTCTTTGTCGATGGTGGCTTTTTTTATGGTCAATTATGAAGTATTCTTTTCATAGGTTTTAATCACGCGTAAGGACCTTACTTTCTATGTATGGACTCGGACGTCTCCGAGCCATTTTAAGTTGGTTGTAGCCTTTAATATTTGGGCCTTGCCTAATAAGCTTGGTGCTTTTGGGACTTGGTAGCCCAAATTGTCCGACCTTATTGTATGATAGTAGTCCCCGATTCGGGGAGGCCTGTGAGCTTTAGGTCTTTGAACCTACTGTTTGTTCTAAGTAACTTAACGATAATATCGCAGGTGCAAATATGAACTGACGAAATATAGAAGGCAAACTTCTTTTATTACTTTGAATGTAAGTACATAATCGAAGGTACAAAAGCTTTCTGCCATGGCAAGAATGAGCTACACGGGCACTGTTTGTTTGACTGCTTGGCCCTTACAATTGATTCTAATATTCAAGCCTTGGCTTTCAATATCAAATAAAAAATGCCTTCTATGTTTTTGAACTCAGGATCTTGACTTAGGGCGTGATGGCCCCCCTAGTATTCAAGACCGAGCTCGTGAGGGCTCAAATACTATTGATTCAATACAGGTGATCTGCAATCCCGGCCTCAGGTCGGTCTTCAAAACTAGTATAACATATTTTACTATTGCCCCGTTAAAAACCTTCGTAAAACCCACTTCGGGAAAAAACCGGTCCAAGGGAAAGAGAGTGCAACACGTGCTTTCAGACTAAATCCTCAAATTTGACCTCGACCGAATACCTACACGGGTTAGTTCAAAGAATAATAAACTACAAAGGAGATCATGTTCGTACCTTAGCAGTAGTATGATAAGTGTGGATTTGGACCACTTATTAGTCATTTTTACTTTTGTTTTAGACCGAAAGTGTTGATTTATGTTCCCAAAACTAATGAAAGTGTGCAAATTACAGGAATGTTGGAAATTTGGGCTCTAATGAAGAAATCCAACTCAAAAAGAAGTGTTCCGACTCACAAGGCAAGAAGGGGCATAGCAGACTAGAAGTGCGATCCGCAAAAGTATTTGTGCGGTCGCAAAAGCAAGTGCAGACCGCAGAATTCTCTCTGCGACTGCAAATCTGATAAAGAAGTCCAGAAGTAATTGAGGCTGAAGTGCGGACTACATATAAATTGTGTGGCGGCAGAACATGGTCCGCATTAATAAGAATTCAAAAAGTTCAGAGAGTGTGCAAAATGATCAAGACTGAAGCCTTGCCAGAAGTGTGAATCCCACATGAATTGTGCGGCCGCGGAAGCTGAATGGCAGCCGCCGATTGAAATGTGCGGCCGTAGAATCATTTCCCCTGCAAACTTAACCAATGTGCAGACCGTACATGGAATTGTGTGGCCGCAGAACCTCCCGAGGGGCATTTTTATCAGCAAATTTTGGGCCACTATAAATAGACGAGAATCACATTTTTAGGTCAAGTTTTGAAATTTATCAGTTGTAGCCGTTGTAGTAGGAAATTTGTGATTATTTGGGGATAAAAACATCATAGTTTATCATTTTAATTTAGTATTATGTCTTTAATTAGTATTTCTTCTTTGTTTTATTTATTTTCTACTATGAGTAGCTAAACATTTACTAGGGTTGTGACTCAACTCTAGTGTTAAACCCTTATAGGTATTTAATTTATTGCTTGTTTATGATTGAGTGTTTGTTATTTAGCCTTGTTCATGCTTTAATTTTAGAATTAATGGTTGCAAACATTGATTCATTCCTTTTTGACTTGGTCTTTACTTGAGAAAGAGGGACCTAGTCTACGAAAATTTGGCTAACAAGAAATTGGGCTAGTTAAGGATATAACTAGCCTAATTAAAGGGTTTGAACTAGAAATAGGAAAAACCCGACTTGAGCTCATATCAACTATTTATCTTTATACCTATTTGCATTTGAGAAAGCCAAATTGAGCAAAATCACTATATGACCGAGAGGTATTGAGTGGGTAACTTAGAATTGAGAGAAATAATACACCCCAATAAATAAAATAAGTGTTAATGTACTTAACCTATTAGGCGAACACCTAGGTGAAGGTTACATCCCTAGACTTTTACCTATTTGAAAACAACCAAAAACAATTAGGCAATTTCTAGTTTCATTTCTCTTATTGAGCATTGATTGTATAGTTGATAGTAATAGATTGCAAAACCAACGTGATTGGAAGTGTATTTAAGTTGTTTCATCTTCACGCATCAAGTGTACACTCTAACATCCATTGTTAAATCCTTGTGGAAATCGATCCCGACTTATAGTTGCGTACTATTATTCCAACGACCTCTTCCACTCATCGTTGAGTGAGGTTTGGGAGTGGACCAATTTTTAGCGTCGTTAACGGGGAGTTAAAATAGTGTTAGCTATATATTTGAGTGTGTTTTTGGAAAATCTTCTTTCCTTTATGTGTTACTAATTTGTTTAAGAAATTTTGGGTACAAACATGGCGAACAATAAGCTCGAAAATTTGCCTTTGGGGGAGTTGGACGGCGAGGAGGAACAAGTAGAAGAGGTACCTCAAGAGCCACAAGTCAATCGGGGAGGCTGGGTACCACATGACAATATTCCCGTTCCTCCCCCACCTCCACCAAGAGCGGCTCAACAACAGATATTACCCAACTAAGGTTATGCTAGTGCAATAGTCCCTCCCCGTATTAGGGCGGGCAACTTCCAAATCACCAATGTGATGCTCACTTTACTTGAGCAACGGGGTTTCTTTACCGATTCTCTAACTCAAAATACTTATAAACATTTGAAGGGATTTGTGGATACATGTTGGGATAGCAAGCAAACTAATGTTTCGGAGGATGCATTGAGGCTAAGCCTTTTTCCCTTCTCTTTACGGGTGAAGCTTCAGATTGGTTGGAACGATTGCCGAACCATTCAATTCACACTTGGGATGAGTTGGCGGGAAAGTTCATTGCTAAGTTTTACTCTCTCGGGCACATGGCTACACTTCGAGATGAGATCTTGGCATTCAAGCAAGAGCCGAATGAGCCACTACATGAAATATGGGAGCGATATACAACAATGGTTAAGGAATGTCCCAACAATGATATGAAGAAAAACATAATTCAACAAACCTATTATCGTGGGATTAACACAACCAACCAATATATAGTGAATCAACTAGTTGGTGGGAACTTTATGACTACACCTTATGTGGAGGCGTGGAAAATCTAAGATGAGATAGAGGAAACATCATCGGCTTGGCAGTCCCGGGCCAATGTTCTGAAAGGTGATCCGAATATGATCCACCTTCACAAAGGATTGCAAGACCATGGGCAAGCCATTGCCAAATTGACCACTACCATGACTCAACTAGCAAAGGCCCAAATAAATCAAGTGCAAGCCCCTAAGCAAGTTAATGCTATGGAGGGGGTGAATATTTTGGTGAACAAGAGGAGGACCAAGGTTCCACAATGGCAAACCTGAGTGGAGAACTATGTGAAAGATTGTGGTGGTTTTGAGCAAGATGATTCTTATAATGAGCAAGAGGAGGAAATGCAATATGTGAACAATTTTCAAGGGCAAAGAAACAACTTCCAAGGCCCAAACCAACAACAATGGAAACCGCAAAACAATCGTGACAATTGGAATTCTAACAATTAGGGTAATTGGCATAATAACAACAATCAAGGAAATTAGAGTGGAAACAACCAAAGAAATTGGGGAGGCAACAACCAAGGGGGTTGGAGTAACAATTAAGGCAACCGAGGGTCAAGTTTTCAAAGGCCTATCAACAACCGAGAAACCCACCTCCTTATCCTTCCCATGGTTCAAGTTCTTTAAACAATGAGATGGGCCATATTGAGAATATGTTAAAGAAAATGATGGAAAAGAATTCCAATTTGGATGCCCAAATTTCCTTACACAACACATCAATCCACAATCTAGAAGTTCAAATGGGGCAAATTTCTCAAGCTCTAAATTCTCATCCTAAGGGTGCACTACCTAGTGACACGGTACTGAACCCAAATGGTGGTAACAATACGGGGCATGCTATGGTGGTTATTACAAGAAGTTGAAGAGAAGGGAATGCACCCACCTTAAGTGGAAGGCGACTTGTTGATGATGACCAAGTAATGCAAGAAGAAGAGATCCCAAAAAATGTTGTTCAACCTAATGAGGAAGTTTAGATTGACATTGATAATAGTGTGGAAGAGACTCAATTGGAGGTGAACTCATGTAACACATTATTGACATACTGAAGCCAATAGTGCAAAAGGTAAAGGCACTATTGCCTAAGCCTCCATACCCTCAAAGACTTGCCAAGCAAAATACTGAGAATCAATTCAAGAAGTTCATTCTAATGATAAAGTCTTTTAATCAATGTGTCATTGGTCGAAGATTTGGATCAAATGACCGCTTATGCAAAGTTTATGAAAGATCTTGTGACAAAGAAGCGATCAATGAATTTTGAGACTATCAAAGTCACTCATCAAGTGAGTGCAATTGTTCATTCAATGGCTCCTAAGTTGGAGGATCCTGGTACTTTCACAGTTCCTTATACAATTGGAAGTGTCAAGTTTGCTAAAGCTCTTTGTGATCTTGGGGCAAGTATAAATTTGATGCCTTATTCGATTTTCAAGACTTTAGGGATTGTGAAGCCAAGACCCACCTCTATGAGATTTCAAATGGCTGATTGTACCATAAAACGGTTGTTGGGTGTCATTGAAGATGTTTTGGTCCGGGTTGATAAATTCATTCTTTCGAAGGAATTTGTCATTCTAGATTGTGAAGTTGATTATGAAGTGCCAATCATTCTTGGGAGAACTTTCCTTGCTATAGGTAAGGCTCTTTGTGATGTTGAAGCCGAAGAACTTACTTTCCTGGTTGGTGATGAAAAAGTGGTATTCCATATGTGTAAGTCCATGCGGCAACCAAATAGAAATGAGGTGTGTTCTTTTGTGGATTTTGTGACCGATATCATTGTTGATGATACAAGTGCTACTATTAATGTTGGTGATATGTTGGAGGCTGCCTTGCTCAACTTTGATGATGACGAGATGGATGGTTTTATGGAATATGTGAACTCCTTGCAAGGAATGGGTCGTACAACTATGCACCCCAAAAATTGTCTTTGGAACTTGAAAATATGACTCCTCCTTCTCCTACAAAGCCTTCTATTGAAGAGCCATCCACTTTGGAGTTGAATCCATTGCCTCCACATCTTTGGTATGAATTTCTTGGCCCATGTAATGCTTTACCAGTTATTCTCTCCTCTTGGTGTACTAGCGTGCAGGTAAATTTCACATTGGCAGTATTACAAAAGAGGAAGAAGGCTATTGGTTGGACCTTGGCGGATATTCGGGGTATAAGTCCCGGCTTTTGCATGCATAAGATCAAGTTGGAGGATGGTGCCAAACCATCTATTAAAGATCAAAGAAGACTCAATGAGGCTATGCAAGAAGTTGTCAAGAAGGAGATTATCAAGTGGTTGGATGTCGGGGTTGTCTACCCCATCTCCAATAGTTCATGGACTTCTCCAGTTCAATGTGTCTCAAATAAGGGAGGGCATGAAGGTGGTCACAAATTACAAGAATGAATTGATTCCTACAAGAACGGTGACCGGTTGGAGGGTGTGTATGGATTATCGCAAGCTCAACAAAGTAACAAGAAAGGATCACTTTCCACTTCCTTTCTTAGAACAAATGCTCGATATATTGGTTGGTCGTGCTTTCTATTACTTTCTTGATGGGTACTCGGGCTACAACCAAATTCTCATTATTCCTGAAGATCAAGAAAAAACAACCTTTACATGCCCTTAAGGTCCTTTTGCTTTCAAGCAGATGCCTTTTGGTTTGTGCAATGCACCGACAACTTTTTAGTAGTGTATGATGGCTATTTTCATGGACATGGTGGAAGACTACCTTGAAGTTTGTGTGGATGACTTCTTGGTGGTTGGGGATTATTGTCCACATGGATCATGCGGCGCTTCGTTATCTTATGAGCAAAAAGGGCTCCAAGGCTCGGTTGATGAGACGGGTACTCCTGCTACAAGAATTTGAAATTGACATCCATGATAGGAAAAGGTAGTGAAAACCAAGTTGCGGACCACTTGTCTTGTTTGGAGGAGGAGGGGAGGCAGCATGATGGCCTTGAAATCAATGACTTCTTCCCCTATGAGCAACTTTTGGCTATTTCAATGAAAGAGTTGCCTTGGTTTGCGGACTTGGCAAATTTTCTTGTGTGTGGAATCATTCCGGATGAGTTCTCTTCAAGCGAAAGAAAGAAGCTCAAAAGGGATTGTCAAGATTATTATTGGGATGAACCATACCTTTTCCAGATTTGTATGGATGGGGTGATTAGGAGGTGTGTACCGGAAGAAGAGCAAGGTGATATTCTTCGGGCTTGTCATTCCTCGCCATATGGGGGAGCAAGCACGACAGTCAAAGTGCTTAGTTGTAGTTTCTATTGGCATACCCTTTACAAGGATGCTAGCGATTTGGTGAAAAGATGTGATGAATGTCAACGGACCGGTGGAATCTCAAAGAAAAATGAAATGCCTCTCACAACCATCTTGGAGATTGATATTCTTTATGCTTAGGGCATTGACTTCATGTGCCCTTTTGTGAGTTCTTGTGGAAACACCTACATCTTGGTCGCAATGGATTATGTGTCCAAATGGGTTGAGGTCATTGCTTTACCCAACAAAGAGGCGAGGAGTGTAGTGGCCTTCTTGAAGAAGAATATTTTCACAAGATTTGGTACTCGACGTGCAATCATAAGTGATGGGGGGTCATACTTTTGCAACAAAGCTTTTGACACTTTACATAGCAAGTATGATGTTACTTACAAGGTCACTACTCCCTATCATCCACAAGCTAGTGGGCAAGTGGAAGTCTCCAACAGGGAGATAAAGAGTGTGAGCACGTGATTTTTGCCCTACGAGAACTACTCCCAGAAAATTCAAAATAAAATAAATTTTGTGTTATTTGCAATTGTTGTGAATTTTTGTATTGTCTGCATTCGTTCGTGCCTGTTTATTTGTTAAGTTAAGAATAAAATCACAAAAAATATGTACTTTGCATTTTAGACATTTAAGGTCTAGTTGTGTGATCTTATATTTTAATTGGTACTTAATCATGTTTGATAATTATTATTAAGAGCTAATTAGTATTTTAATAAGTTAATTTAATTTATAATTCAACTTAGAATTTTAGTTTTTAAAAGAAAAAGAAAATAAAATAAAGAAGAAACAAGAAAATTTTCGGATTGGGCCAGCTTTACAAGAAAACAGCCCAGACCCAATGTCACCCCCCCCCAATCCAGCCCGTCTCCAGCCTCAACCAAACGACGTCGTTTCAGGCACTTCCATCAGGACCGTTGATCTCAACTGATCAAACGGTCCCAAAGCCTTGACCAAACCCGACCCCGACCCGTCACTCCAATACCCAGACCGCCCTAGTACTACTCCAAACGACACCGTTTGAGTTAAGTGAACTGATCTGGACCCTCGATCTCTCTTGATCGAACGGTCAAAATCAAACCACCCCCCACTATATAAATGAAACCCTCATACCCAGCCCCCCAGTCCAAACCCTGTTCATCATCGTCTCAGAGACGAAGCCCTTCCCCCAAACCCTAGCCGCCATGGCATTCCTTCGCCTGAAACCGGCAGCAACGACGCCGGCGGCCACCAAAATAACACCCCTGAACCTCCTAACCACCCCTAATCCAAATCCAGTACCCGTTTGTTTCGAATCTTCCTCAAACTTCTCGAATCTTCATTTGAAGATTCGAGCAAAGCCTGGACCTACCCCAATCCGCTTTAAACTCACACCAAGGCACCCCCTGACCACCCTCGTTACGGATCTGTTGATTGCTTGCCTCTAATCAACCTCCAACTTCTTAAATCTTCAATCAAAGATTCGAGCAGGACCTAGATCTACCCCAACCAGTCCCAAACTCATACCAGGCATGTCCCTGACCTCCCTCGTCACCAAACCACCGTGGGTTTGGTTCGAATCTGACCAGAACCGTTCGAACCCCAAATCAAACCCCCAAGAACCCTAGCAAGTCAGAGGGTGAAATCTGTCCCAACTAAAGGAGGGTTTGGGGTCTAACCGACTTTAGTCGAAGTGTTCTCAGTTGAGAACACTCGATTAAGGTCAGTTCGACCTCAAAAAGTTCGAGTTTGAGTTCGATTCAGGGTTCTCCAGGTCCCGAGTTCTTGAGGTATTTTCCATTTCATATTTGTCCCAATTTGTGTTTGTTTATTCTGTTTATTTATTTAGTTTAGTTTTATTGGTTTTTCAATTTCTTTTGTCGATTGTCTAGTTCTTCTCCCTCAGACCTTTTATTTGGTCGAATTTGTTTCTGTTCGTTGTTAATTATAGGCTGTGTAGTAATTGCTGTCAATTGTTGCAGACAATCGTTTAATCAGTTATCATCGATTAAGTCAAGTTTTATTAGTAGTTTCGTAAAATGATTTAAGGTCGAATGTTGTGTGTACTTGATCTGTGGACATTTAGCTTCAGGGCATTGTCAATAGGCTGACAATGAACCTGCATTCATGTTACCTACATTCATGTTCATTTTTGGTTCAGTTTCAATTTCAGTTATAATGATTCTGTTGAGTTCTGTGTTGTGATTCAAATTCAGTCCATGGGTTTCAATGGGAACTCGACCTTAATCATTCAGTTTGTTAGGAGAACTGGTTATAGCTATTAATCAAAATTAGTTTTAGATAATTGCTAGTTTGAACAGATTTTAGAATTAAAAGTTTTAATACAGTTGAATAATTGTATTAGGGGCAGTAATATTAAGGGGTTTCAGGGGTGATTTGGGAATGAAACAGTTAGGATAATATTTTAATGTTAGTATTTTGATTAGTGGGATATTAGTGTCTTTAAATTAATGTGGTAATGGGGAACAAAAGGGAATGGGGGGCTGAAAATAAGGAAAAATTTTCCTTAGTGGGATTTAAAGTGAAAAAATTCAGATTTTTAGTGGAAGAAGGGGACGGGCAGTAAGTTTGAAAGGAGGGAAGGTCTGTATAAAAAGGAAGGAGGTCTGTAAAAGGAAAAAAAAGAAGAGGGAATTTTTGAGAGCTTGGGAGTTGAAAAGAATAGCCATTATTTTCATTGCATCACTTAGAACTTGAAATAACTAGAACATTTCTTCTTTATACTTCTGCTCTATACTTGGGGAGGTTTATAACTGCTGATTTTGTTGTTGCACTGCTGTTGCAATTGCTGTTTGTTACTACTGCTGCTGCTGATCCTTTTCTTCCTTCTTCTTGTCCTGTTTTTGTTTTTCCAATCCAGGTACACTTTTCGAATCGCCTTGATGTAGCTCTTTGAAAGTTGAAAAATGGAAGTATTCACATATTTGTGTTCATTTGTAGGTTGCATGTTGTTTACAATTAGATGAATTGTTAGTTAATTATACCTAGTCGGTATTGGATATGTGTTTTGTATTATGTGAACAGTGGAGACATACGGTTTGTAATTAAGAGCTAACTAAACTGCTATGCTCATGCTGACATGCTATTAGTTTACAAATTTTAGTTGCTAGGTTGTCAGTTCGCCTCACCTAAACATGATTTGAGTTAGAGTTTGTGGTTATAACTACTGCGCCGGTATTTTAGGAGTGAGTTTACTTAAAGGATGATTTTGTAATTGTTGGCATTAGAACGTATTCAGCCATTGTTTAGCGTATCTGTTTGTTGGTGATCTTGAGGTAGAACTCAATTGTTATAAGGTTTTGTTGGCCTTCTTGATTAGTTGGAAGTTTGATTCCTATTATGGCTCCACCTTGGTGACTGATTGAAATATGTTTGTGATTTATTGCTTACTGCTAATTGACAAAGGGTACAATCTATTGCTTCTATTTCTATACCATGTTCTTTCCAGAAGTCCAGGCAACAAAATCCATTAAAAATGAAATATAACAACCCACTTCTTTATGCTTGAACACTAGTTGATTATTGTTACAAAAAAAAAAAGCTCATGTCTAATAAGCGACGAAAACAGAGGCGAACGAACTTGAGATTTTGAATGATGTCATATAATATTTGTTTGGTTGCACTGATTTTGATTCCGAATTATCCTGTTAATAAGCGGTTTCGATAATTGTTTAAGCCATAAGGCCATTGTGAAACAAGGAATGTATAGCCTTGCAACTCATTTGGGTCAGATGCCAGCACAATGCCATTTCAGCTGAACACCTAGCTTCAATTTAACACAAGCCCAATAGTTATTTAGTTAGCTTGAACATTAGCCTAAAATAATTAAAATTCCTTTGAGCTCTCCTTAATTAATTAGGCTCTTGCGATTGGTTTAAGATGTGCCATATTAGCCAAGCCAACAATTATGGCCCTCACTTAATTAACTTTAATCCTTTAGAAATCCAGGTGTGCCATAAAGAAGAATTTTTTCATGGCCTCGCAAAGTTAAAAATGCATAGTGGCTTTTAAGGGCAATATTTTAATAAAGTTATTTTCGTAAATTTGGGTGCGCATTTATGTGACCCAAATCCAAATCTCAACGGAATCGAAATGTGTCGCTAATCACGGGTACATTGATTGTGACGTGGTTCGAGATGCATTTCCACGATGTTGCAAATTCCTTTTAAATAATGAATGAGACGAGCCTCGACAAACAAGAATACACAAACTGTGGGGCCCTCAACGGACAGTTATTTTAAATGAATAGATTTCGAGACAGGCCACATAGCAAACTTTACGGCTTTTTCTCAAAATAACAACGTGTTAGTATCTTTAGGCGCGTATTTAATAATGTTATCTTCCTAAATCCGGGTGCACATTTATGTGACCCAAATCCAAATCTCAATGAAGTTGGAACGTATCGAAAATTGCGGGTACATTTATGTGGCGCAATTCGAGATGCATTCTCACGACGTTGCAATTCTTCGAATAAATAATAACAAAAACGGTAAATAGTTAAAATTTGCACATAGGTTCATAATTGTATAAAATCAGATAATTAAGCCGAATATGACAATTGAGCGACCGTGCTAGAACCACGGAACTCGGGAATACCTAACACCTTCTCCCGAGTTAACAGAATTCCTTATCCAGATTTTTGGTGCGCGGACTGTTAAACAGAGTCATTCTTTTCCTCGATTCGAGATTAA
The DNA here is from genome assembly GCF_000393655.2 of Nicotiana sylvestris. Lineage (NCBI taxonomy): Eukaryota > Viridiplantae > Streptophyta > Magnoliopsida > Solanales > Solanaceae > Nicotiana > Nicotiana sylvestris. The sequence goes on from NC_091065.1 coordinate 36,386,250, forward strand.
AATCGGTGACTTAGGACACCATAAATCTCCCCAATGGCGACTCTGAAATAAATAAATAAATTCTGTTTCGATTTTCCTTTAATCGGAAAAAACTCCCTTTACGTCCCTTAGAGGGGGTGTAGCAGAAAAAGGAGGTGTGACAGCTCTGGCGACTCTACTGGGGACCGAACCCAGAATCTCTAGTTCAGGGTTCAGAATTCTAGCTTATAATAATTGTTATATCTGGCTTTGTTTATTATCTGATTTTATTACATGTTTGAGCCTAATGTGCTAAATGTTGCTTTTACCACTTTGATATTATCCGAACTGTATATATAAACTGCTACGAAATCCCTCTCTTCTCTCTCTTGAGGAGTGCACGCCGGTCGTGACTTCTTTCTGTTAGTGTCCTATCCCAAAATAGAACGAGGATTCGGAGGAGTTGCAAAACCGGATGATTTTTTGATTACCGGTATGCAGTTCCCATCCTCGGCTTGAGTTGTCCGCTCGGGTAAGCCAGGTCTAGAACAAACACCCAGGATAAACCTAGTATAACAAAACCTCATGCCGAATCCCTAGTAGGAGCGCTTATTTGCATCATGTGCACTTGACTTAGGGGACTCAACACAGGGGTTGGGTCCGTCTAGGACAAGCGACCTGAAATGAAAAAGACCATCCTGCTGCATCCTCTTTGTTTTATGCATTTATTTGATGCAGACTTGCATGCTGACCGGCTTCTGAAAATACTGGGAAAAAAAAGAAAACAAAATAGCAGTATAGAGAGATAATTCTGAGTTACCGGCGAACTCTGCCAAAATTTTGTAAAAATGAAAAAAAAATGTTTTTTTAGTGTAATTCGTTTAAACAAGTCTTGTTGTCAAAATTAGTTTGTTGTCGTGGCCCGAACTACGCCGGTTTGATTCTCACAGGTTGTGAGATACGTAGGCAGCCCTCATCGGGTCCAACCTCCCCTTTTGCAAAAATAGCCAAAAAATGTCAAAAATTTTAAATCTTTTGTCATAAATAAGTCGGGTGATTCCATTCTTGTAAAAATAGCCGAATGTCCCTAAAAAGACACCGGAAGGCTGTTTTTGCGAAAATAGCCGCTTTTGGTCATTTTCAAGATTTTGTCCGGTTGGTAAAAACAACCTTTAAATCTTCTTCGAAGTGCTGAAAGGCCGTATTGACAAGATCGGAGTTTTATTTAAATGTGTGTCAATTTTAGTTTTTTCTTTTTTTTTTGAGTCCAATAAGTATTAATCACCCCAATCAAACATACAGAATGATCCCAGGTCCAAGTTTGCCGATAATAGTTATGAGCAAGATCCCTTTGGAGTTGCGCTTGTGGTGGGAGGATTTGGAAAAGTCAGAGCGAGATAAGATCAAAGCACATCTGGGAGGTCTAACCATTTTGTTGAACGTCAGACCCAGATGTGACATCATAAAAGCTTTGGTTACATTTTGGGACCCGGCCCACAACGTATTCCACTTCTCGAATTTTGAACTCACCCCAACCTTAGAAGAGGTAGCAGGTTATATGGACATTACTGAGGGGCTAAGGCACAAATATCTGATTGCTCCAAGAGCCGTCAATTCGCACAAGTTCATGGATCTGCTGAAGATAAGCAAGGGAGTCCCGTACTCTAAATTGGATAGGGGTTTTTCTACTCTGCAGTTCATATACCAGAGGTATGGGCATATAGGAGGGTTCGACGATCTGGAAAGCGGGGTTTGCAGCAGAGGGAATCGGGCAAAATGGGATGAACATAGGCGGTTCGCCTTCATGGTAGCGTTCTTGGGCATTGTGGTGTTTCCTCGGAAAGACAGAAATATTGATTTGAAGGTGACTGGAGTCATCAAGGTCCTAATTACCAACAACAAAAGCACGCTTGCCCCTATGATAGTGTCCGAGATATACCGAGCTCTCACAGCCTGTAAAGCCGGGGCAGATTTTTTCGAAGGATGCAATTTGTTATTGCAAATATGGATGATCGAGCACTTGTGTCAGCATCCTCAGTATATAAGCTATAGATCTACAAATGAAGGTTGCATTGAAGGATATAACACGAGGGTTTCAGGGCTCAAATTGCCATAAGGGTCTGAAGACTGGGTATCTTGACTTCGCGCCATCACTGCAGCACAAATAGGGTGGACATTGGGTTGGCTTCCTATTGAAGAAATTGTGTACATGCCCGCCACGGTTCCTTACTTCCTCTTAATGGGACTCTGAGGCATTCAGCCTTATGCGCCTTACTGGGTGATGGGACAGTTAGGGAGGTGTCAAGTGGTACACCCAGATGAAGATCTCAGTGTTTATGCAATCGAGGTTAGCACCAACGGCCAATTTCATGAAGAAGCCGTTCGTTCTATATGGAATGAATACCAGTATTTAACTGTAAATACTCGAGTGCGTGACCTATCCAGAGGTGAAGTCTCATCGGCTTATATTGCCTGGTACAGGAAAAGAGATATTGTAATATATGAGCCAGAACGGCCAACCAAAATACCTCACATTCAAGAGTTCGTTGAGGCGTCACAAGAACCGTGGGACTGGTTGGCCAAAGAGCGCGAATACCGGGCCGAAATAGGCAAGCTGAAACAACAGATTAAGGATCTGAAATTTGAGAACAAGGTGCAAGTTGATGCCGATGAAGGAGAGAAGAACCAAATAGCTCGGGGAAGCGAGGTCCTTAAAGCTCAAATCCGGGAAATGAAAATCGCTGCCAGAAACCCGAAGAGAAGCCGGGCTGATGAAAAACTCATAAATGGTCTAAAGAAGAAAGTCCTCGAGTATCAAGAAGACTTGGAAAAATCTAAAGCTGGTCTAGCGAGAATCTAGGTGAAATGGATAAAGAAGGCAGAAGAGCAAGCACGGTTTATGCAACAAATGAAGAGGGACTACGAAAGGAGCATTGCTTTATTGAGAGAAGCAATATCCACTCTCGAAGAGCGGATCTTCAGACAAGCCCGAGATGCCAGAGCAGATAGGAAGCACTGCTATGATCTAATGGCCCGAATGGAGAAACAGATGAATGAGTTTCAGGATCAACTCCTTTACAACGCGCAAATGCTGGGGACGCGGAATCAACAAATAGAGCGATTGCTTATGGAAAGGGACAGAATCAAGGGAAGAATCGACGATATCGGGCACTACATCACCATAAAGTGCCTAGCTTGTGAGGATATATCCCGTACCACCTTCTTTGCTTTAATAATGATTTATGTCCACCAGATCATGGAAGATTTGGAAGATCTGCAAAGGGGCCTTGCACCAAAACCCGCGGCGAGGCCAAACGACGCCCCGCGGGCGCTAAAATTCAAAACTCTAAAGCATTCATAGTTTGAGTCTATATTTTCCTTGTCTTCAGAGTCTGTTGTCCGTCGGAGTTTGTATTTCCCTTTTTGGCATAAAAGTCTGTAGTCTGTATCAAGTTTGTCAATTTTCTTTCAAAAATGTTTTGTCTTGTAATAAAACGTTTTGCTAGTAAAGGTTGAAAAATCCAAAAATGGTGTCTTTATTTTCTGCACTTGTGGCAGAACTACGCCCGGTCTGATTCATGCAGGGACATGATACGTAGGCAATCCACATAAGATTCGACCATCACTAAAAAGGGAAAGTTTGGAGGCACTTAAAAGAAGTCGGAATGACGCATGCAGTCAGAACAAAGACATGATAGAAATGGTTAAACTGCTTAGGAACATTGCATCCCAAATGTGAAATTGCAATATGTGTTAAACTCTAATGCTAACAAGTTTGTTGTTGATCCAGAGATTTCGAAACAATTAGCTCGTTAGAACCTTCTGGAAGATTACCATTACCACACAAGATTTAAAGGGCCCATTCCGGAAAGTATGTCTGGTTCGGACAAAAGTGTTGAGGAGGAAAAGACAGAGATGCAAATGATGAAGGAGGAAGTAGACGGGTTGAGACAAAAGATAGCTGGGATGCACTTAGCCTGGGCTAAGGGACAAACATCACCAATACTTCCCCCTACTCCTACCCTCTCACCGGCTCGGACTCCGGAACACCCTTCCACTGGTCCATCAACGAGCTTCCCCATTGCCCAATACTATCAGGGGGAAACTTCCTATAATCCCCAAGCTCCACCACCTAAACAAAACCCTCCTCCACCAACTGTTCCTATTTTTGTGGTACCTCCACCCGCCACATTGCAAAAATCATCCGATGAAACGGTGTTTCAGGTTCACGACAACCAATACTATCCTCCCGAACTCACCTTCAAAGCACCCGAGCCATACACTTACACCCCTCACCTTCAGCTCCCGGCGGAAACTGAGATACCGGCTAAGAATCCGGAGCATGACGAAGTGCTTCGTAAAGTGAAAAGCCTAGAGCAATCCTTCAGGAATATGCATGGATTAGGCAGCCAAGTTAGTGTGGCCTACAAAGATCTGTGTCCCTTCCCCGATGTTCAATTGTCGGCAGGTTTTAAGATGCCAAAGTTTGATCTATATGAGGGACATGGTGATCCCATGGCACATCTACGAGGTTTCTGTAGTAAGATGAGAGGGGAAGGTTGAAAGGATGAGCTGCTGATAGCCTGTTTTGGTCAAAGTTTAAGCGGGTCCGCACTGGAATGGTACACGAGGCAGGATCCTAGTAGGTGGTATACTTGGGACGATCTAGCACAAGTATTTGCATGTCACTTCCAGTATAACCTTGAGATCGTCCCTGACCGTCTCACACTGTTGAAACTTGAGAAAAAGCCTGGAGAGAGCTTCAGGGAATTCGGATTCCGTTGGAGAGAACAAGCAGCAAGAGTCGATCCACCAATGAGGGAAGGAGAAATAGTGGACTACTTCTTACAAACTTTGGAGCCAATTTACTTTGGTCACCTGGTGACGTCAGTTGGTAAATCTTTCAACAAAGTAGTAAAAATGGGCGGTATGGTTGAAGAGGGACTCAGGTCCAACAAGATAATGAGTTATTCGGCAATCAAGGCCACAACTCAGGCTATCCAAAGCGGCACAGGAGGTGCGCTCGGGAAAAAGAAGAGAGAGGAGGTCGCAACAGTCGAAGCAGGTACTTGGTCTAGATCTAGAGGTCCTTCCCCTCGCTACCAACCCATACCCCATCACCCAAATTACCCACACACTCCATTCAAGCCTCCACAACCCTATTATCCACCACAAGAACCACATTTCTCCGTCCATCACGCCCAAACTTACACCCAGCCTCCAGCTCGCCCACAATGGCGTGCGCCATTTCCCCAGAATACATATCCACCTCCACAAAACACATACCCACCTCCGCAAAGCACATATCCACCACTAAGGACCTACAGGAATCCTTCGGGGCCAGGCTTCCGTGGGTATCAGACTTTCAGGAATGAAAGGGTGCAGAGGTCGAGAATATTCACTCCGTTGGGAGAAACCTATACTACTCTGTTCCACAAATTGAGGCAGTTAGGCCTATTGAGTCCTGTTGAGCCCAAATTGCCAAATCCCCTACCCAAAATTCTGGACCACTCGGTAAGTTGCGAATATTGTTCGGGGGCTCCCGGGCATGATACTGAGAAGTGTTGGAAGTTGAAGACTGTCGTACAAGATCTTATTGACACAAATAGGATCAAGGTTCAGGCACCAGAGGCACCCAACATCAATGAGAACCCGTTGCCGGTGCACCATGAGGCCCACATGATCAAACTAGTGCACGAAGGAGGGGAGCCCAAGAAACCCTCATAGACGGTAATGATGATTCGTGCCAGTCCAAACGAAAAACCGACCAGTGGAAAGGTAGTGGTACAGTTGGGAAGGGTAGATGACAAGCCAGTTGTGGTAATGGGGAAAGGTGCGTCTGTTGTTGCAAAGAAGCCAGAGCCGGTCAAGGTAGTGCTGCAGGGAGTACCAAACACACCAGTGTTAGTTGTGAAGGCGGCCCACGTAGAACCAGTTGTTATCAGGCCAGTAATGTAGTTGCCGATAACAAGTGAGAAAGTTGTGCCATGGAACTACAGTCAAGTGACGGTGATGCATAAGGGGAAGGAGGTTGTGGAAGAAGTATGTGAGGCCCAGGGGTTAACTCGTTCGGGAAGGTGTTTTGCTCCCACAGAATTAAGAAGGGTCAATCCTATAACAATAAAGAAGCCAGTGACGGAGGAAGAAGCATAGGAGTTTTTGAAGAAGATGAAGGCACAGGACTACTCCATTGTAGAGCAGTTGAGGAAGACCCCGGCCCAAATTTTGTTGTTATCCTTATTGATCCATTCAAGCGATCATTTTCGGGCATTAATGAAGATTCTGAACGAAGCCCATGTTCCGGACAAGCTCTCAGTGAACCATTTGGAGAAAATAGTGCACAAAATCTTCGAGGTAAATCAAGTGACATTTTCTGACGATGAGTTGCCATTAGAGGGTACAGAACACAATAAAGCACTCTATTTGACTACAAAATGCGAAGACTCGGTGGTCACTCGAGTACTGATTGATAATGGGTCCAGTGCCAATATCTGTCCTCTGGCCACGCTGAACAAACTGAAAGTTGATGATGATAGGATTCACAAGAACTGCGTCTGCGTCCGAGGTTTTGATGGGGGTGATACTGACACAGTGGGTGATATCATGCTGGAATTGACAATTGGTCCGGTCGAGTTCACTATGGAATTTCAAGTGATAGACGTGGCGGTGTCGTATAATCTTCTGTTGGGGTGACCCTGGATCCATGCAGCCAAAGCAGTGCCTTCTACACTTCATCAGATGGTCAAATTTGAATGGGATAGACAAGAGATTGTGGTACATGGGGATGATGGTACATGCGCCGTTAATGATGTCATTGTGCCCTTCATAGAAACCGACGACGACAAAGGCCCATGGGTTTATCATATTTTTGACGCAGTCTTAGTGAACAAAATTCTTGATGGCGGGGGCCTTCCACTTCCCAGAATAGCAGCTACAACCTTCATGATAGCCTCGGAAATGTTAAACAACGGGTTTATACCAGGAAAGGGTTTGGGGGTTAATCTGTAGGGTATCGTCCAGCCAGTTTCTTTGACCAAGAACTTGGATACTTTTGGGCTGGGATTCAAGCCTACGACAACAGATGTAAAGCGAGCCCGCAAGTTGAAGAAAAGAGTCTAGGTCCTTCCCAATCCAATCCCGCGCTTATCCAGATCATTTGTCAGAGCGGGTATCAGAAAGCTGTCGATCCCGAAAGTTCTCAGACCACTAATCGGGCCGAATAGAGATTTGAATGAGGGCTTTGAAAGGCTGTTCGCCGAAGTCAACATGATAGAAGCTGGAGAAGGTTCCAGTAAGGCAGACATATAGTTTGTGGGGCCTAGAGCCAATGTCAACAATTGGACGGCTACTCCTCTTCCTACTCGGAGGGAGTCTTGGTAGTTGGCTCTGATTTTCCTTCCTGTTTTCTGGATTATTTCAGGGTTGTAATCCAGATTTCCTTTTTATTTTTATTGTGTTCATCAAAGTGTGAAAACTTGTTATCCCGTAATTCAATAAAATAAAAAGTTTCTTCTTCATTCCTTATTTTATTTATTTTAATTTTGTTTTCTTCTTTTCTTTTTCTGTACAGTTCTCTTTATACTGGTCTTAATGACATGGCGTGCATAAGGAATTCTCAGCCCAGTCTTAAAAATCAATCTGATTCTGAAATGATAGTTTAAGAAGTAGATTGTGATTACGAAGCAGAGTATGATGATGAGGATGAAGCGTTCGAAGAAATTAGTAAGGAGTTAATTTACTTCGAAGAAAAACCGAAACACAATCTGAATGACACAGAAACCATCAATTTAGGGGACACAGACAATATCCGAGAGACTAAAATAAGTGTCCACCTCAAGCCAAAAATCCGGGAAGAGTTAATCAAAACACTCATTGAGTACAAAGATGTTTTTGCATGGTCATATGACGACATGCCAGGGTTAAGCACTGATTTAGTGGTCCACAAATTGTCCACTGATCCACCGTTCCCTCCCGTCAAGCAAAAGTTGAGGAAATTCAAAACTGATATGAGTGTGAAGATTAAAGAAGAGTTTACCAAACAGTTGGATGCAAAGGTTATCCGGGTCACCCAATATCCTGTTTGGTTGGCTAATGTCGTGCCTGTGCCGAAGAAGGATGGCAAGATCAGAGTATGCGTCAATTACCGCAATTTCAACAAAGCAAGTCCGAAGGATAACTTCCCACTGCCCAATATCCATATTTTGATCGATAATTGCGCCAAGCATGAGATTGGATCTTTTGTGGATTGCTATGTCGGGTATCATCAGGTTCTAATGGATGAAGAAGATGCAGAAAAGATGGCATTCATCACACCCTAGGGAACTTATTGCTACCGGGTAATGCCATTTGGTTTAAAGAATGTTGGGGCAACCTATATGAGGGCAATGACTATTGTGTTTCATGATATGATACATAAGGAGATTGAGGTATATGTAGATGATGTGATCATAAAATCAAAGCATCAGTCCAACCACGTCAAGGATCTGAGGAAATTCTTCCAGAGGCTTCGCAGGTACAACCTCAAGCTCAACCCCGCCAAGTGTGCATTTGGTGTTTCATCCGGAAAACTGTTGGGATTCATAGTCAGTCGGCGAGGCATCGAGCTGGACCCATCAAAGATCAAAGCCATACAAGATTTGCCCCCTCCGAGGAACAAGACTGAAGTGATGAGTCTGTTAGGAAGGCTGAACTACATCAGCAGGTTTATTGCTCAGCTCACGACAACTTGTGAGCCTATTTTCAAGTTGTTGAGGAAGGACGCTGCGATCAAGTGGACTGATGAGTGTCAAGAAGTGTTTGACAAGATAAAAGGTTACTTGACAAACCCACCTGTGCTGGTTCTGCCAGAACCAAGGAGGCCTTTGATTCTTTACTTGACAGTCTTGGAAAATTCATTTGGATGTGTACTAGGGCAGCATGACGTCACCGGCAGGAAGGAGCAGGCCATTTATTATCTTAGCAAGAAGTTCACAGCTTATGAGGTTAAGTACACTCACCTGGAAAGGACATGTTGCGCCTTAACTTGGGTGGCACAGAAGTTGAAACATTATTTGTCATCCTACACTACTTACCTCATTTCACGCTTGGATCCATTGAAGTATATCTTTCAAAAGCCTATGCCGATAGGCAGACTGGCAAAATGGCAGATTTTGCTCACAGAGTTTGACATAATCTATGTGACTCGGACTGCGATGAAAGCTCAGGCATTGGCCGATCATTTGGCCGAGAACCCGGTCGATAGAGAGTATAAGCCACTGAGGACTTATTTTCCCGATGAAGAGCTGATGTACATTGATGAACTAGAACAGGCCGAAAAACCAGGTTAGAAGCTCTTCTTTGATGGAGCCGCGAATGCGAAAGGAGTTGGAATAGGAGAACTTATTTCTGAAACAGGACACCATTATCCTGTTACGGCTCAGCTACGTTTCTATTGTACCAATAATATGGCTGAATATGAGGCATGCATTTTGGGTTTAAGGTTAGCTACAGACATGGATGTCCAGGACGTCTTGGTCTTGGGAGACTCGGACCTCCTGGTGCATCAGATTCAGGGTGAATGAGAAACACGGGATTTGAAGCTCATACCATATCGACAATGTTTGCACAATCTGAGCAAGAGATTTCGATCAGTGGAGTTCAGACACATCCCAAGGGTTCACAATGAGGTTGCCGATGCTTTGGCCACTTTAGCATCGATGTTGCACCACCCAGACAAAATTCATATTGACCCGTCGCATATCCAAGTTTGTGATCAGCATGCTTATTGCAACATGATAGATGGCGAGCCATGGTTCTATGATGTCAAGGAATACCTCAGGATGGGGATATACCCGGAGTAGGCCACCGGAGATCAAAAGAGAACCATTCGGCGATTGGCCAATGGATTTTTCCTCAGTGGAGGAGTGTTGTACAAAAGAACCCCAGATTTGGGATTGCTGAGAAGCATAGATGCTAGTCAAGCCACGACAGCTATAACAGAGGTACATGCTAGAGTTTGTGGGCCACATATGAGCGGATATGTATTGGCAAAGATTCTTCGAGCAGGGTACTATTGGCTCACTATGGAGCGCGATTGTATTAGTTTTGTACGGAAATGCCATCAGTGTCAGATACACGGAGATCTGATTCATTCTCCACCAACAGAATTACATACAATGTCAACACCATGGCCATTTGTTGCCTGGGGCATGGATGTCATTGGACCTATTGAGCCGGCAGATACCAACGGTCATAGGTTCATTCTGGTGACCATCGATTATTTCACTAAGTGGGTTGAAGCTAAGACTTTCAAGTCGGTAACTAAGAAGGCAGTGGTAGATTTTGTTCACTCCCATATCATCTGTAGATTCAGAATTCCAAAGGTAATCATCACGGATAATGGTGCTAATCTTAACAGCAATTTGATGAAAGAGGTATGTCAGCAGTTTAAGATTACACATCGTAATTCCACACCATATCGTCCCAAGGCGAATGGAACAGTTGAGGCAGCCAACAAGAACATAAAGAAGATACTGAGGAAGATGGTAGAAGGATCCAGACAATGGCATGAAAAATTACCATTTGCATTGTTGGGTTATCGCACTACTGTCCGTACTTCAGTAGGTGCAACTCCTTATTTGTTGGTATACGAAACTGAAGCAGTAATACCGGCGGAAGTTGAAATTCCATCCCTTCGAATTATCGCTGAGGCTGGGATTGATGACGATGAATGGGTCAAAGCCCGATTGGAGCAGTTGAGCTTGATTGATGAAAAAATATTGGCAGCAGTATGTCATGGCCAACTGTATCAAAGGAGAATGGCAAGAGCCTACAACAAGAAAGTGTGCCCCAGAAAATTTGAAGTAGGACAGCAGGTGCTGAAACAAATCTTGCCACATCAGGCCGAAGCAAAAGGCAAGTTTGCCCCGAACTGGCAAGGGCCATTCATTGTAACCAGAGTGTTGTCCAATGGCGCTTTATGTTTAACAGATATCGAAGGAAGATGCGTCGACATGGATATCAATTCTGACGCAGTTAAGAGACATTATATATGATTTCTTTTAATTGTAATTGTTGTTTGTTTTTTTATACTTGGCATTTATCGGAGAATGAAATTATGGAGGCAATTCTTTCTTTTATCCAAACACTTTAACCTTTGCTCCCCCCTTTGAGCCTTATTTATTCTTTCATACCCCTCTTTTTGAATCAGTAATGAAAATGAAAGAAAAGAGAAGAAAAAAGATAATGATAATAAAGACAAAAGAAAAGTCACAAGAAAAACAAAGGAATTGGGAACTACGTTTGACCTGATTCCTCAAAGAAGGATACGTAGGCGCCTCACAGCTCGGTCATAATGTAACACAGTGCGCATAATGCAACATAGTGTAACAAAAAATAAAAATCCTCAAGCAAGAAAAACTGGGGCAGAAGTTTATGTTTGTAATTTTGGAAAGAAAGTGTGATTCCAAGAGTTGTACTGTTTTACCCCTCAAAATTATTTTGAACTCTTGATACCCCTTTTTCCTTAGACATACACGAAAACCCATATTGATGTCCAAAAAAGACTTCCCGATCAGCTTCCGAGAAGAGTCAAGTCAAGCAAATGGAAGTCGGAAATAACACTCTGATCCCCAACAGAGAAAAGGATCATAAACTGGAAATGAATTGATAGCCGAAAAGAATCCCCAGCAAAGAGAGTCATATCGGCAGCACTCCAATCCCCAGCTGAAAAATAAAATAAAATGAGAGAGTCTTATCGGTGAAAATCTTCCAGGCACCATAAGGCGACAGGAGTTGAGAGAAATGAGAGAGTCTTATTAGTGAAAACCCCTCGAAGGGCACTATGAGGCGACAAGGCAAGATTGACGGAAAGGGTCCGCATTTGGCAAAGAGTTGAGTGTTTGTTTATCCCAACAAGATGAGGCCGTCCGAAAGATTGATGGATACGAATAGACTGGGTTAATTAATCCAGAATGCACGACATGATCGTTGGGATCGGTTATATCATTCAGATAAGTTCTTTTCTTTCTTTTTCCCCAGCATTTCTTCAGAAAGACTTCTTCTTTTTCTATTTTTTGAAATCATCACTTTTTCATTTCTTGGTTTAAAGACTTTACCTCCCCAGCAGTTTGTTTTTGAAAAGGATTTTCAGAGCTTACTACCAGTTGCCAAAATGGTACAAAACAAAATGCGAATAGGACATGCCAAAGATAAGGCGACAAAGCGAAAAGAAGTTGGTCACAAGACCAAATGATGAATGGGTCTAGATCCCAAGAGGACCAAATTTCCAGGGGAAGTTGGAGAAAAATGGAAAAGCAACAGTTAAAAGGTTATGAGGATCCCCCAGCAGATTTGCGAGATACAGGAACAACTCCGACAGATTTTCGACCAAGTTCCGGAATGGTCGGACAACACAGAGCGGGGAGGGAAGGAAAAAGAAAAACCATCCCCAGCAGGAATATCATCCCCAGTAGGAATATCATCCCCAGCGAATAATATCATCCCCAGCAAGTTTTTGTAATAAAATGCAAAGCAGGGAAAGGAAGAAGGGAAAACCATCCCCGGCAGGAGTGGCACGACCACTCACCACGTTTTAAACTAACAAATTTTTCTTTGATTTGAAGTAGGGAAGTGAAATATTATTGATAGCAGGAAGACATGGCCACAAAGAAGATTATCAAACTGGGGCAGAAAATTTTCTCTCATTACGAAAATTTTCTTGAAATCAGATAGCCATTTGGGAAAGAGAGAAGATAACACAAGTTTTGAAAGAAGTAAAATCCCCAGCAGTATACGAGAATGGAGATACAAGTTTTAAAGAAAAGCAATCTTGGAAGAAGCAAGATAACCCAAAGTTTTAAAAGTAGTGGCCTTTGAATCAGTATCATCCCCACCATTGTTTAAAGGAGGAGAGTAACTGGTCTTAAAGGAGGAAGATAATTCCCCAGCAGTGTTATTCTCGGCAGGTTTCAGGGAAGTGAAAGCACCGGCTTTAAAGGAAGTGGTCTTTGAAGAAGGAAAATAACATATTTGTGAATAAAATATCGGTGTTATCCCCAGCAGTTTTCAGAGGAATAAAATACCAGTTTTGAGGGAAGCAGTTGAAAGAAGATGATTCAAGTTAAAGGAGTCAGGAGCTCGCCTAGAGAATGGTGGCTGATTTATTTTCAAAGTTGTTGTTGAAGTCAGGAGCCCGCCTGGAGAATGGAGGTGTTACATTTTAAGAAATAGTTGAAGTCAGGAGCCCGCCTGGAGAATGAAGGTGTTATGTTTTAAGAAATAGTTGAAGTTAGGAGCCCGCCTGGAGAATGGAGATGTTACATTTTGAAAAAGTTGTTGAAGTCAGGAGCCCGCCTGGAGAATGGAGGCTGAATTATTTTCAAAGTTGTTGTTGAAGTCAAGAGCCCGCCTGAAGAATGGAGGTGTTAAAATTTTTAAGTTGTTGAAGTCAGGAGCCCGCCTGGAGAATGGAGGTGTTATGTTTTAAGAAATAGTTGAAGTCAGTAGCCCGCCTGGAGAATGGAGGTGTTATGTTTTAACAAATAGTTGATGTCAGGAGCCCGCCTGGAGAATGGAGGTGTTATATTTTGAAAAAGTTGTTGAAGTCAGGAGCCCGCCTGGAGAATGGAGGTGTTATATTTTGAAAAAATTGTTGAAGTCAGGAGCTCGCCTGGAGAATGGAGGTGTTATGTTTTAAGAAATAGTTGAAGTCAGGAGCCCACCTGGAGAATGGAGGTGTTATGTTTTAAGAAATAGTTGAAGTCAGGAGCCCGCCTGGAGAATGGAGGTGTTATATTTTGAAAAAGTTGTTGAAGTCAGGAGCCCGCCTGGAGAATGGAGGCTGAATTATTTTTTTAAAGAAGTTGTTGAAGTCAGGAGCCCGCCTGGAGAATAAAGGTGTTACATTTAAGAAGTTATTGAAGTCAGGAGCCCGCCTGGAGAATGGAGATGTTATATTTTAAGAAGTAATTGTTGTTGAAGTCAGTAAAGCATCGGGGAACAACAAAATCCCCAGCAGAGAAAGGCAGTTCAAGATTCAAAGGAAAATAACGCGAAGCTCACAAGAAGGAAATAAACAGTTTGAGATTGGCGGCAACACCAGCTCGAGAATACAAGTCAAGTCAGAAGTAAAAGCAACATCAGAGGAAACACAATGCAACGAGGCAACACCAGTCAAATAAATAGTTAGAGAATAAAATTTTGTAATGCATAGATCATAGCTTAGTATAACTTCTTTATCTTTTAGCAATGGTGTAATAAGGAGGTCGAAAAGCAGTAGCAACAGCATGCAGCAGCAGTAACAACAAAAGGCAGTCTCATGGTAGTCTCAGCTACCAAAATTTTCCGAACTACATTAACCTGATTCCCTTCTAGCCAGGGATATGTAGGAAAACTTTGAAGCAAAGGTTCGGTAAAATTTTGTCAAAAAAAAATGCTTCACATGGAGTATTCCAACGGGCAAAAATTGCTCATATCCGCTCACTTTATCTTTGCACGAAAACTCTTTGTGTTTTCGGACAAAGAGGGGCAGCTGTGAGCACGTGATTTTTGCCCTATGAGAACTACTCCCAGAAAATTCAAAATAAAATAAATTTTGTGTTATTTGCAATTGTTGTGAATTTTTGTATTGTCTGCATTCGTTCGTGCCTGTTTATTTGTTAAGTTAAGAATAAAATCACAAAAAATATGTACTTTGAATTGTAGGCATTTAAGGTCTAGTTGCGTGATCTTATATTTTAATTGGTACTTAATCATGTTTGATAATTATTATTAAGAGCTAATTAGTATTTTAATAAGTTAATTTAATTTATAATTCAACTTAGAATTTTAGTTTTTAAAAGAAAAAGAAAATAAAAGAAAGAAGAAAATAAGAAAAATTTCGGATTGGACCAGCTTTACAAGAAAACAGCCCAGGCCCAATGTCACCCCCCCCAATCCAGCCCGTCTCCAGCCTCAACCAAACGATGTCGTTTCAGGCACTTCCATCAGGACCGTTGATCTCAACTGATCAAACGGTCCCAAAGCCTTGACCAAACCCGACCCCGACCCGTCACTCCAATACCCAGACCGCCCCAGTACTACTCCAAACGACACCGTTTGAGTTAAGTGAACTGATCTGGACCCTCGATCTCTCTTGATCGAACGGCCAAAATCAAACCACCCCCACTATATAAATGAAACCCTCATACCCAGCCCCCCAGTCCAAACCCTATTCATCATCGTCTCAGAGACGAAGCCCTTTCCCCAAACCCTAGCCGCCATGGCATTCCTTCGCCTGAAACCCGGTGGCAACGACGCCACCGGCCACCAAAATAACACCCCTGAACCTACTAACCACCCCCAATCCAAATCCAGTACCCGTTTGTTTCGAATCATCCTCAAACTTCTCGAATCTTCATTTGAAGATTCGAGCAAAGCCTGGACCTACCCCAATCCGCCTTAAACTCACACCAAGGCACCCCCTGACCACCCTCGTTACGGATCTGTTGATTTCTTGCCTCGATTCAACCTCCAACTTCTCGAATCTTCAATTGAAGATTCGAGCAGGACCTAGATCTACCCCAACCAGTCCCAAACTCATACCAGGCATGTCCCTGACCTCCCTCGTCACCAAACCACCGTGGGTTTGGTTCGAATCTGACCAGAACCGTTCGAACCCCAAATCAAACCCCCAAGAACCCTAGCAAGTCAGAGGGTGAAATCTGTCCCAACTAAAGGAGGGTTTGGGGTCTAACCGACTTTAGTCGAAGTGTTCTCAGTTGAGAACACTCGATTAAGGTCAGTTCGACCTCAAAAAGTTCGAGTTTGAGTTCGATTCAGGGTTCTCCAGGTCCCGAGTTCTTGAGGTATTTTCAATTTCATATTTGTCCCAGTTTGTGTTTGTTTATTCTATTTATTTATTTAGTTTAGTTTTATTGGTTTTTCAATTTCTTTTGTCGATTGTCCAGTTCTTCTCCCTCGGACCTTTTATTTGGTCGAATTTGTTTCTGTTCGTTGTTAATTATAGGCTGTGTAGTTGATTCGAATAAGTTCGTCAATTAGTTTAGCTTTATTATAAATCCTTGTTCTTGTCATTGTTACTTGAATGGCCTGATTATCTATTTCTGAGTAATTGCTGTCAATTGTTGTAGGCAATCGTTTAATCAGTTATCATCGATTAAATCAAGTTTTATCAGTAGTTTCGTAAAATGATTTAAGGTCGAATGTTGTGTGTGCTTGATCTGTGGACATTTAGCTTCAGGGCATTGTCAATAGGCTGACAATGAACCTGCATTCATGTTACCTGCATTCATGTTCATTTTTGGTTCAGTTTCAATTTCAGTTATAATGATTCTGTTGAGTTCTGTGTTGTAATTCAAATTCAGTCCATGGGTTTCAATGGGAACTCGACCTTAATCATTCAGTTTGTTAGGGGAACTGGTTATAGCTTTTAATCGAAATTAGTTTTAGATAATTGCTAGTTTGAACAGATTTTAGAATTAAAAGTTTTAATACAGTTGAATAATTGTATTAGGGGCAGTAATATTAAGGGGTTTCAGGGGTGATTTGGGAATGAAATAGTTAGGATAATATTTTAATGTTAGTGTTTTGATTAGTGGGATATTAGTGTCTTTAAATTAATGTGGTAATGGGGAACAAAAGGGAATGGGGGCTGAAAATAAGGAAAAGTTTTCCTTAGTGGGATTTAAAGTGAAAAAATTCAGATTTTTAGTGGAAGAAGGGGGTCGGGCAGTAAGTTTGAAAGGAGGGCAGGTCTGTATAAAAAGGAAGGAGGTCTGTAAAAAGAAAAAAAAGAAGAGGGAATTTTTGAGAGCTTGGGAGTTGAAAAGAATAGCCATTGTTTTCATTGCATCACTTAGAACTTTGAATAACTAGAACATTTCTTCTTTATACTTCTGCTCTATACTTGGGGAGGTTTATAGCTGCTGATTTTGTTGTTGCACTGCTGTTGCAACTGCTGTTTGTTACTACTGTTGCTGCTGATCCTTTTCTTCCTTCTTCTTGTCCTGTTTTTTTCCAATCTGGGTACACTTTTTGAATCGCCTTGATGTAGCTCTTTGAAAGTTGAAAAATGGAAGTATTCACAGATTTGTGTTCATTTGTAGGTTGCCTGCTCTTTGGTGACTGATTGAAATATGTTTGTGATTTATTGATTACTGCTAATTGACAAAGGGTACAATCTATTGCTTCTATTTCTATACCATGTTCTTTCCAGAAGTCCAGGCAACAAAATCCATTAAAAAGGAAATATAACAACCCACTTCTTTATGCTTGAACACTAGTTGATTATTGTTACAAAAAAAACCTCATGTCTAATAAGCGACGAAAACAGAGGCGAATGAACTTGAGATTTTGAATGATGTCATATAATATTTGTTTGGTTGTACTGATTTTGATTCCGAATTATCCTGTTAATAAGCCGTTTCGATAATGGTTTAAGCCACAAGGCCACTGTGAAACAAGGAATGTATAGCCTTGCAACTCATTTGGGTCAGCTGCCAGCCCAATGCCATTTCAGTTGAACGCTTAGCTTCAATTTAACACAAGCCCAATAGTTATTAAGTTAGCTTGAACATCAGCCTAAAATAATTAGAATTCGTTTAAGCTCTCCTTAATTAATTAGGCTCTTGCGATTGGTTTAAGATGTTCCATATTAGCCAAGCCAACAATTATGGCCCTCACTTAATTAACTTTAATCCTTTAGAAATCGAGGTGTGCCATAAAGAAGAATTTTTTCATGGCCTCGCAAAGTTAAAAATGCGTAGTGACTTTTAAGGGCAATATTTTAATAAAGTTAGTTTCGTAAATTTGGGTGCGCATTTATGTGACCCAAATCCAAATCTCAACGGAATCGAAATGTGTCGCTAATCACGGGTACATTGATTGTGACGTGGTTCGAGATGCATTTCCACGATGTTGCAAATTCCTTTTAAATAATGAATGAGATGAGCCTCGACAAACAAGAATACATAAACTATGGGGCCCTGAACGGACAGTTATTTTAAATGATTAGATTTCGAGACAGGCCGCATAGCAAACTTTACGGCTTTTTCTCAAAATAACAACGTGTTAATATCTTTAGGCGTATTTAATAATGTTATCTTCCTAAACCCGGGTGCACATTTATGTGACCCAAATCCAAATCTCAACGAAGTTGGAACGTATCGAAAATTACGGGTACATTTATGTGGCGCAATACGAGATGCATTCTCACGACATTGCAATTCTTCGAATAAATAATAACAAAAGCGGTAAACAGTTAAAATTTTCACATAGGTTCATAATTGTATAAAATTAGATAATTAAGCCGAATATGACAATTGAGCAACCGTGCTAGAACCACGGAACTCGGGAATGCCTAACACCTTCTCCCGGATTAACAGAATTCCTTATCCGGATTTCTGGTGCATGGACTGTTAAACAGAGTCATTCTTTTCCTCGATTCGGGATTAAAACCGGTGACTTGGGACAACATAAATCTCCCAAGTGGTGACTCTGAAATAAATAAATAAATCCCATTTTGATTGTCCTTTAATCGGAAAAAACTCCCTTTACGTCCCTTAGTGGGGGTGTAGAATAAAAAGGAGGTGTGACAAAGAGTATCTTGTCTAAAACAGTGAATGCTAATCGGAGATTGGTCCAAGAATTATGATGATATGTTATGGGCTTATCGGACGGCTTACAAAACACCTATCAGAATGTCTCCATACCGGTTAGTGTTCGGGAAAGCTTGTCATCTTCCGGTGGAACTAGAGCACAAGGCAATGTGGGCTCAAAAGAAGTCGAATCTTGATTGGGATGTAGCCGTTAACTTGAGGGTTGCACAATTAAATGAATTGGATGATTTCCAGTACCATGCATATGCGAGTTCGTCCTTGTACAAAGAAAAGATGAAATATCTTCATGACAAATAAATTTAGAGGAAAGAGTTCAAGGTGGGCAATCTTGTATTGTTCTTTAACTCAAGGTTGGGAATGTTTCCGAGGAAGCTAAAATCCAAGTGGAGTGGTCCATTTGAAATTGTTGATGTAACACCTTTTGGTGCATTATACTTGAATAAAAAACAATGAAGTATTCCGAGTCAATGGTCACCGGGTGAAGCACAACTTGAGAAAGGTTGGAGATAACCACGTGGTGGCGGTGACTCACTTCACTTGAGGGTATTTTGCGTCGTGTCATGACGTTAAATCAAACGCTTCTTGGGAGGCAACCCGTGTTCTTTTCTTTTATTTTCTTTTTGTATTTAGGCGTTATTTGTGTTATAACTTGATTTAAAGTGTGCTACAAGGATAAGTGTAACTTGCAAGAAAGGTGGAAAAAAATATAGCTAAGTGTTCAAACGATTTGCGGACCGCACTTTATCTGTGCAGACCTCACAATTATGTGTACCACAGCAGGAAGGCAGTCGTGACCGCATTTTTCTCGCACGGACCGTACAATTAGAACCTTACAAAAGTGTGAAAATATTAACTCTTTGAAGTTTGAGCTAGTCAGTGCGGAGGCTGATTTGAGACCGCACGTGAAATCTGCGGCCCGTCCAATAATGTGCGGACCGCATAATGAGATCAGAGACAATTGCTTCAGGTGATAGAGTGCGGACTGTCGCGCCCCCTTTTTCCCTCCGCGGAGAGAAGTCCGGGTTCCGACGTTCATGGAGGGTAATAACTCATTTTCTTTTGGGATTTGGGTATTTGAAGAGTTGCCAGCTAATGGATTATGGTGTGTTAGGGCACCTAGAGCGATTAACTCTTAGACTAGTTTGCATTTCCAGAGATTTAGGGTAAGGGCTCGTAATAACCTTGAGGGAAAGGTGTTAGGCACCCCTCGCGGTCCATAACGGTGGGTCCCGACCGAACTTATACTCATGTAAATTAGTCCTTTTAGCAAAATACTTTAAATACAAACTTGCAAATAAAGGCGTGTTTTGGACATTGTATGACTTCAAGTAATAATACAAAAGAAAAAGATTTGAACGAGTTGCATATATAGAGAAAAGTAAAGTTTAAACATCGGGAATTGGAAAGAGGGGTCCTAGGTTGGTTATCCTACAGAATCGCCCCACACAATGCCCGGTAATCACTCCTCAATGAGAGGCTACACGTGACATTAGCGCGTAGTCATCATATCCTTACTACCCAATTCCCTCCCCTTGGTCATAGCCTAAAGCATTCTAATAACCTTGACAGATGTCCTATGCATGCACTACCCGTCCCTTCCTTGTGGTCCTGGAGGAATTTAGGACCTCTAACTAGGGTAGTTCTAGAACTTCCTAAAGTTTTAAAGGATAAAAGTCTAGACGTCAACCAAAAACAATTAGGACTGCATTTAAAGAGAACAAATTACAGGCTCACAGTCACGTCCACAAATATAACAAGTAAATGCACGTCTTCAAACAACAGTCAGGTATTTAAGAGAAAATCCTAGAACATGATATCTAGGTGAGTAGGGATTATACAACATTGAATTAGGACAAAGTGTCAAAGACCTATTGAGCTTACCTACTGACTTTAGACCTGTTAAATCTTGAACATTCTCAAATAATAAAGCATAGTTTTATAGTTGCAGAATTTTAATCGACCTAGAGGCTTGCCTAAACGCATAACAGTGACGTCCTAAAAGCATGGTATCTATGTTGATTAGGAATGCAGTAAGACAGTAAAACGACAACTTGAGATCCTATAGGCATGCTTTCTAGCAGATTAACTTAAGGAAGCGTTTGAAAACTTATTAAAGAAGCGACAGATTAATTAACTAAACCAATCCAGAATAAACTAACGTGAATTAAACTGTTTTCTAATTAAACTGGTTTTAAGTTCTATAGGCAAGATTTCTATTAGAACTGATTTTAACTCCTATAGGCATGACATCTAATGATTAAAGCTTACATAGATCCTTATAGGCATGATTTCTAATATTGTGGAAGTAAAGCAAACATAGCAAACACATTTGAATCGACACGACCCTATAGGCATGATATCTACCCAAGTTACCCAACATATATATGACTACCCACCCTTTTTCACTAATCACCCCAATATTGTTTACAATAATTATTACAAACCAATGAATTAAATAAAAATACATAAATGAACATGCGTTAATCTATAGGGAGCCTGTTGTAGGCCCAAATGACTTACAAGCCTCCAATAGCCTCAAATGCCAAAATTCCATAGACAATATCATGTCTAGGTGTGTCATAGTTCCCTACGGACCTCAAGGATCCTGAGCAGTGCTCACACCTAGACCTTTTCTCAAACAATAACTGATTTAGGTGTAGTGTAGAAAGGCCAGCTCTGACATGCCAGAGTTTAGAGAGATCTCAAGGGTCTCAAGGCAGTACACATATCAGAGGGGCAGAACCTAGTATCCTAAGAGTAAAGTGAGAGTGCTTGACATAGTTTTGTTTTGAAAATAGTACAGAGATGATTTTAGAAGTAGAAATGTTTTCAGAAACAGGAAATAACTTGGTAGTAAAAGACAGTTTGAAAAGAGTACCAAAACAGCAGACAATCAATTGATCATAAAAGACATCCAGATTCAGAAAAGAACACTTAACAAACAGACCTCACATGGGCATAAATAGATTATGGCACATAAGAGTCACATTAGGGTACATGGATAGGGTATAGAGGAAACATATAGTCAACAAACTGTATGCAACACTTAGGATCTTAGAGACTTAGCAGGCTAATCATGGACAGTAAGTAGTTAAGACATAGATAATAGTTGGCATGTCTTGAACAATATTAAACATACAGTTTGGACATGCTAGGTGAAGAAGTAAATAGGAAAAAGTGTAGAGTATAATGCATGCATTGAATAGGACAGAGTTTAGACATGCTGAGCAAAGAAGTAAACAGGAATACAAGTTGAATTCATAACTGATGAACTAGTGCAGGAATGAAACACATAGGGTTTGGATTTAAAAACTTAATTAGAGACATACTAGTTGAAGAAAAGGGTGCAGAATATAAAGCAAATAAAGTTCCAATATCTAGCCTTGGCTTTCAGCCGGCTAGATCAGTGAGTATCACAAGGAGCAGAAGAGAAAGAGAACTTTAGAGTGTAAGGAGTAATGATTTTTGAACTAATGTTGTTGTCCAGAAATTAAAATAAGAGGGGTTTATATAGTAATCAAAAGCTTAACAAATAAGGTAAGAGATCAATTAAGTAGCAAATCAGGGAAGTTTGTGGAATCAATCACATACGTAAATCAGCAATTCCTTCCCTTAATCAAGGGATAATCAAATCAACGGTAAAGCATGCTAGGTATTTATGGAAAAGAATCAAGTAAAGCTTGGGTATAGAATAGATAATTAGGGGTAAATGAACAGACGTTTCATTTAAGGAAACAATCAGTAAGAATCAGTGAAATATAAACAAGGCCAGGGAAAATTAATTAAGGCAAGTAATTCAACCAAATCGAGTAGAGAGGTAAGAAAGTTTAAGGGAAAGTGTTTGAATCAAACCAGAAAATAAGGAATTTGGAATAATTAAAGGTTCAATCAAAGAGAAAATCATGAAAGAGTCAGCAAGTTTAGCAATAAAATAAGGCAAGACATGAATAGCGAAGAATCGGCTCATAACTTTAACAAAAAAAAAGTTAAACAACACTGATTCAATGAGAAAGATACAAGTCTTGACATGAATAGTCAGGATGAGCACAAGCATATAGAATTAGTGAAAGGGTTGAACTAAGAAATTTAGTAGAAGCATATTAGGACAAGAAAATCACGAGAAATCACAAGAACCCGAAACAAGAACACACTTAGATGTACCAGTACTCAGAAACCAAACGAAGAGCCCTAAAAATTAGGGCTTTTAGTACAAGCGAGCTAAGGTTGTAGTAGACTTACAAAATCAGTCAAAACATATGAGAAGCAGAAGATTAAACACAAAAAATCATCAACCATTTTGTAAAAAAGAAATTCTGGAAACCCCAGTTTAGGAAAAGATGAAAATCACTTGAAAATCACACGATTCTTGTAAAGAATCTCAAGGTTGTTGTAAAACTCACATAAAACAAGTCTAAATCCTCTCAGATCTGTACAGATCTAAGAGGTTCAGAAAAAGAAATTAGGGTTTTGAAGAGAACAAAACAGAGCTGAAGAAACATGCTTAGAAAACCATAGATCGTAGTCAATATAGGATAATCTTACTCGGAATCTCACTGGAATGGCCTGAAACAGGCGAGAGAGGAACCATAGATGCAAGCCAACTAGTCCCGGTCCCTTGAGGGCCCTGGAGATGGAAAGATTAACGTGAGGGAGGCCATTGGAGGCCTGAGAGGTGGTGAGAGATCATCGTAGACAGCCATGGACGGGGGTCAATGAAGTTTGATTAGGGTTAGGTTTGAGAGAGTTTGAGAGTAGAGAGAGGTTTCAAGGCGGCGGGTAGTGTAAAATGATAGGGTTTGGGGGGGGGGTCTTTTGAGTTTATTTTTGGAAGGATCATTTGTGGCCGTTGATCTTTATGATCAATAGTCGAGATTAAAGGGTATTGGGGGCCGGGTCGGATTTTTAGGGTTTGGGCTAGGTAATTTAATTGGGGATTGGGCTGGTAATTGGGTTAAATTGGGGTTGAATTTGAAAATAAAATAGGCTAGATTTTAAATAGACATGTTTAATAGTTATATAATTTATAAAAATAATAAATGATTTCAAAAAAATATTTTCGTGTACTAAAATGATTTAAAATAGTTATTTAAAATTTTAAAAATATAAAATACCACTTTATGCATCAATAATGTAATTAAACATTAACATGGGCTACTATTGCAAAGATATGCAATTTAGCCTAAAAATGGAAATATAATTACAAAAAATATACTAAAATGTTTAAAAACTATTTTGGCATAAATAAAGAATTTAGATGACTAAATCACCACAAAAATAATTGGAAAGATAATTATTGGAAATTTTATAGTTGAAAAAGAAGAAATAAATCAATTTGGAGCTTTTAAAATTATAGAAAAATTATAAAAATGCTTATACATGCTTATAACTATATATGTGCTATTTTAAAGTATATATATGTATTAAAAATATATGAAAAGAAATTGGGTATCAACACGGACCGCACATAGAATTGTGCGGTCGCACTCGAGTCTTTTGCCCTTTTAAAAACTCTTGGTATAAATAGAAGTTTCGAATTCATTTTTCACTTTTCAGTCTCTTAACAAACACTGTTGATTTTCTTGAGAGATTTTCCCTGCCCCACATACAACCACTTATGCTTATTCACCTGTGCACTCACTCTATCTGGTATGCTTTCATGTTAAATTTTTGTGTTAGTTTAATTTTTAGAATTTTAGTTTCTTTCTAGGCCATATGTTATTAGAGTTCATCCATGTATCCATGTGGGGTAGATCTGACCTGGGTAATCATAATACATGCTCTAATGGAATTGGGTTAATGAAATTTCATGTTTATACCATGTTGCCATGTCTATTTTGTGCAAGTAATTGAAAATTCTAAGTGGAAAAATTTGACTGTACATAGATTTTAAAACCTGCATCCGTACTTGAATTTGTGTGGTCCGCAGATTAGAAGTTTTAGGCAACTTAATGAAGCAGTGTATCTACGACCGCACTTTAATTGTGCGGACTGCAGATGAGGCCACTTTATCTCATAGCACTTCTGAGGGGTCGGAGAGTGCTAGCTAGACCTCTGAGCTAGCAGCTATACCAGACATAAAGGCACAGACAGTACATGATATTCCCGATAATGGTAGAGGGGGAGATGGTACAACTAGGGGTGTGGAAAGATCAAAGCAAAAGGAGATATGAGAGGATAGGTTTGTTAGCTCGGCTGCTTTCACTAATTTCCGCATGTGGTGGCCAGTGAGATCTTTAACACTTGAGCGACAGTTTCTATTGAAGGATTTGGAGAAATACAAATCGGCGGTGTTGAAGCAGTTCAGAGCAAGAAAAGGTTGGATGTGGTTTACTGAGAGAGTTGAGGATGCGAAGGAGTACCTCATCCGAGAATTCTACGTAAATGTTTCTCATATCAAGAAGGGGACGAAGGTGACCAAAGTACGCAACCTCAAGGTGAGGTTTGATCAGCATACACTAAATGCGTACTTGGGGTTTGAGGACTTGGAGCCGAAGGAGTATCTAGAGAAATGTGCAATGAAGGAAGAAGTCTGACCTTGGCTAGCAGAGATATTAGCAGTACCAGGGCCACCACCACCATGGATTACTGTTGAGGTTCCCATTCAGCATAACATATTGAGCTTCGAGGCGAAGGGATGTCAGACCTTTGTTTGTAGCAGACTTGATCCACGCTAGAATGAGGTTCATCTACCTCTTTCTTGGGTTGTTCATGTGGCTTCCATAATGGACGGGTACCCATTTAATATGGGTGTCGTGATGCCGGCCAACATTTCATTGATAGCATAACAGACTAGCTCGACCTACCCTTATCCCAACACTATCACAGAGTAACTCACTGATGCAAAGGTAGAGCCGAGAACATTTGACACCAAGGTGAAATCGAAGAAAGCCATTTGACCGGTATTCATTGATGGATGAGACCAACCCAAAGAAGAGAGCTCAGCCTTCTACCACCACATGCAGTCCGATGAGCTGATAATAGTAGTTACTGAGACAGCTGACATTCCATCCACCTCGGTTGAGCCCTCTTCCAATGTTGCTGCTATGCCTCTGCCATCATCTTCAAATCCTACCACAGCCCTAGGGCAGCCCCTGCTCCAGCTCTGAGGACAGTTCTCATGCCTACAACTCCATTATATGCTCTACGAGTCTCCTAGATATTAGAGAGTCTCAACAACTGGATATAGATAACTATTTAAAAGTTGTCTGACTTATACTGTTGTAGTGCAGTCATCTACACAGGCACCGCAGGTCTCCTTTGATCTTGATAAGAGTTGAAAAAGATTCTGGACAGCAAAAAGATGATCATGGACACTCTAGTACAGCATGGGCCAGTTATTGAGGAGTTTGGCAAAGAAGTGAAGAAGATAATAAAGTCCCAAGCAAGCAAGAAATCAATTGACAAGCTCAGAAAGGAGGTGACCACACTTGCGACAGCTGGGGATCTACCCCTTTGATATGTTACTTGACCCAGACCCATCCACCTCATATCCATCAGCACCATCCACACCGGTTCCACCAGCTAGCCAGTTTGAGGAGCCAGACCTTACTGCTGACACTGTTGAGGCAGTGGGTGCGATGTTTACCACTCCCTCCATGCCTAGATTTGATGATGATGAGATATAGTTGGCTGACCCAACATGAGATGATATTGCTGGGGACACTAAGATGTCCAAAGATCCTTAGGGAGTTTTCTTCACCCTCTCCTTTCACTCTTATTTTGTTAAGCATTGGGGACAATGCTTACTCTTTTTCGGCAGAGAAAGAGTTTATTTGATTTGATATTGACACATTTCTGATACATTTGGACTGTAATAATTGGATGATTCTATTCCTTTTCTTATTTGTAGTTTATTCATCTTTAGTAGTTATTTTTCATTAGCTTCTTTATTTTTTACTTTAGTTTATATTTTGTTAGTAGCTTCTTTTTATGTTTCTCGTAGTAGTTGTTAATAAGCCTTTGGTTTTCTTAATACCATGATCTTTCCAAAGGTAGTTTGTGTGTGAACCGGGTGACTTGTCCCAACTATGGATGGCGTGAAAATTGTCATAAGGGATTGAGTCCGTTTTTGTATTTAGGTAATAACAATAGTAGTAGTACTAATGAATAAAAGGCCTAATCAAGTCATTCTTAAAAAAGAGTTATTCATGCTTCCATTAATACCAACACATTTAACTACGTGCTTATGGTTTGCAACAAGGTTTTTGAAAGAAAATAGCTCTAGTTAGTGAATTTGAGACTCTTGAGTTGACTTTGGTAATCATCGAGTTTTATTGGACCATAATGATCTTCATACTTGAGTGTGGTTGTTGTAGGCTCTCGACTCTATCTTCTTTTATAGTCTAGTTGCGTAAGGGGTGAGATGATTCATTTCTAGTCCAATTATTCGTGCGAATGGTCTAGAACTTGCCCCGAATGTGCTTCAAGGTGAATCCTAAGTTTTGCTTGGTTTGAGAAATGATTGTAGGCTTTCCTTGGCCAGTTTGAGCTTTCTATTGCCAACTAATGTCGTTATTCCTAGTCATCCCCCTTTGAGCCTCTAGCCTTTCTTATTTGATAACCATGTTTTAAGTCTTTACCTGTTTTGTCGTGATCATCTCTTGGCACCCGGACCTTCCTTAACACTCTTGAAATAAGTGTCTTAAGGTATAAGTTGGGGGGTGGGTGGGAGTTAAGGAATTTGAAAGAGGTATCAAGGCACTAAAAAGAAAAAATAAATGATCTCTATGAAAGTGAAGGCAAGAAAAGAAAAAGAACAAAAAGAAAAATGCAAAAAAGAGAATAAGTGGAAGGGTTGATGGATTCAAAAGTAGGTAATGATCCCTAACATGAGCATCAAGGGAGAAAAATAATGAAATGAACAAGAAAGAGTGATGTCAAGTCTCTCTAACCCCCCAAAAAAGAGAATGCCTCTAGGAATTGTAAATTATGAGCCAAGAAATAAAAATATAGAGTGCTTAAGGAGAGGTGTAACCACTTACCCATATGGTATCCTACCCTAATCCAAATTACTTCATTACAACCCGAAAGAAGTCCTACTTGATTTCGATCCGAGTGAGCTTACATTAGTGGTGATCTACATGAGGGGCAAGCCTATGGTACTTGAAGCCGTACTTGTGACATTCTCTTGTGAGGGAAAAGTGAACCTTTCATGAATCTTAAGATTGTGTGTTAACTTTTGAAGTGAGCTTGGCAGATGGAAGGTAGAGGAGGAAGAGATTGGAGTCCACCATAACCTACATGATAGAACAAGAGTTCTCGATGAGTAAAATCAATTCTTGAAGCTCAAATGTCACATTAGAACTAGATGTGCATGATATTTGACTTGTCAACCTATTGATAATGCATGAGTAGTGTGGGTAATTGTTGGTCCCAACTAAATATGAATGGCTCACCATTGACTCACTAAAATGACATTTCACTTTGAGGAGGTGGGAACTAATCTATTTGCTTGAAGACAAGAAAAAACTTAAGTTTGGGGGAGTTGATAAGTGTGGATTTGGACCATTTATTAGTATCTTTTTACTTTTGTTTTAGTCTAAAAGTATTGATTTATATTCCCCAAAACTAATGAAAGTGTGTAGATTCATGAATGTTGGAAATTTGGGCTCTTATGAAGAAATCCGACTAAAAAAGGAGTGTCCCGACTCACAAGGCAAGAAGGGGCGCAACAGACTAGAAGTGCGGTGGGCAAAAGTATTTCTGCATCTGCAGAAGCAAGTGCAGACCACAGAATTCTCTCTGTGGCTGCAAATCTGATGAAGAAGCCCAAAAGTAATTGAGGCAAAAGTGTAGACCACAAAAAAATTGTGCAGCCGCAGAACATGATCTGCACTGGACAAGAATTCAGTATTATGGCATTAATTAGTATTTTTTTCTTTGTTTTATTTATTTTCTACTATGAGTAGCTAGACATTTACTAGAGTTGTGACCCAAACCTAGTGTTACCCTTATGGGTATTCAATTTAATACTTGTTTATGGTTGAGTGTTTGTTATTTAGCCTTGTTCATGCTTTAATTTTAGAATTAATGGTTGCAAATATTGATTCATGCCTTTTTGACTTGATCTTTACTTGAGAAAGATAAACCTAGTCTATGAAAATTTGTCTAACAAGAAATTGGGGTAGTGAAGGATTTAACTAGCCTAATTAAAGGGTTTGAACTAGAGATAGGGAAAACCCAACTTGAGCTCATATCAACTATTTAACTTGATACCCATTTGAGCTTGAGAAATCCAAAGTGAGCAAAATCACTCTATGACCGAGAGGTATTGAGTGAGTAACTTAGAATTGAGAGTTAAATACACCCCAATCAATAAAACATGTGTGAACGTACTTAACCCATTAGGCGAACACCTAGGTGAAGGTTCCATCCCTATGCTTTTTACCTATTTGAAAATAACCAAAAATAATTAGTCAATTTATAGTTTCGTTTCTCTTATTGAGCATTGATAGTATCGCTGATAGAAGTAGATTGCAAAACCAACGTGATTGAAAGTGTATTTAAGTTGTTTCATTTTCATGCATCAAGTGTACACTCTAACACCCATTGTTATCTCCTTGTGAAAATCGACCCCGACTCATAGTTGGGTGTTGTTCTTCCAACGACTTATTCTACTCATTGTTGAGTGTGGATTAGCAGTGGATCATAGTACCGCTTTAAGTGTGCCACATTCTAGTTGTTGGGTAGTTGTACACTATTCCCTGACTCGAGCTTATATGAGCCTTTCTCGGTTATACCGGTGACTTTGTAAAGACCTTCCCAGTTTAGGCCTACCTTCCCTTTGTTTAGGTTCTTGGTATGCAGTGTAACTTTCCTTAGTACCAAGTCCCCGACTTGGAAGGGTCGAAGGTTAGCCCTTCGGTTGTAGTGTCTACTCATTTGTTGTTTTTGGGCCGCTAACCAGACTAGGGCGGCTTCTCGCCTTTCGTCTGATAAGTCTAAGCTCGTGGTTATTGCCTCATCATTCGATGTTTCGGTAGCGTATAAGAACCTCAGGATCGGTTTTCCTACTTTGACCAGGATCAAAGCTTTCACACCCTAGAATAAAGAGAACGGTGTTGCACTGGTGCTTGACTTCGAAGTTGTTCTGAATGCCCATAAGACCTCGAGCAGAATTTCATTCCATTTTCCCTTTGTGTCGATCAATCTCTTCTTCAGGTTCTAGAGTACAGTTTGTTTTTTTATTTTGCTTAACCATTCTCACTAGGGTGGTAGGGTGTCGACAAGATCTTTTTAATTTTGTGGTCTTCGAGAAACTTACTAACCTTGTCGCCGATGAACTGTATCCCTCCGTCGCAAGTGATTTCTGCTGGAATTCTGAAATGGCATATTATATGATCCCAAATGAAGTCAATGGCCTCTTTTTCCCGAATCGTTTTGAATGCATGTGCTTCGACCCAATTGGAGAAATAGTCGGTCAAGAGAAATATGTATTAGGCTTTGACGGGTGCCATGGAAATGGACCGACGATGTCCATCTCCCATTTCATAAAAGGCTACGGGATAAGATCGGGTGAAGCATTTCCCTCGGTTGATAAATTATTAGGGCGTGCCTCTGGCATTTGTTACACGTTCGAACGAAGTCTTTTGCATCCTTTTTCGATTTCTTCCAGTAATAATCGGCTCTAACCAATTTCCGAACCAAGGATTCCGCTCCCGTATGGTTTCCACAAGTACCCTCGTGTACTTCCCCCCATTATGTAGTCGGTCTCCCCCGGACCCAAGCACCTAGCTAGCGGCCCGAAAAATGATCGTCAGTATAATTTTCCACCGACCAAGCCAAACCTAGAAGCTTTAGTACGTAGGACCCTCGATTCCTTAGGATCCGACGACAATTTCACTTTCTGAAGGTAGTCTATGTATTTGTTTCTCCAGTCTTATGTCAAGCTTGTTGAGTTCACCTCGACGTGACCTTCTTCTACCACCGAGTTCATCAATAACACTACTTCTCTAGATTCGAATTCATCGGAATCGACTGACGACCCTAGATTAGCCAATGCATAGACCTCGTTATTTTGATCTTGAGGTACGTGATGTAGAATCCATTCTTTGAATTGGTGTAAGGTCACCTGCAACTTATCTAAGTATCTCCACATCTGTTCCTCTTTTACTTCAAACATTTTGTTGACTTGCTTAACAACGAGAAGGGAGTCACATTTGGCCTCAATCACCTCGGTCCACTAGCTTTTAGCCAGTTCTAGACGTGAAATCATAGCCTCGTATTTTTATTTGTTGTTAGTCAATTTCATAGTTATAATAGACTACCTTATTACCTTACCCGTAGATGGTTTTAATATGATGCCTAGCCTGGGCCCCTTTGCATTGGAAGCACCATATGTGAATAGGGTCCAGACCCCCGAGGCGAGCTGTAATTCCTTCTCAACCTCGGGAATTAAGGCCGGCATAAAGTCGGCCACAAAGTCTACCAAAATCTGGGATTTTATGGTAGTCCGAGGTTTGTACTCGTTATCATACCTATTGATCTTTATGGCCTATTTGGCCAGCCGTCCCGAGAGCTCGGGGTTTATGCATAACATTCCTTAGTGGGTATGAGGTCATAACACATATGGGGTAACACTGAAAGTACAGTTTAATTTCCTAGATGCGCTAAATAAGGCGAGTGCTAATATTTCTAAGTGTAGATACCTTGTTTCGGCATCGTCTAGGGTTCCACTAACATAATAAATAGGAAATTGCATACCTTCTTCTTCCCGAACCAGGACACCACTTACCGCTACCTCAGAAACTGCCAAGCAGAGGTATAACTGCTTGTTCACCTTCGGAGTGTGCAGCAAGAGAGGGCTCGATAGGTACCGTTTGAGTTCTTCTAAAGCTTGTTGATATTCTGGGGTCCAAGAGAAGTCGTTCTTCTTCTTTAGTAACGAGAAGAATCACTTGCTCTTGTCTGATGAACTCGAAATAAACCGGCCCAATGCGGCTATCGATCATTCGGTCGATGTTAGGCAAAGGAAATGAATCCTTTGGACATTACTTGTTTGGGTCCTTATAATCCACACTCATTCTGAGTTTGTTTTCTTTTTTAGGTATGACTACTACGTTAGCTAGCTAATCTGGGTATTTAACTTCTTGGATGGAACCTATTTTCAAAAGTTTAGATACCTCGTCTTTGAAGAATGCGTGTTGATTTTAGACTACGACCTCCTCTTCTATTTGACCGGGTGAAATTTTGGATCCAAGCTCAAATTGTGAGTTGTCACCTCTGATGTGATCCTTGTCATATATAAGTGGGACCAGACAAAACAATCGGCATTAACTTTAAGGAAATCAATAAGTTTTTCCTGAGCTCGGGAGTTAACCCCGTGCCCAAGTATACCTTTCGATATGGTAGGTACTCGATCAGTATGACATGTTCTAATTCCTCAATTGTTGATTTAGTGGCATCGGTGTCATCGGGTTCTATAAAGAATCTCGGGACACCATAATCATCCCCTTCATTTGTTGTGTGCTCCTCCTATTTTTTAGCCCGATTGGGGTCGAGATCATTGATTGCTATTTGTTTTCCTTCTCTTCGACCAGACCCCTATTTTTTGATGTCAAGACCGTAGGCACCAGATTACTTTATCGACAACGAACATCTCCTTTGTGGCTGATTGTTCTGCGTAGACTGTTTTGATTTCTCCCGGAATGGGAAATTTCAATGCTTGATGAAGGGTTGAAGGCACCGCCCTCATGTTGTGAAACCATGGCCTTCCAAATAAGGCATTGTACCTCATATCCCCCTCGATCGCGTAGAATTTTGTTTCCTAGGTGGTCCCGACAGTGTTTACTAGTAGGGTTATTTCACCCTTCATCATATCGCATGCCATGTTGAACCTGTTCAATACTGGTACTACTGGTATGATTTGTTTCAATAATCCCAATTGTTCTACGACCCTCCAACGAATGATGTTGGCTAAGCTACTTGGATTAACTAACACACGTTTAACTAAAGATTTATTAATAAGTACTGATATTACCAGTGTATTATTGTGAGGCTGGATGATGCCCTTGGCATCCTCATCATAGACCCCTCTAAGACGTAATCTCGTGTGCATTTTTCCCTCGTGATAGAAACTTTGGTACATTTTATCATTGACCATTGTGGGGCATCCACTCCCCCAATGATCATGTTGATCACTTGTAGAAGCTCCTCTTGCTCGATCTGTTTGTTGGCGTCCCTATTTTTGGAATGACTTTTGGCATGTTCACTTAGGAATTCCCGAAGGTGCCCATTGTTGAATAGCTGAGCCATTTACTCCCTTAGCTGTCGACAATTTTCGGTCATATGACCATGAGTACCATGGTATTTGCATACCAAGCTGTGATCCTTTTGTGCCATATCGGACTGAAGTGGCCTAGGGCATTTAGTCTTTTTGATGTGGCTGATGACTGACATTATACTTGCAGCATCCACGTTTAAGTAATACTCTGATAGTCTTGGTGCTTTCCTGCCCCTAAGTGATCTATCAAAACCATTTTTATTCATAAGACCCCGGTTGTTAGGTCCTTGATCGCTTCCCCCGTCATTACTAGTTAAGTGGGGACCGGTTTCCCCTTATGTACGAGCTGTATGGCTGGTACCAATCTCGGACCGACCTTGGCTACTGGTCCATAATTCTTTTAGATATGTCGTTTTCTCTATTGGGGTAAACAAATCCCGAGGGCCCCCCCAGCCAGTCATCCTCGACTCTAATCTTTGACTGGTACCTGTTATAGATATCGACCCAATTAATCGTCGGGTACTCTACCACGTTTTGCTTCAATTGCTGAGAAGCGACGGAACTTCAGGGGTTGAGCCCTTGAGTGAGCGCCTGAACATCTCGTTGAGTGAAGCGACCGGGGGCAGATCCATTTGCTCCATCTAGAACCTTGACACAAACTCCCTAAGCATCTCGTTGTCTCTTGTCTTTACTTTGAAGAGGTTCGATTTCCTCGTGTCGACTTGATAGTTCCAACATGGGCCTTAACGAAGGTATCTGCAAGCATAGAAAATGAAACAATTGAATTCGGAGGCAAGTTATGGTACCATATCATCGCCCCTTTGGATTGGGTTTACCCAAATTTCTTCAATAAAACCGACTCGATCTCGTCGTCTTTTAGGTTGTTGCCTTTTATCGCGCATGTGTAGGAAGTTGCATGCTCGTTTAGGTCTGTGGTCCCGTTATATTTGGGAAAATTCGGGCATTCAAAATCTCTTCGGAATTGGCTTCAGGGCCGCACTCGAGGGGAAAGGCTTCTGAATAATTTTTTTGGAATCCAACTCGTTCAATATTGGAGGCGCTCCCGAGATCTGATCGATCCTCGAATTGTAAGTTTCCATCTTCTTTTCATTTGTCTCTATCTTTTTCTCACCAGACTCCACCCGCTTTGTTAGTGTTTCGAGCATTTTCATCACCTCGGAAGTTTCCCCGATCGTCCGGTTCCACGGTAATTTGTTCATCCCTTCGAGCATTTTCTCTAACCCGCTCGGGCTCGGTCCTGTTCTGGGCGTGACTTTGGTCTGTTGTTGTGCTATTGCCACTTGTTGAGCTTGTAACGTTTCGAAGATCAATCGCAAGCTAACTCCATCACCTTTCTCTTCGGCTGTTACTCGAGCTGATGGTCGGGGTGCCCCGTGGAAGCTATTTTCGGGGTTGGTTGGAAGGTTGATGTTGATGGAAACATGTGAGTTAGCGTCAACCGGGTCAACAATTGGGACACCTTTGGATCAACAAGAGGTACGTCATTGCTGGGTACTACGTTATTATTTTCACCGTGGTGGCCCGACTCGGCGTCAATGTTCAAGTGAGTAGACTGAGAATTTGACATTTTTAGATTAACCTAAAATCAAACTTCAAAGAGCAAGTGTAAAGTAGGGTGCATTATGGAGATTCATATTAAATCACCACTATTATCCTTAGCCCGTGGGTACCAAACTGTTTACTCTTAAAATGAGTAACAATTAAATTTGTACGAGGCTAAGGATGCGTTATTTAATTTAACACGAATGATCTATGAACATAAAATAATTATAGTAAAGAGAAGCAAAATGATCAAAGCAAATGCGATGAACAACTAAGCATGGCTTTCAGATGAACACTAAAGATTGACTTCAGTCAAGCCCTCGAGACGGGCTCAGTTGCAACCAAATAATTAAGCAGTTGAAAAATACTGTGAACAGTAACTAGAGAACAAAAATAAACTTTTATTGCTTTGATATGCATGCCAACAATGGATTTAAAATAAAAAAGTTCTTCCCTTTATATAGTAGGGGAGTTTCAATCCTAGTACAAGTCTAAATAAGGTAAAAATCTTCTTTTCCTAGTAAATGATGATTTGTAGTTGATATCGGGCAGGATTCACGCTGTAATATTCGGTTGAGGGCAGATATTACGGCTCCCTGCTGATCGTGCTTAACATTTTTTCCCCTTAGTCTCGAACCTTCACTCTGCTCGGGCACGATGTTCAGCCGTATCGGTTCCAAGTGCACCATTCGTCCTCCCCGGGTTCTGAGACGTGGAACCCCTTGGTTTTATTCGAGGTCATACTATATCGTGCCTCCCTCTCGTTTCTTTCCGAAAAAATCAGGGGTAACTTTATCCCCGATTTTACCCGCACACATGGGTGAAAAATGACATCTTTCTATACTATAAATAATTTAAATTTAAATATTTTATTTATCCTTACATATATGATTCCATATCTACATGATCCTCATAAATGTCTATAACGTATTTTAGACCATAAATATTGAAAGTCCTTTTTTTGTTGAATTATGTCCGATCATGACCTTTACCTAAAGTAGAACGGATAAAATAACAATTTTAGTCCAAAAATATGTGGGATTGAGAAATAAGTCCTAAGTATTACTAGTTCATTAAATTATTTAAAAGGGATGCAACTTATAGCCTATTCGGCCAAGCTTTTGCGCTAGTCAAAAATGCTCCTTTTTTTTTCTTCAAAAAAAAGTGCTTTCTTTTTTCTTTTCAAATTGAGGTGTTTGACCAAGTTTTTTTGGGAAAAAAAAATCTTTTGGCTAGAAGCAGAAATAGTTTTTAAGAAGCATAAAAAAGTAACTTCTTCCGGAAGCAGAAGTACAACCAATTTTGACTTTTCTTCCTACTCAAAATTCCCTTAGCAAAATATTATATATACCAAAATTACCTTACTTGGTTTAAACTATTAAGTAATATATAATGACTTTTGGGTGAGCTTTCGTATTTATTAGATGATTTTTTGATATATTTAAATTATCTTGAAAGAATAAAATATTTTTTAACTTTATTTTTATATTTTACTTAAATAAATAAAAAGCTTAATTATTATCTTTAATAATAAATATTTGTAATTATTTATCTATTTATATAACATTAACTATTAAGCAAATCTCTTCGTGTACTTATTCATAATTTGATACTTAAAAGCATTTTTTGAAAAGTTTGAGCAAACATAAATTGTTGTCCAAAAATAATTTTTAAATTAATTAGCCAAAAATAAACTGCTTTTTAATCACTTTTGGAAAAATCACTTGCTGATTTCTCCCATTAATGTGATTATTTGAAGAGTATAAAAAATAAATCACCGTTTCCCATTCGCATTTTAATGGTCATTTATTATGCCCCTACTCCAAAAAGAAAGAAATATATGTACAACTCCACGGAACCTCCCATCACTCCTTGCCCCTACTCCCTCAAGACGCAAAGAATGTTCAAAACGAAGCTACAAGAGCTTTGCCACCAGTACGGGTGGAATTTGCCAGAGTACGGGACAGAGAAAGAGGGACCTGATCACAATCCTCGTTTCACAGCCACTGTTACCGTCAATGGATTCTCCTTTGCGTCACCCAAGGACCATTGCCGATCCTCCAAAGAAGCCCAAAATCTTGCTGCCCATATCGCCTTTGACCATTTCACTTCCCCCAAATCCGCCCAGGCCATCTCACATCACAACATTCCTTCACCTTCACCTGCTGCTGCACTACCAATCTCCTCTTCTTCTGGTTAGTTCCTAACTGATTGGGCTATTATATGGAATTTAAAGTGTATATTTAGTCATTTTTTATGTAAGTAATTAATTTGCGACCAGTTTTGATTGTTCTTCTTGGGTTTTGAAGTTCTCTGATAGTATAAGGTTATGGTTATGGGTGCTGTTTTTGCTGTTGTACTTCATGCTGTAGTTGCCGTACGTTGTGCTTTGGTGTCGTACTTTTACGATAAGGTTACGACTCCCTCCGTCCAAGTTTATGTGGTGGTATTTGATTAAGCAGAGTGGTCTACAATAATCCATATACATCTATGTGGCCATAACTCATCTGACAGTAAGGGTAAACTGAGAAGTTTAAAGTTGTATTATTTTTAAATTTACATAGGTCTCATTTCTCCTGAGACAGATTAAAAAAGAAAATGTGTCTTATAAAATGGGAACAAAGGGAGTACTTTTTATTTCCCAATGTAGACGTCTCATTTTATTTGGGAATGCTTAAGTTAAAGAGTTGACAATTACTTATGCATTGAGGAATTTATTCATGTCTAAGTTTTCGGAATATGGTCAAGTTTTGATCACTAAAAGGTAATCGGGAACAATGTCTGAGGGAGGAGTTGTTTACCTAACTGGTTTGGTACTTTCCTTTTTTTTTTTAAAAAGGAACAGGCAACCTAGTGCAGTAAGCCTCAGCTATGCGCAGGAAGGGTCAAACCACGTCGGGTCTATTGTATGCAGCCCGACCTTGCATTTCTTCCGGAGGTTGTTTCAACAGCATGAACCCTTGACCTCCTGGTTACATTACTTTGTTAGAACATGGGGACAAATATCCAAGTTCTTTTCATGTTTTGAAAATATTTTTTTGTTTTACCAATTAGTAAATTGAATTAACTGAATAAGAATATAATTTTACTATTGTTATTTTTGCTGCTTGTCTAACTGTTTAAGCCAAAGCTTGTGCTGTGTCTCTATCCTTGATGATCAAGTTAGTCAACTGAAAAAAAGAACCACACAAGAAAAAATATTCGTTTTCATTTAATGGGAATACTTATGCGGTATTTGGAAAATTGCCTTGATATTGTTAATTTGTTACATTTTACTTAGTTGGGCAGGCGCTTCAACATCAAGCAGTAAGGTGGATGTTAGACCTCCAAATATGGATATTTTCCAGCAAAGACAGAATAACGTTGGACAACCTTCTCGTGTCAATGGAACTCCATTGGCTGGTAGGGACGCTAATACCTCGAAAGGTTAGAATAAAACATTCACCTCGTTTTCATTCATATTTTTTTGGATAGAATGTGGATTTTATTGCTAGGCACCAAGAATGTGCTAATATGTATAGAAACAAGCATTTCTAGACCCTCAAATCTGTATGGAGTTTAGAATGCCCACAAAAGCATTTACACCTTAAGTATCTCTCATATTACAGCAAGATTATAGAGACTGCAAAACACTAAATTGTGTACATGGTAGGGATGAATATTTGATTTTCAAAACACCTATAGTTCCTCTCCTTCCAAATTATAGAAAAATGCATAGAGGCACTGTCTTCCAGATGCATTTGAGCTCCCTTCTGATCTACTGATCACTCCAGCTTCTTGCTGCATCTGCTATTTATAAAGGGGCCACCCATTTCACCCCAAAATATATTCAAGAACATGGGCCATTCTTCCCATGAATATCTACATTGCAATAACAAGTGTTCCCGCGATTCAGCTTGTAATTACATAAATAGCCTCTTTGCTAAATGTTATATCCTCTACTTTGTAGGTTGTCTTGTGTTAGGCAGGTAACACTAATAGCAATTCAACCAAAACTGCAGCTCTAGCTGGTCTTCATATTGCCTTACAAGGCCTATTCTCTTCTGCATTTAGTCCTTTTGACAGAATATTGTAGGAGTTTATAGTGAACTGCACTTCTTGTCCCCTTTCCATGACAGAGGATCTTAATTGTCTGGCAGCAACCTTAGACGTCCAATTGTTTCCATCAGGAAGCCACTCTTTCTGCGCCTCGGTAAAATAAATTTCCTTCTCAAACCCAGATTCAAACCCTCTCCTTGTTTTCATTTTCCACATTTTTTGTGCAATTGTTTCTATTCAGTTCGCTTGCAATTTCTTTTATTCCACATTCAGTTCAGCTTTCAATTTCTTTTGGGCAGGCAATACTAATAGCAATCTAACCAAAAACTGCAACTCTGGATACGGCTCTAGTGTTCATACTGCCTTCCAAGGCCTATTTTCTTTTGCATTTGGTCCTTTTGGCAGAATGTTGTAGCATTTTGTAGTGAACTTTGCACTTCTTGTCCATTTTGTAAATAAGGCGTATCTTGTCTAGGCAAAATTTTGGAAATGATACCTTTATTTCTGTGTCTTCCAGCTACTTTATCGCCTACTTTGATTTCACGTTTCTGTAAAATGTATACACGAATTGTTTCGGGACTATAACTAGAACCACCCTTACACTAGCCCTGCCGAGTTCATAATGAGAATATTTTCATCGTTGATTCTTTTTTGATTCTATGTATTATTCTCATTATGCACATACAGGAGGAGCTGTATGAGGTGAAAATCTCATGTACGGTTCTGGAATGAAGATGCTTTCAATTGAATGACAACCGTAACGAATGTCGGCTCAATCTGAAGGAAATTCGATTCTTGAATAATCCACATCACTTCTGCTTCTATTGGAACACAAGATGCCCGTATCAATAATTCTGATTTTACGTATGGATAATTCCTCAATATCTTGTTCATTCGCAACAAAATACTTTCTTTGTGCGTTGGTAAAAAAAAAAAAAGCAGTCCCCTTTCCATGACAGAGGATCTTCTTTGTCAGGCAACAACCTCAGACTTCCAATTGTTTTCCATCAGGAAGCCACTCTTTCTTCCTGTTAAAAAAAATTCCTTCTCAAACCCAGATTCAAACCCTCTCCTTGTTTTCATTTTTCCACATTTTTTGTACAATTGTTTCCATTCAGTTCAGCTTGCAATTTCCTTTATTCCACATTTATTAAGCCAATGTCTCTGTCCATCTTAGTGAGCAAGTGTTTTGATCATGTAAAACTTCACGAGCAGTTCGTCTGTTTTCTAAATGGTCAGTCATGGTGCCCTATTTTTATCTAAGATGTTTTTTCTCATTCATGTAATTTCATCTCGATCCCCCCGTTCATAATCAGCTTTTTTCTCCTGATATAGTAAGCGAATGAAATGTAAAAATCATATGAATTTCTACAATTTGGTGAATAACTTTTGATTGCAATCTATTTGGCTTCTTTGGAAAAGCTATGAAGAAACAAAAAGTCTATGTTTTCATGACAAAAGTTTTAAATATTTGTCAAAAGGGTAAATGATAACGACAAGAGTAACTGTGAATGCTTTGTCAAAAGGGAATAATAATAACAATAAAAGAGTTAAATGTGAATGTACCACAGTGAAAATGATGAGGTCAAAGTTGGTTCCAGTGCATTGAAGATGTGATGAAATGGTCCGGCTTCCTCTCCGGCTAACCCTCTAAAGTTAAATGCAATGCTAATTATGGTCATTGCTTGATGTTATAGTTGATAGTTCTGGATGGGATTTGTTGTATATGACTAAGGACCAGTAATTACTGGTTAAGCAATTTATTTTATTTGTGTGATTATGTTGCTTATTAATGGTGTATTTATTCTCTATATGTTTTGCACATATTGCATTTAAACGCTGAGCTACCATCAGGAACTTGAAAAAAGGAACAAGGCCATTAAAGAAACAGTAGATTTCATGCTTCTCAACCATACTTTGATACTAGTATACTTGAGGTTTTTGGAGGCTGTATTGGTTCTAAGGTTATGTTCTGCGGCATAGAAGTCGATGATTATTTGCCCTGCTGAGTTGCATCTTTCTCACTATTTTCTCTTCTTTTAGCTCTGTTTCGTGTTGGTTTTTTGTATTACTGCTGTGGCAATTGTCCTTACTATCTTGTTGTTTTTATTCTACTTTTGTATGGCTTTTTGGTACTGTCCCTTCTTGTCTATATTTTTATTAATCTGGTGCTTATGCTTTCCTGAGTCGAGGGTCTATTGGAAACAGCCTCTCTATCCTCACAAGCTAGGGGTAAAGTCTGCGTACACACTACCCTCCCCAGATCCCACGGTGTGGGATAATGCTGGGTATGTTGTTGTTGTTGCTGTGGCAATTGTACAATATTCTACCTAATCCTTTAAAAGCTTCAAACTGAATACATGCCACTTAAAACTGAGGTAAATCACTCTGACAAGAAGAGCGATAAACCTACAGTTATGGGTGAAAGCATAAGTCCATTCAGCAAATTGGAACACCTGGTAAATGGATCTTTTTCCTTCTGGATTTTATGAGTTATTACTTCATCAGTACCTGGAAGAAAGCATGTGTAAGCAGTTGAGATTTGACATATACAGCCTAAACCTGGAAAGGAAATTTTTGGAAATGTCGCTTACTTCTAATTCTAGATAAGTAGAAGGTTCAACCTATCCGTCAACTGGACCAATGTAACTTTTTCAATCTATATCAGCATGCAGTTGATGGTCCAGTGCAATAGTGTTCTTGGTATCTCTATCTTGTGAGCACATTAATTTTATATGGTGGCTTTAGTGGATCTTAAATGATATCTCTTAGCAATTTCTTTCAGATGTTCCTTCCTTCCATTGTGCTTTTAAAAATATTTTGTTCTTCTTGCTGTACTTGATTACTCATTGCTCGCATATTTATAATTCATCTTCTTATCAAAATGAGAGTTGGCATGTGAGGGAATTTACCAGTGATTGAATTCCGTGAATCTCTACAGAGCTTCAAATTCATAAGAGAAAGTTGCTGAAGAAGACGGATAATGTTTTGATCTTATCGTAGCTAAACAGTAATATATTTGCTTGGAAGCTTTGTGAGATATTGTTGAAGAATTTCATATTTCATATTTCTGGATGCCTCATTTCTGAACAACTCTTCAAGAATGTGCGAATGCCTTTAAGTTCATCTGACTGACTTTAGATATTTCTCATACTTTTATGTCAAGTTTCTAACTCTTACAACTTCATCCATGTTGCAGGGATGCTTCATCTATACAAGAATCGATTACAACAGTATGCCCAAAAGCAAAATCTCACTTTACCCGTGTATTCTTCTGAACTTGATGGCCCTCCGCACGCCCATCGGTTTAGGTCAAAAGTGACTATTGATGGAAAAACTTATGAAACTCAGGAGTTCTTCTCTACATTGAAGGAAGCTGAACATGCAGCTGCAAAAGTTGCTTTTGAGTCATTAGCGCTGAATGACATTCAGGAGGTTAGTCTCTTCCAGTTAATGTAACACTCTTTGCTCTTTGGTGCGAAATATTTGATCCATTCTATTTCTGTGCAACTTTCAAAACTTCAACATTCAAATTCTTTTTTTAATAATCGTGGTGTCCGGACCAGCTTGTGCGCACTTCGGCTAATTTCACGGGGTAATTGCTACTGTTACCTCCCACCAGCATAGGTATCGGATAACTCTGTCAAAATTCTAATTCGTTCAGCTAAAATTTTAAATTTTGATGGTGTAAATTTTAATAACCGTGGTGTCCGGGCCAGCTTGTGCGCACCTCGACTAATTTCACGGGGTAACTGCTACTGCTACCTCCTACCAGCACAAGTACCGGATAACTCTTTCAAAATTTAAATTCGTTCAGCTAAAATTTTAAATTTTGATGTGGTATTTTCTCTTATCAAATTGGTTTTTCAACCATTATTTTAATATGTTCTTCTATTACTAGTATGGCGTGTAAGTCAACTTAGCACATTAAACTCCGTGTCCATCAAAACACCATCAAGTAAAACGGTAAAGGGGGGGGGGGTATTTAAACTATAGGTGTTTATTAGGCGGGCTGGGACGGGCTGGACACAAAAATGGTCAGCCCGTTAGGGTTACGGGCGGGTTGTTAGCGGGATGAAGTTAACGGGCTGGTGGCGGGTTGGGATTTTTCGGGTTCTATAGGGCCCGTACGGGTTCGGGCCTAGCGGGTTCGGGCGGGTCGGGCTTTCATTTTTTTTTTATTATTATTTTTAACTATCTTATATTTTTCTTTTAACGGTCAGATTTAATTTAAAATACAAAATAAAAAAATTAGGCGGTTTTGCGGGCTGTCGCGGGCTGCGGCCCGTTAAGAATCCGTTAAGGGATTAACGGGTTGTGGCGGGTTCGGGTACCCGTTTGGCGGAAACTTAACGTTACTAGCCCGCCCCCTGTCCAACCCGTCCCAACCCGCACACATATGCACAGTAACGGGCTGGACCGGGCTGACCCGGGTTGAACCGGGTTGTAGCGGGTCAGCCCGGCCCAATTAACACCTCTAATTTAAACAGTCTTTGTTTTACTTTGTGCTGGGAGATCATTCGTGCACTACATTTCTTAGTTCTTCTATGTATTTATATATTTATTTTTTGAATACATCAGGATGAAGGTTTATACAAGACACTTTTGCAAGAACTGGCTCAAAAAGAGGGTTTACTTTTTCCAGTTTATGATACAGCCAGAGCTGGCCCACCTCACGCACCAACATTCAGCTCAACGGTGGAAGTTGGAGGTGGGACATTTGAAGGCCAAGAAGCTAAAACCAAGAAGCAAGCAGAGATGAATGCTGCAAAGGTTGCTTACAATGCCCTTGTGAAACGTAAGGAAGATATACACTCAGTATCACAATTGCTAGTTTTCTTGACAATCAATGATTTTCTTTTTGTGGGGCAAGGAAGAATCACATGGAATTTTATTTCTGATGAGGAAACATGATCTTCTTAAAGACAATATAAAACTAAGCAGGAGGACATGGTGTTCCGAACCACAGAAATTTATAAACTAGGAAAACTATGCACACCAATCAAGTTGGAGTTTCGTTACAGCTGGTTTTCAAGAACCTACATTTGCACCTATGAAAGGATGCTTTACGCGAGTGGAGATATTAAGATTTATTTGTGACTGATATATTTTGTTTAGACCTAGCAATATTTCCAGCATCTTATAGGTTTTAAAGACTTGCAGCTTCCTGTTGTTCTGTTGTGAATATGAATGTTCAATATCTGATGGAATAACATTGCCATCTCCTTTCAGGTAAGGGTAGTCAAATTGATCTCCTTGATGGTAATTTGAAGAGTATCTTAGGGGGGGTTGCATCTTCTAGCTCGCAGTCAACTATCAAAGATAGTGCAAAGCACGCAATCAGGGCAAATGAAGTTGAAAACAAGGCTTGTAATAGGAGGCATACTGACGTGTCTGTTAATAAAGGTAGCATTCATGATTTATTAGCATGCCCCTCTCCCCGTGAAAAGAAAATGAAAATAAAGGCCATGAGAACCAACTAGTAGAAAGTGGAGTCTACTATTTATGGAGAAAGTGGAGAAAGTGGTGTCTCCTATTTTCTGTAAAAAGTCACACAGGACCCTTTTTGAACCTTTGGGCATGTATAAATGGTCTGATTATTGATGGTTGGTAAATACGGGAAACAAAACCTGTAAATGGGGTGGTTGCCTGTTCCTGGTTTATCTCACTTGTCCACTCTAGAGTGTGAGTCATGTCAGCTCGGTAAGCATACTCACTCCCATTTCCTTCGGCGTCCTGATAATCGAGCATAGTCACCTTTCACTTTAGTTGATTCAAATGTTTGGGTTCCTATCGGGCCAATTCTACCTTGGGAT
Source organism: Nicotiana sylvestris (assembly GCF_000393655.2). Classification (NCBI taxonomy): domain Eukaryota; kingdom Viridiplantae; phylum Streptophyta; class Magnoliopsida; order Solanales; family Solanaceae; genus Nicotiana; species Nicotiana sylvestris. The sequence continues at coordinate 36,430,442 of NC_091065.1, forward strand.
TCCGCTACTTTGTCAGTTTCATTGATGATTATTCGAGGTGCACTTGGATATTTTGGTGAAAAATCGATTCGAATTATTTTCTATTTTCCAGCCCTTCCACATTGAAATTCAAAATTAATTTGGGGTTTCTATCTGCATATTTCGTTGTGATAATGCCCTAGAGTATTTGTCTTCCCTATTTCAATAGTTTATGAACTTTCGTGGGATTTTTCATCAAACATATTATCCATACACATCTCAACAAAATGGGGTAGCTATAAAAAAGAACATAGAAACTGCTTGACCCTACTCATACAATCTCATATTCCATTGCGTTTTTGTAGGCTGCAGTTCTTACATCTTGTTATCTTATTAATCATATGTCATCCCCAGCTATCCAGAATCAAGTTTCATTCTCTGTCTTGTTTCCCTAGTTCTCTCTTCAACCCCGTTTCTTTGGAAGAACGTGTTTTGTTCATAACCTTACTATAGAAAAAGATAAGTTAGCTCCTCGTGCTTTTAATTGTGTATTTCTGGGTTACTCGAGGACGCAAAAGGATATCGATGCTATAAACCTGACCTCAGCGGTACCTAATGTCTGCTGATGTTACCTTCTTTGAAACCCAATCATATTTCATAGGTCCAGGTAATCACTTAGATATTTCTGAGGTGCCACCAGTTCCATCTTTGGGAGATTCAGTCACTATCTCCCATTGATCTTTGTCTACAACTCCCACTCACCACCTACAACTCCAATTCCAGCTCCTCCACCTATAGCGCCAGTTCGATCACCTAGTCCAGTTCAACCTTCTACGACTCCACCGCTCCTGACTTATCATTGTCGTCCGCGCCCTGCATCAGGCCCAGCTAGTTCACGTCCTGCACCTGACCTTGCTCCTACTGTGTACTTGTCTCCTTCTAGTCAACCGATTGCACTTCAGAAAGGTATACGGTTCACACTTAATCTTAATCCCCATTATGTCGGTTTACGTTGCCATCGTCTGTCATCACCTCGTTATGCGTTTGTGTCATCTTTGTTCCCTGTTTCCATCCTTAAAGTTACAGGTGAAACACTGTTTCATCGAGGATGGCGACAAACTATGATTGGTGAGATGTCTGCTTTATATACCAGTAGTACTTGGGAGCTTGTTCCTCCTCCGTCACGTAAATCTACCATTAGTTGTTGGGTGTGTGCAGTCAAAGTTGGTCCAGATGGACAGGTTGATCGACTTAAAGCTCGTCTTGTTGCCAAAAGGTATACCTAGATCAGTGTTTTAAGTAGCGAGCGCGACGTCGCTAATAGCGTGTAGTAAAGCGACGCGAGGCATTAGCGCTTTTTTGCTGTGTCGTGTTGCGATTCAGAAATGGTGCGCGCCTTTGCCTGTGTAGCGAGAGAAGGTGTGAAGCGACACTATTTGGAAAAAAAAGGAAGAAAAGGCAGCGATTTAGATTAAAATACAAAATTAGGGCTTGGATTTCACTTCTTCTCCTTCAGAGACCGAGCAACGACCATTTCTCAGCAACAGAGAAATTAGGGCTTCATTTCTTCTTCTTCTTCTATCGTCAGCCATCAGCACAGTAACCCAGGCATGTTACTTTCTTTTCTTTTCTTCTTCTTCTCCTTTCTTCTTCTTCTTCTATTTCAGCTGTCTTTTTTTTCGACAGTTCGACTTCACCACTGCTGTCTATTTCAGTTGTCTTTTTTTTCTTCGACAGTTCGACTTCACCACTGCTGTCTATTTCAGTTGTCTTTTTTTTCTTCGACAGTTCGACTTCACCACTGTTATCTTCTTCTTTTTTCTTTTTCTTCTTCAGTGATCGGCTCTTTCTTCATTTTTCTTCTTGTCTTTTTTTTTGCTCTGTTTTCGACTAGCAGCAGAGGCAGTAGCTCTTTCTTTCTTCCCTTCCTCTTTCTTCTTCTCTTATTCTTTTTGGCTCTGTTTTTCGACCAGCAGCAGAAGCAGTAGCTCTTTCTTTTTAGGCTTTGTTTTGTTCGCTCTGTTTTTTCAATTATATTCTTATAGTCTTATAGAGTAAAATTAATTGCATATTGACTTGATAATTTTTTTCTATAAAACAACATTGAAATGGCGTCATTCGATAGTAATAAACGAAATGATAGCTTGGAATTATGCTATACAAGGCTCGTCAAGATCCGCAATTAAATGTGTGTTTTGTGAAAAAACATATCATGGTAGAATAACTTGTCACAAGCAACATTTGATAGGTGGATTTAAAAATGTAGTACAATGTCCTCTTTGTCCGTCCGAGGTCAGGGAGGAAGTAAAAGCATTCGTTGAGAAGAAAAATGTGACAAGAACACAAATGAATTATGAAACATCGGTGCCCCAAAACTCAAAAGATATCTTCAAATAGTTCTAGTGGGTCATCCACGGCACGTACGGTGACAAAAGGTCCTCTCAATCTTTATTTCTCGGCAAAACAACAAGAAAAAGGAAAAGGTGATTATGGTTCAGGTTTAGAAGCCAAGAAGATTTTGAGGGATCGCGCCGTAAGTGCCTTTGCAAGATGGATGTACGATACAGGGCTTCCTTTCAACTGTGTTAACTACAAAACTTTTGATAAATTCATTGAGGTCGTAGGACAATATGACCCAGGAATGAAGCCTCCTAGCTATCATGAAGTTAGAGTAACTCATCTTAGAAAAGAGGTGAAGATGATAGACCAAATTATTGAGGAGCATAAAGTGGAATGGAACAAGTTTGGATGTTCCATTATGATGGATAAATGGACAACACGAAATGGAAAAATGGTCATAAATGTGTTTGTGAACCCTCCAAGAGGGAGTGTTTTTCTTGAATCTTACGATGCTAGCAACTCTTCTATGGTGAAAGCAAAATGTATAGCTTGTTTAGAAAGACTATTGATAAAATTGGAAAGGAAAATATTGTACAAGTTACCGATAATGCTAGTGAGAATGCTAGTGCGGGTAAGATGATGGAAGCTATGTATCCACACATTTATTGGACTCCATGTGCTGCTATTGTATCAACTTGATGTTTGGTGACATATTCAAGGAAAACCCATATGCTTCAGGTAACTTAATATAGTTATCTTTGAAGCTTTAACTTTATTTATACTTATGTCCTATTAAGTATCAACTATAAAATTATTATTGTTACTTTTACAGATTTCACTAAGGCCGTCAAGATATATTCTTACATCAGTCAGAGGCCGTTGCTGTTGAATTTGATGAGGAAATTCACAAATGAAAGAAATTTGGTGAGACCGGCCAAGACTAGATTTGCAACGACTTTCTTAACTTTGCATAGTTTTTACTTGCAAAAGAAAAACTTGAGAAAGCTAGTTCTTTCAAATGAACGGAAAGATAATAGATATGCAAAGGAAGCTGCGGGGAAAGAAACTGCCAAAGTTCTTATTTCTCCATCATTCTGGAATGACGACGTTCAGGCTCTTAAAGTTGGTGGTCTTTTGATTAGGGTGCTTCATATGGTGGATGGGGAGAGAAAAGCACCAATGGGCTATCTTTATGAAGCTGTGAATAGAGCCAAAGAGACTATTGAAGCGTCATTTGAGAGAGATGTTAGGAAATACGAGAAAGTTTTTAAGATTATTGATAGCAGGTGGTCGAATCAACTCCATCTACCTTTGCATGCAGCAGGCCATCCTCTGAACCCGCATTATTTTACAAGAACACTAGATATGACACTTTGGATTCAGAGGTGTGGGTTGGATACCATCAATGTCTTGAGAAGTTGGTCCTCGATTCACCGATGGTAGATCAAATAGGGGAGGAGTTTGGTAGGTACTCACAAGCAGATGGCCTATTTGGTTTACAGGCGGCCATTAGAGCCAGAGACAAGAGGTCACCAGGTAACTAACTTTAATATAGATATCCTTATAGCTTTAATTTAATTTATTTAATTTATACTTATTAACTTTTAAAATATTTTTCTATAGTTGAATGGTGGATGCAATTTGGACATCAAACTCCAAACTTGAAAAAGTTTGCCATCAAAGTACTAAGCGTAACTTGTAATGCATCTGGATGCAAGAGAAATTGGAGCATATTTGAGCATGTAAGAACTAAGAAGCATATTTATTATATTAATATATTCTATATTGTATTATTATTAGTATCTATTAATTAATCTAAACAATTTATGCGCAGATTCACTCTAAGAAAAGGAATAGGCTTGAGCTATCGCATCTCAATGATCTAGTGTATATTAAATACAATAGAACATTGAGGCGACGTTATGAAGCTCGCGATACCATTGATCCAAGTTTGTTGGATAACATTGACAAGGCAAATGAATGGTTAACTGGAGCCCCCCAAAATCATGAAGATGAACAAGTGTATGTAGGAGATGATCTTGATTGGGGTACTGTTTCAATGGCGGCTGGAGTTGAGGAGAATATCTATGGTCTTCGAGGGAGTTCTTCAAGCTTAAATTACAAGGGAAAGGGAGTAGCAAGTTCAAGCCGGTCCCTAATTGATGAAGACTCCGGGGATGAAGAAGATAATAGCCAATATAATGCTAACATTCTTGAAGTTCTAGAATTTGAAAATCTTGAAGAAGAATTGATGTTGCTTGTTTTAGACTTTTAAACTTAAGTTTATGAATCTACTATAACTATCCGTTGAGTTTTTAATTTTTGAATTGATATATTTATTAATATATTATTGTTATTGAGTTTTTAGTTATATATATATTGTCGCTTCACATCAAAAAGGCAAGCGCGCCTCTCGCCTCAGTGAAGCGGGCCCTCGTCACTATTTGTTGCCGCACGCTATCCAAAACACTGACTCAAAAATTTGGGTTTGATTGCAGTGATACTTTCTTCACGTGGCTAAAATAACATCAGTCTGCCTTTTTTAATCCATGGTTGTTGTTCGCCATTGGCTTCTCTATCAGTTGGACATTAAGAATGCTTTTCTTCATGGTGACCTTGAGAATGAGGTTTATATGGAACAACCACTTGGTTTTGTTGCTCAGCGGGAGTCTAGTGATCTTGTATGTCGGTTGCGTCGGTCCCTCTATGGTCTAAAGTAGTCTCCTCGAGTCTGGTTTGGTGGTTTAGCCAGTTATTCAGGAGTTTGGCATGACTCGTAGTGAAGTTGATCGCTCTGTGTTTAATCGGCATTATGCTTTAAATCTATGTATTTATCTGGTGGTTTATGTTGATGATATTGTTATTACCGGCAATGATCAAGATGATATTACTAAGTTGAAGCAACATCTCTTTCAGCACTTTCTGACTAAGGATCTGGACAGATTAAAGTATTTTCTAGGTATTGAGGTCGCTCAATCTAGCTCAGGTATTGTGATCTCACACGAAAATATGCATTAGAAATCCTGCAAGATATAGGCGGCTGGGTAAATTCAATTACCTCACAATAACTAGACTTGACAATTCCTTTCCTGTGAGTGTGGAGAATCAATTTATGAATTCTCTCTGTGATAGTTATTGGGATGCAGTTGTTCGCATTCTTCGATATATAAAATCAGCTCCAGGCAAAAGATTATTGTTTGAACATAGAGGCCATGGGCAAATTGTTGTGTACTCAAATGCTGACGGCGCAGGATCACCTTCTGATAGACGTTCTACTTTTGGATGTTGTGTTTTAGTAGGAGGTAGTTTGGTGTCTTGGAAGAGCAAGAAACACAATGTGGTTGCTAGGTCTAGTGCAGAAGCAGAATATCGAGCAACGACTGTGGGAACATGTGAGCTGGTTTGGATCAAACATTTGCTCAAGGAGTTGAAATTTGGTGAGATCAACAAGATGGAATTTGTGTGTGATAATCAAGTTTCCCTCATATTGGATCAAATATGGTGTTTCACGAGAGAACTAAACACATTGAGATTGACTGTCACTTCGTTAGAGAAAAGATACTCTCAGGATATATTGCTACAAAGTTTGTGAAGTCGAATGATCAGCTTGCAGATATTTTCACCAAGTCTCTCACTAGTCCTCGTATTGGTTATAGAAAGAATTACAAGAAAATACACATGACTTCACACCATAACAAAAAATGACCCATGTTTTTAAGTTTTACCCGACCTAGCCCATATTGTACATATTTTGAAAGCACTAGCAAATTCAAAATTTGTGTTCTTACAACCATTGCTTCTAAAAGCTATGGAGTTACATATGTGTTCTCACAATCATTGCTTTCACTCCCTCTTCTTCTAATATCTTCTACATATGCTTCAAGGGCCCGTATATTTTCTGCTTCTCCTCTTATGTCACTTGGTTGCAATGTAAGAAAATTGAAGAGTAGAAGTCCACCATTGAAGACCGTTCAAAGCTTTGCTTTCGAATATAGGATTTTTTGAGTTTGTTAGTTGTTTGGATTGGGTGTTGTTCCAATTGATTGAAAATATCAAAAAAGGAATTCAAAATTTAAGTTTGAAGTGATTTGGGGTAGATTTGAACACGATTGGAGTTAAATTTCAGAAAAGACGCAAGAAAGAAGACGAAGTCAGTTTTTTGTATAATTATGTATAATCTTATATAATAGTGTATATGAGTGTATAAACACATCTTATACACTATTATACACCTTTATACACTTTTATACAAGCGTCTGTGGACGAACTTCTTCCACGATTTTCAGTTGCAATTCTTGTTCAAAACCAGTTCAAATTTCTATTAAATGACTTCAAATTTTATATACAACCTCCTTAGACTATTTGTAACAAGTCTGAATAACACACTCCAAATTTCTCACAAAATCAAATTTGGAATCTAAACCCACATACTTAAGCTTGTTAAAAATCTAATTTTCACCACCCAATGGATTTGGTTTATTGAACTAATATTTGAGTCACAGTTACTGACTCAAAAATTAACTTAAAAGCTTGAGAAATCTTTTTTTTTAAAATTAAATAGTAATTTTGAGAACCTATTAGAGTTGATATTAAATCTTAGCCTATTATTCTTGGGCTAGTTGGTGTTAAATTGAAATACGGGCTATAAAATTGAAAAGTAGGTAGCCCAGTTGTTCTTATGTGAAATTTTCCCTTAGTTATATATGTAACAAGCTCGGTACGGATGATTTGTATGCACCGGCTTGAGTGAGAGTGATAGATAGTTATGTTAATAACCCTAGTCCCACATGGAATAGGAGTTGAATATGTATTGTGTATAGTTATAAATCTGGCTATTGTAAATACTTAATAGATATATTTATCTCTCGTGCTTTCTCACAACTAATATACTAAGCATATCAGTTGTTTTCCTTCTTATCAGCTAAAATGCACCAAAGCTCCATTACTGCCTCGTCATTATTAGTTTGATCTGTTCAATCCGCATAAGCTACCATGGCATTGTGTCTCTTCTTTTTGGGCTACATTTGCGTGAAAAAAATATGATAATGTCGTTTTGCTTGAGGATGATGTGAACAAGATACTATATTGCTTTTACATCATTAAATGAGATTAGTTTGTTCAATCACTTGTGTGGAAAGTTTGCAAGGACATAAAGTACTTCGCAGCTTCTGTTTACTCACAATATTACAATATTTGATGAAAGTGCCCGTTCAATACTTGCGTCAATACCCATTTCTTGGTGTATTGTAAGGTTGTTGAACTTAAAGCAAGATGATAATTACATCCTTTTTAACTTTTACTCGGACTAGCTTTGACGACAACAACAACAACAATAAACTTAGTGTAATCTCACAAGTGGGATCTAGGGAGGGTAGTGTATACGCAGACCTTACTCCTATTAAGAAGGAAGAGTCAGAGTAGCTTTGAAAGTAAACAAAATAAAAGAAAAAGAAAAAACACTTGCTCAACAACAACAATAACAAATCTAGTGTAATCCCACAAGTGGAGTCTGGGGAGGGTAGTGTGTACGTAAACCTTACCTTTACCCTGAGTAGGTAGGGCTAGTTCCAATAGACCCTCGGCTCAAGGATGAAAAAAGAAGCGGTAGCAACAGACATTAATAACAACAAGATAGTAAGAAGCCGAAGCATAAGAAACAACAAATAATAATAATAGAAATCTAAAAATAAGAAAGTACAAGACTAACACTAATACTACTGGTATGGACAAGGAAAACTCACGACTACCCGCTAACCTTGTACCCTAATTCTCGACATCCACACTCTCCTAGCAAGGGTCATGTCCTCGGCAAGCTGAAGCAGCACCATGTATGTCCTGCCTAATCACCTCTCCCCAATACTTCACCTCGTTTTAGACCCACCACGTCCAACATCTAACACATCCTTACTAGGGCATCAGTGTCTCTCCTCTTCACATGCACGAACCATCTAAGCTTCGCTTCTCGCATCTTTTCCTCCACTGAGGTCACACCCATCTTATCCCGAATATCTTCATTACTAATTTTATCTATCCTAGTATGCCTGCACATCCATCCCAACATCCTCATTTTTGTCACCTTTATGTTTTGTACATGAGAGTTTTCGACTGGCCAACACTCTGCCCCATACAACATAGTTGGTCTAACTACCTCTTTGTAGAACTTATCTTTAAGTCTTAGTGGGACATTCTTATCACACAAAGCACCGGATGCGAGTCTTCATTCATCCATCCCACTCCAATATGATGTGCGGCATACTCGTCAATCTCTCTATTTCCTTGGATTACTTACCCAAGATACTTGAAACTTCCTCTTCCAGGGATGACTTGAGTATCAAGCCTCGCGTCCACATCCGCTTCATGAATCACCTCACTGAACTTGTACTCAAAGTATTCTATCTTGTTCTTCCTCAACTTGAAACCTTTAGACTTCAGGTCTGTCTTCAACCAATCTCACGTTAACACTGCGTCGCGTCTCGTCAATCAGTACAATATCATCCGTAAATAACATGCACCATGACGCCTCTCTTTGCATGTGACGCGTCAGTTCGTCTATCCCCAAGGGAAATAAAAATGGACAGTAGAAGATTGACAACTCATAGAAACATATTTCTTTAATTACTAATTAAAGCTTATTTTTTAGAATAAGCAAAATGTCTTGTTCCTTCAAATCCCTGAATCCTTGGTTGAGAACGACCACATACTGTTTAATCAGCAAGTGTTCGAAAATCATAGTCATTTAGATTTTGTGATCCGGAGATACTAAAGTGGTAAAATACTAAGTTGACTATGAATATATTAATAACCTCAGTGCTGGCTGTTTTTACCGGGAGAAATACACATGGCTTCTGCTATTCACCTTTCTTTCCTATAAATAGGGGCATTAGAAAGTTGCTAAAACTTTTTTTGCTTTTATTTTAAAAGCGCTCCACAAGATATATGAATCCGATGGTTCTGAGGTGATTTCTTTCTAATCTACATGTCATTTTATTTGAACTTCTTTCGGCTGATCCTAGACTGGATACCTTTTTTCTTTTTTTTGAAAAGGTAACATATTTTTGGTGTAACCAGGAGTATTTAGAAGAGTCCACAAGATATATAAATCCGATGGTTCTGAGGTGATTTCTTTCTAATCTACATGTCATTTTATTTGAACTTCTTTCGGCTGATCCTAGACTGGATACATTTTTTTTTTTTTGAAAAGGTTACATATTTGTATTGACTATAAAGGTGGCTACACTAAATCAGTGTAACCATCCATAATTACAAGGAGAGTACCAGAAGAAAACACTAAATCACTGTAAGGCTCATAACTGGTCTAAAACATCAAAAATACAATCACTCTCTTCTAAGTACTCCTGTTTACACCAAAATAAAAGAGCATTAAACAGCTCATCTTCAACTTTTGTATAGAACTGTGGTTGTCCTCAAAACATCTTTGATTCCTTTCTTTCCATATTGTCCACCATATACAAGCAGGGACAATCTTCCATCTCTCCTTCTGACTGGAATGTTCACCATCTCTTTTCCAGCTAGTTAGAACTTCCTTGATTTTCCCTGGCATAATCCATCGGATCCCCCTCAGGTTGATGAATATCTTCCATAATTGATAGTGACACTGCAGTGTAAAAAGAGATGGTTGACTGTCTCCTCACGAGCTTCACATAGATGACATCTGGACCCCAACTGGTATCCTCTCTTAATGAGATTATCTTGAGTCTGGACTGCTTCTCTTGCTAAAAGCCAAGTAAAACATGCAATTTTTGTATGGGATACATTTTCCCACTTCACCATTCAATTATCCTGCATTTATCCAAATATTTCTGCTCAATTATCAGGTTATTTACTCAATCGTTATGTTCTTTATTTCCTGTAACTTAAAGGAAATATCTTTTGTTTCTCTTCCGAAGCCAACACCGTGAACCTCGGAAGGGTTGGGTTCATTGGCAAGTTCTAAGTCAGGTATGCAATTTCATACTTTTTGTGTTACAGACGGTCAACTAGGTGAATCTCTTAAGGTCCTTCCAGCTAGTTCAGGATGTGCTGCTACTGATGTACCACAACCAGTTGTTCAGCAGAAAACCAAATTGATAATTGAAGAACTAAATCTGCAAAAAGAAGGTGCTTTCTGTAATCTGAAACCCATTGACATCATTTATTTAACTCGATTTTTTTACTTTGACTTTCTTCAGTTTTGGTGTGATAGCTTTCTTGTCTGTGGAAGCTCTTTATCGAACAAAATATACGGGTATCGCGTTACCAGCTGTGTCACTGTAACTTCATGTATTGGAAAGGAAAAATATTGTCACAAGTTTGTTTTGGTCATTCTTAGCTGTAGAGGGTTTTGTTATGTCTTGGAAAGTAGTTGAAGTCAAGATAAAGAAAGATAAAAGTCTTAGATGGTATTATCAAACTTTAAATATGGTAATTCCTGTGAAGTCCAAATTCATTAATTGAACCAAGCATTTGGACATGAGATTTTCTCACTCAATTCGTGTAAAGCAGGTAAGCTGTGTTGGACCCTCATGGTATTTCGTTAATATTGCTGATAGAATCAAACTGAGTATCGCTGACATTGAAATTCTTGTTAATGATTTGTTTCTTTTAAGGAAGCTGTATAATTTCTTAATGCATCACTGCAAAAGTAGACATGGAAAACATTTTTCTAAACTTTTCAGCAAACAAAACAAAGCGCTGCCTTTTTAAATTAATGTATAATAGGTTTGATCAGTAACATGCATATCATGATATCAAGTTGGGAACTGTGATATGGCTCTACATCTTTTGGGCCAAATACCTTTTTTGCTCAATATCTCAAAACAATGTCGTTATGAGGGTTTCTTTTAGTTAGGCTGTATATAATTGAGGTCAATATCAGGGAATATCCATTTATAGAGCAGCAGCCTATTTGGTCTTATTGGAAACATCAATTAGTAATCACATTAATTCTTTAGAAGTAAAGAGCTGCATTTTGTCCAACTCAGTTTTCTACTGTCTTGGAGCCATGCATCTTGGTTCTGGCTTTTAGTCTTTACAACTTAAACAACAAGGTTATATAGGCATATTATCTACGCACACTTTGTGTTTCTTCCAACTTATCAGCTGCATCATTTAGTCTATTCCAGTTATGTTATGTGCCAGTACTCATTATTTGGCCTGATCTGCAGAAATAGATACAAATGCAAAAAGACACAGATGCTCAACTGCAACCAAAACATATTCTGTTATCAGGGATCCATGTCCTGCTGCCTCCTGCTCGCCTGATGGGCAGTCTTCTGCTTCAGCGGTCTTTGATCATTCAATTGCGGAGTCTGTTGATTCTGGTACATATGCTGGGACCAGTATTTTGCCAAACGAGAAGATTTTCATTTTCCCCCGGAATGAAAACATGGAGCTTCCGAATGGTGCTTGTGTTTTGCCTTGCAGCGATGAAAAATGGGTTGCTGCTAGCTTAGAATTGAATCGAAATCGCTAATTGCAGAAACTTACTTTTGTGATGCTTTTTGATGAATCTTGTTGATAAGCGTAACTCAGATAATGCTGCTTTCTTTTGTAGGAGTACTACTATATATTTGTGTAAAAGAAACCATCTTTGGACAATTGATATAGAAACTAATCTAGGCTATCTCGTCTGAGTATGCTTATGAAGAAATTTCTAGATGCCGTAATACTTTTTAGAAAACGGGCAAAATGTTAGTTTGCGAAGCAAGAAAACACAAGAGTAAACAGTTTAACCAATTCTGAGATATCCTTTGCTGGCACTCTTTAGCCCTATGTCTCTTATGGCTAGGAGGTTCAAATTATTGCTTTTGAATCTAACATTTGCCAGATCAATTTTGGATATTATGCGGAGTCATACTTGTGTTCCGATCTAAACGAGCACAATTGGATCAATTGGCAGTCACTTCAAAGTTGAGAATTTTTAACTTTTTTGTTCAATCATCTGGTATTTGATCGCTAGATTTGGCTAATCTCAGTTTGCCTCAGATAAATAGTACCTTCTAACTTTGTTTTTTCTACTATATTAGAAGTGCGAGTAAGTAGTGAAACTGACAGCACTTCGTCGACATCCCTGCTTGCCGACAGACAGTATTTGGTAATTTTTCGGTTTAAAATGTCATCCATGCCCTTCTAATATTGAATTTTTGCGCCTCCGAAAAGGATTTTATGGTAATTTGCACGTAAGCCGAAAAGGTCGCCGCTTCAAGTTTGCGTTTATCCTTTCCTCTGCGTTTCTTCTTCCGCAGTTTTCTCTGATTTTCGTTTGGATTTACATAGCTTCTTCCTACTGATTTCCACACTTCTCACCAAAAAAAAAAAATTAATTCAACTTGGATTTGTTAATCTCAAGTTGCGCAATTGAGGTTTGCAGTGATTATTTACTTTCAGTCGTTGATTTCTCTGAAGAACATAGTTCTAATACTCAGACAGTTACAGAATCTTTTGGCTCAAAAAATATTCAACTACTTATATATCCTTATCCATTTAATTGTAAGTTTTTCAACTTCTTTGTGCTTCTTGTATTAATTCCAGTTGCAAAGCAAAAGATTATTTCTTTAGTATTGTGTGCTTCATCAATTCAATTTTCCCAGTTTGATTGATTAAGATATTTAAGAACAGTTAAATGAGCTAGTCCATCAGTCAAAATTCGATGACGTCCATTAACATATAAAATTGCTTCCTTTGACTCATCTCCCATCCTTTCCATTTTACTCTCACCCATCAATGAACCCATTTTTCAAAAATTTGATTTTTTCTAGCTTTGATGATTGAAGGAGACAAAAGAAAGAAAAGTATAGTTTATATTTACTGGAGAAAAAAATTTAAAAAAAGAGTCATATGTTACATGTAAGTTACATAGGATTTTATTTGAATCATAGTCGGTTGGTCCAGTAGATAGAAATGAGCTATCCAATTATGCTATACAATACTACAATTAATTAACACGGAGGATCGTGATGGGAGGATTATGAATTTTTTACTCTCAAGTCTTAATTAAGTATTACGAGTTCGAGTCGTAAATATGGTTTCTTCACTCTTACTCAAACATCCCGGCTTCAAGCGATGAGGGCAAAACTAAATTTGCTTAGCTCTGCTTCTATTTAAGATATCCATGTTTTAACTTTTGATGCCTGCTAAATTACTTTGTTTTAACACGTTTTATCGATAATTCATATCAGCGTTTTGCACCTTGCCTTATGTACCTCCACAAAAGAAAAGTAAGTGTTGAAGTGATAGCACAATGAAGATTCTTCCTGTTAAGGACTTAGCTTAGTGAAGACATACACTTATATTTTGTTTTAGTATGTTTTGTTTATTATTACCATAATGAGTAATGATATTAATTACTTTGTAGTGCATATATTTTACTTCAAAATTTTTATTTGTTTTAGCATTTTCTGTTTATTATCTTTCTACTATATTAGAAGTGCGAGTAAGTAGGTGAAATTGACAGCACTTCGTCGACATCCCTGCTTGCCGACAGACAATATTTTGGTATTTTTTTCGATTTAAAATTTCAATTATGCCCTTCTAATATTGGATTTTTGCGCCTCCGAAAAGGATTTTATGGTAATTTGCACATAAGCCGAAAAGGTTGCCGCTTCAAGTTTGCGTTTATCCTTTCCTTTGCGTTTCTTCTTCCGTAGTTTTCTCTTGTTTTCGTTTGGATTTACATAGCTTCTTCCTACTGATTTCCACACTTCTCACCAAAAAAAAAAATCAACTTGGAGTTGTTAATCTCAAGTTGCGCAATCGAGGTTTGCAATGATTATTTACTTTCAGTCACTGATTTCTCTGAAGAACAGAGTTCTAATACTCAGACAGTTACAGAATCTTTTGGGTGTTTTCTTCTCGGAAAATATTCAACTACTTATATATCCTTATCCATTTAATTGTAAGTTTTTCAACTTCTTCGTGCTTCTTGGATTAATTCCAGTTGCAAAAATAGCAGCAAAAGATTATTTCTTTAGTATTGTGTGATTCATTAGTTCAATTTTCCCAGTTTGATTGATTAAGATATTTAAGAAGAGTTAAATGAGCTAATCCATCAGGCAAAACTCGATGATGTCCATTAACATATAAAATTGCTTCCTTTGACTCATCTCCCATCCTTTCTATTTTTTACTCTCATCCATCAATGAACCCATTTTTCAAAGATTTGATTTTTTTCAGTAATGAAAAATTGTTTTAGCTTTGATGATTGAAGGAGACAAAAGAAAGAAAAGTTTAGTTTATATTACTGAAAAAAAGATTTGAAAAGAGTAATATGTTACATGTAAGTTACATAGGATTTTATTTGAATCATAGTCGGTTGGTCCAGTAGATAGAAATGAGCTATCCAATTATGCTATACAATACTACAATTAATTAACACGGAGGATCGTGATGGGAGGATTATGAATTTTTTACTCTCAAGTCTTAATTAAGTATTACGAGTTCGAGTCGTAAATATGGTTTCTTCACTCTTACTCAAACATCCCGGCTTCAAGCGATGAGGGCAAAAATAAATTTGCTTAGCTCTGCTTCTATTTAAGATATCCATGTTTTAACTTTTGATGCCTGCTAAATTACTTTGTTTTAACACGTTTTATCGATAATTCATATCAGCGTTTTGCACCTTGCCTTATGTACCTCCACAAAAGTAAAGTAAGTGTTGAAGTGATAGTACAATGAAGATTCTTCTTGTTGAGGACTTAGCTTAGTGAAGACATACACCTATATTTTGTTTTAGTATGTTTTGTTTATTATTACCATAATGAGTGCTGATATTGATTGCTTTATAGTGCATATATTTTACTCCAGAGTTTTTATATGTTTTAGCATGTTCTGTTTATTATCACCATAATGAGTGCTGATATTTATTGGTTTGTAGTGCATATATTTTACTCCTAAGTTTTGATTTGGCATATGTGAAACTTATGCATACCAAATTAACGAGATGTCAAATTTTAAAAAACCCGTGGATTCAACGTGCTGGAAACAAAAAAGGAAACGTCAATGCGCTGAAGAAGGAAGGGAGTGGCTCACTCACAAAAATCAACCTCTAAAAAGAGATCAAAGGCTGACTCCCAAGCATTTACTAGTAAGAAGAATGCTAAAGCTAAGGGTGGTAAAGGAAGAAGCAATAGCAGCATGGTGCAGAACTCACAAAACTTAGATGTGCAATAATCTCAAGTTTCAGATGTCCAGCATTCTCAGGTTTCAGATGTGCAACAATCTCGAGCAAGCAACAGAGATGCTCTTACTGCATTTAAGAGGCCAAGAGCAGTGGGACATGGAATATTTGTCAGCAAAAGTGGCTATACATGTATTGAGGCAATTAGCAGTTTGGTTGCTAGTTTTGAGGTTGCAGGTTAAACTCTATTGTTTGATATCTGTTTTTTTAAAACTTAATTTGTAGCAAGGTAGGCCTGTTAATAGGGTAATCGACAGTTGAAGGAACAATGGAGCAGTTGAAAGTTCAGCTATAGTGACCAGTGATCTTGATTATAAACCAAGTAAAAGGCCTGAAATGGAAAGGAAAACAAGCAATCACAACTAGACAACTTCAACATAGAAGTGCTTTACTACAGTATTTAAGGACAAAATCACCAAAAGCTAATGAAAAAACTGGAGGTGTTTGAGCTTCAACACTACTCTATTGGGAACTGTTGTATGCCGATACTATGATTGTGTTTTGGATAATATTTTTGTGGTGCAAGTTATGATGTAATATGATGTAAACTATTAAAGCTTGTTTTACTTCAATGCACCTTATGGGATGTAATGTAAAACTAATCAATTGTAGGCCTTTTGAGCTCTAATACAATGTGTTATTTCTAGCTTTCCTTGTATTTTTAATTATGCGAAACTATCAAATATATAGCAATGACAGTACACTTCCTAGCATTTGAAATAAAAGCAACAACCAAGTCTTAGATTACACTTCCTAGCATTTGAAACAAAACCAACAACCAAGTTTCAGATTACACAACACTTCCTAGCATTTGAACAACCAAAAATACACATTGAAACATATACTAATAATAAGCAACATCTTCCAAAAAAAAAATTTCTTCAATTCAGCCTCAAGTTCCATTTTATCCTTCTGTAAGCCAAGAATTATCACCTTCGATTGGCCAGGAAATTATGGATCATACCACTGGAAAAATCCATAAGCCACACGATCCTTAGCCTGAAAATTTTAACCAAACCATTAAAAATAAAAGCAAAATTTAGCCATATTATATCACATAAAATATGAGGATTTGAAAGATGATTACCCCGTAATACTTGCATCCAAAAAAACGTCTTCCTGGGTTAACATTTGTCGTTGATGTTCTCAAAGAAGCAGGCTGCCCATAACCACAAAATACATTAAACCTCATTACTCTTTTACAATGGGTGTTCTTCTTTTAAAATTAATTTGGGTAACAATGAAGGATGAATAAAATAAAATAAAAGATAAAAAATAAACTTAATAAACAGAGAGAGAATTTAAAATGGATTAAGATGAAGAAAGAGATAAACTGGGTGAAGAAAGGTAAAGGAATGGAGAAGATGGTGTTATCTATTTATATTTATATTATTATAAAAGTGGAAATCCCAAAAGTTAAAAGTTGAATTACCAAAATGCCCTTCTAAATAACATAAACATTTTAATTCTAAATAAGTACTATTGTTTAATAATAATTTTTAAATGATATTAATATTTAAATTTGATTTGTCTTTCTAGAAAAGTTGTGACCCTCCAATTTTGCAACTAACCGTTTAGTTCAAAAATTAATTATTGGTGACTTGTAATGAAAAGTCACGTTCATATATAGAAGTTCTTGTGAGCCAATGAATTGTGAAAAAAAACCACGTCTTAATCTGCATTAAGAAAACCTCAATGTCACGTTTTTAAGAAACTCAAAGTCCGTTTATTATTGTAATTTTAATTATACCTCTTAAGAACTGGGAGATGTATCATCTGACCTTTTCTCACGGAATACTTCATGATGGGTAATTAAGTCAAAGCTTCATATAGAACAGGATCATATGTGTAAGAAGGTGGCCAAGTAATTATGTTCTCACTTTTATGAATCACTTTTTCTGAATTGTCAAAGAATTATATCATTTGGAATGTAGGAAGACATATATGACACCACAAATAGCACAAGCAAAAAAGTAATATGCTTATGGAAATACAAAATCTTATCTTATATCTTATTCCTGACTATCTACTAACTAATGTTGATTTTATGGTGTCATTAAGTTTTCTTAGGTTTTATGTGTGTAATATATCATTTTCTTTTGGTTTCGTGTTTCAAATAAAGATCAATTCTGAAATTGTATTTATGGTGTTTGGTTTCAAAACCGACTAAATTGGCATCATATTTGTTCTTTTTTTCCTTTTGTCATCGTCTGTATTTCAATTAATTTTCCTTGCTCTTTTTTCCTATTCTATTATAGTGCTATTAAGTTAATTTTGGTTCCAAGTTTCAAATAAAGATTACTTATGTTTCAAAACTATATTTTGTGGTGTTTGGTTTCATAACCAACAAAATTATTATCGCATTTGATTTTTTTCCTGTCCTTTGTATTTCAATTGATCTCTTGCTCTTTTTTTCATTCTATTCCATTTATATGGTGAAAACTACCGATTCTTATGCATTTACTTAGTTAATTTAATCATTCAATCATATCTTTTGATAGTTATCCTTTCCAAGTTTATAAATCTCAAGAACTCAATCACGAGCATAAAATCACTATGAAATAACCAATTTTATTATTTATTTTTAGATATTGGAGCCATTGGTTAAGGACACATTATTTGTGGTAGATTTAGAAAGTTTTCAAGTTAGTATATGAGTGGGGAAAAGTTTTCTCAGTCCATAATTTTTGTGTTGCACCAAATTAATATTTGTCTGACTATTATTAATATCCCCTTTCTTTTTAATATTTTATATTTAGTACCTATCAAAAGATTTTATAAAGAGAATTTCCCTGATAGATGGTTTGTTTAAGGGATAACTGTTGCTGCCTTCGTTTAAAAAATATTGGTACTATTTTCTTATTAGTCCCTTTTAATACGATTAGCGCATTCCTATATTTCTTTAATGAAAATTTTGTATAATCAGACAAATAATATGACTTATTTAAGACCACAAGTTTCAAAAGTTTTATAGCCACACAAATGTTATGGCGTATTTAAGATCACAAGTTTCAAAAGTGTTCATTTATGTGTTAAACTTTATGTCAAGTCAAACTAAACCTAACAAATTAAAATAGACGGACTATGTAGATATTGTTATAAAATAAAAGTAATGCAGTAAAATGTAAATAAGAAGAGATAGAAAGAAGGGAGAAGTGTTTTCTTCTTTCACTTTGGTGTATTTTTCCATTGCAATTACATGGCCTTTTGTAGGCATAAAAAGTAAAGATGATGGACATAAAGTAGAAAATTTAATCTTTAAGTTATTCACAACATGGGCATCCAATGTAGTATCCAATGTAGTATCTAAAGTAGTATCTAATGTACAAACTATTCATAACACTCCCCCTTGGATGTCTATGTAAGATAATGTGCCTCATTAAAAACTTACAAAAAAAATATTGGGATGTACATAGTTATTTATAATATGCATTGCTTGCTGCCTCATTAAAAACCTTACCAGGAAAACCCAATGGAACAAAACCTTGGTTAAGGAAAAGAGTGCAGCGTGTAGTTACTCCCCCTGATGAAAAATCACTTAATATCTCGAAGACGTCGCATTCCAATATTATATATCAGCTTTTCAAATATTGAGGTTGGTAACGCCTTAGTGAACAAATCAGTCAAATTATCACTTGAACGAACTTGTTGTACATCTATTTCACCATTCTTCTGAAGATCATGAGTGAAAAAGAATTTCGGTGAAATGTGTTTTGTTCTATCTCCTTTGATATATCCTTCTTTCAATTGAGCTATGCATGTAGCATTGTCTTCATACAATATTGTTGGAATATTCTCTTTCGAAGAAAGACCACATGTTGTTGAATGTGTTTAGTTATAGATCTTAACCAAACGCATTCTCGACTTGCTTCGTGAATGGCTATTATCTCTGCATGATTTGAAGAAGTAGCAATCATAGTTTGTTTTGTCGAACGTCATGATATGGTTGTACCTCCACTTGTAAATAAATAGCCTGTCTGAGATCGACCTTTGTGTGGATCAGACAAATATCCTGCATCTGCATAACCAATCAATGATGGCTTGGATGCATTTGAATAAAATAAACCCATATCAATGGTCCCTTGGAGGTATCTGAATATATGTTTAATACCATTCTAGTGTCTTTGTGTTGGCGAAGTACTAAATCTTTCCAATAAGCTTACTGAGAAAGCTATATTTGGTCGGGAATTATTGGCAAGATACATTAATGCCCCAATTGCACTAAAATATGGTACTTCGGCACCAAGAAGCTCTTCATTATTTTCATGAGGTTGGAATGGATATTTCTTTATATCAAGTAATCTCACAACCATCGGGGTACTCAATGGATGTGCTTTATCCATATAGAATCGCTTTAAAATCTTTTCGGTGTATGTTGATTGATGGACAAATATTTCATCTTTCATATAATCAATTTGTAGACCAAGACAAAATTTTGTCTTTCCAAGATCTTTCATTTCAAATTCTTTCTTCAAACAGTCTACTATTTTTGGAAGCTCCCCAGAGTTCCAATGATATTTAAATCATCAACATACACGGTGATTATAACAAATTCAAATCAAGACCTTTTTATAAAGACACAATGACAAATTGGATCATTATTGTACCCTTTTTTCAACAGGTATTCACTCAAGCGATTGTACCACATACGACCTGATTGTTTCAATCCGTATAAAGATTTCTGAAGCTTTATTGAACAAGCTTCTCGAAAACTTTTATATGCTTCTGGCACTTTAAATCCCTCAGGTACTTTCATACAAATTTCGTTGTCTAATGATCCATATAAATAGGTTGTAACAACATCCATTAGATGCATAACAAGTTTTTCTTGCACTGCCATATTTATGAGATACCTGAAGGTGATAGCATTCACTACATGAGAATATGTCTCCATATAATCAATTCTAGGCCTTTGGAAAAACCCTTGTGCCACAAGTCGCGCTTTATATCTAACGACTTCATTTTTATCATTTTGTTTTCACACAAAAACTCATTTATACCCTACTGGCTTTATGCCTTCAGGTGTTCGAACTATGGGTCCGAAGACTTCACGTTTTCCAAGTGAAGTTAACTCTGCCTAGATAGCGTCTTTCCATTTTGGCCAATCATTTCTCTATCTACATTCATTGACAGATTTTGGTTCAAGATCCTCATCTTGTTGCATTATTTCAACAATAACATTATAAGCAAAAATGTTTCGATAACAATATTATTTCGGTTTCATCTTTTCCCGGTTGAGACATAACTTATTGATATCTCTTCATTTTCATTATTTTTAGGTACCTGGACCTCTCCTAAGATCTTATCATTTGTTACGTCTTGGGGCTCTTCTTGAGCCACTACCTATGTGTTATGTTCACTTTGATCACTTGCTCCTTTTCTTCTTCGAGGATTTTTATCTTTAGAACCGATTGGTCTACCACGTTTCAAGCATGGCTTAGACTCATTTGCTTTAATTAATTGTCCTGCCGGGATATCAACTCGAATTGGAGCATTAGCAGCTGGAATATGTGACTTAGTCACCCTTGGTAGGTCAGTGAATGCATCTGGCAATTGATTTGCAATATTTTGTAAATGAATAATCTTTTGAACCTCTTGTTCACATTGATTTGTTCGAGGATCTAAATGAGACAGTGATAATGCATTCCAATCTATCTTCTTTTTCAGCTGCTTATTTTCTCCCCCTAATGTTGGATATACTGATTCATCAAAATGGCAATCAGAAAATCTTGCCGTAAATAAATCTCCAGTCATCGGCTCTAGATATTTTATAATAGAAGGAGATTCATATCCAACATATATCCCCAACCTTCTTTGAGGACCCATCTTTGTGCGTTGTGGTGGAGCAATTGGAACATATATCGCACAACCAAAGATCCTAAGATGGGAAATATTTGGCTCCTGACCAAAAGCCAATTGCAATGGGGAGACTTTATGATAACTTGTGGGCCTTATCCGCACAAGTGCTGCTGCGTGCAAAATAGCATGACCCCATACTGAAATGGGAAGTTTTGTTCTCATAAGCATTGGTCTAGCAATTAATTGGAGGCGTTTGATCAATGATTCTGCTAGACCATTTTGTGTATGAACATGAACAACCGGATGCTCAATTGTTATCCCAGTTGAAATACAATAATCATTAAAGGCTTGGGATGTAAACTCACCAGCATTATCAAGACGAATTGTCTTAATTGCATAGTCTGGAAATTGTGCTATTAGCTTTATTATTTGAGCCAATAATCTCGCAAATGCCATATTGCGAGTTGATAGTAATCACACATGTGACCATCTTATAGATGCATCTACCAAAACTAATATTTGAATGGTCCACATGGAGGGTGAATGGGCCCACATATATCACCCTGTATACGTTCCAGAAATGCAGGGGATTTCATCCTAACTTTAATAGTTGATGGTCTAATAATTAATTTTCCTTGAGAACATGCAACACAAGAGAATTCCTTAAATTGAAGAATCTTCTGATTCTTCATTGCATGTCCATGTGAATTCTCAATTATTTTACGCATCATATTAGAACCAGGATGGCCCAACCGGTCATGCCAAATAATAAAATTATCTTGATTAGTAAACTTCTCGTTTACTATGGCATGTGTTTCAATCCTGCTAATACTTGTGTAGTATAAGCCGGAGGAAAGAGCAGGTAACATTTCAAGCACATATTTCTTACCGGACATTATTGTAGTAATATAAAGATATTCAATCTTTTCATCATTTGTAGTCTCAATATGATAGCCATTTTGGCGAATATCTTTGAAACTTAATAAGTTTCTTTGAGATTTACTACAATATAGTGCTTCATCAATAGCCAAATTTGTTCCTCCTGGTAGTAATAAATTGGCTCTTCCAGAACCTTCAATTAATCTTGTACTACCGGATATTGTATTAACATTCGCTTCTTTCATTACCAAATAAGAGAAATATCTCTTATCTTTTAAAATAGTGTGTGTTGTAGCACTATCCAGAAGACATATATCATCTTTATTAATCTTGAGTCCAACTGAAGATTGGAGAATTTTCATATTCTTCATAAAAAAAACAAATAATACATCATAAGAAATATGAAAGACAAGCGGAAAAAAACATTAAGAAATACATTAGGAATGTAGAAACTAGCAACACATGATGCATTAGGAAAATACACTCAAGAAAAATAAACTAGTTGCAAACATAAAAATAACAACTTTTATAGCTTCATTCCCCAGTAAGATGATTAGTTCTTCAGTCAATATCCTCAAAGAAGTCTCCAACTTCTAAATGAGTAATATTTGTTAGGCCTTCAAAATCATCATCTTTATATGCAAGATGTGCCTTAGAATCATATTTATTTGAGGGACCTGCTTCATCATCATTATTTTGAAAGGTCAAGTGTGCCTCCACATTATTTTCTTTTTTCTTGAGGGAGGCTTGATAAAGTTTGACAAAATGTTCTGGCGTACGACAAATGCGTGCCCAATGACCTCTCATACCACATCGGTGACACATACTAGCTTTACCTTTTGAATGATTAATTTGAGAACCCTTATTGTTCTCCAATTTATTTCCACCATAATGACGATAATTGTTTCGCCCCCTGCCACGTCCACGTTTACGACCATGTCCACGACCACGGTAATTATTTTGTTTTCTTTCAAACTTATCATATGTTGCTACAGCATTCACTTCCGGAAAATGGAGCTGACCCAGTGGGACGGGCTTCATGATTTTTCATTAATAGAGTATTATTCTGCTCAGCCACAAGTAGGCATGTGATTAACTCAGAATATTTCTTAAAACCTTTTTCACGGTATTGTTGTTGTAGCACCACATTTGAAGCGTGAAAAGTAGAAAATATTTTTTCCAATAAGTCCTCATCTGTGATAGTGTCTCCACATAATTTTAATAGAGAACTTACTTTAAAGATAGCAGAATTATACTCACTTACGGTTTTAAAGTCTTGCAACCTTAAATGTATCCACTCATACCGAGCTTTCGGTAATACCGTAAGTTTTAGGTGGTCATATCGATCCTTCAAATTAATCCATAATTCAAGTGGATCTTTTACGGTTAAATATTCAGTTTTTAACCCTTCATGTAGATGATGACGAAGGAAAATCATGGCCTTCGCTTTATCCTGATTTGATGCTTCATTTCCTTGTATAATAGTATTTCCAAGACCTTTAGCGTCAAGGTGAATTTCAGCATCAAGAACCCATGATAAATAGTTCCTTCCGGTGATGTCAAGTGCCACAAATTCAAGTTTTGATAAATTTGACATAGTGAAAACTATCATAAAAGATGAATAAGTTAGAGAAATAATTATAATAATAAACAATTAATGAAAACAAAACGATTAAGGTAAAAGAAATGAAAATAGAGCTATATCATGTTAACAATCTACTATTTCATTTTATTCTTGCCATAAAGTAGAAATTACATACTTGTTTCATTTCACTTTATATTATTGATATATATGTGTTAATAGAATTGAACGTGACTAACATTATTTATATGTTCCAATAAATATAAAGTAATTAAAAAATTATTGCTTGTCAATTCATTTCTCACAGTTCTTCAAAATGCCTTAAAGATATGTTTTGATCCAGGGAGTCCATGACATTAGTGCATAGCTAGTTTGATGACTTTGAGGTCCTCTAAGAGTTGAGCACGGAAGGAAATAGTTATTTAATCACTGCAATGTACTTAAACTATTTAAGATGCCCAAGCGCACAAGTAATCTGCAAACAGTGAGCATATGATATGTACTGCCATAAATAAGATGATTATAATGATACATACCTTAATAAAATATGACTCAACTTAACGGGAGTTAAAGAATAAAATTAGAGCTTCGTGGTGATAACGTGTTATAAAATAAAAGTAATGCAGTAAAATGTAAATAAGAAGAGATAAAAAGAAGGGAGAAGTGTTTTCTTCTTTCACTTTGGTGTATTTTTCCATTGCAATTACATGGCCTTTTATAGGCATAAAAAGTAAAGCCGATGGACATAAAGTAGGGAATTTAATGGCAAAATACATAAGTTGGCACCCGAACAATGGACCAAATCCCTGCTACACACTTTCTGTGCACTCAAATAATATTACACACTCAACCTTTTAAAAGTGTGTCTAATACACATCGCTTTTGACCAGGACTCAGCATGTGTAAAACACCACGATAGAAGTGCGTCTACTAATAAAAATATTATCTAATTATTTATTTTATGCCATGTGTCTGCAATCTCCTCATCTTCCCCACCCTTCCTCTATCTCTCTCTTCCGCCAGCCAACACCTCCCCCCACCAAATCCCTTCTTTTTCTTTTTCTTTCAGATTTTCTCTTAAATATACATATTTTGCATTAATCTCAAGCTTCCAATCTATTTTGAAGAGGAGGTTGAATTTTTTATTCTGAAATTGGTGTTGGCGATGGCGGAAATGACAAACAAAATTTTGGAAGAGAGCTATAAATGAAAATAGTCCGTTTATGTCTTTGTTGATGTAGATAAGCTTCAATAGATATGGTACCCAAGCAGTTGTAATTTTCGATCTACCTTTGCCATTGTTGCATTTTTTTTAACAATGTCCTTGTTGTGGTGATGATATGGTGGTGTGAGCCATGACTTATTGGCTTTTGATGTTTTTATTTCTTTCTGGGATTAAATCACTTGGGCTTCTAATTTTTGGGTTGAATTGTGTGTTCTAATGTTTTGGGTGGTCCGTGGAGGAGGAGATGGAGTTGGAGAAGATGAGGGTATATGTGTAATTTTATATTTTTTGTTTTATTTATTTATTTATGTTAATGACACGTGTCACGACTTTATTGGTGCGTGACATTACCCATATTTAGGTAAAGTGGTCAAGAAAAAAGTGGGGTGTATTAGACACACTTTTAAAAGGTTGAGTATGTAATATTATTTGTGTCCACAGAAAGTGTGTAACAGGGATTTGGTCCATTGTTCGGGTGCCAACTTATGTATTTTGCCAAATTTAATCTTTAAGTTATTCACAACATGGACATTCAATGTAGTATCCAATGTACAAACTATTCATAACAGATATAATAGTATTCACCTATTTTCCATGAAGTTAATTTCATTTTTTAGCCACCGCTTAAAGAAATGTTCTAACTCTATTATATTGGTTCATACACCTTTCAAAATATGACCTACTACAATATTTTGATAAGTTAAATATTCTTGGTGTTTGTGATGCTATTTACAAAAAAATTGATTATTCATCTTTGTAGATTCCGACAATATCCAATCTTTTTTACCTACAAATAATTCATCATACGATGAATCATTGATTACTCACAAAAACTATATTTTAGTACTTATGTATATTTATTTATTCAAATGTTTGCTTTTATAATAAATATTGCTATTATTACAAAAATCATATAATATGACTTGGCATACACGTGCAACGCACGTAGCGAGAGACTAGTATAAAGAAAATGGGATAAAATATAAGTTTTTTAAATAAATGGGCTAATTAGCCTTTATTCAAGTTGTCAGGTGGGCCCATTTTCATGCTAATTTTCATTGTTCACGCGCTCTTGCGCAACTGATTTCACACAATATGCTATATAAGCGATGAGAGTTTTATTATGAAGGGGATATAGTTCACGAGGTTTTCAGGACACTCGATAATTTAGGTAGGAAACTGACAAAAATCGTATAATTTAGGCGGGTTTGAGGGTATTAACTCAATGTATAATTGACAAAGTTATATAGTGTATATATACTGTTATATATACACTAGGACCCCTTAAATAATTTATCTGCTTAGTAACCAAAAGCAAGGCAGACGAGTTTGTTTTGTAGCTTGCTCAAGCACTTCAGTTACCTGAAGGATTCGGGTTAGAAACCTGCCTCCTGCTCTTTTTATTTTTTAAAATTATTTTAGTCAAGTGGTTTTTTATTTTATTTTTTTGAATTCTTAAATACTTGTACATAATAGTTAACCTAAAGTCTTACTTTTATCCTTTTCCAAACTAAAAAACAAAACCAACGCCTCCCCGCCTAAACCCTTTAGCTAATAAACAAAACCTTTTTTTCAATTAACCCTTTTCCGCTTCTGCTCGAGCTCAAATTCGGCGACCGGCAGTCCGAATCGCCGGCGGCTACTGGATTGAAGCTCTACTTCAACTGATATTGTAAGTTTCTTTGAGTAAAATCTTGATTTTACTTGAGTAAGTTTTTTCTTTCTTTTGAAAATATTAACTTAGCAAAGTAAGTTGGTATCAAAATTTTGCTTTTTCTATTCTACTGCTAAAATAAGTGATAATTTTAGCTAAAAGCTCGTTAATGTCTTAACTTGCAGCCCAACTACGCCGCTCCTGCTCCTGCTCCTGCTCGGCCACCCTCTGTTCGCTGATACTCACATACAAACCCTAATTCCCTAATTCTCTCTTTCTATATATTCACATTAACACCATTACACTTTTTTTTTGATTGCTAGAAGCGGAATTGGATAATGGGTAAGTCTGTTTCTGTGTTAAATAATCTGTTTTTCAGATTTTCCTTTATAAGTTCGATCTTTTTTTGTTGATGGGGGTGCTTTTGTGTTGTGATTTCAGATAAGAGGACGTCTCGTAAGGAAATTAGAAAAGAAGCTCGGTCGGCTAAAAAGCAGAAGAAGTTTGATTCATGGCTCCAACATCAAGTAAATTATTTTTTTCTGATGTACAATTAATTCTTTTATTCAGGATGTAGCTTGAAAAACATTGAAAATATGCATATTGTTTTATTTTAGCCTGGTAGTATATAGGAAGAGATTTTGGTTGAGTTTTAGGAATAGCAATTTAGAGATATCAAGTTAAAATCCTAACTACAACATCAGTGTGATTCAGCCCTGGTGGGCATAATTAGCGAACACTTGTTGTGGACTGTAACAGGCTGCCTGGTGGATTAGCCTGGGTGCAGCCAAGCTGGCCGGACATCACTATTATTATTAAAGCATCTTATCTTAAAAGCTTCTATTACTAGGTTGTTGTTAGAGCATAAGCACCTTCTTCCTTTTTTTTTGAGGGGGTGGGGATGTGTGGTTTCTAATTAATGAGGATGTTCATGAAAAACCGACAAATGGCATTTGATGAGGCGAAACACTAATGTAGATATAGAATATTTATTTATGCAGATGTTTTTCTATTTGACATAAGGTTTAACTATTACTTTAGATCCACGATAAAGCATGGAAATTCACCTTGACTGGATTTTTTTTCTGACACTGGCTTCTGTTTTTGGTTGTAGCAAACACAAAAAATGCGGAGATCATTGCCAAATTTAAAATCAACACAGGCAATCCAGTCACGGAAGAATAGCCAAGCTCAAAGACATGAACATCTTCCTTCCTTAAATTCCAGCGTTCGAGTTAAGAAAGACTTAGAAACTTTTCCACGGGTAGATGCTTCTAAAGTGGAAAATAGGAGCTTGAAAAGGACAGAAGGCTCAAATAGAAAAGCAAAGACCTCTATGGAGTCCAGTGTTGACTTGCAGGCATCTCCACGGTTGGAATCTTCTAAGGTGGAAAATAGGAGTTTGAAAAGAAAGGATGCCTCAAATAAAAATTCAAAGACAATATTTATGGAGTACCTTGAAATGGAAAAGAAGGGAGAAGCTACCTCCGCAGACATAGATTTGAGATTGGAGAGAAAACACGCTAAGAAACTCAAGGTGAAGAATGAGAAATTGCAAGGAGATGATGATATTGATATGTTACTTGAAGGAAGTGAATCTTTGGAGGGTACTGATATTGACACTTCGCGCAAGAAACAGATAAAGAAGTCGGTGGATGAAGTTTTAAATGGTAAATTTGTTCCTGAGGATGGGAAGTTTGATCCTTCATGTGTTAGCGATGTTGATCACGGAAACACAGATTTACAGACCAAGCAAAAAGAGTCAAAGAAGATGAAAAGAAAGAAAACGAAGTTTGAGGAGTATCTTGAAACTGAAATGCGTGGAAGGGTTATTTCAGCAGATGATGATCTGGCTTTGGAAAGAAAGCTTGCGAAGAAGCTCAAGGTGAAGGGAGGGAGATTACAGGGGGGTGATGATGAAATGAATATGTTATTTGAGGGAATATCTTCAGTTCTAGATTCTTGTGAGGATGAAAATAGACAACTTGCTGGAGAAGTGTCTCCAAGGAGTGATAAGAGCTCCTCAAATAAAAGATATAAAGAGAAAAAATATAATAAAGAAGCACAAGGAGAAGATCAAGAACAGGAGGGAGAGCAGAAAGCTGAGAGCACTCTATGCTGTACAGATGCGAAGGCAACAGCTGGAGAAGTTTTATCTGCTGGTTCCGCTGCCAAAGGAAATGGAAAATACGTTGCTCCACACCTGAGGTCACACCTCAGAAGTGAATCAGAAGAGCATGCTCAAATTCGTCGACGACTAAGAGGTATGATGTTTGGTAAACTTGCATTCGTGTTGCTTGACTTTGTAAACTTATTTTTTTTTTGCAAAATGATCTGTGTTTCTTGCACCCTGAAGACCATTAACTGAGTCAATTTCTTTCAGGTCTTCTGAATAGGATGTCCGAGGCTAATGTTGAATCGATCACTAGTGAAATTTCCACGATCTACCAGGTATGCTACTGATTCTAATCCAATTTTTTTGAATGAACTAGTTTATTCACGAAAACAATATATTCCGTATTTACATGACTTCACTAGTAGGTAAAATCATCAACCATAGTTTGTCCAAGAGTTTTTCACACTTAAAACTCAAATCACAGTATCACATCACTTAGTCGAAGCTAGAGAGATCACAGCAATAACATGATCTCAAAACATTGCCAAACTAAGAAATAAAATTCAACAAGAGGTGTTGTAGTAGTAGGTATAAGATTTCTTGCTTGTGGGAAGGAGGAGATATCACCTCTATCTGGACTAGACAACTTCCTATAAATGACCTTGAGCTTACTTTCTGTAGCACCTAAGTGATATCTAACCAATTGCTTTTGCGCATTCCATCAACCAGTGTTATTAAAAGCGCTCGCTTCTCGCTTTAAGCGTTGAAGCGATGCGAGGCTCTGTTCTATCGCGACTCACATAAAAAAAGCGCACGCTTTAACCGCTTAAGCGAGAAGCGCTGTGATGGAAAAAGCGCAAAAAAGCGTGCTTAAGCGATATGAAGGCATCTGCTAGGTTTTTTCTTTTTAAAAATTTTGGCAAATAAACCGTCAGTTGCCAAATAAACATATGCTCTTCTGCTGCTCCAACGACTGCTGCTCCAACGACTGCTTCTTCTCCAGTTCTCTGTAAGTTTTTTCTTCTCTCTTCTTCTCTTCTTCTCTTCTTCTTCTTCTTCTTTTTCTGTTCTTCTTCTTCTTCTTCTGTTCGACTCCTTTTTTCTCTTTTTCTTTCTCTTTTTTTCACTTTCTATTGCTCTGTTTTAGACATCTAATTTATGCTCTGTTCTTCTGCCCTATTTTTCTCTTCTTCTTTCTATTTTTTCCACTTTTTATTGCTCTGTTTTTGTGCCCTAAAACTATGCTCTGTTTTTGTGCCCTAAAACTATGCTTTGTTTTTCTGGTTTATGCTCTGTTTTTCTGGTTTTATTGCTCTGTTTTCTGTTTTTTTGTTTTCTGCTAGTGCTCACTGCTCTGGTTCTTCAAAATTAACTGCTAGTGCTTAATATGTTATTTTTAATGAGTTCTTAGCCATTTATCTATGCCTATTTTTTTTTTTTTATTTTATTTATGTATTAAATTGCGCTTCACATGAAAAAAGCACGCGCTTCGCTTCGCGCTTCTCGCTCGTCGCTTTTTTGCGCTTAACGCTTTCCAAAACACTGCCATCAACTGAGTTTCTGAGAAGCCAGTATGGTGCTGCAGAGTTTGAGTCCATAGTTGAGAGTGCTTCGAGCAGCATAAACAGAGGATTCTGCTAACATTGTTGGGCAGTATGCTATTGTGGTTTAATAGTTCATTAAACCAAGTTCAGAAAAGAAGAAAGCCATGTTCTCCATCTCCTGATTATCAGATGGTGTTGAAGCTTTTATGTACCTAACCGGAAAAACATAGGGAGATGACTGCTACGGGCTACCTGCCTTCTGTAATTTGGGTTGCCACTGTTTCTTTCTTCTGCAAAGTTTCTTTCTTTATTATTTTGTTGGAGTTCCTTCAGAAATTTGTGAGTTTCTTCACCAATATTCTGACTGATTTCTTGTATGAACATTCTATCACCAACTGCACTGTCCACACTCCACAGTGCTGTTCCATTTACCTGTTGCTAAGATAGGGATCCATAATTTATAGTGAAATATATGGCTGAGACAATTTATTGGTGTATATGTCTTTGAGGTTTCAGATTACCCCTACTGCGTTTGGACTCAGTGGTTCTGATAAAGCCGTTAGTGACTTCTTTAATTACATTTAGCAATTCGGGAGTTAGATCCTAAGAATCTAGTGGGAACTCACTGGGTTTGTTGTTGCTACCATTCAGAGGATAGAGAGATCATTGACGTCGCTTGTTGTCTTTACAGTTAACACTTGTGGCTGTTACATTCAGATATCTTTAGCTACCTATACAAGCTTCTCAGGAATATTTGTTTCATACTGTCATATTGATATTTATTGATTTGTTAGTTTCTTGATCACAACAGCATACCTTTTCTTTTAAAAATATCCTGACCAGTGAGACTATACCTAAACATAAATTATTTTCTTGTTCTATTGTCGTGAATTAGAAAATGACTTACTTGGATTTACACCTAACGTTAGTGTTTCCCCCTTGGCAGTCTGTTGGTCGAACTTTTGGTTCTCAGATTATCAGTGAAGAGGTTTTGGCATCATGTTCTAGAGGTCCTCGTGGCAATGAACAGTAAGCATTTGCCTTGTCTTTTCTGAAGTCAATTTATCCAGTCTAATTTTCTAGAGAAAGCTTATTTCTGAATAATTTTCTAGAGAACAGTGATTTCAAAGCTGGAACCAACATTAGCTTAATTTTCTTGTATCATTTTCTGTCAACGTTGCTTCAAGATGCTTGTTTCCTAACAAGGGTTTCACAGAAGCTAAGTGGACTGAGTGTTTGAAAATAGTACTGATAAAAATTTTGTTTGTCAAAATTTGATTGAAGATGGACTTAAGTCTGCAAATCAGAGAAACCTTTTTGATGTTTTGTGGCACAAAGCAATCTTTCTGGTGATCTGTATATTGATTTTAGTTATTTCAGCTTGTTACACCTGCAGAAGTCCGACAATAGTTAGCACCTTTTTAGTACTCCTTGAGCCTTAATGCCTTATTGTTTTCTCTCATTATGCTCTGAGTTACATTTATTTGCTTATGTGATGGCTGGTTGTAGTTTAGCAAACATCATAAGTGGATGGCATATCAGGGTATGCAGTCTCTTTGAGTTTTGTCACCCACCATTTTATTTCCTTTTCTAACACTTGAAGATTGGTGATGGCCAACTAGCTAGTTGTTAGTGCTATCTGACTATCCTCTTACTAATGACATGTTTCCGTTATAACTGATATACCTCGACTTTCCATCTTCTGGTGCTGAATTTTGCACTCTCAATTCACTTATTTCTTTTACTTTTTGTGTAAAAGGTATGCAGCAGTTTTTGCTGCTTTTGTTGCTGGCATGACATGTTTGGTTGGGATGGATTTTGGCGCAAAACTTCTGGCATCTCTGGCTAAATGTTTTGAGGTATCGACACATTTACAAGTGGTAGTTTTATGGATCAAAGAACTTTTTCCAAAAAAAAGGAGTTGGAATTTAGTGGAGGCGCATTTAATCTTCTTAAAGTCTATGTTATGTAGTAATGTTTAAAAGCATATGTTGCTTGTCCCATCTCACATAACTTCAAAACAAAATAAATTTACAACGTAAATAACTTGTTGTATGTTTTATTTAGGATGAGTATCTGAATGAAGATAACCTGTCTGTTAGGAACCTGATGCTTCTGCTCTCGTACTTGTACACTTTTGGAGTTTGCTCAAGGTAACCACTAAATCTGAATCGATTACTCTCTGACTTGATTATTAGGTGGACAACCTTGGCATTGTACACATGCCTCCATATCTCCTTTGTTTCTTTTACTCTTGTTGTTAGATTTTCTATGGTGCTTTCCTTCAATATATTTGCTGTAACTTGTAAAGTTGCTAAATATATGAGGAGACGAGTAGGAAATTAGCTCATTCTTGTGGGATCAGATAGATCTAGACTTCTCTGATGTTCTTGCATAAGTGAACCTCAGGAAACAAAGTTAATATATGGATTGAAGACGGGCCCCTAATATTCCAAAAATAATTTGACACCCCATGTTAAATTGTTCAAAAATTAAGCCTTTTTAGCCATTCACGAATTTACCTTATTCCGGTAGAAGAACATTCAGCCGGGCTCCTATGATTCAGGTCTTACCATAATTTGCAGTTGCTAAAACGTGTGATGTGTATTAGATTAAACAAGAATGTATATGATGCTTTTATGATAAAAGAAGAGATGTTCTTCTGAGGAAAATGCATTTTGGAGACAAATCATGAAGGCTAAACATGGCGAAGAAGATTATTGGCACACTAAAACAGTCCAAGCATCACATGGAATTAACCCATGGAAATTTATAAGTAAGCTATGGGATGAATATAGAAACAATACCCAACTCAAGCCAGGAATGGTGAATATGTCAGATTCTGGGAAGACAAATGGCTGGGTTCTAGTACTCTTAAAGGATGAATTCCAGCAGTTATATAAGCTGATACTCTCACATGCCTCTGCTAATCAATGCAGTAGAGGTGGAAACTGGAGTTTATTCCTTGGAAGAAACATTCAAGATTGGGAACTAGAGGTGTTGTAAATCTTTTGTGGAAACCTGGTGTGGAGTTGCAGCAGTAATGGTTTATTTGCTGTGAAGTCATGCTACCTGAAATTGTCCAGTAGCAGTAACATCATAGAGAATTGGCTTTGGAAGTTAGTGTAGAAAATTAAGATTCTTACCAAGATTGCATGTTTCACTTGGACAGCCCTCTCTGGAGGATGTTTAACACATGACAAGTTAACAAAGAGGGGTTTCCTCACTCAGCAATAGATGCTATATGTGCACAACTATCTGAAGATGCTTCTCACCTCCTACTTCACTGTCAAATGGTGAGAGGAATATGGTCCATAATCTTCTTCTTTTGGGGGTACGTGGTGTAGTCGTCTACAACATCAAGGAAGCCTACAGAAGTCTACAACATCACGGAAGCCTACAGAAGTGGTGGTCAATAGAAAGTTGGAAAATCTATTCGGAAGATTATGCTCACTTTATTTGTTATGCCTGCATCTACTTGGTGCTTCTTTAATGAAGTTCCGTTTACCTTATCAGAAAAGATACAAGAGATGTTATTTGCAAATAAATTAAGGAGAGCAACATAGAGAAAGATGTTTGTAATACTTACCACTTTCCACATGTCAAGCAAATGACTACTCTTCGTCCCCCTGTGGGTAAGAGGCAATATTGACAATCTTCTCTCTCCTCCCTCTCCTTGCATGCCCTGTATGTGCTACCGTAAATAAACAAAAAGGAGAATACCCTCACTTAGATTTCAAAGGAGCAACAAGAGCTGCAGCGAATTTTGGCAACTTGTGTCCTTTTTCTTCTTTATATTTTAATCATGATGTGAATCCTTGTAGAATTAAGAGAAGTAGTCTGTAGTTACTTTCATATATTCGTACCCTCATTAATTCAATTGTATTTCTTATGCTTCTCAGTGACTTGATATATGATTTCCTGGTGACGTTGAGCAATAGATTGACAGAAGTGGATGTTTCTACCATATTGACAGTCCTACAAGGTAATAAACTTACCTTCTGACTGTGGCTTTCTTTGTTGGAATAATCTGATCATCATCATCCAATTACTTTCTCCTTCTTTACTCCTGGCCTGTTCTCTCTTCCTTGAATAATAGTGAGAAATTAAAACAAATTATTCATGAGTTACCGGGCAGTGTTAATTCGTGGTGACTTATTTCCCTTCATCTCTTATAACTCTATGATTTAACATTCTTTTCACCAAAAAAAAAGTTTTCTTAACTTGGGCAAATGTTTTTTCTTGCTATCTTTGTATGTTCCAAACGTGAAGAATGCTCCACTTTTTTCAACATTTTAAATTAAAATTTTTGTTGTCAGCTTTTATGCTAAAAAGAGTATAGATAAGATGACCTTTATTTGGGCTCATATGATACCTCTATAGGGTGTCTTACCAAAATTTTTACCACAAAGTGGTATGTAAAAGCTTTAAATTTGTTATCTAATTCCTTCGTTCGTGTTGCGTAGAATGCAAAATAAGCATTAGAAAATCAATTATAAGGATAGAAAAATTTGACCAATGAATATCAGAAGGAATAAGTCGTATAAACTGTGAAATTACTCGCATTATCATGGGAATGTTTTAGTAATTTCCTTGAAGCTAACTGGTTCTTGTATCAATGTGGCAAAACACAATGTATTTTGGCAACTGATTTTTTTTCCAGTTCTGATTAGTCCGAGTATTATATAGTATTTAATCCTACATGATTTTGCTGAACAGCTTGTGGGATGAAATTGAGAGGTGATGATCCCGTTGGCATGAAGAACTTTATAGTTAGCGTTCAGAATAGGGTGAATGAATTGAAAGCTTCATCTGGAGAAGGGCAATCAAACACTATCGGAAAAAGGGTATGCTAATGCTTTGTTAAAAAGATTGCTTCTTATTCTACCTCTGCTGACCACATAAGTTTCTGGAACCTCGTTAATCTGTATATTTGCGTACTGGTTTTGTGGCAGATGGAGTTCATGCTTGAGATGATATGTGATATCAAAAACAATAAAAAAAGGACCAAGGAGGATACCTTGCAGCTTACCCGAATAAAGAAATGGCTACAAAAGGTGCTTGTTGGATTCAGCTGTTTTGGATGAATAATTATCTATTGGCACATTTTAATCATTTGATCTTGGTCCCCTTTGCATTGAGCATTTCATCTATCTTATAAATTCCTTTTTTTTATTTATGAAAAAGGTAAATTATTTTATTAAAGAGTGTACTAAGAAGTTAACCAAAAGGATTGCGATAGAGAAGCTTTCCTTCTGTATGTTGAAGGAAGGCAAAAGATCTAACATAGAGTTCATGTCAGATTTTATTAAAGAATGTACTAAGAAGGTAACCAAAAGGATTACGACAGAGAAGCTTTCCTTCTGTATGTTGAAGGAAGGCAAAAGATCTAACATAGAGTTCATGTCAGATACAATATCCTTCCTGCACCATAAGTAAAGACTCTTTAAACGTGTAGATTCTCTCCTACCATTAGAACATCTGTTGCTCTTTCCTGCCAGATGTTCCAGAAAATGCAAGTAGGAATTGCTTTCCAATATAATCTTATGTTCTTAGTAGAGTACTGCTCATACCAGCTACTTACAGCAAGTTTAATGCACCCTGGCATGACCCACTGAACTCCAAAAATGGCCAGAAATTTGCCCAAATCTGCTTGGTAAAGGTACAGTGAAGCAAAAGATGATTCATGACCAACTATCATAATTTCCTTCCATTCTCCCCAAGAGTTTTGTATAACATGTCTCGACTGTGATCCTGCCATCTTTCTGAAATTTCTATCTCAAAGTATCAGTCACATGAACACTAAGAGATGCTGTTTCCAAATTTTGGATCAAATCATTAATGCCATCGATTTCCCAGTCAAATAGCTTTCTTTTCAAATGAAGATTCCATCCCTAGGTGGAGTAGCAGTCTGCTACAGTGCAGCCAACTTTTATTTGTACAGATTTCATAAAGGTCTGGAAATTGTTCTTCTAAAGGAATATCGTCAAGCCACCTGTCAGTCGACGTCTTCACCTTCCTTCAATTCCCATCTTTCAGCTTGAGGCTATCAAAAAATTCATCCCAAAGGTTCCTGGTGTACTTCCAGACAGACACACCATACGCCTTTTTAGCACCAACACATTCCTCACTTTTAACATATTTAACAGTAAATAACATCTTTTCATAGGCCGTTACCGTTATCATTAAGCCTCCAGTGCCACTTCAGTAACAAACTTTTATTCTGCAACTTTAAATTCTTTTTTTCCCAGACCACCAGATTTTACAATTCCCCATTTTACCAAATGGGCCTTCTTTTTTTCTTAGCTACCGTCCCACAAGACATTTCTCCTTAACCTGTCTAGTTATTATTTTCACTTTCACAGGCATGGGAAATAGGGTCATTATGTGTGTGGAAACCCCATCTAAGACACTGTTCATTAGTGTCAGCCTACCCTAAAACAAATGAACTGCTTCCATGGTGTCACTTTCTTTCACATTTCTCAATCACCCGTTGCCTGACATTAGCATCATCATTTCTTCTCCTAAAGGAATACCAAGGTAAATGGTAGGGGAACTCTCAATCCTACAACAAAAGATAGCAGCCAGCTTGTGAATGATGTGATCAGAATTTACTGAAAATATGCTGGTTTTTTGCCCAATTTACACGCAAACCAGAAATAGGGTCAAAAGCTAACAGTATTGCTTTCAGATGCAAGAGTTTCCTTCATCTGCACTAGTGTTTTTGAGAGCGAGAGGCACAAAAAAGCGACAGGGGCTCGCCTCGCTTCAAAAGCAAAGCACAAAGCGAAGCGCACACTTCATTGAAGTGAAGCGCAATTCTTAAAATACATATAATATATATAATAATTAATTTTATAAACTGAAATACACATTAAAAAAATCAAATAAACTAAAATATAACATATATATATATATATACATATATATATATATATAATAATGAATTTTCTAAAATGAAATACATATAAAATTAATCAAATAAACTGAAAATATAACATATATATAATAATTAATTTTATATACTGAAATATACACTAAAGAAATCAAAAAAACTGAAAAATATAACATATATAAATAATGGAAGAAACAAGGAAAAAGGAAGCAGAAGAATCAAACAAGCGCTGGACTCCAGCGACTGGTCAGAACTTAGAAGAAAAAAGAAAGAATAAGGAAGAAGAAGGAAGAAAGAAAGAAGGAAAAAGAAAGAAAAAATAGGAGCATCTGGATGGGAACAAGAAGAAGAAAGAAAGAAGAAAGAAAAAAATGAGAAGAAGAAAGGAGAAGAAGAAAATTACCTGGAAACCCTAGTTTTGTCGATGAAGAAGAGAGAAGGGGTCTTTGTTTTG
This sequence comes from Nicotiana sylvestris, assembly GCF_000393655.2. Taxonomy (NCBI): domain Eukaryota; kingdom Viridiplantae; phylum Streptophyta; class Magnoliopsida; order Solanales; family Solanaceae; genus Nicotiana; species Nicotiana sylvestris. The sequence goes on from NC_091065.1 coordinate 36,468,062, forward strand.
TTGAGCAATTATAGAAGCGAGCTTAGGGGTCTGTTTTGTATAATTTACAAACAGACCCAATTTTTTTTTTTTTTTTTTAAAAAAGGGCCCAACTGCGATTTTTTAACAGAAGCGATCGCTTTATCGCTTCGACGCTTTGTCGATTTGTCCACTGAAGCGTGCGCTTCACACGGTCGAGTCGCCTCTCTCTGGGAAAATCAATGCTTTGTTGCTTCGCGTCGCTTCGCGCTTAAAGCGACGAAGCGATCGCTTTTTCAAACACTAATCTGCACTACACAAAACAAGGGTGTCATCAGCGTAAAAGATATGCGACACTTCCACTTTATTTCCATTTCTGCCTTGTGCTTGAAAACCTTCGATCCATTTTAATTCTGTGGCCCTTTTAAGCATCAGGCTGAGAACTTCCATTGCGAGTATAAAAAGATAAAGGTGAGTGAATCGTCTTGCCTCAAACATTTCTGTGTGGGGAAGAAACATTGTGGAGAGCCATTGATGATGGATACTCTAACAGCAGTAATGCAGTACTTGATGTATTGTATCCATTTGGCTCCAACTCCCATTAAATCCATCAGCTTAAATAAGAATTCCCAGTTTACGCCAGCAAAGGCTTTCCCAATGTCCAATTTGCATATCACCCCAGATTTCTTTCCCTTCTGTTAGTGATCAAGCCACTCATTTACCCAGCACAGCACTAATTGCTGTTTCCTTTAATAAATGCATTTTGGTTGCCGGAGACAAGCTTGCCAATAACCAGTTTCAATCTTTCGGCGAGCACCTTTGATATGATCTTTTAAATGCTGCCCAAAAGACTTATAGGCCTGAAATCCTTGATTTCCATAGCTCCTTTCTTTTTCGGGATGAGGATCATGAAAGTTGCATTGAAACTTCTCTCCAGATTGCCTTCATAGTAAAATTGCTCATCAAACTTAAAGACATCGTCTCTCAGAATGTGCCAACATTTTTGAAAGAAAGTCATGTCGAAGCCATCCAGCTCAGGTGCCTTGTCACCAACTAACATCTTTACCACTGCATCAAGCTCTTCCAAGTTGAAAGGCCTTTGCAACCATTCTCTATCTTCCAGAGATAAAGTCAAGATGCTGCTGTCACTCCAATGCTCCTTTTCAGTAAACAAGTTCCTAAAACTTTATTGTATGCCATCTGATATCATCAGATTTATCTTCAAGCTCCTTTGGTCTGCAGCTTATCAATAGAGTTATACCTCTATGAGCAGTCGCCACATCATGGAAATAACTTGTGTTCTTGTCTCCTTTTTGGATCCACAGCCTAGATTTTTGCCTCCAGGAAGTCTCCTCCGTGTTAGCATTCAAGTTCTCTAAGAATTTCACCCCTTTCCAATAAATTCCCAGTTGCTGCAGGAACACCCAACTCAGAAACATACAGTTCTTCCAACTTGTTGAGGGATTTAGCTTTTCTTTCCTCCAGTCTACCAAATACTTTTTTATTCCATTCTTTAATATCTTTCTTCAACTTTTCAGCTTTCTGGCTAACATTTTGTCTGGTTTCCCATGAATATCAGAGGATTTCCACCAGTTTCCAACCAAGTCAATGAAAGATTCATCTTCGAGCCACACATTCTCGAACTTAAAATAGGAGTTGTTCTTTTCAAATTCACCAGATTCCAGCATGATTGGGCAGCGATCCTGCACTGTCCTAGGTTGGGTTCTTGAAAACAATACAAGTCAACATTCCGTCTTTTCACCAGCATTTTAATTGTTTTCCTCCTTTTGTGATTGTTTATACCCCTGTTATTCCAGCTACAAATTTTCATCTTCATCTTCGATTTATACAGCTGCCTTCCCTGCTGCTCCCTTTTGAGTCTTCTCCAATTTTGATATCTGAAATCAAGGCATTGAGTTCCCCTTGACCTTTGGGTCTGGAGGATAGAGTTGGAATGCTAATTTTGGTACTGGTGTCTTTCTCAGGAAATAATAAAGATAGGTTTCAACTAGTCATGCAACACTCTCCTTCAATTGTAATTGAGTTGAATATAAAGATGAAAAACATGAAATAGTCTAGCAATACTTTGAGATTGCTTGGGAAATGATTCGTGTGAATTAAGCAAGCATTGCGTTGAATGTTCTATTCATCTTCTCATCTAAGTTGCTCGGATACGAGTGTGGGTGTTTGACACGGGTGCAGATCTAGAGGTCGGATCATTTGAAATGTAAATTCTAAGATTCAGGGATACAAATATTAGTACAAATACGGGTGCGGGGATCCGGCTGAAAAGATTTCAAAAAATATAAAAAATATCTCTAAATTATGAGAAATTTTGTGGAATACTTATGTATAGCTTGTAAAACGTGAATTTCTTTTTTACTCTCAAGTTGTAGATAAGTAAAGAATTCATTCGCAGATAAAGTATGCTACTTTCTTCAAATTTACCCTAGTTTTGGTTCTGATTTCGGGAATCAAATTGTATCTCGTCTCGAATTTTTCCTTTCGTTGTGGTCAAAGTACCCAAAATTGTTTGACCAGATTCGGTACGGATCCCATACCCATACCCATTTTAGTGTCGTGTCTACACGGGTGCGGAAACTAAATTGCCATGTCGGGGCAACTTAGCTTCTCATTGTTATGGGTGTCAAGGTCTCTGTCAGTGCTTATATGAAATTTTGGAGAATGGTTGGCCCCTAGAATTGGTTTAGGCACAGGGGCTTCCTAGTTTTCTCCTACAAATTCTTGATAACGACTCTCTAACAGTCCAACTTGCATCCAGCTCTCCAATTGCCAAATTATCACTTCTGATTTATGGTCACAAATGCCTTTATTGCTTCATACCAAGAAAAAGTTGATTTTTTTGAATTAAGAGTGTATTCTCTTTGTTGAGAGAAAAAAAGGGTCTTTTTGGAAACACATGATAGATTGCCCTTGAACTACTCCTCTCTAGGAGACCCATGATAGTGCACAGGCACATCAAAGGTAGGAGAGACAACTGGTCTATTTGGTTGATGATTAGTAACAAAGAAGAGATTGCACATGATGGATTGGTTGCTACTTAACTATTTGAAAGCTATAAAAGGTAGAACATACTTTTTTTTTTGGTGGATGACGTCAAATCACAAATCCAACAATCTAGTCAAGCCTATGCTCTAGTTCAAATCTTATTTTTCTTCATAATACGTACTTTGACCTTATGCATAAAGTACCGTAATCATCAAATTGTGCAATAAAGGAGATCTTTCAATTATATGTGCACGTGTGTGTGTCTAAACCTTGGGAGACAGGGTTACCCGTAATGTGTTGGTGGGAGGTAGCAAATGCCCGGTAGAACTAGTCGAGGTGGCGCAAGCTAGTCCGAACACTACCACCATAAAAAAGAAGTGTGTATTATCAAGATGAAGAGGGAAGAATTGGAAGGATCATGTTTGGAGAAGGAGCTGTCACTTGTGTGAAAACAATAGTAGGAGATACAGAGGAGTTTCCCATAACAATTGATTTATACCAAGGTTCGGCATTGAGCCCCCTACTTGTTTACCCTAGTTATAGCTGAGCTAACCAACACGATATAAGATGATGTCTCATGGTGTGTGCTATTTGTTTTTGATATTGTGTTAATTGATGATTGTCTCATTACCTTGTTGTTGCTATTGTTTTCGTATTGCTTCATTTTTAATGTTCTTGAGTCGAGGGTCTTTCGGAAACAGTCTTTCTACCTTCATTAGGTACGTGTAAGGCATACGTACACACTACCCTCCCCAGACCCCACTTGTGGGATTTTACTGGGTTTGTTGTTGTTGTTGTTGTTGTATTGTGTTAATTGATGAAATTAGCGAGGGTGTCAAACCAAAAGCTTGAGCTATGGAGAAGCACCTTATAGAATAAAGGCTTTAGGATGAGTAGAAGTAAGACTGAATACATGCACGGTAAGTTTAGTCAGCATGAGAAGAACGAAGTTGAGGTGAGATTAAATGGTATGGCGGTGCCAAAGTGTAAACAATTTAGATATCCAGGCTTGTTGTTTTAAGAGAATGGAATGATAGATGAAGATGTTACTTATTGGATTATAATTAGATGGTTGAAATAGTGAAGTGCTACCGGGGTGTTATGTGATAAAAGGATGCTTACCAAAGTGAAAAGTAAGTTCTATAGAATAGCTATAAGACTGGTAATGTTATATAGAGTGAATGTTGGGCTAAAGTCCAATATATTCACTACATGAGTGTTGCAGAGATACATATGCTAAGATGAATGTGCGTCCATACAAGATTAGATAAGATTGAAAATGACCACATTCACTAGAAGGTGCAAGTATATATTAGATTGTTTGGTCATGTCCTGCATCGACCTACAGATGCATCGGTCCATAGGTGTGAAACTATGGTGAGTGAAACTGTTAAAATGAGACGGGTAGACCTAAAATCACATGGAAGGAAGTGATCTCGAAAGACCTATAAATCCTTGGAACCAATGAAGATTTGGCTTTTAAGATAGGGCACGATAGAAGAAAAAGATCCATATAGGTGATACCTCCTAGTTGGAAATATGTTTTAGACTTGCTAGTGAACTTGTAATATTATTATTATATATATATATATTCACTTTCAGTTTTATTTTATTTTGGTATGATGAAGATATCAGTTGAGCTTAAAGAAAGAAGCAAGGATTCATGTCACTAGCCCCAACTTGTTTGGGACTGAGGCATAGTTGTTTTTGTTGTATGTATATGGAGATCGAAAAAGTGAATTTCCTCGGTGAGTAGCAAAGCTGCCCGATAAGTCATTTGCACCTTTTCCTTTCAGATGAACCTTTCCTGATCATTCTCCGAAAGTATACTTAATAGAAAGCTCTCCCTTTCTTTCTTCTTTCTGAGCCAGTATCTATATGGTTCAACCGACTCACTTCTTCATTTCCAATTCTGGAACTTTTTTGTTGATTCCTCCACCTCCCTTTTCCCCTCTTCTAGTATCTTTTCTTTTTGGAGTTATAAATTTGTTTGTCCCTTGTGAGTACTAAAAGAACTCATGTTTTACTTACTGTGTCTATATTTTAACTAACTCTATTTCTGGTAATTGGATATGCAGAAGAAATATTTAAATGCTCCAGGACTGATATTACATCATTCTTAACCAGAATGTCATTGGTCATCTATTGATGCAAGGCTTTACCTGCTAGTCTTACTATACCAGTCATCTTTTTCGTATGTCATATTCTGTATTTCATATCTATTGTATTGCTATTATTTTATTATGCATTTTTATGGTACTACTATATCGGCTTCTGTTGCTTTATGAGTCGAGGGTCTCCTGGAAACAGCCTCTCTACCCTTCGGGGTAGGGGTAAGGTCTGCGTACATATTACCCTCCCCAGACCCCACGTGTGGGATTATACTGGGTTGTTGTTGTTGTTGTTGTTGTCTTAACCAGATATGAGATCCATTTTATGTCCAATCTTTATTTTACTTTAATGCAAAAATTGGTTCATGATTGGATTTTGTGGAAGATGGCCTTTTAAATCTAGTGAAAATGTGCTGGCTTGCGCTCTAGAGAAACTAATGGATATATTTGTCGATCTAGTAGTGGTAGAACACTACTCTTGCAAGATTCAATAATTTTCTGCGAAAGATAAATGTAGAGGGCAAAAAATACTCTGTAAATAAGTTGCAAAGCTATTCTTTTGTTATTTGGATGGACAAAAGCAACACGTGATGGTAATAAGCTTGCCAAATTCCATTAAATTTGACATTCCTTAGATTACCACACTCACCATTGTCTCATCATCTGTCATCCTTGGATGTACATGTTAATTTCGTTATGTGCTTTGCTAATCTTAATCGCAGCTTAGAATAGATGATATATTGATTCGTGGATTGAAGTGGAGCAAGCTTCTTGATCCTTACAAGAGAGGCCAATGGTGGATAGCTGGGAATATTGATTCCACAACAACTGATATTCAAGATGTTGCCAACACAATTGACTTGGAGGTCACTGAGGCTCAAAAGATGCTCCAGCTTGCCGCTGCTCAGAGGATGAACACTGATGCAAGAAGGGCAATATTCTGCGTAATAATGAGTGGGGAGGACTATATTGATGCATTTGAGAAACTTCTAAGATTGGATTTGTCAGGCAAGCAGGTTGGCACCCCTTGGTTGAATTCCCTGTAATTTATTGTTGTGCTTGTCTATCAAAAACGCCTCTCTACCTCACACTAGGTAGGGGTAAGGTCTGCGTACACTGTACCATCCCCAGACCCCACTTGTGGGATCACACTGGCTCTGTGCTTCAAGTGTGTAAATTCTTTAATATCTATACATGCAGGATAGGGAAATCATGAGAGTTTTGGTAGAATGCTGTTTACAGGAGAAAGCTTTTAACAAGTACTATTGTGCTCTAGCTTCCAAGTTATGCAGCCATGACAAAAACCATAAGTTCACTCTGCAGGTATGCCTTTTGCTCAAATGTATCCTTGCCAAGTTGTTTTACGTGATCGTTTGCACCTGGGGAATCGGGGAGGGGGGCGGGGGTTCAATTGTTACATCCCCTAATCTCTAGAAAGGGAAAACTTACATCTCATCTTGACGCAAGTCGGAAAAAAAGAAAAGACAAATGAAGATAGAACAGTGCAAATTTCTTGTGCTTTTTGTTTCCTGCTTGGATTGATGTATGCAGTTAGAGGTTCAAAGTTTTTCTTAGTAATAGTCTATTTCTGACCTGTGACTCAAGTTAATAGTGTGTTAAATTGAGACCTTAGTGGTGGTTCAAGAATTTCCTTGATACATAAAATAGTACTATTTGAGATCATATGCTCATTTTAGCTATAAAGGATGAATATGAAGAGACTATGGACAGACAGTTTTTACTCTTTCTGTCTCACCCCATTGGTCCTCATTTTCCCTTTTTATTTGTTTTGGGGTGGGGTGGGGTGGGGTGGGGTGGGGGGTTTATGTTTGAGAATCATCTGAAAAATGGTACTCACATGAGCTGATGGTTGCACCCAACAAAATTACACGCACTAACCTCCTAATGGTAGTGCAACTTATTAAGTGTAATTAGTTCCAAAGAACAGGGTATTACATACTAATGTCAAAACCATAACCATGCTAATCCAATGTCATTTGCAGTACTGCCTCTGGGATCATTTCAAGGAGCTCGACTCGATGCAGCTGATCAGATCAATGCACCTATCCAAGTTTGTGGCGGAGATGGTTGCTTCTTTTAGCCTTTCACTTGCTATATTAAAGGTTATTGATCTCAGCGATTCTTCACAACTGACTCCAAAAAGAATCATGCATTTCCGGATGCTATTCGAGACCATCTTGGAATTTCCTGAAAAGCTTGTGTGGAACATTTTTACTCGAATTGCTGTTATGCCAGAGTATGAATCCCTTCGAGATGGGATTGTCTTGTTTATCCGCAAGTACGTTGTGGATGACCAAAAGTCTCTGGCAGATAAATTCAAGATTGCAAAGAAAGCCCTTAACAATGTTGAAGGAGTCATCATGTAAGTCTCTGCATAATGTATTCTAGCTTTAGGATTTTGCAGGAATGGTTAGTTACTGGAATGTCATTAACCCATTTTTGGTTGAGGGTTTTCTTGATTTCCGAAATCATTTATTTAACCAACTTACATAGGATATATGTGACGAGAATTTCAGTGTAGAAGTGTCCTAGCTCATATTTGGAATTGCATAATGTCTCACTTGTGAACCTTTCTCAGGAGCTCATATTTGATTCCAGTCACGGCCTACTACTTTTTAATTACCTATTTATGCATTATTGTCCTCCAATGACAAAAAGAAAGAATTTTAAAACCCAACCAGTTAATTAATGAAAAGGCAATCTGGTATTTTTAAGTGGAGAAGGAATGAGAAGTTGTTTATCATTCACCCAGATTTGAAATTGGAACAGCGAATTCTCAGTCACAAAATAAAGAAAAGTATTAAAAGATGAAAAGGAACACACTAGCTAAAGGACTCACCATTATAACGGGATATGTTTGTTCTTTTCAAAGTAACTCCTCATCCTTATAGGCATGAATTTGGATTTAGTGGGATCCAATCCGAGCATTGGATATCGGGTGTAAAACCAAAAAAAAAAAAAAAACTCTTCAATTAACCTTTACCATTTTAAAAATGTTAGAATGTCGGGAACGGAATAGCAACTTATGAAAAGTTCTAATACCATCAAAAGCTTTTAATTCTAGCTTTCTTCCCTTCCATCCCACTTTCATTCTACTATCTTCGCTTCCATCGCAATTCACGGGTGTGTCTTTCTAATAAAAATCAAAGAATATAAAAAATATTAAGAGGGTGTTTGGATTGCCTTTTAAGTTGGTCAGATCAACTTTGAAGCTCTTTTTAATATTTTAGTGTTTGACAAGTCAAAAAGTACGTAAATAAGTTAAAAATTACTTAAAACAAGCTAAAAGCAATAAGCTGGGCAACCTCAATTTTTTTTTTTGGCTTATAAGCTATTTGTGCGGCACTTTTTTTTTTAATTCAATCCAACCAGGCTCTAAATTGTAGTTGTTGAATTCAATATGATATACTTCCTTTTCTATTTGTTGAGACTCTCTTGGGGCTCGCCCCAAGTTAGGCACTAACGCCCCAAGACTCACGTGTGGAACTCTTTGTTCACGAGGCTTATGCTCCAGGCACCCGATTGCGTGCCCCCTATAGGCGACGCTTAGCGCCTAGAACTCACCTAACAGCTCTTGCAGAAATTACGTTGTAAATTCCTTACTTAACATCACAACAACAACAAACTTAGTGTAATCCCACATGTGAGGTCTAGGGAGATATGTGTGTGTAGACTTTACTCCTAACTTGTGAAGGTAGAAGAGCTGTTTTCCATAGATCCTCGACTCAAGAAACAATGAAAATAAAGCAACGAACAGTAGCAATAACAATGAAATAGGGTAACAGAAGCGAATAACACAACATGTAATAATAAAGAACACGGAATACGAAAAATACAAGAAAAATACTAGTACTACTGGTAAGCCAAAGAGAAACTAACAACTACCTGTCAAACTTCTTTCGGCTGATCCTAGACTGGATACATTTTCCCACTTCACAATTTAATTATCCTGCATTTATCCAAATATTTCTGCTCAATTATCAGGTTATTTACTCAATCGTTATGTTCTTTATTTCCTGTAACTTAAAGAAAATATCTTTTGTTTCTCTTCCGAAGCCAACACCGTTAACCTCGGAAGGGTTGGGTTCATTGGCAAGTTCTAAGTCAGGTATGCAATTTCATACTTTTTGTGTTTCAGGCGGTCAACTAGGTGAATCTCTTAAGGTCCTTCCAGCTGGTTCAGGATGTGCTGCTACTGATGTACCACAACCAGTTGTTCAGCAGAAAACCAAATTGATAATTGAAGAACTAAATCTGCAAAAAGAAGGTGCTAACTCGATTTTTTTACTCTGACTTTCTTCAGTTTTGGTGTGATAGCTTTCTTGTCTGTGGAAGCTCTTTATCGAACAAAATATACGGGTATCGCGTTACCAGCTGTGTCACTGTAACTTCATGTATTGGAAAGGAAAAATATTGTCACAAGTTTGTTTTGGTCATTCTTAGCTGTAGAGGGTTTTGTTATGTCATGGAAAGTAGTTGAAGTCAAGATAAAGAAAGATAAAAGTCTTAGATGGTATTATCAAACTTTAAATATGGTAATTCCTGTGAAGTCCAAATTCATTAATTGAACCAAGCATTTGGACATGAGATTTTCTCACTCAATTCGTGTAAAGCAGGTAAGCTGTGTTGGACCCTCATGGTATTTCGTTAATATTGCTGATAGAATCAAACTGAGTATCGCTGACATTGAAATTCTTGTTAATGATTTGTTTCTTTTAAGGAAGCTGTATAATTTCTTAATGCATCACTGCAAAAGTAGACATGGAAAACATTTTTCTAAACTTTTCAGCAAACAAAACAAAGCGCTGCCTTTTTAAATTAATGTATAATAGGTTTGATCAGTAACATGCATATCATGATATCAAGTTGGGAACTGTGATATGGCTCTACATCTTTTGGGCCAAATACCTTTTTTGCTCAATATCTCAAAACAATGTCGTTATGAGGGTTTCTTTTAGTTAGGCTGTATATAATTGAGGTCAATATCAGGGAATATCCATTTATAGAGCAGCAGCCTATTTAGTCTTATTGGAAACATCAATTAGTAATCACATTAATTCTTTAGAAGTAAAGAGCTGCATTTTGTCCAACTCAGTTTTCTACTGTCTTGGAGCCATGCATCTTGGTTCTGGCTTTTAGTCTTTACAACTTAAACAACAAGGTTATATAGGCATATTATCTACGCACACTTTGTGTTTCTTCCAATTTATCAGCTGCATCATTTAGTCTATTCCAGTTATGTTATGTGCCAGTACTCATTATTTGGCCTGATCTGCAGAAATAGATACAAATGCAAAAAGACACAGATGCTCAACTGCAACCAAAACATATTCTGTTATCAGGGATCCATGTCCTGCTGCCTCCTGCTCGCCTGATGGGCAGTCTTCTGCTTCAGCGGTCTTTGATCATTCAATTGCGGAGTCTGTTGATTCTGGTACATATGCTGGGACCAGTATTTTGCCAAACGAGAAGATTTTCATTTTCCCCCGGAATGAAAACATGGAGCTTCCGAATGGTGCTTGTGTTTTGCCTTGCAGCGATGAAAAATGGGTTGCTGCTAGCTTAGAATTGAATCGAAATCGCTAATTGCAGAAACTTACTTTTGTGATGCTTTTTGATGAATCTTGTTGATAAGCGTAACTCAGATAATGCTGCTTTCTTTTGTAGGAGTACTACTATATATTTGTGTAAAAGAAACCATCTTTGGACAATTGATATAGAAACTAATCTAGGCTATCTCGTCTGAGTATGCTTATGAAGAAATTTCTAGATGCCGTAATACTTTTTAGAAAACGGGCAAAATGTTAGTTTGCGAAGCAAGAAAACACAAGAGTAAACAGTTTAACCAATTCTGAGATATCCTTTGCTGGCACTCTTTAGCCCTATGTCTCTTATGGCTAGGAGGTTCAAATTATTGCTTTTGAATCTAACATTTGCCAGATCAATTTTGGATATTATGCGGAGTCATACTTGTGTTCCGATCTAAACGAGCACAATTGGATCAATTGACAGTCACTTCAAAGTTGAGAATTTTTAACTTTTTGTCCAATTATCTGGTATTTGATCACTAGATTTGGCTAATCTCAGTTTGCCCCCGAGTATGAATCCCTTCGAGATGGGATTGTCTTGTTTATCCGCAAGTACGTCGTGGATGACCAAAAGTCTGGCAGATAAATTCAAGATTGCAAAGAAAGCCCTTAACAATGTTGAAGGAGTCATCATGTAAGTCTCTGCATAATGTATTCTAGCTTTAGGATTTTGCAGGAATGGTTAGTTACTGGAATGTCATTAACCCATTTTTGGTTGAGGGTTTTCTTGATTTCCGAAATCATTTATTTAACCAACTTACATAGGATATATGTGACGAGAATTTCAATGTAGAAGTGTCCTAGCTCATATTTGGAATTGCATAATGTCTCACTTGTGAACCTTTCTCAGGAGCTCATATTTGATTCCAGTCACGGCCTACTACTTTTTAATTACCTATTTATGCATTATTGTCCTCCAATGACAAAAAGAAAGAATTTTAAAACCCAACCAGTTAATTAATGAAAAGGCAATCTGGTATTTTTAAGTGGAGAAGGAATGAGAAGTTGTTTATCATTCACCCAGATTTGAAATTGGAACAGCGAATTCTCAGTCACAAAATAAAGAAAAGTATTAAAAGATGAAAAGGAACACACTAGCTAAAGGACTCACCATTATAATGGGATGTGTTTGTTCTTTTCAAAGTAACTCCTCATCCTTATAGGCATGAATTTGGATTTAGTGGGATCCAATCCGAGTATCGGATATCGGGTGTAAAACCAAAAAAAAAAAAACTCTTCAATTAACCTTTACCATTTTACAAATGTTAGAATGTGGGGAACGGAATAGCAACTTATGAAAAGTTCTAATACCATCAAAAGCTTTTAATTCTAGCTTTCTTCCCTTCCATCCCACTTTCATTCTACTATCTTCGCTTCCATCGCAATTCACGGGTGTGTCTTTCTAATAAAAATCAAAGAATATAAAAAATATTAAGAGGGTGTTTGGATTGCCTTTTAAGTTGGTCAGATCAGCTTTGAAGCTCTTTTTAATTTTTTCAGTGTTTGAGAAAGTCAAAAAGTGCTTAAATAAGTTAAAAATTACTTAAAACAAGCTAAAAACAATAAACTGGGCAACCTCGATTTTTTTTTGGCTTAAAAGCTATTTGTGCTGAAGAGTCACTTTTTTTTAATTCAATCCAAACAGGCTCTAAATTGTAGTTGTTGAATTCAATGTGATATACTTCCTTTTCTATTTGTTGAGACTCTCTTGGGGCTCTCCCCAAGTTTGGCACTAACGCCCTAAGACTCACGTGCGAAACTCTTGTTCACGAGGCTTATGCTCCAGGCACCCGATTGCGTGCCTCCTATAGGCGACGCTTAGCGCCTAGAACTCACCTAACAACTCTTGCACAAATTACGTGCTAAATTCCTTACTTAACATCATAACAACAACAACAAACTTAGTGTAATCCCACATGTGAGGTCTAGGGAGGATATGTGTATGCAGACTTTACTCCTAATTTGTGAAGGTAGAACAGCTGTTTTCCATAGATACTCGACTCAAGAAACAGTGAAAATAAATCAACAACAATAGCAAGAACAATGAAATAGGGTAGCAGAAGCGAATAACACAACATGTAATAATAAAAAACACAGAATACGAAAAATACAAGAAAAATACTAGTACTACTAGTAAGCCAAGGAGAAACTAACAACTACCTCTCAACCTTCACCCTTTCCTATCGAGGCTCATGTCTTCGGTAAGCTAAGCAATTGCATGTCTTGCATAATCACCTCACCCCAGTAATTATTTGGCCTACCCTACCTTTCCTCAAACTCGCCATGGTCAACCTCTCACACCTTCTGATCGGAGCATCTATATCTCTCCTATGTACATGGCCGAACCATCTTAGCCTCAATTCCCGCATTTTGTTCTCAGCAGAGACCACTCTCACCTTGTCCCTAATAACTTCGTTCCTAATCGCGTCTTTCATGGTATGCCCACATATCTATCTCAACATCCTCATTTCAGCTACCTTTATCTTCTGGAGATGAACGTTTTTGACGGGACAACACTCAAACCCATACAACATAGTCAGTCTAACCACTACTTTGTAGAACTTTCCCTTAAGTCTCGGTGGCATATTCTTATCGCACAACACCCTAGAAGCGAGCCTCCATTTAATCCACCCGCTCCAATTCGATGAGTAGCATCCTGTCAATCTCCCCGTTGCCTTGGATTATAAACCAAGATACTTAAAACTATCACTTTTTTGGGATGACTTGTGTATTAATGCTTCATGCATCCTATCACTGAACTTACACTCCAAGTACTCTATTTTCGACTTGCTCAACTTAAAACCTTGAGACTCCGACGTCTATCTCCAAACCTCTAACCTAGCGTTAACCCCACCTCGTGTTTCATCAATCAGTACTATGTAATCAGCAAATAGCATACATCGTGACACCTCCCCTTGTATGTGTTGCGTCATCACATCCCACGCCAGAGCGAACAAAAACAAGCTAAGAGTCGATCCTTGATCTAACCCCATATCTACTGGAAAATGTTTCCAATTCACCACCTGTAGACCTCACCCGAGTCTTAGATCCCTTGTACACGTCCTTAATTACTATTATATACTCTACAGGAACACCTCTAACCTCCAAATATCTTCATAGAACCTCACTCGGGAATTTGTCGTAGGCTTTCTCTAGTTAATGAGTACCATATACAAGTCATTTTTCCTTTCCCAATACTGCTCCACCAATCTCCTCACAAGGTGATGGCTTCAGTAGTTGACCGCCCAACATAAATTTGAACTAATTCTCGAAAATAGACACACTTTTTCTCACCCTTCTCTCCACCACCCTCTCCCACTCAGAAGCTTGATACCCCTATAGTTATTGCAATTGTAGATATCATCTTTATTTTTGTACAACGGGATCATCCAACTCCACGCCAATCTTCGGGCATCTTCTTTGTCATGAAAATGATATTCAAGCCAGTAAGCTACTCCAAGCCTGTCCCGACCCGCACCCCTCTATAATTCCACCGTGATCTCTTCAGGCGCAGTTGCCTTATATCTAAACATCTTCCTCATTTCCCCCTCAACCTTCTTAACCTCAATACGCCTACAAAATCCAAAGTCACTCTGACTCTCTAAGTTTTCTAAATCACCGAACATGATATTTCCTTGTTCAAGAGTTTATGGAAGTACGTCTACCATCTACGCCTATTATACACCTCTTCCACCAGTACATTGCTATCCTCGTCTTTGATGTACCTCGCCTGGTCTAGATCCCGTTCCTCTCTCCATTTAATCTTGGCTAACCTACAACTCCTATCATCTTTGTCACAAGATCCCCATACAATCGTTCAAATGCTGCAGTCTAAGCCGCCGTGATCGCCAATTTCACCTCTTTCCTAGCCTTCTTATAACACTTTTTATATGTCCTTTTCTCCTCCTCGTCTTTGCTCTCCACTAACTTCAGATATGCCCCTTTCTTTTCCTTCACTTTTTCTTGGACTTTCCCATTCCATCATCAGTCACCTTTGTGGCCTCCCGAGTACCCCTTCGTGCCCCCTAACACCACTATAGCAACTTCCCTAATGGAGTTCGCTATCGTGGTCCACATACTACTCCGTCCACATTACTCCTCCAGGCCCCAATATCCAACAACTTTTTCCCCAACTCCTGAGCTTTGTCCTTAGTCAAGCATCTCAACTTGATATTAGGCTAACCGTACACCGCTCTCTTCTTCCTTACTTTTTTTAATTTCAAATCCATAACCAATAGCCTATGTTGCGTCGATGGACTCTCAATCGGTATAACCTTGCAATCAATTCAAAGACCCTTATCACACCTCCTGAAGAGAAGGTAATCAATCAGAGTCTTGGCTACCTTACTCTAGAAAGTGACCAAGTGTTTCTCCCTCTTCCGAAAATATGTGTTACCTACCATCAAGTCAAAGCTCTAGAAAAACCCAATAACGAGGTTCCTCCCTCGTTCCTATCTCCAAAATTGAACCCGTCATACACTTTATCATAACCCCTAACAGTCTCCCCAATATGGCCATTAAAATCACCTCCATGAAAAGCTTCTCGGTGTGCAGAATATCATGCACAACCTCTTCCAAATCTTCCCAAAAGCGTCTTTTAACCTCCTCGTCCATGCTACTTGAGGTTTGTAAGCACTAATCCATTTGAAGTGAACCTACCAACCGCTAGCTTAATAGTCATCAACCAATTGTTCACTCTCCTAACGTCCACCCCTAGCTCCCTGAGATCCCTATCTAGTAAAATTCCTACCTTGTTCTTGCCCTTAGCACCAATTGGATACCACAATTTAAATCCGTTACCATCTCGAGCCTTCGTATTCACTTATCAAGTCTCCTAGACACGTGTTGTATTAATCTCCCTCTTCTGTAGAATCTTCCCTTTTTCTATAGACTTACCCATCAAAGTCCCTATATTCCAGGTTCCTATTCTCAGTCTAGCAGATTCCCTACCTCCCTTACCACCCTTGATCCCTGTCCCCCGTCCCACTATATAATGATCCATAAAAATGTTTAACTAATGTGAAGAAAAGAATAAATCAGATAAGAAGTAACTCCTTGTGTTAAATGATCGAAGTGCTATGTGAATCCACCTTTGATAGGAGGTTATAATATGTAGTTTGATAGCATTTCTTAATGAATTATGATGTTTTTCCTTGTGTTTCTAGAAAGTTAAGACACTGTAATTGACTTGTATCTCATTAAAACTTATATACTATTATATTGTTTACACTTATATGCGATAAATTTTTTAACTATTTTTTTTGGTAATTTCTCAATTTTATTGTATTTCTCATTTTTTGGTATATTATTTCATGTAAAATTTTCATGTGGCACCCAGTTTTGCGCCACCCATTAAATTTGTACTCACTTTTTAAAGAAAGTTTAACAGATATCCTATTTTTGGATAACTTCAGATGCATACGTTTTCTCTTCTTCTTTTGCTAATGTTTTCTGCTTCTTTGTGCTTAGAGTTTCTTTTTCTTCTTAGTTGCAAAATAAAATTATTAAACTTTTTGTTGTTTTGACAATTTAAAAATAGAGATTTGTTCTTTATGATATTTAAAAGTTATATTTCAAAATTGAGTTTATTTGGAGAAGATTTAGGCTTTGAATCGTGTATTAGATTGTTGAATTTCGAAGAACATGTTAATGTATCAAAACTTAAGATTCAATCTGAAGTTGCATTCAACAGAATTTTTAAAGTTGTATTTGAAAGATAGAACTTCAGATTTGATTTTTGAAATTGTATTGAAGAGATTGAACTACTTCAGATCTGAGAGGGCATACTTTGTAAAATTTTGTGCAATACGGGTATAACTTCAATGGCAGCCCCAAAAGTGGGTATATATGAAAATGCCTCTTATTTTATAGTATTAGAATCTAAATATTTGCGGAGCATATGCTTCGCCTCATATTTGTAAATCCTCTGTAATGCCCCAATATTTTTAAATGAGGACATATTGAATATTTAGCAAATAATTTAAGTTTAAAAAAAAAAGAGGAACAAACTAATAAAACAAAACAAAATAAGGAAAAGATAAAGAATGGACAAAAGAGCCGAAGCCCATTAGAAAACATTCTAAAGCAATAGGGATTTGGGGGAAGAAGAAGAAGAAGAAGAAGAAGAAGAAGAAGAAGAAGAAGAAGAAGAGGAGGAGGAAAGAGGCTAGCAGCCTACTGCAATATTGTTGTTCCTAGCTACTGTTATTTCAGATTTTCAGGTATATTTTATTATCCTATTGACATGAGCATATTTAGTTATCCTGGGTTGAGTTACACATTGAGTTGATCTTTAATTGAATTGGAGACAAGAATACTATGAGCAAGATCAATTCCTTCATTCTAAGTAATTAAACAATATCCCGTTAGATACTCTACTGGAGAGATTGTGAGTGCTTGCAAATCACAATGTGAAATAGAACAAAAGTATTGATTTTGCAAGAAACACAAACTTCATTTTTCTTGCCTATTTATAATGACATACAAGGAAAATATAAAGTAGTTTCCTATCCCTTTTAGTACTACTTATGTGAATAACAGATAACCAATATTCATATTCTAGAGGAATTAAACAGGAAAATTAATTAAATGTAACAGGGCTGGGCCAGTTGCATTGCTAGTTCCCGAAGTTGATATATAGATTGGTTTTGTAATAATATAGGTGGTTGAAGAAGTTGAACCAAGTGCTCACAAGTGACAAGTTCAATATTTGGCACGAGTACTATAAGTATTAACCTTAACTCAATTTATGTTTCCATAACTTGCATGTTTTACACATGATTTTTAATATGAATATGTTCCGATTATTTTGAGTTTACATGTGGGACAAGTCCTTTACTTGATTTGGTACTGAATAGGTTACTTAAGATGTTTACAGTTATTTAAAAAATATTCTCACTGTTGCTAGACATGTTTTACTATTACTTGAGATATGATTACCGTTACCAAAATTGGATACATGATTTGATAAGAATTAAAATTTCCTTTACTATTTTGAAAATGCTTTCATGTGAATATTTACTGTTTAAAAAAAATAAATGAGAGGAGACTTTGAAGGGTCTCATAGTTAAAGGCGGGTTCGTTAGACCTGCACCTTATATTTAGAGATTACCGATTATAGTTATAGCCCTCACTGGTGAGAAGGTAGAACTAGCATAGAGTTATAGTTGCCCTTCGAGTAGGGACCTATAATTATATTTGACTCCTTTTACGAAGGGGTCTACACAGTGATACAGATTGTATGATCCTTTCTTGGAAACCTCCCAACATAAAGATTTTCTATGAGACAATGTTTACCAAAAAATTACATGAACAATGTGATTATATTTACCCTTTTAGAAAGGGCACTCTTATGATATTTTCTATTTGATATATTAGCATATTTTCTGACTTATCCCCAATAAAAATGGTTGTGGCTAAGTATTATTACTCACCGAGCTAGAGAATCACTCCCTGTTATTTTTTACAGAGACAACAATTGTCACAGGCGAGGATTTTGTTAGTTAGAGAGCATAGGTTGATAGTTCTTGGTGACCCCACACTTGTTCGCGTGGGCAAAGATTTTATTTGTTGTTATGGTCTTTTTTTGAGCTCTTAGAGTCTCTTCATAACGTTCTTTTGGTATCATAAATACTCTTTCGTTATTATAGACTTATATTGAGTATTGCACTTTCTTATCGAATTTGGATATAAATTAGTATTTCTGGTTGTTAGTGGGTGGACTGTTAATGGTTGAGACTTCTTTGGGTTAATTGGCGAAGTTATTGTTATTTGGATTGATACTAGGATGTTTGGTCGTTGATTTGAGACAGAAAACTTTTTGGATAGTCCAAAAATATGGATAATTATGTCCGATTTTCTGTTAAATACTGACGAGGCTTACTTGAGGGCACTTGCTCCAAAGTGCCGATTGTGATCCTAAATTGGGTCGTGACAAAGATGGCATTAGATCCACTCTTCTGTCAGCCTTGCCGATGGTGGGTCAAGGTTCAACTGAGTTTAGGCAAATCCCGGTTAGGCAGGGCAAACTTAGTGCTGAGTAAGCCTGGAAATTGGGCCGGGCTGGGACCGGGAGTGGCCCAGGACAACGGGCTGGGACCGTTTGGCCCCCGAGAGGTGGGCTCGTGCCGGTCTCGTGAGCCAATTTTTAGCTAGGAACCGTTAGGACCGAGCTCGTTTGTCCCGCCAAGGGACCGGAACCGGCCCCTTGGCAGGCCAAATGAGCTAAACGGGTGTATTTTAAAAAAAAAGAGATGTTTAGCTTTTGAAAAAAAGTAGCCGTTGGGTTTTTAAAAAATAGCCGCTGGATATTTAAAAAATAGCCATTTAACCTCCAACTAATTTTTAACCCCAAATTTTTATTATTACATTTTTTCCTATTTTCTACTATACATACCCCCTCATTCTTTCATTTTTCTTACAAAATTAATATCAATCTACCAAATATCTCTCTAATTTTCTTCTATACTTGCTACAATTGTTTACTTTATTAAAAAAAAATAGTGAAAAAATGGTGAGGTTGCTACTATTGCTTACTTATTTTAAAAAATAATCAAAAAATATTGAGGTTATTATAATTTGTGAAAATATTGTGAAGTTGGTGAATTGGAGTCTTCAAGTCTTTAACGATAATCAATTTTCAACAAGTTGTTCATCAATTTGGTAAACTCGTTCCAACTCTTAAGTCTTAATGTTATAGTTTTGTTTGTTTTATTTATTTGCTATTACTTGATTAACTAAGATGTCTTCCTGAAGAAATTTTTTTGGTAAGAATAAGGGAAAACCCAAGATTGGCGAATCTAATGGTACTGCTGTTCCTCCTCCACTTCCCCAGTCTCCCCAAACCAAACCTCATAGCCGTCCTTCGATTGTTATTCTTGATACCGATAATAGTTTATTACAATTTAGCGATACTGAAATTTGCCATAATATTTCACCCAGTGAATTTTAAATCATGAATTAATGAATGCTCTCTATTCTAATAATTATAATACTATGGATGAAAATGATGATGGGGAAGTTCATCTTGATGAAACTCAATCGGACGATGATACACGCACTAGTCCTGCTCCTGATATTGACCCAAATAGTGATAACGCTGCTAATCTAAATGATGACCCATCTGATACTCCAGTTACTGCCCCTACTTTTTCTAAAGAACCTACCAAACGACAGGAAATATCTCCTGTTTGGTTATTTTTTTTACTCAACTAGTTTCAAAAAATAAGGTTAAGTATAAAAATTGTAGTATGGAGTTAGCTTTTAAATATGTGGGATCGCAGTAGGGGACAAGATCTTTGGCTAGACACATAAAAAATATCCTAAAGATAATGTCAAATATCAACGCTTGAAAGCTCTGGCCATGGGGAAAAGTACACCTAGTCCTAGTCAGACTGACCTTAGTACCAGTTCAAATCAATTTCAACCAGGAATTAACACGGTTACTATTGGTATTTTATATTATGATCCAAGAAAATATCGGGAAGAATTGGCAAAATTGGTAACTGTTATGTGCTTACCCTATAGTTTTTCTTCTGACACTGCGTTTATGCATTACATTAGAAAAATTTATAATCCTACTTATAAAAGTTTTCCTCGCACAACTGTAAAGTACGATATTTATAAATATACACATGAGTATGAATAATATTTTTGCTATTTATTTACTCATATAAATTGTCGTGTTGCTATTACAACTGATATTGGTAGAAGTAACAACGACTATGATTACCTTACTGCTACATGTCATTGGATTGATGAGGATTGAATAATGCAAAAACGCATAACTGCTTATAGAATAATTGTTTCATGGCACACACGGTAGTTTATTGCTAGCATAGTCATGAATATTTGCAGATATTATTGCATTAGTGATAAAATAATGTCGATTTCAATGGATAATGCTACTAATAATACAAATGCTATAGACTTGCTTACCACTAAATCCTACATTTAGTAACATTTTTCATGTTAGATGTATTTTTCATATTTATCATTTAATTGTGGGTGATGGTATGAGAATTTTAAATATTCAAATTGAAAAAGTTAAAATGGCTCTTAACTGGCTTTTTCATTCTAACCATAGAAGTATATTTAGAGAATATTTTAAAAGATGCGATGGTTGTGAACTAAGAGAAAGAAAGGTTCCTAAACCTTGTCCAACTATATGGAATACATGTATAAAAGTTTGGTTGTTGCATATGAATATAGAAACCTCATAAACTCAACGTTTAATGCACATGTAAGTGATGATGACAATTACCTTAAGAATGAGGATTGGGCTAATCTTAAAATGCTTGTTAATTTTTTAGAAATTTTTTATATTGCTACCAAAGAATTTTTGGGGCAATATTATCCTACTATTTCTAATTGTTTAGTTTGTATTGCAGAAATTGCAAATTTGCTTGCTCATTTTTTTAGAGTGAGGAAATTTATCAACTTGCTATTGATTCTATGATAACAAAGTTTAAAAAATAATTTTTTCCTATTCCCCAATTTATGGTATTGGTACTTTGTTAAATTCTTGTATGAAATTAGGAGGTCTTCAATTTTGGTATGAAACTGTTTATAATGGTTTAACATTTGAAGATGAGGAGTTGCCTAAACTTTCGGAAGCAATAACCTCAATAAGAACAAATGCAGAAACTATTTATAAAGCTTATCAAGTTGCATTAAATCATGCTAAACCAAATATTCCAACTCCTGCTTCTTATGATTCTCAATCTTCTAAAAGAACCGCGGGAGTAAAAAGACTCAGTGTTTGGGCGCAATTTAGGGGTCCCTTAGTTCTAGTAGTAATTATTTTTCACAACTAAATGAGTTTGAAGTTTATTTGTCGCAGAAACTTGAGGAAGTGAGTCCCGACGTCACCTTTGATATTTTGCAATGATGGAAGGACAAAGAAAAATACTTTCTGAATCTTTCAAGGATGGCCCGGGATATTTTAAGTATTCAAGCTTCAATAGTGGCATGAAGAGCGCTTTCAGTCAAGCAAGACTTCAAATCAGTGATCGTAGACAGTCTATGAGGGATAGCTTGGAAAAATCAGTACTTTTTAGAGATGGGAACCGTTCGGAAAGAATTTTTTTTGAACTTGTTGAATCACAGCCAGAGGTAGACGGAGCTTACGAAGAAATGCTAGCTGAACTTGCTGAGGAAGCCGCTTCGTCCGACAATTGAAATGACGATGAACAAGCTACTTTTACGCCACCACCAACGGAACTTCCTCCGAACCTTGAAGGATTTATGAAGTTTCTAAGAGATAGCATAACTTGTATGAACAAAAAATAGTATGCAATTTGTATTTTGTCACTTCTTGATTTGTTCCTTTTTCTTCTCAATGATGATATTAACACCTTATTATGCTCATTCCAGAGGAAGGGGGAGGGGGGTGGGGAGAGGGGGAGACTAAGAAAGATATTGCCATGTTTTTTATTGCTATAATAAAATTACAAAGCATATTTTTACAATATTTTTGTCTTTTAAACTTGAATTAAAAAATTAGGTCACAATTCTATATAATAAAATTACAAGGCATTGCCTTAGATATTTTTTTAACATCTTTTTGTCTCTAAATTCTATTTAATTAAAAAAATTACTGCTTAGCCCTTGGGCCCATTTAGCCCATTTGGACCGCGGGCCCATCCTGTTTAGCCCGGGACCATGAGTTAGTGGGCCCAGTCCTAAGCCGATTCCTAAAAAAAAATAGGTTTATCCCGGGACTATATAGCCCGTTTAGTTAGGGATCAGGACCGGCCAGGGACTGCGGCCCGCGAGACCGGTCTTTTTGGCCCATTTAGGCCTGATCCGGCCCAATTGTCATCCTTAGTGTCGAGTCTATGTGAATCCCATGCTGTGGGATAAACCTTTGCGACTCCATAAGAGAGGGTGTATGTAACACCCTTGACTTTAGACAACACATCGGTAAACACAAAAAAGATGCTAGGTATATAAGTTAGCAAATCGTAGACCCTAATAACGTGTTTTAAATTCGTGAAAATATATGCTCAGATCGGACAATATATTAACGGATTGGGCTGTTACATCCTCGCTTCATGTCATCGCCTTTAAAATATTAGTATACACAAAGAACAGAGCCTTGCTTGATTTATTTACACGGATGTCACACCTCCTTTTTCACCTATACCCCCGGAAAAGGGTATACGTAAAGGGAGTTTTTCCAATTAAAGGACAATCGAAACGGGATTTTATTTAAAGATTCAGAGTCGCCACTTAGGAGATTTGTGGTGTCCCAAGTCACCGGTTGAATTCCGAATCGAGGAAAAAAATGACTATGTTTAACAGTCTGCGCACCAGAAATCCGGATAAGGAATTCTGTTAACCCGGGAGAAGGTGTTAAGCATTCCCGAGTTCCGTGGTTCTAGCATGGTCGCTCAACTGTCATATTCGGCTTGATTATCTGATTTTATACAATTATGAACCTACGTGCAAATTTAACTGTTTACCGCTTTTGTTATTATTTATTCAAAGAATTGCAACGTCGTGAGAATGCATCTCGAATTGCGCCACATAAATGTACCCACAATTTTCGATACGTTCCAACTTCGTTGAGATTTGGATTTGGGTCACATATTTGTGCACCCGAGTTTTGGAAGATAACATTATTAAATACGCGCCTAAAGATACTAACGCGTTGTTATTTTGAGAAAAGCCGTAAAGTTCGCTATGCGGCCTGTCTCGAAATCTAAGCATTTGAAACAACTGTCCGTTGAGGGCCCCACAGTTTGTGTATTCTTGTTTGTCGAGGCTCATCTCATTCATTATTTTTAAAGGAATTTGCAACGTCATGGAAATGCATCTCAAACCACGTCACAATCAATGTACCCGTGATTAACGACACATTTCAGTTCATTGAGATTTAGATTTGGGTCACATAAATGTGCACCCGAGTTTAAGAAAGTAAATTATTAAAGGCGCACCTAACAGTGACTAACGCGTTATTACTTTTGGGAAAAAAGGCCGTGAAATTCGCTAAGCGGGCGATCCCGGGTTCTAAGAATTTAATATATATACAATCGTGAGGGCCCCGCAATCGGTGAGTTTTACTAGGCGAGGCTCATCTCGTTTATTTTAAATGGACAATCCTAAAGTGACTACATTTTCTATTAAGTTCGTCTCTAAAATAAAAGAGAAGAGGTCCTAATTAGTTATATGTTTGTAAGCTCGTGCCTCTTATTATTTATTAGATTAAGACAAATGCAAACGGAAAATTGCAACAGAGCTTACTCAAGGGAGATTGTATCATTCCTTATTCTATTAGCTAATAACACTAAAGTTGAGATTATGAATAGAACACAAGATTGACACCCAGTAATATCAAAACAAACTAACTATTCTTTGATTAATTTAAACTAACATTATTAGATGAATTGAACTATTGGAATTAACTATGTGTAATACAAATCCATTTTTTTAAACTCTTTTTACGACTTGTCGAAGAAATGCGTTAATGCTTAAAAACTGACATCAGGCTAACATCAATCACTAACATTTGAGAATATTAGTTACTAACATTATTCACATTGCTATTTAAAATGATGTTACATACTCAAGTGAGCTCGCAATTTCAGAACTAACCCTATTAAACCAACATGCTGATTTTCATGAACTATTTGAACCTGTTTTGTGGCATAACCTATTTGAAACTATTACACGACTACGGAAAAAAAATTAACTACACTATATTTCATAACTAGTAATCACAAACTAAGATTAATTACAATTGATATTCACATGTCTGTAGAAATAGATTCAACAGTTCAGTTTATGCATTCCAAAGTCATTCTAATACATACTATGCGATATCAAGTGAACTACTGCTTATACATTAAATTAAACACAAAGAAACAGGAGAAATTAAGAAATCCATTCCAACAACTCTTTACTTCTTTTCCTTTAAATTTGAGAGCTGTAGAACATGTACCTGGATAACGGAAATACAAGAAGATGAAGGAGCAGTCAGCAACAGTAGTAACACAGCAAAACAACAACAAATCAATAGCAGCAATTCAAACCAAATTCGAGGCTCAGAAAAATTTGAAGAAAACCAAACAAGCTCGAAAGAACAGCTCCAAAAGTTTGTAAAAGACTAAACAACAACCACCAATGAAAACAGTAGCCAATAACCAATAGCAAACTCAGGAAGAACCAATTGAAACCGCAACAGTACTAGTTCCTCAAATTACCGAACTTTTAAATGTTAAAAATCCAGCCTAGACTCTCTGAAAAAAACTGAAAGAGAACTCGTTTTCTTTCTCCAAAAACCAGCCCCAAACTCTCTTCAAAAAATCCACCCTTATCCTCTCTCCAAAAACTCTCTCCTTTTTTTGGTCTTGAAATGACCCTATTTATAACAAAACTCTTGCCTTGAAAGACTTAAACTAATCCGAAATATTCTCCCCACACTTGCATGCTTTGTTCCCCACTACTGCATGCTTTGTCTCCCACTATATTAAACAAATACATTAATTCCCACCACCATATGTCTTGTCCCCCACTATATTAAATAATGCATTATTTTCCACTACCATATGTCTTGTCCCCCATTATGCACTAAATAATGTATTAATTCCCACCATCATGTTTTGTCCCCCACTATGTATTAAATAATATATTATTTTAATATTTTTAGTACTTAGTGGACAGAGCACTCATTAATCATTTTTTTAAAACTTAAAATCCCGAAAATGCCCCTGAAAATACTGAAATTACCATTCTACTCCATCAGCTATATCCAATCCTCCTAAGTCAATTAACCAAACTTTAGCAGTTATAACCAATTCATCTAATCAATTTCCAATTAATAATCAAACTCTGAATAAACAAACTCGCCAAACAAACTCCTAATCGACAACGTTCATGAATTAATCAATAGAGTCAGATTCATATCCGAACAAACTTAACAGAGCAAGCGAGTAGATTTCAATCACTAACTTGAGCATCAATCGAACTCAAAATAGTAGGAAAGTCGTCCAAAACGCACACACACACAATTTCAACGAATATGCAGTGGGAATATCATGCGAAAATGTTCAAAAATGAAACCACATATTAAAGCGAAACCAAAGACAAAGCAACAAAAATTCGTGAACGAACTATGCTGACCTTTATGCTAACGATCCGACGTCGAACAATGTTGAACTTCCGATGAAACACAACTTCGTTCGCAACACTGTTTCGACGTTTGACTAACAGACACAGATTCGAACGGAACCTCGACGGACGGTGAAGACCTCAAACCAACCTCAGCTTAAAACTGCTTTGTGTGTGTGTTGGTTGGTGTTGCGACTGACTGGTCGTAAGCTGCTAGTCGTCAGCTGGACGACGAAGGATGAAGCAGCAGCAACCCTGATGATGGGGACGAAGAAGATGCAGAAGGGCAGCCATGGGAGCTGGAGATGGAGGGGTCGTTTAGGACGAGGGATGAAGCAGCTGTGGCTTGGAGCTGTTGCTGCTCGACGGAAAAGAAGGAGGGGGTAGCTGGTGACGCTGACGAAGAAGAAGAAGCAGCGGCCATGGCGTTCGTCGCTTGGTTGTTCCGACGAAGATGTAGGAAGCAGCCATGGGGCTGTAGGTTGGCGACGAGGAGAGGGCAGCCATGGGGGGGGGGGGGTCGTTTGAAACTGGAGCTGGAGGGGTCGTTCAGGGTAGATGGAGGGGAGAAGGGCAGCCATGGGACGTGAGGGGGAGGGGGGTGGTTTGGGGAAGGTGAAGAGGAGAGGGGGGTGGGTGGTTTTAGGGTTTTGGGGTTGGAAAAATGAAAAATGGAAGAGGGGGGGGGTGTTTGCTTGGGGTTATAGGGAGGACCGGGTCGGGTCGACCCGGTGGGGGTTATTTGGTTTGGGCCTGGTTGATTTAATTTAAAAAGGTGGCCCAATCCGATTTTCTTCTTATTTCCATTGCTTCTTTTTTCTTCTTTTATTTTTTCTTAAACTAAAACTAAATTCTAAAAATCCTAAATTATCCTATAAAACTAAATTAATTTATAAAATTGCTAATTAACTCTTAATAACAATTAACACATAATTAAATAGCAATTACGATAAAATCACACAATTTGGACATCAAATGCTAAAAATGCAACGTATATTATTTTTATGATTTTTTGTTCTTGTAAAACAAACTTAATTTCTCCTAATTGTAGAATTAAATCCTAAATTTAAATGCGACATATTTTTGTATTTTTTATTAATTTAACAAATAAACATGTACGGACAAATACAAATAATTATCCAAAAATTCCACGAAAATTTTCAAAATTGTACACAAAGGAAAATTGTTTTATTTTGAATTTTTGGGAGCAATTCTCACATAGGGCAAAAATCACGTGCTCACAGCTACCCCTCTTTGTCCGAAAACACAAAGAGTTTTCGTGCAAAGATAAAGTGAGCAGATACGAGCGATTTTTGCCCATCCGAGTACTCCATGTGAAGCAATTTTTTGAAAAGATTTAACCGAACCTTTACTTCAAAGGTTTCCTACATATCCCTGGCTAGAAGGGAATCCGATTAATGTAGTTCGGGAAGTTTTGGTAGCTGGGCCTACCATGGGACTGCAATGTTACTGCTGTTGCATGCTGTTATTACTGCTTGCCGACCTCCTTATTACACCATGCTGAAAGAAAACAAACAGCTAGACTAAACTATAGTCTATGAATTACAAAAACCTTATCTAGATCTTCAGTCGTGCTCTTGTATCTCTTGTTGCTTTGATGTCTCGGTGACTCCTCTGGTATTTCTTTGCTTCTAATTTGTCTTGTATTCTCCCTTGACTACCGATCTCGAACTGCTTATTTCCTTCTCGTGAGCTTCATATTATTTTTCCATCGAATCTTGAACTTCCTTCCTCTGCTGAGGATTTTTGTTATTTCCCGCTGGGGATTTCGGTTGTATTCCTCTCTGCTATTTCTTTACTTCTGGCTCGACTTGTGGTCTTCCTTCTGATTTCTGTTGGGTTTTTTTTTTTGTAACCCTCCGCTTTACTGACTTCAAACTTCCATGTATTCCTCTGTTATATGGGCGGGCTCCCAACTTCCAGACTTGAAATGTAACGACTGAAATGTATTCCTCTGTTATATGGGCGGACTCCCAACTTCAAAATTTAAAATGTAAAGACTGAAATGTATTCCTCTGTTATATGGGCGGGCTCCCAACTTCCGGACTTAAAATTTAAAGACTGAAATGTATTCCTCTGTTATATGGGTGGGCTCCCAACCTCAACCAAAAACTTCAAAAAATAAATCGCCATTCCGTTCTTCAGGCGGGGCTCCTGACCTCAACAACAACTTCGAAAAATAAATCGCCATTCCTTTCTTCAGGCGGGCGAGACTTCAACAACAACTTCGAAAAATAAATCACCATTCCGTTCTTC
Organism: Nicotiana sylvestris; assembly: GCF_000393655.2. Classification (NCBI taxonomy): domain Eukaryota; kingdom Viridiplantae; phylum Streptophyta; class Magnoliopsida; order Solanales; family Solanaceae; genus Nicotiana; species Nicotiana sylvestris. Next base: position 36,496,137 of record NC_091065.1, read on the forward strand.
AGGGGGGGCTCCTGACCTCAATAACAACTTCGAAAAATAAATCGTCATTCCGTTCTTCATGGGGGGGCGAGACTTCAACAACAACTTCAAAAAATAAATCGCCATTCCGTTCTTCAGGCGGGGCTCCTGACCTCTTTTCCTTCTAACTTGAATTATCTTTCTTCAAAACTACTTCCCTCAAAACTGATGTCTCATTTCTATTCGAACTGCTGGGGATAACACTTTTTTTAAAAAAAATATGTTATCTTACTCATTCCAAGACTACTTCCCTTAAGACTGATGTTTCATTCTTCTGCAAACCGTTTCCTTTTGCAAAACTGGTCTTTTTTTTTTCTTCTATTTTTTTTTCTTCTTCTTCTTTTTTTCTTCTTATTCCTTCGAAGACTACCTCCCTTAAAACTCGTGTTATCTTCCTCCTGACATTGCTTTTTTTTTTTAAACTTGTTTTGCCTTCTCCCGAAAACTGCTGGGGATACCGCTTTTCACCAAACTTGTGTTAGACTTCCCGAAAATTTTCGAAATAAACGAAAATTTTCTGCCCCAGTTTGACAATCTTTCTTGTGGCGCATCTTTCCGTCGTCAGTAACATTCCCTATCCCTGCTTCAAATCAAAGAAAATTTGGTCAGTTTTAAAACGTGGTGGTTGGTTGTGATACTCCTGCTGGGGATGCTATCAACCATTTTCCCATCTATGCGTTGTCTGACCATATTGCAGCTTGGCTGATACCTTCCGACTTTCTTGACAATTTCTTATTCACAAACCTCAAGTATTTTCATGACAACTGATTTCACTTGAAGATCTTGCATGTTCATTGATTAACCACTCCATCCATCGTCTGTGTTACTGAAATACCTTTTTCCGGTGCAGACCCAATATCTTCTTTTGCGGTACTGTCCGTGAACTGGCATTTCCCCAACCTTTGAGTTTCCTATGAATTTCCAAATTATGTCCACCGCTTTCCGCGTTGTTCTTTCTTGATTTTCCGCTGGCCTTGGCCTTATAACCCTCGATTTGCTGGGGATATCCTTCTCGACACTGGTCTATCCTTTTGTCAATCTCATCATCGAATATACCCTCGGTTCAATCCCCCTGGCCCTCTTTTTGTTGCACTGTCCCTGAATTGATATGGACCAATCTTGGGTATTTTGCGCCAACCTCAAAGCACGTTAACTATTACCAGCTCATTGCGCTTGTTCTTTCCTGACTTATACCACTTTGATGTACTAGTCAGATCTCGTCTTGCATAATTGGAAAGCTGATGGCAAATTTTGAAATCATTTCTCACTTGTTCTGACCAAAGAGACTCAAGAAGAAGAAATGACAAAGGTGAAAGGAACAGAGTAAAAGACAAAAGGAAGAGATGACTCCTAACGAGAAAAACTACAAAGTAAAACCTATCAGATGTACATACCAACTCTATTGGCCATGACATGCACATGTGGCCTATCCTTCGTCGTTAATCGCCTTTCACAATCTTCGCCTGGTGCTTTCCTATTTGATTCTCAATCTTTATTCGACTTGTAGTGCCCGAAGGGTTTTCACTATCAAGCCTCTCTCATTTTGATTTTTCTCTCAACTTATAGCCGCCTCAAGGTGCCCGTGAAGGTTTTCACCGATATGACTCTCATTTTATTACTTTTCTGTCGCGGATCAGAGTGTTATTCTCGACTTCCATTTGCATGACTTGGCATCTTTCGAAAACTGGTCAAAAGGTCTTTCTTTGGACCGTAACGTGGGGTTCTAGATAGGGCTAGAAAGAAAGGGTATTAGCGGCTCAAAGCGAATCAATTTGGGTTCAAAATTTACAACCTTCGGAACCAGGTTTCTTTACATCAAACACGACTTCTGCCCCAGTTTCTTGCTTGGGGATTTTTTTATTTTTGTTACACTATGTTACACTATGCACACTATGTTACACTATGTTACACTATGACCGAGCCGTGAGGCGCCTACGTATCCTTCTTTGAGGAATCAGGTCAAACGTAGTTCCCAGTTCCCCTTTTTTTTCCTTTCCACTTATTTATTATTTTCTTTTCTTTTTCTTTTTCTTTTTCTTTTTCTTTTTCTTTTTCTTTCTCTTTTGCACATTTCTCCTTTCTCTTTTGTTGTTTTGTTGTTTCTGTTGTTTTCTTTTCCTTTTATTTTCTTTATCTTCCATGCTTGTGTTTTCTAATCTTTGCTACTGATTCCGAAAGAGGGGTATGAAAGAAAACCAATAAGGCTCAAAGGGTTAACGAAGGATAAAGTGTTTAGATAGAAGAATAAAATGCCTTCGTCATTCCTGTCACACCTCCTTTTTCCGCCCCCGCGCAATTAAAGGACAATCGAAAGGGGATTTATTTGTTTATTTCAGAGTCGCCACTTGGGAGATTTAGAGTGTCCCAAGTCACCAATTTTAATCCCGAATCGAGGAAAAGAATGACTCCATATTACAATCTGCGTACCAGAAATCCGGATAAGGAATTCTGTTAACCCGGGAGAAGGTGTTAGGCATTCCCGAGTTCCGTGGTTCTAGCACGGTCGCTCAACTGTTATATTCGGCTTGATTATCTGATTTTATACAAATATGAACTTATGTGCAAATTTTAACTTTTTACCGCTTTCATAATTATTATTATTATTTTTTACAAGGAATTGCAACGTTGTGAAAATGTATCTCGAACCGCGTTACAATCAATGTACCCGTGGTCGTCGACACACTTTGACTCCGTTGAGATTTGGATTTGGGTCACATCAATGTGCACCCGAGTTTAAGAAAATTAAATTATTAAAGGCGCGCCTAAAGCGACTAGCGTATCATCTACTTTGGGTAGGGCCGTGGAATTTTGCTAAACGGTCCATCCCGAAGTCTAAGCAATTTAAAGCAAATATTTACTGAGGGCCCCACAATTTTGTATTTTTATTTGGTGAGGCTCATCTCATTCTTATTTTTAAAGATAAACCTATAGTGACTACATTTCTTCTATTAAGTTTGTCTCTAAAAATAAAAGAAAATTTCTCAATTAATTACATGCTGGAAAAAAACATAACTTATTAGTTATTAGTTTACGGCTAATGTGAATGGAAAATTACGATCGAGTTTGTACAAAGAAAAATTGCTTTCATTCTATATTCTATTATTCAATAATACTGGAACATGAGATTGATACACCATAATATCAAAAACAAATTAACTAGTATTTGATTAATTTAAACTAAAATTATTAGATGAAGAAGTTATACATATGCAAGCCCATTACTCATTAATTAATCGACTACATTTTTATACAAAGAAAGGAAAATTATATTCAAACACAAATCTAAACAGGAGGGATTCAACAGGAACAAAGCCTGATTAATATTTCATTTCGCTTCAAGCCGAGAGTGTACAAATGTGTACCTGGAAATGACAGTACAAGAAGAAGAAGATCAGCAAAGTAGTATGTAACACAGCAACATACAGCAGCAGAAAGCCCAACACAGTAGCTTCAACACCTCAGTCCAGAAATCCCAGCAACACGGAGAAAACTAGTAAAAATGGAGAAGACAAATAGTGCGGAAATCTCTCTTTATTTTTTCTTTATAGATTTTAACTCTCTATGGTGTTCTTCCGCTCTCAATATTTCAGAAAATTTGGTTATATCTTTTTTACTCTCTCCAAAATGAATTCTGTCCCTGTATATTCTATGTATCCAGAGTATATATCGAGTGTATACGGCTCTCTCCGCCCCCTCTTTTTTTCTTCTCTTTATCTAGTTTTTCCTCTTTTTTCCACCCCTTCTTCCTAAATTTTCTCTTCTATTTATAGCAAAATTTTCGAAATTTTCAGATTTGTTTTTTTATTATTTTTTTATTTTTTTAATTAAAAGAAATCCCACTTACAAATTGCTTTTATTTTTTTAGAAAAAGAAATCCCACCTTTATTTACTTTTATTTTTAAAATTCCAACTTTAATTACTTTATCTTATTTAAAATCCCACTTTTTATTTTTTTAAAAGAGAATCTCACTTTATTTAACTTTTCTTTAAAAAAAACAAACCACTATCTTTTCTTTTTCTTTCAAAAATGCTACTTTCAATTACTTTAAATTTTTTAAATTTTCAGATACCTTTATATTTATTTTTTAATTCCAACCTTCTTTTACTTTTTATTTTTTTAAAAATTTCCACAAAACTTTTTATTTTTTTAAATTTTCTACATTTTTTTATTTTTTTTAAAAAGAGAATTCCACCTATTTTTACTTTTATATTTTTTTTATTCAATACTTCCCTTTTTCTTATTTTTTTAAATTATTCCCGAAATTATTATTTTTGTTTCAAAAAAAATATTTACGGATTTTTTTTATATAAAAAAAACAAAAAATAATAATAAAAATATTAATAGTGATAATTCAGCTTTTAATTTTTTTTGTATTTTTATCCTATAATAAAAAGTGTAATAAAGTTAAAATAATAGTAGGTTAAAACCCCCTAAAATATTTACATAAAAGACGTGATAAAAAAAATTAAATGTTGTCAAAAATTAGGTGTTCACAGCTGCCCCTCTTTGCTCGAAAATACAAAGAGCTTTCGGGCAAAGATAAAGTGAACAATGCGACTAATTTTTGATCATATTGTTATTCAAAATAGGAAGAAAATAAAAAAGGAAAGGCGCAACCGAGTCCTGGTTTTGGACAGCCTACATATCACTGGTTATAAGGGAATCAGGTCGCGTGTAGTTCAGAAAGTTTTGGTAGCTTGGACTACCGTGGGACTGCAATGTTACTGTTGTTGCATGCTATTACCAATGCTTACCGATCTCCTTGTTACACCGTGCTTAAAAGAAAACAAGAAGCTAGGCTAGACTACAATTTGTTCTTGTTGCCTTGCTTTCTTGTCTGCTTGCGTTTCTTCCGGTGCTTTTCTTCCGATGCTTTTCTTCCGAGGCTTCTGGCCCTTTGCTTTTCTGAATATCAGTTTACATCATTTTGTTCGATCCGATGGGGACGTGGCTTTCTTTATTAAGCTTTTCGGTGGTTCCTCTGGGGATACGGCTTTCTCCATCAGATTTGTTATGCTGGGCATGATTTAACGTTCTCCAGCCGCTTCTTTCAAGACGCGTCCTTTCTTCCTTTTGACTCAGGCGCTTGAATTTGTGCTGGGACCTCTTGTTGCAACCTTCTGTTTCCCGGTGCTGAGGATTTTTATTGTTTCCTGCTGGGGATTCCTGTTGTAACCCTCTGTTTTACTGTCTTCTGACTTGATCTTGAAATGTATTCCTCTGTTGTATGGGCGGGCTCCCAACTTCAATACTTGAAAAGTAATACTTAAATGTATTCCTCTGTTATATGAGCGGGCTCCCAACTTCAACACTTGAAATGAAAAGACTGAAATGTATTCCTCTGTTATATAGGTGGGCTCCCAACTTCAACACTTGAAATGAAAAGACTGAAATGTATTCCTCTGTTCTATGGGCGGGCTCCCAACTTCAACAGTTGAAATGAAAAGACTGAAATGTATTCCTCTGTTCTATGGGCGGGCTCCCAACTTCAACACTTGAAATGAAAAGACTGAAACGTATTCCTCTGTTCTATGGGCGGGCTCCCAACTTCAACGCTTGAAATGTAAAGACTGAAACGTATTCCTCTGTTTTATGGGCGGGCTCCCAACTTCAACACTTGAAATGAAAAGACTGAAATGTATTCCTCTGTTCTATGGGCGGGCTCCCAATTTCAACACTTGAAATGAAAAGACTGAAATGTATTCCTCTGTTCTATGGGCGGGCTCCCAACTTCAACACTTGAAAAGTAATACTGAATGTATTCCTCTGTTCTTATGGGCGGGCTCCCAACTTCAACGCTTGAAATGTAAAGACTGAAATGTATTCCTCTGTTCTATGGGCGGGCTCCCAACTTCAACACTTGAAATGTAATACTGACTGTATTCCTCTTTTCTTATGGGCGGGCTCCCAACTTCAACGCTTGAAATGTAATACTGAAATGTATTCCTCTGTTCTATGGGCGGGCTCCCAACTTCAACACTTGAAAAGTAATACTGAATGTATTCCTCTGTTCTTATGGGCGGGCTCCCAACTTCAACGCTTGAAATGTAAAGACTGAAATGTATTCCTCTGTTCTATGGGCGGGCTCCCAACTTCAACACTTGAAATGTAATACTGAATGTATTCCTCTGTTCTAATGGGCGGGCTCCCAACTTCAACGCTTGAAATGTAATACTGAAATGTATTCCTCTGTTTTATGGGCGGGCTCCCAACTTCAACGCTTGAAATGTAAAGACTGAAACATATTCCTCTATTATATGGGCGGGCTCCCAACTTCAACACTTGAAATGTAATACTGAATGTATTCCTCTGTTATATGGGCGGGCTCCCAACTTCAACACTCCTTAAAGTATAACATTCTGTTGGCGTTATTCTCTCCTGCCTCCTTAGTCATATTTCCTTTTACTTGAATCATCTCCCTTCAGAACTTCTTTCCTCAAAATTAGTGTTTCATTCCTCCGAAAATTGCTGGGGATATCACTTTATCCAGACCTGCGTTGCCTTCCTTCCTTCCCCAAGTGGGTACCTGATTTTTGAGAAAATTTTCTGCCCCGGTTTGATGATCTTCTTTATGGCCTGTCTTTCCGCCATCTGTAACATTTCTTTTCCCTGCTTCAAATCAAAAAAAGATTTTGTTAGTTTAAAAAACATGGTGAGTGGTCGTGCCACTCCTGCTGGGGATGGTTTTTTCCTTTCTCCCTTCCCTGCTCGGTGTTCCATTACACTATCAGAACTTGCTGGGGATGATACTATTTATTGGGGATGATATTACTGCTGGGGATTACATTCCTGCTGGTGATCACATTCTCGCTGGGGGTGGTTTTCCCCCTCTTCTTTCCTCGCTCTGCGTTGTCCGACCCTTTTGGAACTTGGTCGATGATCGGCCAAGGATGCTCTTGCATCTCGATGATCTGCTGTGGATTTTCATGGAACTTCATCCTCAGATTTCTCAATTGTTGCTTTTCAGTTTTTTTATCATTATACCCCCTTGACATTTAGACCAACTCATCATTTGGTCTTGCAACAAACGTCTTTTCCGTTTCATTGCCTTATATTTGGCATGTCCTGCTAGCCTTTTGCTTCGCACCATTTTGGCAATTAGTAGTAAGCTCTGGAAAAACAAATCCTTCTAAAAACAAACAACTGGATAAAAACACTTTAAACCAAGAAATGAAAAGTGATGACTTCAAAAAGATAAAAGAAAAAGTCTTTCTGAACAAATGTTGGGGAAAGAAAAAGAAAAGAACTTATCTGAATGGTATAATCAATCCCAATGATCATGTCATGCATTTCCGGATTAACCAACCCAGTCTATTTATATCAATCAATTTTTCTGACGGCCTTACTTTGCTGGGGATGCGCAGAAGCCTAACTCTCACCGGATGCGGATCATTTTTGTAAGTCTTATCTTGCTAGCCCCTTTTATATCCTTGTCGCCTCATAGTGCCCTTCGAGGGGTTTTCACTGATGAGGCTCTCTCATTTCTCTCAACTCCCGTCGCCTTATGGTGCCTGTGAAGGTTTTCACCGATAAGACTCTTCTCACTTTATTTTTCTAAGCTGGAGATTGGAGTGTTACTGATATGACTCTTTGCTAGGGATTCTTTAGGTTATCAATTCGTTGCCGACTTTTCTCTGCTTTCATTTGCCCGACTTGGCATTCCTCGGATTCTGATCGGGAGGTCTTTTTGGACATCAACATGGGTTTTTGTTTATGGCTAAAAGAAAAGGGGGCATCAAAAGGGTTCAAATAATTCTGATGGGTAAAAACTATTACAACTCTTGGAATCGAACTTCTTTCCCAACATTACAAACATAACTTCTGCCCCAGTTTTTCTTGCTTGGGGATTCTTATTTTTTGTTACACTATGACCGAGCCGTGAGGCGCCTACGTATCCTTCTTTGAGGAATCAGGTCAAACGTAGTTCCCAATTCCTTTATTTTTGTTATTATTTTCCTTTTTTTTTTTCGTTTTCATTAACGATTCCAAGAGAGGGATATGAAGGAATAAGTGAGGCTCAAAGGGTAAAACCAAAGGTTAAAAGTGTTCGGATAGAAGAAAGAATTGCCTCCGTCATTTCTTTCTCCGATAAATGCCAAGTATAAACAAACAAACAACAATTACAATTAATAGCCATGTCGATGCATCTTCCCTCGACATCTGTCTGACATAAAGCGCAACTGGATAACATCTTGGTCACAATAGACGGCCCTTGCCAATTCGGGACAAATTTGCCATTTTGCTTTGGCCTGATATGGGAGGATCCGTTTCAACACTTGTTGTCCCCCTTCCAATTTCCTGATATCGTCTGCATCCCCGAAATTGATGGCTTCTGTGTCATTTAAGTTGGGCTTGGATTTCTCTTCCAACTAGCTTAACTCTCTGTTTGTCTCTTCGAAGGCTTCATCATCACCGTATTCCGATTCGTCATCATGATTGACCTTTTGTACAATTAGTTCGGAATCAGATTGATTTTTTTTAGACTAAGTTGAAGATACGTTGTGCATGCCATGTCATTGGAATCAGTATAAAGAGCATTGTTTAGAAAGAGAAAAAGAAGAATACAAACTTAAAACAAAATAAGAAGAGAAAAACTTGCACTTTATAAAAATACGGGATAACAGAGTTTCTCACTTTTCAAAACAAACCTGGATTACAACTCTGCAATAATCCAAAACAAGAAAGAAAAATCAGAGCCCACTACCAAGACTCCCTTCAGATAGGAAGAGGAGTAGCCGTCCAATTGTTGATTTTTGCTTTCAGCCCTACAAACTGTACCTCTGCCTTGCTGGACCCTTTCCCCATCACCATGACCGACTTGTCATCTACACACTGCACCCCTACTTTTCCCTGATCGATTTTATTTCGAACTATTTTCACAGGCACGGATCATCATTACCATTTGTGAGGGATTCTTAAGCTCCTTGTGCCCTAGTTCGATCATGTGGGTCTTATGGTGCGCTAGTAGGGGACTCTAATTAATGTTTGGCGCCTCTGGAACCTGAACCTCGATCCTATTTGTGTCAATAAGCTCTTGCACGGCATTCTTCAACTTCCAACATCTCTCCGTATCGTGTCCGGGAGCCCCCGAACAATATTCACAACTTGCTGAAGGGTCAAGATTTCCAGGAAGGGGATTTGGCAATTTGGGCTCAATAGGATTCAATAGGCCTAACTGCCTCAATTTGTGGAACAGGGTAGTATAGGATTCTCCCAGCGGAGTATATTTCTGCTTCTTCTCATTCTTAAAAGCTTGATTCCCACGGAAGCCTGACCCTGGAGGATTTCTATAGGCCCTCGGAAGTGGATATATGTTTGGTGGAGATGGGTATGTATTTTGGGGAGCCGACGCACGCCATTGTGCGTGTGATGGAGCGTGGGTATAGGTTTGTGCATGATAAACGGAAAAATAGGGATCCGATAGTGACTAGTAATGTCGTGGAGGGCTATATGGAGTGCGGGGGTAATTTTGGTGGTAGGGTCGTGGTTGGCTATAGTAGGGTGACGGGCCTCTAGAACCGAACCAGGCTCCATACTCAACAGATGTGACATCTTCTTTCTTCTTATTCCCAAGTATACCCTCAGTACCGCTCTGGATGGCCTGAGTGGTTGCTTTAATTGCCGAATAGCTTATGATTTTGTTGGACTTAAGTCCCTCTTCAATCATGCTGCCCATCTTTACAACTTCGTTGAATGATTTTCCTATCGCTGAAACCAAATGGGCATAGTAAGTTGGCTCCAAGGCTTGTAGGAAGTAATCTACCATCTCACTTTCCTTCATTGGAGGATCCACCCTTGCTGCCTGTTCCCTCCACCAGAAACCATACTCTCTAAAGCTTTCATTGTGCTTTTTCTCAAATTTTGTCAAGGATAGTCGATCTGGGATGATTTCCAGATTGTATTGGAAGTGACAAGAAAATGCTTGTACCAAGTCATCCCAGGTGTACCATCTCCCATGGTCCTGGCAGGTATACCACTCCAAAGTTGATCCGCTCAAACTTTGACTGAAGTAAGCCATTAATAGTTCGTCTCTTCCCCCAGCTCCTCGCATCTTGCTGCAGAAACCCCTCAAGTGGGCTACTGGATCGCCGTGCCCGTTGTATAGGTCAAATTTGGGCATCTTGAAACCAACTGGTAATTGCACATTTGGGAACAAACATAAGTCCTTGTAGGCCACACTGACCTGCCCTCCTAACCCTCGCATGTCTCGGAACGATTGTTCTAAGCTTTTGACCTTCCTGAACATCTCTTCTTGTTCGGTATTTTTGACTGGCTTGTCAATTTCTGTTGGGAGGTCAAAACGGGGAGTAAATGAATGAATTTCGGAAGCTTTGAAAGTGGGCTCCGGGGGGTGGGGGTAGTATTGGTTGTCTTGGGCCTGGAACATAGGCTCACTAGGATATTTGTGGAATGTAGCTGGGAGAGGTGCTACGAAGACAGGAGTTACTGGTGGAGGAGGGTATGGAACTGGTTTAGGAGGTAGAGACTGCGGTGTATGAGAGGTGGTGCCCCGGTAGTGCTGGTAGATGGGGAAACTCGGGGATAGTTCAGTGGCAGGATTATCCTGAATTTGGGCTAGTGGTAGGGTGAAGGCAGTGTTAGCTGGGTAAGATGGGGGTGATTGTCCTGTAGACCAAGCCCGATACATCTCAGCCATTTGTTGCTTAAGTTTAAGCATCTCTTCTTTCATTTTACCGACGTCCATCTCCTCTATCTCAATACCTGTGTTGACATCCGGGATAGACATGCTTTCGGGTATCGGTCCTTTTGATCTGTTGTGATAATGATAATGTGCCAGTATACTCTTAGAAAAACTAACTGCTTGAATTCTGAAAATGAACAAACTTGTTAGTTTTGAGAGTTTAACACATATATGATTACACGTTGAGATGCAATGTTCCTAGACAAATAACACTTTTCTATTATGCATTTGCTCGGTTGCTTGTGTCATTCCATCTTTTCTTGAGCTTTCTTTTTATTGTCACACACTCTTTATTTTATTCCTTTTTGTGATTGTGGTCAAATCTTATAGAGATTGCCTACGTATCATGACCCCGCATGAATCAGACCTTGCGTAGTTCGGACCAATAAAAGATAAACAATAAACATTTTTTATCAATTTTCATATTAAAACAAACTGGGTTTCAATGGTTTGAAGATGACCTACAAACTCGAAAATCAAACAACCCACATATTTTAATCAAAAGATTTACAAACTCCAAAAACAAACGGCCAGCTTCCTTTCTCCGTTTGACAAATGCAACCGAACGGTTATTTTTGCAAACGTGGCCCCTTCCAAATTTTGAGGCCGGAGAGGATTATTTTATGACACTTTACACACTTGTCCGTTCTTTTACGAAAATAGCCTTTCGACAACTGAAAGATACTCTAAGGCTATTTTGGCAAGAACGGTTTAAGACGCGGCCGAAGCTGGCTCGACTTATTTTGACTAAAAAAACCAAACGGTATTCACCTAACCGCTGACTTTTTTTTTTTTTTCAAATTACAATGAAAACGTGGTGTTGCAAACATAGCCCTTCAGCGGCTCGGGGACGAAGATTTTTAAGGCTGTGTGGGTCAACTGGACCAAAATCCTAAACATGACCCAAAATGTGGCTGTTTATGCAAAGTCAGCCTTCCGGCGTCCTTTTCGGGAACATTCGGCTATGTCTTGACAAAACAGCGTCACCCGACTTCTTTATGAAAAAATTAAAATTTGACATATTTTTTTTTGGCTATTTTTTAGCAAAAGGGGAGGCTGGACACCGTCCGACTTATTTATGACAAAATTAAAATTTTGACACGTTTTTTATTTATTTATTGGTTTTTGGCTATTTTAGCAAAAAGGGGGGTTGGACCCGATGAGGGTTGCCTACGTATCTCACATCCGGTGAGAATCAAACCCGCGTAGTTCGGGCAATTAACTGAACTATTTTAAAACAGGATTTTTTTTCTTTTCGGCAGCAAATAACAAAACCACTTTCAAAGCACGACTCTTTTCATTTTCATTTTGACATTTTCAGGAACAAATAAAAAAACTATTTTAAAAGTAAGACTCTTTTTCATTGTCATTTCAGGGGAAGACAAACTTTTTTCCTTTTTTTTTTGAAAAATAAGACAGAACAACGACTTTTTTCTTCTTCTATTTTTCCTTTGCTTTTTAGTAAAACAAACTAATAAAACATTTTTTTTCATTTTTTCGAAATTTCGGCAGAGTTTTGACAATATTTGGGCATTGTTTTTTTTTTCAAAAATAAACAATCAATTCCCTAACCGCTATTTTTTTTTAATTTCAAAATATTATTCCTGATATTCAAAAGTCAGTCAACACACAAGTCCGAATCAAATAAATGCGCAAGTAGCAGCAAGTAAGATGCATCAGGATGGTCATTTTCATTTTTTGGTACACCTGTCCTAGACAGACCCAACCCCTGTGTTGAGCCTCCAAAGTCAAATGCACGTGATGCAAACAAACGTTCCTACTAGGGATCCGGCATGAAGCTGAGTTATTCTAAGTGAAAAAAAACCTGAGGCATATTGTTCTAGCCCTGGCTTACCCAAGTGGACAGCTTGAGCCGAAATGGGGGCAACGTACCGGGAGCACGAAAGTCTGCCCGGCCTAGTTACTTGTCCCAACTTCGTCTTATTTGGTATGACTTCTAACAGAAAGGTGGGCCACGCGCACGTGTACACCATAAATTCAGAAGACTCAGAAAGAAGAAGGGTTTCGTAGCAGTTTTATATACACAATTCAGATAATATTAAAGCGGTAAAAGCATCATTTAGCACATTAGGCATATATCATGTAAAAATCAGATAATAAATAAAGCCAACTATAACAGTTATTTTAAGCTCGAATTCTTAAACCCTGAACCAGTGGTTCTGGGTTAAACTTTTATTCCCAGCAGAGTCGCCAGAGCTGTCACACCTCCTTTTTCCGCCCCCGCGAGGGTACATGGAGTTTTTTTTCAATTAAAGGACAATCGAAAGGGGATTTATTTGTTTATTTCAGAGTCGCCACTTGGGAGATTTAGGATGTCCCATGTCACCAATTTTAATCTGAATCGAGGAAAAGAATGACTCCATATTACAGTCTACGTACCAGAAATCCGGATAAGGAATTCTGTTAACCCGGGAGAAGGTGTTAGGCATTCCCGAGTTCCGCGGTTCTAGCACGGTTGCTCAACTGTTATATTCGGCTTGATTATCTGATTTTATACAAATATGAACTTATGTGCAAATTTTAACTTTTTACCGCTTTCATAATTATTATTATTATTTTTTACAAGGAATTGCAACGTTGTAAAAATGTATCTCGAACCGCGTTACAATCAATGTACCCGTGGTCGTCGACACACTTTGACTCCGTTGAGATTTGGATTTGGGTCACATCAATGTGCACCCGAGTTTAAGAAAATTAAATTATTAAAGGCGCGCCTAAAGCGACTAGCGTATCATCTACTTTGGGTAGGGCCGTGGAATTTTGCTAAACGGTCCATCCCGAAGTCTAAGCAATTTAAAGCAAATATTTACTGAGGGCCCCGCAATTTTGTATTTTTATTTGGCGAGGCTCATCTCATTCTTATTTTTAAAGATAAACCTATAGTGACTACATTTCTTCTATTAAGTTTGTCTCTAAAAATAAAAGAAAATTTCTCAATTAATTACATGCTGAAAAAAAAAATAACTTATTAGTTATTAGTTTACGACTAATGTGAATGGAAAATTGCGATCGAGTTTGTACAAAGAAAAATTGCTTTCATTCTATATTCTATTATTCAATAATACTGGAACATGAGATTGACACACCATAATATCAAAAATAAATTAACTAGTATTTGATTAATTTAAACTAAAATTATTAGATGAAGAAGTTATACATATGCAAGCCCATTACTCATTAATTAATCGACTACATTTTTATACAAAGAAAGGAAAATTATATTCAAACACAAATCTAAACAGGAGGGATTCAACAGGAACAAAGCCTGATTAATATTTCATTTCGCTTCAAGCCGAGAGTGTACAAATGTGTACCTGGAAATGACAGTACAAGAAGAAGAAGATCAGCAAAGTAGTATGTAACACAGCAACATACAGCAGCAGAAAGCCCAACACAGTAGCTTCAACACCTCAGTCCAGAAATCCCAGCAACACGGAGAAAACTAGTAAAAATGGAGAAGACAAATAGTGCGGAAATCTTTCTTTATTTTTTCTTTCTAGATTTGAACTCTCTATGGTGTTCTTCCGCTCTCAATATTTCAGAAAATTTGGTTCTATCGTTTTTACTCTCTCTAAAATGAATTCTGTCCCAGTATATTCTGTGTATCCAGAGTGTATATTGAGTGTATACTTCTCTCTCCGCCCCCTCTTTTTTTCTTCTCTCTATCTAGTTTTTCCTCTTTTTTCTACTCTCTTCTTCCTAAATTTTCTCTTCTATTTATAGCAAAATTTTCGAAATTTTCAGATTTTTTTTTATTTTTTTAATTAAAAGAAATCCCACTTACAAATTGCTTTTATTTTTTTAGAAAAAGAAATCCCACCTTTATTTACTTTTATTTTTAAAATTCCAACTTTAATTACTTTATCTTATTTAAAATCCCACTTTTTATTTTTTTAAAAGAGAATCTCACTTTATTTAACTTTTCTTTAAAAAAAACAAACCACTATCTTTTCTTTTTCTTTCAAAAATGCTACTTTCAATTACTTTAAATTTTTTAAATTTTCAGATACCTTTATATTTATTTTTTAATTCCAACCTTCTTTTACTTTTTAATTTTTTAAAAATTTCCACAAAACTTTTTATTTTTTTAAATTTTCTACATTCTTTTACTTTTTTTAAAAGAGAATTCCACCTATTTTTACTTTTATATTTTTTTTATTCAATACTTCCCTTTTTCTTATTTTTTAAATCATTCCCGAAATTATTATTTTTGTTTTAAAAAAATATTTTCGGATTTTTTTATATAAAAAAAACAAAAAATAATAATAAAAATATTAATAGTGATAATTCAGCTTTTAATTTTTTTGGTATTTTTATCCTATAATAAAAAGTGTAATAAAGCTAAAATAATAGTAGATTAAAAGCCCCTAAAATATTTACATAAAAGAAGTGATAAAAAAAATTAAATGTTGTCAAAAATTAGGTGTTCACAATTCAGATCTTCAAAATATGCCAAACACAAACAACAGAATTAAACATTCGCCACATCATCTGATTGTGCCGGACTTGATAACCTTGCCCACACACTCGCCTTTTCATTTGTCATTTTCAAAGCACCGTTAGGCAATACTCTTACTTTCATTACCATGAACGACCCTCTTGGCAATATGGCTAACTTGCTCTTATGGTTTTTTTTTATGTTTTACTTGCCCCAGTTTCACGTGGCTCGGGCTTCAAAGGATCTCAAACTGTTCCTATTTCCCTTAAGTGTCCCGATCATCCCCAATGGCTTTATAATTTACTCTTAAGATTAGGCCCAAACTGTGCGTGCATGTCATGTCACTAGAATTGGCGTTGAACAAGGACAAAACAAAAGGATAAAAAGAACTAAACAAAGAAGATGACCGGAGGTAACCAAATACCGAAATTTGCATTAGACAAGCGGTGAAACGGTTCGTATAACGAAACAAGCAAAACAACTAGGGTACAACCTTGGAACAAACCCTAAAACAACCCTAGACCACATTAAACAAACCAATATGACAAAAATGGAAGGATAAGAAGGTTTGACACAAGACAATGTCCGGATTACAACCCTGCAAATAACCCGGACAACAGAAATGATAACAAAATGAACCACCAAAATTCCTCTCTGACCAACCAAGAAAGGAGCGTCTTTCCAATTGCCAAGATCGGCATCTTAGCAACTGAATTCGGCATCAACATTACTGGGACCTCCACCAACTTCCATCTCATTGTTCTTAACAAATTGCTTTTGGGTTCCCTTTGCGGGCTCGTTCTTAAGAGCAACCTCTGATAGCACTGAAAACTCTGCAACGTGCGGACCTCCGAGGATCTCAGAAGACTTCTCATATTCCTTTTCAAAACAAGTCATATTCAACATATGCATCTTATTACGAATAGGCGACGAACTTTGGCTAGTGTCTGTTGCATCTGGATTTTGCATTACAATGTCACATGCATCAATAAGCTTCTGAATTGCTTTCTTCAGCTTCCAACACTTCTCTGTGTCATACCCCGGGGCGTCTGAGCAATATGCGCACATTCAAGAAAAATCAAACATCTTTGACAGAGGGTTTGGCATTTTTATATGAATCGGCTTCCGCATGTCCAATTGCTTCAACTTTTGGAACAAACTGGCATATGATCCTCCAACAGGGGTGAAAGCCTTTTCTTTCTTCAGCAACCTCTCATTCTTTAATGCTTGATTGGGCCGAAAACCTGATCCAGAGGGCTTTCGGTAGGCTTGTGAGGGTGGATAGGCATTTTGTGGAGCTGGGTACTGGGAGAGTGAATCATGTTTTTGGGAGTCCTGTGGAGAGAAGTGGCATTGGGGAGGGGAGTAGTGTTGGGAGAATATAGTTGGACGACGAGTGATGGAGCTACTCGTGTGGCTGGGAAAGCTGTTATAAGTGGGTAGATATGGAGAGTATGGGGGATCATCTGTTATTGTGTTAGGTGCTTGGGTAAGGACAGAGTTCAAGAAGCTAGACTGTGGCGGGGGTGGTGCTTTCCCAGTCATCCATGTCTGATACATGTCTGCCACTGCTGTCTCAACATTTTCACCTCTTCTACCAACATGTAGTCCGGTCAGCATGCAAGTCTGCAGCAAATAAATGAGTAAAACAAACAGGATGCAACAGAATGGTCTTTTCATTTCAGGTTGCTTGTCCTAGACGGACCCAACCCCTGTGTTGAGTCCCCTAAGTCAAGTGCACATGATGCAAATAAGCGTTACTACTAGGGATACGGCATGAGGTTTTGTTATACTAGGTTTATCTTGGGTGTTCGTTCTAGACCTGGCTTACCCGAGCGGACAACTCGAGCCGAGGATGGGAGCTGCATACCGGTAACCAAAAGATCATCCGGTTTTGCAACTCCTCTGAATCCTCGTTCTATTTTGGGATATGACACTAAAAGAAAGAAGTCACGACCAGCGTGCACTCCTCAAGAGAGAGAAGAGAGAGATTTCGTAGCAATTTATATATACAGTTCAGATAATATCAAAGCAGTAAGAGCAACATTTTGCACATTTAGGCTAGAACATGTAATAAAATTAGATAATAAATAAAGCCAAATAATAACAATTATTCTAAGCTCGAATTCTTGAACCCTGAACCATAGATTCTGGGTTCGTCCCCAGCAGAGTCGCCAGAGCTGTCACACCTCCTTTTTCACCTATACCCCCGGAAAAGGGTATACGTAAAGGGAGTTTTTCCAATTAAAGGACAATCGAAACAGGATTTTATTTAAAGATTCAGAGTCGCCACTTGGGAGATTAGTGGTGTCCCAAGTCATCGGTTGAATCCCGAATCGAGGAAAAGAATGACTCTGTTTAACAGTCTGCGCACCAGAAATTCGGATAAGGAATTCTGTTAACCCGGGAGAAGGTGTTAGGCATTCCCGAGTTCCGTAGTTCTAGCACGGTCGCTCAACTGTCATATTCGGCTTGATTATCTGATTTTATACAATTATGAACCTACGTGCAAATTTAACTATTTACCGCTTTTGTTATTATTTATTCAAAGAATTGCAACGTCGTGAGAATGCATCTCGAGTTGTGCCACATAAATGTACCCGTAATTTTCGATACGTTCCAACATCGTTGAGATTTGGATTTGGGTCACATAAATGTACACTCGAGTTTTAGAAGATAACATTATTAAATACACGCCTAAAGATACTAACGCGTTGTTATTTTGAGAAAAGCCGTAAAGTTCGCTATGCGGCCTGTCTCGAAATCTAAGCATTTGAAATAACTGCCCGTTGAGGGCCCCGCAGTTTGTGTATTCTTGTTTGTCGAGGCTCATCTCATTCATTATTTTTTAAAGGAATTTGCGACGTCATGGAAATGCATCTCAAACCACGTCACAATCAATGTACCTGTGATTAACGACACATTTCAGTTCATTGAGATTTAGATTTGGGTCACATAAATGTGCACCCAAGTTTAAGAAAGTAAATTATTAAAGGCGCACCTAAAAGTGACTAACGCGTTATTACTTTTGGGAAAAAAGGCCGTGAAATTCGCTAAGCGGGCGATCCCGGGTTCTAAGTATTTAATATATATACAATCGTGAGGGCCCCGTAATCAGTGAGTTTTACTAGGCGAGGCTCATCTCGTTTATTTTAAAAGGACAATCCTAAAGTGACTCCATTTTCTATTAAGTTCGTCTCTAAAATAAAAGAGAAGTGGTCCTAATTAGTTACATGTTTGTAAGCTCGTGCCTCTTATTATTTATTAGATTAAGACAAATGCAAACGGAAAATTGCAACAGAGCTTACTCAAGGGAGATTGTATCGTTCCTTATTCTATTAGCTAATAACACTAAAGTTGAGATTATGAATAGAACACGAGATTGACACCCAGTAATATCAAAACAAACTAACTATTCGTTGATTAATTTAAACTAACATTGTTAGATGAATTGAACTATTGGAATTAACTATGTGTAATACAAATCCATTTTTTAACTCTTTTTACGACTTGTCGAAGAAATGCGTCAATGCTTAAAAACTGACATCAGGCTAACATCAATCACTAACATTTGAGAATATTAGTTACTAACATTATTCACATTGCTATTTAAAATGATGTTACTTACTCAAGTGAGCTCGCAATTTCAGAACTAACCCTATTAAACCAACATGCTGATTTCCATGAACTATTTGAACCTGTTTTGTGGCATAACCTATTTGAAACTATTACACAACTACAGAAAAAGAATTAACGACACTATATTTCATAACTAGTAATCACAAACTAAGATTAATTACAATTGATATTCACATGTCTGTAGAAATAGATTCAACATTCCAGTTTATGCATTCCAAAGTCATTCTAATACATACTATGCGATATCAAGTGAACTACTGCTTATACATTAAATTAAACACAAAGAAATAGGAGAAATTCAGAAATCCATTCCAACAACTCTTTACTTCCTTTCCTTTAAATTTGAGAGCTCTAGAACATGTACCTGGATAACGGAAATACAAGAAGATGAAGGAGCAGTCAACAACAGTAGTAAAACAGCAAAACAACAACAACTCAACAGCAGCAATTCAAACCAAATTCGAGGCTCAGAAAAATTTGAAGAAAACCAAACAAGCTCGAAAGAACAACCCCAAAAGTTTGCAAAAGACTAAACAGCAACCACCAATGAAAACAGTAGTCAATAACCAATAGCAAACTCAGGAAGAACCAATTGAAACCGCAACAGTACTAGTTCCTCAAATTACTGAATTTTTAAATGTTAAAAATCCAGCCTAGACTCTCTGAAAAAACTGAAAGAGAACTCGTTTTCTTTCTCCAAAAACCAGCCCCAAACTCTCTTCAAAAAATCCGCCCTTATCCTCTCTCCAAAAACTCTCTCCTTTTTTTGGTCTGGAAATGACCCTATTTATAACAAAACTCTTGCCTTGAAAGACTTAAACTAATTCGAAATATTCTCCCCACACTTGCATGCCTTGTTCCCCACTACTGCATGCTTTGTCTCCCACTATATTAAACAAATACATTATTTCCCACCACCATATGTCTTGTCCCCCACTATATTAAACAATGCATTATTGCCCACTACCATATGTCGTGTCCCCCATTATGCACTAAATAATGTATTAATTCTCACCATCATGTTTTGTCCCCCACTATGTATTAAACAATATATTATTTTAATATTTTTAGTACTTAGTGGACAGAGCACTCATTAATCATTTTTTTTAAAACTTAAAATCCCGAAAATGCCCCTGAAAATACTAAAATTACCATTCTATCCCATCAGCTATATCCAATCCTCCTAAGTCAATTAACCAAACTTTAGTAGCTATAACCAATTCATATAATCAATTTCCAATTAATAATCAAACTCTGAATAAAAAAACTCGCCAAACAAACTCCTAATCGACAACATTCATGAATTAATCAACAGAGTCAGATTCATATCCGAACAAACTTAACAGAACAAGCGAGTAGATTTCAATCACTAACTTGAGCATCAATCGAACTCAAAACAGTAGGAAAGTCATCCAAAACGCACACACACACAATTTCAACGAATATGCAGTGGGAATATCATGCGAAAATGTTCAAAAATGAAACCACATATTAAAGCGAAACCAAAGACAAAGCAACAAAAATTCGTGAACGAACTATGCTGACCTTTATGCTAACAATCCGACGTCGAACAATGTTGAACTTCCGATGAAACACAACTTCGTTCGCAACACTGTTTTGACGCTTGACTAACAAACACGGATTCGAACGGAACCTCGACGGACGGTGAAGACCTCAAACCAACCTCAGCTTAAAACTACTTTGCGTTTGTGCTGGTTGGTGTTGCGACTGACCGGTCATGAGCTGCTAGTCGTCAGCTGGACGACGAAGGATGAAGCATCAGCAGCCCTGATGATGGGGACGAAGAAGATGCAGAAGGGCAGCCATGGGAGCTGGAGATGGAGGGGTCGTTTAGGACGAGGGGTGAAGCAGCTGTGGCTTGGAGCTGTTGCTGCTCGACAGAAAAGAAGGAGGGGGCAGCTGGTGACGCTGACGAAGAAGAAGAAGCATCGGCTATGGCGTTCGTTGCTTGGTTGTTCCGACGAAGATGGAGGAAGCAGCCATGAGACTGTAGGTTGGCGACGAGGAGAGGACAGCCATTGGGGGGGGGGGGGTCATTTGAAGCTGGAGCTGGAGGGGTCGTTCGGGGTAGATGGAGGGGAGAAGTGCAGCCATGGGACGTGAGGGGGAAGAGGGGGTGGTTTGGGGAAGATGAAGAGGAGAGGGGGGCGGGTGGTTTTAGGGTTTTGGGGTTGGAAAAATGAAAAAATGAAAAATGAAAAATGGAAGAAGGAGGGGGTGTTTGCTTGGGGTTATGGGGCGGACCGGGTCGAGTCGACCCGGTGGGGGTTATTTGGTTTGGGCCTGGTTGATTTAATTTTAAAAGGTGACCCAATCCGATTTTCTTCTTATTTCCATTGCTTCTTTTTTCTTCTTTTATTTTTTCTTAAACTAAAACTAAATTCTAAAAATACTAAATTTTCCTATAGAACTAAATTAATTTATAAAAATATTAATTAACTCTTAATAACAATTAACACACAATTAAATAGCAATTACGATAAAATCACACAATTTAGACATTAAATGCTAAAAATGTAACGTACATTATTTTTATGATTTTTTGTTCTTGTAAAACAAACTTAATTGCTCCTAATATTAGAAATAAATTCTAAATGTAAATGCGACATATTTGTGTATTTTTTATTAATTTAACAAATAAACATGCACGGACAAATACAAATAATTATCCAAAAATTCCACGAAAATTCTCAAAATTGCACACAAAGGAAAATTGTTTTATTTTGAATTTTTGGGAGCAATCTCACATAGGGCAAAAATCACGTGCTCACAACGGAGACAAGAGAATAAAGCGGAACTTACATGAATTCTCTGCACTTTATTTCTTGAACAAATCGATCATAACATTTAAGATTTTCAAGGTAGCTTTGGCTTAAGTAATATTTAATTTGCTAAGCTTTAGCTATTATGTTGTCTTGAACAGAATTTTTGGTTTTATCTTCAACATTTTATGGATCATTGATTATGTCGCATTGTTTCTTACTCATTCAATCGACCTATGATGAGATGATAAGATAGTCTCAGTACAAAGATTCTTCAATTCATTTATATGAAAAAAAAATTGAAAAGGAAATGTATACGGTGGAAATCGTGGCTATCCGATTTCGTCCTTTGATGAAAAAAGTGATACCACTTCGGAAGATTAGGGCGTCAAGCTCGGGGTCGAAGTTCCTTTCCAAGGTCTAGGTCGATAACACTTACCGAGGTCAGAAGAAGGCGTGCTTTGAGATGACGCTGATATAATTCAGTAACAGAAAGAGCGAGATACCCGCAATGGGCCGGAGATCACGGCGTGAATTTCAGAATGGATTGATCTTCAGAGGTTAAACAGTTGTCAAATATGATTTCCTATTATAATTAGAAGTGTAACTTCTTTAGGACTCCCTTATTATATAAAGGGGGATCCCATTCATTTGTAAGACACATTGTTCTCTGATAAGAAAATATATACACATTGCTCTCTTGCTATTTCACTGACTGTTCATACCTCAAGATTGTCACAGATCGAGATTGAGATTTAGCTTACACACTGGTTTGATCTGTTTTATTCTTTAATTTATCTATTTAATTTCTTGTTTATCAATTGGTATTGAATTGAATCACATATCCTTAAAACCACAATACAAATTTAATTGTTACTCAAATTTTAGGGTAAACAGTTTGGCGCCCACCATGGAGCTAAGGATAATAGTAATTGTTTCAGTGCTGATTATGATAACACACATTATTTTCACACTTGTTTTTGTCAAGTACTTTTTCTCTCATGTTAAAGCATGTCAAACTCACAAAACTTAGTCGTACATGGTAATGGTCTCGGATTTTACGGGGAAAACAACAATGTAATTGCCCCAGGAGCCAGGGTGCCACCGGCTAATCTCAGGGGAGTACGGGTCGTCGATCCAGTCAATATAAGTTCGCACGTCGCTCTAAATGCGGACTTGGGCGCGGACCCAAAAGGGAGTGTACGCAGGGAAGGCCGATTTGGTGGCCAAGGTACACAGGGCATAGAAGACGGTGGAGTTAGCCTCCAGATAATATTCAAGATGCTACATGCATAGCTCAATTGCAAAATCAACATAGGACTCCAAGTGTGGTCGAGCCAGAAATCACTCTCCGTACTGAGCTAGTGCCAGAAAGGTTGAATGGTAACGAATCAAGGACTGATCCTACAATAATGAAAATGCTCGAGGAGCTCACCAAAAGAATCGAGTCAGGAGAGAAGAAAATTGAAGATAATGATAAAAAAAAGGAAACATACAACTCCCGAGTTGATCAGATACTAGGGGCACCCTAGATCCTAAAGGGTTTGGATTCGAAAAAGTTCGTGCAAAAGCCTTTTCCTCAGAGTGCGGCTCCGAAGCCCATTCTCAAAAAGTTCCATATGCCGGATATACCTAAATATAATAAGACCACCGATCCTAATGAACACATCACTTCATACACGTGCAGAATAAAGGGAAATGACTTAGAAGATGATGAGATCGAGTCCGTTTTGTTGAAAAATTTGGGGAAACCTTTTCAAAGGGAGCAATTATTTGGTATCACAACTTGCCACCAAATTCCATCGACTCATTTTCCTAGTTAGCAGATTCTTTCGTGAAGTCACACGCCGGGGCCATAAAGGACGCAACAAGAAAATTGAACATTTTCAAGATAAGGCAAAGGGATAACGAAATGCTGAGGGAGTTCGTATCCCGATTTCAAATGGAACGCATGGAGTTGCCGCCGGTCACAGATGATTGGGCTGTTCAAGCTTTCACCTAAGGGTTGAAAGAATAGAGTTCGATAGCATCATGATAGTTGAAACAAAATTTGGTCAAGTATCCAGTTGTGACTTGGGCAGATGTGCACAATTGATATCAATCGAAGATCAGGGTCAAGGAAGACCAATTAGGAACCCTTTCCGGTTTAGTACATCCAAAAAGGCTGGTAGATAAAACCTCAAGAGAGACGTCGACGGGGAGCCAAGGTCGAATAGAGAACGATATCAACCATATACCGCGAATCGAAAGAACAATGGTTCAGGACGCAATCCCTCCCGGAATGATCAAAGAAGCGATCAAGGGCATAATTCTCGGGGACCTATGAGCAAAAGTGGTTTTGATAAACATGCCAATCCCGTGGAGGCACCTTATTTATCAGAGTATAACTTTAGCATCGACGCATCAGGCATTGTATCGACAATCAGTCGGATCAAAGATACTAGGTGGCCCAGACCCATACAGATCGATCCTTCCCAAAGAAACCCAAATTTGATGTGTATGTATCATGGCACACATGGTCACAAAACCGAGGATTGTAGGCAAATGAAGGAAGAGGTAGCCCATCTATTCAACGACGGTCACCTTCGAGAGTTCCTCAGTGATCGAGCTAAGAATCATTTCAGGGAAAGGGACGCTAACAAGAAAAATGAACAGGAGGAACCCCAGTATGTTCATATGATCGTCGGTGGGGTCGATGTTCCACAAGGACCCATATTTAAACGCACTAAGGTGTCAATCACTAGGGAAAAATGAACCCGAGATTATGTGCTCGAAGGCTTCTTATCATTTAATGACGAAGAAGCAGAAGCCATTTCTCAGCCACACAATAACGCTATAGTAATTTCTATCTTATTAAATAAAGTTCAAGTTAAGCATATTTTAGTGGATCCAGGTAGCTCAGCAAATATCATCCGATTGAGGGTCGTGGATCAACTCGGCCTACAAGATCAAATTGTGCCCGCAACTCGGGTCTTAAATGGATTCAACATGGACGATGAAACAACTAAAGGGAAGATTATTTTACCGATGAACGTAGCTGGAACCATTCAAGATACCAAATTCCATGTGATCGAGGGTGACATGAGGTATAATGCCCTACTCGGAGGGCCTTGGATCCACAACATAAGGGAAATCCCCTCGACTCTCCACCAAATGATGAAATTTCCTACGACAGACAGTGTAGAAACAGTAAACGGGGAGCAGCATGCCGTAAAGGAAATGTTTGTGGTTGATAAGGTAACACCGATATCAACACTATCAACTTTGGAAAGGTCGATCATCACAGGTAAACAGGAAGCCAAATAGCAATCACAACCACTAGCCTCGACCAAATCGAGAAAGTAGGAGGTTGAAGAAGAAGAGGAGGATTTTCTAACCCCTCGAACCTTTATTATTCTCGAAGACTCCGACGCCACCAAATCAACAGTCGAAGAGCTGGAACAGGTTATACTGATCGAGTATTTGCCCGAGCAAATGTATACTTGGGAACGGGGTTAACCCCCAAAATCAGGAAAAAGCTTATTCAATTTCTTATTGATAACATGGATTGTTTTGCTTTGTCCCACTTAGACATGACAGGGATCCCACCGGAGATAACAACACATCACCTAAGCCTTGACCCCAGGTTCAAACCGGTGAAACAA
Source organism: Nicotiana sylvestris (assembly GCF_000393655.2). Classification (NCBI taxonomy): domain Eukaryota; kingdom Viridiplantae; phylum Streptophyta; class Magnoliopsida; order Solanales; family Solanaceae; genus Nicotiana; species Nicotiana sylvestris. Next base: position 36,521,383 of record NC_091065.1, read on the forward strand.
AAGAGAAGGCCCCAGTCCGAGGTAAAGAACGCGTTCATAAAAGACGTGGTAACTAAACTTCTCAAAATAGGGTCCATTCGGGAGGTAAAATATCCCGAATGGCTAGCCAATGTAGTCGTAGTCCCTAAAAAAGGGAACAAACTTAGAATATGTGTAGACTATGAGAATTTAAACAAGCCATGCCCCAAAGATTCTATTCCATTGCCTAACATGGATCGCATGATCGACGCCACAACTTTCCACGAGATCCTTACCTTTCTCGATGCCTATTCCGTGTATAACCAAATTCAAATGAACCCGGAAGACCACGAAAAAACTTCATTTATCACCAAGTATGGAACATATTATTATAACATAATGCCCTTCGAGCTAAAAATGCTGGAGATACTTACCAACGCCTAGTAAATAAGATGTTCGAAGAACAAATAGGTAAGTCAATGGATGTTTATGTTGATGACATGCTATTTAAGTCCCTGCGCGTAGAGGACCATTTGGCTCATTTGCAGGAAACGTTCGAGATTTTGAGGAAATATAACATAAAGCTCAACCCCGAGAAATGTGCTTTTGGGGTCGGTTCGGGCAAATTCATGGGCTTTATGGTGTCGAACCGGGGGATCGAGATCAATCCCAATAAAATCAAGGCCATAGATGACATCATCATTGTGTATAGTGTAAAGGCCATGCAGAGGCTAACTGGATGGATAGCTGCTTTAGGCCGATTCATAGCGAGGTCGTCAGATCGAAGCCACAAATTTTTCTCTTTGCTGAAAAAGAAAAATAATTTCACCTGGACCCCGGAGTGCCAACAAGCATTAAAGGAATTTAAGTGATACATATCGAGCCCACCACTGCTTCACACTCCAATGGCAGGTGAGAGACTCTACTTATACTTGGCAGTATCAAAAATCGAGGTAAGTGGTGTCCTAGTTCGGGAAGAGCAAGGTACGTAATTTCCCGTTTATTATGTAAGTCGAACCTTAGGAGAAACATAAATTAGGTATCTACACTTGAAGAAATTGGCACTTGCACTGATAAGCGCTTCTAGAAAGTTAAAATTATACTTTCAATGTCACCCCATATGCGTATTAACCACTTACCCACTTCGTAATATTTTTCACAAGCCCGAATTATCAAGCCGATTGGCCAAATGGGCCGTCGAACTAAATGGGTATGATATCGAGTACCAACCTCGAACGAACATCAAGTCCCAAATTTTGGCGGACTTCGTGGCCGATTTCACGCCCTTGTACCCGAAGTTGTAAAAGAACTTTTGTTAAAATTTGGCACATCGTTCGGGGTATGGACCCTTTTCACAGACGGTGCTTCGAATGTGAAGGGGTCCGGGTTAGGCATTCGTTCTGAAGCCACCCCCGGGTAGTGCTATTAGGCAGTCTATCAAAACTTCTAGGTTAACTAACAATGAGGCCGAATACGAGGCCATGATTGCATGTCTCAAGCTAGTTAAAAGCTTGGGAGAAAAAGTCATTGAAGCCAAGTATGACTTTTTACTGGTGGTGAACCAGGTAAATAAAACCTTCAAAGTTCGAGAGGATAGAATGCAAAGGTATTTAGACAAGCTATAGGTAACTTTGCACAGTTTCAAAGAATAGACTTTACAACATGTACCTCGAGAACAAAACAGTGAGGCCGATGCACTTGCAAATCTGGGGTCATCGGCCGAGGAAGATAAGATCAGCTCAGGGGCTGCCGTTCAACTCTCGAGATTTGTGATCGAAGAAGCTCATGCCGAGATAAATTCAACAAGCTTGACCTGGGATTGGAAGAATAAATATATTGAATACTTGAAGAACGAAAAGCTCCTATATGACCCTAAAGAGTCGAGGGCCCTACGAACCAAAGTCACCCAATTCTCATTAGATGAAGATGGAACATTATATAGAAGGACATTCTACGAACCATTGGCAGTATGTTTGGGACCAAGGGACACCGATTATGCTTTACGAGAGATCCATGAAGAGAATTATGGGAACCACTCCGGCGTTGAATCATTGATTCATAAAATCATTAGAGCAGGATACTACTGGGATAGCATGGAAAAAGACAGTAAGGAGATTGTTCGAAAATGTGATAAGTGTCAAAGGTTTGCATCGATGATCCATCAGCCAGGAGAGCAACTTTATTCAGTCCTATCCCCGTGGACATTCATGAAAAGGGGGATGGATATCGTCGGCCCTCTGCCAACGACCCCAGGTAAAGCTAAGTTCACTTTATTTATAACCAACTATTTCTCTAAATGGGTTGAAGAACATGCATTCGATAAAGTAAGAGAGAAAGAGGTTATAGACTTCATCTGGTATCACATCGTATGTCGATCTGGGATACCCACCGAAATAATGTGTGACAATGGAAAACAGTTTATCGGCAGCAAGGTGACGAAGTTCCTCGAGGAGCACAAAATAAAAAGGATATTATCAATACCGTACCATCCTAGTGGGAATGGACAGGCCAAAACTTAAAGAAAAGGTTGAATGACGCTAACGGGAAGTGGAGAGAAATGTTACCCGAAGTCCTTTGGTCATATCGAACAACGTCAAAGTCCGGTACCGGGGCAACCCCGTTCTCCTTAGTATATGGTTCCGAGGCCTTGATTCTGGTCAAAGTCGGGGAACCTAGCACCAGATTTCGACATGTATTGGAAGAATCAAATCACGAGGCTATGAATACTAGCCTCGATCTATTGGATGAAAAATGAGAATTTGCGATCGTTTAGATGGCTGTGCAGAAGCAAAGAATCGAGAGATATTATAATAGAAGGACCAACCTTCGCCACTTTGGAATTGGGGACTTAGTTCTAAGGAAGTCACCCTAAACACTCGAGACCCAAACAAAGGGAAACTAGGCCTGAATCGGGAAGGACCATATCGGGTCCTCGTATCATTGGAAAAGGATCTTACAAAGTTGGCACCCTTCCATTTTTATTTAATACTAACTTATTACAGGTGATCGATCAAAGACGTCGAGAAACTCTTCAACACGAGGACCTTAGGTTTTAAAGCACCCGTTGCACTCTTTTTCCCTTAGATACGTTTTTATTCTAAATGGGTTTTTCTGGCAAGGTTTTTAACGAGGCAACAATTATGTGCTACATGAACCTTGAATACTGGGGGCATCACCCTCGGAGGCTATATTTTTTAGGAAAAAACTTTATGTCAAAGGGTCTCGATAGGGGAACTTTGTAATGGGCCAAACGGTCGAATGAACCATGTCCATATAGATTAGTCAACCCCCGATGGCAAAACATGTACACATGTATAAATTATTTCAAGAAGTATTCTTTCTATATCAAATATTTTGTGTCTCAAAAAAAACTTTCTACTATACGAGCTTCGTACTTATTATTTTGTGAGAAATGTGTCAAGGTCCAAGTGCAAATATACCTCGGACACTTGGGGACCGCCATGAATCGACATGTTATCTAAACTCGAATTCATAAGACCTCAAAGAGGTATCCTTCGATCTATAGGCCAAGGCCACCATTCTTAGGGACTAACACTTCGAACAAGTTCAAAGTATTATTGGGGAATAATCCCAAGAGGCATACCCAAAGGCTACGGCCAAATTAATGCGGCTTGGATATGTACGAATCCCACAGTAAAAAATAGGCCTTCGAATTCTTTGAAAACCTGATTAAAAAAAGCTACCCTCAACAAATAATCAAAAAGGGCTTCGATAAAATCAGCCCTCGGAAAACCTTGAGAGGTATCAAAATTATATTAATACAAACGTGCTAAGGCACAAAAAATAGAGGGGTTTCAATCGATATCGCACCCTCAAAAAATCCAATGGGTAAAAAAAATACATGCTAAGGCATAAAGAAATTTTTACTAAGTATTTTAAGCCGAAAGAGGGGAATAATAGCCATCTTTTAGAGGCCATATTGGCCCGATCTAAAAAGCCTAAGGGCCAATACACTTATGAGTTCGAGATCCTATTTTCACTCCATCCGAACCCAAAGGTTCGACTATCCCGAGCCCAAATAAAGAATAACTTGACTATGGCTCGGGGACTCACCATTATCCGACGCAAACCCTAAAGGTCCAATGCCTCAAGTTCAAACCTTATTCGAAATCGACCATGGTGACTTCGAGGAAGTCAGCAAGGACCAAAGTCTCGAACGCACCGTTCGAAGCATACGATTGTGTTGAAAATTTTACAAGGCAAAAAATATGTTTATAAAAATTGAGAAGTCATTCAAAGAAAATTTCCTCTTATATATATTGATGAAGAAGGATATGTACAAGAGACAAATAAGGGTCTTACAAAAAAGGAAAGAAAAATAAAAATCCTAACTATTCCCGGGGCTGGTTTCTCCCTCGGGGGTAGCTTCTCCTTCAGGCCCCTCGTCATTATCGGACCCGCCCTGGCTGCTTTCACCAACATCATCATCATCAGAGGAGACAAGAAACTCGACATCAGCTTCTAGTGCCTTAGCCTGAGCTAACTCTTCGGAGAGGTCAAAACCTCGAGCGTGGATTTCCTCGAGGGTTTCCTTCGGGAATGGCACTTCGCCAAGTCATTGCTTCAGCGCTCTCGAGCAGAAGACTCCCTTAGCTGCGTTTGAGTAGCCTCGGCATCGTCCAAGTACACGGCTATGGATTTGTCAGCCGCAATGTTCGTCTCCCCGACCTCTACCTTGGCCTCAGCAAGCTTGGCTTCGAGCTCCTCAATCCTTTTGGCCTGGGCTGAACCTTTATCTTTAGCACCCCGAAGTTGGACCAGTTTGGCCAAAGCATCATCTTTCTCTGCAGCAAGGTGGTCCATGCTCTCCTTTCACTGACCACAGTCGGTTTTGACTTGGTCGATCTCCCCTCGAAGCCGATCGATCCTTTATAGATTTTGCTGCTACTGAGATATTGAAGTATTAACCTCCATAGGTGGGTAGAGACTGTACTCTTTCAAAAGGTTAGTTACCTGCTCGTATAGCTCGGCCTCTTCCTTACGAGACTTGGCCAATTCAGCTTGGAGGTCCCTGAGCTCCTCTTCTTTCTGCATATAAAAGCATTTGAGGGCATCTTTCTCCTCGGTAAGCCTTTTGAGATCGGCCTCACACTGGCTCAGCTCTGCTTGGGACTTGTTGAACGCTTCCCGATAGAGCACTACAGCCTATGGAGAAAGGAAAGAAATCAACGAGGAGGAGATAAAAGCAAACGTAATAACGGGGAATGAAATTTACCTGGTTCAAAATACGATGGACCTCGTCAATAACCATCATCGCATCTAGGTTGAAAATGACATCGACCCCCACAAGGCAACCACGAAATATATCCTCCCCACCGTGGGTCGTTCCCACGTCGGGGGTCTTCAAAGATCGAGCCTCCTGAAACTGCCCTTTAGAGAATTGAGGGTTGGGCGGCGAATCATCAATATTAATTTTCCCAAGCGAGTCAATTGGGGCGCTCTCTCCCTTCCAAAGAGCCCTACTACCGGACCCTTTGGACACACTCGCCGTTTGTTGATCATGGCAGGAAGTATCTTTTACCCCTGATTGCTCGGGGACTTTACTCGGAGTACCTTCTGAGATCTCCTCGACCATCATCAGCCTAACCATTTTTGGAGCCTCGACGCTCCCCCTCTTTAGAGGCACCAACTCGCAACCAGCATCCTCGCCCTCCTCTTTCTCATCTCGTAGCTATTGGGCTACGCCGGCGGACAGAGCACCAAAGTCGTCCTTTGGATTACGAGCCCTACTCTTCTTAGGATCCGAGGTATCAGAGGGAGAAACCCTTCTCCTCTTCTTGTCTTTGGCCGGTTTGGCAACCACCTCTTCCTCAGGCGGGGCCATCCTCCTTTCAGCAACATCCTCGAGGCCTACGTAAAAGGGAGCCAAGTGTGAGCGAAAGGAAATGTTTTAGAAAAGAACATTGTAACCATACATGATAAACTTACCATGATGTTTAGCCTCCTATCTACCCCTGGCCAAGTCATGCTAGCAGTGCTCGGGCTGGCAGGAAGTTGCAGCCAACTTCCGAACCCAGTCTTTAAGGTCGGGGAGCACGTGAGGCATCCCGTAAACCACTGCATAACAGATGAAAGTGTTACCAAAACAAAAAATAAAATGCAAAGATTAACGGCTAACACTTACGATCGGGGTTCCCTTTCTCGGGAAACAGAAGCTTCTCCTCGGGGATAAGGTCACGGGTCCTTACTCACATGAACCGGCTCATCCAACCCCGGTCATCGTCCTCATCGATACTTGTAAAAAAGAACTTTGTCAATCGGTGTTGTAGCTTGATTAATCCTTGATAAAGTTTTGGTCGATACAGTCGTAGAAGGTGGCTGAGAGTGAATTCCAACCCCTTGGCCTTACCAAAGAAGAAACAAAGCATAATCACTATGCGGCAAAACGAGGGATGCACCTGGACCATGTAACCTGGTAAGCCTTGCAGAAATCAACGATAACTGGGTCAAGGGGACACAATGTGAAAGGGTAAATGTAAACACTTAGAAACCCCTCCACATGAGTAGTGATGCTTTCTTCGAGGGCGGGGATCTGTACTATGACCTCGGCCCCCAATTGCAGTCTTCCTTCACGGTGTCGAGTTGTTTCGTCGTTATCGAGCAAATATACCTCGATACGTGTTCACATCGGACAGGGACTGACAGAGGGTTCTCGACTTTGAAGTCCTTTTTAGGACACAAGGGCTGGGAACAATCTCGTGAAGGAGCAGTTCCTCCGGCGTTTTGTCACCGGCCGGCCGGGAAGAAGAAGAAGAAGAGGCTTTCTCCTTTTGAAGGACGGTTTTGGAGGTTTTCGCCATTGATTTAGATGAGATAAAGCGGAGAGAACTGGAGTTTGGTATTTTTGGTCCTAAAGAAGAGAAGAGATGGAGAAAGGAAAAGACTTAGAGAAATTGGTGAAGATGAAAGTAAAGTTTTGATTCAAATGGGAAACCTATATTTATAGGTTCACAACGACGGTTCGGTGGCGCTAGTGGCCAACCGTCACTGGCAAGCATTTAATGTTTTGTGAAAACGAACCGACTAGACGTTTCGGTCACCTCGAGCGCTTATGTCACGGGGATGACGTCATTATCGGGGCCTCCAGAAAATCGAGGCTCAACTCATTTCTTATCATTTTATTCTAAGAAACGAGGGGACTATTGTGAGCACGCGATTTTTGCCTCATAGGAATTACTCCAAAAGAATTCCCAAAATTAGGTCTTTTCTTTAATTATGTGTTATTTTTAGGAATTATTGTGTGATTTCCCTGATTGTTCGCATATATTTGTATGCATGTTTAATTTTGTTAATGCATTAAAAATACAAAAATATAGCATTTTCATTTGAGATTTGATTTTTACATTTTTTGGAATTAATTAATAATTAGATGTTTTACAAAAATGAAAATTCAAAAAAAAAAAATATAACATATTTTTGTAATTTTAGTCAAATTGTGTGATTTTCTTTTAATTTGGTATTTACTTATTTGTGATAATTATTAGTTAGAATTAATTAGTATTTTTAAGTTAATTTGGTGTTTTATAATTAATTAGGATTTTAGTTTTAATTGTTGAAAAGAAAAAGGATAAGAAAATTTAAAAGGAAAAGAGAATAAGAAGAGGAAAATCTGGTTGGGCCAATTTAGCCAGGCCCAAAACCAAAACTCAGCCAAACCCATTGAGAATAAGAAGAGGAAAATCTGGTTGGGCTAATTTACTAATTGAGAAGCTCCTAATAGTGGTAGGGTAGTATTTGCATTATCAAATTAACTAAAAGCACTAATTGAGTGGACAATTAAGTGGATGATTAAAGAAATGAAAAGTTGAATTGGTAGTGAAAAATGCACTAATTGAATGCCCATTTAAGGGAGCTGAAAATCAGATTAGAGAAGAAAAAAAAAAGAGGGGGGCGGAGAGTGCGGTATACACTCGATATACACTCGATATACACTCTAGATACACTGGATATACAGGGGCAGAGAGCTAAGAAAACTTGGAAGAGATTCTGAGAGAGGGAGACAAGAAAACATTCTGAAAATACTAGAAAAAAAACTGAAATTTACTGTTTCATTGATTTCTATTTTCTGGTTTTCAATTTCGAATTGGCTGAAACCATCTTCCATATACTGTTTCATTAAACTATCTGGGGTTAATAGCTGGATTAAAGCTGGGACTGTTTTGTTGCTGCTGGTGATTGTTGTTGTTTTCACTTCTGATCTCACCCCCTTTTGACTTTCATTTTCAGGTATTCCTTCATACCCTTTGCTAACAAATGAAGTGCCACAAGTTGGAACCAGATTGAATTTGTATACAGATTTGGATGTTCGAATTGGAATTTAAATAAGAGTCTTGTTTGAATGTTAAATTCTATTAGCTTCTGTTGTTTATACTTTTGTTTTCTTGTTATGATTCATGTGTTAAGTTGTCCAACTGTGCTCAAGGTATAGATTGTATACAACAATAGCTTCTGCTGAAATTTTGGCTATGTTATGTATAGATTGCCTGGTCTTAACTGTAACCAATTGATGTTTCCATATAGTTTATGCCTTAGTTTAAAAGGGGATTATTGTTGATTGATATATATAAAGTTCTTATTCATGCCCCGACTCGTTTTTCTCCCCTCCTCAACGGTTAAAAAGATTATGAGAGATCACTGGTAGGTATGGCTTCAGGGATTCGATCCTGAAGTCCTTGCTTGCAGCCGGCGTTGCCAAAATATTCAGGCCCTTCCGCTAATAAAATGGTTTAATAAAGCCTTGTTGTTTGGAAGGGACTTCTCAAGTACTTTAGTGTTAAATAATTAGGGTCTTAAAAAATGGAAATTTGAGGCAAGCCATAGTTAGACACTTAGTAACAAATGACTCTTGTGTTAATTTCATAATGTAGAGGTAAAATAATAAAATATTCCTAGAGAAACCTTTAGGGCCGTTTAAAATATTATCATGATTGTGGACATGTTCGCGTGACATAATTATGAATTTTCAAAAATAAATTAAGGTTCGCGTCCGCGCGACTTTGACTAAGTTTTTTTTCTTAAATAAATTAAGTGTTGTGAATTGTGTACACGTACGCGTGACATGACTCTTAACACGTCAAACCACACGAGTATACGTATGCGTAAATCGATAATTCTTTAAGTACGAGTAAATCACGTAATTAAAAGCGAAAAAGGTAAAAATGCAGGTAGTTTCTAAACACATAATGAAATAATTTAAGCCAAGTATAAATGGTTAAGCGACCGTGCTAGAACCACGGAATTTGGGAGTGCCTAACACCTTCTCCCGGGTTAACAGAATTCCTTACCCGGATTTCTGGTTCGCAGGCTACAATACAGAGTCAATCTTTTCCTCGATTTGGGATTCGAACCGGTGACTTGGGACACCATAAATTATCCCAAGTGGCGACTCTGAATCTTTAAATAAACGAATCTCATTTCGAATAATGTCACTTTAATTGGAAAAACTCCCTTATATACCTTCGGGTGTAGTAAAAAGGAGGTGTGACAGCTCTGGCGACTCTGCTGGAGAAGCAAACCCAGAATCTCTGGTTCAGGGTTCAAGAATTCGAGCTTAGAATAATTGTTATAGTTGGATTTATCCATTATCTGATTTTGTTACATGATTTGGGCCTAATGTGCTAATTGATTGGTTTTACCGCTTTGATATTCCGTGACCTGTATATAAACTGTTGCGAAATCCCTCTTCTCTCTGAGTCTTCTAAATCATGAAGAAGTGTGCACTTCGTGTAACTTCTCTTCTGTTAGAGTCATATCCCAAATTTAGAACGAGGTTCGGACAAGTTGCAAAGCCGGCGAAGCTTCTATATTCCCGATACGCTGCCCCCCCTCGGCTCGAGTTGTCTGCTCGGGTAAGCCAGGTCTAGAACAAACACCCAGGTTTTGAACCTAGAATAACTCAATTTCATACCGGATCCCTAGTAGGAACGCTTATTTACATCATGTGCATTTGACTTAGGGGACTCAACACAGGGGTTGGGTCCGTCTAGGACAAGCAACCTGAAATGAAAAAGACCATCCTGATGCATCCTACTTGTTTTCGGTGCATTTATTTGTTCGGACTTACATGCTGACCAGCTTCTGAATCTCGAGAATATCAAAAATTTGAGAAAAAGAAAAGGAGAGAGAGGAAATAGCAGTGTAGAGAGTTAATTACCTATTTTTAGAATAAAACCAATGCCCAAATACTGGCGAAACTCTGCCGAAATTTTGAGAAAATAAAAAGGAAATATTTTATGTTTTGAAAATTGTTTGTTTTACTCAAAAAGCAAAAATGTGTGAAAAAGAGTCTTATTTTAGTTTGTCTTGTTTTCAAAAAACGTAAAAGAAAAGTAGTTTGTTTGTTTGTTATAAAAGGAACAAAGGAAAAAGAATCTTGTTTTCAAAAATAGCTAGTTTCTCTGCCCGAACGACGCAGGTTTGATTCTCACCGGATGTGAGATACGTAGGCAACCCTCATCGGGTCCAACTTCCCCTTTTGCAAAAATAGCCAAAAATGTCAAATTTTAATTTTCGTCATAAATAAGTCAGGTGATGCCATTTTTGTCAAAAATAGCCGATTGTCCCCAAAAGGGATGCCGGAAGGCCGATTTTGCATAAATAGCCACCTTTGGTCATTTTTAAGATTTCGATCGGTTAATCCACAGAGCCTTAAAATCTTCGTCTCCGAAGTGCTGAAAGGCCGTGTTTGAAAAATCGGGTCTTTCATTTTAGTTTGGAAAAAAAATAAAAAAAAATAGTAGTTTTGTTTTGAATCAAATAAATTTACCTTTTTCTTAATCATCTTAATAAATGTGCAGGATGAGCACAAATGCAAATGAATCTTTCACCATACTTAATGAGGTCCCCCTCCAGCTCCACATGTGGTGGAATGATCTGGGAGAAGGCAACAAAGAAATAGTGGCTAGAATCATGGGAGGTCTTGTCGGTCTACTAAATGTCAAGCCAAATTCGGATGTCATCGAGGCCTTAATACCATTTTAGGGCCCGACCCGCAATGTGTTTCGCTTTGGGGGTTTTGAGCTTACGCCCACGCTGGAGAAAGTCGCGGGTTATGCGGGTTTGAATGGAAATATAAGGGGTCAATATTTGTTGTCACCAAGACCGGTATCTCCGCACAAATTTTTGGATTTGCTAAACATCAGCCGAAGTGTTCAGAATGATGATTTGTCAGGAGGATGTTGCACTCTTCAGTTCCTGTATCAGCGTTATGGTAATCCTCAGGGTTTCGAAGAACCAAATCTGGGACTAACCCATGCTGGGAACAGAAGTAAATGGGAAGCAAGACGAACCTTGGCGTTCATAACGATATTCTTGGGAATCGTGATTTGTCCATGAGTAGATAAGAAAATAGAGACAGGTCTCGTAGGGATGGTTGATGTTGCAATTAAAAGGGCAGATAGCACTATAGTTCCCCTGATTTTGTCAGAAATTTACCGAGCATTGACTGTTTGCAGGGAGGGAGGACATTTTTTCCAAGGTTGCAATTTATTATTTCAGTTGTGGATGCAAGAACATCTGTGCCACCAGGCGGTGTACATGAACTATGGGCTGACTGGGTTAAGCTGTATCGAAGAATTTGAAAAGCGGGTAAGGGGTATTGCATTTCCTGAGGGTACCGAAGCTTGGCTCATACGACTGAGGTCATTGACTGCCGATAAAATTGAATGGGCATTTGGGTGGTTGCCCGTTACCGAGGTGCTATATATGTCAGCAGGAGAGTGTCATATTCTTTTAATGGGTGTTCGGAGTATCCAACCGTATGCTCCCCATCGGGTACTACGCCAACTGGGAAGGTTTCAAGTCATCCCCAAAGATGAAGACTTGAGCAAGCACGTCATTGAGTTAAGGCCGAGAGCCACATTCCCGGAAGATAAAATTCGCAAATTGTGGAACGAATGCCGGTTCCTCGAGCCTAAGACTATGGTCCGAGATCTGGCTAAAGGTGAGGTGAACCCGAAGTATAATGCGTGGTTTGGGAAAAGGTTCCAGATTCTCCAAAGGCCCACCAAAAGAACCCATGTCCAACAGTTTACTAATGATTCACAAGAGCAATGGGGTTGGTTAGAAAAAGAAGAGAGTTACAGGGCAGAAATAGGCAAGCTGAAGCAACAAATTAGAGACCTGGAATTTGAAAATAGTCTGCAAGTTGATGCCGATCAGGGAGAAAAAAAACAAATTGGCCCAAGAAAATGAGGCGCTGAAAGCCCAAGTCCGACAAATGAGGATAGATGCTTACAACCAACAAAGGAGTCGGTCGGATGAGCGGTTAATAAAAGGGTTGAAAAAGGAAATCAGTGAGTGCCGGGATGATTTGAAGAAATCTGAGGGTACCATAGCACAACTCCAGGCACAATGGGCAAAAAGAACAAAAGAGCACACACAGTACTTACAGTAGGCGAGGAAAGATTATGAAAAGACCATTGCTAGTCTAAAAAGGAAGGTGACCACCCTAGAGAGCGAGGCGGCTAAACAAGCCAAGGCTTTTGAAACCGAAAGTGAACACTGCTATGATCTAATGGCCTTGATGGAAAATGAAATACAGTAGTTATAGAAACAACATCTGCATGATTCTCGGGTTTTTAAGGCTAGAGGGGATCAGATAGAACGCCTACTCCTAGAGAAAGACCGAACCAGGGACAAGATTTTGACTATTGCTCATGCTATTACCAGGAAATGTCGGGTGTGTGAAAACATGACCCGCATTACATTCTACTCGGCAGTGATGATATTTGTGAAGAAAATCATGTATGAATTAGAATAGCTGGAAAAGGGGCCTTACACCTAAGCCCGCGGCAAGGCCGAATGAAGCCCCGCGGGCACCCAAATTTAAAACTTTAATGTATTCGTAGTTCGAGTCTGCATTTTCTTTTTCCTTAGAGTCTGTTGTCTGTTAGAGTCTATCTTTCCTTTCGCATCAGAGTCTGTCAGAAGTTCTTGAGTTTGTACTTGGTTTGGTTTCGGGTCTGTTATTTTCCTTTCCGAAAGCGTCTAGTTTGTAATAGAATGTTTATTAATGAAAAATCGAAAATTTCCAAAAATTGTCTCTTTGCTTTTCGCACTTATTTCGATAGAACTACACACGGTCTGATTCATGCGGGGACATGATACGTAGGTAATCTCTATAGGATTCGACCACCACTAAAAAGAAAAAGGGAAAATAAAGAAGGATAGAATAAAAGAAGCTTAAAAGAAGGGGCACAATTATGAGAGGCCGAGATAACACACGCAACCGAAGAAAATGCATGATAGAAAATGGTTAATTGCCTAGGTGCATTGCATCCCAACGTGTAATTACATATGTGTTAAACTCTAAGAACTAACAAGTTTGTTGTTTTCCAGAGAGTTCAAGCAGTTTGTTTATTTAGAGGATACTGGTACATTATCATTACCAAACCAGATCAAAGGGACCAATACTAGAAATCATGTCTATCCCGGAGGTTGACACTAGTGTTGAGGTAGAGGAGTTGGACGTCAATAAAATGAAAGAGGAGATGTTCAAGCTTAAGCAACAAATGGCCGAAATGTACCAGGCCTGGTCCCAAGGGCAATCACCACCGTCTTGCCCAGCCAACCCGATTTTTACCCCACCATTAGCTCAGTCTCAGGATCATCCTGCCACCAATCCAGGTTTTCCCATTTATCAACACTACCATGGCACTACTTCTCATATGCCGCAAGCTCCACCACCAAAATCGATTCCACGCCCTCCTCCGCCAGTCACCCCTGTCTTTGTGGCATCTCCACCAGCTGCACTCCATAGATCCCTGAGTGAACCAGTGTTCCAAGCTCAGGACAACCAGTATTATCCCTCGGAACCCACCTTCAAAGCTCTCGAAACCTACCCTTACGATCCACGTTCTGATCTCCCGAGAGAAGCTGAGAGACCAGCCAAAAATCCCGAACATGAGGAGATGTTCAGAAAAATGAAAAGCATAGAACAATCCTTCAGGGATATGAGAGGGATAGGAGGTCAGGTTAGCGTGGCTTACAAAGACCTGTGTTTATTCCCAAATGTACAACTACCGACAGGGTTCAAAATGCCCAAATTTGACTTGTACAACGGACACGGTGATCCGGTGGCTCATTTGAGAGGTTTTTGCAGTAAGATGAGGTGAGCCGGAGGAAAGGATGAATTGCTAATGGCTTACTTCAGTCAGAGTTTGAGCGGAGCAGCATTGGAGTGGTACACCCGCCAAGATCACGGAAGATGGTACACATGGGATGACCTTGCACAAGCATTCGCTTGTCACTTTCAGTATAATCTTGAGATCATTCCAGACCGACTATCTTTGACTAAGCTAGAGAAGAAGCACAGTGAAAGCTTTAGAGAATATGGTTTCCGGTGGAGGGAGCAAGCAACAAGGGTAGATCCCCCAATGAAAGAGAGCGAGATAGTTGATTACTTTTTGCAGGCTTTGGAGCCAACTTACTTTGGTCATTTGGTGTCCGCAATTGGCAAGTCTTTTAATGAGGTTGTAAAAATGGGTGCCATGGTCGAGGAGGGGCTTAAGTTCAACAAAATCATGAGTTATTCAGCGATCAAGGCAACCACTCAGGCCATTCAAAGCGGTACTGGGGGTGTACATGGGAAGAAGAAGAAAGAAGATGTCACGACTGTTGAATCCGGTGCCTGGTTCGGATCTAGAGGCCCGTCACCCTACTATAGCCAACCACGACCCTACCACCAAAATTACCCCCACACTCCATATAGCCCTCCACAACATTACTACCCACCACCAGATCCCCATTTTCCATCCATCATGCACAAACCTATACCCAAACTCTGGCACATGCACAATGGCGTGCGCCGGCTCCACCAAATCCATACCCAGCTCCACAAAATAAATATCAAACCCCAAGAGCCTACAGAAATCCCCCCGGAAGGGGTTTCCGACCAAACCAAGCCTTCAAGAATGAGAGGTTACAGAAGCAAAAGACTTTCACTCCATTGGTGGAATCATATACTAGTCTTTTCCACAGGTTGAGGCAGTTGGGCATGCTGAATCCAATTGAGCCTAAATTGCCAAATCCTCCTCCTAGAAATCTTGACCACTCAGTGAGTTGTGAGTACTGTTCAGGAGCCTCGGGGCATGATACAGAGAAATGTTGGAAACTGAAAATAGTTGTGCAAGAGCTTATTAATACTCATCGGATCGAGGTTCAGGCCCCAGAAACACCAAATATCAATCAGAATCCACTCCCAGCTCACCATGAGACCCATATGATTGAGTTGATACACAAAGGAGGGGATCCCAAGAAGCCCTCGTAGACGGTAATGATGGCCCGTTCCAGTGAAACCAGCTTAAAGGAAAAGGTAACTAAAGGGAAATCAATGGTCCAGTTAAAAGGGGTAGACAATAAACCAGCTGTGGTAGCCGAGAAAGGGTCGTCAAACATTGTTGCAGTGAAACTCGAGAAAGCTAAAGTGGTAGTACCAGGGGTTGCAAATGAACCTGTTGTGGTCGTGAAGGGGGATCGCATAGAGCCTGTTATTATAAAACCAGTAACTCAGCTTCCAGTGATCAACAACAAAGTTGTTCCTTGGAATTATGAACGGGTGACGGTGATTTACAAAGGAAAAAAATCAAGGAAGAAGTTTGTGAAGCACAAGGTTTGACTCGCTCAGGAAGGTGTTTTACTCCCGAGGAGTTAAGAAGAACTAAGGATGATCCAACGCCGGTGAAGAAAGCTGTAACTAAAGAAGAGGCAGAGGAATTTTTGAGGAAAATGAAAGTGCATGACTATTCTGTTGTAGAGCAGTTGAGGAAAACGCCCGCTCAGATCTCATTGCTCTCATTGCTAATCCATTCAGATGAGCACCACCGATCATTGATGAAAATCCTCAATGAGGCCCATGTTCCCGACAAGATCTCGGTGAACTATCTGGAAAAGATAGCCAGCAAGATTTTTGAAGTAAACAGAGTCACTTTTTTCGATGATGAATTGCCCATAAAGGGTACTTAGCACAACAAAGCCCTTTACCTGACAGTAAAATGCGAGGATTCCGTGGTAACCCGGGTATTGGTTGACAATGGTTCAAGTGCGAACATCTGTCCACTCTCCACTCTAAGCAAGATGAAAGTAGAAGATGCGAGGATCCATAAGAATAGTATCTGTGTGCGAGTATTTGACGGCGGAGGCAAAGACTCAGTCGGGGACATAATGTTGGAGCTGACTATAGGTCCAGTAGAATTCACAATAGAATTCCAAGTGCTGGATATAGCTGTTACCTACAATTTGCTATTAGGACGACCATGGATCCACGCCGCTAAAGTAGTACCATCAACACTCCATCAGATGGTCAAGTTCGAATGGGACAGACAGGAAATAGTTGTGCACGGTGAAGATAATTTGTGCGCTCACAGCAACACCATTGTGCCATTCATTGAGGTGGAAGATGACAAGGGACCATGGGTCTACCAAGTTTCTGACACAATGTCAGTCGAGAAAGTTCCAGAGGGGAAGTGTATCCGAAATTCGAAGATAACCGCCGCATCAGTCATGATAGCGTATGAAATGCTGAAGAATGGTTTTGTACCAGGAAAGGATTTGGGGTCAGATCTGCAAGGCATCATACCGCCCGTGTCTCTTCCTGAAAACTTGGGAACATTTGTTCTGGGATTCAAGCCCACAACCACAGACATAAAAAGAGCCAGGAAATTGAAACAGAGGACATGGGTCATTCCAAAGCCGGTCCCACATCTTTCCAAATCATTTGTCAAGTCCGGTACGAGGAGTCGCCCAGTGACAGCAATTCCTAGTTCTGTGATTGATCTAGACATGGAGTTAATGGAAAGATTTGAGAAGTTGTTCGACAGTGTGAACATGGTGGAAATTGGATAAGGTTCTAGCAACACGGAAGTGCAATTTGTTGGGCCAATAACAAAGCTTAATAATTAGAAGGCTACTCCTCTCCCTACTCGGAAGGAGTCTTGGTAGTTTGCTTTGATTTTCCTTTAAGTTTGTACGGATTATTTCAGGGTTGTAATCCGGATTTCATTTGTTTTAGTCTGTTTGAGTGTGCAAACCTTGTTATCTTTTATCATTCAATAAAATAAAATTTCCCTTTCTTCATCATTCCTGATGGTTTTCCTTTATGTTTTGCTTTCTTTTCTATACAGTTCTTTTTACGCTGGTTCTAATGTCATGGTATGCATAAGGAATCCTCAGCCCAATCTTAAAAATCAATCTGATTTCGAAATATTAGTTCAAGAAGTAGATTGTGATTACGAATCAGAATACGATGATGAGGATGAAGCCTTCGAAGAAATTAGTAAGAAGTTAATTCACTTCGAAGAAAATCCCAAACCCAACTTGAATGACACAGAAGACGTCAATTTAGGGGACATAGACAATGTCCAAAAAACTAAAATAAGTGTCCACCTCGAGCCAAAAATCCGGGAGGATTTAATCAAAACACTCATCGAGTACAAAGATATTTTTGTGTGGTCATATGATGACATGTCGGGTTTAAGCACTGATTTAGTGGTCCACAAATTGCCCACTGATCCAGCATTCCCTCCCATCAAACAAAAGTTGAGTAAATTCAAAACTGATATGAGTGTGAAGATTAAAGAAGAAGTTACCAAGCAGTTGGATGCAAAGGTTATTCGGGTCACTCGATATCCTGTTTGGTTGGCTAATGTCGTGCCTGTACCGAAGAAGGATGGCAAGATCAGAGTATGCGTCGATTACCGCAATCTCAACAAAGCAAGTCCGAAAGATAACTTCCCACTACCCAATATCCACATTTTGATTGATAATTATGCCAAGCGTGATATTGGATCTTTTGTGGATTGTTATGCCAGGTATCATCAGATTCTAATAGATGAAGAAGATGCAGAAAAGACGGCATTCATCACACCTTGGGGAACTTATTGCTACCGGGTAATGCCATTTGGTTTGAAGAATGTTGGGGCAACTTATATGAGGGCAATGACTACTGTGTTTCACGATATGATACACAAGGAGATTGAGGTATACGTAGATGATGTGATCATAAAATCAAAGCATCAGGATGACCACGTCGAGGATTTGAGGAAATTCTTCCAGAGGCTTCGCAGGTACAATCTAAAGCTTAACCCCGCCAAGTGTGCATTTGGTATTCCATTCGGAAAACTGTTGGGATTCATAGTCAGTCGGCGAGGCATCGAGTTGGACCCATCGAAGATCAAATCCATACAAGAATTGCCCCCTCCGAGGAACAAGACTGAAGTGATGAGTCTGTTAGGAAGGTTGAACTATATCAGCAGATTTATTGCTCAGCTCACGACAACTTGTGAGCCTATTTTCAAGTTGCTGAAGAAGGACGCTGCGATCAAGTGGACTGATGAGTGTCAAGAAGCATTCAATGAGATAAAGGGATACTTGTCTAACCCGCCTGTGCTGGTACCTCCAGAACCAGGGAGACCTTTGATTCTTTACTTGACTGTCCTAGAAAATTCATTTGGCTGTGTACTGGGGCAGCATGACGTCACCGGCAGGAAAGAATAGGCCATCTACTATCTTAGCAAGAATTTCACGACTTATGAGGTTAAGTACACTCACCTGGAAAGGACATGTT
Organism: Nicotiana sylvestris; assembly: GCF_000393655.2. NCBI lineage: Eukaryota > Viridiplantae > Streptophyta > Magnoliopsida > Solanales > Solanaceae > Nicotiana > Nicotiana sylvestris. The sequence goes on from NC_091065.1 coordinate 36,539,924, forward strand.
GCGCCCTAACTTGGGTGACACAGAAATTGAAACATTATTTGTCATTCTACACTACTTACCTCATTTCGCGCTTGGATCCATTGAAGTATATCTTTCAGAAGCCTATGCCGACAGGGAGACTTGCGAAGTGGCAGATATTGCTCACAGAGTTTGATATCATCTATGTGTCTTGGACCGCGATGAAAGCCCAAGCATTGGCTGATTATTTGGCTGAAAACCCGGTCGATGAAGATTACGAGCCATTGAGAACTTATTTTCCCGATGAAGAAGTGATGCATGTTGATGAACTAGAACAGGCCGAAAAACCAGGTTGGAAACTTTTCTTTGATGGGGCTGCTAACATGAAAGGAGTGGGGATAGGAGTCGTGCTTATTTCTGAAGCAGGGCATCACTATCCTATTACACCTCAACTTCGTTTCTATTGTACCAACAATATGGCTGAGTACGAAGCATGCATTTTGGGTTTAAGGCTAGCTGCAGACATGGATGTCCAGGAAGTCTTGGTCTTGGAAGACTCGGATCTTCTGGTACACCAAATTCAAGGAGAATGGGAAACACGAGATTTGAAGCTCATACAGTACCGACAATGTTTACATGATCTTTGTCAACGGTTTCGATCAGTGGAGTTCAGGCATATTCTGAGGGTCCATAATGAGGTCGTCGATGCTTTGGCTACCCTGACCATCCGGACAAAGCTTATGTCGATCCTCTACATATTCAAGTACGAGATCAGCATGCTTACTGCAACATGATTAAAGAAGAACTTGATGGCGAACCGTGGTTTCATGATATCCAGGAGTACATCAGAATGGGGATATATCCAATGCAAGCCACGGGGGATCAGAAGAGAAAAATTCGATGGTCGGCAAGTGGATTCTTCTTAAGTGGAGGATTTTTGTATAAAAGAACACCAGACCTTGGATTGTTAAGATGCATAGATGCTAGACAAGCTACGGTTGTCATGTCCGAAGTACATTCAGGAGTTTGCGGACCACATATGAGCGGGTATGTGCTGGCAAAGAAAATTCTCCGAGCAGGTTATTATTGGCTCACCATGGAGCGAGATTGTATCAGTTTTGTGTGTAAATGTCATCAATGCCAGATATGCGGAGATTTGATTCATTCTCCACCATCGGAATTGCACACGATGTCGGCACCATGGCCCTTTGTTGCTTGGGGCATGGATATCATTGGACCAATTGAGCCAGCAGCATCCAATGGGCATAGATTCATTCTGGTAGCCATTGATTATTTCACCAAGTGGGTTGAGGCCAAAACTTTCAAATCAGTGACCAAGAAAGCAGTGGTCGATTTTGTCCACTCAAATATCATCTGTTGATTCAGCATCCCAAAGGTGATCATCACGGATAATGGTGCTAATCTTAATAGTAAATTGATGGAAGAGGTATGCCAACAGTTTAAAATTACACATCGCAATTCTACCCCATATCGTCCCAAGGCGAATGGAGCAGTTGAGGCCGCCAACAAAAACATAAAGAAGATACTTCGGAAAATGGTAGAAAGTTCCAGGCAATGGCATGAAAAATTATCGTTTGCGTTGCTGGGCTATCGCACTATTGTCCGTACTTCAGTAGGTGCGACTCCTTATTTGTTGGTATATGGAACTGAAGCAGTGATACCTACGGAAGTTGAAATCCGTCCCTTCGGATTGTCGCTGAAGCTGAAATCGATGATAATGGGTGGGTCAAGACCCGTTTGGAGTAGTTGAATTTGATTGATGAAAAAAGATTAGCAGCAGTGTGTCATGGCCAGTTGTATCAAAAGATAATGGGAAGAGAATACAACAAAAAGGTACGTCCCAGGAAGTTTGAAGTGGGCCAGCAGGTGCTGAAACGTATTCTTCCACATCAGGTTGAAGCAAAAGGCAAGTTCGCCCCGAATTGGCAAGGGCCATTCATTATGACCAGAGTATTATCCAATGGCGCTCTATGTTTAACAGATATTGAAGGAAAATGCATAGACATGGCTATCAATTCTGATGCAGTAAAAAGATATTATGTATGATTTCTTTGTTATAACTGTTGATTGTTTGTATTTGGCATTATTTCGAAGATTGGAATGACGAAAGCAATTTGTTCTGCTATCTAAACACTTCACCCTTTGCTCCCCCTTTTTGAGACTTATTTATTTCTTTCATACCCCTCTTTTGGAATCAATAACGAGAAAGAGAGAAAAAGAAAGAAAAGAAAAAGAGAAGAGAAAAGAAGTGAAAAGTATAACAACAAGGAAATTCACGTGTGAACTACGTTTGACCTGATTCCTGTTAAGGATACGTAGGCAGCTTTCCGGCTCGGTCATAGTAAAATAAAATATCCAAAGATCCCCAAGCAAGAAACTGGGGCAGAAGTTGTACTTGTAATAAGAAATGTGATTCCAAGAGTTGTAATTTTAAACCCGTGTCGAAATTGCTTTGAGCTTTTGATACCCTTTATTTCTAACCTCATCCAAAAGCCCACATTACGGTCCAAAGAAAGACCTTCCGATCAGTCTCTGAGAAATGCCAAGTCGAGCAATGTACAGAGAATTCATATCAGGGGCAACACTCTAGTTTAAGTAAGAAAAATCAAAAAATGAGAGAGTCTTATTGGTGAAAACCCTCATGGGCACCATGAGGCGACGAAAGCCGAGAGAAAATAAAAATGAGAGAGTCTTATTGGTGAAAACCTTCACGGGCACCATCAGGCGACAAGTAATTGAGGAATCAACAAATGAGAGAGGTTTGTCGGTGAAAACCCTTCAGGGCACTGCAAGTCGAACGAGGTCCGTAAGCTGGCAGAAAGTAAAATTGGGTTGTGGAAATCTTGGAGAACAAAGTAAAACAATTGGAAAGGAGATTAGTTAAATAGACTGGGCTGATTAATCCAAATGCATATCATGATCATTGGTGCCAGTGATTCCGCTTAGATAAGTCCCTTTTCCTGTCTCCAATAGTCATCCAAATTTGGATTCTTTTCTTTATTCTCAAAATACTGGCATTTCATTGCTGTTAACTTTATTTCTCTAAAGCTCTACCAAGTTTAGCCTTGTAAGAAGGAATTTCAAAGCTTACTACCAGTTTCGGAATTGCACAAAGCAAAATGCAGCTAGAACATGCCAAAGATGATATGATGAAAAATGGGACCTATGGCGTAAGCAAAAGTTAAAACTGTGGAATGGTTCAGTAATGTCGTGGGAGATGTATGGTTTCAGGCAGAAAGGTCAGGAGGGGAAATAGCAGTTGGGGATCTTGCAGTTAAGGATCAGTCAGAAGGTCAAAACAATCTTTTCGATCAGTTCAAGGCAGTTGGACGAAGCAAAGAATGGCAAAGAGAAAAACACCTCCAGCAAAAATGCCACGATGAACCACCACGTTTTAAACTGACAAAATTTTCTTTGATTTGAAACAGGGGAAAAAATGGCATTTGTTTTGGGAAATCATCCGTAGGAAGAGTAAGTACCAGGCAGAATTGATCGCGGAAATTCTCAGGACCCTCCTGGAAAATAGGACTTAGTTTAAAATTCAAAATAATCATGAGTAGCGGAATTTGGCATGAGTGCACCCTAGAAGATTATAAGTGGAACTTTGAAGTTTGTATGTTTGAGATACACTTTGGACATTACCCCATGAGAACAAAGATTCTGACTTCTCTTCTTTCCCAGATTAATGATTATGATTTTCTGTTTCCTCAACATTTTCCCCAAGCAGAAACGCCATATTTTTCCGCCTTTTCCAAATTTAGTCAGAAATTTTCAGGACCCTCCTGTAAATTGGGACCTAGTTTAAAAAAAATCAAAACAATCATAAATAGCATGAATATACCCCAGGGAATATAAGTTGGTTTCAAAGTTTGCATGTCTAAGATATGATGTAATTAGGAGTTTTCAGGACCCTCCTGGATAATGGGATAGCTTTAAGACCCTCTTAGATAACAAGATTTAGCGGAAGTCATACCTTTAGAAGATATAACTTAGATTTAAAATTGTCGTTTAGGTAAGAATTGTCAGGACCCCCTGGATAATGGGACCTAGCTTTCGAATTCTTAGTAATATTTGGTAATATGATTCAGTTTAACACTCACATATGTGCCCAACCTCCAAACGGGGGCAGAAAGTTTTCTTTGTTTTATCTGTTTCATTGAAGTCAGGAGCCCGCCTGGAGAGCAGGGAATACTTTCAAGTGCAACAGTCAGGAGCCCACCTGGAAAGCAGGTAATACATTCAAGTTCAGCAGTCAGGAGCCCGCCTGAAGAGCAGGTAATACATTTCAAGTTAGCAGTCAGGAGCCCGCCTGGAGAGCAGGGAATACATTCAAGTTCAGCAGTCAGGAGCCCGCCTGGAGAACAAGGGAGTACAATTCAAGTTTTAGTTTTCAAGTTCTTATTGATATTTGGTAATGTGATTCGTTTTACACTTACATATGTTCCCAGATACCCAAACTGGGGCAGAAAAATTTCCTTTGTTTTCGTCTATTTTGGTTGAATTCAGGAGCCCGCCTGAAGAGCAGGGAATACATTTCAAGTTAGCAGTTAGGAGCCCGCCTGGAGAGCAAGGAATACATTTCAAGTCTAGCAATCAGGTACCCGCTTGGAGAACAGGGAGAAGCAGTTCAAGTTTAGCAGTCAGGAGCCCGCCTGGAGAGCAGGGAATACATTTCAGTCTTTACATTTTTCAAGTTTTGAAGTTGGGAGCCCGCCCATATAACAGAGGAATACATTGAAGTTTGAAGTCAGTAAAGCGGAAGGTTACAACAAAAATCCCCAGCAGAAATCAGAAGGAAGACCACAAGTCGAGCCAGAAGTAAAGAAACAGCGGAGGAAGCACAACTCGACAAGGCAACATCAGTCACAAGATCAAGTTTGGAAATAAATCTTTGTAAAACATAGATTATAGCTTAGTCTAGCTTCTTCATTTTTGTCATGGTGTAATAAGGAGGTCAATAAACAGCAAAACCGTAGCTTCATAGTAGTCCCAGCTACCAAAACTTCCTGAACTACATTGACCTGATTCCTTTATAGCCAAGGATATGTAGGAAACCTTTGAATCAGAGGTTCGGTCAAATCTTTCAAAAATGCTTCCCCACGGAGTATTCAAACAGGCTAAAATCGCTCGTATCCGCTCATTTTATCTTTGCACGAAAACTCTTCATGTTTCCGGACAAAGAGGGGCAGCTGTGAGCACGCGATTTTTGCCTCATACGAATTACTCCAAAAGAATTCCCAAAATTAGGTCTTTTCTTTAATTATGTGTTATTTTTAGGAATTATTGTGTGATTTCCCTGATTGTTCGCATATATTTGTGTGCATGTTTAATTTTGTTAATGCATTAAAAATACAAAAATATAGCATTTTCATTTGAGATTTGATTTTTACATTTTTTGGAATTAATTAATAATTAGATGTTTTACAAAAATGAAAATTCAAAAAAAATATATAACATATTTTTGTAATTTTAGTCAAATTGTGTGATTTTCTTTTAATTTGGCATTTAATTATTTGTGATAATTATTAGTTAGAATTAATTAGTATTTTAAAGTTAATTTGGTATTTTATAATTAATTAGGATTTTAGTTTTAATTGTTGAAAAGAAAAAGGAAAAGAAAATTTAAAAGGAAAAGAGAATAAGAAGAGAAAAATCTGGTTGGCCCAATTTAGCTAGGCTCAAAACCAAAACTCAGCCAAACCCATTGAGAATAAGAAGAGGAAAATCTGGTTGGGCCAATTTACTAATTGAGAAGCTCCTAATAGTGGTAGGGTAGTATTTGCATTATCAAATTAACTAAAAGCAATAATTGAGTGGACAATTAAGTGGATGATTAAAGAAATAAAAAGTTGAATTGGTAGTGAAAAATGCACTAATTGAATGCCCATTTAAGGGGGCTGAAAATCATATTAGAGAAGGAAAAAAAAGAGGGGGGCGAAGAGAGCGGTATACACTCGATATACACTCTGGATACACTGGATATACAGGGGCAGAGAGCTAAGAAAACTTGGAAGAGATTCTGAGAGAGGGAGACAAGAATATATTCTGAAAAAACACTGGAATTTACTGTTTCATTGATTTCTATTTTCTGGTTTTCAATTTCGAATTGGCTGAAACCATCTTCCATATACTGTTTCATTGAACTATATGGGATTAATAGCTGGATTAAAACTGGGACTGTTTTGTTGCTGCTGGTGATTGCTGTTGTTTTTACTTCTGATCTCACCCCCTTTTGACTTTCATTTCCAGGTATTCCTTCATACCCTTTGCTAACAAATGAAGTGTCACAAGTTGGAACCAGATTGAATTTGTATACAGATTTGGATGTTCGAATTGGAATTTGAATAAGAGTCTTGTTTGAATGTTAAATTCTATTAGCTTCTGTTGTTTATACTTGTTTTCTTGTTATGATTCATGTGTTAAGTTGTCCAACTGTGCTCAAGGTATAGATTGTATACAACAATAGCTTCTGCTAAAATTTTGTCTATGTATAGATTGCTTGGTCTTAACTATAACCAATTGATGTTTCCATATAGTTTTTTCCTTAGTTTAAAAGAGGATTATTGTTGATTGATATATATAAAGTTCTTATTCATGCCCTGACTCGTCTTTCTCCCCTCCTCAACGGTTAAAAAGATTATGAGAGATCACTGGTAGGTATGGCTTCAGGGATTCGATCCTGAAGTCCTTGCTTGCAGCCGGCGTTGCCAAAATATTCAGGCCCTTCCGCTAATAAAATGGTTTAATAAAGCCTTGTTGTTTGGAAGGGACTTCTCAAGTACTTTAGTGTTAAATAATTAGGGTCTTAAAAAATGGAAATTTGAGGCAAGCCATAGTTAGACACTTAGTAACAAATGGCTCTTGTGTTAATTTCATAATGTAGAGGTAAAATAATAAATATTCTTAGAGAAACCTTTAGGGCCGTTTAAAATATTATTGTGATTGTGGATATGTTCGCGTGACATAATTACGAATTTTCAAAAATAAATTAAGGTTCGCGTCCGCGCGACTTTGACTATGTTTTTTTTTCTTAAATAAATTAAGTGTTGTGAATTGTGTACACGTACGCGTGACATGACTCTTGACACGCCAAACCACACGAGTATACGTATGCGTAACTCGATAATTCTTTAAGTACGAGTAAATCACGTAATTAAAAGCGGTAAAGGTAAAAATGCATGTAGTTTCTAAACACATAATTAAATAATTTAAGCCAAGTATAAATGGTTAAGCGACCGTGCTAGAACTATGGAATTCGGGAGTGCCTAACACCTTCTCCCGGGTTAACAGAATTTCTTACCCGGATTTCTGGTTCGCAGGCTACAATACAGAGTCAATCTTTTCCTCGATTTGGGATTCGAACCGGTGACTTGGGACACCATAAATTATCCCAAGTGGCGACTCTGAATCTTTAAATAAACGAATCTCATTTCGAATAATGTCACTTTAATTGGAAAAACTCCCTTATATACCTTCGGGTGTAGGAAAAAGGAGGTGTGACAACTATCTGTATACGGTGAAAATCGAGGCTACCCAATTTCGTCATTCGATGGAAAAAGTGATACCACGTCGGAAGACCAGGGCGTCGAGCTCGGGGTCGAAGTACCTTTCCAAGGTCGAGGTCTATAACACTTACCGAGGTCAGAAGAAGGCGTGCTTCGAGATAACGCCGATATGATTCAGTAACAGAAAGAGCGAGATACCCGCAACGGGCCGGAGATCACGACGTGAATTTCGGAATAGATTGATCTTCAGCGGTTAGACAGTTGTCAAATATGATTTCCTACTATAATTAAAAGTGTACCTTATTTAGGACTCCCTTATTATATAAAGGAGGATCCCATTCATTTGTAAGACACATTATTCTCTGATAAGAAAATATATACGTTTTACTCTCTTGCTATTTCACTGACGGTTCATTAAGAGTTGTTTTATCATTTGTTAATCCCATTTTCATACCTCGAGATTGTCACAGATCGAGGTCGAGATTTAGCTTACACACTAGTTTGATCTATTTTATTCTTTAATTTATCTATTTAATTCCTTGTTTATCAATTGATATTGAATTGAATTACATATCCTTAAAACCACAATATAAATTTAATTGTTACTCAAATTTTAGGGCAAACAAGAATTTTTTTGTGAAATCACACAAATTGATGGCAAAATATACAATTATCATGCACTGCTTGTTATTACACGGATTGTGGTCACAAGGAACATATTCACGACGTCCATAAACATTAGACACCTTAATTAATTTGTCGTTTCAACTCAAAGCAAATCACGTAGAAAAAAGACTAATGGCGTCTAACTTGTGGACCCACATCACTTTTGCAAAAGCTGACGTGTCTGCAATTAATTGGTTTTCATATGGTTTCCTTGCATAATTTTGCTTTTCTGATAGGGAACCACGAGAGGGAGTCACCTTTACACCAAAAATATACACAAATAGCCATCTTTTTCCTTTTGAGCTTTTGAGTCCTTAACCAAAATATTAAGCACAATATATTCTTTCTGTTTTAATTTATATGAGATAGTTTGACTCGATACGAAATTTAAATTTTTTAAAAAAAATTTGTGGTCTTAAAAACTTAAAGGATAAAGGTTTTGTGAGGGTCATAACATTTATGTGACTATAAAAACTTCACATTAATGATAAAATGAAGAGTTTAAAGTTAAATTATTTTTAAATATAAAAATATATTATTTATTTTAGAAGAGACAAAAAAAAAAAAGTACCTCCTTTAATTTGAAAGGGAGGGAGGAACATCGTCCGTCTTATCTTTTGACAAGAGGTGGAGTTCAAAATCATTGTTTACTAGGAAAAAACCTTGAGGGAAGAAACAAAAAGGAAGAGGAAAAAGAGCCAAACAGTAGAATTGGAATAGCTTTTGGAGAAAGTTAAGCAAAAAGTAGAGGAGTTCAGACTCATTGTCTACTAAGAAACCAACGGAGCCTTCACTACAAGACAAAAACACAGAGGAAAGACACTGTGCAGAAATACAAAACTTGTGGCACATCATTTTCTGCCCAATTTTCACAGCAAACTTTCAGCTTTTACAGTTTATCCTACTTTCCCTGCACAAACACCAAGATAAAACTTTTGTTGCACAACTATCTTCACATTTTTATTAACACTTTTAATTGTCACCTTTCTTATTCTGGCCCAGATACTTTACGAAATTTTATCAAGACACTTATAATTTTCAAAACACATTAAAAACAAAAATAATTAAAATAAATATCAGACTAAAAATGATTAAAATAAGAAAAAAAAAAAGTAAAATCAAGAGACAAAAAAATATAAGAAAATATAAAATATCTCTTTTCTTTTCTTTTTCTCTTTTTATTCTTCCCCTTTCCCGTTCTTTCCCGACCAACGAGATTTAAGCTTTCCGGGGAAAAGCTTCAACCTCGAATTGAACAACAGAACTTCTTGCCCTGGCTCGAACTCTCGATGTTGAATGTGCTTGTCATGCCACCTCTTAGTTTTCTCTTTATACAATTTGGCATTCTCATATGCATGTAATCGAAACTCCTCGAGCTCATCGAGTTGCAGCAACCTCTTCTCTCCAGCTAAGTCCCCATCCATGTTCAGCTTCTTTATTGCCCAATATGCCTTGTTCTCAAGTTCGACGGGCAAGTGACATGCCTTCCCATACACCAATCTATAAGGAGAAGCACTTATGGGAGTTTTGTATGCTGTTCGATACGCCCACAATGCGTCGTCTAACTTTCCGGCCCAATCTTTTCTATTTGCACTCGCTGTTTTCTCAAGAATTTGCTTTACCTCTCTGTTTGAAACCTCCACTTGACCACTCGTATGTGGGTGATAGGCAGTGGAGACCTTATGCTTGACCCCGTACTTTGCAAGGACATTGTTTAACAGTTTGTTGTAGAAATGCGTACCTCCATCGCTGATCAACACTCTGGGAGTTCCAAAACGTGTGAAGATATGTTTCTTGACAAAACTTACCACCACCTTTGCATCATTAGAGGGAAGAGCAATGGCCTCCACCCACTTAGACACATAATCAACTGCCACCAAGATGTATCTATGCCCGTTCGAGTATGGAAAAGGTCCTGTGAGCACGTGATTTTTGCCTCACGAAAACTACTCCAAAATAAATCAAAAATAAAATTAATTTCTTTTATTGTGCAATTTTAGAAATTGTTTTGCGTTTATTAATTGTTTATGTTTTATCCGTAAATGTTTGCTTTGTTATAATTAAACAAAATTAAAATAAAAATACATGTTTCATGCGTATCTAGGATTTAATTACGCATTTAATAATTGAGTTAATTTAAAATAAAATCACAAAAAAATATGCATTCGTTCTATTTTTAAATATGTCACTGTGTGATTAATGTTTTGACTATGTGTTAAATAGTTGTTATAAAGTAATTAATATTTTGTGTAAGGTTAAAAATTGTTTTATAATTTTTATTAGGATTTTTTATAATTAAGAATAAAATTAGAAAAAAAATAATAAGTTGTAAAAGAAAAATCGGACCTGGACCTAAATCCAGGCCCAAACAAAATAAACCCCCTCAGCCCAATCCAGACAACCCAGGTCCGGTCCAATTCAAGGCAAAGACCAAACGACGACGTTTGGTCCCATTTTATCAAGGACCGTTGGATCAAAGCCAACCAACGGCTGAAATCCTACGAACCTAACCCATAATCCTTACCCGATCCAATACCCGGTTCAACCCGTCCCCCCAACTTAAACCAAACGACATCGTTTGGTTAAGTGGATAGATCCTGGCCTTTCATTCTACTTGATCTAACGGTCAGTATCAATCCACCTTCCCCCTATATAAACCCCAAATCCTTACCCCGGCCCCCTAACTAAACACCCCCCTCCTCTCTTGTTCATCGTCTTCCCCGAACCAAACCCCTAACCCTAGCCGCCCTTATTCCCCACCGCCTGAAACCCGGCGGCATCAACGCCGCCGGTCACCACCTTAACACCCCAGAACCCCCTGAACACCCTCTATCCGAATATGTTAGCCGCTTGGCTCGAATCTTCCTGAAGGTTCTCGAATCTTCATTTGAAGATTCGATCCAAACTCAGATCTAAACCAAACATCCCCTAGTTAACACCATAGCACCCCCTAGCGTGCCTCGTTATGGATCCGATGTTTGTTTGGCTTGAATCACTTCAGAGCTTCTCGAATCTTCATTTGAAGATTCGAGCCAAACATGAACTCACCCAGATCTGTTCTAAACTAACACCAAATCACCCCTAGGCTTCCCTCACCCTTGTGTCGTCTTTGGTTCCCTTAGAATCTACCCGGAAATGTTCGGATTTAAAATCCAAGATCTGAAACCCTAAATTTCCAATCTTGGAATCTTTTTCAATTCAAATGAAGGATTGAGGTTTAATCGACCTTAGTCAAAGTATTTTCAGTTGAAAATACTTCGACTAAGGTCTGTTTGATTTCAAAAAGTCCGAATCCAAGTGGAGTTCTAGTCTGAATAAATTTGAAGGTTCAGAGGTATTTTTCTATTTCTTTTGTGTATTCTACGTGTATTTTTGTTTGTTTTAATAACCTGTTAATTTTTCATATTTTTGTTTGATTAATTCTGTCATTTTTGTCTCATACCCGTATGTCTGATCAAATAAATGAATTGTTTCTGTTGGTTATGTTTGTTCACAATGTGTGTAATCGACTCGATTAAATTCGTCGATTAGTTACATTATGAATTCCCGTTTGTGATGATACTGATTAAAATAATCTGTTTCTATAGACTGTTTGTTGACAATTGTTGTAGATAATCAGTTTAAGTTAATACTCGTCAGTTAAATCACCCTTGTTTGTAAATCAATAAGTCTTTCAGAATAATTGTTGTATGTATATTGTTTCCTGAACATTAAGTGTCAGGGCATTGTCAATATATTGACAATGCTCCTGTTTGTTTGATCTTAGTTCAAAAGCTGAAGTTCAGTTTGAATTATTGTTGAAATTCAGTATAATGTTGTTGAGATGTTAGGTAAATTCAATTTCACAATTGTTGGATAGATACCACTAGGTTAGGAACTTAAGAGAATTGGTATTAGTTGTTTTAAACCAGGTTGATAATTAGGTTTGAACAGATTTTTAAATCTGTTTCATAATAGATTCTGATCTTGTATTAATGGGCAGTAGAAAACAGTAGGTCAGGGGCATTTCTGGGAATGGAACAGTAAAAATAGTGTGTTAGTGCTAGTGTATTATAATGTAATGTTAGTGGCTATAGTTTAAGATAATAATGGGGAACAAGGGATAATGGGGCTGCTAAAAATCAGGATAAGAGCACTTAATAGGATTTAAAGTATTCAAAAGCAGTTTTTAATGGAACTTTCTGATTTTTAAAAAAAAAAAAAAAGGGTCCAGGCAGCACTTAAAAAGAAAGGGGCAGGCCTGTATAAATAGAGGGAGCTAGACAGAGATTCAAGAAAAAAAGAGAGGAGATATTAGGAGAAAAATCTGATTTGAAGGACAGATTTTAGGACTGAAGATCAGTTTTCATAGAGAGTTTTTAAAGAGAGGGAGAGAGATTTTAAGAGTTTGATTTTAAGGCATTAGATATATACACAGAAATATATATACATAGAGAGAAATCTGGATAGAAGAAGAGAAGAAAACAGAAACAGAAAAATCAGAAATAGGAATCCGAAAGAGGAAGAAACTGAAATCTGAAAAAATGTTATTCTTCTAGAATCTGTCCGTTGTTTGTTTTGTGGATATTGTTCAGTTTGAATCTGAAATCTTTCTCTCAAGTTTCTGTCACTGTTCATCTGGGTTAACGGGTCTTGTTCAGACTTGCTGTATACTGCTATTCTGCTGAATTTGTTACTGCTGCTACTGCTGAAATTTTAACTCCTTCTTCCTTCATTGCCAGGTACATATATTTTAAAACCTATGTTGTGAAGGGTTTCAACATGACAATAAATAAAGTTTGAATTGTAATACTATCTTCTATTCATTTGAGCTCTTTAGTTAAAAAATTCAGCTTTGTTTCATGATTAAATAAGTAGTATATGTTGACGGGATGACTGTAAGTTAAATGTCATTTCTTGAAGTTTGTATAAGTGTTGTAATAAGGTTAATTTCTAAATTTTCATTAAGGAAGATATAATTAAGTTGTCAAGGTAGGGAATATGGCATGAATGTTGGCCATTATTTAAATTTTTTTTTTTGGTGTTGTTAGCTAAGTAAAGAGTAATGTAGAAATATCAAGAAAACTACACTAGTAACATCTATTGTTAAATAAGGTAAAAATGGTGTTGGTATTGTTTTCATGTATAAGATAACAGATGTATGTATAACCATTAGTGAAAAGTGATTTGATATAACTCGTTACGATGTTAGAATGTTATGAATGTTTCCGACATACAGTTAGGTTGCATGTAAGACAATTTTATTGAATCAGGTTTGTATATTAATTCCTTTCTTATCAACTGGATGCCTATCTACCATCGTAAGCAAATTAACCGAACGATTACAATTTTGGATTAAAAACAAGTATATGAGAATAAGATGGGATGTATAAGCGCGAGTTGCAACATTCTATATCAATGATACGTAGAATATAGTTTGCATTAAATAAAATAATAAAAATTCTTCAAAAAATATCTCTTCCCTTTATAAATCATTTTTTTAGTTTCATATGCAATTCATTCTTTGGTATATATACATATGTTGTATTTGCTAAAAATAGTATTAATCATATTTTTATTCTTTTCTTTGAATTTGAATAGTCTGGATGAATATAATTTATACGCGGAAATTATAATCGACGGGCAACATTTAATAAATTGTGAATTCTTTTAAAAGAATTTAAAGGCATCCCTTAAATGTGAATTTCTCAGGATTTTCATATAAAATGTGTAGATATAATAAACAATTCGTGGAAAACCCATAATACCATTAAGAATATTTGGCGTAATTAGGGATGCGTTCGCATAACCTGATTATATTTTTAAAAGCAATTTGTATTATGCGTTCGCGCAACTTCGAATGAACTTTTTAATAAAAGAGATTTCTCCGAGGATATCAAAATAATTTCATATAGCCCGAGATGTGCAATTCATTGTCTAAATACAATGGTGACGATGTTCTTAATTTTTAAATTTTGAACATATGAGTTTTAACAAAAAATATAATATGGTCAATTTTATTGTATACACGTATGCGTGACACGATCCCCTGTAATTATAAAAGGTATATAATACGAATATACGTACGCGTAATTCGTTTATATAATTGTAAACCATAAATAAAAGCGGTAGTAAAATCATGCAATAAAAACGTATTTAGTAAAATCAAGATAATTAAGCCAATAATAAAAACAGTTGAGCGACCGTGCTAGAACCACGGAATTCGGAAATGCCTAACACCTTCTTCCGGATTAACAGAATTCCTTACTCAGGATTTCTGGTTCGCAGAATAATAAACAGAGTCATATTCTCCTCGATTCAGGGATTAAAATTGGTGACTTGGGACGCCTTAAAATTCCCAGGTGGCGACTCTGAAACAAATAAAAATAAATCCCGTTTCGACTGTCCTTAAATTGGAGAAAACTCCCTACGCGCCCCGCGGGCACGGAAAAAGGAGGTGCGACAGCTCTGGCGACTCTGCTGGGGAAAAAACCCAGAATCTCTGGTTCAGGGTTCAAGAATTCGAGCTTAAAATAATTGTTATAGTTGGCTTTATTTATTATCTGATTTTTTTACATGATATATGCCCAATGTGCTAAATGACACTTTTACCGCTTTAATATTATTTGAATTATGAATATATACAACTGCTACGAAACCCCCTTCTTTCTGAGTCTTCTAAATTTATGGTGCACACGTGCGCGTGGCCCACCTTTCTGTTAAAGTCATACCAAATAAGACGAAGTTGGGACAAGTAACTAGGCCGGGTAGACTTTCGTGCTCCCGGTACGTTGCCCCCGCTTCGGCTCAAACTGTCCGTTTGGGTAAGCCAGGTTTAGAACAATCAACCTCAGGTTTTTCACCTAGAATAACTCAGCCATGTACCGGATCCCTAGTAGGAACGTCTATTTGCATCATGTACATTTGGCCTTGGAGACTCAACACAGGGGTTGGGTCTGTCTAGGACAGGTGAACCCGAAACAAAAAGACCATCCTGATGCATCCTACTTGCTACTTGTGCATTCATTTGCCTCGAACATGCTTGTTGACCAGCTTAAATGAAATCATGGTGAGAACCGAGGAATAAAATGGGTTGTTTTAAAAATTCCCAAAAATAGTTTTAAATCTTGAAATAAGGGTATTTAATAAATAAAAAATTGGAAATTTTTTTAGTGTATATTTTTAAAATGAGTCTTGACTTTATTAAATTAAATTTCAGATACAAAATGAACACCACACAAAACCCCCCATCCACGAATACAGAAGAGTTTCTATTTCAGCTTCAAATGTGGTGGTATGAATTAGGCGAAGATGGTCAAAAATGGGTCGTCAAGCATTTGGGAAATCTCACGGATATTATGAAAGTTAAACCCCGTGATGATCTGATTGCAGCGTTAGTAACTTTTTGGGACCCTGTTCACAATGTCTTTCGTTTCTCTGACTTCGAGCTTACTCCTACATTAGAGGAGATAGCTGGATATGCTGGTTTTGACGGAAGTCTAAGAAATCAAAGCCTGATATTCACAAAGGCTCCCTCGGTACATCGATTCTTCGGTCTTCTGAACATCAGCAGTCAAATCAGGAAAAGCAATGTCATCAATGGATGTTGTTCCTTCAACTTTTTGTATTCAAGGTTCGGAAAGTCAGATGGGTTCAAAATTCATGAGAAAGGCCTTACTAACAGGCAAAACAAAGACACTTGGCAGATTCACCGTCGCTTTGCCTTCATGGTGGCTTTTCTAGGAATCATGGTCTTCCCAAACAAAGAGCGAACAATTGATATTCGCACCGCGAAAGTTGTGCAAATCCTCACCACCAAAGAAAATCACACCCTTGTCCCCATCATTCTCTCAGACATTTATCGGGCTTTGACTTTATGTAAATCAGGAGCAAAAGTCTTCGAAGGATGCAAAATTTTGTTGCAAATGTGGGTGATTGAACATCTCCAACAACAGCCCAAGATCATACAGTATGGGCCAAACAATGATAATTACATCGAGAGTTATGAGGAAAGAATAAAAAATTATCAGGCTCCAGAAGGGATAGAAGCATGGGTATCTCATCTAAGGGCTTTAACGGCAAATCAAATTGAATGGACTTTGGGATGGCTCCCGATGAGGGAAGTGATACACATGTCAACCTCAAATAGTTATCTGCTACTATTGGGATTGAGAAGCATCCAGCCGTATGCGCCACTAAGAGTCCTAAGACAACTAGGGAGATATCAAGTAGTTCCTGATGATGAAGATTTGAGTATGCAAGTAATCGAATTACACCCAGAAGCCACTATTCCTGAGGCTCTACTTCAGCAGATGTGGAATGGATGTCGATACTTGAAAAGTGATACTCAAGTCCCAGACACTACAAAGGGTGAGATAAATCCTGGATATGCAAGGTGGTTTGAGAAACGGTCTCGCGTGGATGATGTACCAGAACCTGAGCTAAGAAGGCCAACAAAAAGACCCCATATTCAAAACTTTAATGATAAAATCCAAGAGCGGTTGATCTGGGGAGAAAAGGAAAAAGGGTACAAAGCGACTATCCATGCCCTAAAAGAAAATCTGAGGAACCTCAGTCTGGAGAAAGATTTGCAAGCACAAGAAGCCGAAGGCGAGAAGAAGAGTCTAGCTTGTGAGAATGAAAATCTTCATGCTCGATTCCAAAAAATGAAAAAAGTTTCTAAAACACCAAAGAGGAGCTGGAAGGATCAAAAAACCATCGCCAATCTTTTTGAAAGAATGCAATATTATGATTCCATTCTTGCGGAAAACGAAAGGGCGTTGAGCAAAGCAAAAGAAAGGATCCAACAATTAAACGAAGAAGCCAGATCTAATAAGGAACGCCAAGATAGGCAATCCGAAAAAGACAGGGCACAATTCAAGAAGGAAAAAGACCATTGGATACGATCAGAAGACCAGCTTCGTGCACAACTAGAAGAGACAAGAAGATGCAACAGAGAATATCAACAAGCAGACATCGACAGGGAAAAAGCGCATGCAAGATTAAAGCAGGCCAAACTCCGAGCTCTATTAGAGTCAGCTCTAGATCGTGAAAACCGTGTCAGAGATATAGCCACCACTCGCCAGCAGCAATTGCAGAACCAAGACCAACGTCTCCAAGATTTCAGGGCACAAATCCACGACCTGGCGGTCTACACTTCTCAAAGTTACGTAAACTGCCAAGGAATGGATTATGAAAGGTTTACAGAGCATGCACCCACTTTTGCCCGTCATCTAGCAATGGAGTTGGAAAGGATGTATCGTACGCTGGGAGGTCATCCAGGTCAAGCCCCACATTGAGCAAATAATCTAATAATTTACAACACAAGTGGAAAGTGGGGCACGTTGTGAGATGTTAAGAATTGTATCTTTTATTTTGATTTAAGTGTGTGTGTTTCAAGCCATTTTCTTACAAAGTTTTCAAATGTAATGTCTGTTCATCTTTGTATAATGAATAAAAGTGTTTGCCTCATGACCGAACTATGCAAGGTCTGATTCATGCAGGGGCATGATACGTAGGCAATCTCTATAAGATTCGACCACCACAATAAAACATATATAAGGAAAGGTATATAATAAGAGTGAACAACAATAAAAGACCAAGAAAAGCTGGGATGACGCAAGCAGCCGAGCAAATGCATAATAGAAATGGGTTATTTGTCTAGGAGCATTGCATCTCAACGTGTAATTATATATGTGTTAAACTCTCAAAACTAACAAGTTTGCTCATTTCCAGAATTCAAGCAGTTAGTTTCTCTAAAGAGTATACTGGCATATTATCATTATCACACGAGATCAAAAGGACCAATACCCGAAAGTATGTCTATCCCAGATGTTGACACAGGTATTGAGCTAGAGGAGATGGATGTCGGGAAAATGAAAGAAGAGATGTTTAAACTCAAGCAGCAAATGGCTGAGATGTACCAAGCCTGGTCTACAGGACAGTTACCCCCATCTTACCCAACTAACCCTGCTCCATCAATGACCCAAACTCAGGATAATATTACCACTGAATTATCCCCAAATTTCCCCATTTACCAACACTACCGAGGAACCACCTCTCAGACACCACAGTCTCTGCCTCCGAAACCAGTTCCATACTTTCCTCCACCTATGACTCCTGTTTTCGTAGCACCTCCCCCGGCTACACTCCACAAATCTCCTAGTGAGCCTACATTCCAGGCCCAGGACAACCAATATTACCCCCGGAACCCACCCTCAAAGCCTCTGAAATCCATTCAACTACTCCTCGTTTTGATCTCCCAACCGAAATTGACAAGCCAACCAAGAATGCTGAACAAGAAGAGATGTTCAAGAAGGTCAAAAGTCTAGAACAATCGTTCCGAGACATGCGGGGATTAGGTGGGCAAGTCAGTGTAGCTTACAAGGATTTGTGCTTGTTCCCAAATGTACAATTACCCGTTGGCTTCAAGATGCCTAAATTTGACCTATACAATGGGCACGGCGACCCAGTAGCCCACTTAAGGGGTTTCTGCAGCAAGATGCGAGGAGCTGGGGGAAAGGACGAATTATTGATGGCTTACTTCAGTCAAAGTTTAAGCGGATCAGCTTTGGAGTGGTATACACGCCAGGACCATGGGAGATGGTACACCTGGGATGACCTGGCACATGCATTTGCATACCATTTCCAATACAATCTGGAAATCATCCCAGATCGACTATCTTTGACAAAATTTGAGAAAAAACACAATGAAAGTTTCAGAGAGTATGGCTTCCGGTGGAGAGAACAGGCAGCAAGAGTGGATCCTCCTATGAAGGAGAGTGAAATGGTAGACTACTTCCTCCAAGCCTTGGAACCAACTTACTATGCCCATTTGGTTTCAGCGGTAGGGAAATCATTCAACGAAGTAGTGAAGATGGGAGGTATGGTGGAAGAAGGCCTCAAGACAAATAAAATCATGAGCTATTCAGCAATTAAGGCGACTACTCAAGCTATTCAAGGCGAGGTAGGAGGAATCGGAAGAAAGAAGAGGGAGGAATCAGCAGTAATTGATTCAGGAATTTGGTCAGAACCCAGAGGTTCACCGCCTTACTATAATCAACAACGACCTCGCCAATCAGCTTACCACCATGATTCATCCCAACACTACTATCACCCTTCAGAGCCTCATTTTTCCATTAACCATGCTCAAGCATACAATCAGCCACCTGTTCACACCAATTGGCGTGCTCCTGTCACACCAAATACTTACCCACGAGCCTATCCCGGACCAGGTTTCAGGCCTAGGCCAGCATTCAGGGGAGAAAGGGAACAGAAAAAGAAAACTTACACTCCATTGGGAGAGTCTTACACTAGTCTGTTCCACAGGCTGAGACAGCTAGACATGCTAAGACCAATACAATCCAAGCTACCCAATCCTCCTCCAAAGAATCTGGATTACACCATTAGCTGTGAGTATTGCTCCGGTGCACCAGGCCATGATACGGAGAAATGCTGGCATTTGAAAAATGCAATACAAGAGCTGATTGATACTAATAAAATCGAGGTTCAAACCCCCGAAGCTCCCAATATCAATAGAAATCCAATGCCAGCCCATCAAGAGGCCAATATGATAGAAATCATACAAGCTGATGGGGAGACAAAGAAGCCGTCATAAACTGTCATGATGATCAGGTCTCATGAAGCCAAGCCAGATAAGCAGTTAACAGAGGAGAAGCCGGTACTTAAGCAGAACAGAGATGGTAATGAACCATATATGGTAGTCGAGAAGGGATCATCGAGCAATGTTGCCACAAAACAAGAAAGGCTGAAAGTGATAGTACCAGGGGTTGCCAACAAACCCATTGTATTCGTGGAAGGAGCCCATACAGATCGGGTTATTATCACACCTGTAACCCAGCTGCCAGTGATCAACAACAAAGCCATCCCATGGAACTATGAACGGGTGACTGTAATGTACAAGGGAAAAGAAGTCAAGGAAGAAGTGTGTGAGGTGCAAGGCTTGACTCGTTCGGGAAGATGTTTTACGCCCGAAGAGTTAAGAAAAACTAAAAATAATCCAACACCAATAAAGAGAGCTGTGACGGAAGAAGAGGCGGAAGAGTTTTTAAGAAAAATGAAACTCCATGATTATTCTGTTGTGGATCAATTGAAGAAGACGCCCGCTCAAATTTCATTGTTGTCATTACTGATCCATTCAGAGGAGCACCGTCTGGCTTTGATGAAAATCCTGAATGAGGCTCATGTTCCTGAAAAAATCTCTGTAAATCATTTGGGAAGAATAGCCAACAGAATCTTTGAGGCAAACAGAATTACATTTTCTGATGATGAATTGCCTGTGGAAGGTACCGAGCACAACAGAGCTCTTTACCTCACCGTGAAATGTGAAAACTCCGTAGTAACCCGGGTATTGGTTGACAATGGGTCAAGTGCAAACATCTGCCCTCTCTCCACTTTAAGCAAATTGAAAATCAAAGAGGAGAGGATCCAGAAGAATAGTATTTGCGTACGGGGTTTTGACGGTGGAAGCAGAGATTCACGTGGCGACATAGTGTTGGAACTAACAATAGGGCCAGTTGAATTCACAATGGAGTTTCAAGTACTGGACATAACTGTTTCTTATAATTTGTTGTTGGGTCGACCATGGATCCATGCTGCTAAAGCAGTCCCGTCAACACTACACCAGGCGGTCAAGTTTGAATGGGATCATCAAGAAATAGTTGTGCATGGAGAAGAAAGTTTAAATGCTCACAGCAGGACCATTGTACCGGTCGAGGGAACAGAAAATGACCAGGGACCATGGGTATACCAAGTGTCTGACACAGTGTCGGTAGAGAAAATTCCAGAGGGGAAGTACCTTCCGAATCCAAAAATATCCTCTGCATCAGTCATGATAGCCTATGAAATGTTAAAAAATGGTTTTATACCCGACAAAGGTCTAGGCTCATCGTTGCAAGGAATTACACAACTAGTATCTCTCCCCGAGAACTGGGGAACATTCGGTTTGGGGTTCATACCCAATGGCAACGACGTAAAAAAGGCCAGAAAGCTGAAACAAAAGGCATGGGTTCTGCCAAAACCAATCCCACATCTATCAAAATCTTTTGTCAAGACCGGTGCTAAAAATCGCCCGATAACAACAATTCCTAAATCCCTGGTTAATCCTAAGGACGAATTAATTGAAAGATTCGAGAAATTGTTTGACGATGTGAATATGGTGGAAAGCGGGGAAGGTTGTAGCAACGCAGAAGTTCAATTCGTTGGGCCAGAAACAAAGCTTAATAATTGGAAAGCCACTCCTCTCCCCATTCGAAAGGAGTCTTGGTAGTTTATTTTGATTTTCTTTCAGTTTGTTTGGGTTACCTCAGGGTTGTAATCCCAATGCTTATCTTACAGTTTGTTTGAAGTGTGCAAACCTTGTTATCTTTCATCATCCAATAAAATACAGTTTCCTTTTTCATTATCATTCCTGATAGTTTTCTTTTCCTTTTCTTCTTTTTCTGTACAGTTCTTTTTACGCTGGCTCTAGTGATATGGCATGCATGAGGAATCCTCAGCCCAGTCTTAAAAATCAATCTGGTTCCGAAATAATAATTCAAGAAATATATTGTGATTATGAATCAGAATATGATGAAGATGAGGTTTTTGAAGAGATTAGTAAAGAGTTAATTCACTTTGAGGAAAAAATCAAACCTAACTTGAGTGATACCGAGGACATCAATATAGGGGACACGAGTAATATCCGGGAAACTAAAATAAGTGTCCATCTCGAACCAAAGATCCGAGAAGAGTTAATTAAAGCACTCATAGAATTCAAAGATGTTTTTGCATGGTCATATGACGACATGCCGGGCCTGAGCACTGATTTAGTGGTTCACAAATTGCCCACCGATCCAACGGTGCCTCCTGTCAAGCAGAGGCTGAGAAAATTCAAGCCTGATATGAGTGTGAGAATTAAGGAAGAAATCACCAAACAGTTGGAAGCAAAGGTCATTCGAGTCACTCGATATCCTGCTTGGTTAGCTAATATCATTCCTATACCAAAGAAAGACGGCAAAATTAGAGTATGCGTCGACTACCGCAATCTCAACAAAGCAAGTCCGAAGGATAATTTCCCATTACCCAATATCCATATTTTGATCGATAATTGTGTCAAGCATGATATAGGGTCTTTCGTGGATTGTTATGTCGGGTATCATCAAATTCTAATGGATGAAGAAGACGCAGAAAAGACGGCATTCATCACACCATGGGGAACTTATTGCTACCGGGTAATGCCATTCGGTTTGAAGAACGCCGGAGCAACCTATATGAGAGCGATGATCACAGTGTTTCATGATATGATACACAAGGAGATTGAGGTATACGTGGACGATGTGATCATAAAATCAAAGCATCAGTCCGACCACGTTGGGGACTTGAGGAAATTCTTCTTAAGACTTCGCAGGTACAACCTCAAGCTTAACCCTGCCAAATGCGCATTTGGAGTTCCATCTGGAAAGTTGCTGGGATTCATAGTCAGTCGACGAGGTATCGAGCTAGACCCATCAAAAATCAAAGCCATCCAAGAATTGCCACCTCCAAAGAACAAAACTGAAGTAATGAGTTTGTTGGGAAGGTTGAATTACATCAGCAGGTTTATTGCTCAGCTTACAACAACCTGTGAGCCTATTTTCAAATTGTTGAAAAAGGATGCTGCGGTCGAATGGACCGACGAGTGTCAGGAGGCGTTTGACAAGATAAAAGGATACCTGTCAAACCTACCCGTGTTGGTCCCGCCAGAGCCAGGAAGACCTCTGATTCTTTACTTGACGGTCTTGGAAAATTCATTTGGTTGTGTATTGGGGCAACATGACCTCACTGGCAGAAAAGAACAGGCCATCTACTACCTTAGCAAGAAGTTCACAGTTTATGAGGTTAAGTATACTCATCTAGAAAAGACATGTTGTGCCCTAACATGGGTAGCTCAAAAATTGAAACACTATTTGTCATCCTACACCACTTACCTCATTTCGCGTCTAG
Source organism: Nicotiana sylvestris (assembly GCF_000393655.2). Classification (NCBI taxonomy): domain Eukaryota; kingdom Viridiplantae; phylum Streptophyta; class Magnoliopsida; order Solanales; family Solanaceae; genus Nicotiana; species Nicotiana sylvestris. The sequence continues at coordinate 36,563,035 of NC_091065.1, forward strand.
ATCCATTGAAATATATTTTCCAAAAGCCTATGCCAATGGGAAGACTTGCAAAGTGGCAGATATTGCTCACAGAGTTTGACATCATCTATGTGACTCGGACTGCAATGAAAGCCCAAGCACTGGCCGATCATTTAGCCGAAAACCCGGTCGATGAGAAATACGAGCCGTTAAAAACCTATTTCCCCGATGAAGAAATAATGCATATCCATGAGATGGAGCAAAATGAAAAACCTGGCTGGAAACTTTTCTTCGATGGGGCTGCTAACATGAAAGGAGTCGGAATAGGAGCTGTAATCATTTCTGAAACAGGACATCACTATCCTGTTACGGCTCAACTGCGATTTTATTGCACCAATAATATGGCTGAATATGAAGCTTGTATTATGGGGTTAAGGCTAGCCGCAGACATGGGTATCCAAGAAATCTTAGTCATGGGAGATTCGGATCTTCTGGTACATCAAATTCAAGGAGAATGGGAAACCTGAGACTTAAAGCTCATACCATACCGACAATGTCTACATGATCTTTGTCAGCGGTTTCAATCAGTGGAGTTTCGGCATATTCCAAGGATCCATAATGAGGTCGCCGATGCATTGGCTACTTTGGCATCAATGTTGCACCATCCAGACAAAGCTTATGTGGATCCACTACATATTCGAGTCCACGATCAGCACGCTTATTGCAATATGGCTGAAGAAGAATTTGATGGTGAACCATGGTTCCACGACATCAAGGAGTATATCAGGATGGGGATATATCCCGCGCAAGCCACATGAGATCAAAAGAGGACCATTAGGCGATTGGCAAATGGATTCTTCTTAAGCGGAGGAGTTTTGTATAAAAGAACACCAGACCTTGGATTATTAAGATGCATAGATGCCAGACAAGCTACAACTGTCATGTCTGAAGTACATTCTGGAGTTTGCGGACCCCACATGAGCGGATATGTACTGTCCAAGAAAATCCTCCGAGCTGGTTATTATTGGCTTACCATGGAGCGAGATTGTATCAGTTTTGTGCGCAAGTGTCATCAATGCCAGATACACGGAGATTTGATTCATTCTCCACCATCCGAGTTGCACACAATGTCGGCACCATGGCCCTTCGTTGCCTGGGGCATGGATGTGATTGGACCAATTGAGCCAGCAGCATCCAATGGGCACAGGTTCATTCTGGTAGCCATTGATTATTTTACCAAATGGGTTGAGGCCAAGACATTCAAATCAGTGACCAAGAAAGCTGTGGTCGATTTTGTCCACTCAAATATCATATGTCGATTCGGAATCCCAAAGGTGAATCATCACAGATAACGGTGCTAATCTTAACAGTAACTTAATGAAGGAAGTATGTCAACAGTTTAAGATTACACATCGCAACTCTACCCCATATCGGCCCAAGGCGAATGGAGCAGTCGAGGCAGCCAACAAAAACATAAAGAAGATACTTCGGAAAATGGTAGAAGGTTCAAGACAATGGCACGAAAAACTACCATTTGCGTTATTGGGATATCGCACTACTGTTCGCACTTCAGTAGGAGCAACTCCTTATTTGTTGGTATATGGCACTGAAGCAGTAATTCCTGCAGAAGTTGAGATTTCTTCCCTTCGTATCATCGCCGAAGCAAAGATTGATGATGATGAATGGGTCAAAACCCGTCTAGAACAGTTAAACTTGATTGATGAAAAATGATTGGCCGCAGTATGTCATGGTCAATTATATCAAAGAAGAATAGCAAGAGCATACAATAAAAAGGTGCGTCCACGGAAGTTCGAAGTGGGTCAACATGTGCTGAAACGTATTCTTCCACATCAGGTTGAGGCAAAAGGCAAATTTGCCCCAAATTGGCAAGGACCATTCATTGTGACCAGAGTATTATCGAATGGTGCACTATGCTTAACAGATATTGAAGGCAAATGCATAGACATGGCGATCAATTCTGACGCGGTAAAGAAATATTATGCAAAACTTTTTGAATGTTTGTATTTAGCATCATTTCGAAGATTGGAATGACAAAGACAATTTATTCTGCTATCCAAACACTATACCCTTTGCTTCCCATTTTGAGCCACATTTGTTTCTTTCTTACCCTCTCTTGGAATCAATGAAAATCAAATATGAAATAATATATAAAAAAAAATCACTATCATTTAGTGAACTACGTTTGACCTGATTCCTCAAAGAAGGATACGTAGGCGCCTCACGGCTCGGTCATAGGGTGCGCAATATGCATAATGTGCACAAAAGAAACATCAAGAGACCCTAATCAAGAAAACTGGGGCAGGAGTTGTATTGGAAATAAGAAAAAGATTCCAAGAGTTGTAATTTTAAACCCATACCAAAACTGTTTAGTTTTTGATACCTTTCCATTCCGACCCCATACCAAAAAGACCTTTCGATCAATCCTAGAAAAATGCTGAGTCAAGCGAATGAAGATGGTTCATAACACTCTGGTACAAACAAGAAAAGAAAGTAAAATGAGAGAGTCTTATAGGTGAAAACCCACACGGGCACCATAAGATGACAGAAGTTGAGAGAAAGTAAAATGAGAAAGTCTTATTGGTGAAAACCTTCGCAGGCACCATAAGACGAAAAGGAAGTAAGAAATGAACAAATGAGGAAAGTTTGTCGGTGAAAACTTTTTGAGATATTGCAAGTCAAACATGTCTGTAAAATGAAAAATGAAGTTGGATTACGGAAATTTTGGGGAAAACAAAAATGAGTCAATTGAAAGGAGATTGATTAAAAGACTGGGTTGATTAATCCAAATTGCATACCATGATCATTGGCGCCAGTGACTCCAATCAGATAAGTCCTTTATTCCTTCGTCAACAATCATCCAAATTTGGATTTTTCTTGTCATTCTATAATTGTCGAAATCAGCGTGTTTCGTCACTAATAATCTTACTTTTCTAAAGCTTTGAGATAAGTTTTATTCCAAACAAATAAGAAGGAATGTCGAGGTATACTACCAAGATTCAAGATTACATGATGCAAAATACGGCCATGAAAGGCGGGAGATAAAAATAATAAGATATGGGAGGAAGAAAAGTGAAATCAAAAGTGGATCAGCAATGTCAGGAGAGACATATGATTACGATTAAAAAGGTTCGAAGTAAAAACAACAGTTGGTGATCCTATAGTCAAGGATCAATTACAAGGACAAAACAGTCTTTTCAACCATTCCAAGGCAATAAAACAAGACGAAGAGAAGCCCCACCATCGGCAAGAATACCCCAGTTAACCACCTTGCTTTAAACTAACGAAGTTTTCTTTGATTTAAAACAGGGGCAAAAACAACATTCGTGGCAGGAAACACCTGATAAAGGATGAGAATTAAAGAAGTCAGGCGTCCGCCTGGAGAATGAGGATAAGAATTGAAGAAATCAGGCATCCACCTGGAGAATGAGGATGGGAATTAAAGAAATCAGGCATCCACCTGGAGAATGAGGATGAGAATTGAAGAAGTCAGGCGTCCACCTGGAGAATGAGGATGAAGAAGAAATCAGGCGTCCACCTGGAGAATGAGGATGAGAATTGAAGAAATCAGGCGTCCACCTGGAGAATGAGGATAAGAATTGAAGAAGTCAGGCGTCCACCTGGAGAATGAGGATGAGAATTGAAGAAGTCAGGCGTCCACCTGGAGAATGAGGATGAAGAAGAAATTAGGCGTCCACCTGGAGAATGAGGATGAGAATTGAAGAAATCAGGCGTCCACCTGGAGAATGAGGATGAGAATTGAAGAAATCAGGCGTCCACCTGGAGAATGAGGACAAAGAGTTGAAGAAGAAATCAGGCGTCCACCTGGAGAATGAGGATGAGAATTAAAAAAGTCAGGCGTCCACCTGGAGAATGAGGATGAAGAAAAAAAAGAAGCAGTCAGGCGCCCACCTGGAGAACAAGGGAATACAATTAAAACAGCCGAAGTCAGGCACCCACCTGGAGAACAAGGGAATACAATTGAAGTGTTGATGTCAAAAGCCCGCTCATATGAGAAAGGAGCACACTTAGAGTCAATAAAGCAGAGGAGTCCAACAAAGTCCCCAGTAGGAAACAACAAGAGTCCCAAACAGATAAAGAAAGTACGAGACACAATGAAAAGGAATACGGAATAAGCCAAATGCCCAAGAGTCACCAAGATATCAAGACAACAAGAAACGCAAGGGCATGATCTAGATAAGATTTTATAATTCATGTACCATAGTCTAGTTTAGCTTTTTGTATTACCTTTGAAGTAAGGTGTAATAAGGAGGTCAGCAAGCAGTAAAAACAGCACGAAGCAGCAGTGACATCACAGTCCCATGGTAGTCCCAGCTACCCAAAACTTCCCGAACTACATTGACCTGATTCCTTTATAGCCAAGGATATGTAGGAAACCTTTGAAGCAGGGGTTCGGTCAAATCTTTCAAAAAATGCTTCCCACGGAGTATTTGAACGGGCAAAAAATCGCTCGTATCCGCTCACTTTATCTTTGCACAAAAACTCTTCGAGTTTCCGCGCAAAGAGGGGCAGCTGTGAGCACGTGATTTTTGCCTCACGAAAACTACTCCAAAATAAATCAAAAATAAAATTAATTTCTTTTATTGTGCAATTTTAGAAATTGTTTTGCGTTTATTAATTGTTTGTGTTTTATCCGTAAATGTTTGCTTTGTTATAATTAAACAAAATTAAAATAAAAATACATGTTTCATGCGTATCTAGGATTTAATTACGCATTTAATAATTGAGTTAATTTAAAATAAAATCACAAAAAAAATATGCATTCGTTCTATTTTTAAATATGTCACTGTGTGATTAATGTTTTGACTATGTGTTAAATAGTTGTTATAAAGTAATTAATATTTTGTGTAAGGTTAAAAATTGTTTTATAATTTTTATTAGGATTTTTATAATTAAGAATAAAATTAGAAAAAAAATAATAAGTTGTAAAAGAAAAATCGGACCTGGACCTAAATCCAGGCCCAAACAAAATAAACCCCCTCAGCCCAATCCAGACAACCCAGGTCTGGTCCAATTCAAGGCAAAGACCAAACGACGACGTTTGGTCCCATTTTATCAAGGACCGTTGGATCAAAGCCAACCAACGGCTGAGATCCTACGAACCTAACCCATAATCCTTACCCGATCCAATACCCGGTTCAACCCGCCCCCCCCCAACTTAAACCAAACGACATCGTTTGGTTAAGTGGATAGATCCTGGCCTTTCATTCTACTTGATCTAACGGTCAGTATCAATCCACCTCCCCCCTATATAAACCCCAAATCCTTACCCCGACCCCCCTAACTAAACACCCCCCTCCTCTCCTGTTCATCGTTTTCCCCGAACCAAACCCCTAACCCTAGCCGCCCTTATTCCCCACCGCCTGAAACTCGGCGGCATCAACGCCGCCGGTCACCACCTTAACACCCCAGAACCCCCTAAACACCCTCTATCCGAATATGTTAGCCGCTTGGCTCGAATCTTCCTAAAGGTTCTCGAATCTTCATTTGAAGATTCGAGCCAAACTCAGATCTAAACCAAACAGCCCCTAGTTAACACCATAGCACCCCCTAGCATGCCTCGTTATGGATCCGGTGTTTGTTTGGCTCGAATCACTTCAGAGCTTCTCGAATCTTCATTTGAAGATTCGAGCCAAACATGAACTCACCCAGATCTGTTCTAAACTAACACCAAATCACCCCTAGGCTTCCCTCACCCTTGTGTCGTCTTTGGTTCCCTTCGAATCTACCCGGAAATGTTCGGATTTAAAATCCAAGATCTGAAACCCTAAATTTCCAATCTTGGAATCTTTTTCAATTCAAATGAAGGATTGAGGTTTAATTGACCTTAGTCAAAGTATTTTCAGTTGAAAATACTTCGACTAAGGTCTGTTTGATTTCAAAAAGTCCGAATCCAAGTGGAGTTCTAGTCTGAATAAATTTGAAGGTTCAGAGGTATTTTTCTATTTCTTTTGTGTATTCTACGTGTATTTTTGTTTGTTTTAATAACCTGTTAATTTTTCATATTTTTGTTTGATTAATTCTGTCATTTTTGTCTCATACCCGTATGTCTGATCAAATAAATGAATTGTTTCTGTTGGTTATGTTTGTTCACAATGTGTGTAATCGACTCGATTAAATTCGTCGATTAGTTACATTATGAATTCCCGTTTGTGATAATACTGATTGAAATAATCTGTTTCTATAGACTGTTTGTTGATAATTGTTGTAGATAATCAGTTTAAGTTAATACTCGTCAGTTAAATCACCCTTGTTTGTAAATCAATAAGTCTTTCAGAATAATAATTGTATGTATATTGTTTCCTGAACATTAAGTTTTAGGGCATTGTCAATATATTGACAATGCTCCTGTTTGTTTGATCTTAGTTCAAAAGCTGAAGTTCAGTTTGAATTATTGTTGAAATTCAGTATAATATTGTTGAGATGTTAGGTAAATTCAATTTCACAATTGTTGGATAGATACCACTAGGTTAGGAACTTAAAAGAATTGGTATTAGCTGTTTTAAACCAGGTTGATAATTAGGTTTGAACAGATTTTTAAATCTGTTTCATAATAGATTCTGATCTTGTATTAATGGGCAGTAGAAAACAGTAGGTCAGGGGCATTTCTGGGAATGAAACAGTAAAAACAGTGTGTTAGTGCTAGTGTATTATAATGTAATGTTAGTGACTATAGTTAAGATAATAATGGGGAACAAGGGATAATGGGGCTGCTGAAAATCAGGATAAGAGCACTTAATAGGATTTAAAGTATTCAAAAGCAGTTTTTAATGGAACTTTCTGATTTTTTAAAAAAAAAAATGAAAAGGGTCCAGGCAGCACTTAAAAAGAAAGGGGCAGGCCTGTATAAATAGAGGGAGCTGGACAGAGATTCAAGAAAAAAAAGAGGAGATATTAGGAGAAAAATCTGATTTGAAGGACAGATTTTAGGACTGAAGATCAGTTTTGAGAGAGAGTTTTTAAAGAGAGGGAGAGAGATTTTAAGAGTCTGATTTTAAGGCATTAGATATATACACAGAAATATATATACATAGAGAGAAATCTGGATAGAAGAAGAGAAGAAAACAGAAACAGAAAAATCAGAAATAGGAATCCGAAAGAGGAAGAAACTGAAATCTCAAATGTTATTCTTTTAGAATCTGTCCGTTGTTTGTTTTGTGGATATTGTTCAGTTTGAATCTGAAATCTTTCTCTCAAGTTTCTGTCACTGTTCATCTGGGTTAACGGGTCTTGTTCAGACTTGCTGTATACTGCTATTCTGCTGAATTTGTTACTGCTGCTACTGCTGAAATTTTAACTCCTTCTTCCTTCATTGCCAGGTACATATCTTTTAAAACCTATGTTGTGAAGGGTTTCAACATGACAATAAATAAAGTTTGAATTGTAATACTATCTTCTATTCATTTGAGCTCTTTAGTTAAAAAATTCAGCTTTGTTTCATGATTAAATAAGTAGTATATGTTGACGGGATGACTGTAAGTTAAATATCATTTCTTGAAGTTTGTATAAGTGTTGTAATAAGGTTAATTTCTAAATTTTCATTAAGGGAAGATATAATTAAGTTGTCAAGGTAGGGAATATGGCATGAATGTTGGCCATTATTTAAATTTTTTTTGGTGTTGTTAGCTAAGTAAAGAGTAATGTAGAAATATCAAGAAAACTACACTAGTAACATCTATTGTTAAATAAGGTAAAAATGGTGTTGGTGTTGTTTTCATGTATAAGATAACAGATGTATGTATAACCATTAGTGAAAAGTGATTTGATATAACTCGTTACGATGTTAGAATGTTATGAATGTTTCCGACATACAGTTAGGTTGCATGTAAGACAATTTTATTGAATCAGGTTTGTATATTAATTCCTTTCTTATCAACTGGATGTCTATCTACCATCGTAAGCAAATTAACCGAACGATTACAATTTTGGATTAAAAACAAGTATATGAGAATAAGATGGGATGTATAAGCGCGAGTTGCAACATTCTATATCAATGATACGTAGAAATATAGTTTGCATTAAATAAAATAATAAAAATTCTTCAAAAAATATCTCTTCCCTTTATAAATCATTTTTTTAGTTTCATATGCAATTCCTTCTTTGGTATATATACATATGTTGTATTTGCTAAAAATAGTATTAATCATATTTTTATTCTTTTCTTTTCATTTGAATAGTCTGGATGAATATAATTTATACGCGGAAATTATAATCGACGGGCAACATTTAATAAATTGTGAATTCTTTTAAAAGAATTTAAAGGCATCCCTTAAATGTGAATTTCTCAGGATTTTCATATAAAATGTGTAGATATAATAAACAATTCATGGAAAACCCATAATACCATTAAGAATATTTGGCGTAATTAGGGATGCGTTCGCGTAACCTGATTATAGTTTTAAAAGCAATTTGAATTATGCGTTCGCGCAACTTCGAATGAACTTTTTAATAAAAGGGATTTCTCCGAGGATATCAAAATAATTTCATATAGCCCGAGATGTGCAATTCATTGTCTAAATACAATGGTGACGATGTTCTTAATTTTTAAATTTTGAACATTTGAGTTTTAACAAAAAATATAATATGGTCAATTTTATTGTATACACGTATGCGTGACACGATCCCCTGTAATTATAAAAGGTATATAATACGAATATACGTACGCGTAATTCGTTTATATAATTGTAAACCATAAATAAAAGCGGTAGTAAAATCATGCAATAAAAACGTATTTAGTAAAATCAAGATAATTAAGCCAATAATAAAAACAGTTGAGCGACCGTGCTAGAACCACGGAATTCGGAAATGCCTAACACTTTCTTCCGGATTAACAGAATTCCTTACTCAGGATTTCTGGTTCGCAGAATAACAAACAGAGTCATATTCTCCTCGATTCAGGGATTAAAACCGGTGGCTTGGGACGCCTTAAAATTCCCAGGTAGCGACTCTGAAACAAAACAAATAAATCCCGTTTCGACTGTCCTTAAATTGGAGAAAACTCCCTACGCGCCCCGCGGGCACGGAAAAAGGAGGTGCGATAGGTCCCATGAAGTCAATTCCCCAAACATCGAAAAGCTCCACCACCAGGATGTTTTGTAGCGGCATCTCGTGCTTCTTAGTGATCGTCCTGGTTCTTTGGCACCTGTCACACATTTTAACAAAGGCGTGTGCATCCCTAAATAATTTTGGCCAATAAAAACTTGATTGTAGCACTTTTTGGGCGGTTCTGTCTCCACCGTGATGACCTCCGTATGACGAGGCGTGACAACTATGAAGTATGACACTCATCTCCTCCTCAGGAACACATCTCCGCATCAACTGATCTGCACATAGCCTGTATAAGAATGGCTCATCCCACATGTAGAGCCTCACATCATGCAAGAACCTTCGTCTATTGTCTGGTGTTAATTCTGGTGGTGTCACCCCACTTGCAATAAAGTTCACATAATCTGCATACCACGGGGCTGTGCTTGAGGTGATTGCCAATAACTGCTCATCAGGGAATATTTCTTTGATTGCACCCCCTTCAGCCACATGGTTCCGATTTTCTAACCTGGACAAGTGATCAGCCACTTGGTTCTCTGTTCCTTTGTGATCTCGGATCTCTAAATCAAACTCCTGCAAGAGCAGGACCCACCGAATCAGTATCGGCTTGGCGTCCTTCTTCTCAAATAGGTATCTGATAGCTGAATGATCTATGTAGACGATGACTTTGGTCCCCACAAGATATGACCTGAACTTGTCAAATGCCCACACCACTGCAAGCGACTCTTTTTCAGTGATGGTGTAGTTCATCTGAGCTGGATTCAGAGTTTTGCTCGCATAGTAGATGGAGTGGAATATCTTATTTCTCCTTTGCTCCAAGACATCACCAACAGCCAAGTCGCTCGCATCGCACATCAACTCAAATGGTTGCTCCCAATCTGGAGCAATTATGATTGGTGCAGTAACCAACCTTCCTTTCAGCTCCTCGAATGCCTTCAGACATGCATCATCAAATTTGAAGGCGACATCTTTCTCAAGCAACCTGCACAAGGGAGAGGAAATTTTCGAGAAATCTTTAATGAAACAACGATAAAAACCTGCATGGCCCAAGAAACTGCGAATGCCTTTGACAGATATCAGTGGAGGCAATTTTTCAATCGCTTCCACCTTTGCCTTGTCCACCTACAAACCATCTTTGGACACCTTGTGACCCAGGACTATACCTTCACGTACCATGAAATGACATTTTTCCCAGTTTAGCACCAAGTTAGTTTCTTCACACCTAGCAAGTACTTTATCAAGGTTCATCAAGCAGTTATCAAAAGAACATCCAAACACAGAAAAATCGTCCATGAACGCTTACACAAACCTCTCAACCATGTCAGTTAAAATGGCCATCATACACCTTTGAAAAGTCGCAGGTGCATTACAAAGACCAAAGGGCATTCGCTTGAACGCATACGAGCCATAAGGACACATAAAAGTGGTCTTCTCTTGGTCCTCTAGGGCTATAGCAATCTTATTATACCCCGAGTAACCATCTAAGAAGCAGTAGTACTCCTGGCCAGCTAATCTATCAAGCATTTGGTCAATAAAGGGGAGGGGAAAGTGGTCTTTCCGGGTGGCATTGTCCAATTTTCTATAATCAATGCAAATTCTCCACCCGGTGACAGTTCTTGTAGGTATTAAATCATTATTCTCATTAACTACTAAAGTCATCCCCCCTTTCTTGGGTACACATTGGACGGGGCTTACCCATTTTCTGAGATAGGAAATACAACACCTGCATCGAGCCACTTAATCACTTCTTTTCTTACCACCTCTTTCATGATTGGATTGAGTCGGCGTTGTTGCTCTACACTGGGCTTGTGTCCATCCTCCATGAGGATTTTGTGCATGCAGAAGGCTAGACTAATGCCCTTAATATCAGACATAGTCCACCCAAGTGCTCGATTGTGCTCACGTAGCACTCTCGACAGCTTTTCTTCCTACAATTTAGACAAGTCAGACGAGACAATAACAGGTAAAGTGTTAGAGTCACCCAAATAAGCATATTGCAGGTGAGGTGGAAGGGGTTAGGTTCCACTTTTGGGGCTTCCTCAATTGACGGCTTTGGAGGAGGCCCCTCTGGTCTATTCAAAGGCTCGAAGGGGTGCGTCCCTTGCAGGTACGCACAAGATGTATCAAGGATGTGCATCATCTCCTCAACCTCCTCATCAACCCCCAGGCTATCAAGCAACATAAGTGCTTTCTCTAGAGAATCGTCTAGTTATACATTCGGATAATGAATCAGCTCATCGGCCTCAACAACAAATATCATTGAGAGCTCCTCATAGTGGCAGGGAAGTTGGATTGCTCTGTAGACATTAAAAACTGCTTCCTCGTCATCTACCCTCAAAATCATCTTTCCCTCTCTCACTTTGATAATTGCATCACCAGTAGCTAAGAGAGGTCGCCCTAATATGATTGGAACCAGTTCGTCAGCCTCATAATCGAGGATAATGAAATCAGTAGGGAAGATGAATTTCCCAATCTGCAGCAACACATCTTCAATCACCCCTTCAGGGTGTGCTATCGATCTGTCAGCCAGCTATAACAGCACAGTAGTGGGCCTTGGAGCTCCCAGGCCCAGTTTCTTGAACAAGGATAGGGGCATTAGATTTATTCTCGCCCCCAAATCGCAAAGAGCACGACCCACATCAGTATTGCCAATGCGCATAGGAATCGTGAAGCTGTCAGGATCCTTAAGCTTTTGAGGGATCTTATTTTGGACCCTTGAAGCGCACTCCTCAGTAAGTGCCACTGTCTCAAATTCAGTTAATCCTCTCTTGTGAGCTATCACACCTCCTTTTTCCGTCCCCGCGAGGGTACAAGGGAGTTTTTCCAATTAAAGGACAGTCGAAACGGGATTTGTTTATTTATTTCAGAGTCGCCACTTGGGAGATTTAGGGTGTCCCAAGTCACCAATTTTAATCCCGAATCGAGGAAAAGAATGACTCCATATTACAGTCTGCGTACCAGAAATCCGGATAAAGAATTCTGTTAACCCGGGAGAAGGTGTTAGGCACTCCCGAATTCTGTGGTTCTAGCACGGTCGCTCAACTGTCATATTCGGCTTCCGGGTTAATCCAAATTAAATAATACTGGTGGATTACTGTTCAACTGTCATTTCAGTATTTGTAAATAATTAATTTCAATAGCTCAAGTCATCTAACAATATGATTTTTAATCTGACTATGGGATAATTGATTTTTAAAAAAATAAAAATAAAAAAATTGACAATTCCATGTTGTATTTATAATTATAATTTTTAGTACTTTCTGTTAATATTTGTTTTTCTCTTCTATTTAATATGTTATTTTTAAGAATGTAGAGATTGATTTTATATTTATAGACAAACTTAGTAATAATAAAAATGTAGTCATTAAAGGATATTCTTAAAATAAAGAAGGATTTCGCTAAAAATAAATAGATGTAAACAATACAAAAATTTGCAGGATTCTCCAATCTCATTTATTTATTTAATTATTTTAAAAAAAATATATACTTAGAATTTGGGATGGACTGTTTAGTGAATTTCACCCCCAAAGATAATAACGCGTTAGACTCTTTAGGCGCGATTTAATTAATTTTACCTTCTTAAAATCGGATGCGCATTTCATGCGACCCAAATCTAAATCCTAAAATGTATTCCCGCATTATACTAGTGGGCGACCTAGAACAGAAATAAAAAGACAGAAATGTATTCCCGCATTATACTGGTGGGCGCCTAGGACATGAAATGAAAAAGTGAAAGGTATGCCCGCATTATACTGGTGGGCGCCTAATTGGTAAAGAATAATTTGAATTTGTTTCCTCGATTCTCCGAGAAAATTTTCACTTGTGGCAGAAAATTTTCTGCCCCAATTCTGGCGATCTTTCATATGGCGTATCTTTAGGCCATCATCAACACTTTATTTTCCTGTTCAAATCAAAGAAAATTTAGTTAGTTTTTTTTTTTTTTTTGAAATATGGCGAGTGGTCATGTCACTCCTGATGGGGATGATTGTTCCCTTTCCCTTATTCCTGTTCGGCGTTCCCAAAACTTGTTGGGGATGATGTTATTTGCTGGGGATAACATTCTGCTGGGGATGGTTTTTCCATTTATCCCTTCCCCATTTGTATCTCAAAAATTGCTGGGGGTTATTTTGCTGAAGATGGATTTTCCTTTATTCCCTTCCCATTCGGTGTTGTCCGACCACCTCGGAACTTGGGCGATATTCGGTCGGAGTCCTGCTGGGGATCGTCTTGGAACTTGGCCCACAATTTCCTCAACATTTTTTTTCAGCTCTTTCCCGTACTTTCCTTGCCATTTTAGGACAATATTATTCGGCCTGTCAACCAACGTCTTTTGTCTTATTGCCTTGTCTCTGGCCTGCCCTTTTCACATTTTATGTTGTACCATTTTGACAATTGGTAGTAAGCTCTGAAAGACCTTCCTTAAAACATAAATTTCTAGAAAAATTCTTTTAAACAAAGAAATGAAAAGATAGAAAAAGATAAAATCTTTCTGAACAAACGATGGGGAAAAGAAAAGAAATGAACTTATCTAGGTGATATAACCGATTCCAACGATCATGTTGTGCATTCCGGATTAATCAACCCAGTCTACTTGTGTCGATCAATCTTTCTGATGCCTTCACTTGCTGGGGATAAATAGGTGCCCAATTCTTCGCAAAATGCGGTTCTTTTCCGCCAATCTATCTTGTCGCCTCATAGTGCCCTTCACGGGGTTTTCACCAACAAGGCTCTCTCATTTCTCACAACTCCCGTCGCCTTATGGTGCCTGTGAAGGTTTTCACCGATAATACTCTCTCATTTTGTATTTCTCAGCTTACGTCGCCTTATGGCGCCTGTGAAGGTTTTCGCCGATAAGACTCTCTTATCTTATTTTCTCAGCTGGGGATTGGAGTGTTGCCGATAAGATTTTTCTTTGCTGGGAATTCTTATGGCTATCAATTCTTTCAACTCATGATCCTCATTCAGTCAGGGACCGGCGTTTTATTCTTAGTTTTCATTTGCCTATCTTAACACCTCTCGGATACTGATCGGGAGGTCTTTTTTGGACATCAATATAGGTTTTAGAAGAAAGGGATATAAAATTCAAAATAACTTTGATAGGTAAAGTATTACAACTTTTGGAATCAAACTCTTCTTTTTTTTTTCAAAATTTAGAAACATAATTTCTGCCCCAGTTTTCTTGCTTGGGGATTTTTCTTTTGATTTTTTTTCCTTTTTTTTTGTTACCTTATGACCGAGCCGTGAGGCGCCTACGTATCCTCTTTGAGAAATCAGGTCGAACGTAGTTCACTCGATTCCTTTGTTTTTCTTGCGACCTTCCCTTTTTGTTTTTGTTATTATTTTCCTTCTTTTCTCTTTTTCATTTTCATTTTTCGTTTTCATTAACGATTCCAAGAGAGGTGTATGAAAGAATAAGTAAGGCACAAAGGGGTAAAGAAAAGGTTAAAAGTGTTTGGATAGAAGAAAGAATTGCCTCCATCATTTCATTATCCGATTAGCACTAAGTACAGACAAACAAATAAACAACAAAAGAAATTACACATAATATCTTTTGACTGCCTCAGAATTGATAGCCATGTCGACGCATCTTCCTTCAACATCTGTCAGACGTAAAGCGCCGTTGGATAATACTCTGGTCACAATATACGGCCCTTGCCAATTCGGGGCGAACTTGCCTTTTGCCTCAATCTGATGTGGGAGGATCCGTTTCAATACTTGTTGCCCTACTTCAAATTTCCTGGGGCGCACCTTCTTATTGTATGCTCTTGCCATTCTCTTCTGATATAACTGGCCATGACATACTGCTGCCAATCTTTTTTCATCCATTAAACTCAGCTGCTCTAGTCGGGCTTTGACCCATTCATCATCGTCAATCCCGGCCTCAGCGATAATTCGAAGGGAAGGAATTTCAACTTCTGCTGGTATTACTGCTTCGGTTCCGTATACCAACAAATAAGGAGTCGCACCTATTGAAGTACGAACAGTAGTGCGGTATCCTAACAACGCAAATGGTAGCTTTTCATGCCATTGTCTGGATCCTTCAATCATTTTCCTCAATATCTTCTTTATATTTTTGTTGGCTGCCTCAACCGCTCCATTCGCCTTGGGCCGATACGGGGTGGAATTATGGTGTGTAATCTTAAACTGTTCACATACTTCTCTCATCAAGTTGCTATTAAGATTAGCACCATTGTCCGTGATTATTATTTTTGGGATCCCAAATCTACAAATGATATGGGAATGGACAAAATCCACCACTGCCTTCTTGGTTACAGACTTAAAAGTTTTGGCTTCAACCCACTTAGTGAAATAATCGATGGCTACCAGAATGAACCTGTGACCGTTCGAAGCTGCCGGCTCGATAGGCCCAATGACATCCATGCCCCATGCTACAAATGGCCATGGTGCGGACATTGTGTGCAATTCCATTGGTGGAGAATGAATCAGATCTCCGTGTATCTGACACTGATGGCATTTTCGTACGAAACTGATACAATCATGCTCCATAGTGAGCCAATAATATCCCGCTCGCAGAATCTTCTTTGCCAACACATATCCGCTCATATGGGGCCCACAGACTCCAGCATGTACCTCTGTCATCACTATCGTGGCTTGACCTGCATCAATACATCTCAGCAATCCCAGATCTGGGGTTCTTTTGTACAACATTCCTCCACTGAGGAAAAATCCATTTGCCAGTCGTCGAATGGCTCTCTTTTGATCTCCGGTTGCCTGCTCCGGGTATATCCCCATCCTGAGGTATTCCTTGATATCATAAAACCATGGCTCGCCATCCATTTCTTCTTCTATTATGTTGCAGTAGGCATGCTGATCACGAACCTGAATATACAATGGGTCAACATGGATTTTGTCTGGATGGTGCAACATCGATGCTAAAGTGGCCAAAGCATCGGCAACCTCATTGTGAACTCTCGGGATGTGTCTGAACTCCACTGATCGAAATCGCTTGCTCAGATCGTGCAAACATTGTCGATATGGTATAAGCTTCAAATCCCGTGTTTCCCATTCACCCTGGATCTGATGTACTAGGAGGTCCGAGTCTCCCAAGACCAAGACGTCCTGAACATCCATGTCTGCAGCCAATCGTAGGCCCAAAATGCATGCCTCATATTCAGCCATGTTGTTGGTACAATAGAAACGTAGCTGAGCTGTAACAGGATAGTGATGTCCTGTTTCTGAAATAAGTACTGCTCCTACTCCAACTCCTTTTGCATTCGCAGCCCCGTCAAAGAAAAGCTTCCACCCTGGTTCCTCATTCAGTTCTAACTCCTCTATATGTATCACTTCTTCATCTGGAAAATACGTCCTCAAAGGATCGTATTCTTCATCAATAGGATTCTCAGCCAAGTGATCGGCCAATGCTTGGGCTTTCATGGCCGTCCTCATCACATAGACAATGTCGAACTCTGTGAGTAATATCTGCCATTTTGCCAATCTTCCTGTGGGCATAGGCTTCTAGAAAATATACTTTAATGGATCCAGGCGTGAAATAAGGTAAGTAGTATGTGACGGCAGATAATGCTTAAACTTCTGTGCTACCCAAGTTAGAGCACAACATGTCTTCTCAAGTTGAGTGTACTTATTCTCATAGACTGTAAACTTCTTGCTGAGATAATAGATGGCTTGCTCTTTTCTTCCTGTGATGTCGTGTTGACCCAACACGCAACCAAACGAATGATCCAGGACCGTTAGATAAAGGATTAATGGCCTCCCCGACTCAGGTGGAACCAATACAGGTGGATTGGATAAATAACCTTTGATCTGGTCAAATGCCTCCTGACATTCTGCCGTCCATTCTATCGCGGCATCTTTCCTCAGCAATCGAAAGATGGGTTCACAAGTTGTTGTGAGCTGAGCGATGAATCTGCTGATATAGTTCAACCTTCCCAACAGACTCATTACTTCTGTTTTGTTCCTCGGTGGCGGCAATTCCTGGATGGATTTGATCTTTGACGGATCCAACTCAATGCCTCGCCGACTGACGATAAATCCTAACAGCTTTCCAGATGGAACACCAAATGCACATTTGGCTGGGTTGAGCTTAATGTCGTACCTTCGAAGTCTTTGGAAAAACTTCCTAAGGTCTGCTACGTGGTCTTCCTGACGCTTGGATTTGATGATCACATCATCTACGTACACTTCGATCTCTTTGTGTATCATATCATGGAACACAGTAGTCATTGCTCTCATGTACGTTGCCCCAGCGTTCTTCAAACCGAATGGCATTACCCGATAGCAATAAGTCCCTCATGGCGTAATGAAAGCTATTTTCTCTGCATCTTCTTCATCCATCAGAATCTGATGATACCTACCGTAGCAATCCACAAAGGAGCCGATTTCTCGTCCGGCACAATTGTCGATCAAGATATGGATATTGGGCAATGGAAAGTTATCTTTTGGGCTTTCCCTGTTCAGAATGCGGTAGTCGACGCATACCCTGATCTTCCCATCTTTCTTTGGTACTGGCACCACATTAGCCAACCAATCAGGATATCGAGTGACCCGAATAACCTTTGCTTGCAGCTGCTTGGTTACTTCTTCTTTAATCTTCACACTCATATCTGTCTTGAACTTCCTCAGTTTCTGCTTGACGGGAAGGCATGCCGGGTCAGTGGGCAATTTGTGAACCACTAGCTTGGTGCTTAAACCCGGCATGTCATCATACGACCATGCAAAAACATCTTTAAACTCAATGAGTGCTTTGATTAATTCTTCCCTGATGCCAGGCTCAATGTGGATGCTGATTTTGATTTCTCGGACATTATCCGCATCCCCTAGATTTACAGCCTCGGTGTCATTCAGATTAGGCTTGGGTTTCTCTTCAAATTGGCATAGTTCTCGGTTTATTTCTTCGAAGGCTTTATCCTCATCATATTCAGACTCATCGTCATAATCGATCTCTTGTATCATTAAATCAGAGTCAGATTGATTTATTAGACTAGGTCGAAGATCCGTCGTGCATGCCATGTCATTAGAACCAGTAAAAAGAGAACTGTTCAGAAAGAGAAAAGAATAAAACAAAATTAAAATGAGACAAGAAAAAGAATTTTATTAAAAATGCGGGATAACAGGGTTCACACTTTTACAAGACAAAATGAGATTTGGATTACACCCTGAATAATCCGAAAAACAAGAAAGCAAAAATCAAAGCCTACTACCAGGACTCAAATCCTGTCCTAATATTTGATTCGCAAAATTAATTCATGTTTTAACTGAATTTAGCTACATGATTCCGATTAACTTAACGTTGGCGATACTAAAACCCTTATGAATAAGGAACTTAATCAATTTTGCCAAACTGATTTAATAAAGCCATTTTTACGTTATTTTCTTCTATTTTAATTATTTGACAGTTTAATCAGTAATGAACATGCTTAAATATATACTACCTAATAATCAGGTTAAAGCAAAGCATTATTTAATACATCGCTACAATATGCCTAATTATGCAAAACAACGGCGATTTACAGAATAATAATACATGAAATAACATAAATGCAATTAATAAAAAAACTAAATTAAAAATTTAAACTTCCATTCTTCATTTTCAGCTTACAAAAGGCCAAAATTACAGTTGTGTACCTGGTATTGTCAATATAAGAAGAAGAAAGTCAGCCACGTAGTACGTAACACAGCAACAACAATAATAACCAGCAATCCAGTCAACAGAAATCCCATTGACAAATTTGAAAATCAAAATAAAATCCACAAACACCAACAACAAACAACGGACAGAAACCAAGGAAATTTCCAGATTTTGAAAGGCTAATTAATGTTTAACCCTTCTTTTCTAAACCCGTATATCAGAATATTTATCAGGTGTGTACTACTCTCTCTTCTAATTTCCAGCTCTTTTTATTTGTATTTTTTTTCTTTTCTTTTTCTTTCTTGAAAGTTTTAATATTTTTCGGATTTTTCTTTCTCTCTTAAATATTCAGCTTTTTTCTCTCTCTATCTCTATCTTCTCCCCTAAAATCTGATCAAGCCTCCTATATTTATCACATCCCCAAACCCTTTAATTAATTAATAAAACAACCATTTTCTCCTACCAAACTCATTATCTTCCCACTCATCCCCATTTTAATCCCACTAAATTAAACAAATATATCAACCTCACCCCATTACATCTTGTCCCCCATGCTTATTATAAATAATTACATATTCCCTTCCACTACATTATGTCTTGTCCCCCATTATATTAAACAATTATATTACCTACACCTCATTACCTTTTGTCCCTCATGCTTAGCATAAAGAATTACAAAATGTACAATTCCTAAACTACCCGTCCGACCTTATTGCAATTATCATTTTACCCCTGAATGTACTGCAATTTACCAAACTACCCCCATCAGCTATAACCAATCAATTAATCAAACTTAACCAAAATATAACCAATATGACCAATTTCTACACAAATTCAAACAACAAATCACATGAACACGATTTCTGAACCAATTCAACAACAATATCACATGAACACAAATTGAACAACAAAGAACAACTAAAATTTTGATTGAACAATATTTTTAGCAACAAACAAACCTACTTTCAGATTCAATCAACAATAACAACAAACAAGTATATTCAGATTTCTAAATTCAATAATCATTTGAACTTAAAATCAACTCTAACAACATTACAACCAACAATTCCTATATTAAACTTAAACAAGATTATGAGACAAACTCAAGAAATAATCATAAATGATGAACAATAAACAAGAAAAATCAAACTTATACTAATTTCGGATTCAAGAACAATCAAACAAAGTATGAACATAAATGAAAAGATTCAACAACAATAACAAGCAAGTTTTATTCAAATTCGAATTAAACTTGTATTAAGCTTAAACAAAACAAATAAACTTATTCAAATCACTAAACTTCAAATAATCAATTGATCTTTTAAAATTAAATCCAACAAAATTATAACAAAGATACATGATTCCAAAAAATTAAAACATAACTTCACATTAAATCACTGAATTAAAAACGAACTTCAAACAAAGATGAACATGAATTAAATCTATTTTTAAACAAAAAAACATGACGGATTCACATGATTAAACCAACATACTCCCCGACTACAACTAAATTCTTTTTAGACAAATAACAAGATCGAACAAGAACCAATTATGAGCTTAAACTTGAATCTAACAATATTAACAATTTCTGAAAAATACATAAAATACATGAAACAAATTGAAGAAATAATTAATTAAATTTCAATTTGAATCTAACAAATATTAAACTAACAATTTCACATGAACAACTGAAAAATTAACAAAACAATGAACATGAACAAAACAAAAATCAAACATCTACCGATTTTAGATTCGAGAAATATCAAAACGAAATACGGAAAAAAAATAAAACTCAAAATCTACTAACCGGATCGAAACGACGAACAACGACTAACTAACGACGACCTCGGACTATGTAGGGACTGTTTTGATGACCCCCAACCAAAACTCGAACAGAAAACTCGACGTACCGGACCTCGACTCAACGAAAGACCCTCGAACTTTGACGAAACGAAGAAGATGAAGCAACAGCAGAAGCAGAAACGTGAAGCAGAAGCAGCTGGCCATGGCGAAGAAGCAGCAGCGGTCGCGAGCAACAGGTGAAGGAGCAGAAATAGCAGCAGCAATCGCGTGGTTGCAGCAGCAGTGACGACGATGCTCGTTTGGACGAAGACATGGTCGACGTCGGCAGCCATGAAAGCTTGAGCTTGAGCTTGTTCATGGCTGCTCGGAGACGAAGAAACATCGAAGGTGGTCGACGACGCGACGGACTGTGTGCGACTGGCTGGACAGAGCAGCAATATCGCGATGATAGTAGGGTCGTTTGGTCGTTTGGATGAAGAACGAAGAAGAAGCAGCAGCCATGAAAGGCTACTGCGTGTGTGCATTTTTACTGTGTATGTGTGTGTGCGTGTTGACATGTGTGTGTGTGAGTGTGACGGGGTGAGGGGGAAGGGCTGGAGGGGTGGTCGTTGGGCAAGGGGGAAGGGCAGCCATGGTTGTGAAAGCTTGAAGAAGGAGAGCAAGAGAGGGGGCGGGTGGTTTTTTTTTCAACAGTGAATATTTTAGGGTTTTGTTAAATGAAAGATAGGGAAATAGGGGTGTTGGTCTTTGGGGTTATGGACTGGGTCGACCATCGAGGTACAGGCCCCAGAGGCACCCAACATTAACCAAAACCCATTGCCAATGCACCCCGAAGCCCACAAGATCGAGCTTGTGCACGAAGGAGGGGAGCCGAAGAAACCCTCACAGACAGTGATGATGATCCGTGCCACTCCGAAAGAAAAATCGATCGATGAGGAAGCAGGGGTACAGTTGAAGGGGGAAGATGTCAAGCCAGTGGTGATATTGGGGAAGAATCCATCTGCCGCTACAAGGAAACCAGAACCAACCAAGTTGGTAATAACGGGAGCATCATCTGCACCCGTGGTTGTTGTGAAGGGGGTCTGCAGGGAGAGAGCTTCCGGGATCTGCACCCAAGGAAAATTATTTTATTTTGGATTTTTTGGGAGTGATTCTCATATAGGGCAAAAATTACGTGCTCACATGAGCCACTGTATCTTTTATGTATTTAGCATACTTTGGAATTTCACGAAGCACATCAACAAGTGGGATATTCAATTGAACCTGGCTCAACATAGAGAGGAATTTTGTGAACATGCGATCATCATTCTTTTTCTACAATCTCTGGGGAAGAGGTGATGGTGGTCTTGGGGCCTCCACTGGCTCTGAAATTTCAGCAGCATTCTTTGGCTCTTGAGTCACTTTAGGGATCAACTCTCCCTCAGGTATGGCTTGTCTTTCTTTTTCTTTGGCACTTCCTCTAGCTCCCTCCCGTTTCTAAGTGTAACTGCATTCACTTGAGGGTTCTTTTTTGTATCACTGGGGAGGGCGCCTGCAGGTCTAGTGTTTTGATTTGTTGCTAACTGCCCCATTTGCCTTTCAAGATTTCTGAAGTCGGTCCTGAGTTGCCGATTGTTAATCAACAACTTCTTTAGCAGATCATTGGTACTTTCTTCCATTTGTTGGGGTGGTTTCTGAGGCTGATTGAAATTCCCTTGGGTTCTATACTGATTCTGGTTCTGCTGATTTCCACCCCATGAGAAGTTGGGATGATTCATCCAATTTGGATTGTAAGAATTCCCGTATTGTGCATGCTGATTCGGTGGACTTCTGTTCTATTGTCTCACATAATAGATGGATTCTGGATTCGTGGGGCACATATCACTCATATGACTGTCGCCACAGAGTTCGCAGCAAATAGTCATTTGTTGTACATGTTGCATTGTATGTGGTTGTTGCATTGTCATCCTAGTCATCTGATTGGCCAGCTTTGTAATATCGGCTCTCATGGCTGACACTTCGTCTAACTCAAGTAACCCAACTAATTTTTGCTTAACTGTCTTTCGTGAATCACCCTCACCTTTCCAGTTATTATCATTAGTAGTGAAGTTATTCAACAAGATTTGGATTTCATTGTATGGTCTGGCCATGTAACTACCCCCACAAGCTGAATCAAGATTCATCTTTGAAGCATCATCTAACTCATCTACAAAAGTGTGACCCAATACCTCGTCTGTCTGGCAATGATGAGGACAGTCTCTGAGCATCTTCTTGTACCTTTCCCATGCTTGACGCAGTGTCTCGCCAGCTCGTTGTTCAAACCCAAGAATTTGATTCCTCAATACCTTTGTTTTCTTAGTGGGGGAAAAACTTGATTAAGAATTTCCTCGCCAGATCATCCCAAGTACGGATTGAATTTGCTGGCTCTTTATTAAACCACTCCTTAGCTTCCCCAATCAGTGAAAAGGGGAAAAGTGTCAGCCTGACATAGTCCTTGGAAACGTTCGGATAGTTGTAAGTATTCATAATTTCCAAGAAATTCTGAATGTGCCTCTGCAGGTCTTCATGAGGTAAACCCACAAACAGCCCTGTGGATTGGATCAGCTGCACCATGTATTGTTTCAGCTCAAAGTGGCCAGTGATGTCAGGCTTCACAATAGCCTGAGTCATATTTGCCAGACTGGGCCTTGCGGCTTCAATCACCGCGCGTTCCTCATTACCTTCCATCTCAATTGGCTATGGTTGAACTACGATGTCCAACTCTCTTTCAATTCTGGTTCTAGCGTCCACCTCCCTCCTTAATCTGTGAAGTGTTCGTTCAATTTCGGGATCGAGAGGAAGGAGATTGTTTGCACTTCTACTTCTTCGCATTCAATAGAAACTCCTGCATTAGCACAAACAAAGTGAACTGAGAGTTAAAACTCGAATAAATAAGTAATAAAAGCTCAATTCAGTCAAGTAGCTAATTTCTAAGTCCCCGGTAACGGCGCCAAAATCTTGTTGCGACCAAAAATACTCATGCAAGTGCACGTGATCATTAAGTAATAGAGTAGTGAGTAGAGTATCGTTCCCACGAAGACTATGATTAACTGTTGACTGATTCAAACCCACTTTTTGTATCTACCCAAGAGATTGTTCACAAAAGAGAGATGTAGTTGTTTTACTACTTAAACTATAAAGAATTAATCTAACTAAAGCAAGTAACTAAACGAATAGCAATTTCGAGTAACAAACAGTAGGAAAGGATATTTCAGGGTCACGGGCATAGTTAACAATCGTGTTGTGTTCTTGGCTTAGAATGACTAATCAATTTATCTGGGTTATTGATTGACAGGGTTGATATTACTCATAAGAATCTGTCGAGTTCTTACTCGCCTATTCAAGTCAACTCAATACCTATATGTCTATGGAATTAAGATTAACAAGAACGCATTTACAATTCCTGTATTTCAACCAAGCAAGGCAATTGGGTATATGTCTATCCCAATTGCGAATCCGTTCCCCGAGACCCGGATTCAAGAACTTGCTCTATTTAATTCTATATGCAATCTAAAGTTTCCACTTTCGAGTTCAACTAAAGATTCGTAGATAGTATTTCACTGTTAGCTACTCAGCAAAATAATTGAACGCAGAATTAAATAAATAACCCAATATGATAAACCCACTTTATCAAATTAAACTCCAAACAACAACATTCATGTTTTACCCATGACCCCAGAACAATGGGTCTTAGCCACTCATACTAGTGTTCATCCCAAATAAGTTCAATTTCATCACAAAATAGCAAAAACAAGAAAAGAAAAGAAGAACTTGATGGTCAAAACTCCTCCTTGCCTCTTGCCTCTTGCCTCTCTATTTCTTGCACTAAACTATGAAAACCCTTGATGATTTAACCTTGGGCGAGCTTGACTTTATATAGGTTAAGTGGGTTTCTCTCCAGATTTCCAATTTTACCCCTAAATAACGTTTTTCCGGACACGCGCGAGCTCGCGCATAACTTCGCGCGTTTCTTCGTGCATGATTCTGCCTCAGCCTTTCTTACGCGCGAACTCCTGCGCGCCTTCGCGTGTTTTTTCGCGCACCTGGAGCTTGATTTCGTCCATTTTTTATTCTCGTCCTTGCGCGCACTCAACTCCGAGGGGTTGTTCTTGCTCATAAATCATTCCAATATCCTCTTGAAAGCATCATACAGGCTCCTCGTCCTGCAATGTATACATATCATAATTAAAGCCTATTTTTCATCAATTAACCATAATATGTCATTGGATATAATCAAGCGGGAGCATAAACAATAGCTAAATCACCTAGATTTCGCCTATTATCAATTGTATTACACGCACAACCTCCTGACATAAGCGTTTATTATATACGGTTTGAACGAATTTAAGTATTCAATTGATAAATGCTAAGTTTGGTGACCAGCATGATAAAGTGGCACAAATATAAATATCATTTAGGTTGTTCTGCCTTTTATTCATGAAGATAAAACTTTTGTTGCGTATAACAAGAAAAAGATAGAAAAAGCTCGATTGGAATTACGCATGACCACATTTTCTCAATCCTTGCGCACAACAAAAGTATGGACAATATGTAACGAATGACTTGAAAAATTATATATTGTAAGAGGTTTGGTTGATATGTTGAATTAATTCATTTTACTGTATAAGATAACATAATATTTAGTTGGTCGCATAAGAAATTTAATCGTTGCATGAATTACTGCAATGTTGAATTGTCAGTATTAATGATATATCCACATCAAAGTTATGCTACAATTTGTGTATTATTTTATGCAGGATAAAATATAGAATAAGAATATGCATATTAACAATGAGGGAATTAAAATATTTAAAGAAAAAATGCCCTTCAAAATTATCTAATTCATGTATAAAATTCTCCTCATTACTAACCACTACATAAACAATAACTACGTTATAACTCCTGCTATCAACCAAACTACTTTACAAAAAAAAAAAAAAGTCCTACGTTCTTGTCAAGTTTTTTAATGAAATTTATGTAAATTGCAGAAGTAATCGTAGCAATTGGTCAAAATAGACATTCTAGCTCATTAACTAAGATGTAAATTAGCATTAGGATTAGGAAAAGGTTCAAGTAGCAATGATGGAAAACTTAGACTATCTAAAGGCGAAAAGGATTACCTACTTCTACTATCCACATTAATTAATCACATGTACGTACTAAGATTCCTTTCGAATTTGCGCTAGTTACTTTCACTAACTCAAAGCTTTTCAAGAAAATGGGCTCAGACTTTCCATTTAATTTAGGCAAGTATCTTCTTCTCTGTCTCCCCATGCATAACTTAGGTGTAACATTTCAATGTCATCTAAACTTTCTCACCATCTTCTAATTTGTTATTCATTACTTCCTCGTTTTAATTTATGGAAACATTTTTGCTTTTTCAGAATCAATTTGACTAATCTTTGAAACTAAATTAGATTAAGATTAACTAAATATTTAAAAATTAAAGATAGTCAAAATTTATACGAAATGTACCGCAATTCTTCTCAAATCAACATGAATGCATTTCAAAGTAAAGTTTACATAGTTTGATTTTCAAAAAGCAAAATATTAATATAAATTGAACGGAGAGAATACTATTCATGGTCCCACCCCAATTTAAAATACAAAGAGTAAAAAAATAATTAAAGAAATCCCACCTGCGCACTTACGAGTGTAGTTGAACTATTAATGAAGTTAATGAAAATTATACAAGGTTTGACATGCACTAGAAACAAAAAAATATTAGTAAATGCTCCCTCCAACAGGTGTTTAACGGGTCGCGTTGACCCGTTTTCGGACTGGCCCAGACTGGTATTAATCCGGACCTGCCCGTACCAATGGTAAGGGACCGGGTAGGGCTGAGTTTGGGGGGTTAGGGGGTTGGGACGTTTATATTTTTCTTATCGGTCAAACCCGGTCAAGGGAAAAATACTAATGAACCGGTTAACCGGACCGGACCAGTTCAACGGTTATTTTCTGATTTTTTTTAAAATCCATTTGACTGCCCAACAGATATTTTGCAAGAATAACCCTTTTTGGGCAATTGTTTTTTTTACAAAACGACACTTTAGGTAATTACTAATTTAGTCATTTGGAAAACTATAAATACACCACCATGTTCTTTATTTCGTCACTTATCTCTCATTTCTCGAACTCAAATTCTCAATTCAAGTTAAATCATGCCTCGTACTTCTAGAGTGCGCTCATATGTTTGGGAACACTTTGAGGTGGTAAAAGAAAATGAAGAAGTTCACAAAGTAAAGTGCAAGAATTGTAGTCGAGTCTTAAATCTTCGTCTAAAGTAGGTGGGCACATGCTGTTTAAGAAGGCATATGAAGAGTTATCTTGAGCGCCCTCCAGAAATTCGTATTTAACTTGATTTAAGATAATTTGTGTTATTTTAAAATTATTAAATGTATTTATACTTAATGTTTTAGTTTGTTTGATTAATTTAAAATATTATTATAGAATAAAATTTTGAAATGAAACTATGAAAGCCTTTGAAGCTTGATCCTTATATATCAAGTTATTATAACACTCTTGTGTCCAGTATAAGACTTATACTATAAGTTATATTTTTTTCATGTTCGTTGTGTTATCTTAAATCGAATGAATTTTTCAAATAAAAAGGTTTTAAAGCCTCTGAAATTTATTCAAACACATCTTTTTATAAGATTATTTTTGTATTTTTTATTTTTACTTTATATTAATATAAATTACGATAGTTGTACAAAATATAAAAAAATTAAATAAACCCGACCCGGCCCGGCCCCGTAGACGCGGAAACGTTCCGGTTCAATATATAACCGGACGGGCCCGAATCCGTTAAACCCGGTATGGAAAAATCGGTATCGGGCCCGAATTGGTGGCCGTCCAGTCACTTTTTTCTCAACCCGAACCGGCCCGGCCCGGCCCACCCATTTGACACCTTTACTCCCTCCGGTCCATAATATGTGATTTTTTAGCTTTTGGCACCCCTCTTTAGAAAATACGAACTCTTAGAGAGAAAAAAAGATGAATTCACTAAATTACCCTTAATTAATCGTTACTTTAATGCATTGGTGGAACAACACACCACAGAACTTACTACCACTACACATCACCAGTATCCACAAACACAAACGTACCCCCACTATTGGCTGGAGATGAGCCTACAAGAGCATGCACTAACCTTCACGATAGAAGTGGAAGGGCAGGAGGTGATACTGATGTTACAAAATCCGGCAGACATTGCACAAATAGTCACGGAAGGCATGAGGATGGGGATGGAACTATACAACCAGTATCTATGGGCCATGCATCCACCCTTATCAATGCAACATGTTCAAACACACACATCACTCCCACCACTGTACTACAACCAAACAGCTTCGATGGATCTCATATTCTATCCACCACATATTCCATCACACTCTCTGGTCTCATGGATACAACAAAGGTCAGCTCTCTACATCCCATCTCCCTTGTATGCATAGGCAACACCATACCACCCCACCCCAGTACGTCCCCAACAAGTAACTTCCAACGGACTCGACGAAATAGAATAACTAGAAGTGGCAGCGACAATGGTGGATATCAGGGAAACACGGCCCATCCTGTGCTTCCTAAACAGCAACAAATATTACGACCTCAAAGAACATTATGCAAGAAAAGTGATCATCGTGTACCCCCAGGAGCTTCAAAGTTGTTCACTAAATCTACGCCCTACAAACAACCCCGAGGTAGGAAAATACGGACTAGTTTTGATACCCTCAATGAGGGGACCAACAATGACCCAAGTGGAGCCACAACAGACTCCACCAACACCAACAACACACAGTAATCAAATGCAGTTCATAATTTGGAATTGTCGAGGAGCTCAGTCCCAAGACTTTAAGAGAAACTTTCGGTCGTTACTCAATTACCATCAACCTGCTTTGGTGGCACTTCTGGAGACCCATATCCAAGATCATGTTCACCTGAAGAAAGAATCTGGTTTTCCCAACATGGCAGAAGCACCAGCTCAAGGACATTCAGGGGGCATAGCCTTATTGTGGCATGGCGACTTGCTTAAACTTGACCAAATAGAAGTGACCCCAGAAGCAATACACTCTATTGTCCTGGTACCACCTAACCCTAATAATTGGTTATTTTCAGTTATATATGCAAAAAATGATAGGCATGCACGTAACTGTCTATGGGATCATTTAAGGACATTGCATGATAATATTAATATGCCTTGGTTAATGGGGGGATTTTAATGAAATAACACGTGCAAATAAAAAATATGGAGGAGATCTCGTTAATAATTCAAGATGTGATAAATTTATTCATTGCCTTGATTATTGTAATTTACTGGATTTAGGCTTTAGAGGCAGTAGATATACCTGGACAAATAAATGGGGTCTAGCTAATAGAATTCTAGAACGTTTAGACAGATTCGTTTGTAACTATGATTGGCTCAATTTATTTGCTGAAGCCAACGTACAACACCTTCCTAGAACTTATTCGGATCACTGCCCGTTACTACTCAATTTAAAGCATAAATTCAGTCGTAAAAAAATATTCCGATTTGAAACAATTTGGACATCGCACCCATCTTTTCCTTATCTTATTACAAATAATTGGACTCCTAATAAGCCTTTATGTCGCGCCCCTTTTTCCCCTCCTCGCAGGGAGAGGTCTGGGTTTCGATATTCCATGGGGGTAGTAACTCATTTTCTTTTGGGAATTGGGTATTTGAAGAGTCGTCACCTAAAGAATTATGGTGCATTAGGGCACCTAGAGTGATTAACTCTTGAATTGGTTTGCATTATCAGAGATTAGGGTAAGGGCTCGAAGTAACCTCGAGGGGAAGGTGTTAGGCACCCCCCCTTGGTCCACAACTGTGGGTTCTGGCTGAACTTGTATTCACAAATTAGTCTATATAAAATAACAGTTGAATCAAATAGGTGGCAAGTAAAGCACGTTGGGGTAACTCAAGTAATAGAATAAAGATTTTTGAACAAAGTTGTAAACAAAGGTTTTAAATAGGAGAGGAATTTTGGTAAAGGGGGAGTCCTAGGTTGGTTAGCCAATAGGATCACCTCACACAATGTCCGGTAAATACTCTTTGATGAGGGGCTACACGTGACATTAGCGCGTAGTCATCATATCCCATATCTACCATTCACATCCCCTTATTGGTCATGCAAAGCGAGTGTTTAGTTAGCGATATCTATTATGTGATGTTACTCGTCCCTTCTTATTGGTCCCAAAGGGATTTAGGACCTCTACCTATATGTGGTTCTAAACAGACCCCTAAGGTTTTAAAGGTGAAAATTCTAAGGCGACATGCAAAACAGTTAGGACTTTAGCACTTAAAAGGAAGCAATTAGAGGCTCAAAGTTTCCTCCTCAAATAAGGCATATAAACAGCATGACTCAAACACAATTAAGGGCTTTTATTAAACAGCATCTTAAGGCAGGATGTCTAGGTGAATAAGCAAAAGACAAGCAATTTACTTTTTATAAACTTAGGAGTAGTGATCCTAGAAGTTGCCTATTGATTTTAAAGCCTGTTAGGATCAGAAAACATTAAGCAATAGAAACAGTTTCAGAGATGCAGTTTTGAAAACGCCCTAAAGGCTTGCCTATACGCGGAGTACTGATGACTACATTTATAGTAAAACAAAATTGGTTTTGAAACGGCCTTCTTTAATACCTATAGGCATGCTGTCTAATGATAGATTGAGACAATTTAAAAGAACTTATTTCAGGAAATATAAGCTATTTAATTAAACCAATTCAGAAGTGAACTAAGCGTGGACTAAGTTGAATTATTCAGACTAGTTTAGATTGACAGGCATAATTTCGAGTATGGTTCCCTATAGGCATGATATCTAAGTATAATACTGATTTTAAAGATTCGCAGGCATGGAAACATACATACACTTGTTATGACAGAATCTGGGTTAAATTACATCCTATAGGCATGACATCTATTTGTTAAGCTGATGCAGACATGAAAACACACATAAACACTTGACATAACAGAATCTGGATTAAGTCCTATAGGCATGGTATCTACTGATTTTAAGACATTGCATATATGATTTCTATTATGGAATTGTTTGAAACCTATAGGCATGGTTTCTAGCGTGACAAGATGTAAGGCCCTATAAGTATGATTTCTACTTGGTAAAGCAATCAGATTTAAATGTAAAGTCCTATGAGCATGATTTCTACCCGTGTTACCCCATAAAACATGTATCTACCCATCCCTTTCACTAAATATCCCAATATTTATTTACAAGTTATTACAGATCAATAAATGAATTACATAAGTAAATAAGAAAACAAGAAGCTATTTTATAGGGAGCCTTCGATTAGGACCGGATTCCCAAAGCCTCCAATGACTTCAAATGCCTCAATTCCATCGTCGGAGTCTAGGTGCATCAAAGTTCCTTTAGGATCTCAAGGATCCCGGGCAGTGCTTGCACCTAGACTTGGTAACCAAAAATTGAATAAGTACAGTATGGAAGGGCCAGGCTCAGTATGCCAGAGTTCAGAGGGTTCTCAAGGGGATCCCAAGGCAGTACACATACTAGAAGGGGCAGAACTTATTGACTTAGGAGTAGAGTGAAAATGATTGACACAAGTTGAAAGGTTTTAGTGAAAAACTACATAAAAGGAAGTATGTTTGAAAGTAATTTAGTAAAACACCGAGACTGTTTGAAAAGAGATTATAGAAATGAACAGAAGTCCAAACACAATACCTTAGGACAGGTTCATACACAGCCAAGAGTCACAGCACCAAGGCAGGTTCAGTAGTCACAAACAGAGGTCAAGGGGTTTGGGGATACATAGGACACATAATTAAGCAAAGATCTAGGAATTGGTATAGACATGCTCAGAAGCAGCTGACCAGACATAGTCACAAAACTAGACAAAAGAACAAACTCATATACAGGGGTGATAGGGATTTGGGGATTCATGGAACATATGATGGCAAGCACATAACACGTAAGTGATAATTGGTATAGACATGTTCATAAATACACAGAGGGGTAATATATTAATCTTAAGGGAGGGGAGTACATAATAATGTTAACATCAACGACAAGTTTCACTATAAAACCATAAATAGAAGCAAACTAGAAACATGATAAACTGAAACAATGAGAGAATCATATTGTTGTTGGAACTTTGAATTGAAACTAGAACATACCAGTAAAGATAATAGTAAGCAAAGTGAAAAAATAGGAGAACATAATGGTTAGCCTTAGCTTGCAGCCAGCTAATTTAGAGCTGTAGCAAGTAGCACAAAAGAGAGCAGAAAATTTTAAGTGTGAGAGATAGCTTTTGAACTAAGAGTGTTCGTGTGATGTGTTAATGAAAGACTAAGGTATTTATAGTTTGAAAGCAGGTAACAAATAAGGTAAAAATCAAAGTACATTAGTAATTAAGGAACTCAGAATCGGTCAGTCAGAATATTAAGGTAAATACTCCCCTTAATTTAAGGGAATTAACTCAAATGGTAAGAACAAGTGATAAATAAGGAAAGAAATCAGTATACAACTAATAAAGAAAGATTCAAATTCGGTAAGTATAGGGTAGACAATTAGGGCTAAGTTCAGAAAGCTCCTATTAAGGAAATAGTTCAGTAAGAATAAACATAGCAAATGAGGTAGGAGAATCAGTTAATTTAAATAGACGAGGTAAAAATTTAGGGTTTAACAGAAGATCTTTCAACCAAACCATAAAATAAGGAATTCAGAATCAATTAAGAGGAAGTTATGATTCCATACTCAACATATAAATAGAGTAAGAACAACTAGACGTAGCAAACATGCATGGTCAATAATATCGATAGAAAGAGGCAAGTCTTGAACAATCAAGATGAACATAATCACATAAAGGTGGTATAAGTTAGGCTAAGAACTCAGTAAGAACATATTCGAAGCAAGGTAACCACAGAAACTTAACAAGAATCGAGCAGTCATGCTAACACACAGAACCAAACAAAGAAAATCTAGAAATATTAGGGATTTTAACATAGGCGGGTTGAAAAAGCAGTAAAAACATAGCATCAGTCGAGATATGCAAAGGATAAAAGTTTAAGCATAAAAATCGGTTTAAACAAAGTGTAGAAGAAGTTCCGAAAAAATCCTAACTTTAGAAGAAAGTGAAAACAACGTGACATCGATGATTTTTGCAAAAGAGGCTCAAGAACAGTATAAAACATAAAAGGAACAGACTCTAATCATTTAAAAATTGCACAGATCTAGAAGATGGAAACAAAAATTAGGGTTTCAGAAGAAACCCAAGAAGAGATGGAAGAACCTATTTAGAAACTTAAAGATCGTAACAAATATAGTGTGATCTTGCTCGAAATCACACCGGAGTAACCAAGAATAGCCCAAACAGCAAACCTTGAATACAAGTCGGCATGGCCCAGGGCCCTTGGAGGCCTCAGAGAAGATGAGCATGGCAATGGAGGAGCCATTGGAGGCTTAGGGATTGAAGGGTGGTCACCGGAGAAGACCGGAGAAAGGAGGCGGTTGAAAGGGGGCTAGGGTTAGGTTGAGAGAAGAGAGGATATGAGAGAATACAGAGGCGGCGGGCTTTTGGAAATGAGGCTAGGGTTAGGGGTCTTAGGAATTAAAAAAAGAAAGAAGTAATACGGGTCGTTGATCTAGGAGATCAACGGGTAGGATTTGATTTATATTGGATCGGGTAGATGGGTTTACGATTTGGGTCGGGTATTTTAATAGGAAATTGGGCTGGGGCTGGGTTCAATTTAGGCTGTAATTGAAATGCAAATCTGACTATAATTTAAATAGCCAATTTTTGCTATATTAATTTATAATAAATATAAACAATTTCTGAAAAATAATTTTATGCACCAACATAATTTAAAATATATATTTATCATTTTAAAAATATAGGGATCAATTTTACGCGTACAAAATATAATTATACATTAAATGGGCTAATATTGCAATTACATGCAATTTAGCTTAAAAATACCAAATGCAATTATAAAAATACATAAAAAATATGTTAATCATATTTTGGTATAAATATTGAAATTAAATGACTAAATCATCATAACAATAATTTAAAAATTAATTATTGGGAATTTTATGAATAAAAGGGAAGAAAATAAATCAATTTAAATTCCTAAAATTATGGAACAAAATTGTAAAAAACCTTGTGCATGCTTGTATATGCATTTACATGCTATTTTGAAAGAATTTATTCATATTTAAAATATATAGAGAAAAATTGGGTATCAACACTTTATTAAATGCTATAGAGGATTTCACTGAAGAGGTTCAACATTGGAATCGGCACACTTTTGGGAACCTTTTTAAAAAACAAAAGAACATACTAGCACGCCTAAGTGGGCTACAATCCTCTCCTTTTTACCCTACTAGCCACTTCCTCCAAATTTTAGAACAAGATCTTATAACAGAATTTAATCAACTACTAAGACTAGAGGAGGATTTTTGGCGCCTAAAATCAAAAATAAATTGGCTACAACAAGGGGACGCCAATACCAAATTTTTCCACCTCACTACACTCCAACGTATGAGATGGAATAGGATCACTGCCCTCAAGGACCTAGGTGGTAATTGGATAACGGAACAACCGCTGGTAAACTCCTTAATAATTAATTACTACAACACTTTTTTCACCCCTACTCATATTAAATCCCTCGTCAAGCTACCAAAACATGATAGTAATACTCTTACTAATATAGACCAATCACACTTGTCAAGACCTTTAATCATAAAAGAAATATACCAAGCCATACATTCTTTCCAACCTCTTAAAGCACCGGGGCCGGACGAGCTACATTCTTATTTTTACCAAACATATTGGCCTCAAATTTCACAAACAGTAGTAACCTTTTGTAATGAGGTTTTTACTTCTGGAAAAATACCAATTCAAATTAATGCAACATACCTCTGCCGAATTCCAAAATTCAAAAATCCTTCAATCACTCAATATCGCCCAATCGGGCTCTGCAACACTATCTACAAAATTATAACTAAATTAATTGTATGTCGTATAAAGCCTTTAATTACTAAAGTAATTAGTCCAGAACAATCTGCTTTCCTAAAGGGGTGAAGATCAGTAGATAATGCCATCATCGTTCAAGAAATTCTTCAAAACTTTAGAAAGAAAAAGGGTAAAATCGCAAATTTTCTAATCAAACTAGACCTTGAAAAGGCCTTTGATAAAATGGAATGGAGATTTATCAAAGAAACTTTATATTTCTTTAATTTCCCTAAAATCATCTCTATTATTATGTTTTGTATTACAACTACTTCCATTTCAATCCTTATAAATGGGCACCCTTCACCTTTTTCTATCCATCAAGTGGCATTAGGCAATGTGACCCATTAACCCCTTACATCTTCATCTTATGTCTAGAAAGACTATCAAGACAAATATACCAATTGGTGGATTATCAACAATGGAAAGCTATCCCACAAAGGACCTCAAATATCTCATCTACTTTTTGCAGATGATATCACCTTAACATATAAAATAAGTACATCAACTGTACACAGTATTATTGATACTCTAACAATTTTCACACAAAGATCGGGGCAAAGTATAAATTTTAAAAAATCAAAAATATATTTCTCCAATAACACTTCTCAAGCAGAAAAAATTTTGTCCTATCATCTTTTTAACATGAGGGAGGGTACCCTTGGTAAGCACCTTGGATTCCCGTTGTTTGTGAAGAAACCAACTTCAAATGAATTTCAGTACATATTAGATAACTTCAAAGCTAAATTATCAGGGTGGAAATCAAATTTTCTTTCAATGACGGGACACACTACCTTAATAAAATCAACATTGAATGCCTTACCAAACCATGTAATGCAATATATTAAAATACTTTCACAAATCATTCAAAGAATAACCGTTATCAAAGGAACTTTCTTTGGGGTACTACCGAACACAAAAAGAAAATACACTTAATAAAATGGGCAGTAGTCCAAAGACCTAAAAATCAAGGGGGGCTAGGTTTTCAAAACTTAACTACCAAAAATAATGCCTTATTAGGAAATCTAGCTGGGCGCCTATTTAAAAACCCTAATTCACTATGAGCGTCCATATTACTCAACAATTATAAACATAAAAAATGGGTTCTAAGACTTCCTCTGCATGAAAAAATATTTTATCAGGATGAAATCTCTGCCAACTAGGATTAGTATGGCATGTTGCAAGGGGAACACATATCAATATGTGGCATGATCCATGGATAGGACCTAATACTATTCTCACACATTTATTCCATGGACCACTCAACTCTCACGAAACAAATCGTACACTTATCCACTATATCTCAAATAACGCAATTGATACAACCTCATTATCCTTGAATTTAACGGAAAGCATTATATCTCAGATAAAAAAAATCCATATACCTAGGTTAACAAACCCTCACGCCTTTGATACAATTATTTAGTGACTCACTCCAAATGGCCAATTCACTGTTAAGTCTCTATACACTGCCTTACAAGAACCAACAGCACCCTATGATTACAATTGGCTATGAAAATTAATTTTACCTCCAAAAATAATACACTTTATTTGGTTAGTCTCACATCAACGTTTAGCAACCGCTTCTTACCTATATCATATAAATGTTAACCTATCAAGTACTTGTACCCTATGCCTTCAATCCATAGAAACCATTAATCATCTCCTATTCCAATGCTCGCTCACAATCACCATATGGTCTCAATTGAAGATTAATCATATCCTGCAGACTTGCAACACATACATCTTACCTCCAATTCAAATCATTAACTATCTAATAAAAAATGCTAAGGATCTTCCTTACAACCTGCCCTCAACCACTCTTATCCCACACATAGTTTGGCACATATGAAAATTAAGGAACCATTATCTCTTCAATCATCAAAGCACTAAATCACCCCCTTCAACACAACAATTGCTCACTCAGGCAGCTGAATTTTATTATCTTATTAATCAAAACATAAAAAAAAACAGCCACACATACAGGTACACACATGTATGTCAAATGGCATCCCCCAGCGGTGGGCACAATTAAGCTTAACATCGATGGAGCAGCCAAGGTAACCACTTCTACCAATGGTGTTGGGGGAATTTTCCGTAATATAGCGGGACAATGTCTAATGGGGTTCATGGGTGCAACTTCCACAGGTAATTCCGCATGCATGGAATTAAATGCCTTAGTACATGGCTTACAACTAGCAAGGCTACATCAACTCACCCCACTGGAAGTAAATGTGGATTCCACTGAGGTAATAATGATGCTCAACAATGATAATTTACATTACTCATCCTCTTTAATAGAATGCAGGTACTTACTCCAGCAGCTGCGCAATCCTACAATTACCCACACATACAGGGAGCAAAACTATGTTGCACATTATCTAGCTCAACACGGTTCGTCTAACCATGCTCAAGACTGCACAACAATATTCACTCAGCCTCTAGCTTTTTTGTTGCCACAACTATTGGCTGATCAACAAGGCACTGCCTATTAGCGATTAGTGAAGTCTACATGCACGATGGATTTGTTCTACAGTCCCACCTTTTTTGGCACATGATCACTCAGTTGATGATCACTCAGTTGATCAACATTTTGATAACACCTTTTGTAATATTGTGCAACTAGCTCCTTGTAATGTTACTGTTTAATTTAATATAAGTTCTTTTAACGACCAAAAAAAATTCTTAATGCATTGGAATATATAAATAAGGGCAAATTTTGAAAAAATAAAATTAATTTTTTCTTGATTGTGTAAAATGACACTTATTTTAGACCAACACAAAAATGCCAAAAAATTACTTATTATGTACGGGAGAGAGTAATTTACTTCCATCTGTATAGACAATGTTATTCCATATATATAGTGAAAGTAAGTAATAAACATTTGATAAAAATAATGGAGGTGCACACAAACGGAAATACTAAGTGCTAGCTATCTTTTCCGTGGTGTCCAAGTATGTTAGCCCATTTAGTCCATTCACCTTAGTTGACTCCTTTTCACAAATCCACTACACCAACAAAATAAAATGTCATTATCAAGCGAAATGTGTGAAACTATTTGTCAAGAGATTCACAGTTGTTGTGAGCTAAAAACCCACTTGATCCATGTGTTAGCTGCTCTAAACACCAACCAACGCTACAAAATCAAAGAAAAATACATGGAGTTGTATGGAGAAGACCCTTTTCTCCGTTTCCAAAATAGCATCCACAGAAATGATCCACTAATTTCATCTTCTACTAATAGAAATAGTAATACTTCATCAATGGCAGCTTTGGGGTTGGCCATGTTGTTAAAAAATCCACACCAGCGTGATGCAGACGTGGCTAGGGAAGCATTAGAGGAGAATGAGGTCAATTACAGAGCTTTAATGGAGATATTTACCTGTAGAAAATCTAGCCATGTTGCTCTGATTCGACAAGCTTATTTGACAAAGTTTAGAAGGCATTTGGACAATGACATTTCCTCCATTGAACCTCCTCATCCTTGTCAAAAAGTAAGGAAAATTTCTCTCTTTTCCTTTTGGCTTATCAGACATTATACTACTCAGTAGATATGGGCTTATCAAGAGATTCCGCTCGATCCTCTTCTTCTTTTTGTTTTTAACCTTTTTTTGTTTCTTTTCGATGTTTTTTTTTTGGGCAATTTCTGATGCTCATTTCAATAGTTCAGAAGATGAAAAAAAAATCGCCCACCTCTTTTCTTCTTCTGATTTGCTTGGAACATTCAGGTTTTGTTCCCTGTGTATGGTGAAAAATTGCTTTCATAACCCCTTTTATTTCGTTCTTTTTTACTATAACTTTTGCAAAAATTTGTGACCAATTTATGATGATTAATTTTTGGTTCAGAAAAGTCATTTTTCCTTCCTCTGGGAACATTTGTTTTTCTTCTTAAAATTATGATAGTATTCTTTTTTTCTTTTTGCATTAGTGTATTTCTATTTATGGATTAATTTGGTTGGTATTAGTGTAGGGGACTACATTATCTGAAGCACACAAAGCTTGCATAATGTTAGCTAAAAGATTGCTCTGTATGTGATGCACAGTGCTTTAGGATTACTATCTCAAACTCTTTACCAACACCTTTTTCTTTTAATTTTTAAAATTATAAAGAGATCTTTTACTTAAATCTTTTTTGGGTTCAAAAATTTATGATGATTTTTAATTGTTGTATTTTTTTTGGTAGATACTAATGGCATTATCAGCATCACACAAAGCCCACAATGCTGATGTTAGCCAACACATAGCCAAATGTGATGCAAGGAGATTATACCAAACAGGGGAGGGAAGAACAGGTGTCACTGTTGATGAAGCTGTTGTCTTGGAGATTCTCAGTAAAAGAAGCATTCCACAGCTCAAACTCACATTTTCTAGTTATAAACACATTTATGGCCATAGTTATGCTAAAGTAAGTCTCTTCTACTGCTTCCTCTTCCCAAAATTCCTCTTTAAAAGAAACCAAGATAAAAAGAGCTTAGCTTATATACAACCATGGTTTAAAGGATTAAAAAAAAAGCAGCCCGCTGCACTAAGCTCCCGCTATGCGCCGGGTCCAGGGAAGGGCCGGACCATCAGAACACGGTCTTCCCTGAAACTGTACACTATTAGGAGAGAATAGGAAAGGAGGAAAGTTGGCAGCTTGAACGGTATTTGTTTCTTTTTGTCTCCCCCCCCCCATTTCTAGTGTAATAAATAAAATAGAAGAACCAAGAATGTTACTGTTCCCTTCCTTAGTTTCCAAACAAAGTCAATAAATTCCTGTGTTTGGATTAAAAAGAGAACAGGGGGACGACTTCAATAAGTGTTTTTGTTTTGGAGAAACAATATGCGGACCCTAGAGAGATATATATTGATTTTCTCTATCTCCTTTTTTTTCCCATTTTGCATACCAAGCAAGAAATGGTCCAGGCAGTTTTCCTTTCCTTAGGTTGCATAAATAGGCAGGATGAATAGGTAATTTTATATTTCTGTTTTGGTTTTTACCTTGTTCAAGGGAGTAAGTAGGTCTAAGAAGATAATGAGTTTTTGCGACTGTGTTTGCTTCGCTTCAATATGTAAACTTTAACAATCGAAAGGAATATTTCAAGAGTTTAAGTTCCTTTTCCTTTTCCTTTCACTAATTTCACATTGTTAGTTTTAATCATGTTGGCAATTCTGTTTTCTTTTCACTTTAATCATTGTTAACAAACCTTTATTGTAGTATTTGAAATTTGGAAAATGTGGAGAGTTGGAGGAAGCAGTGGAAGCAGTAGTCAAATACATCTGCAGCCCCGCAAAGTATTTTTCTCAGGTAGTGTTTCATTCATTCATATGCTTTGATGGAGTCACCTCGGCTCCTATTTGTAGTAAAAACTGTTTCCAACTTTTTTCTGTTTAGACTAATTTGAACTCACGCTAGGTGGGCATGGGACCACTAAACGCTTCTTTTTTTAAAATAAAATAATTATGTTTAAGAGTGCAAGAATTTCAAGATGGAATCCTATTTTAACTCAGCAATGAGTATTAGTGCTGTCACTACCAATGTCTATTCAAATTTCTCAAATTCTTGCGACTCTTGACCACCTTGGATTTACCACTTATCATTCTATTCTATATAAATAAAGTAAAATAAGAAAACAAAATGATTTAAGTGTAGGAGTAGGTTTAAAAATAGTGTCTTGTTGTATTAACTAAACGAGTGGAGTTGAGCATTGCACAGATGCTGTATGAATGCTTAAAGGGAACAACAAGGGATAAAGGAGGATTGATGAGAATAATGGTAAGTAGGGCAGAGGTTGACATGGAAGATATTGAAGTGGCCTTCAACAAGAAATATGGAGTTCATCTTGAAAATGCCATTTGTCAAAGTATTCCTCAAGGAGACTACAGAGAATTTCTTGTAACATTGGCTGCCAATAGATCTACGCCTACTTCTCTTTAAACCTTTTTTGTATGTACTAGAACTAGAATATACGGAAAATAGGAGTATTACATTACTTATGCACTTAACCTCCATGTAAAGGGGGCATGCAGCTCATATTTTGGGTATGAATAGGTATCTTTTGGATTACTATCCTTAATCTTATCGTAATGGGATGTATTTAATTTTCACTGTCAATATATAACTTCATAAACTCGTTACAAGTTATTATTATATTCTTACCAACACAAGTTACAAGTATATGACACTACGATGGATATTGACTCGTGCAAAATTTGAGACTTGAAAATTGAAGACTGGTCCAGTTTGCATTCTTTATCCACTTGAAATGAAGCTTATATAAATAAACTCTGATTCAGCTAAAAACTAAATACAAAAGGAGAACAACAAAAATTACACAACTCGTTCTACAATTCTTTTACCAATTCATTTTCTTTTGGATTTAACTTAACAACATGAACAATTGTGACGTTTTTCCTCTATTTCATGACTCCTACGGAGGTTTTAATTCAAAGAAAGAGAAAACTACGGACCATGCAGAAGAAATGGGACGAATGAAGCAATAACGCTATGTTTTGGATTGATAATGAGATAGGAATCTGCGGTCTTTGCACTAGTTTAACACGTACGCCCTCAGATAGCAGGTAACAATACTTCGAAGCTTTACTGAACATGATAAATAAAAATAGGATTTCATACAAAAAGAGTTATGTATTCAACACAACTGCAGAATTTTATTGTGATAAAGTTTAAAAAATAGAGAATTCCAGATACATCAATCCGAGGATCATTCCAGATGATATTCAACCATGCATACACTGAATTTATTAGAGAAGATACACAACGAACAGGCTAATATCTCTTCGCAACTTACAATAATCAACTCAGGAAGCGCGCAGGAGGACTGGCAAGTTTCCTGGAGGATAACTTTTCGAAGCATGACCCCCGTCACACGGCTGAGGTTAGCCTTTACCCCGAGAATAACTCATATTAATCGACAAACTGCAGTGCCACTCAGATATACAAAAGAGTATGGAGAGCACATAATCTGAATTACCAGATCATTAAAATATGAAAACAACACTGTCATGGACTCTGGATTTCTGGTTCTGAGCCACACATTCAGATATCCACATTAAGTTCCTGATCTCCTGCTCCCTCAGCCTTACATATGCAAAAAATACACCATAGTGGAACTGCAATAAAGGAGTAGAGAGAATCAGTGTGGGAAGTATACAGATTATAATTTTTTTTTTTTTGATAAGGGAGGGAAGTACACAGATTATAATATATCACCTTACATTCTTTACCTTTTTTTTCTTGTATAATTTGGGAACTGGGAGGACTAGGGGGTCGAAGCTGCTGTGTGCTTAGGAATTCTAAGTTGTTTGAACAACTTTTTGAAAAAAGATTTGTGTAAAATATACGTGTTTGGATAGTTGCAAGTTTTTTTCCCCTGAAGATATGTGAGTTTTGTCGGAAGAACTTTTCTTTGAAAGACACTAGAACCACTTCTTTGAGACAGGTTTTTGAAAAAAGAAAAGAAAAATTCTTGGAAAACTTAAAGAACACACCATCAGAGATAATATAAAGAATAAACTTTAAAAAATTGATTTTTTTTTCTTTTAAAAGAACACATTGAAGATCCTTTTGCATGATTTCAGAAACTGTTTCACAAACAAGCAAGAAAATGTTCACGGAGATTCTACACAAATACAGTTAAGCAATTTCCACAGTATGAAAACCTGTTGTTCAAATGCCAGGCAAAGGCGTTTGACTTCCTCTTCATAAAAACCCTTGTCGAGCATCTGGCTCTCTCCATAAGCCAACTTAGAGAATATGGATTGATAAGGAGGGTACTTCTCCATGACACCACGGACCTACAAGTACGAGGAAATATACAGGATAAGCCTCAACTTCGGGTTTAGCCACTAAACTTGTATCAGATAAATTATCAATTGCTTCCACCATAGTTCTGCAAAGAAAATCAATAATTCTCTCTTTGCTTCACTGATCTGTCATCTCAGTGCTGAATGCTACTTCACCCTTTTTCTTTTTCAACGAGTATGGTAAGGAAGTAGAACTTCATGCAATAGAGTATAGACAGAATACTAGCACCCATCTAACTATATAGAAGCTCCATATACAAGAAGGTTCTAGAAAAACGAAGGAAAACAAAAGTTACACGTAAAATACCTGATCTATATCTTCGCAGATGGCAAGTTCCTCATGACCATAAGGATAACTATTCAACACAAATAGTGTCAGAAAAAAAAGAGGTCTCCAATGTCGGATATGACTCAACAACGTAAAAGATTAAAGTGCATAAACTTACAGCAAGCCAAAATTAGAGTACAACTTCCTACGGTCATCACGTGTTAGTTCAGTGCCAATGCTGCATCAACAAATTCCAGTTGGTAGTTGAAAAATTATAACCTGATATACAATCAGTAGTATCCAGATTCAGAGAAATCATGAACCCATGACATACCTGTTTATGGTGATGTTAACTGCTCTCCTGTCCGCCTCAAAAGCAAGCAAGTCAGACATGATCTCTGCAGTAGCACCACCTAGTTTCTATTGACAATATATTCATATCAGACAAGAGTAACAGGACATGTAATTTTAGTTTTGAGGAAAGGGATCAGTATTTAAAAGTATAAACATATGGTACAAAACTGTACAACAAATGATTACCTGGCAAAATCTGTAGAAATCTTCAAGGTACGCCTTATATAGAGTATTCCTCATAATCTCAATATTCATGTCATCCAAGTCCTGCATGAAATAAGTTCCATTGACAAAGGAAATATTTAAACATGGGCAAGGCGGAAAGCAAACTGACAGGAGCAACTCATGCAAGACAATTGATTAACAAGACTGATAAGAGTAACTGATTCAAGACAGTTGATTAAGAAATAAAATACTCAATATATTCATAGCCATTCTACTTGGAATGAACAAAAACTGACATATTAAGTATATCCTTAAAAGCTGCATGTAAATAATGAATGAATTACAAGGACCCATTAAGTGGACATAAGATACTGATTAACTACTTAAAAGCGCAACATCCTTCTACACTAGAACTGCATGCATAGAAAAGGTTCATACTGAAGGAAGCTAGAAGTATAAACAAAGATAAGCGGGAAGCATTTCATACCTCTGAAGTAATGCACTCAGAGAAGTATGGAGCCAAGGGTGTGTCAACAAGCACCAGCCTATAAAGCTCCCTCATATTCTGTGCAACTGCCAGGGAAGCAATACTGTGGAAATAAGTTAGGAAAGTTAATAGATGCTACTGATTAGTTTCAGCTATTTAACAGCCAGAGAGAGGTATTATGAACACTACCTGTCAAACATGCCCAAAGGATGGCATTTCTCCAGCAATTCTTGAACATCTCTCTCATGTAAAGTTCCAGTCACAATTAAGACAACATTGTCAATCATGTGACCATATCTGAAACATATGAAGGTATAACACAACTTAGGTACAACCATATAGACCAGAAAGAGGTAAACAATAAGCTAGATGAATATGATTCCATAAGACACGTCAGGCTCACTCAATTAACCAGCAGCACACTTAAACGCATGTAGAACAATAATTAGTTAGCAACAGAAACAATAAGCATAATAGAAAACACCACATTAAGCCATGAGCTTGATCATTTAAGTAGTGCCCGTCTCTTTCTTTGGAGATAAGTTGCGAAAATCAAAGATGATAGACTAGGAGAGCTGTTTAAGCTTGCTCCAATTAAAACTAGCATACCAAGGCTATATTATTGCTCATGCTTTATCTAAAACTAGGAGCACTTAAGTGCAACTCAC
Organism: Nicotiana sylvestris; assembly: GCF_000393655.2. NCBI lineage: Eukaryota > Viridiplantae > Streptophyta > Magnoliopsida > Solanales > Solanaceae > Nicotiana > Nicotiana sylvestris. Next base: position 36,607,260 of record NC_091065.1, read on the forward strand.
AAGGTTTTGTTCAAATATCCGTTTTTCCATGGTGACTATTACTTGCAGTCCAACTCACAATATGCACAAGAGGAAAGTTTCATACACATTTACGTACTAATTTGGGATATAATATTCACTTTATCCCAATCGTTACTGGAAAGCATATGGCAATTTGGGAAGCATCCCTTATTGCATATAGTGTAAGAAAAGGAAAAGGTTGTTGAACTGCTGCCCTTTTGTTAAATGGAAGGAAAAGTTAAATCATCTCCATCACACATTGTGAAGGCGAAGCTAGTTATTTGATGATGCACAAAAGTCAGAAGTTCTCTATGTGTATGGAGAGAAGGCGCAAGGGAGAAGAGCCAAACAGGTATACGAAGCTATCCCCTAACCTATGATGGCTATCCTTGTATATATGTTTTATTGCATATGAATGGACGAGATATTGAAAGGTCATCCGGGTAAAGTTGATGCAGCTTGGTCACTTTAATGCTACGATATTTCGCAGTTCCATTTTTTGAGAGGCCAAAGATGATCACCTAGCAACCATCTGGATCTTTTACTTCGTTAGAGACCTTATATATTCTTCCTCCATCCCAATTCATCTGCTATAGTTTTAACTTTTTGGTTCTAACTTATTTATTTCAATTATAATTCTTTCAACTTCTACAAAAGAAATGCTCAAGCACTTATCATCATTCTTTTCAAAAGTTTTTGTTAATTTCAACTCAAAAAATGATAACCTTGATTTCCAAAAGCAACAGTGCCATCACAAAATATAGGATAGATGTGGTAGTACCATTAATTTCCTACCGAGCAGCACCTTTCTCTCATCTTTTCTTCTTTTCTTTTGTAACATCTCCCACAAATAATATACCAATGGAGGGAGCAAGAAACAATGATAGGTTTCCGTAGAAAATGGAGGGTGCAAGAAACATAGATAGGTTTCCCTAGCAAATGGAGGGAGCAAGAAACAAAGATAGGACATGTGGCCACCGCCACACAAGGACACCTAATGCCATATTATCTAAACATACGTGATTTTTAACCATCATGCACAGATAGCATAGACCCATATTCTGATTTCATAGTTTTCTAAAATGATTATCGTGTCTATGGGACAAATGAAAAGTGGAATTCAGAGTAAAATAAACCATCATTCCCAGCACACCAATAATAACATACCTGATGTACTCTAAGAAAGTCGATAAGGGCTCTGTGGCTTGGCAAAGCATATGGTTGTATTCATCGACAAGTTTGAGAGTGCACTTCTCCACAATTGTGGTAGTATGCAAGGGGGAAGGCTCTGCAGATGGCCACCGAAAATAAGAAACATTATAACACTGAGCCAAAGAGCAATGCAACAGAAAGTGCTATCAGCACCAACACACTGAACAACATCTCTCTCTCTCTTCTTTTTTTTTTTTTTTTTTTTTTGCTTCAAGCATATTCCCACATCTAGAAACAGAATACTGATCACATCAAGGGATGGATTCGCACTATTGGCCTCTGTTTCACAATGTGATCCATCCAATATCAAGTAACATGAACATTTTAAAATCCAAGGTCCACAAGCAATTAGGAAAAACATAAGAGGATAAATGAAGTTATGTAGAGATATCTATTCTTATTTTTGTTACGTCCAGATGTCTCTTAAAATAATATAAGGAGTCCACAAAAGAATTAAAAAGGGAGGAGAAAATCTTAATTATGGAGTACCAGAAATACAGCCACCGCAAAAGGTACAAACAACCTAACTTCAGAAGTCATACTTTTGCTTAATCCCAAATCTAGTTTTTCAATTCACAACATTCCTAAGAAAAAGAAAAGCAAAGGAGAACAGAGACTAGAACGACACAAGTTGATCAGATGAAAAAGGAGATGCTATCTTCACTTAATCATTCAAAGTCCGCTACTGATCTGATTGAGCATCACTGCACCTTGCAGATTTTGCTTCTTAAAAAAGAGATGCTTGTTTATGGAGTTGCTCAAATCAAGGCTAACAGTTTTTCATTATCATATGGAATAGCAGCACATGCTACCACAGTGAAATCAATTAATTCACTATTCACCCTAAAACTAATCGAAAGTCAATTACTAGCATGCTTACGTGAATTTTAAAAACAGACCCTTCGATCTTCAAATTCTCGCGTATAATAAAAGATCAAGGTATCCTATAAACATCTAAAATCATATCTAAAGCCAGAACTCAACATAACAAAGCTTTAATTGACTCAAATGATAAAAGAAGAGACCCCCCTAAACATCCAAATTTCACATTTTGTCCAAAAGCCTAGATTTAGTCAAATGGGTACAAGGAGAACATCAAATAAAACATCCAAATAAAGTCAAACCAAGATCACAACTTTATAATAGACTCAAACAGCCTATAAAACATCCAAATTTCAGAATTCAAGATCACAAGGCTTCAAATACAAAAGGAAAAGAGACCGTTTTGAAGATAAGGGCCGTATTCGGTAGCAGAAAGGTGCATCTTGATATCATCAAGGGTTTCACATTGGCAGAGATTGTTGTAATCAGCGGAAGTGAGAAGGCCAGATCTATGACCTCTCACTATGGCTTCCAAGTAGCCACTGTGAATGTTGAATGTAAGCGCTTCGAATCCGTACATCGCTAAAGGATCAAACAAGACACACAGATCTGAAGCTTATTATTGGGTAATACTTAATTAAGACCCCCTTCCTGACGGGAAGGTGATTTGACGAAGGGGGTAGTAGAGGGGTGTGGACACGAGGAGGGGAGAGGAGATTGTCTTGGCTTTGTGGTGCAAAACTCGATCAGTCTTGGGCTTCTTTTTTTTAAATTTCTTTTTCAATTTTCTTTCCTGTTGACGAACGTGATCGCCTTTTAAAAAAAACGTGATCTGCGTTTTTATCCCCTTTTAATTTGGCACAATGGCGTAAATGATATCTATATTTGTGCGCTTAGATATGCCGGTCCCCAAACTTATTAATTTGCCAATTGAATATTTATATCCCTTCAAACCAGGTATAATAAACATTTATGTCAGGATGCTGATCCTATGTGTCATATTTGGCTTTAGTGTGTGATTCACACGTCTGTAAGGGAGCGTGAGGGCAGTTGAAAAAGTCCTAACAGTAATAATATGGCCTATTTGACAGTCATCTTCTTCTTTCTACCTCATTCTCCATTGTTGAACATTATAGAAGTTGATTTCTATCCAAATCTGATGCTTTCTTCTTTCTCATGTTAGCTTCAACCGTGAAAAACAGAATTTCTTTGCTGGGATTCTTCATTGCCCATCAATTTCTGCCATCTCCTTTTCTTTTGAAGGTCGATTTTTTTCTTCTTCTCCGGCAAGAAATAAGCTACTGTTGTGTCTTCTCCTTCAGCAATGAAGAAGGAACCTTTATATTATTGTGGAGTTGCTGCATATCTTAAAATGTCATTATGGCAGCAGCCGCAAAAGCAACAACAGTTTCACTAACAAGATCAGAACCAGGATGGTGTTCATCAACTTTGCACGAATTCCTTGGCATTCTCATGTCTTCTGGTCTTTCCCAACATTGATGATCAAAATTGTCATCTCCAATTTCACCCTATAAAAAACATGAGCTTAGGTATGTGCTTTAGTGAAATAATTAGTTCCCTATTTGATTGCGTTCAGAGCATTTGTTGGTTTTTTCATGGCTTCTAATTTTTCTTCGAATTCAGTTATGCTCCATGCTAGAATTGTTACCCGTAAATGCCATTGGAAATTCAAATTTGACATTGTCTCAAGCATGTCAAAAAATAAAGAACAGATAAAGAAACTTACCCCAAAAGGAGAGATAGAAGTGGTTCAATAATTTCTAAGCCCTAAACTAAATAGGTAAGTGTAAAATGAGGGAAAAATTTGGGTTGGGGGGTTAATAATCATTCTCCCGTTTAATTTTCCTATATAGCGATAATAAATGACCTAGAGCCTATGTGGGTTAATTTTTTTGACATGGCATCCTACAGATAGGAGATTGTATTGCACGCACTGGAAACCTCTTATCATAAGCGTTTATTATACACGATTTGAAGGAGTATAAATGTTCAATTGGCAAATTGATAAGCTTGGGGACTGACATGACAAAGTGACACAAGTCTAGGAGCCATTTAGGCCATTCTGTTCTTTTGATGTGATTTTTTTTTGTGACAGAATAGTGTATTGGTCTAAATTTGGCGACTAGACAGTAAGAGATGAGGGAGATCAAGGACGGGGGTGGACCGCGGTGTAATAACTAAAGGCTGCTCTCGAGGAGGCCAATGAGAAAGATGGACAACTGAGATAAAGAAATAACAGTAGCATAGGTTCAGTTACGTATACAAGGAATATTCCCTTGGATATTCCTTAATTTGTACTTTTTAGGGTTTTGGGAAATATCCCCTATAAATATGAGGATATAGAGAACAAAAAGGAGGGATCTTCACTTTAGGAGAAAAACACATTATAAAAGGTTGACCTGAGAGAATATACAACGGTTGTCTCGTTCATTGATTATCCTATTCAAGCATACGATTTTTCTTTTTTATTCACAAGATCCAAAGATCCTTGCATCCTCTTTATTTCTCTTTTCTACACATTGCTATCAGAGAAAAGAATCATTCAAGTCTTATGATAATTGGGTGGTAGATTCATTCTTGTTATATTCATTGTCATCATCCACATTTATTGCACATTTACGTTGTTGCATTTACAAGCATCTAATTAGTACAAACACATTGATTAACAATGTTTATCTTAATCGGCTTTGCATAACATTTGGTCTAGATTTTATTATTCTTAACTAAGATTCACCATCCATTTTATCTTTAATTGATTTAACTAAAAGGTTCAATACTTTTTGGTCAAACAATTTGGCACCATCTATGGGGAGCTTTTAGTTAAAAATTTTGTTTCTTCTAGATCAAAAAAGGGGGAGATAGCCATCTTTTCTTCGTTTGCACAAACTAACAATGACAGGAAAAGGAGATGAAAGGTAGAAAGCAATAATGGGTGTCACTACCAACATCTTAGATACCATCAACGAGGATAACAGAGGAGGTGATGAGAATGTGACACCAACTGCTACACCTATGCGGAGTGATTCACCTCCTCCTCACGCAAGTGTAACCGCCTCACGCGAAAGGGGAGCTTCCACATCCGCGGTTGAGGAGGAACCACCAGCAATGAAGAAGTTATTGGAGGAGTGGCTGACAAGTACCCTCAATGACATACTCGACAAACCCGTTCAAAGGGCAAATTGAAATATCGCGCCAGCAGATATCATAATGACCACCGACGAGCAACCAGTTCCCCCATCAAGTAACACTCACACCACTGTTGATGCAGGCAATGATGCACTAACAACCATTTTAAGAAAATGGAAGAAATGGAAAATGAAAATAAGTCACTCCGCAACCAGATGAGAGAACATTAAGAAAGGGTTGATAAGATACCGGGCGCCCCGAAGTTGCTACCAAAGCGGGATGTCGTCTGGTTCGCCGAACAACCATATAGCGAGGAGGAAGCCCCACATGCCATACCCAAAACCTTCAAAATGCCACCATATTTGAAGATATACGATGGCACCACAGACCTAGAAGATTACATCATTCATTATGTCACAGCAGTAAAAGGCAACGACCTATCAAAGGAGAAAGTACCATCAATGCTGCTAAAAAGGTTTGGCGAAACCTTAACCGGATGAGCCCTAAATTGGTACTCACAACTACCAGCCCGGTCTATAGCAACATTCGAGGAAATAGTAGACAAGTTTGTCATCGCCCATGTCGGAGCTAGGAAATCGGAGGCCAGGGTAAACGACATATTCGTCGTTAGGCAATCGCCTGGCGAAGGACTCAAGGACTTCCTCGCTCGGTTTAATAGGGTGAGAATGAGTTTACCTAATGTATCAGAGGGGATGACGGTATCAGCCTTCCAAAACGGGTTGAAAAGGAACGGGTCGAGGGCGACCAGGAATTGTTAAGCAGGCTCATGAAATACCCTCCTACCACCTAGGAAGAAATCCACAACGCTTACTGCGCCGAGGTGAGAGCAGATGATGACGATCTCAATGGTCCAACCTAGCGTTTAACATCAATCCAGACAGAGCTGAAGAAAGACCGTCGTAATGACAGTCGAAGAGATCTATCAGGCCCGCGCCTCAATCGAGACAGGCATCAACCCTATGTCAGAGCACCCATTCCACCACCTTCTTGGCATACGGAAGGGCCGTCCAGACCCCATACAGGGACTCAGTAAAGTGAAAGAGGTATGCCTTCACTCTTGTCCGCTCACAATTTTTGTGTTTCTCTTTCAGAAGTAGTGTACGCACTAGAGAAGCTTGGCACAAAGGTAAAATACCGCAAAAGATGAAGTCCTACCCAAGTACTCGAAAGTCGTATGTCCTTTGTGAATTTCACCAGGAACGGGGTCACAAAACCGAAGACTGCATAGCTCTACGGCAAGAAGTAATGAATATGCTAAACCAAGGACACCTGAAAGAGCTGATGAGTGATCGAGGAAAAGCCAACTTTGGCCGTGGACGAGAACAACACCAAGGCCCTCCAAAGTCACCCTCTCCTACCCGCACCATTCAAATGATCATCGGCGGAGGCGATGAAACAACAATCAACCACATAAAGTTTGCCACCATGCATAAGCTAAAGCGGTCAATCATCCACAAGCGGTATGATGACCTCGGAGAAAGTATCATCTTCGATAAGTCAGATACCAACGTTTTGATCTTTCCTCACTCTGATGCCCTCGTTATTACTTTACGTATTTCAAACACTAATATTAAAAGAATAATGGTAGACGACTGAAGCGGCGCGTGTATTATCCACCCTCAAGTTCTTGCGCAAATGCAAATCGAGGACAAGATAATACCATGTGTAAGCACGTGATTTTTGCCCTATATGAGAATTACTCCCAAAAAATTCAAAAATAAAATGATTTTTCTTTGGTGTGAAATTTTGTGATATTTTGAATAATTATTTGTATTTGTCTGTGCGTGTTTATTTGCTAAATTAATAAAAAAATACAAAAATATGTCGCATTTTGCATGTAGGATTTAATTCTACAATTGTTAGTAATTAAATTTGTTTTACAAAAATTAAAATTACAAAAATAGGCATCGTTTGCATTTTTAGCATTTAATGTCCAAATATACAATTTTATGCTTAATTATTACTTAATTGTGCGTTAATTGTTATTGGGAGTTAATTTGCGCTTTTATAACTTAATTTAATTCTTAATAATAGTTTAAGTATTTTTATAATTTAGTTTTAGAAAAATAAAAGAAGAAAGAGAGCGAAAATATAAAGAAAGTCGGAATTGGGCCTCTTCTTCGATTTCAAGCCATAGGCCCAAAAAATGGCCCAATCTTCCCTACAACCCAGTCCATTTTGAACTGGGTCGACCCAGTCCATAACCCAACACCCCTATTATTTTACAAACAAAAAAAAAGAAGAAAAAACCCTAAAAATGACCTAAGTCATCCGCCCCCCCCCCCACTTTTGCTTCTTTCTTCTCCAAACTCTAAAACACACATACATGGCTGCCATGGCTAAGCTCCAGCAGCTTCGTCTCCTTCAACACAACGTCACCACCATCCACGTCGACCTCCCCGTTGCATCGCCGGAAAACCCTCAACCAAAGAACTAGGAAACCCACCGCTGCCCGCTTCATCCCCGTCGTCTCTAAGCTTCGCCATCAACATCCATGATTGTCCAAACTCAGTCACGTCCAAACAACCCCGTCGCGACCAGCCCGTTTCGCCATGGACGTCGTCGACCAGCTGCTCCTGTTCTGCGAGCTTCATCTTCTCCGAGCTTCATCTGCTCCGAGCTGCTGCTCTGTTCCGTCGAGTTCGTCGTCGACCAGCTGCTCCTGTTCTGTGACCTTCATCTTCTCCGAGCTTCATCTGCTCCGAGCTGCTGCTCCATTCCGTCGTCACGTCGTCGACCTCTAGCAGCCCCACGCGTGCACAGTTTCTGCGTCACCTCCGAGCTACTGCTGTCCGCCATCGTCTTCTTCCCCAGCTGCCTTGTTCCTTCACTTTTGCCGCGACAACTGCTGTTGCTGCTTCGGCACGGCTTCAGTTGGCTTCTTAAGTTCGTTCGTCGTCGTGTGGTCGAGCTTTGGTCGAGGGTCGTCGAAACAGTCCGTATGTATGTTGTACGATTCGGTTAGTAGATCTTTTTTTTTTGAGTTTTATTTTGTCCGTATTTTGTTTTGATATTTTTCGAATCTAAAATTGGCGAATGTTTGTTTTGTTCATGTCTATGGCGAATGTCCGTATGTATGTTTGTTTTGTTCATGTTCATGTGCTTTGTTAAATTAATTTTCAGATTTCAAAATAGAAGTTTAATTAGTTATTTTCATATTCATTTCATGTTTGTATTATTGTTTAAGTGAATATTTGTTAGTTTGATGTTTGTTAGATTCAAATTGAAATTTAATTAACTATTTCTTCAATTTGTTTCATGTGTTTATGTATTGTTAGAAATTGTTAATATTGTTAAGTTCAAGCTTAAGTTCATAATTGTTTATTCGTCGATCTTGTTATTTGTCTAAAAAGAATTTAGTTGTGTTAAAGGAAATATATTGATTTAATCGTTTTAATCCGTCATGTTTGTTGTGTTAAAATAGATTCATTCATGTTCATACTTTGTTTGGATGATCTTGAATCCGAATTTTGTATAGTTTGATTTCTTGTTTATCATTTATGATTATTTCTTGAATTTGTCTCATAATCTTGTTTAAGTTTAATATAGGAATTGTTTGTTGTAATGTTGTTAGAGTAGTTGATTTTAAGTTCAATATTATTGAATTTAGAAATCTAAATATACTTGTTTGTTGTTGAATCCGAAAATACGATTGTTTGTTGCTAAAATATTGTTCAATCATGTGATTTGTTGTTGAAATGTTGAAGAAATCATGTTCATGTGATTTGTTGTTGAAATGTTGAAGAAATCATGTTCATGAAATTTGTTGTTTGAACATTGTTAGAAATTAATCATATTGTCTATATTTTGGTTAAGTTTGATTAATTGATGTGTTATAGCTGATGGGTAGTTTGGTAATTTATAGTACTTTCGGGGGTAAAATAGTAATTTGCAATAGGGTCGGAGGGGTAGCTTAGGAATTGTACATTTTGTAATTATTTATATGAAGCATGGAGGACAAAATGAAATGGGGTGGGTTGTGATATAGTTGTTTAATATAAAGGGGGGACAAGACAAATTTTAGTGGAGGGAATCTTGTATTATTTTATGTTAGGCATGGGGGACAAAATATAATGGGGTGGTGTGATATGTTTATTTAATGTAATGGGGAGAAGTGGGAAGATAATGGGTTGGGTAGAGAAAAAGTATTGATTTTAATTAATTGAAAGATTTATGGGATGGGTTATAAGAAGTTTTGAAATCAGAATAGACAAGATACGAGAGAATACAGAAGAAAAAGAACGAATCTGAACAGAAAGAAAATAAGAGAGAAAAAAAGAGGGCTGAACATTTAAGAGAGAGAAAATTCCGAAAAAAAATATATTTAAACTTTCAAAAAAAAAACTAAAAAAAAAAATCTTTTGCTTTCTTTCATTGTTTGAAATCAGAATTAATTGCTTTTCATCAAAGCTTGAAGCTTTTGTTTTAAGTTTAATACTCCACCGGTTTGCAAACTCTGTTCCTGGGTTGTTACTGCTATTGGACTTTTGTTGTTGTGCTGTATTGTTATTACTGCGTGGCTGACTTTCTTCTTCTTATATTGGCAATACCAGGTACACAACTATAATTTTGGCATTTTGTAAGCTGAAATGAAGAACGGAATGTTAAATTTTTAATTTAGTTTTAATTTTTTTTGTATTGTATTTAGATTATTCATGTATTATTATTCTGTCAATCACTGTCATTTGGCATAATTAGACATGTTATAGCGATATATTAAATAACGCCTTAACCGGATTATTAGGAAATATATTCAAGACGGATTACTAATTAAAACTGTTTAATAATCAAAATAGAAGAAATAACGTAAAAAATGGCGTTATTGAATCAGTTTGGCAAAAATTGATTAATTCTTTATTCATAAGGTTTTTTGTCAACATTAAGTTAATCGGAATCATGTAGTTAATTTCAGTTAAAACATGAATTAGTTTGCGAATCAAGTATTAGGACATGATGTGAATTAAAACAAAGTTAGTTAAGTTTAAATTGTTTAACTTTTAGAAATATGGTTTAGTAATCAAGTTTTTTTTTAATTTTCAGTATTTGTAAATAATTAATTTCAATAAGCTTAAGTCATACTAACAATATGTTTTAATCCAACTATGGGATAATTAGTTTTTTTTTTTACTTTTTGGGCAATTCCATGTTGTTCGTAATTATCATTTTAGTAATATTACTTTCCATTAATATTTGTTTTGAATTAGTAATTAATATGTTATTTTTAAGTATGTAGAGATTGACTTCATAATTATGGACAAACTTAGTAATAATAAAGATGTAGTCATTAAAGGGTATTCATAAAATAAGGGAGGATCTCGCTAACAAATAAACAAATATAAATAATACAAAAAATTGCAGTCCTTCAATTTTATTTATTTATTTTTTTATATAAGAAAATACCTAGATTTCAAGATGGGCGATTTAGTAAAATTCACGGTCTTACCTAATAATATCATAACGCGTAGTATTTTGGCGCATATTTAATAAGGTTATTTTCTTGAATACGGGTGTACATTTATGTAACCCAAATCACGATCTTGACGAAGTCAAAATGCGTCAACAAATCACGCGTGCACTGGTTGTGGCGTGGCTCGAGATGCGTTTTCACGACGTTGCAATTTTGTATAAAATAAATAATGATAAAAGCGATTTTTAAAAGTTAAATTTGCACATAAGTTTATAATACGTATTATATCAGATAGTCAAGCCAAATATAACAGTTGAGCGACCGTGCTAGAACCACGGAACTCGGAAATGCCTAACACCTTCTCCCGGGTTAACAGAATTCCTTATCTGGATTTCTGGTTCGCGGACTGTAATACAGAGTCATTCTTTTCCTCGATTCGGGATTAAATTGGTGACTTGGGACACCCTAAATCTCCCAAGTGGCGACTCTGAAATAAATAAACAAATCCCATTTCGACTGTCCTTTAATTGGAAAAAACTCTTTGTACCCTCGCGGGGCGAAAAAAGGAGGTGTGACAGCTCTGGCGACTCTGCTGGGGATATTTTTTATGGTAACCCAGAACCGCTGGTTCGGGGTTAGAGATTCGAGCTTAGATAAATTGTTATATTTGGCTTTATCTGATTTTTACATGTTTGAGCCTAATGTGCTAAATGCTGCTTTTACCGCTTTGATATTATTTGACTGTATATATAAACTGTGCCGAACCCTTCTCTCTTCACCTCCGGGGATGTGCTTACTGGTTGAGACTCCCTATTCTGTTAGTGTTATACCCTGAAATAAGAAAGAGGTCGGACAAGTTACGAAGCCGGATGGCCTTTTGGTTCCCGGTAAGTTGCCCCCTCCTCGACTCGAGTTGTCCGCTCGGGTACATAGTCTAGTACACTGACCCAGGTTTTGAATATAGAATAACGTGACTTCATGCCGGATCCCTAGTAGGAACGCTTATTTGCATCACGTTGCATTTGACTTAGGGGACTCAACACAGGGGTTGGGTCCGTCTAGGACTAGCAACCTGATATGAAAAGACCATCCTGATGCATCCTATTTGTTTTCCGTGCATTTATTTTGTCTCGCTGACCGGTGTTTGAATATTATGAATATTGTGAAATCGAAAAATAGCGGTTAGGGAATTGATTGTTTATTTTTGAAAAAAACCAATACCCCAATACTGTCAAAACTCTGCCGAAATTTTGAAAAAAAAAAGAAAATATTTTATTTTGTTTTACTAAAAAATATAAAAAAAAGTCTTTTATTTTTTTTGGAAAAATAGATTGTTTTATTGTTTGTTGAAAATGAAAAAAAAATCGTTATTTTGTCTTTTTCAAAAATAGAAAAGGAAAATAGATTGTCTTGCCAGGAAAAAATAAAAATGGAAAAAAGTCATGTTTTAAAATAGTTCGGTTAATTTGCCCGAACTACGCGGGTTTGATTCTCACCGGATGTGAGATACGTAGGCAACCCTCATCGGGTCCAACCCCCCTTTTGCTAAAAAAAAGCCAAAAAAAAAAAAAAAAAAAACATGTCAAAATTTTTAATTTTGTCATAAATAAGTCGGGTGATGTCCAACTTCCCATTTTACAAAAATAAAAAATAAAAAAAAATAATAGCAAAATATATATGTCAAATTTCTAAGAAGTCGGGTGACGCTGTTTTATGAAGATATAGCCGAATGTTCCCGAAGGGGACGCCGGAAGGCTGACTTTGCATAAACAGCCACTTTTGGGTCATATTTAAGATTTGGTCCAGTTGACCCACACAGCCTTAAAAATCTTCGTCCCCGAGACGTTGAAAGGCCGTGTTTGCAATATTGAGTTTCCTAATTTGAAAAACGATAAAAAAAGAGTCATAAATAAGTCAGGTGATGTTGTTATGTCATAAATAGCCAAATATTCCCAAACGGGGCACCGGAGGGCTGACTTTGCATAAACAACCACCTTTGGTCGTATTTTGATTTTTGACCCTCACAGCCTTAATATTTTTGCCCCTGAGGCGCAGGAAGGCCGTGTCGCAATATCGGGTCTTTTATCTAAAAATATTAGAATTAAGAATTGAGTTCTTCATTTGAAATATAGGGTTAATTTTGAGTCGATAATATAGATAGTAGTTTTTGGAGTTAAATAAAAGTTTTCTTTTGCTTAAACGCTTTAATAAATGTGCAGGATGAGCACGACAATAAATGAGCCTTTTTCAATAATGACCAAAATCCCTTTTGAGCTGCAATTGTGGTGGAATGATTTGGGCAAAGAAGGGCAAGACGAAGTGAGAAAATATTTGAAAGACCTTCCGGATTTATTAGACATTCAGCCTCGGGGGGATATCATCAGGGCATTGGTCGCCCATTGGGATTCGGCACATAATGTGTTTCATTTTTCAGACTTTGAACTCACCCCAACAATAGAAGAAATAGCGGGGTACATTGGAAGTGACCAAGCTCCATTGAGATTCAAATACTTGATTGCTCCTAGAGCCATTACCATACATCGATTCCTGGATTCCTTGAAAGTACCCCGGACAGTTCATCACTCAGATTTTGCAAAGGGTTTCTGCAGTTTCCGCTTCGTGTATGATAGATATGGCCATGTGGGCGGGTTCAATAATCCAGACTTTAAGCTTTGCAGCAGAAATAGCCGACAAAAATGGGAGGAACACAGGCGAGTGGCATTTATGGTAGCTTTTTTGGGTCTCGTAATATTCCCAAGGAAAGATGGTAATATTGATTTGAAAGTAGCAGGCGTCGTCAGTACTTTGCAAACCATGGGGAAAAGCACTTTAGCACCTATGATTGTGGCTGATATCTTCAGAGCTCTCACTGCGTGCAAAGCTGGGGGCAAATTTTTTGAGGGATGTAACTTATTGTTACAAATGTGGATGATTGAGCATTTGTGCCCGCGCTCTCAGTTATTGAGTTATGGCTCGGCTGAGAAAACTTGTATAGGGGAATTTTGTACGAGAATCAAAGGGGTTGGTCTACCTGAAGGAGTCACAGCTTGAGAAAATGACGCTCTTAAGGCCCAAATCCGACAGTTGAAGATAACCATCGATAAGCAACCGAGGAGCCGATCAGATGAACAATTGGTAAAAAGATTGGAAGGCGAAGTCAGAGAATGGCGGGATGAGCTAGGAAAAGCTGAAAACGTCATGGCAGAACTTAAAGCACAGTGGGCGACAAAAACCGAAGAGCGTCGCCAATACTTGAATCAGTTGAAAAAGGACAATGAGAAAATTGTTGCCAATTTAAAGAGAAAAGTAGTTGCCCTTGAAGGTAAAGCGGTTAGGCAGGCTAGAGACTTTGAAACTGAAAGCGGACATTGTTACAACTTGTTAGCCCAAATGAAGGCAGAAGTGCAACAGCTGCAAGACCAGCACTTGCAAGACTCCCGAGCTTTAAAGACGTGCAGCGATCAGATAAGACGCTTGCTCATAGAAAAGAAGCAAACAAAAGACAGGATTAGAGCCATTGCTCATGCTATTGTCAGGAGATGCCGGGTTTGTGAAGACATGACCCGTACTACTTTTATCTCAGCAGTGATGATCTATGTGAAGCGAACCATGAATGAGTTAGAGCAGCTTGAAAGGGATTTGGATCCTAGACCCGCGGCGAGGCCGAACGACGCCCCGCGGATACCTAAGTTTGAAGCACTAGAATATGCATAGTCCGTGTCTTTGAGTGTCTACCATGTCGAGTCAGTCTTTTGTACGTCCGGATTGAGTATGTTTGCAGCTTAGAGTTTTTGTTTGCTTTCAGATTACGTTTGTTAGTTTCTTTCCAAAACAAAAGATGTCGAGTTTGTAAGAGTCTGTTTATTAATGGAAGTTGAGCATTTTATTTCCACCCTTATTTTTACATTTATCTTCATGAACTACGCTTGGTTTGATTCGTGCGGGGTCATGATACATAGGCAATCTCCATAAGATTCGACCATAACCGAAAAGAAAACAAAAAGAATGAAAAGGAAAATATAAGGAAAACCAAGAAAAATAGAAAGAAAGAAAAGAGCGGAAAAACAAGAGAGAGAAAAGAAAAAGCACAAGAGAGGGATAAGGCGAGGAGAAGAAAAATGAAACAAGGAATGAAATGCCGGGATGACGCATGCAATCGGGCAAACGCATAATAGAAAGGAATAACTGTATAAGTGCATTCATGCCAACGTGTGGTTGTTAAATCTTTTAAGACCTAATCGCTAACAAAGTGGTTGTCTAAATGTGTGATACCAGGCAGGTGGTTAATTGATTGGCAATTCTGGCAACTCATCCATACAACACCCGGTCGAAAGATCAAGTAAAAATGACAGGGCAGGATTCGGAAATCAGCATCGTAGACCCTTCGAATGAGGTTGAGGTAACAGATGTGGGTGCTATGAAAGAAGAGATGAGGAAATTAAAAGCACAAATGGCTGAAATGCATCAGGCATGGTCGCAGGGACACCCAACACCACTATATCCTGCCAACCCATCTTACATCCCACCCTTGGCTCAAGCTCAGGAGCCTATCACTCCCCACGCATCTTCAGTTTTCCCTTATTAGGCCCAGGGTTATGGTACCACGTCATACGCTCCCCCAGCTCCACCCTCTAAACAAAACCCTCCACCACCCATGGTTCCCGTCTTTGTGGCACCTCCCCCAGCTCCACTACATAGATCATCCAGTGAGCCGCTATTCCAAGCTCACGACACCCAATATTACCCTCCCGAACCCACTTTCAAAGCGCCTGAGCCATATACCTCCTCTCCCCATTTTGAAATCCCGGGAGAAGTTGAGAAACCGGTTAAGAATGCAGAACAAGAGGAGGTGATTCGTAAAGTCAAAAGCCTGGAGCAATCCTTCAGGAACATGCATGGTTTAGGAAACCAAGTTAGTGTCGCATACAAAGATTTGTGCCCTTTTCCTGATGTACAGTTGCCTGCGGGGTTTAAAATGCCGAAGTTTGACTTATATGAGGGGCACGGTGACCCAGTAGCCCATCTGCGTGGTTTCTGTAGCAAAATGAGAGGGGTCGGGGGAAAAGATGAGTTGTTGATAGCATATTTCGGGCAAAGCCTGAGCGGGTCAGCACTAGAATGGTACACGAGGCAAGACCCCGGCCGATGGTATACATGGGATGATTTGGCCCAGGCATTCATTGGCCATTTCCAATATAACCTCGAGATAGTCCCTGATCGTCTGTCATTGTTGAAACTAGAAAAGAAGCCTGGGGAAAGTTTTAGAGAGTTTGGTTTCCGCTGGAGGGAACAAGCTGCAAGGGTTGATCCTCCCATGCGGGAGAGTGAGATGGTAGATTACTTCTTGCAAACATTGGAACCTACCTATTTTGGTCATCTAGTGACATCTGTCGGGAAGTCGTTTAATGAAGTGGTAAAGATGGGAGCCATGATTGAAGAAGGATTGAAATCTAACAAGATCTTGAGCTATTCTGCGTTGAAAGCAACCACCCAGGCCATCCAAAGCGGTACTGGTGGTGTGCTAGGGAAGAAGAAGAAAGAAGAAGTTGCTACAGTTGAAGCTAATATTTGGTCCAGGCACAATAATCGTCCACTCTACTACAACCAACCCAGACCCCACCACCCAAACTATCAATATACCCCATATGGTCCACCGCAACACTATTATCCACCACCAGAACCACACTTTTCTATTCACCACGCCCAGACCTACACTCAACCCCCAGTGCACTCGCAATGGCGTACACCAAGTCCCCAAAATACACAGCCACACCCACAAAACACCTATCCACCTCCTAGGGCTAACAGACCAGGAACCAGCTTCCGCCCAAACCAAGCTTTTAGAAATGAGAAGGCCCCAAACAAAAAAACATTTACTCCGCTGGGAGAATCTTACACTTCTCTCTTCCATAGATTGAAACAGTTGGGGATGCTGACCCCAGTTGAATCCAAAGCACCAAATCCTCTTCCCAGAAACCTGGACCACTCTGTTAGCTGCGAGTATTGCTCAGGGATGTCGGGGCACGATACTGAAAAATGTTGGAAGTTGAAAAACACAATCCAAGAGCTCATTGATAATCGCCGTATTGAGGTACAGGCTCCAGAGGCCCCGAACATCAATCAAAATCCGTTACCAGCGCATTATGAGGCCAACATGATCGAACTGATACATAAGGGGGCAGAGCCTAAGAAACCTTCGCAGGTGGTTATGGTGATTCGTTCTACGGAAACCAAAGAAAAGACAGTGAGTGCAAGGCCAGTGGTTCAGTTAAAAGCAGTAGAAGACAAGCCAGTGCTAGTAATGGGAAAGGGATCGTTTGTGGCCGAGAAAAAGCAGGAGCCAGTCAAGATAGTGGTACCAAGGTCAGTATCCGCGCCCGTGGTAGTTGTGAAGGGAGCCTATGTAGAACCGGTTGTCATAAAACCGGTAGTCCAGTTACCCATGGTTGATAGCAAAGCCGTACCCTGGAAATATGACAAGGTAGTGGTGACATACAAAGGAAAGGAAATTGAGGAAGAAAGTTGTGAAGCACAGGGACTGACCCGGTCGGGACGTTGTTTCACCCCCGAAGAGTTGAGAAAAGTTAAAGGCGCAAAAGACAATCCAGTTCCAGTTAAAAAAGCTGTAACGGAAAAAGAGGCAGAAGAGTTTCTGAAAAGGAAGAAGGTACAAGATTATTCCATTGTTGAACAACTGAGAAAAACACCGGCCCAAATCTCGTTGTTGTCATTATTAATTCACTCCGATGAGCATTGCCGAGCTTTAATGAAGATATTGAATGAGGCTCATGTGCCTGACAAAATTTCAGTAAACCATTTAGAGACAATTGCCAACAAGATCTTTGAAGTGAACAGGGTAGCATTTTCTGATGATGAATTGCCTATGGAAGGCACAGAACACAACAAGGCTCTCTATTTGACGGTCAAATGTGAAGGTTCAATGGTTACTCGGGCACTAATCGATAACGGGTCGAGCGCTAATATTTGCACGTTATCCACATTGAACAAGTTAAAGATTGATGAGGATAGAATCCGCAAAAATAGCATTTGTGTTCGAGGGTTCGATGGAGGGGGAACAAACACGGTAGGGGATATTGTACTCGAATTGACTATTGGCCCAGTCAAGTTCACGATGGAATTTCAAGTGTTGGATGCTGCAGTATCCTATAATCTTTTGTTGGGTCGACCGTGGATTCATGCGGCAAAAGTCGTGCCCTCCACACTGCACCAAATGATCAAATTCGAGTGGGACAGACAAGAAATTGTGTTACATGGGGAAGATCCCACATGCGCCATGAATGATGCCATTGTACCCTTTATAGAGACCGAAGATGATAAGGGGCCATGGGTGTATCAGATCCTCGACACGGTTCCGGTGAGCAGGGTGCCTGAGGGTAAAAGCATGCCATGTCCCAGGGTGTCAGCTGCGACCGTCATGGTAGTGTCAGAAATGTTGAATAACGGGTTCGTGCCCGGGAAGGGTTTGGGGGTTGAACTGCAGGGCATTACTCAACCTGTGTCTTTGCCCAAAAATCTGGACACCTTCGGGTTAGGGTTCAAACCAACAGCGGCAGATATCAGAAAGGCCCGTAAATTGAAAAAGAAAGCTTGGGTGCTCCCTAAACCAATTCCTCGATTGTCCAGGTCCTTCGTCAGACCGAGTATTAAGAAACAGTCATTGGCAAAGATGTCAGGTTCGTTAATTGAGGCGGATGGGAATTTGGATAAGGTGTTTGAGAAAGTATTTGCTGAAGTAAACATGGTTGAGGCCGGGGAAGGGTCAAGCAGAGCAGACATACAGTACATCGGACCACATGCTAACATCAGCAATTGGGAAGCTACTCCTCTTCCAGTTCGGAGGGAGTCGTGGTAGTGGGTTTTGTTTTCCTTTTTGTCACCTGGATTATTCCAGGGTTTGTAATCCAGTTGTTATGTTCCGTCCATTTGGATGAGTTAAAACCTTGTTGTCTTTACGTTTAATGAAATGCAATTTTCTTCGTCCCTAATTCTCTTTCCATTTTCTTTTCTTTTCTTTGTACAGTTCTTTTTATGCTGATATCAATGACATGACATGCATGAGGAATCTTCGGCCCAGTTTTAAAAGCCAATCTAGTTCAGAAGTAATAATACAAGAGATCGAGTGTGATGATGGGGTGGATTGTAATAATGATGAAGCTTATGAGGAAATTAGTAAAGAATTAAGTCACTTTGAAGAAAAACCCAAACCTAACCTAAATGACACAGAAGCAGTTAATCTAGGGGACCAAGACAATGTACGGGAAACTAAAATAAGTGTTCATTTGGAGCCACAACTCAAGGAGGAGATAATTAAAGTATTGCATGAGTACAAAGACGTTTTTGCATGGTCATATGATGATATGCCGGGTCTAAGCACCGATTTGGTGGTTCATAAATTGCCCACTGATCCAGCACTCCTCCCTGTCAAGCAGAAGTTGAGAAAGTTCAAAACAGACATAAGTGTGAAGATCAAAGAAGAGATCACCAAGCAGTTTGAGGCAAGGGTCATTCAGGTTACACGGTACCCCACTTGGTTAGCCAATGTCGTGCCTGTGCCAAAGAAAGATGGCAAGACCAGGGTGTGCGTCGATTATCGAGACCTTAACAAGGCAAGCCCAAAAGATAATTTCCCACTGCCCAACATCCATATACTGATCGACAATTGTGCCAAACATGATATTGGCTCTTTTGTGGATTGTTATGCGGGTTATCATCAGATTCTAATGGACAAGGAAGATGCAGAAAAGACGGCATTCATCACGCCGTGGGGAACGTATTGTTATCGGGTCATGCCGTTTGGTTTGAAAAATGCTGGGGCAACTTATATGAGGGCCATGACAACTATCTTCCATGATATGATACATAAAGAAATCGAGGTATACGTGGATGATGTGATCGTGAAGTCTAGACAGCAATCCGACCATGTCAGAGATTTGAGAAAATTCTTTCAAAGGCTTCGCAGGTACAATCTTAAGCTCAATCCTGCGAAATGTGCTTTCGGGGTGCCATCTGGGAAGTTGTTGGGATTTATAGTTAGCCGGAGGGGTATTGAATTAGACCCGTCAAAGATCAAAGCTATTCAGGAGTTGCCACCTCCAAGAAACAAAACCGAGGTGATGAGTTTGTTGGGAAGACTGAACTATATCAGCAGGTTCATTGCTCAGCTCACGGCAACGTGTGAACCAATTTTCAAATTGTTAAAGAAAGATGCCGCGGTCAAATGGACTGATGAATGCCAGGAGGCTTTTGATAAGATAAAGGGGTATTTGTCAAACCCACCCGTGTTGGTCCCACCAGAACCAGAGAGGCCTTTGATTCTATATCTGACAGTTGTGGATAGTTCATTCGGCTGTGTACTGGGGCAGCATGATGTTACGGGCAGAAAGGAGCAGGCTATCTACTATCTCAGTAAGAAGTTCACATCTTACGAGGTCAAGTATACTCATCTGGAAAGGACATGTTGTGCCCTAACTTGGGTGGCA
Source organism: Nicotiana sylvestris (assembly GCF_000393655.2). NCBI lineage: Eukaryota > Viridiplantae > Streptophyta > Magnoliopsida > Solanales > Solanaceae > Nicotiana > Nicotiana sylvestris. The sequence continues at coordinate 36,627,369 of NC_091065.1, forward strand.
CAGAAATTGAAACATTACTTGTCATCTTACACCACTTACCTTATATCTCGCTTGGACCCGTTGAAGTATATTTTTCAGAAACCCATGCCCATAGGAAGGCTTGCAAAGTGGCAGATCTTACTTACAGAGTTCGACATTGTCTATGTGACACGGACTACCATGAAAGCACAGGCATTAGCCGATCACTTGGCTGAGAACCCCGTTGATGAAGATTATGAGCCTTTGAAAACTTATTTCCCTGATGAAGAGGTAATGCACATTGAAGAATTAGAACAAGCTGAGAAGTCGGGATGGAAACTTTTCTTTGATGGGGCCGCCAATATGAAAGGCGTAGGAATAGGTGCGGTACTTATTTCGGAAACAGGTCAGCATTACCCCGTTACAGCTCGGCTTCGTTTCTACTGTACAAACAACATGGCAGAATATGAGGCGTGTATATTGGGATTGAGATTAGCTGTGGATATGGGTGTACGGGAAGTCTTGGTCATGGGTGACTCGGACTTACTGGTACACCAGATTCAAGGGGAATGGGAAACACGGGACTTGAAGCTTATACCGTATCGGCAGTGTCTGCATGAGCTTTGCCAGCGTTTTCAGGCCATAGAATTCAGACACATTCCAAGGATTCATAATGAGGTTGCTGACGCTTTGGCTACTTTGGCATCAATGTTGCACCATCCAGATAAGGCCTATGTTGATCCATTGCAGATTCAAGTCCATGATCAGCATGCTTACTGTAATGTGATAGAAGAGGAAATCGATGGAGAGCCGTGGTTCCATGATATCAAAGAGTACATCAAAGCGGGAGTATATCCAACGCAGGCCACCAGTGATCAGAAAAGAACAATTCGACGGTTGGCAAGTGGGTTTTTCCTTAGTGGGGGAGTACTGTACAAAAGAACGTCAGAGCTCGGTTTGTTGAGATGTATAGATGCACGGCAAGCCACAACTATCATGACTGAGATGCATTCCGGAGTTTGCGGACCGCATATGAATAGGTATGTTCTAGCAAAGAAGATTCTCCGAGCAGGTTATTATTGGCTCACGATGGAGCGAGATTGTATCAGTTTTGTGCGTAAGTGTCATCAATGACAAATACATGGAGATTTGATTCATGCTCCACCATCAGAATTACATACGATGTCCGCGCCATGGCCTTTTGTTGCATGGGGCATGGATGTTATTGGGCCAATTGATCCAACAGCATCAAATGGGCACAGGTTTATCTTGGTAGCTATAGATTATTTTACCAAATGGGTGGAAGCGAAGACATTCAAGTCTGTGACCAAGAAGGCTGTAGTTGACTTCGTGCATGCAAATATCATCTGTCGGTTTGGGATCCCAAAGGTAATCATCACAGATAATGGGGCTAATCTTAATAGTCATTTGATGAAGGAGACATGTGAGCAGTTTAAGATTGCTCACAGGCACTCTACTCCGTACCGTCCCAAGGCAAATGGTGCGGTTGAAGCGGCCAATAAGAACATAAAGAAAATACTCCGGAAGATGGTTGAAGGATCTAGACAATGGCACGAGAAATTGCCTTTTGCATTGTTAGGATATCGCACCACCGTGCGTACCTCGGTAGGGGCGACTCCTTACTCATTGGTATACGGTACCGAGGCAGTAATACCCGCAGAAGTGGAAATCCCATCTCTGCGAATCATTGCAGAGGCTGAGATCGATGATGATGAATGGGTGAAAAGCCGTCTTGAGCAGTTGAGTTTGATCGATGAGAAAAGATTGGCATCAGTGTGTCATGGCCAACTGTACCAACGAAGAATGGCAAGAGCATACAACAAAAAAGTACGTCCAAGGAAATTTGAAGTCGGGCAATTAGTACTGAGGCGGATCTTGCCTCATTGGGCTGAGGTAAAAGGAAAATTTGCTCCAAACTGGCAGGGACCATTTGTAGTAACCAGAGTGTTGTCTAATGGAGCATTGTATTTGACAGATGTGGAAGGAAAATGTGTAGAAATGACCATCAATTCCGATGCGGTCAAGAGATATTATGTATGATTTCTTTATTTTCTGAATGTATCTGTTCGTATTTGGCATATCTTAAAGATTGAAATGATGAAGGCATTTTGTTCTGCTATTCAAACACTCTTATCCCTTGTTATCCCCTTCGAGCCCTACTTATTTTTCATACACCTCTTTCGGAATCAGCGGCACTATCAGAGAACACAAGTGCCGAACATAAAGAAAAGAAGGAAAGAAAAGAAAAGAAAAAAAGAAGAAGAAAAGAAAAAGAAAAAGAAAAGAAGAAAAAGAAAGGAAAGAAAAGTGAAGAAAAAAAAGGGAAAGAAGAGAAACATAACAACGTAGTCTCTATGAAATGAACTACGTTTGACTTGATCCCGAAAGGATACGTAGGCAGCCTTACTCCGAGGTTCAGTCATACCAAATAGAAATCCAAAAATCCCCAAGCAAGAAACTGGGGCAGAAGTGGTGATTGTTATGAAAGTGGGATTCTGAAAGTTGTAATTTGAACCCATTTGAATTGTTTTGAGCCTTTTATACCTTTCTTTCTAAATCAATCCAAAAGCCTACATTACGGACCAAAGAAAGACCTTATGATAAGTTTTGAGAAATGCCAAGATGAACATGTAGGAATAACCCACGACAGGGGCAACACTCTGGTTCGAGCAAGAAGAACAAAAATAAATGAGAGAGTCTTATGGGTGAAAACCCTCACGGGCACCATAAGGCGACGGGAGCCGAGAGAAAAATAAATGAGAGAGTCTTGTTGGTGAAAACCTTTACGGGCACCTCAAGTCGAAGGTGAGATAAGAAATGAAAAACTGAGAAAGGTCTGTTGATAGAAACCGTTTTGCGGTACCGCAGGGAAACAAGGTTAAGGTCTGGATAAATCAAACAAGTGATGGAAATTCTGGGCAATGAGGTACGACAATTGAGAGTTTGTTTGGTTGGACAAATTGGGCTGATTAATCCAAAATGCATGTCATGACCATTGGTACTAGTTTGTCTCGCTTAGATAAGTTTCTTTTCCTTCTCTTTGCAAACAGTCATCTGGTTTTGGATTCTTCTTATCTTTAACTCAAGAATCATAGCATTTCATTTTCTTTTGAGGGTTTTATCTAGCTGAGATGTTTCAGTGCCAGTTTTGTTCAATGCAAGCAGAAAGGACTTCAAAATTCACTACCAGCTTCTAGAATTGTAAAGCACAACGTGGTCAGAGCATGTCAAAAATAACTTGATGTCAAGTGGAATACAGGGAATTAACGGAAGTTTCATCGGTGAAATGATTGGGGAATGTCGTGGGAAAGGCGAAAGCTCAAACAAAAAGGTCAGAAAAGTGAAATAACAGCAGGGGTGTAAAACATTTAGGTCGCCAGAGGTTGGAAAATTTAAAAGTTGGTCAGAAAGTCAAGCGGTTCAGGGTCAGTGCGTGGAAATTAGTCAACACAAAGCAAGGCAGTGGAAGGATTTTTCAGCAAGAATGCCATCAACTAACCACCGTTTTAAACTGACAAAATTTTCGTTGATTGAGCAGGGGGAGAAAAGTTAGTTGTTGAAGAGGAATTCTCCAGGAGGGAAAAACAAGCACTAATCAGGATAAAATGCAAGTTGTCAGGAGTCCGCCTGGAGAACAGAGATGTATTTTTCAAGTTTGACGTCAGGAGTCCACCTGAAGAACGAAGACATACAGTTTAAATTTTAAAAGTCAGGAGTCCGCCTGGAGAATAGAGACATTCAATTTCAAATTTAGCAATCAGGAGTCCGCCTGGAGAACAGAGACATACTTTTCAAGTTTGACGTCAGGAGTCCGCCTGAAGAACGGAGACATACAGTTTAAATTTCAAAAATCAGGAGTCCGCCTGGAGAATAGAGACATTCATTTCAAATTTAGCAGTCAAGAGCCCGCCTGGAGAACAGAGACGTATTTTTCAAGTTTGACGTCAGGAGTCCACCTGAAGAACGGAGACATACAGTTTAAATTTTAAAAGTCAGGAGTCCGCCTGGAGAATAGAGACATTCAATTTCAAATTTAGCAATCAGGAGTCCGCCTGGAGAACAGAGACATACTTTTCAAGTTTGACGTCAGGAGTCCGCCTGAAGAACGAAGACATACAGTTTAAATTTTAAAAGTCAGGAGTCCGCCTGGAGAATAGAGACATTCATTTCAAATTTAGCAATCAGGAGTCCGCCTGGAGAACAGAGACGTACTTTTCAAGTTTGACGTCAGGAGTCCGCCTGAAGAACGGAGACATACAGCTTAAATTTTAAAAGTCAGGAGTCCGCCTGGAGAACAGAGACATACTTTTCAAGTTTGATGTCAGGAGTCCGCCTGAAGAACAGAGACACATAGTTTAAATTTTAAAAGTCAGAAGTCTGCCTGGAGAATAGAGATATTCCATTTCAAAGTTAGCAATTGGGAGCCTGCCCAGATAACAGAGGCATACATTTCAGTCTTTACATTTCAAGAGTTGAAGTTGGTAGCCCGCCCAGATAACAGAGGAATACATTTCAGTCTTTTCATTTCAAGCATTGAAGTTGGGAGCCCGCCCAGATAACAGAGGCATACATTTCAGTCTTTTCATTTCAAATGTTGAAGTTGGGATCCCGCCCAGATAACAGAGGCATACATTCAGTCTTTACATTTCAAGAGTTGAAGTTGGGAGCCCGCCCAGATAACAGAGGAATACATTTCAGTCTTTTCATTTCAAGCATTGAAGTTGGGAGCCAGCCCAGATAACAGAGGCATACATTTCAGTCTTTACATTTCAAGCGTTGAAGTTGGGAGCCCGCCCAGATAACAGAGGCATACATTTCAGTCTTTATATTTCAAGCGTTGAAGTTGGGAGCCCGCCCAGATAACAGAGGCATACATTTCAGTCTTTATATTTCAAGCGTTGAAGTTGGGAGCCCGCCCAGATAACAGAGGCATACATTTCAGTCTTTAATTTTCAAGTGTTGAAGTTGGGAGCCCGCCCATATAACAGAGGAATACATTCAGTCTTTAATTTCAAGTATTGAAGTTGGGAGCCCGCCCATAGAACAGAGGCATACATTTCAAGATCAAGTCAGAGGACAATAAAATAGAGGGTTACAATAGGAATCCCCAGCAGGAAACAATAAAATTCCCCGGCACCGGGAAACAGAAGGTTGCAACAAGAGGTCACAGTACAAACTCAAGTACATGTGTCAAAAGAAGAAAAGCACCGGAAGAAATGCAAGCAGACAAGGAAGCAAGGCAACAAAAACAAATTGTACTCTAGCCTAGCTTCTTGTTTTCTTTTAAGCATGGTGTAACAAGGAGATCGGTAAGCAGTGGTAATAGCATGCAACAACAGTAACAATGCAGTCCCACGGTAGTTCCAGCTACCAAAACTTCCCGAACTACATTGACATGATTCCTGTTTAGCCCAGGATATGTAGGAAACCTTTGAAGCAAAGGTTCGGTCAAATCTTTTTCAAAAAAATGCTTCACACGGAGTACTCGGATGGGCAAAAATCGCTCGCTTTATCTTTGCACGAAAACCCTTCGTGTCTTCGGGCAAAGAGGGGCAGCTGTAAGCACGTGATTTTTGCCCTATATGAGAATTACTCCCAAAAAATTCAAAAATAAAATAATTTTTCTTTGGTGTGCAATTTTGTGATATTTTGAATAATTATTTGTATTTGTCTGTGCGTGTTTATTTGCTAAATTAATAAAAAATACAAAAATATGTCGCATTTTGCATGTAGGATTTAATTCTACAATTGTTAGTAATTAAATTTGTTTTACAAAAATTAAAATTACAAAAATAGGCATCGTTTGCATTTTTAGCATTTAATGTCCAAATATACAATTTTATGCTTAATTATTACTTAATTGTGCGTTAATTGTTATTGGGAGTTAATTTGCGCTTTTATAACTTAATTTAATTCTTAATAATAGTTTAAGTATTTTTATAATTTAGTTTTAGAGAAATAAAAGAAGAAAGAGAGCGAAAATATAAAGAAAGTCGGAATTGGGCCTCTTCTTCGATTTCAAGCCATAGGCCCAAAAAATGGCTCAATCTTCCCTACAACCCAGTTCATTTCGAACTGGGTCGACCCAGTCCATAACCCAACACCCCTATTATTTTACAAACAAAATAAAAAAAAAGAAGAAAAAACCCTAAAAATGACCTAAGTCATCCGCCCCCCCCCCCACTTTTGCTTCTTTCTTCTCCAAACTCTAAAACACACATCCATGGCTGCCATGGCTAAGCTCCAGCAGCTTCGTCTCCTTCGACACAACATCACCACCATCCACGTCGACCTCCCCGTTGCATCGCCGGAAAACCCTCAACCAAAGAACTAGGAAACCCACCGTTGCCCGCTTCATCCCCGTCGTCTCTGAGCTTCGCCATCAACATCCATGGTTGTCCAAACTCAGTCACATCCAAACAACCCCGTCGCGACCAGCCCGTTCCACCATGGACGTCGTCGACCAGCTGCTCCTGTTCTGCGAGCTTCATCTTCTCCGAGCTTCATCTGCTCCGAGCTGCTGCTCCGTTCCGTCGAGTTCGTCGTCGACCAGCTGCTCCTGTTCTGCGAGCTTCATCTTCTCCGAGCTTCATCTGCTCCGAGCTGCTGCTCCGTTCCATCGTCACGTCGTCGACCTCCAGCAGCCCCACGCGTGCACAGTTTCTGCGTCACCTCCGAGCTACTGCTGTCCGCCATCGTCTTCTTCCCCAGCTGCCTTGTTCCTTCACTTCTGCCGCGACAACTGCTGCTGCTGCTTCGGCGCGGCTTCAGTTGGCTTCTTAAGTTTGTTCGTCGTCGTGTGGTCGAGCTTTGGTCGAGGGTCGTCGAAACAGTCCGTATGTATGTTGTACGATTCGGTTAGTAGATCTTTTTTTTTTGAGTTTTATTTTGTCTGTATTTTATTTTGATATTTTTCGAATCTAAAATTGGCGAATGTTTGTTTTGTTCATGTCTATGGTTAGATATTTGATTTTTGGTTTTGTTCATGTTCATGTGCTTTGTTAAATTAATTTTCAGATTTCAAAATAGAAGTTTAATTAGTTGTTTTCATATTCATTTCATGTTTGTATTATTGTTTAAGTGAATATTTGTTAGTTTGATGTTTGTTAGATTCAAATTGAAATTTAATTAACTATTTCTTCAATTTGTTTCATGTGTTTATGTATTGTTAGAAATTGTTAATATTGTTAAGTTCAAGCTTAAGTTCATAATTGTTTATTCGTCGATCTTGTTATTTGTCTAAAAAGAATTTAGTTGTGTTAAAGGAAATATATTGATTTAATCGTTTTAATCCGTCATGTTTGTTGTGTTAAAATAGATTCATTCATGTTCATACTTTGTTTGGATGATCTTGAATCCGAATTTTGTATAGTTTGATTTCTTGTTTATCATTTATGATTATTTCTTGAATTTGTCTCATAATCTTGTTTAAGTTTAATATAGGAATTGTTTGTTGTAATGTTGTTAGAGTAGTTGATTTTAAGTTCAATATTATTGAATTTAGAAATCTAAATATACTTGTTTGTTGTTGTTGTTGAATCCGAAAATAGGATTGTTTTGTTGCTAAAATATTGTTCAATCAAATTTTAGTTGTTGAAATGTTGAAGAAATCATGTTCATGTGATTTGTTGTTGAAATGTTGAAGAAATCATGTTCATGAAATTTGTTGTTTGAACATTGTTAGAAATTAATCATATTGTCTATATTTTGGTTAAGTTTGATTAATTGATGTGTTATAGCTGATGGGTAGTTTGGTAATTTATAGTACTTTCGGGGGTAAAATAGTAATTTGCAATAGGGTCGGAGGGGTAGTTTAGGAATTGTACATTTTGTAATTGTTTATATGAAGCATGGGGGACAAAATGAAATGGGGTGGGTTGTGATATAGTTATTTAATATAAAGGGGGGACAAGACAAAATTTAGTGGGGGAATCTTGTATTATTTTATGTTAGGCATGGGGGACAAAATATAATGGGGTGGTGTGATATGTTTATTTAATGTAATGGGGAGGAGTGGGAAGATAATGGGTTGGGTAGAGAAAAAGTATTGATTTTAATTAATTGAAAGATTTATGGGATGGGTTATAAGAAGTTTTGAAATCAGAATAGACAAGATACGAGAGAATACAGAAGAAAAAGAACGAATCTGAACAGAAAGAAAATAAGAGAGAAAAAAAAAGAGGGCTGAACATTTAAGAGAGAGAAAATTCCGAAAGAAAAAATATTTAAACTTTCAAAAAAAAAAAAACTAAAAAAAAAATCTTTTGCTTTCTTTCATTGTTTGAAATGAGAATTAATTGCTTTTCATCAAAGCTTGAAGCTTTTGTTTTAAGTTTAATACTCCACCGGTTTGCAAACTCTGTTCCTGGGTTGTTACTGCTATTGGACTTTTGTTGCTGTGCTGTATTGTTATTACTGCGTGGCTGACTTTCTTCTTCTTATATTGGCAATACCAGGTACACAACTGTAATTTTGGCATTTTGTAAGCTGAAATGAAGAACGGAATGTTAAATTTTTAATTTAGTTTTAATTTTTTTTGTATTGTATTTAGATTATTCATGTATTATTATTCTGTCAATCACTGTCATTTGGCATAATTAGACATGTTATAGCGATATATTAAATAACGCCTTAACCGGATTATTAGGAAATATATTCAAGACGGATTACTAATTAAAACTGTTTAATAATCAAAATAGAAGAAATAACGTAAAAAATGGCGTTATTGAATCAGTTTGGCAAAAATTGATTAATTCTTTATTCATAAGGTTTTTTGTCAACATTAAGTTAATCGGAATCATGTAGTTAATTTCAGTTAAAACATGAATTAGTTTGCGAATCAAGTATTAGGACATGATGTGAATTAAAACAAAGTTAGTTAAGTTTAAATTGTTTAACTTTTAGAAATATGGTTTAGTAATCAAGTTTTTTTTTTAATTTTCAGTATTTGTAAATAATTAATTTCAATAAGCTTAAGTCATACTAACAATATGTTTTAATCCAACTATGGGATAATTAGTTTTTTTTTTACTTTTTGGGCAATTCCATGTTGTTCGTAATTATCATTTTAGTAATATTACTTTCCATTAATATTTGTTTTGAATTAGTAATTAATATGTTATTTTTAAGTATGTAGAGATTGACTTCATAATTATGGACAAACTTAGTAATAATAAAGATGTAGTCATTAAAGGGTATTCATAAAATAAGGGAGGATCTCGCTAACAAATAAACAAATATAAATAATACAAAAAATTGCAGTCCTTCAATTTTATTTATTTATTTTTTTATATAAGAAAATACCTAGATTTCAAGATGGGCGATTTAGTAAAATTCACGGTCTTACCTAATAATATCATAACGCGTAGTATTTTGGCGCATATTTAATAAGGTTATTTTCTTGAATACGGGTGTACATTTATGTAACCCAAATCACGATCTTGACGAAGTCAAAATGCGTCAACAAATCACGCGTGCACTGGTTGTGGCGTGGCTCGAGATGCGTTTTCACGACGTTGCAATTTTGTATAAAATAAATAATGATAAAAGCGGTTTTTAAAAGTTAAATTTGCACATAAGTTTATAATACGTATTATATAAGATAGTCAAGCCAAATATAACAGTTGAGCGACCGTGCTAGAACCACGGAACTCGGGAATGCCTAACACCTTCTCCCGGGTTAACAGAATTCCTTATCTGGATTTCTGGTTCGCGGACTGTAATACAGAGTCATTCTTTTCCTCGATTCGAGATTAAACTGGTGACTTGTGACACCCTAAATCTCCCAAGTGGCGACTCTGAAATAAATAAACAAATCCCGTTTCGATTGTCCTTTAATTGGAAAAAACTCCTTGTACCCTCGCGAGGCGGAAAAAGGAGGTGTGACACCATGCTGCATAGCACTGACAGGTTTTAACAATGCAGTGGAATAAACCTCAGGAGAAATAACGTTGCCCGTTTTAGCCGGGGGCGTCACCTTGGAAACACGTTCCACGTAATGAACCAAGACACAACTTACAACGCAATCATAGGACGACCGTGGATACACGCCATGAGAGCCATCCTGTCCAGCCTGTATCAATTAATCAAATTCCCAACACCATGGGGGATATTCAACATCCAAGGCGAATAACGCACAACCCAAGAATGCTACCACATCGCCCAAGATTGCACATTCACGCAACAACTTAAAGAAACAAACTCAGAAGCATAACAATTATCAAGGTCGGGGTCCGAGCCCAGCAATCGGAAAGATGATATCCAGGAGCCTGACATTGTGGAAGTAGTAGGGTCGAAAATAGAAGACCTCAATCCCGTCCAATTAGATAACAACAACAGTAGCATAAAGGCTTATATAGGCCATAAGCTCTTCGAGCCAGGTATATTTCATAAATTTCTTATTGATAACACCGATCTATTTGCTTTTTCCCACGCAGATATTCTAGGAATTCCAAAAGACATTGCCACACACAAGTTAAACGTCAATCCCTTCTACCCCCCAGTACGACAAGTGAGAAGAAAATTTAACACCACAATCAATGAGGCCGTCAGCGAAGAAGTGGATAAATTACTCGCTAACGGCTCCATCCAAGAATCAAAGTATCCTCAATAGGTCGTCAATGTAGTCATGGTAAAAAAGAAAAACGGGAAGTGGCTAATGTGTGTAGATTTCACGGATCTAAACAAGGCCTGCCCGAAAGACTCCTTTCCCTTTCCTCGTATTGATCAGCTGATTGAGGCAACAACAGGGCACGAGTTGTTGAGCTTCATGGATGCCTATTCAGGTTACAACCAAATCCTCATGGAGGAAGAGTACCAACAGAAGACTACCTTCATCACCCATCAAGGAATGTACTGTTATTAGGTTATGCCATTTGGCTTAAAGAATGCAGGGGCGACTTATCAAAGATTGGTAACCAAAATGTTCAAGGATCAACTCGGAAAAACTATGGAAGTCTACATAGACGATATGTTGGTCAAGTCGAAAAGGAAGGAAGATCACATTGATCACCTAAAAGAAGCCTTCGAAATACTGAGGCAAATACGGGATGAAGCTGAACCCCGAAAAATGCGCCTTCGACGTAACTTCAGGCAAGCTCCTCGGTTTCTTGGTGTCGCAAAGGTGCATCGAAGTCAACCCTGACCAAATCAAGGCCATGGAGGGAATACCTGAAATGTTAACTAGCAAGAAATAGGTACAAAAATTGACGGGCCACATAGTTGCCATGTCGGGGTTCATCTTACGATTCTCCAACAAATGTCACAAGTTCTTTAACATGCTTAAAAATGACAATGGGCTACAATGGAATGAAGAGTGCATCAAAGCTTTAAAAGAACTGAAGGCATACTTGTCATCTCCCCCGCTACTTGCCAAGGCAGAACCCAGCGAATGCCTCATTATATATTTGGTCGTATCAGAGGTTGCAGTAAGCACTGTCACACCTCCTTTCTACCTACACCCGTAAGGGATATAAGGGAGTTTTTCCAATTAAAGGACAATCGAAATGAGATTATTTATTAAGAGATTCAGAGTCACCACTTGGGATAATTTATGGCATCCCAAGTCACCGGTTTAAATCCCGAATCGAGGAAAGATTGACTCTGTTTAACAGTCTGCGAACCAGAAATCCGGGAAGGAATTTTGTTAACTCGGGAGAAGGTGTTAGGCATTCCCGAGTTCCGTGGTTCGAGCACGGTCGCTCAACTTTTATATTCGGCTTAATTATCTGATTTTAAAATATTTTGAACCTATGCGCAAATTTTAACTTTTAACCACTTTTATTCATTTTAAAGAAGATTTAACGTTATTTAAAACATGTCTTTGGATCGCACCACATGAAATGTACCCGCAATCCGAAATACATTTTATTCAACGTTGCGAGATTTAGAGTTTTGGAGTATGCTGAAATTAAACCTTATTCAAATTTTACATTAAGTATAAATAAACATGCTGAATTCTGCTACATATTTAGCCATATAACAAACATCCAAACTAACTTAAAATCAATAATATTGCTAATCAAACACCTCTCTTAGCCATTCTCAAATAGAATCAAACTCACCATAGAAAACAAACTACATGACTTCAGCTTTCACACATAATGCTCACATTTAACTATAAGCATTTTGTGCTTAACAAACCATTCAACAATCTGAACAAATATGCATAGCTTTCAGGACTGATAGTCGTTTCTAACTACAACAAAACTTAAAAATTAAAGAGGTAAATCAACAGGCATTGCATAACTATCCTACTACAGTTTTTATATAAACTTCAAGTTAAACTAAGAAGGAGACATATGAAGCTAAAAATTGGCAAAACAAACTAAAAGAAATGACATCTAATAGTGAGGGACAATCTTCATTTCCTTTTCAACAAAGAAGCTCCAAGAACTGTGTTACATATTTAAATCAGGGATGTGTACCTGAAAATGAGAATAGAACACAGCAAAGAGAATCAGAAATCCAGTAGCAGTAGCAGGATAACAGAATCAATTAGCAGTTTAGAACCAATTTCGAGCCCAGACAGTGAAGTAAAATAGCCCAGAAAAAAAAACAGTTGCAATCCAAGTAATGAACCAGAAAACCTTGACTAGACTTGATTTAAATTCATTTCAGCTATCAGTTACCCAGAAATTGTTTCAGCACTAGGAGGAACTTCAGAAATTACCAACAAAACTCAATGAAACAGTATTTTTTTTAGAGTTTTCAGCCGTTTAGGATTTTCAGGATTTCTTAGCTCTCCTCGCCCCTTGAACTCAGTGTGTTGTTTCCTTAAATATGCAATGGGAAATGCCTTTAGGATTCACAGAGTGCCCTTTCAATATTTAAAAATTCGATTCCACTCAATTCTTAAGGTTTTAGTTTATTCAGTAGTGAATTGTTATCCCTACCATTATAGAAGCTTCTCAATTAGGTGACCACTTTAAACTTATACTAATCAATTTTTAATAACATAATTAAACAAAAAATTAACTAAATTATCAGATTAATGTTAGTTAAATCGACTAAGTGATTAACAAGATATGACTGATAATACAATTAAGGAATCAAATAACATATTCACAATCAACAAAACCCATGGACAAAAGCTATTTTAAACCTACGGATTGGTCGAGTTTCAATTGAAATCGACCAGAAAAAGAAAAAGAGATGAGGAAAGATGAACAACAGAATATTACTAATCAAGAATAAATAATAAACTCGGAAAACTTACCGGCCAGGCTGGAACTTGGAATTAATATTCTGATTCAATCCAAAATAATGCCAAACATTTGTTCTTTGGTAGAGAACAAACGAAAGTCATTATTTTGTTTGAAACAAGTTTGATTAAGCCAAAACATCCGGTAGTTTGACCTTTCGTGCACTAGTTAGAAGTTATGGTTCTAAGGGTTCGAATTAGATTTGATATTTGAAGAGTTCTAGGCGGATTCGAAGGAAACTAAGCGGGCATTTGGAATGAGGGGGGTTTGGGGGTTCCGGGGTGTATATTTTGGCGGTTAACGGAACCGGTGCCGCCACCCTAAGGCGGTGAAGGTATGGTGGCGGCTGGTCTCTAGGGTTTGGGTGAGGGAGACGATAAAGGGGTTCTGAGGGTAGGGTCTAATGGGTTAGGGTGTACTAAAGGGGTAATTAAATTAGGGCATTGGATGATGAGAATCCAACGGCCATGATTGATCTTTTAACGAAACTGGGTCGTTTGGTGTAGCAACTGGGGCGGACCGGGAATTGGGTGGACGGGTCGGGTTGGGTATTGGGTGAAGGCTTTTTGACCGTTCGATCATATTAATTCAAAGGCCCAGATTGAGACGCCTGGAACGACGTCGTTTGGTTTGAAGCTGGAGACGGACCAGGTTGGGGAAACGTCTGGGCCGGTTCTGGGGTATTTGGGCGGATATTGGAGTGGATTTTTGTTTTGGCTGGGGATTTTTTGGCCCAGATCTGATTTCCTCTCTTTTATTAATTCTTTTTCTTTTCTTTTCTTCCTTTTTCTTTCAAAAATTGAAACTAAAATCCTAATTAAATTATAAAACCCAAATTAGCTTTAAGAATATTAATTAACTCTAAATAATAATTATCATAAATAATTAAATACTAAATTAAAAGAAAATCACACAATTTGACTAAAAACACAAAAATATGTTATTTTTGTGAATTTTAATTTTTGTAAAACACCTAATTATTAATTAATGTAAAAATCAAATCCTAAATGTAGATGCTATATTTTTTGTATTTTTAATGTATTAATAAAATTAAACATGTACACAAACATATGCAAACAATCAGGAAAATCGCATAATAATTCCTAAAAATAACACATAATTAAAGAAAAGACCTAATTTTGGGAATTCTTTTGGAGTAATTCGTGTGAGGCAAAAATCACGTGCTCACAGCTGCCCTCTTTGCCCGGAAACACAAAGAGTTTTCGTGCAAAGATAAAGTGAGCGGATATGAGCGATTTTTGACCGTTTGAATACTCCGTGGGAAGCATTTTTTGAAAGATTTGACCGAACCTCTGTTTCAAAGGTTTCCTACATATTCTTGGCTATAAAGGAATCAGGTCAATGTCATTCGGGAAGTTTCGGTAGCTGGGACTACCATGAAGCTATGATTTTACTGTTGCTGATGCTGCTGCTGATACTGCTTACTGACCTCCTTATTACACAATGACAAAAATGAAGAAGCTAGACTAAGCTATAATCTATGTTTTACAAAGATTTATTTTCAAACTTGTTCTTGTGACTATTGTTGCCTCGTTGACTTGTACTTTCCTCAGAAATTCCTTTGTTGCTGACTTGAAGTGTATTTTTGAGACGCTTTCCCTTTTCTCCAGGCGGGTACCCAATTGCTGAACCTTTAAACGTCTTCCTTTAACCATTGTTGCCCTTCCTCTGTTCTACAGATGGGCTCCGGATTACTTGAACTTGAATTGTTTCTTCCCTTCGTTCTCTAGGTGGGTTCCTGATTATTTTGAAATTTGAATTGTATTCCCTTGTTCTCCAGGTGGGCTCCTGATTGTTTGAACTTGAGTTGTTGCTCCTTGTTTTCCAGGTGGGTTCTTGATTAATGAACTTGCATTGCTTCTTCCCTTTGTTCTCCAGGCGGGTTCCTGATTACTTGAACTTGAACTGTACTCCCTTGTTCTCCAGGTGGGCTCCTGATTGTTGATACTTTAACTGTTGTTCCTTGTTCTCCAGGTGGATGCCTGATTGCTGATATTTCAACAGTCTTTCCTTGTTCTCCAGGTGGACGCCTGATTGTTGATATTTTAACTGTCTTTCCTTGTTCTCCAGGTGGATGCCTGATTGCTGATATTTCAACCGTCTTTCCTTGTTCTCCAGGTGGACGCCTGATTGCTGATATTTCAACTATCTTTCCTTGTTCTCCAGGTGGATGCCTGATTTCTGAAACTTGGTCCATCTTCTTCTTGAAATTGCTTTTCTTTGACTTGTTCTCCCTCGTTCCTCTAGGTGGGCGCCTGATTACCAATACTTGTGCCAATCTTCCTTGAAACTTGATTTGTTTTCCCTTGTTCTCCAGGTGGGCCCCTGATTACTTGGTCATGCTCTGCTTTTTATCTTTAATATCCGTGTTGTTCTTCCCTGTTCTTCAGACGGGCATCTAACTTCAGCAAAATAGACAAAATAAAAGAAAATTTTCTGCCCCAATTTGGTAACCGGGCGCATCTGTGAGTGTTAATTGAATCCTTTTACCAAATATCTCTAACAATCTGCAAGCTATACCCATTATCCAGAAGGGTCCTGAAAATCTCTAATGAAATGCCAATTTCAAAGCTATGCTATATTTTTAAAAGTCATGATTTAATGAAACTTGTTATATCACATGGTCTTAAAACTTCATCCCATTAAAAATTAGAGCCTATCTTACGAATGATGTTTTTATAGCTAAATTATACTCTCTTATAACAGAACTTACTTATCTAATGGAATTCTTAAAGTTACGTCACATTATTCAGGCAGGGTCCTGAAAACTCCTATGCAAACTTTGAAGCCAACTTATATTCCTTTGGTGTATATTTATGCTATATTTACTCCTTATAATTGTTTTGGATTTTAGCCTAGGTCCCATTTTCCAGGAGGGTCCTGAGAATTTTGTGATCAAACCTGCCTGGTACTTGCTTTCCTTACAGAGGGCTTCCTGAAACAAATGCCATCTTTGCCCCTATTTCAAATCAAAGAAAATCTTGTCAGTTTAAAACGTGGTGGTTAGTTGTGGCATTCTTACTGGGGATGATTTTCTCTTTGCCATGCTTTGCTTCGACCGGCTGCCTTGAATTGGTCGAGAATTGTTTTGACCTCCCGACTGATCCTCAACCACAGGATCCCCAACTGTTGTTTTTCACTTCTGACCCTTTTATTTGAAACCATACATCTCCCACGACATTGCTGAACCATTCCACCGATTTAACCTTTGCTCACACTCTATGTCCCACTTTTCATCATACTATCTCTAGCATGTCCTAGACACATTTTGCTTTATGCAATTTTGAATCTGGTAGTACATTTTGACATTCCTTCTTATTTGTTGAAACAAGGCTAACCTTGGAAGAGCTTTAGAGGAGTAAAATTAACAACAATGAAATGCAACGATTTTGAGAATTAAGAATAAAGAAGAAAATCCAAATTTGGATGACTGTTGGAGATATGAAAAGAAACTTATCTGAGTGGAGTCACTGGCACCAATGATCATGGTATGCATTTTGGATTAATCAGCCCAGTCTATTTAACCAATCTCCTTTCCAATTGTTTTACTTTGTGCTCCAAGATTTCCACAACCCAATTTTTACTTTCCGCCAACTTACGGACCTTGTTCGACTTGCAGTGCCCTGAAGGATTTTCACCGACAAACCTCTCTCATTTGTTTATTCCTCAATTCATTGTCGCCTCATGGCGCCCGCGAAGGTTTTCACCGATAAGACTTTCTCATTTTTTGATTTCTCTTGCTTAAACTGGAGTGTTGCCCCTGATATGAATTCTCTTTACTTTCTTGATTTGGCATCTCTCGAAGACTGATCGAGAGGTCTTTCTTTGGACAACCATGTGGGTTCTTGGATATGTTTGGAAAGAAAAGGGTATCGAAAAGGCTCCAAGCATCTCAAATGGGTTAGAATTACAACTTTTGGAATCAGATTTCTTATCACAATCACAACTTCTGCCCCAGTTTCTTGCTTGGGGATCTTTTGATATTTTATTTTACTATGACCGAGCCGTGAGGCTGCCTACATATCTTTAACAGGAATTAGGTCAAACGTAGTTCACACCTAAATTTCCTTGTTGTTATACTTTCTCTTTTCACTTTTTTTCTTTTCTTTTTTTTTCTTTTCTTTCTTTTCTCTCTTTTTCGTTATTGATTCTAAAAGAGGGGTATAAAAGAAATAAATAAGGCTCAAAAAGGGGGAACAAAGGGTAAAGTGTTTAGATGGTAGAACAAATTGCTTTCGACATTTCAATCTTTGAAATAATGCTAAATACAAACAATCATCAATTATACCAATGAAATTATACATAATATCTCTTGACTGCATTAGAATTTATAGCCATGTCTATGCATTTTCCTTCGATATCTGTTAAATATAAAGAACCATTGGACAATACTCTGGTTACAATGAATGGCCCTTGCCAATTTGGGGCGAATTTGCCTTTTACTTCAGCCTGATGTGAAAGGATATATTTCAACACTTGCTGACCCACTTCAAACTTCTGGGGATGCACCTTTTTGTTGTATGCTCTTGTCATTCTCTTTTGGTATAACTGGCCATGACACACTGCTGCCAATATTTTTTCATCAATCAAGCTCAACTACTCCAAACGGGTTTTGACCCACTCATCATCATCAATCTCAGCCTCAGCGATAATTCGAAGGGACAGGATTTCAACTTCCGCAGGTATCACTACTTCAATGCCATATACCAACAAATAAGGAGTTGCACCTACTGAAGTGTGGACAGTAGTGCGATAACCCAACAACGCAAATACTAATTTTTTGTGCCATTGTCTGGAACCTTCTACCATTTTCCAAAGTATCTTCTTTATGTTTTTGTTGGCTGCCTCGACTGCTCCATTCGCCTTGGGACGATATGGGGAAGAATTGTGATGTGTAATCTTAAACTATTGACATACCTCTTTCATCAAATTACTATTAAGATTAGCACCATTATCCGTGATGATTACCTTTGGGATTCCGAATCGACAGATGATATTTGAGTGAACAAAATCGACCACTGCTTTCTTGGTCACCGATTTGAAAGTTTTGGCCTCAAACCACTTGGTGAAATAATCAATGGCTACCAGAATGAATTTGTGCCCATTGGATGTTGCTGGCTCAATTGGTCCAATGACATCCATACCCCAAGCAACGAAGGGCCATGGTGCGGACATTGTGTGCAACTCGGATGTCGGAGAATGAATTAAATCTCCATGTACTTGGCACTGATGATATTTGCGCACAAAACTGATACAATCTCGCTTCATGGTGAGCCAATAATAACCTGCTCGGAGAATTTTATTTGCCAGCACATATCCGCTCATATGTGGTCCGCAGACTCCTGAATGTACTTCGGACATGATAGCCGTAGCTTGTCTAGCGTCTATGCATCTTAATAATCCAAGGTCTAGAGTTCTTTTATACAAAACTCCTCCACTTAAGAAAAACCCACTTGCCAACCGTCAAATTGTTTTCTTTTGATCCCCCATGGCTTGCACTGGATATATCCCCACTATGATGTACTCCTTGATATCGTGGAACCATGGTTCGCCATCAAGTTCTTCTTCTATCATGTTACAATAAGCATGCTAGTCTCGGACTTGAATATGAAGAGGATCGACATAAGCTTTGTCCGGATGGTGTAACATTGATGCCAGGGTAGCCAAAGCATTGACAACCTCATTATGGACCCTTGGAATATGCCTGAACTCCACTGATCGAAATCGTTGACAAAAATCATACAAACATTGTCGGTATAGTATGAGCTTCAAATTTCGTGTTTCCCATTCTCCTTGAATTTGATGTACCAGAAGATCTGAGTCTCCCAAGAACAAAACTTCCTGGACATCCATGTCTGCAACTAGCCTCAAACCCAAAATGCATGCCTCATATTCAGCCATATTGTTGGTGCAATAAAACCGAAGCTGAGCCGCAACAGGATAGTGATGCCCTATTTAAAAATAAGCACAACCCCTATTCCAACTCCTTTCATGTTGGCAGCCCCGTCAAAGAAAAGTTTCCAATCTGGTTTATCAATCTGCTCCATTTCATCGATATGCATCACCTCTTCATTGGGAAAATAAGTTTTCAATGGCTCCTACTCATCATCAACCGGGTTTTCGGCCAAATGATCGGCCAATACTTGGGCTTTTATCGCAGTCTGAGTCACATAGATGATGTCAAACTCTGTGAGCAAAATCTGCCACTTCGCAAGTCTTCCTGTCGGCATAGGCTTTCGAAAGATATACTTCAATGGATCCAAGCGCGAAATGAGGTAAGTAGTGTAGGATGACAAATAATGTTTCAATTTCCGAGCCACCCAAATTAGGGCGCAACATGTCCTTTCCAGATGAGTTTACTTAACCTCATAAGCCGTGAACTTCTTGCTAAGATAGTAGATGGCCTGTTCCTTTCTGCCGGTGATGTCATGCTGCCCCAGTACACAGCCAAATGAATTTCCCAAGACTGTTAAGTAAAGAATCAAAGGTCTCCCTGGTTCTGGCGGAACCAGCACAGGTGGGTTTGACAAGTATCCTTTTATCTTATCAAATGCTTCTTGACACTCATCAGTCCACTTGACCGCAACATCCTTCTTCAGCAACTTGAAAATAGGCTCACAAGTTGTCGTGAGCTGAGCAATAAACCTGCTGATGTAGTTCAACCTCACTAACAAACTCATCACCTAAGTCTTGTTCCTCGGCGATGGAAATTCTTGGATGGCTTTGATCTTTGATGGGTCTAACTCGATGCCTCGTCGGCTGACTATGAATCCCAATAGCTTTTCGGATGGAACACCAAATGCATACTTGGCAAGGTGAAGCTTGAGGTTGTACCTGCGAAGCCTCTGGAAGAATTTCCTTAAATCCCCAACGTGGTCGGCCTAATGCTTGAATTTTATGATCATATCATCTACGTATACCTCAATCTCCTTGTGTATCATATCATGAAACACAATAGTCATCGCTCTCATGTAAGTTTCCCCAGCGTTCTTCAAACCAAATGGCATTACCCGGTAGCAATAAGTTCCCCAGGGCATGATGAATGCCATCTTTTCTGCATCTTCTTCATCCATTAGAATCTCATGATAGCCGGCATAGCAATCCACAAAAGATCCAATCTCATGCTTGGCACAATTATCGATCAAAATGTGGATATTGGGTAGTGGGAAGTTATCCTTCGGACTTGCTTTGTTAAGATTGCGGTAATCGACGCATACTCTGATCTTGTCGACCTTCTTTGGCACAGGCACGACATTAGCCAACCAAACATGATATTGAATGACCCGAATAACCTTTGCATACAATTGCTTGGTAATTTCTTCTTTAATATTCACACTCATATCACTTTTGAATTTCCTCAACTTTTGCTTGACGGGGGGAAACGCTGGATCAGTGGGAAATTTTTGGACTACTAAATCGGTGCTTAAACCCAGCATACCACGCAAAAACATCTCTGTATTTGATGAGTGCTTTGATTAACTCTTCCCGGATCTTTGCCTCGAGGTGGACACTTATTTTAGTCTCTCGGATATTATCTGCGTCCCCTAAATTGACTACTTCTATTTCATTCAGGTTGGGTTTGGGTTTTTCTTCGAAGTGAATTAACTCCTTACTAATCTCTTCGAAGGCTTCATCCTCATCGTATTCTGATTCGTAGTCACAATCTACTTCTTGAACTATTATTTCAAAATTAGATTGATGTTTAAGACTGGGCTGAGGATTCCTTATGCATGCCATGTTATTAGAACCAGTGTAAAAAGAACTGTACAGAAAAGAAAAGAAAAACAAAAAGGAAAACCATCAAGAATGATGAAGAAAGAGAAATTGCATTTCATTAAATGATAAAAGATAACAAGGTTTGCACACTCAAATAGACAGAAAGATAACAATCTGGATTACAACCCTAGAATAACCCAGACAAACTGAAGGAAAATCAAAATAAACTACCAAAACTCCTTCCGATGGGAAGAGGAGTAGCTTCCCAATTACTGATTTTTGCACTTGACCCAACGAATTGCACATCCGCTTGACTTGATCCTTCTCCAGTTTCCACCATGTTCACACCGTCAAACAACTTCTCAAATCTTTCAATTAACTCCTTATCCAGCTCAATCATAGAACTGGGAATTGTAGTTACTGGGTGACTTCCGGTACCGGACTTGACAAATGATTTGGAAAGATGTGGGACTGGCTTTGGAAGGACCCATGCCTTCTGTTTTAGCTTTCTGGCCCTTCTTATGTCTGCGGCAGTGGGCTTGAATCCCAGACCAAATGTTCCCAAGTTTTCAGGAAGGGACACCGGCTGTATGATGCCTTGCAAAGATGAGCCCAAACCTTTACCGAGTACAAAACCATTCTTCAACATCTCATAGGCCACCATGACCGATGTGGTGGTTATCTTCGAATTTGGAATGTATTTCCCCTCCGAAAATTTCTCTACCAACATTGTGTCAGAAACCTGGTAGACACATGGTCCCTGGTCATCTTCCACTTCAATGACCGGTACAATGGCATTGCTGCGAGCGCATAAACTGTCTTCCCCATGCACAACTATTTCTTGTCTATCCCATTCAAATTTGACTACCTGGTGTAGTGTTGATGGGACTGCTTTAGCGGCGTGGATCCATGGTCGACCTAACAACAAATTATAGGAAACAGCTATATCCATCACCTGAAACTCCATTATGAACTCAACTGGCCCTATCGTCAGCTCTAGCACTATGTCCCCAACTGAATCTTTACCTCTGCCGTCAAATCCCCGCACGCAAATACTGTTCTTATGGATCCTCTCATCTTTTATTTTCAACTTGCTTAGAGTGGAGAGAGGACAGATGTTTGCGCTTGACCCATTGTCAACCAATACCCGGGTCACCATAGAGTTCTCACACTTCACTGTAAGGTAAAGGGCTCTGTTATGCTCAGTACCCTCTACAAGCAATTCATCATCGGAAAAAGTAACTCTGTTTACTTCGAAGATTTTGTTGGCTATTTTTTCCAAGTGATTCACGGAGATCTTATCGGGAACGTGCGCCTCATTCAAGATTTTCATTAAAGCTTGACGGTGCTCATCTGAATGGATCAATAATGACAATAGGGAAATTTGAGCAGGCGTCTTTCTTAATTGTTCTGCGATAGAGTGGTCCTGTAGCTTCATCTTCCTCAAGAATTCTTCTGCTTCTTCTTCAGTTATGGCTTTCTTTACCAGCACCGAATTGTCTTTTGTTCTTCTTAACTCCTCGGGAGTAAAACACTTTCCCAAGCGAGTCAAACCTTGGGCTTCACAAACTTCTTCTTTGACCTCTTTCCCTTTGTACATCACTGTCACCAGTTCGTAATTCCATGGAATAGCCTTGCTATTAATTATTGGTAACTAGGTTACCGGCTTGATAATAACCCGATCTGCACGGGCACCTTCCACAATTATGACGGGTTTGCTGGCCGCTCCTGGTACGATTACCTTCACCCCTTCCTGTTTCGTTGCAACCTTGCTGGAAGATCCCTTCTCAACTGCCACAGATGGCTCAACACTCTTTTTGCTCGACTTGAGCACCAACTTCTCACCCGCTGATTGTTCAACTATTTTGACTCCACTGGACCGAATCATCATGACGGTCTGTGATGGCTTCCTGGGCTCTCCCTCCTCATGCACTATTTCAATCATATTTGCCTCTTGGTGGGTTGGCATAGGATTCCTGCTAATATTCGGTGCCACAGGAGCTTGAACTTCAATTCTATTGGTATCAATGAGTTCCTGTATCGCACTTTTTAAGTGCCTGCAATTCTTTGTGTTATGACCTGGAGTACCAGAACAATAATCACAGATGATAGTATAGTCAAGATTTTTTGGAGGAGGATTTGGCAGTTTGGACTATATCGGCCTTAGCATATCCAACTGTTTTAGCCTGTGGAACAGACTAGTGTATGATTCTCCCAACGGAGTAAAGGTTTTCTTTTTCTGTAACCTTTCACCCTTGAATGCTTGACTAGGCCGGAAACTTGGTCCGGGAGTGTTTTGGTAGGCTCGTGGATGTGGGTATGTATTTTGTGGAACGGAAGCACGCCATTGCGTGTGGGCGGGAGGTTAGTTGTATGCTTGTGCATGATGGACGGAAAAATAAGGTTCTGGTGGGGGATAGTAGTGTTGTGGTGGTAAGTTTGTTGGTGGTATCGATGTTGATTATAGTGGTAAGGTAAACCTCTGGATCCGGACCAAGTTCCTGACTCAACCATTGTCGCGTCCTCTCTCTTCTTTTTCCTAATCCCTCCTATGCCGCCCTGAATATCCTGAGTAGTTGCTTTTATAGCTGAATAACTCATAATTTTATTCGACTTGAGGCCTTCTTCTACCATGCCCCCCATCTTCACCACTTCGTTGAATGACTTCCCCACAGCTGAGACCAGATGGCCATAATAGGTAGGTTCTAAAGCCTGTAGGAAGTAATCCACCATCTCGCTCTCCTTCATCGGGGGGGCCTACTCTTGCTGCTTGCTCCCTCCATCGGAAACCATATTCTCTGAAACTTTCGCTGTGCTTTTTCTCTAGTTTAGTCAAGGACAGTCGATCTGGAATGATCTCAAGATTGTACTGGAAGTGACAAGTGAATGCTTGTGCCAGATCATCCTATGTGTACCATCTTCCGTGATCTTGGCGGGTATACCATTCCAATGCTGATCCACTCAAACTCTGACTGAAGTAAGCCATTAACAATTCATTTTTTCCTCCTGCTCCCCTCCTGAAGTAAACCTGCCGACAATTGCACATTCAAAAACAGACATAGGTCCTTGTAGGTCACACTTACTTGACCTTCCAATCCCCGCATGTCCCTAAATGATTGTTCTAAGACTTTAACTTTCCTGAACATTTCTTCCTGTTCGGGATTTTTGGATGGTTTATCAGCTTCTATCGGGAAGTCAAAGCGATGAGTATAGGAATGGGTTTCTGGAGCTTTGAAAGTGGGCTCCGAGGGGTAGTATTGGTTGTCCTAGGCCTAGAACATTGGCTCGCTAGGAGATTTGTGGAGTGTAGCTAGTGGAGGTGCTACGAAGACATGAGTTACTGGTTGAGGAGGGTATGGAATTGGTTTAAGGGGTGGAGACTGTGGCGTATGAGAAATGGTGCCCCGGTAGTGTTGGTAAATAGGAAAGCTCGGGGACAGATCAGTGACCGAATGATCTTGAGATTGAGCCAGGGGTGGGGTAAAGGTAGGGTTAGCCGGGTAAGCTGATGGTGGTTGTCCTTTAGCCCAGGCCTGATACATTTCGGCCATTTGTTGTTTCAATTTGTACATCTCTTCTTTCATGGCATTGACATCCAACTCTTCTTCTTCTCTCGAAGGATCAATGGCACTGGTGTCTACATTTGGGATAGACATGATTATTTCACCTTTGGATCTGGTTTGGTATGGGTGGGTTGCCAGTATGCTTAGGTGAACTAACTGCTTGAATTCTGATAACAACAACAAAACTTGTTACTGATTAGAGTTTTAACAAATAGGCAACCGCACATAGGAATGCAATGCACTTAGGCAATTAGTCATTTCTATAATGTATTTGCTCGGTTGCTTGTGTCATCCCGGCTTTTCCTTTTTATGACCTTTCCCTTTTATTGTTATTCACGCCTATCTTTTATTCCCCTTTTTTCTTTTTCCATTTTATTCTTTTCTCTTGGTTGTGGTCGAATCCTATGGAGATTGACTACGTATCATGACCCCGCATAAATAAGACCGAGCGTAGTTCTGGCAAATAAAACTATTTTGAAAACAAAACTCTTTTTTTTTTCATTTTATTTTTCTCAAAAAAAATTTCGGCGGAGTTTCAGTACTATTTGGACATTGATTTTTTTCAAAATAGGTGATTAACTCACTCAACCCTTATACCGCTATTTTCTTTTCCAACTTTTCTCTCATCATTCAAAAGTCGGTCAGCATGCGAACCCAAAGCAAATAAATGCACAAGTAGCATGTAAAATATGCATCAGTATGGTCTTTGATTATGGGTACACCTGTCCTAGACGGACCCAACCCCTATGTTGAGTCCCCTAAGTCAAATGCACATGATGCAATCAAACGTTCCTACTAGGGATCCGGCATGAGGCTGCGTTATTCTAGGTTTAAAACCTGGGTTTATTGTTCTAGACATGGCTTACCCGAGCGGACAACTCGAGCCGGGGGGGGGGGCAGTGTGCCGGGAATACAGAAGTTTCACCGGTTTTGCAACTTGTCCGAAACTTGTTCTAAAATGAGATAAGACTCTAGACAGAAGAGAAGCCACACGAAGTTCACCCTTCTCCATGATTTAGAAGACTCAGAAAGAGGGAGGGTTTCGTAGCAGTTTATATATATAGTTCAACCATATCAAAGCGGTAAAAGCAACATTTAGCATATTAAGTCCACAAAATACAGTAATATCAACAATAAAGCCAAATAAAAATTGCATTAACAAGCTCGAATTCTTGAACCCTGAACCGGAAGTTCTGGGTTCTTATCCCCAGCAGAGTCGCCAGAGCTGTCACACCTCCTTTTTACCTACACCCGTAAGGGATATAAGGGAGTTTTTCCAATTAAAGGACAATCGAAACGGGATTGTTTATTAAGAGATTCAGAGTCACCACTTGGGATAATTTATGGCGTCCCAAGTCACCGGTTTAAATCCCGAATCGAGGAAAGATTGACTCTGTTTAATAGTCTGCGAACCAGAAATCCGAGTAAGGAATTCTGTTAACTCGGGAGAAGGTGTTAGGCATTCCCGAGTTCCGTGGTTCTAGCACAGTCGCTCAACTGTTATATTTGGCTTAATTATCTGATTTTAAAACATTTTGAACCTATGTGCAAATTTTAACTTTTAACCGCTTTTATTCATTTTAAAGAAGATTTAACGTCGTTTAAAACATGTCTTTGGATCGTGCCACATGAAATGTACTCGCAATCTGAAACACATTTTATTCAACGTTGCGAGATTTAGAGTTGGGTCACATGAAATGTACACCCGAGTTTAGGAAGGTAATATTATTGAATATACGCGCCTAAAGCAACTACGCGTTTTTAACTTTGCAAGGGCCATAGAAATTTGCTAAACGGCACGCCTCGAATTCTAAGTATTTTAAAAGAAACAATTAGGCGAGGGCCACGCATTTGAGATTTTATTTGACACGACGCACCTCAATTCCAATTTTAAGGAAAGCTCAAACTAAACTTTGAGGGCCATAAATTATTTGTGTCACTAATATGGCTCACCTCAGTTGATTAAGGGGCTTAATTAACTATCACTAAATATAATTAAAGGTTCTATTTAAATTAACTAAAGGTTTACATGGAGAAGAGTCTATTATTTTAATTAAAGGGGCTAGGCCCATCACAAATGAGCCGGCAGCCTAATGAGGAAGGAATGATTCGAATTCCGTTCGAAAGGGACTGTCATGCTTGGACCTAAGAGTAAGCCCAAACTCAAACAAGGGCAATTTCAAACAAAGACAAGGTCCTTAATTCGAGTCCGTGATTCAACTCAAAGGCCAACCCCTTTAAGTTTCAATTTCAAGCTGTTAGACCAACGGAAAACAACAAACAATGCAAGGGCTTTCAAAACAATGGGCCTATATTAGGCCCAATCCGGGCAGAAATGAAAGTAGCAATGGGTTTTTCCCAGGGATCGAATCCCAGCGGACCAGAAACGCAATTTAACCTTCCAAAGCAGGAGTGAGGCATCATAATATCCATGAGTACAACGTTCCTTTTTCATAACTGAAAACGACTTGAGCTATTTGCGACGTAAAATGCACAAAATTTCTGAAAAAACCCTTTGAAAAGCAATTTTGGAGTATGCTGAAATTAAACCTTATTCAAATTTTACATTAAGTATAACTAAACATGCTGAATTCTGCTACACATTTAGCCATATAACAAACATCCAAACTAACTTAAAATCAATAATATTGCTAATCAAACACCTCTCTTAGCCATTCTCAAATAGAATCAAACTCACCATAGAAAACAAACTACATGACTTCAGCTTTCACACATAATGCTCACATTTAACTATAAGCATCTTGTGCTTAACAAACCATTCAACAATCTGAACAAATATGCATAGCTTTCAGGAATGATAGTCATTTCAAACTACAACATAACTTAGAAATTAAAGAGGTAAATCAACAGGCATTGCATAACTATCCTACTACAGTTTTTATATAAACTTTAAGTTAAACTAAGAAGGAGACATATGAAGCTAAAAATTGGCAAAACAAACTAAAAGAAATGACATCTAATAGTGAGGGATAATCTCCATTTCCTTTTCAACAAAGAAGCTTCAAGAACTGTGTTACATATTTAAATCAGGGATGTGTACCTCAAAATGAGAATAGAACACATCAAAGAGAATCAGAAATCTAGCAGCAGTAGCAGGATAACAGAATCAATCAGCAGTTTAGAACCAACTTCAAGCCCAGACAGTGAAGTAAAATAGCCCAGAAAAAAAAACAATTGCAATCCAAGTAATGAACCAAAAAACCTTGACTAGACTTGATTTCAATTCATTTCAGCTATCAACTACCCAAAAATTATTTAAGCACTAGGAGGAACTTCAGAAATTACCAACAGAACTCAATGAAACATTATTTTTTTTAGAGTTTTCAGCCGTTTAGGATTTTCAGGATTTCTTAGCTCTCCTCCCCCTTGAACTCAGTGTGTTGTTTCCTTAAATAGGCAATGGGAAATGACTTTAGGATTCACAGAGTGCCCTTTCAACATTTAAAAATTCGATCCCACTCAATTCTTAAGGTTTTAGTTTATTCAGTAGTGAATTATTATCCCTACCATTATAGAAGCTTCTCAATTAGGTGACCACTTTAAACTTATACTAATCAATTCGTATCAACATAATTAAACAAGAAATTAACTAAATTATCAGATTAATGTTAGTTAAATCGACTAAGTGATTAACAAGATATGACAGATAATACAATTAAGGAAACAAATAACATATTCACAATCAACAAAACCCATGAACGGAAGCTATTTTAAACCTACTGATTGGTCGAGTTTCAATTGAAATCGACCAGAAAAAGAAAAAGAGATGAGGAAAGATGAACAACATAATATTACTAATCGAGAATAAATAATAAACTCGGAAAACTTGTCGGCCAAGCTTGAACTTGGAATTAATATTCTGATTCAACCCAAAATAATACCAAACGTTTGTTCTTTGGTGGAGAACAAACGAAAGTCATTATTTTGTGTTGAAACAAGCTTGATTAAGCCAAAAGATTCGGCAATTTAACCTTTCGTGCACTGGTTAGAAGTTATGGATCTAGGGCTTCGAATTAGATTTGATATTCGAAGAGTTCTAGGCGGATTCGAAGGAAACTGAGCGGGTATTTGGAATGAGGGAGATTTGGGGGTTCCGGGGTGTAAATTTTGGCGATGAACGGAACCGGTGCCGCCACCCTAAGGCGGTGAGGGTATGGTGGCGGCTGGTCTCTAGGGTTTGGGTGAGGGAGACGATAAGGGGGTTCTGAGGGTAGGGTCTAATGGGTTAGGGTATACTAAAGGGGTAATTAAATTAGGGCCGTTGGATGATGAGAATCCAACGGCCATGATTGATCTTTTAACGAAACAGGGTCGTTTGGTGTAGCAACTGGGGCGGACCGAGCATTGGGTGGACGGGTCGAGTTGGGTATTGGGTGAAGGCTTTTGGACCGTTCGATCAAATTAATTCAAAGGCCCAGATTGAGACGCCTGGAACGACGTCGTTTGGTTTGAAGCTAGAGACGGACCGGTTGGGGAAAAGTCTGGGCCGGTTCTGGGGTATTTGGGCGGGTATTGGAGTGGGTTTTTGTTTTGGCTGGGGATTTTTTGGCCCAGATCTGATTTCCTCTCTTTTATTAATTCTTTTTCTTTTCTTTTCTTCCTTTTTCTTTCAAAAATTGAAACTAAAATCCTAATTAAATTATAAAACCCAAATTAGCTTTAAGAATATTAATTAACTCTAAATAATAATTATCATAAATAATTAAATACTAAATTAAAAGAAAATCACACAATTTGACTAAAAACACAAAAATATGTTATTTTTGTGAATTTTCATTTTTGTAAAACACCTAATTATTAATTAATGTAAAAATCAAATCCTAAATGCAGATGCTATATTTTTGTATTTTTAATGCATTAATAAAATTAAACATGTACACAAACATATGCAAACATTCAGGAAAATCGCATAATAATTCCTAAAAATAACACATAATTAAAGAAAATACCTAATTTTGGGAATTCTTTTGAAGTAATTCGTATGAAGCAAAAATCACGTGCTCACAAGTACAATATTGGTCCGCGAAGATAAAGGTACGCAATGTTCGATCTATTATATTAGCAAAACTCTTGTCGACACCGAAACGAGGTACCCTCACCTCGAAAAATTGTCTTGGCATTAGTTATAGTTTTACGAAAGCTTAGGCCATATTTTCAATGCCACCCTATATTGGTGGTAATGACCTTCCCCCTACGAGGTATCTTGTATAAACCCGAGCTATTGGGGAGATTGGCAAAATGGGCCATAGAGCTGAGCGAACATGATATAACATATTAGCCGCGAACAATAATAAAATGACAGGTACTTGCCGACTTCGTCGCCGATTTCAGCGCCAAAATATTGACTGAGGTTGAACAAGAAACTTCTCGCACCTCACCTAGTCTACCCGACCTATGGGTCCTATATACTGACGGTGCATCCAACGCGTCAGGATCTGTATTGGGACTTGTACTCGATGTCCTAATGGGCGAAGTCATTCGCCAGTACATACAGTGTCTCGATATGACTTACAATGAGGCCGGGTATTAGGTCGTAATTGCAGGATTAAAGCTAACTCTCAAATACGGAGCACGACGAGTCATCCGTAGATGCGACTCACAACTTGCCGTCAACCAAGTCACAGGGACTTTCCAAATCAAAGAGCAAAGGCTACAAAGGTACTAGGGAGAAATTCATAAATTGCTACCAAAATCCAACGAATGTCGACTCGACCAAATATCTCGAGCACAAAACATCGAAGCAGACGGCCTCGCCAAATTAGCAGCAGCCACCAATAACATCACGAAGGAAAATGTGGTCACCCTTCTCCATTCTTCCTTCAGCTTCTTCTTTCTTCATTGGCAACAACCAGCTCTTCCAACAAGTTGGTGACTATACTTTTGCTCTTTGTCCCCCCGAGGTCTATACAATTACAATCCTTCAAGGTCCACTCATCATAAAAGTCCTCCTTGGTCCCCTTCTTAGGTCTTCTTAACGGAACCCTAAAATGCTCGAACACCCTAGTCAGCAAAAATCCATATGGCATCATAAGATTACCCTTGATCAACTTCTCTTTTCATATGCTTGATCATCAGTGAGGGAAGGTTAATTGTCCTATTTTGATCCAGCACTTCCCTCATTGCCAGGTCTAAGTAAGTGGCCTTATGCCTCATCCCATATCGAGGCAGCAAATACTTGTTCACAAACTCAAACATGAGCTTGTCAACTAGTAACATCTCCCCCTTTCCTACTTTCCTTCTAGTCTGTTGCTCCCTTTTCTGAGTGTACTTGGAGGTCAAGTACATGTCATCCTCATTTTCACCTAAAACGTTCCACTCACGCCGCACATAGGTATTAAAACCCTCTACAGATACATTCAAAATTTCTCCTAGCATTGTAGCATCAAGAATCGGGTCCACTCCCCTAACATCATACTCACTGTGATATCCTCAAGAACTTTAAAATTTTTGTAGAAATAAAGCATTGCTTCACCATACATAACTGAGAGTGGGCACAAAAACTGGTATGTCCAGCCCTTGTTCTCAATGTTCTCCACCGGCTCCTTTATCCCAAACATGTTTACAGTGACTGGGTTGATTACTCGGCCCTTCAACATTTTCAACCTAACAAACCAATACGCTTTCTACACAATAGAAATTCTCCAATGAGTTTTCTTCCTACGCTTGGAACTGGTTCCTTTTTCTGCAGACTGAGACACTCCAACCTTCTCTTTTTTGGAAGACCTCTTCTCCTTAGGTGTGGCTGAAGAGGATTCAGCCTTCTTCTTTCCTTTCCTCGGAAGAAGGACTTTTTCTACCTCATCATCATCATCATCATCATCATCATCATCATCATCATCCTCTTCTTCTTCTTCTTCTTCTTCTTCTTCATCATCATCATCAACCTCACTCACAAGTTCAACTTCCTCCACATCAGACTCATTTATCAGCCTGAACCCCTGTCTCTCATTCTTTTTTTCTTGCTTTCTTCCAAAGCCTTTTTAGGAGCAACCTTGCTCTTGCCTATAGTGTTTGGAGTTCTACTCCTAAGAATAACATACCCTTGAGGCAAAACTGCTTTCTTTGCCACTTCTTTCACATTACCAAATATTTTACTTCCTCATCTATTTTCTTTTCTCTCAGCTTAGTAATCAATTCTAGGAATAATGATTTTTATTTTGGAACCTGATACATTTTAATTTTATGAGTTAAAGAGAGTTGTTATCTTAGGATATGAACAATTGAGTAGGAGCCTAGTTTTAGTGATGTAACAGTTTAACAGTTAGGCACAACTATCAGATGGAAAAGAGGTACATACTTGGGATATCATACAAGCAAGTTCTTTGAATGATTTCCTCAATGTGGCCAAAAGAAACTTTTCCGATTTAAGATTTCATCATCAGATTAAACGCTTAAGCCATTGAGACAGTTCCATGCGTGCATACCTGTTGCAGTATAAGACTGAGTTAGACATCTATCACACTTAGACTCATTAATTACTTTACTAAAATATAGCCAATCATCGAGGAAAATCAAGAATATCCTAGTTCATTTTGATTAAACCAAGATCCAATCAGTTTCTTTCAAAGTAATCCTTGCTCAAAGCCTTAGTTAATATATATATATATATATATATATATATATATATATATATATATATATATATATATATATATGTGCAATCTACTCCTCTATCTTGCAAAATTTCATAGAGATGTGATCTTTTTCAACATTGTCTCTCAAAAAGTGATGTCTCACATCAATATATTTGGTTATCTTGTGATGAACCGGGTTCTTTGCCATATTCATTGTGCTTGTATTATCACATAATATGGGAACCCTTTCTATAATTACTGCATAATCTTCTAGTTATTGTTTGATCCAGAATAACTGAGCACAACACGAGGCAATTTCTGCAGTGGATAAAGCTACAGAGTTTTGTTTCTATGAAGCCCATGAGATCAAACATGAGCTAAGGAAGTGAGCCATCCATAATGTGCTCTTCCTGTTTACCAAATACCCAGCATAATCAACACCTGCATACCCAATTAGATCAAATGAATATCAAGATGGGTACCAAAGAACCAGGTCTTGAGTACCTTTGAGATATCTCAAGATCCTTTAAACAACCTTCAAGTGTGACTCCTTGGGATTGGACTGAAATCTAACAAATAACCCCACACTATACATAATATCTTGTCTACTTGCCGTTTGGTAGAGCAAAGATCCAATCATACCCCTATATTTTTTTCTTCTTGACAGGAAGACCAGGTTCATCCATACGAACCAGGTTGTAGTTGCTATGGGAGTATAGATTGTGTTTGCATTGCCCATTTCAAACCTCATGAGAAACTCCTTGATAAACTTATATTGATGTATCATTGTGCCTTTTGCCATTGGCTTAGCTTGAAGTTCTAAGAAGAAATTTAATTCTCCCATCATACTTATTTCACACTTCTCATTAATTTTGCAAAGTCACTGCATAAAGATTCATTTGTCGCTCTAAAGATAATATTATCAACATATATTTGAAAAATCAGTAGGTTCTTTCTACTCTTCAATAAAAATAGAGTGTTATCAATTTTTCCTCACAAGAACATGTTCTCCAGGAGAAATGTTGACAATCTTTCATAATATGGTCTTGCACTTGCTTAAAACCATACAATGCCTTGTCCAATTTATACACATGATCTGGGAATTTGTTGTCTTAAATCCTGAAGGTTGACACACGAACACTTCTTCCTTCAAATACCCATTCAAATTGCACTTTTTATATCCATTTGATATAGCTTGAAACCCCCGCAGGATACAAAAGCAATAAGCATTTAAATTGCCCCATTCGTACGGCTATGTTAAATGTCTAAATCATAATCGATACCTTCTTATTGATCGTAACCTTGTACAACCAACCTTGCCTTATTTCTGGTAATATTTCCTTTATCATCTGGATTATTCCTGAATATCCACCTTGTTCTAATGATTGTCTTGTCTTCTTCCTGTTCTGCATTATGAAGAAGTTCAGTCACTTCTGCATTGATTTCCAGATCTATTCCCCCTGCTTATTGTTGCACATCATGCTCAGCTTCCGGGGTTCAGGTTCCTGTGCTCGATCTGCAACATCCCCTGAAAGTTTTTTATTATATTGATCATCATATTATAACACAAAGTGTTCAAGCTTAAACCTAGAAACTAACAATCTTAAACATATAAAATACAGACCCAAAACACAACCTACCAGTGCTAAACACAGAAGATAAGTGTTAACATCACACTAACCACTACAAAAATAGCAGCAACCCAGAATTTCAACCTTCCCACCCTTCCCCGAAAATAAAATCCATCAATCTTCTTAAGAAGTTCCACATTAACAGAATTATTTAGTTCATCAATAGCTGGATCAAACCATGAAATAGTCACAGCCTTTACCACTTGTGTAACTTTGACAGCCTAGAAACCTTCTTCCGTGTTTGGTTGGTATCCATATAATTTTTAGTTCAACAACAACTCCACAATAGCATAAAGGTAACTCCTCCATTACGGGCGCATGCAACAAGAAAGGCAACAATGGTATTTTATATGATAGAGAAGAATATTATACAACCCTTCGAAAACAATGGAGCTGCAATGGAGATACCCAACGAACTATAGACTCAGGAAAAATAAAGAAAAAAAGAAGCAAGATTTTGATAATATCTAAAAGATGATTCCATTGTTCAACAATGGAGAATGAAGAAGGAAGCTTTTAAATAGGGTAAAATTACTGTTAGGGCCTCTTTCCTCGGCCTCATCCCCTTAAGGGTATGTGAATTATGCACTAGTGCCTACTCAGTCTTAAAAATGACACATAGTCTCAGTAACTGTCATAAGCATTTAAAATATAGAGTACGCACAAGTATAAGTGTCCACCTTATAACCTGTGGAGTGGAGAGGTCAGGATGTACATGTGTCTCCTAGGCTATTCTGCCCCTTGTTTAATGTGATTTGTATTGTGTCTTTAATTCTTACGTCTAAGATCCAGGTTTTACCTTTGTAATGGAAAAACCTTTCTTGAGGTTTGAAATATTTTATGGTAGTTCTCTTATTTTGACTTTTCAGTAAGAATTTTAAATAGTAAAAGTTATACGTGATATTCCAAAATGCCCCTCTCGGTAGCATTAATTTTTTTAATATTCTACTTATGTTTATGATCCAGCTCTTTAAATGTTAATTAATTATCTATAAATACACTTTCATTTCAGGGAAAAGAGGGCTTTTTCAAGACATTCAAGTCTACGAGAAAACCCCTAAATTTTCTAAACTAACTTTTACATGAAATCCCCGGACACAAAGGCGGATATTGTATTTTAATGGCGAGTTTAAATAAATCCATAACTTTCGATGTAGAGTATAAATTCATGCATAAAAATTCACCAAAATTGAAAAACATAGTAAATATGAATTTATAATTTTAAAAATATAACGGATTCAATGCTAAAAACTATTAAAGTTATATCAATAAACTTTAAATCTTAAATCCGCCACTGTTCGCATATGAGGTTAAGACAATGTGATATCCTATGTGTTATGATCGGCTTTGTGTGGGCTCTAACGTCTCGAGGGAGGCTTATAAAGCACACATGGAATTTTTCAATTGCCCAAAGAAGGAATTTTCTGAAAACCGCGAAGACTGAGAAGAAAAACCACAAAGCAATTCAGAAGAAAGATCTTCTAAACAAAGAAGGAATCATTCTGTTCCCGATTCCCGTGATTGAAATCAAAGCAACCTGGTTGGCGCGTTTGATAATTGATGCCTTTATAAATGAATTGGAGAGAGGAATCAGTTGGAAGTCCATGAACTAAAACTCGAATGGAAGCCAATGTTGGATTAATTGGAAAGCAAGCCTATTCTGAATTTGATCCATATAGCGAGTGGCAAAAGGAGGAATTTGATGTTCTTATAGTCCGTATCCCAGGTATGAATAATATGGTTCCATATTCATGTACATTTCCCCCCGCAAAATCATCGGAATAGGAATTGTTTTAAGGTGCTAAATCTTTTCTGATAAGTTTCTACGTAACATCTTGAAGTTAGCTAATGTTTATTCTTCTTTTTCTTTTATCTCGACCACTTGATTGAAAACACTAAATGCACACGCACGTATACGTGGTCATATAAGTAATATAAGATTGTAAGTCCAGATATCGTTCGCACAGAACTTGTGGTTAACTATTTACTAAATTAAACTAAGACAATTAATCTATTAAAATGATTTTCTAAAGATTATTAACTACAATTAATCTGGGTCAAAAACTAAGAAATTAAAGAAAATACGTCGGCAAGCTTAGATGAGAGACAATATTCCAGAGCTATGGGTTAGCTAACAATCATGTTGAGTCTTTCACTTAAATTGTCTAATTAATTTTTCTGGTTTATTGATTGACAGGGTTAATATTACTCGTAGTATTTTCCCGAAGTAATACTCGATTATTCAAGCTAACCTAACGCCTATACCCCTATGGAATTAAGATTAACAAGAACGCATTAATAATTCCCATATAATAACCAAGCAAGGCGATTAGGTATATCTCTATCCTAATTGCAAATCCGCTCCCAATACTCAGGTTCAAAATCTAATTGCTCTACTCAATCTTATATGCAATCTAAAATTCCTTCTTCCGAGTTCAATCCTATATTCGTAGATGGTATTTAGTTGGTGATCAAACAATCAAATAATTAAGCGCAAATTGAATAAATAAACCAATATGATAAAATAATAAGAACAATTCAAGCTTCAAACCACATCGTTCATGTAGCACCCACAACTCTAGAATTAATGAACTATGACATTAAAGGAAGAGAAGAGAGAAGAAAAATTAGTTGAAAACCTCCTCCAAACGTGGTTTATGTTCTTCCCTCCAAAGTGGCATGCTCTCCTCTCAAAAATATATTAGATCACCTCCAATTTAGGTTTAGAACCCCTTTTATACGAGGTAGAACTGTGTAGGGCCGAAATAACTTTGTCCCAGCGAAATAGAAAAAAATCCCGTCACCCAGCGTCCAGGCCAGCGCGCGCTGGCCGTGGCGCCGAATCCAGTAATGTTCACGCCTCCTCTTTCAATGTATCTCTTCTTTGTTTTGTCTTCTACTTGGGGAGGACAAACACCAAAGGGTATCCCGCATTTGTCTCCTTATTTTTTATTCTTTTAATTTTTTATCGCGTTTTATTCAATTTTGCTCCAAATTTCTTCACTTCACATCGCTTTATTTACTCAGTTAAAATATAATATTAAGTGTAAAGTAATTTACTTAATACTCAAAAAACGATTAAAAGTACTCCAATGTGAGGCAACAATAATGTGTAAATATATGCATTTTTAGTCGAATATCACTAAACTACAACATTTGCGCCAAATAGTGTGTGTAACCAACTATTGTGTCAAATTATTCGGCCTTTTTACTTTCAAAGTCGAATACACTTCTTGCACTAGAGCTAATTGATTAGCATATATCACATAATAAAAACTATCAAAGTAATTATATATATAGTATATTGCTTCGGTTACAGGTCTTACGCTATTTAAACGGAAAATAAAATTATCTCTAACTTTTTATTTGAAGATACAACTTATCAAAGGCCGATTCAGAATTTAAACATATAAGTTCAACCTTTAAGTTTTTTAACATTGAACACTTCATTTTTTTTAAGTGTATGGGTTCGTACCTAATAGTTGCCGCCATTTTAATAGATTTTACATAAATTTATGCTCTCTAAACGTATTGAGTATATATGAATCCAGTACCGCAAGACTAAATCCGCCTATGCAACCTACATAAACTAGAACAAACTCTTTTTATTTATTTATTTATTTTTGCTTTATCTAATAGGTTATTAATTTAGGCTCCTGACGAATCCCTCCATCTTCTTCTTTTTTTCTTTTACCGCAAATGCATACCAAAATCTACTGAACAAGTAGATTAACAATGCAAAATTCCTAATGTTCTTTTTCTATTTTGTGGTTCCAAGAATTCACCAATAAACAAGGATTGAAGGTGCAAATTAGCAATTTGGGAGTGGTCAAGATTTCTGGAGATCGTCAAGTCGGTAATTCAAGAATTAGATTTTATAAGGAATTCCCAATACCAAAAGACTGTAATACAGATGAAATCCAAGCAAAATTAGCAAAAGGTTCTCTCAAAATTTCATTTCCAAAGAAATTTACAGCCCCTCCTCCATTAGCTGTTAATCCTAAAGCAGATGAAGAAACAACACCAACTCTAAAAGAAAATAACTCGACTACATCCACGAAAGTAAAGGACGAAACAACAAACAACTCAAGATTGAAGAAGATCAAGAATGCAGCTACGAGCGTTGCAGCTATGGTGGCTGTGATTTCTGTCATTACTTACTATCTATATAGCTCTACAAATAGTTGAAAGGTAGTCTTAGTTATTTATGCAAGAAATAAGTTGGGATCTTTGTGGTCGTTTATAGTTATACTCTTGTGTAAATCGTCCAAACATTTGGGAATTTGTATTAGATGGATTTGTGTTATCGTTTAGGACATTAAAGCAAATCCTATTATGTAAACTTTCATCAATTCAGTGACCTGAGCAATTTGAATGTAAGCAGAGAAGAGGGAAAAGAGATGAGTGTGAGAGAGAAGCTAAATCTGTATTGAATGAAATGAGCTCTTAGCTCAAATGAACAAGATACAAGGACTAAATGTAACTAACTTGACTAACTACACTGCCAGCTGCAATTAAACTAACTCTACCTGACAGCTGTATAATTAAGTAAACTAACAGACTTCTAACCTATGTGGTAATCATGGTTAGTGATGCTGGGAAAGCAAGGCACAAACAATTTTCATGACAAGGTAGCAGCGGAATAATACTCGAGTCTAACATTTCCAATCTATTTGAACCAAGAGAAGACAAACAAATTCAAGTACAAACATATACGGGCAATAAGTGTATAAACCATTATGAATATGGCAAGGTAAAATAATCAAATACACGTGACACCAAGATTTACGTGAAAACCCTCTTCAATGAGAAGAATAAAAACTACGGGACCAAAGGCCCTCAAAGCTCCACTAAATCCATCAATAAGAGTTATAAAAATTCTCTAAATTGGCCACTAAGTAAGTGTTAGATCTTGTTTTAATGATGCAAAAAATATACATGTGCAGGAAATCAATTACAAGAAGTAAAGAAGACTACTGGAGTGGTTCATTATGTATAAGGAAAGAAATCAATTAGCATACAATCGGCAAATCTGGAAAGGTCTCGCAAATCTGGGCGGAATCTAATCAACAAATCAATCAGCAATAACAACGATTAGCTGAGTTGGAAAGAATCAAATAAGCCTTGAGTAAAGGCACAAATCAAGGGTGTGAGCACGTGATTTTTGTTTTCGCACGACAATCGCTCCAAAAAGAAATAAAAACAAATATAATTGGCCCTGCTGTACAATTTCGGATTTCTGTGCGGCACTTTGTTGATTTATTTGTGACCTTAGCCCATTTTTATTTATTTACTTTATTAAAATAAAATTCAAAAAAAATATATGTGTCCTGCATAATTCAAACCGTAATCCGGTCGTTAAATAGAAAATCATGAATAGGCATTTTCGTCCGTGATTTTATTTGGTTTGACTTTACCTGTTTTGAAATACTTTAGTGTGTGTGCAAATAATTGTATTGAGTGTGTATTTAATTTTAAATTTGATTTTTTGGCTTAGTTTTGTTTAAAAATAAATCAGAAATAAATAAATAAAAAAAATAAAATAAAATAAAGAATAGACCCCTTCCCTTCCGGACTTGGGCCAATTTTGACAAAATTGGCCCAAACAAACAGCCCAAGACCCAGGCCTGCCCGGTCCAGGCCACCTGATGCCCAGGACGTCCAAACGACGTCGTTTGAGTCATACCTGATCTGGACCGTTGATCTCAGAATGATCAACGGCCAAGATCAATCCCCCGTAACCCACCAACAAACCCGACCCGTCTCACCCGGACCGACCCCAAACCTTTATCCTTGAAACGACGTCGTCCCTGTTTAGCCAAAGGATCCTGGCCCTTCATCTCATCTCATCTAACGGCCAGGATCCATTTGCTCACTAACTATATAAACTCCTAACACTACCCTGCCCCCCTATCCGAACCCCAGCCTTCGTCTCCCCAAACAAACAGCCCTAAACCCTAGCCGCCCCTATATCCTTCACCATGGAAACCGGCGGCATGAACGCCGGTGACCTTCCCCTTAACACCCTAGAACGCCCTTGCCATCCTGAACCCAAATCTATCAACCATGTAGTTCGAATCCCTCCCCACCTTCTCGAATCTTCATTTGAAGATTCGAGTCAAAACTTGATCTACTCAGTTTAACCCCAGTTTCACACCAGACACCCCCCAGACCCCCCTCGTGACCAAACCATACTTGGTTTGGTCCGAATCTGATCAAGGAAGCATGAATCCCAGATCTGAGTTTTGGAACTTGGTGGTTCTTCGTCACTGGTCCATATCCGTTCAAACCGAAGCGGTTAAGGTCTAATGGACTTTAATCAAAGTGTTTCTCATATTAAAGTCCGTTCAGCCTTAAGAAAGGTCTGTCCAAGTCCGAGTCAAGTTTTGATTTTTCAAGGTTTAAGGTGAGTCCTTTCTTTTCTTTATTTGTTTTGGCCCCTCTGATTGTGGTAAAAATCTGTTCATACTTTGATTTTGTGTCTTTGAATTTTGTCAACTGTGCCCCGTCCACTTTGCCTAAACCTCTGCTTGTTTGAATGAGTCTTTCTATTTGCCCTGATATAAGTAGTGTGCAATTAGCTGATTCTCAAAATTTGAACTGATCAATTGACTCCTCGAGCACCACTTTGTTTAGCCAGTACAATTCAAGTCATGTGCCCTATACTTTGAATGTCTGATTTTTGGCTACGATTGTGTATGTTAATGCTAATATAGTCGAGTCGACATGAGTCGTCAATTAGTTTCAACTGCCTGAACAAAATAAATCGATTCGCTTCTGTTGAACATTTGCCTGAATCAATTAAGAACCAAGTTCAGTTACTTATAGTTATTAATATGATTTCAGAAACCTAAGGCTTGATCTGTAATTGAAATCTGAGTTGATAGCATGTGCACTTGTGCATAACATGTGCATTGTGCACAGCCTGTTTTCCTGCATAAAGGGCTTTCAATTTTAAAATGGTTTGACAGCATATGCTGTCAGATATATTCTACTGCCCATGCTTGCTTTTAGTTAATAAAATAGGAAAGGAAAGCCTGCCAGGGAATGTTGATGGGGGTTAATACTTAAATAACTAATTGGAATCTGAAAAATGAAAAGGGCACATGGGAGGGGTACTGTGATATTAAAAAGAGGCTGTTAAAAGGAGTAGGAGGGAGGCTTATAAAAGGGAGAAGACCATCTGATATTAGGACACACACAGAGATATAGAGAGGGACAGAATTAGGAGATAGACATAGACAGAATTAGAGGAAGAGAAAGAAAAATACAGATACTGTGAGGAGTTTTGAAAGGGAGATACCATCTGAAGGAGAGGAGATACACACTGGACCTTGAGAGCTAAAAAGGGAGTGAGGCATAGGAACAAATACAGAATTAGAGGGGAGGGGAAATCAGAAAATACAGGAAGAAAGAGGGAACACACTGTGAGGAATAGAGAGAGAGCAAGAAGAAGATAAAAACAGATTAAGAAATCAGAAACTTGGTCTTGTTTGTCTGAAGTTCAGCTATTGTCAATACGTTAGGCAGTGTTTCTTCTTCTAAATTTCAATTGAGTTCTTTCTGTGGTGCTGTTCTGATTACTGCTGCTATCTTGCTCACTATTGTTGCTGCATTTCTGCCCTGCTGCTATTTGCTAGTCCTGCTTCTTTCTGCTGCTGATTTCCACATCTTCTTCTTCTTCTCCTTTGCATTTTCAGCATTTCCAGGTACACATTTCAAGTCCCATATTGATGTAATTAAAACAGTTGGAAAGCATGAAATGAAAAAAAGGGTTGAAGAAGTTCAAGTATTTGTTGTAATATTCATAGTACATTAACAGGCCTGTGAAAATTGATTTAGTTTATGATTCAACAGTTCGAAAGTATGTATTGATATTTGACTGAGTTTACCCTGTTGTACTTTAACTCTGTAGTTGTTTGTCAGTAGGGGCATGTATATTTCGGCCTTATACAATACTGTTCTTGTTTCATTTGGTTTTTGTTTAGTTAAGACTAGTCCACACAAGTTTAGTTAAGTTCGACTCGAGAAGTGTTCGGATTAAGTGTTGTATTTCGTTTAGCTCGTACATGATTCCTTGCCAAACTAAAGTATTTTACTTGCCAGTTATCCTTTAATCTAGGCCGAATAAGTTCAGTTAAGTTCAACTCAAAAATGTTCGGATTAGGTATTGCATTTCATCAATCTCATATGTAGTCTTTTGTTCGACTGAAACATCCCTGCAAGGCATGACGTTTTTACTTTATAAGTAGTTAATCAGAAACTAACAAAAATCCGGATTAGGCCAAAGCCTATAATTGAATTAGCATGTACCTTTTCTTCTAGTTTTAGAGACAAATGCATTAGAAATTTAGCCATTTTAGGATATCCTTTTCTAAAATAGAGATGAGCCTCGCCAAACAAAGATGCAAAATTGCGGGGCCCTCAATAAATAACCATGGTAATTATTTAGAATTCAAGATAGGCCATTTAATAAATTTCATGGCCTTCTACGAAGATAATAACGCGTTTAGATTCTTTAGGCGCGACCTTTAGTAAATTATATTCTTAAAAATCGGGTGCACATTGATGTGACCCAAGTCCAAGTCCCAACGGAGTCAAAATGTGTTAACAACTACGGGTGCATTGATTGTGACGTGGTTCGAGATGCATTTTCACGACGTTGTAATTCCATAAAAATAAATGATAATAATAAAAGCGGTTTAAACTTAATAAAGGCACATAAGTCACAACCTGTATTTAAATAAGATATTTAGCCATTATAACAATTTAAGCGACCGTGCTAGAACCACGGGATTCGAGGGTGCCTAACACCTTCCCTCGGGTCAACAGAATTCCTTACTTAGAATTTCTGGTTCGCAAACTTCATTTGGAAAAGTCGAAAATTTCCTCGATTTGGGATTCAAGATAAAACCGGTGACTTGGGACACCAAAAAGCCAAACCTTTCCCAAGTGGCGACTCTGAATTAAATAAATAATCCCATTTCGAATATTGTCACTTAAATTGGAAAAAAACTCCACCCGCGCATTTTAACCCTTCGGGGCGGGCGCGCAAAGAGGAGGTGTGACAAAGGGCAGAATCACGGAAGATTGAAGGATACGAGGAGATTTGGTACGCGACCGCATTTGGAAGAACCAACAACCAAGGAGCAATCTTCATTCGTATCTCTGCCGAAGGAAAGCAATCAAGAGAAGCAACGGCTCATTCCTTATTCTTGGAAAGAATCAATTCTTTCCAGGGATCAAATCTCTTGGGTTGTCAAGCCTCTACCATCCATCAAAGTATTTATACCTCGTTGTAAACCCTAGTGTTTATACTTTGATCAAACCAAAATCACTCTCTTTATTCTACTGCAAACAAGCATTATAGCTCACTAGGATCTGTTGTTTAACAAGTCAGGGAAAAAAAGAGAGCATAACACTGGTGGTGAGACATTGTATCAAAAACGAGTGCTAGAGAAACTGAGTGAAATTCACTACAACTGTACTCGGAAGAAACTCATTTACTAAAGAGAACTCCCTTGTAACCCAAGGGGACTGGACTAGGATTCACATTGAATCCGACCAGTATAAAAATTCTGGTGTCTTTAATTCCTGCAATTTACTTCCTGTTATTATATCTGTCAATTTATCATATCTAGTCGACTACTCAAGTAATAAGTCAACTAATAAGCAATTACTTTTAAAAGAGTTACAATTTACCCCCCGTCTTGTACTTTCAATTGGTATCAGA
The DNA here is from genome assembly GCF_000393655.2 of Nicotiana sylvestris. Taxonomy (NCBI): domain Eukaryota; kingdom Viridiplantae; phylum Streptophyta; class Magnoliopsida; order Solanales; family Solanaceae; genus Nicotiana; species Nicotiana sylvestris. The sequence continues at coordinate 36,670,809 of NC_091065.1, forward strand.
GTCTGGCTCACATTTTATTTTTGCTTAACAGCTTGTGAGAAAAGATCATGGCAAATCAGGTTATCATAGGAGCTCTTTTTCAAGAAGGAACTTCACAAGTTAGACCACCATACTTCAATGGACAACATTTCTCTCACTAGAAAGTACGAATGGAAATCTTTACTAAATCTTACGATGTCAAAGTCTGGAGAGTCATCAAAAAGGGAAACTATCCCCTACCGGCTATCACTCCACCACTTGCTGGTCCTGATGATATAGATTCATACTCAAAAGAGCAACTGGAAGAAGTACAAGTGAATAACAAGGCAAGAAACCTGCTTCATAATGCTATAAGTGATGAAAAATACGAGAAAATATTGAGTTGTGACACAACCAAAGAGATGTGGGACAAACTTGAGGGAACCTATGAGGGAACCAGCAAAGTAAAGGAAACACACATCAACATGCTAGTTCATGATTATGAACTCTTCTCAATGAAAGAAGGAGAATCCATTGAAGAGATGTTTGCCAGGTTCATCAAATTAATTAGCGACTTAAAGGCATTTGGCAAACCCTACACCAGTGGTAATCAAGTAAGAAAAATTCTCAGAAGTCTGCCAACCACTTGGCAGACCAAAGTAGTCACACTGGAATCTCAAGACCTAAACAAATTATCCTATGATGAACTACGAGGAGAACTCATTGCTTTTGAAAGAATGCATCTGAAAAAGACAAATCAAGAAGAGAAAAAGAAAATAGTTGCGTTCAAAACCTCTACTGAAATGACTGAAAATGAAATTGATGATCCTGAAGCTCTACAAGAAGAGATTGCTATGATGTCTCGAAGTATGGATGGATTGATGATAAGATACAAAAACACAAAGAAAGGAAGATACCCACCAAGACGATCCAGACAATACAACGAACAGGACAAGAATGATGGAAAATGCTACAAATGTGGAAAATTTGGGCATATTCAAGCTGAATGCCCAGAACTGAAAAAGAAGATCTCTAGAGGCTTCAACAAGAACAAATCCTTCGGAAGATGGAGCGATGAAGATGACTCTGACCATGAAGAAATAGCAAATCTTTGCTTCATGACAATTCTGGAAAATGAAATAAACAAAACTTCAGGATGCTGGACAGATGAAGACGATTCAGATGACGAGAATGAGAACTGTTTCATGGCACGAGGTAAAACTAGTGAGGTAAGATCTTATGACTGTGAAAGATGTAATGGATTGCAGGATATTCTTGATTCAACCTTGAAAGAGTCTCAAAAATGATGAATGAGCTTAAGAGACTCACTAGGGAGGTTAAAGACTGGAAACTCAAACATGAAGTATGTGAAATTGAAAAGGAAGTACTTCAGGAAGAGTTTGAGGGTTTGCAAATGCAGCTCAACAGCTTGTGCAAATCCACCAGCCATAGTTCTGTTAGGTCAAACCAGACGACTTACAAGTCGATTGGAAAGGAACCAACCAGAACCTAGTCAAACCACTCGGTCAGACCAAGTGACTTACAAGTCAACTGGGAAAGAACCAGCTAGAACTAAGTCAGCTAGTTCAAACACTTATGAAAGACCTATAAGCAGGTCTAAAGCTACATGTCATTACTGTAATAAAAGTGGGCATAAATATTCCTTTTGTTATTTTTGTAAATCAAATGTCTCAGGATGGGTTTGGAAACTAAAAAATTCTGAACCTACTACTACTAACCCTACAGGACCCATGCAAGCTTGGGTACCTAAAAGAAAGTAATCATCTTGTCTTGCAGGAACACCACAGAGTAAGCCGCAAAGGAAAATGGTATCTAGATAGTGCGTGTTCCAGTCATATGACAGGAGACAAAAACCTGTTTAAAGAAGTTACAAAAATCGATGGAGGAAGTATTAAACTTGGAGACGATTCAAGGGGCAAAATAGTTGGTACTGGAACAATTCCCTTCAATAACAATTGTGACATTACTGAAGTTTATCTCGTCGATGGACTAAACTACAATCTCTTGAGCATAAGTCAACTCTGCGACTCTGGATATGAGGTAAAGTTTAAGAAAACAGGTTGTGCTATTGAAGACGAATCAGGTAAGATAATTCTTCCTGGAAAAAGGTATGAAAATGTTTATATACTTGATGGTTTTGAAAAGATAGATGGCCATATTTGCTTATCTTCTATGTCTGATGATCCATGGTTATGGCATAGGAGACTAGGTCATGCTAGCACGCATTTGATTGAAAAACTGTCCAAACATGATTTAGTTGTTGGTTTGCCTAAATTGAATTTTTCTAGAATTCATATTTGTGATGCATGTCAAATGGGTAAACAGACCAGAAATTCTTTCAAAAATAAAGATATAGTATCTACTCCAAAACCTTTGCAATTACTTCATATGGACTTATTTGGGCCTACTAGAACTGCTAGCATAGGAGGAAAGAGGTATGCATTTGTTATTGTTGATGATTTTTCACGTTTCACTTGGGTAATCTTCTTGTCTCATAAGGATGAAGCTTTAAGAAATTTTGAAGTTTTCTGCAAAAGGGTTGAAAGAGAAAGGGGACATCTGATCTCAAAAATTCAGAGTGACCATGGAGGAGGATTTGAAAGCAGAACTTTTGAAGACTTCTGTAATGATCAAGGATACACTCATAATTTCTCTGCACCACGCTCACCACAACAAAATGGGGTTGTGGAAAGAAAGAACAGAACTCTCCAAGATATGGAAAGAACCATGCTACTAGAACATTCATTGACAAACCACTTTTGGGCAGAAGGTGTAAGTACTGCTTGTCACATCCTCAACCGTTGCCTCATAAGGCCAATTCTGAAGAAGACCCCATATGAACTCTAGAAAGGTAAACGTCCTAATATCAATTACTTCCATCCCTTTGGAAGCAAATGTTTCATTCATAATAACGGTAAGGATAATCTTGGAAAGTTTGATCCAAGAAGTGACGAAGGTATTTTTCTTGGTTATTAATTGAATAGCAGATCTTTTAGAGTCTATAATAAACGTACTTTATGTGTAGAAGAATCTGTACATGTTATATTCGATGAAAATAATCCCTTGGTCGAGAAAGGAACTACTGCAGGTGTTGAAGATCAAACTCAAGAAGCTCAGGATAAAGGAAAATCACAAGAGTCGACTAATACATCTGGGGTGATCGAGTCAACTGGTGAAAATAGCAGCAATATTCCAGATCCACAAATCGAGTCGACTACAAATGCAATTCGACCAAATGAATGGAGAAGCGAACCCGAATATCCTCAGAAATTTATTATAGGGGATCCAAACGAAGGAATGAAAACCAGGGCTGCTCTCAAGAAGAAAGCAAACATTGCATTGATTTCTCAAATTGAGCCAAAAAAGATAGAGGAAGCACTGAAAGATTCAAGCTAGGTGCAAGCCATGCAAGAGGAATTAGATCAGTTCAGCAAGAATCAAGTGTGGAAACTAATACCCAAACCTGATAATGTGTCTATAATCGGAACAAAGTGGGTATTTAGAAACAAATTGAACGAGGATGGAAAGGTCATAAGAAATAAAGCTAGACTAGTTGCTCAGGGCTATTCACAGTAAGAAGGAGTTAACTATAATGAGACTTTCACCCCAGTAGCTCGTTTGGAGTCCATACGAATTCTTCTGGCATATGCATCCTTTAAAGATTCAGGCTGTTTCAAATGGATGTTAAGCGCCTTTTTAAATGGATTTATCGAGGAAGAAGTTTTTGTGAAACAACCTCCAGGCTTTGAGGACTCAAAATTTCCATACCATGTATACAAGCTTACTAAAGCACTGTATGGGTTGAAACAAGCTCCACGTGCCTGGTATGATAGGCTGAGTACCTTTCTTATTGATCATGGCTTTACAAGAGGTAAAATAGACACTACTTTATTTATTAAACGATCATCAGAAGGTAACCTCATTATTCAAATTTATGTTGATGATATTATATTTGGTAGTGCTAACCCTCTTATCTGCAAGGAATTTTCAAATCTTATGCAAAGCGAATTTGAAATGAGCATGATGGGTGAGCTCACATTCTTCCTTGGGCTACAAATTCAACAATCCGAAGAAGGAACTTTTATATGTCAGACCAAATATACAAAAGAGCTGATTCAAAATTTTGGTATGAACAATGCAAAATCAATTGGCACTCTAATGAGCCCCGCTACAAATCTAGACAAAGATGAACAGGGCATCCCTGTTAGCGAAACCAAATATAGGGAAATGATTGGATCACTGCTATATTTGACAGCAAGTCGTCCATATATTATGTTCAGCGTATGTAAATGTGCCAGGTTTCAGTCAGCTCCCAAGGAGTCACATTTGACTGCTGTAAAGAGAATCATTCGTATCTCATTGGAACTGTATCTTATGGATTGTGGTATCCTCGCTCTAACTCTTTTAAACCTGAAGGTTTTTCAGATGCTGATCTTGTAGGTGATAAAGAAGATAGAAAAAGCACAAGCGACACATGTCAATTACTAGGAAAGGCTTTAATATCCCGGAACAGTAAAAAGCAAGAATCAATCGCTTTGTCCACTACTAAAGCTGAATACATTGCTATTGGACAATGTTGTGCACAACTACTGTGGAAGTCTCATCAATTGGGTGACTATGAGCTTTCGTTTAAACCTATACAAATCTTTTGTGATAATTCTAGTGCTATTTGTCTTTCAAAAAATCATGTGCATCATTTTAGAGCAAAGCATATAGATATTAAGCATCATTTTATTAGAGATCATGTTCTTAAGGGAGACATAGAAATATCCTTTTTTGGAACTTCTGCTCAATTAGCTGATATTTTTACTAAGCCTTTGTTAGAAGAAAGATTTTGTACTTTGAGAAAATTACTTGGTATTATTTGCATTTCTAATAACTCTTAGGACCTATGTGCTCAGTTACTTTTAAAGTGCTATAATTGTCCTTTTCCCATGCCTTAATTACGCCTCCGATTTTTCCCTCTCTTTTCGCTTCTTTCACATCAGTTGCAGTTCGAAGATGGAAAGCCAATCATCACGTCTTCTCATCTCATGTCCATCTCCTCTCCAATACCTCTAGCAAAGCCCCTTCTCTACAATGGCGAAACACTCAAAAAATCCCTCTACCTCTACCAGAAAGAGTACTCGCTCCAAAGCAAAACCCTCTTCTGCGCCTCCTGAGCAAGTAGACCTAGGGTCTGATCACTTTGAAGGCTTCGCCTCATCTTAGGGAGATTTCTCTGAACACTCCCAACTTCTAGGAGAAAAATCTTTAGGCAAGCGACCCATGGAAGATCCCCCCATTTCATCCACCCCAAAGAAATCAAAGGTTGATTTCTCTACCTCACTCGAGTCTGACCTAAATTTCTGGGATACCCCAAATAGGGATCTTTTCATTACTCTTAAAGACAAGCCCATCGCCCATGGAAGGGTCGTGGATCTTGATGATATGGAAGCCCTTAACTGTAAGGTTAAAGAACTTTTTGTTTATCAAGGGTGGGACAAATTCCTCTCTATTCCTCCGCCTAAGGTGTATGAACCCCTGGTCAAAATGTTTATGCAAATCTTCGCTCTAGTAAACCGGATAGGTTGGAATCTCTAGTGCTAGGTAAGCGCATTGTTCTTGATTGTGCCTTGTTTGACTCACTTTTTCAATGTCGTTGCTCTGGTTTCCCTACTCTGTTTAAAAACATGTGGCCTAATGACTTTGAAATCTCTTTTGACCAAGACAAATAGTGCATTGTTGAGTGTCCCTCTGAAATCCTTCCAAACCAATTGGGCCCCAGTGATGTCAGTTTTGAAACTCGGGTTTTGGCCCATATTGTGGCAACCACCCTGCTTCCCCGCACTGGTTCCTTTTCAACCTTCTCTCAAAGAGATACATTGTTTGTCTACTGCCTTATCACCAAACTCAAAATCAAGCTTTCCTCCTGGGTTATCAATTTCATGATAGAAAGTGCTGAAGATCCCACTAGTTTACCCTATGGCATGACAATCACTCATATTCTGGAAGCCCATCAAATTTCTCTGTCCAACTATCCATTCATCACTGTCTCCAAGTCCTATAATTCTAGAGCTTTTGCTAGTATGGGCTATGTGAGTATCAAGAGCTCCTGGGTTAAGAAAAGTGAGAGTGAAGCAAAGCAGGCCCCTATAGAATCCAAGCCTTCACCCGTTGTTCCTCATCCTACTCTTGTCAGTTCTGAGCTTAGTGAGAAGCTTTGCACTATTAACTCCCAACTCTCTGACATCAAGAACCTTCTTTCCGCCACTCAGTCTACTCATGCTATTTCCAAGGAAACAGGGTCTGACGTGTCAAAAATCAGAGTTGTTGTTCTCAGAGTGAGGGAGAATGTTGTCAAAGCTTTCAAGGAGGTTCACGACAGGCTGGATGGTATGAGCGTCTCTGCAAATACAAGCTTCGAACAGTTAAAGGAGGCTATCTGCAACACCCTTACCTATTTCCTGCGCCGCTAGTGTGGATGTTTTTAAGACTATGTTTTTTTTTTGACAATTTGTTTTGGTGGCTTATGGGTTGTGGTTTAAGCCCCTGGATAATTATGTTTTTGCTGCTACCGTGGGCTATTTTACCAGCCGCTGGATAATCTCTTTACCTCTTCTGCTTTACTGCTATCTATTCTCTTATTTCCTCTTTGCTGATGACAAAAAGGGGGAGAAAATCTATGTGTATAGGTAGCATATATTGGTCTATTGTACAGGTACAATTCGACTACATACATTGAGAGGGAGTATCATGGAACAAGTCGACTGCATACATTGAGGGGGAGTATCATGGACAAGTCAAGTCGACTAGTAAAACACAAGGAGGTCGACTGATGTTTACTTCTTTACATTATTATATTATTTTGCCATCATCAAGAAGGGGGAGATTGTTAGATCTTGTTTTAATGATGCAAATAATATACATGTGCAGGAAATCAATTATAAGAAGTAAAGAAGACTGCTGGAGTGGTTCATGATGTATAAGGAAAGAAATCAATTAGCATACAATCGGAAAATTTGGAAAGGTCTCGCAAATCTGGGCGGAATCTAATCAACAAATCAATCAGCAATAACAACGATTAGCTGAGTTGGAAAGAATCAAATAAGCCTTGAGTAATGGCACAAATCAATGGCAGAATCACGGAAGATTGAAGGATACGAGGAGATTTGTTACGCGATCGCATTTGGAAGAACCAACAACCAAGGAGCAATCTTCATTCGTATCTCTGCCGAAGGAAAGCAATCAAGAGAAGCAACGGCTCATTCCTTATTCTTGGAAAGAATCAATTCTTTCCAGGGATCAAATCTCTTGGGTTGTCAAGCCTCTACCATCCATCAAAGTATTTATACCTCGTTGTAAACCCTAGTGTTTATACTCTGATCAAACCAAAATCACTCTCTTTATTCTACTGCAAACAAGCATTATAGCTCACTAGGATCTGCTGTTTAACAAGTCAGGGAAAAAAAAAGAGCATAACACTGGTGAGGCATTGTATAAAAAACGAGTGCTAGAGAAACTGAGTGAAATTCACTACAACTGTACTCGGAAGAAACTCATTTACTAAAGAGAACTCCCTTGCAACCCAAGGGTACTGGACTAGGATTCACATTGAATCCGACCAGTATAAAAATTCTGGTGTCTTTAATTCCTGCAATTTACTTCCTGTTATTATATCTGTCAATTTATCATATCTAGTCGACTACTCAAGTAATAAGTCAACTAATAAGCAATTATTTTTAAAAGAGTTACAATTCACACCCCCCCTCCTTGTACTTTCAGCAAGTGCCAAACTCAGAGCAATAATAGAAACAAGATTGCATCAAAACAATTGAAGAAAGAAGAGATATCACTCCAAACACGAGCTACTATTCACGCCTCCAAAATTGAAGCCATAGGCCTCCAAATCCAATATCCATCGTTGAAATTCAAGAACCAGATGTTAAAAACTCCCAGTTCAAATTGAAGCACAATCCGAGAATTACGGGTCAGAAAATGCTATTTGAAGCGGACTGCCTGAGCAGAAATTTTCTGGAGCAAACGGACACACTTTTCTCACTCACAAGGCTTCAAAAACGGCTGCACGCTTGTGCTTTCTCTCTTATTCTATTTTAAACCTAAAATAGGTCATATTTATATGTCTCTAAAAGACCCTTTTTAATCTACGTAGAAAGGGAAAGGCACAAAAAAACCCCAACAAGTGAACTATACAATTGATTAACTCTTTACATATTATCTTTAAAAGAATGTTTATGCATTATTGCTAAAACAAGGAAGGAAAAACTTAAGTAATTTTGAAATTTTAAACCTCATTTGTAGTTCATGCAGTGCCAAAATGCAGTCCATCATATTTTTTATGCCGGAGGAAAAATGATTTTTGTGATATATTTGTTGTCCATTCCAATTGGTTTTTCACATTACAACCAACGCTTCCTTGGATCTAGTTGGTTTGTCAGACGCCGATTGGGTTGGTTACCCCTATTCATCCTTCTACTTCAAGTTTACACATCTTTCTCGGCTCAAGTTGTCTCATCTTCAAATGAAATAAAACATTGTTGCCAAGTCCAATGCAAGAATAGAGCACCTGTCGTTAGCCTCTCTAGCAACAGAACTCACTACAATTACTCATATCCTCTGCGACATTGCCAAAACCCCAAGTTCTATACACAAATAACTAATTGAGTGCTCTTCACCTTACTTCTGACAAAGTCAGAGTTGAATGAATGAAAGTAGTTCAAATTGTATTATGATAGTGTCCTCTTTATACAACAGATTAGAAATTGATGTAAGGATAAACTTTAATTGCACCAGGATCTTGAACATGATAACCTTACATGTAATCGTCATAGAAAACATACCTGAAGCGGAATCCATGATGTTGAAGCGGAAGCGTTAATTCAAAACTGGTTTCTCGCCCCTTGCCCTAACTTTATGTTACCGCCGCCTTTAGAGATGGAGGAGCGAATAAAAATACGGTAACCCTAATGGGTGAGGAGAGGACCAATTTATAGAGGTTCTCACTTAATCTGGTACGTCCATCAAGTAACCAATCGGACGGATGAAATTTGATAATTAATTAAATATTAATTATGGCCCTTAGACCTATTGGGCCACACATACATAGGAAAATAATTTACATTCTCCCACTTGGCCCAATAATCACATAATATTAATATTTAATATAGGAACATTAGTTGCGCATAAACAAATCTCTTCTATAATGTCCATCATAAATACCATAATACAATAAACTACTAAATGTGAGTTATGGCGGTTATATATAATTTGTCTACATACTCCCTTCCATATACTACAACATTAGCAACTCATCGTATCAGGTCCATAAGCTATAAAATATTATGGTCCACAATAATGTCTCATTTAGACTTATCCTGTAATATCTCAAAACAATAATGTGTACACCATTATGAGAAACAGGAAATCATTAATGTATATCAGAAACATATAAATGAGCTCAGAGTGTCAAAACATCATAAATACATCAGTCATAAATACAACCAAGACCCATTCTATGTACATGTTCTTTAAATATCTTTGGCTGTAAACCTTTCGTTAATGGATCTGCAATCATGAGATCAGTTCTAATATGCTCAAGTGATACTCTTTGTTTCTGAACTTCCTCCTTGACGGTAAAGTACTTTAATTCCATATGTTTGGCACCTTTGGAGTACTTATCGTTCTTGGAGAAGAATACTACTGCAGAATTATCATAGTAAATTTTTAGCGGCTTGGTAATGGTGTCGACAACCCCAAGTCCTGAAATAAAGTTTCGCAGCCATAATGCATGAATTGTGGCCTCAAAACATGCCACAAATTCTGCTTTCATCGTGGATGTAGCAATGACAGACTGTTTGGCACTCTTCCACGATATTGCTCCTTCAGCTAATTGGAACAAATAACCAAACGTGGATTTTCTAGTGTCAATACATCCAGCGAAATCTGAATCCGAGTATCCAACAACTTCCAAATGCTTGGATCTCATATACATGAGCATGTAATCCTTCGTTCCTTTCAGGTACCTCAAAACTTTCTTTGCAGCCTTCCAATGATCAATTCCTGGGTTACTCTGATATCTTCCTAGCATTCCGACCGCAAAACTAATATCCGGTCTTGTGCAAGTCTGAGCATACATCAGACTACCAACAATTGAAGAGTAAGGAATTGATTCCATTTCCTTTCGTTCTACATCATTCTTAGGGCATTGCATGAGACTAAATTTGTCCCCTTTTTGAATTGGAACAATTCCTGCTGAACAATTATTCATGTTGAATCACTCTAGAATTTTTTCGATATAGCCTTTCTGAGACAATCCCAATAATCCTTGTGATCTATCACGGAATATTTCTATTCCTATCACATAGGATGCCTCACCCATATCTTTCATTTCAAAATTCCTAGAGAGAAAATCTTTAGTCTCACGCAATATGCCTAAATCATTAGCAGCAAGTAGAATATCATCAACATATAGGACTAAAATATAAACTTGCTCCCACTGATCTTTTGGTATATACACCGATCAACAGTATTTTCCACAAATCCAAAAGATGTTATGGTATCATTAAACTTTATATACCATTGTCGTGAGGCTTGTTTAAGTCCATATATTGACTTCTTCAGTTTACACACCATTTGTTCTTTTTCTTTAGTTTTGAAACCCTCTGGTTGGTCCATATAAACTTCTTCATCGAGGTCTCCATTAAGAAAGACATTTTTCACATCCATTTGGTGTAACTCTAAATCATAATGAGCCACCAAAGCCATAATAATTCTTATCGAGTCTTTCTTTGAGACTGGCGAAAAGGTCTCTTTATAATCAATGCCTCCTTTCTGAGTATAACCCTTGACAACAAGTCTGGCTTTGTATCTCTCAATATTGCCATTTGAATCGCGTTTGGTCTTAAAGACCCATCTACACCCGATTCTCTTAGAACTTTCTGGCAATTCAACAAGATCCCAGACTTTATTGTATTCCATGGATTTTAACTCTTCCTTCATGGCATCAATCCATTTTCCAGACTCAATACTTTCTATGGCTTGTGAAAATGAAACCGGATCCTTATTAAGACCAATGTCAAAATCTGACTCCTGCAAATAAACCACGTAATCATCTGAAATAGCTGATTTTCTAACTCTTTGAGATTTTCTTAATGGCATTTCTTGTGGTTCATTTGTGTCAAATATTTGTGAGTTAGTTTCTTCATGAGGTATTTCATCCAATGTTGCTCGGTGTTGTCAAAGTGTTCTTCAACAACTGGAATAATATTTGGTATTTGTGTGGAAGTAGGCACATTTTTGGGTAATAGAATATTGACCTTTACCTCTTTAGTTTCCACACTTTGCTTTTCAACACTCCCACTAACTTCACCATTCTCAATGAATCTTGCATTACCGGTTTCAACAATTCTCGAACTATGGTTTGAACAGTAAAACACATACCCTTTAGATTTCTCTGGGTAACCAATAAAGTAACCACTTACTGTTCGAGAATCTAATTTCTTTTCTTGTGGATTATAAACTCGAGCTTCTGCTGGGCAACCCCAAACATGCAGGTGCCTTAAACTAGGTTTCCTTCATGTCCACAGTTCAAAAGGGGTCATTGGAACTGCCTTACTAGGAACCCTGTTTAATAAATATGCAGCGGTTTTAAGAGCATACATCCACAATGATTTGGGTAATGAGGAATTATTTATCATGCTCCTAACCATATCCATAAGTGTTCGATTGCTCCTTTCTGCAACACCATTTTGTTGAGGTGTTCCTGGCATAGTATATTGTGCACATATGCCACGTTCCTCGAGGAACTTTGCGAATGGACCTGGACATTGTCCCGACTCATTATATTTTCCATAATATTCACCACCTCTATCTGACCTAATGATTTTCACCTTTTTATCTAATTGTCTTTCAACCTCATTAACAAACACCTTGAGAGCATCTGCTGCTTGAGATTTTTCTTTCACCAAATAGATGTATCCATAACGTGAAAAATCATCGATAAAAGTGATAAAATATTTCTCTACACCAAAAGATGGAACATCAAAGGGTCCACAAATATCGGTGTGTATAATTTCAAGAAGCTGGGTGCTTCTTGTGGCACCTTTCTTACTATGTTTGGTTTGCTTTCCCTTAATGCAATCCAAACACATAGTAAAATCAGTAAAATTTAGATTCGGAAGAATCTCATTTTTTACTAATCTTTCTAACCTTTCTTTGAATATATGACCCAAACGTCTATGCCACAAGTAAGCAGAACTTTTATCTAGTGAACTACGTTTAATTCCAACATTATGTTGAACAGTAAGAAGGGATTCAGAAAAATCAATATCGAGTTTCAATTTATATAAACCATCACTGAGAAAGCCAGAACTATAAAAAATAGCATTCTTGTATAAATTGAAACATCCATTTCCAAACTTTAAATCAAATCCAGAAACATCAAGTCTTGAAAGAGAAATCAAATTCCTAGAAACTGAAGGTACATAAAGAGTCTGTAATAGATCAAGGTGACGTCCAGTCTCCATGATCAAACGATAAGTCCCTATGCCTTCAATTGGAGCCTTCATACGATTTCCCATGAACAAGAAATCCTTATTTGGATTTGTAGTTTGGATCGTAAGGAATCCCTGCAACGTAGTAGATACATGAGCAGTTGCACCAAGAATCAAGCCACCAAGTATTATTAGGAACTTCTACTAAATTTGATTCGAAACATACAAAAGCACTAATTGTACCTTTCTTTTCGAACCAAGCTTTACGTTTCAGGCAATCTTTCTGATAGTGTTCTTCCTTGTTACAGAAACGACACGTATCTGCCTTATGTTCCTTGTTAGCATCCTGTTGAGCTTTAGCAGGTGCTTTCTTCTTCTTGAACTTGTTGGCCTTCACTTTAAGTCTTTTACCAGCTCCTTGAACCATGAGGTTAATTGAATGATTCCCTTGTTTCTTAAGTCTTGACTCCTCCTGAGTAAGCATACTGGACAATTCACTAACATTCCACTTATCCTTAATAGTGTTATAGTTAATTTGAAAAGGTCCATACTCAGGAGGTAACAAGTTCAGAATAAACTGAACTAAGAAGGAATCATCCACTTTCATCCCCAAGGTCTGAAGTCTTGCTGCAATGTTAGTCATCTCGATGATATGATTTTGCATACTACGCGACCCATCAAACTTCATGGTCGTGAGTTCAGCCATTAGTGTACTAGCGAGAGACTTATCTGCAGAACGAAAACGTTCTTCCACAAACTTCAGGTATTCCCTGGCACTTTCTGTTTGTGGAATAGTACTCTTAATGTTGTTGGCAATATTCATTCGCATAAACATAAGGCTTAGCCTGTTAGAGTGTTTCCATGCTTTATGGAAAGACTTCTCATCCGCACTGCTCGAATCAGTAATGGCAGCGGGCTTATCATTCAACAGAGCCAAGTCAAGATCCATCACACCTAAGTGGAACTGGACTTGTTCCCGCCATTCAGAGAAGTTCAATCCATTGAACACAGTAACAGACGAAGCAAGCGAATGAAAAGGAATAGTTGCAAAATAGATAATACATGCTCACAAATCAATATGGATTCAACAAAACAGTTAAAGCATATCGCAATTCTCCTTTGGGTAGATACTACGACACACTATCATAATTTAAATGTCGTTTAGTCTTAATAGGTATTTAAATATTTTTTAACCAAATATATATGTCATCTTTGGACAGACAATATATATTTGACTAAGAATATTAATTTACCTCATCATATTCACTATTCATAGAATAATTGATGCACCTTTGGGTAAATCCTTAAGTTCTAGCAATAGTGAAAATTAATTTAACCACTATTTTTAAATTATAGGCATTTCATTAATTTTATGGATAAACTATAATTTTATGTATGCAAATTTCTAAACATACTAGTTTGGTCACCTTGGTGACTACCAAACTATATAAACATAAATGCATACATAAAATACCAGAAAATTTTATGCATGTGAATACTTTAAACAATCTAGTTTGATCACTTTGGTGATTAACAAACTATATAACTTTAAATACATCCATAAATAATCAATGACCCTGATTTTAAAATAGTAGCCTAAAGAAACAAACATAATTTCATGACCACAATTATAAAACAGGGACATAATGGGATAACTTAGTAACAACACAATTCCTATACGGCACTGCAAGGTGACCGCCACTGAATTATTCTCACTGAATTATTCTTCAAGATATAGCAGTTCTATGCACAGTATGTCCTTTTCCAACAACAAGGTCCTTTTAATTTGGTTGTCTAGCCAGATATAAAGTATATCAAAAGTTGTAGCAGCAACAACTACTGAGAAATTCCACATTACCCATAGAAACATGACGCTGATGAGCTTAAGCCCAAAAACCATCTTGTAATATATTATTAGAACAAATTTCTTATTGAAAATTTTGATCGGTAACTTTATAACTTTAACAACAAAGCTTCTTTTATTTTACTTAATAATTTAATGATGGACATCATGAACCAAATTGATTAAAGATAGTAACAGTCATAAGCGTTTCCTACCAACAATTACTTTTAACAGTATTCTGTTGATTTCAAAAGGAACACGAAATCCAAAAATAGACACATAATTCATACATGAGCACACGTTATACATATATGTGTTTAACAATTATTCTTTCACGAAGATTATTGGTCCAAGTAATCCAGGCTCGTGATACCACATGTGAGCATAAACTTTAATTGCACCAGGATCTTGAACATGATAATCTTACATGTAATCGTCATAGAAAACATACCTGAAGCGGAATCCATGATGTTGAAGCGGAAGCGTTAATTCAAAACTGGTTTCTCGCCCCTTGCCCTAACTTTATGTTACCGCCGCCTTTAGAGATGAAGGAGAGAATAAAAATACGGTAACCCTAATGGGTGGGGAGAGGACCAATTTATAGAGGTTCTCACTTAATCTGGTACGTCCATCAAGTAACCAATCGGACGGATGAGATTTGATAATTAATTAAATATTAATTATGGGCCTTAGACCTATTGGGTCACACATACATAGGAAAATAATTTACAATTGAATCCCAGAATTATAGGTAATGTAAAGGAAAGATATTAAATTACAGAGATACATTCCTAATCCTAGACGATTACATCAATAAAATAAAATTAGATCTTTGCAGAATGAAATAAAATAAAATTTGAAATCAAGTGGAAGATATTGTTCATATATGAAATTAAGCTGCTGAAATTGTTCCTTTAGTCCCCCTCAAGTTAGGGGAGGTGTCAACGACTCCTAATTTGATTAGATTGGGTTGAAATGATGAACTGGGTAGTGGCTTATTTGAGATGTATTTAGACTGAGAAAAGATCAAACCATATGCATTTGGAAGGACTTCAACACCTATGAAATAATGCAGTAGCCCAAGATCCTTGAGAGAAAAGCGTTTAGATAAGGCATTCTTGAAATTATTGATGGTTGTCACATTATTTCCTGTCACTACGATATCATTAACATAAACAAGAAGATATAGTTGTATACCCATTGAGTGAAATATAAACAAAGAAGTATTTGAGTGAGATTTTCATAAAACCAAGCGAGATAAGAAAGTCCTTGAATTCATTGTACCATGATGTGGGGCTTATTTGAACCCATAAATGGCCTTTTGAAGGCGACATATATGATTTGGATAGTCTAAATATCCAAAACCTTTTAGTTGTTTCATATAAACATCTTCTTCAAGATGAACTTGAAGGAAATTCATTGTTGACATCTAGGTAATGAAGGACCAACAAAAGATCTATTACTTGTCTACGGTGTTGTGCTTTTCATCAGGAGGTATGAGCTCTCATGTTTTGTTTTTAAGAAAAGCATCAAACTTCTACCTAAATTCTTAATTTCTACCATGAAAATGCATAGATTAAAATCTGCTAACCTATGAAGTTGGGATGAAAAAACTCTTCAAAATCGCCTCTAGGCCGAGCTCAAACTTGAAATGGTGAGAAAAATGACTTAATACCCGACTTTGGGACCTTTTAATCAGTGGGCGTCAGGACTTACTCGCGTTCACGAAGAACAACAGCCTGAGTGGCCTTCGCGTTCGCAAGAAATGCTACGCGTTCTCTATGGCTTGTCCCCCTGGCCTTCGCATTCACGAGCCTGGGGTCGCGTTCGTGTTGAGCAACAGACCAACTCCCCAGGTCCCTCCCTAACACTACGTGTTCGCGAAAGAAGTGTCGCGTTCGCGAAGGTTAAACACCCCACTACTTCGCGTTCGCGATGAGTAATTTCCTCCCCAGCCCAGATTACCCTTCGCGATCGCGAAGCACGTTGCACCAGACACCAGAAACTTAGCTGAAGTTGCAATCTCTAAGTCCAGAAATGACCCATAGCTTATCCAATACTCACCCGAGCCCCTCGTGCTCCAAATCAAACATTCACACAAGTGTAAGAACATCATACTAACTCGCTCACACGATCAGAACACCAAAATATTACCTAGTACTATGGATCAGACATCAAAATGCATGAAATTTTCAAAGAAACTCAAGAACTTTCAAATTCACAACCGAGCTTCCGAATCATATCAAATCAACTCCGTTTTGCACCAAAATTTGTGGAGAAGTCTTAAATAGTAAAATGAACCTATACCAAGTTCCGAAATTGAAATCCGAACCCGATAGCCATAAAGTCAACCTACGGTCAAACTTCGCAGTTCCTTATACTTTCAAATTACCAGTTTTCAACAAATAACGTCAAAACAAGTTAGGGACTTTCGAATTCAATTTTGGGCATATGCTCAAGTCCAAAATCACGATACGGACCCACCGAGACCGTCAAAATACTGATTCGGGTCCGTTTACACAAAATATTGACCGTAGTCAACTCAAATCATCTTAAAGGCTAAAATTCATATTTTCTTCAGTTTTTCACATAAGATTTTTCCAGAATAATATGCGGATTGTGCACACAAATCGAGAAATGCTAACGGAGCTAATTGAGGTCATGAAATACGAAATAAAGGCTAGAACTCAAAATGACCTATCAGGTCATCACAATATCATCTTGTCACGCAAATAAGTGTAGCTATTAAACCAAGTGTTGCCACGTTGATTTAGTACTTGAAGCAAAAATATTTGTTTAGCTATAATATTTTATTTTAAATAAGTTATTGTGCCTAAGAGGTACTATTGCTATGCTAAGTTTTAGCTCGTAGTTAAAAATAATATTAGCTACGAAATTTTGTTATAGCAATAACTTCGTGGCTATATCATCTAACTATTGGCACAAGTTTTTGATAACTTGAAGCAATACGTACTAGCCACGATTTTTAAAATCAATAACTAAGATTTCGTAGTTATATATGCATAATGTTGTGTCTTATGTCCGAAGGTTTTTTTTTTGGTTTTTTTTCATTCTATGGGTATACGTATTAACCCATGTCATTGCATCACATTTCGTCTCACTACTTTTACCTGATTTATTAAACACCCAATTGACTAGCTAGCATATGAAGCAAACATGGAATTTCTCATTGCCCTACACAATGGACTTCACCATGTGCTCTGCAAAGGTAGTTAACCAGAAAGCAACTTGAAACAACAACCTCTATGACCAAAAAGGAATCTTTCTCCTCCCATAAGAGAGCTCTAAATTAGTTGATACGAACAAAATATTTGATATTCTCCTATATATAGAGAAACATCTTGCAGCTCTTAATCTGAAAGAATTCACTTAAAATTCAAGAGAAAGAGTAATATTCCCATTAATTAATGGAAGCCAAAGTAGGAGCATCTGAAGACCGTTTTGAACCATCGTACGAGTGGCTACGTGAACAAAGACATGATGTTCTCTTAGTTCATCTCCCAGCTGGTAAGGAATGCTCCCTTTAATCCTTTTTAATTGTCATGTTTGTTTCTTACACGCCCCTTAATAATATATTAATTTACAGGATAATTTGATTAAATTATTATTTGATACTACTCTTTCATTCACCACATTAATCACTCTATACATTTATTAGAGTAAGAACACAAGGTGGAAAAAATAATTAGTTCTATCTTGATTTGTTAGAGTATTATGGATCAATTACTTTTAGTAACCATGACTAAAAAGGACGGAAGGAGTAATAGAATTTTCACATTCTACATTACGAGAAAAGGCATTATATAGAAGGTAATCCAGGTTTCAACAATGAAATACTACGTACGGCAAAAACATTTATCAACATTCAATATTCTCAATGTAAAATGGTGTACATAAGTCATTCATAAAGTGCATATTTCTCTTATTAATGTATTCACTTAAGTTACTCCATCCATCCCAATTTACGTAACATTGTTCAAATTTCGAGAGTTAAATTTCTTAATTTTAACCGTTAATTTGGGCAAAAAGTTTTTTTATTTTTTTAAAATAAAATTTATATATTTGAAAACTACATAAAAATTACTATAAGTCACAATAATTAACAATTTAAAAGACATGAAAATACTATAATCAAAGCATAATTTATTTGACTCTCGAAATCTGAACGGTGCCACATAAATTGGAATAGAGAGTACTATATTTGATAATCTAGCCAACTCATTGTTTGATTCACTTCTCGATTTATACTTATAAATTATGTTTGCTTTTTTTCTTTTGTACAAAATGTGAAAGTTGAAATATCCATGACACTTTAATCAACCTAAAAAGTTGAATAATGATAAGCGGCGGGATTTTTAAGCTATTTATTTATTCTTTTCTTTGCATGGAAGAATTCAAGGATAAAGAAGGGTTGAAGGTACAAATCAGCAGTTTTGGAGGCTTGAAGGTTTCTGGAGATCGACGAGTGAATAAAAAAAGATTGAGATTTTTCAGGGAATTTCCAGTATGGAAGGACTATGAAACTGACGAAATCCAGGCAGAGTTTGAGAAAGGTGTTCTTAAGATTACATTGCCAAAGAAAATTACTAAACCACCCCCAGCTGATGAGGAAAAAGGATCAACTAAAGCATCAAAGAATTCAAGATTGAACAAGTTCACAAAGGTGGTTTTCGGTGTTGCAGCTGCGGTTGTTGTGGCTGCAGGCCTCACTGGTTTTGCTTATTATACTTTTACGTTTACAGTAATTGAAGATTGAGTAAAAGCAATTATGTAACTTCACCCGCATTGGAGTCCGACTATATCCGAATAAGCGCCGCATAGGGTCCTATTCGGGAGAAAGCGCTCACTACTAAGAATTTTTCCATACCCAGGTGGGAAACCAAAAAAAAAACTTATGTAAAGTCAGGCCTCTTTATAATAGCATCACTATAACAATTATTTACTATAAAAGTCAAGTTTTTTTTGGAACCAATTTCCATGCTATGTAATAATATATGTTATTTATAACAACACTTTGCTATAACAATCAAAAAACTCTAGAACAAACGAGATTGTTATAAAGAGGTTTGATTGTATTGTTATTATTTTACATCCCTCTCACCTAGCATATTTTGTAATAAACACTACCAAATCCATGTTCAAGGTCCACTAAACCTATCGATGTCAGAATAACCTGCAGGAAGGGCAAACAATACCACAGGGTGTGAAAAAGAATCGGAAGGTTGTAAAGGCAAGGATTACAATTAGCATGTAAGCCAGTATCACTTGATTTTCTTCACATCGCAGACTTCTGACACTACTTTTTTCTTTTTCTTTTTTTATAAAATTTCCCAAAGGGAAGTTGTATTCACGAGTATAGGAACAAGAAGGGGGTTTGGCCTTACCTTATAAGTTACTACAACATAAGGACAATATCTTTGTCCTTCAAAAAAGGGATGGCCAAAAACAGAGACTTATTTCCATCCCTATAATCTAATAAGACTGACTTACAAAAAAAATAGCCTTGTCATATCTTAGCTTTAAACTTGATATCTGGAATTTGTCCAAAATGAAATGGCCCTTTGCTGCTCGTAGTAGTTCTTGGAAAGAGTATGTCACGATCCAAAATCAATTAAAAGTCGTGATAGCGTCGGACACCATGGTCAGGTAAGCCAACAATAAATAATAAATTTGGCTCTCATTTTAGCATTTTGAAATCATAAATGTTTCTTTCAATTAAATAATAAGAAATAAATTTCAAAGTAAATAATAATATTTTTTAAAAATTCCAATATTGAACAACCCATACTTATTATAATACCCCGTAAATTTGAATCGGTTGTGGATGCATTAAATGAGTATTAACGTGATGATAATCAATTTGTTATGATAATAAGTGTACAAGGCATATCATAAGTGATTTAGGGTCCAAGTGTTGGGAATAAACCCCGGAAAAATAATATTCACGGTATTAGTGATAAACGCGGAACACTAAGTTATGGTTAAATCAGCAAGAATAGAAATGCAGCAATAATGACACCAAGATTTTACATGGAAACTCTTCTGAATAAGGGAAAAAACCACGGCCAAGAAGAGCAACTGATATCACTATAGCGAGGAATTTTACACTGTGTAGTAACGAGTACAAATACTCCTAAGACCACTACACCCTCAAAAGAAAAAATACTCTTTTGCTTTTTCCACCTCACTATAATATCTCTCACACTCTATTTTTCTTCACAGACTATTTTCTTATAGTCTATGGAATACCTTGCTCTCTCTCTTTTCTCTCTTTTTTTGGTGTCTTACAAATGGCTCAGAAGCTCTCTATTTATAGAGATTTTATATCCCTACAGATGTCATCAGTGACATCAAAAGAAAGGAGGAGATATTCAAACTCTTCAATTTGAGCAATTCAACAAAAACGGTGGCTACCAAAAATGACTTAGAAGTCTTTATCACGTCTATTTTCTTTCTTCTTCATTTATGGGGATGGACCCCACACCAAGGAGAGACCTAAGTCTTAGCCAAGTCGAAAAATTACATGATAGACTAAAATTCTAAATGAGTGCGCCACAAGACCATACTTTCGACGAGCATATCTACAAATATATGGGGTGCATGTTGACATTTTTACAGATCACAAGAGCCTCCAGTACATCTTCAAGCAAAGAGAATTGAATCTACGTCAGAGGAGGTGGCTTGAATTACTTAAAGATTATGATGTTGATATCCTCTACATCAGGGGAAGGCCAATATTGTAGTCGATGCTCTCAGTCGGCGTTCTATGGGAAGCTTAGCTCATGTTGAGACAGACAAGCGAACTATAATGAAAGAAGTTCACCGCTTAGCAAGTATATGAGTTCGACTTTTTGACTCCGAAGATGGTGGCATTGTTCTTCAGACAGGGGTGAATCCTCCTTAGTAGCCGAAGTGAAGAAAAAGTAATTCAGTGATCCCTACTTATTGCAGCTGAAGTAGGGAATTCACAAACACAAGACTACAACCTTTGAACACACTACAACAAGTATAAGCTACGTCGATATTTAATTAGTGACCTTTATAATAAATGTCGGAAAAAAGATAATTTATTGACATTTCTTAGAAAATGTTACAAAAATACTGACATTTAACTAAAAATGACAAAAATATTGTGATATTTGATTTAAATGTCACATAATTAGTAATAAAATGACATTTAATCAGTGACATTTATAATAAATATCAACAAATTACTACTTTTTCTTTTTTGGTAAAAGAAAATTACTTCTTACTAATTTCAAAAAGAGAAAAATATTTTTTGCAAAACTTCCCCCCAAATTTTCCCTCTGAAAATCTCCCCAGAAAAAACCCTACTCCCAGCGACATCCCTCAGAAGTCATAACAATAACATTCAAGTTCATTTTCCCTCCCCAATTTCTCTATCTCATCCAAATCCCTCCACCCCAACCGTGAACCTCAAGCACCTTCGGGAATAGCAGTATGAATGTATCCTAGAGTACTGTCTTCTTACTTAATCTCTCTTTCCATCTCTTTGTGTACTGATATTGACACATTGGAAATTACCATTTTTCTTTCTTTCTTGGTTATATTCGAATTGTTCCCTCTTTCTGGGGTGTATTTTGATTTCATGGAGGAATTAAATCGTGTTTAGAAGTATTTTAAGTTTATAATTTCGAAGCATAATCTATGTTGTGATTTTATTGTGTGAGTATAATATTGTGGTTATTTGATATGGATCTGCAAAATAGAAGTCGTGGGGTGTTATTGTACAATATAGTTATGTGGATATCACTTTCACAGATTATGCCCTACGAATGTTTGACAAAATTCTTGAGAGAACATTTTAAATTTTTTGACCTTCTGTATTGCTTATTCATTTCCGAATATGAACTAAATTGATGAGGTTTCCTGAATTCTTATCTGATCGATTCAATGATGTGCAGACCACCAACAAAGGTTTCCTCTAATCTCAAGGTTGCACAACTCATATGTTGCTCTATTCAAAAGGAAAGCTAACAATGTTTATTGTCTGTTGTTGCCTTCCACACCTCCATTGTGAGTATCACTGCGCTTTATCTGTGAGAAATTTTAAGCTTAGTAACTTGTTCAATGAGAAGAATATGTTTCCTTCAATATTATTGGGAATCAAGAAGTCATACTTCTTCTCTGTTCTTTGTGGCCTGTATATGTGTGTGTCTGTTTGAGTTTGTATCTCATTTTCTTTTTCCTTTTTCTCTTTCTATTTTATTTTTTGACTAAATATATTCACTACTAAACAATATTTTTGGATCAAGTAAATTTTAATTTTGTGTTTGATAAAACATTAAGTTAACGTATTAGATTTTCATCTTTCTTTATAATAAGTCATTGTCCAGATTGTCTAATTATAGGGCGTTATTACTTTGATAATTGTTTCTATCCTTATGGTAATTGTGCAATCATCAGCTGAACATGTATACAATTTACTAGGTTGAAATGTACTGATAGCTATGCTGGTTGGTTAGCTGAAAAATAAGGTTGCACACATGTGATTGGCCCGTGTTCGTGTGATATGGAGTCACAGTGAGAAGGTCTAGTGTGTGGCATCTTATGGTAAGGTCCTTATAGATTTGACAGCAAATTCTTTCTTTCTTAAAGTTATTTTTTCTACTCATAAGGATTTTTTATTAGTTGATGGAAGATAACTCCTGAAATAGTTCAGTTGATTGCTCTACTGCATAAAGATGATGCTATTGGTAAAAGAAATTGCACTATATAACTTCATATTTTTAAATCATTCTTGCATGTAGATTATGATATCTTCTTTTAACTTTCAACTACTTGCTAATTTATAACCCATTTTATAAAAATATAGATTGACAACCTCAAACAACCTTCTTGTCTCAATTTAAGGAAAATAGCAGAATTGGAGAGGAATCTGCTAAAGGGAAGTAGCAGAAAAAGTGGAATTGGAGGGGAAGTTGCTAAAGGGAAGCAACAGAAAGAGTGGAAGAAAGATTTGTGGAAGTGAAGAAATCTTTTGTTGCTGAACTAGTTGCATTTTACATGAATCCAGACTAATAGTTTGATCCAAGCATTATTCAATTATAAAGACGTACAATTATGCACAATTTCATTCTTGGAATTAGTTATAGAGATCTTCTATATACAAATAGTTTATTTCGGTTCACATTCTCTATGCTGAATTACATTTGTAACTATATATTGATACTTGATGGTTATGATGTCTATATTTCTAGTAAATATCCTTTCAATAGTAAGTGCAAACGTCGATGAATAATTTTGACATTAACAAAATGTATTGCATAAGTGTCACTAAACTAAAAAATTTCCGACACTTCTAAATGTCGTAAATAAAATAAATTAGAAACCAATATTTTTTTACCGACATTATGTGAAATGTCACAAATTATATTGTGACATTTTCATAAAAGTCAATAAATAAATGTCGTAAATCTTTTACCGACATTAGTAAAAATGTCGGAAAATTCCCGACATTGAAATTTACGACATTTGAATTAAGTGTAAAATAAATGTCGGTAAGTGACTTCGTGACATTTATACGACTTAATACAACATTTATAAAATGTCGTCGTAGCTCATATTTCTTGTAGTGACAAGGGGGAAATGATGGTACATTGAGGTACAAAGGCAAACTATGCGTTCCAGACGTAGATGGGCTCAGAGAGCGGATTATGTCAGAAGCCTACGAATCAGGTATTCTATTCACCCAGGTTTCACAAAGATGTATCATGATCTTAAGGAGATTTATTGGTGAAACGATATGAAAAAAAACATAGTAGATTTTGTGGCTAAGTGTCCAAACTGTTAGCAGGTGAAAGTCGAACACCAGAGGCCTGGTAGTTTAACTCAGAGTATAGAAATTCCCGTTTGGAAATGGGAGATGATAAACATGGACTTCATAACAGGTCTACCTCGCTCATTTCGGAACCATGATTCGATTTGGGTGATTGTAGACCGAGTTACCAAGTCAGCTCACTTCTTGCCAGTGAAGACTACGGATTCGGCTGAGGATTATGCCAAGATGTATATCCAAGAAATTGTCCGATTGCATGGGACTCCTTTGTCTATCATCTCAGATCGTGGTGCTCAGTTCACAATGAACTTCTGAAAATCCTTTCAGAAGGGGTTGGGCACAAGGGTGAACCTCAGCACCGCTTTTCATCCTCAGACAGATGGCCAGGCAGAACGCACCATTTAGACTCTTGAGGATATCTTGAGGGCATGTGTCATCGATTTTAAAGGTAATTGGGAGGATCATCTACCCCTCATTGAGTTTGCTTATAATAACAGCTATCACTCTAGTATAAATATGGCACTGTACGAAGCTTTGTATGAGCGAAGGTGTAGATCACCAATTGGTTGGTTGCAAAGTTGGCGAAGCGGAGTTTTTAGGACCCAATTTGGTCTATCAGGCGATGGAGAAAGTCAAGTTGATTCAAGAGCATTTGAAGATGGCTCAGAGTCGCCAAAAGTCCTATTCAGATGTGCGACGTAAAGACCTAGAGTTTCAAGTGGATGATTGGGTGTTTTTGAAAGTTTTGCCTATGAAAGGCGTTATGAGATTTGGAAAGAAGGGTGATGGGTTATCAATGTCTTTAACTTATGCTTCTAATATTTTGATGATCTAACAAACTTGTTGTGAAAAACCAGATAGAGAACCTAGCCCACATGGTATATATCTCAACTGTCCTGGTCCAAGTCTGAAAATCAGCAAATGAATGAATGACCACAGGGAGGAACACAACAGGGACCTGATGACCTGGTCCCTTAGGGTTCTCCGACACAAGTACAAGACAGTGACTGTCTGCAATCATTATAAAGAGGAACACAACAGGGACCTGGTCCCTTAGGGTTCTTTGACAGAAGTACAAGTCACTGTACAGCTGGAACGTAGCAGCAAAAGGTGACCATCTCGCAACTGTTACAGAAGAGGAACACAACAAGGACCTGGTTCGTTAGTATTCTCTGACAGAAGTATAGGTTTGCTATCCAGCTGGAACGCAACTGCATAGAAGTGGCTGTGCAGACAGTACAACAGTCACTTATCATTGGGAAGAAGCATGTACCAAGAATTGACACCACTATCTATTGTGATGTCTTTTGTGATATAACAACCTGGCGCAAAGCACAACATCTTTAATGCATTCAGTGATATTCTCTCAAGCATAACAGTGTTTATCCGGAATTGAAGTCACTGGTGTGTCAAGAACAAGAAGGCCACTCTACTAAGGATCAGTCTGTTATTGCGTTTATGTATATCCGTAGTTGAGTTGTAATCTTGTCATTTGTTCTTTATTGTATTTCCTAGTTTGCTTTCTTAGAAGCTTTGTCTTAGGAAAAAACCAAAAATCCGTAAACTTCTGAGTTTATGTTGTGACTAGGAATAGTCATAAGTTTAAAACCTTTGTAACTAGGATAGTTATAAAGTGGCTTGTGGTGAGAGCATCACAAATTATTTGAAATCTTTGTAATAGGGTTATTACAAAGTGGCTTGTAATAGGGAGATTGCAAGTTAATAAAGTTAAAAGCCTACAAGAGTAGGTCGTGGTTTTTTGATCCACTTGTGTGGGATTTTTCCACGTAAAAATCCTTTGTCTTCTTTACTTTCAGTTTCCAGAAGCTTTCTTAGCATTATCTCATATAGTACCAGGTACTCTACAGTTTGGTGGACTAATATAAACTAACAATTGGTATCAGAGCAGGTTTTTTCTAAAAGGTTAACACTTAGAAAGGATCTCAATAGTTGCTTCACCCAACTTTGAGGAAGGATAATCAACCTAAAACCTCCCAGATTCAATGGTCAGTACTATGGCTGGTAGAAGACCCGCATGCATGATTTTATGATGGCAGAAGATTCAGAACTGTGGGACATCATTTGTGATGGTTCACATGTCCCCTTGAAGAAGTTTGAAGAAACAGGATCAATGGTGCCGAAAGGCAGAAAAGAGTACAGCGACATTGACAGAAAAGCTGTAGAAAAGAACTATCGTGCCAAGAAAATCTTGATGTGTGGCATAGGACTTGATGAGTACAATAGAGTCTCAGCTTGTGACACTACCAAAGAAATATGGGAAGTGTTGCGAACAGCACACAGAGGAACTACTCAGGTCAATCAGTCTAAGATCGACATGCTCACCACAGAACACGAGCTCTTTAGGATGAAGGATGATGAGTCTATACAAGATATGCGCACAAGATTCACCTCCATCATAAATGAGCTTCATTCATTTGGAGATGTCATTCCTAGAAACAAGCTTGTAAGGAAAATCCTCAGTGTTCTACCCGGTTCTTGGGAAAGTAAGGTAAATGCCATTACTAAAGCTAAAGATCTACAAACTCTGACCATGGATGAGTTGATTGGTAATCTGAAGACATATGAGATGAAAAGAAAGAAAGACAGTAAAAGAAGAGAGCCTAAGAAGGAAAAGAACCTGGTACTCAAAGCTGAAAGTAGTGACTCAAGTGATGAAGATCGTGACATGACCTATCTTACTAAGAGATTTCAAAGATGGTTCGAAGAAATGGGGGTATACCAAAATGGAGCAGTTCAAGTAAAGCAAGGAACAACGATCTCTATCACAGATGTGGAAAGTCAAGGCATTTCATCAAAGACTGCCCACTCGCAAAACAGGAGCAATACAAGCAAAATCCTGACAAAGCAGCAAAAAGGAACCTAGTTCCAGAC
The DNA here is from genome assembly GCF_000393655.2 of Nicotiana sylvestris. Taxonomy (NCBI): domain Eukaryota; kingdom Viridiplantae; phylum Streptophyta; class Magnoliopsida; order Solanales; family Solanaceae; genus Nicotiana; species Nicotiana sylvestris. The sequence continues at coordinate 36,697,834 of NC_091065.1, forward strand.
AAATGATTCAATCAAAAAAGTGCTGCTGACAATATTGTTAAGCAAACTCTTGCTGCTTGGGGAGACTCCTCTAGTGAATCCGAAAGGGAACCAAATGCAGAAAACAGTTCCATGATGGCAGTGGAAACTGAAGCAACAAAGTATGATTCACTGTTCGCGTTGATGGCTCAGTCTGATGATGATGAAGAAGATGAAGACGATGAGGTAAACTTCAGGGATGTTCAGAGAAATCTAAAATCCTACTCTTCTAAGAAGCTAAGGTCGTTAGATAATGTCCTAATTGATGCCTGTTATAGCCTTGTTAATGATAAGGAGATCCTGACCATAGAACTAGGAGAGGCCGAACAATCTAGAGATGATCTGGTGGTCTATGTAGTGGACCTAAATGAGACCATAGCTAATCTGGAAAAAGAAAAGGAAGCCTTGAATGAAAAAATAACTAGTGTGGAAAATGAGAGAGACGACCTGATGGTAGTAGTTGTTGATCTAAAAGAAACAATAGAGGGTCTTAGTAATGAGAAACACTCCTTAGAAGGAAAAATTGCAACTACTGAGGAAGAGAGGGATGACCTTTTAGTGATATGCACCGATCTAGAGGAAACCATTGAGGAACTCAATAGAGAACATATGAATGTGAGTCTTGGGAAAGGGAAAGAACTAGCTAGTGAGTCACACATCATGCTTGAAAAGGAATTAATTGCTGTGAATACCAGCCTATGTAGTGAACTTGAGAAGAATCAACAACTTCAAGCTGAATTGGAGAAAGTAAGAATTGATCTTGAGAAATACCTGAAGTGGACCTGGTCCTCAGATGCTATCATTGTCATGTATCTTAACAATAGTGGAAACAAGCAGGGCATCGAGTTCCAAAGGGAGAAAACTCCTTACAACCCTCACAGCAAGTATGTCACTGTACCTGATAACTGGCTATGTGTTACACCTTGTGTATTCGGCGTTATCATGATGTAAAGGGGCTAATTCCATAGGTAGATAATTTCTATGAGATATTTAAATGATGGGATAGTTATACATTAAGATTGGAAGTCATTCGAGTTGTGATTAAAAAATCGACAAAGATCGCCGCAAGTTACGGGTTTTAAATTTCACGGAAATTTGTATAAAATGTTGATGAGATTTTCCCTCAATATACTGGTAGTTATAGTTTGTTATACCCACCGAATCAAAGGTCTATAAGTCTAGTTTCCAATGCAACAAACCGTTCATTAATACGACTTCGAAGTAGAGAGATATTAACATATTCTTACAGGGGTGCATACTGTTACGGGAACAGTCTGCTTAGTCGGTTTTAGTTAAAATTTATTTTATTTAAGTCAATTTAAAACAGAACCCCTGCGTTTTATACTCTCCAAAATAGAACCTAAAACCTAGGGATTTCCTCTCAAACTCCTCCCATCCATTTAGCCAATCATAACAACAATTTAGTCATCCTCAAGATAGAGAACACCATGGTAGCTTCGGAATCGTAAATTCTTCGGTGTTTCACTTTTCGTAGGAAGACTCCGCCTTGAAGTAATCTCGAATTTAAAGTAATTCTGGTCACACAAGGTATGATTTAACTTCCTCTTTGATATTTGTAAACTTCTACCATAAGAATTCCTAAGAAATAGTTGAAACCTCTATAGAAATGTTTTTGATTTTTTTTAAGAAACCTCTCTTAATATGACTTGATTGTTGGGGCTGTTCTATATGATTTTATTGTGTTGTTTGGATCTGTGAAGACATGTATGGAATCGTGTCGATGAGGAGATGTAGTAAAGTAAAAATTTGGTTGTGTGTTGGGGGAAATTAAACTACAAAAGAGTCTACAAATTCATGGCCGCAAGTTGTTCGCGTAAATGTCTACATGAAGAATTATAGAAGATATGAGCTTGAATTTGATATTGAATGGTTCGTATTATGTAGGAAATCATTCCTAAGGCTTTCGAGGTCTCGGAAACCATATATAACTCCATCAACAAGGTATGTAGGGCTTTCGCTATACTTTTCGGCATGACTAGAATTCGAATAAAGGTTTATCGAATTGTTTCGTCGGATTCGAGTTATTTCACCTTCAACTTATAAAGATGCTTAGACCTGGTCCTTTCTTATAGATTGCTTACTTCAGAGAATATCTATGAATTCTCGGTTTTTCTTGTTCCTTGTTTAAAAAGAACTAGAGCCTTTTTACTCGTTCTCCTTTCGACGTTCATATAAATCATGAATAAGTAACACTTACTTCAAAGGTACTCATAATACATAACTCTCATGTTCTTAGTACTTGTTGGCTCGTAGTTGAAAATTAAATATTTTAGTGACAACAATGATAGTCGGGGAATAATGATTATAGGCCACTTCGACTCTTCTTAGAATACGTCTTTTAAGGTTAGTTTTGCATTGCACTTATATAATTCATGATTTAATATATGTATGTATTTACTTTCATTACCAAGCCGCACTATAGACAACCGGGTATGACACCTATTGTGTAACCACTGATCAGTTGGGATTACCGAGCTTCACGTGGCTGGGTACGATTCTACCAAGCCTTTATTATGGACGGGTATGTTATGGATATTATAGCCCCACAGAGGGATTTATTATTATATAATGTGATATCTTATAAGTAGAGATAGTGAGCGACAATTCCACGAGCATATATTTATATCCATGCTGAATTTTAGTTTCCTATCGAGGCTAGTTTCAGAATTCAAATTGTCTCTGTATCTCTTCTCTTGTTAATTACATTTTTCATGTTACACTTGTCGCCCTACATATTCATTACATATTTTGTACTGACGCCTTTTTATGCGCTGTGTTCATGCCCACAGGTTCGGATAGACAGAGCAGTGTGCCTCCTCAGTAGGACCCCCAGGATCAGCATTGAGTTTCGCACTCCACTTCTTTGGATTTGCTGACTTTGAGTCCATAGCTACTGTTACAGATGTATATGTGTAGTTTTGGGCATGTCAGGGGCCTTGTCCCGGCCTGTTGAGATTGTCTTACACTCTTAGAGGCTTGTAGACTAGCGGTCATTACATGTATATTTTTTTTATGGCCTATTGGCCTTCTGGATAGCTGTTATACTGTTGTTTCAGCCTTGTTGGCCTAGGTTATATATATATATATATATATATCCTGTAGGTTATTATATTTCAGATCATATCTCATGGTTGGTTCGCTCGGGCCTTCGGGCATCGGGTGCCAGCCACACCTCCCAAGATTGAGGTGTGACAAACTTGGTATCAGAGCAGGCCAGTCCTAGGGAGTCTACAAGTCATGTCTAGTAGAGTCTTGTTTATGGTGTATTGTGCCCCACACTTATAAACATAAGGCTATTGGGCATTTAGGATTATTACTTTCTTCTTGATCTAGATCGTGCAATAAAGCCTAATCATAAGTGTTCTTTCCTAATTCTCTTTTTGTTTACCTTCTTAGTGATGCCTAATACTACGAGACGAAAAGTGGCTACAAAATTTATTTAGAGGTTGGATGAGGAGGCAGGAGAGGGCACAAGTCAGGTGCCACCTGCTAATGTAGATCAACATGAGCCACAAAATGAGGCCGATTCTCAAGCTTCCAGGGCAGCACCCCCACCACCCCCGGAAGGGCATAGAGGAGCTAACGTACCTCCAGCCCCTCTCCTAGTTGTTCCTGATCAGGACCTAGACATGCGGAGTGATGTACAATTGCTGACCCGAATAGTGGCCTCCCAGGCCCAACACCAAACCCTCGGTATTGCTGATAGGTCCGTGAGTGCGAGAGTTCGAGACTTTATCAATTGGATCCTCCAGTATTTACAGGGGTTGATCCTAATGCTGACCCATAGGATTTTCTGGATCTTATGCAACGGACCTTACAAATTATACATGCCATAGATGTTGAGTCAGTGGAGTTTACTTGTTATAGACTATGTGATATTGTTGTGACATGGTATGAGACTTGGAAGCAGACTCGGGGGCCTAATGTGCCACCAGTGACATGGAAGGAGTTCTCTGAGGCATTTTTACAGCAATATTTGCCAATTGAGCTTCGAAGAGCCGTACGAGATAGGTTCTTACACTTAGAACAGGGTAATATGAGCGTTCGGGAACATAGCATGCAGTTCAATTCTTTGGCTAGGTATGCTCCTACGATTGTTGCTGATATGAGTGATCGGGTACACTAGTTTGTTAGTGGTTTGGGGGCACACTTGATAAATGAGTGCACTATAGTTTCTCTAAACCAAGGAATGGATATTTCCCATATTTAAGCATATGCACAGGGTCTAGAGGATCTCTAGAGGAAACAACGAGCCAATCGAGAGCATGATAGAGGCCAGCAGAAGAGGGCGCGGTTCGCAGGTAACACAGGAGAGTTTCGAGGTGGATTTAGGCCACAGTTTCCTAGGCGTCCATCTTATCTGGTAGCCAGTGCACCATCATAGTTTCAGGTATAGCGACATGATCAGACCACTTATTCTAGTCCATGTCAGAGTTTACGGACCCCAGGTCCACAATTTAGAGGCGAGTTCAGTCAGATAAGGCTTCAGTTTCCCAGATATGATCGATGTGGCCGAAATCATTTTAGACCATGTCGCCAGGGTTCTGATGCATGTTATGCATGTGGACAGCCAGGTCATATTATGAGACATTGTCCGATAATAAGCGGAGGGGGTATGGCTCAGCCGACGGTATCTGCATGGGCTTCTTCTTCTTTGGTACGTCCTCCTAGGCAAAGTATGCAGACATCAGCTGGCAGGGGGTAGGGGAAGATTTGGAGCTTCTGGTTCAGGAGGTCAGCAGAATCGCACATATGCTTTATCGAGTCGTCGGGATTTAGAGTCATCTCAAGACGTGGTTATAGGTATACTCTCCGTCTTTTCTATTGATATGTATGCCTTGATTAATCTTGGTTTTACATTGTCGTATATCTCCCCCTTCGTTGCTAGTAAGTGGGAAAGAGAGCCTGAATTGTTGCATAAGTCATTTGAGGTATCTACGCCAATGGGTGAGTCTGTTGTAGTTAGACGGGTATATCGAAGTTATGGCGTGAAGATTCATGACCGCCATACATTAGCTGATTTGCATGAGCTAATGGTTGATTTTGATATCATTAAGGGTATGGATTGGATGGCTTCTTGTTATGCCAATGTAGATTGTTGGACAAAGATTGTTCGTTTTAATTTTCCAAGTGAGCCTATTATTGAATGGAAATGTGATGGTGCAGCGCCTAAGGGGAAGTTTATTTCTTACCTTAAAGCTCGAAGGATGATTTTGAAGGGGTACATCTATCATTTGGTACGAGTGCATGATATGGAGGTGAAATCTCCAACCCTTCAATTGGTTCACGTCGTGAATGAATTTCCCGATGTATTTCCTGATGAACTTTCTGGTCTTCCTCCCGAAAGAGAAATCGACTTTGTTATTGATGTGCTTCCAGATACTCAGCCAATATCTATTCCTCTATACATAATGGCTCCTGCTGAGTTAAAAGAATTGAAAACCCAGTTGAAGGATCTTCTAAATAAGGGCTTTATCAGGCCCAGTACTTCTCCTTGGGGTGCACCAGTGCTGTTTGTTCGTAATAAGGACGGTTTGTTAAGAATGTGTATTGACTATCGTCAGCTCAATAAAGTGACTATCAAGAACAAGTACCCCTTACCCAGAATTGATGATTTGTTTGATCAGTTGCAAGGTGCCAAGTATTTCTCAAAGATTGACATTCGATCCGGCTATCACCAGTTGCGAGTTAAGGAGAGAGATATTCTGAAAACGGCTTTCCGGACTAGATATGGCCATTATGAATTCCTTGTGATGTCATTTGGTCTTACTAATATGCCAGGAACTTTCATGGATTTAATGAATCGGGTTTTCAAGCCATTTCTAGATATATTTGTAATTGTTTTCATTGATGATATTCTGGTATATTCTCGATCAGAAGCAGAACATGAGGATCATTTGTGTGTGGTGTTGCAGACTTTGAAAAATCAGAAATTATATGCTAAATTCTCCAAATGTGATTTTTGGTTGAATTCAGTGGCATTCCTTGGGCATATCGTTTTCGATGAAGGTATTAAGGTAGATGGTCAGAAAATGGAAGCAGTACAAAATTGGCGTAGACCCACAACTCCTACAGAAGTTTGTAGTTTCTTGGGCTTAGCTGGTTATTATCGGAGATTTATGGAGAACTTCTCTTCTATTGCTGCTCCCATGACAAAATTGAGACACAAAGCCGTTAAGTTCCAATGGTCTAATGCATGTGAAAGGAGCTTTCATGAGTTGAAGAAATGCTTAACATCAGCACCTGTTCTAGCATTTCCTGAGGGATCTGAAGGTTATGTGTATATTGTGATGCATCTAGGGTTGGATTGGGATGTGTTCTAATGCAGCATGTCAAAGTTATTGCATATGCTTCGAGGCAGTTGCGGAAACACGAACACAATTATCTGACACATGTTATTGAGTTAGCAACCGTTATATTTGCCTTGAAAATATGGCGTCATTATCTTTATGTTGTTCATGTAGATATCTATACAGATCACAAAAGCTTACAATATATATTTAAGTAGAAAGAGTTGAACTTGAGACAAAGGAGATGGCTTGAATTGCTGAAGGACTGTGATATGGATATTTTGTACTATCCGGGCAAAGTGAATGTGGTAACTAATGCATTGAGTCCCAAATCCATGGGCAGCTTGAAGCATGTAGAAGCTGGGATTAGAAATGACTAAGGAGATATATCGATTGGCTAACCTAAGTGTGCAGCTACATGATACAGGTGACCAGGGTGTAGTAGTCCAAAATATTGCGGGGTCATCACTGGTAGCTGAGGTAGAAATGCGTCAATTTGAGGATCCGGAGCTAGTCAAGATTAAAGAGAGCATCCCTTTTTAGAAGAAGCAGTTGTTCGAGCAATTTGATGATGGAATTCTAAAATATAAGGGACGATGGTGTGTACCTAATGTTGGGGAGCTTCGTAAGCAAATTATGGCAGAGATGCACCAGTCTAATACTCAGTTTATCCTGGTTCAACCAAAATGTATCATGATCTTCGTCAGCTATACTGGTAGAACGACATGAAGAAAGATATAGCCACATTTGTGTCTCAGTGTCCCAACTGCCAGCAGGTTAAAGCTGAACACCAGAAACCTGGAGGGCTACTTCAAAATATTGAGATTCTAGCTTGGAAATGGGAATCGGTTAATATGGATTTCATTACAGGATTGCCCAATTCTTGCGGGAAGTTCGATTCTATTTGGGTCATTATGGATAGGCTGACGAAATCAGCTCACTTTCTCCCAGTTAGGACTACTTATTCAGCTGAAGACTATGCGAGACTGTATATCAAGGAAATAGTTCGGCTACATGGAGTTCCGCTTTCTATTATATCTGACAGAGGTGCCCAATTTACAGCTAATTTCTGGAGATCTTTTCAAGAAGATTTGGGTACTCTTGTTAACCTTAGTACAACATTTCATCTGCAGACCGACGGACAAGACGAACGCACTATTCAGATGCTCGAAGATATGTTGTGAGCTTGTGTCTTAGACTTCAAGAGAAGTTGGGAAGATCATTTACCGCTTATTGAGTTTGCCTACAACAATAGTTATCACGCCGGTATTCAGATGGCACCCTATGAGGCACTATATGGGAGGAAATGCAGATCTCCTATTGGCTGGTTTAATGTTGGCGAGACAAAGTTGCTATGACCCGAATTGGTACAGCAAGTTGTAGAAAAGGTAAAGTTGATCCAGGAAAGGTTGCGTACAGCTCAAAGTCGACAGAAATCATATTCAGATAACCTACGTCGAGACTTGGAATTTGTTATGGGAGACTGGGTATTCTTGAAAGTGTCGCCTATGAAGGGTGTAATGAGATTTGGCAAGAAGGGAAAACTCATCCCTAGATATATCAGGCCATATCAGATTGTTCAGAGAATTGGTCGAGTAGACTACAAACTTGACTTGCCACCGGAATTTTACGCAATCCATCCGGTATTTCACGTTTCCATGCTTCACAAATTTTTAAGTGATCCTTCTTGCATCCGCCCTATTGATGATATTCAAGTTACCGAGGACTTGTCATATGAAGAAATACTTGTTGCCATTCTTGACCGTCAAATCTGTAAGCTACGAACTAAGGAGTTAGCCTCAGTAAAAGTACTTTGGAGGAACAATAATGTAGAGGAAATGACATGGGAGGCCGATGAGGACATGAAGTCCAGATACCCTCATTTATTTGAGTCTTCAGGTGATATGCTTGAGACAAATATGGCAGGTGTTGCACAGATATCAACCAGTGACAGCTGAGGTAATTAAGTTATGTCTAACCTTCTTATTATTATTATTGTATAAGTAAACGGTCGTGTGAGGCCAAGTTGATGTTATTATGATGATGTGTAGCCCTGTGTGGCCTTGGATATGTATGTTTGGGCTGATGACAGGTTTTGGATAGTCTTATTTATTGGGGAAACTCTGGTGAAATTTCTTTAAAAAAAAAATTCCAGAAGTTAGGTTAACCGCTAACATTCGAGGATGAATGTTCTTAAGGAGGGGAGAATGTTACACCTTGTGTATTCGGCGTTATCATGATGTAAAGGGGCTAATTCGATAGAAAGATAATTTTTATGAGATATTTAAATGATGCGATAGTTATACGTTAAGATTGGAAGTCATTCGAGTTGTGATTAAAAATTCGACAAAGATCGCCGCAAGTTACGGATTTTAAATTTCACTGAAATTTGGATAAAATGTTGATGCGCTTTTCTCTCAATATACTAGGAGTTATGGTGTGTTCTACCCACAAAATCAAAGTTCTATGAGTCTAGAATCCAACATAATAAACCGTTTGTTAATACTACTTTGAAGTAGAGAGATATTAACATTTTTGTACAGGGGTGCACACTATTACGGGAACAGTATTCTTAGGCCGTTTTAGTTAAAATTTATTTTATTTAAGTCAATTTAAAATAGAACCCCTGCATTTTATCCTCTCCAAAACAGAACCTAAAACCTAGGGATTTCCTCTCAAACTCCTCCCATCCATCTAGCCAATCATAACAACAATTTAGTCATCCTCAAGATAGAGAACACCATGGTAGCTTCGGAATCGTAAATTCTTCGGTGTTTCACTTTTCGTAGGAAGACTCCTGCCTTGAAGTAATCTCGAATTTAAAGTAATTTTGGTCACACAAGGTATGATTTAACTTCCTCTTTGATCTTTGTAAGCTTCTACCATAAGAATTCCTATGAAATATTTGAAACCTCTATAGAAATGTTCTTGATTTTTCTAAGAAACCTCTCTTAATATGACTTGATTGTTGGGGTTGTTCTATATGGTTTTATTGTGTTGTTTGGATCTGTGAAGATATGGATGGAATCGTGTCGATGAGGAGATGTAGTAAAGTAAAAATTTGGTGGTGTGTTGGGGGGAAATTAAACTACAAAAGAGTCTACAAATTCATGGCCGCAAGTTATTCGCGTAAATGTCTACATGAAGAATTATAGAAGATATGAGCTTGAATTTGATATTGAATGGTTCGTATTATGTAGGATATCATTCCTAAGGCTTTCGAGGTCTCAGAAACCGTATATAACTCCATCGACAAGGTATGTTGGGCTTTCGCTATACTTTTCGGCATGACTAGAATTCGAATAAACGTTTATCGAATTATTTCGTCGGATTCGAGTTATTTCACCTTCAACTTATAAATATGCTTAGACCTAATCCTTTCTTATAGATTGCTTACTTCAGAGAATATCTATGAATTCTCGGTTTTCCTTGTTCCTTGTTTAAAAAGAACTAGAGCCTTTTTACTCGTTTTCCTTTCGACGTTCATATAAATCATGAATAAGTAACACTTACTTCAAAGGTACTCATAATACATAACTCTCATGTTCTTAGTACTTGTTGGCTCGTAGTTGAAAATTAAATATTTTAGCGACAACAATGATAGTCGGGGAATAATGATTATAGGCCACTTCGACTCTTCTTAGAATACGTCTTTTAAGGTTAGTTTTGCATTGCACTTATATAATTCATGATTTAATATATGTATATATTTACTTTCATTACCAAGCCGCACTATAGACGACCGAGTATGACACCTATTGTGTAACCACTTATCAGTTGGGATTACCGAGCTTCACGTGGCTGGGTACGATTCTACCGAGCCTTTATTATGGACGGGTATGTTATGGATATTATAGCCCCACAGAGGGATTTATTATTATATAATGTGATATCTTATAAGTAGCGATAGTGAGCGACGATTCCACGAGCATACATTTATATCCATGTTGAATTTTAGTTTCCTATCGAGGCTAGTTTCAGAATTCAAATTGTCTCTGTATCTCTTCTCTTGTTAATTACATTTTTCATGTTACACTTGTCGCCCTACATATTCAGTACATATTTTGTACTGATGCCTTTTTATGCGCTGTGTTCATGCCCACAGGTTCGGATAGACAGAGCAGTGTGCCTCCTCAGTAGGACCCCCAGGATCAGCATTGAGTTTCGCACTCCACTTCTTTGGAGTTGCTAGCTTTGAGTCCATAGCTACTGTTACAGATGTATATCTGTAGTTTTGGCTATGTCGGGGGCCTTGTCCCGGCCTGTTGAGATTGTCTTACACTCTTAGAGGCTTGCAGACTAGCGGTCATTGCATGTATATTTTTTTTGTATGGCCCTATCAGCCTTCTGGATAGCTGTTATACTGTTGTTGCAACCTTGTTGGCCTAGGTTTTATATATATATATATATATGTGTGTGTGTGTGTGTGTGTGTGTGTGTTTTTGGCTCTTCTGCCTGCAGGTTATTATATTTCAGATCATAATTGCCAGGCCAGGGTTCAGTCTGCTCAGAAAAATAAAGTGTTTACTGATAAAGTGACTACTAATAAAGGACCAGGTACCACTCGTAAGAAGCGGATGTTGTCTGCATGGACTAGGAAAACTCTCATTCATCCTTTCTATCATAACAAGGGACCCAAACTAGTTTGGGTTTCTAAATCTAACCCTTGATTTGCATGTGTAGGGAGCAGTGAGAGGAAGCGGACTGCGATGGACTATAGACTATGGATGCTTAAAGCACGTGACTGAAAACATCATGAATCTCCTCTCACTGAAAGCCCTGCTTGAAGGGAATGTATCCTTAAAAAGTAAGTAGAGGGTACTTCTCGGGGAATGTAAGTTGGAAGGGTTCTTTGGCACTCAGGTGGGAATGTGTACTATGTGAATGGCCTAAAAGTACAGTTACCAATCTGATAATTGGCCAAGTGGTCTCAGTAGACAAAGGAAACGAGAATATCCACTCTGTTAACTGTGAATCTCCATAAGCTGGTGGTATGAGATGGGTGAAGTCGGAACCTTGGCATGAAAGATTGGTGAACGCAAGCTTTTCACCTCCGAATAAATTAACTCAGAAGGACCTGGTGCGTGGTCTGCCAAACTCAAGAGTCACCTGGACACGGTTCACAAAATAAAGGAGGAGACTCTCGAGGTGTTAATGGTTCTTGTCAAGAAGATTCAAGTGCAAGCAAAAAGGAGGGGGGGTCACACACAATTTCTCTACTCCAAGGACTCCACAGCAAAATGGTATTGCTGAAAGATAGAACAGAACTGGAAGATGTGGCATGGACAATGCTCATCGACTATGGAATCACCAAGAAATTCTGGGCAAAAGCAGTAAATGTTGCTTTATACTTGGTGAACAAGTGTCTGAGCAGGTCCCTCCTGAATTAAAAACCCACTATGAGCTGCCAAATGGAAGAAAATGCTTTCTTGACTGTAAGACAACTCATTTGAGAACCTTCTTGACTGAAAATGTCATATTCTCGACAATGGGAATGATCAGCTTGGGAAGTTCAATGCAAAAGACAAATGAAGGAATCCTTCTGGGGTACTCTCCACAAAGTAACACCAGAAAGTCTACAACAAAGGACACACAAAATGGAATGAAGTGCTCATGGAGTATTCAACAAGACACCTCCTCTAGCCAAGGAAGAAACGGTGATGATCAATATGATGAACCAACACTGGTCACTGGAAAATTTCTGAGGCTTCAATAAAGAGGCTGACATAATAAGTAAGATGAAAGAGATAAGTGAAAGATAGTGTAACATTATCTTCCACTTCTCACAAGGAACCTGGTACTTCACTTACTACCACTGAAGCTGAAGAAAGAGTGGAGATGTAGCTCATGGCACTACACAAGCAACAGAACAAGAGTGTGGGGAAATCAAAATTAACCTCCCAACTTCCCCTACCAATCAAACCTCAGTCCCAAACTGAAAACACAAAAGCTCCCATCTATGTGACAATTCAATCACTCTATTTTATTCTAGAGTTAGATAAGATTTTAAAAACTGAAAAAAAAATCCCTCTGTATCCCCACTCCAGAATAGAATCCAAAGTCAAGTCCTTAGGAATCCTACTTGAAGGCTGCCAAAGAAGTTGGAGATACCTTAAGGGAACTCAGGACCTGGTCCTGTATTACCCCTCAGGTGACAGTTTTTAATCCTGTTGGGTATGATGATGTTAACTGTGTAGGTTGTCTTGTAAAAAGGAAGAGCACTTCTGGAACGATTCACTTGCCATGTTCATGCCGCATCCCTTGGGAGACAAGGAAACAAAACTTAATGGCCACATCAACAACTGAAGAAGAATGTGTAGCGGGAGCATCCTGATATACTCAAACCCTATGAATTGAGCAGCAACTGGAAGACCAAAGGGTATCTTCGAAACAGATGGTATGTCTTCTCCAAGCAGTTCAATACAAGAGGACCAAGCTCACTGAAGGGTGACATTATCTTCTGAGGGTCAATATGGAGAAAGGGTTGACCTGTAGGAAGTCCAAATTCCAGATATTTTCATCAAAGCCTTGAGTAAAGAATATTCATGAACAGACAAGGTGACGATGAGGTCATGAGAGTCTAATGAAGAACCTGATTCTTCATCAGTTGGCTATGCAAGACAACGTCAGGTAAAGTTAGCTAAAGTGTTTTCTGACCAAGCCTAACTCACATCAATACCGTTGCAGGTGAACACGCATGACGATCATACAAGCTAAAGGTATAGTATGAACTACGAGAGAGGAGCTGCTAAAACCTTTTTCAAAAAAATGGTCTGGCATCAGGTTCTTGTACCCCAGGTTAGTAGTAATGTGCTTATTTTGCATGCCTTCTCAAAACAAAACAAAAATTAAAAATAAAATTAACTCATCTGCCACATCACCTGCCTTTTCAAAGTCTGCATCTCCTGTCTTGTCTTTCAAATCCCTTCACCCCCTCTGCACGGTAACGCTTTCCCACAAACCTACTGCCATCTTCAAAAATATTCAGAACTTGGTTTTCTCTCTCCTCTCATCATTAGCCCTTCTTCCAATAAAACCTTCCTTCTCTCTTACAGCAAGGTATGAACCTTCATCTCTTCTGTGTAGCTGTAATCCTTTCTTCATCTCTCATTGTCACTCTACTTGTCTTCTAAGTACTCCTATAATGGCAACTGAACAATCGCTTCCTTCTCCCACCGATAACACCACTTCACTTCCTTATCATCCTTGAAATCATTCCCAAAGCTTCACTATTTCACTCATTCTACTATTTTACCCACTCCTAGCGCCTCCTCCTTTCCTACAATTTTCCCTTTTCTGATAAATCCTGTTCTCTCTCTCATTTTGAAAACCCTATGTGTAGCCATTCCTCTAAGCTTATCAACGTACACTCAGGAGGTTTTACCTCTCAAGTGTTAGAAGTTCCTGAGGATGATCCTGACCAATACCTGAACTCCTCTATTTTGGACTTGGTGACTCTCTCAGAGTCCCCAGAAAAGGAAGCAACACATAGCATCATGGCTATCATTGCTGAGAGTCTGATGAGTGAAGAAGCATATCTCTCATCAGGGTATCAAGGGAAGAAAATCCATGTCTAGGAGATGTACGAACCACAATACTCCTTGAGTCTTTGGCTCATGAGACGTTCTCAGAAAAACCTTCTGAAGAACCTGATTCTCTTCCATGCAATCCCACTCCTACACCTCCTGATCATTCTAAGCTCATAGAATCCTCCTCCAAGTCACCCACTATCACGTCACAACAACAAGAAAGTTTTGAGTCCACACTGCAGAAAAGTAAGAAGAGTGTCAAGAAAAGTAAAAGGAGGATAATGAATCAAAGGGAATTTGTCACTAACAAAATTGTTCCAGTAGATGGGATTGACAAAAATGTTCCAAGGGAACCTGGTTCCCTGGTATAAAAATCTTTGAAAGCTCGAAAGTCTATAAATAAAGCTTCTGATGAAACAAATGAGCAACAAAAAGGGTCATCCGTCAAGGGAAGCAGCAAGTCTAAAAGGAGTCAAACTGAGCAAGCTATGTCTGAAGATGATACTTTGGGGATAGTAAGCTGGAAAGGAAAGTCTGTTGAAGGGTCTAGCAAACGGAAACAGGAACCTGGTACAACACCTGGTGTACTAAGGATCATGCCCTGTGACAGTGGTCTCTGGCAGTAGAGATTAAGAACTTAGAAAGTCTTGTGGGGCCGTACATTTGATCCAGCGATTTCAGAGATGACTGGTATGAGACAAATTTTGGAGATTGTGAAATTTCAACAATGGGAACACCTGTTTGAAGGGAGCATGCCTCTGGTGTACGAAGGTGCGGTACAAACTTTTTACGCATCTCTTTTCACTGTTGAGGGGGATCACATTTGTGCGCTAGTAAGTGGAGTAGACATTGTACTTAACGCCTCAACATTGGGAAAGGTTCTCGGAATTCCATGTGAAGGGATGTTCTCAGTCAAGGGTGTCTGTGGTGTAAACTTCAGGAGAGCCATCATGAAGGAGCAAGCAATTCAGCAGGGGGAACAGGTGCATAAGAAGGTTTTGCTTCCTAAGTATCAGCTTCTCTTTGAACTGGTCAATAAGGTGCTCTTACCTCGTTCTGAGAGGCGATCTATTGCTACAAAATCGGATATGGTCTTAATGGAAGTGCTTGATGAGTTTGTCCCAATCAATTTTCCAGCAATCATGATAGATCATATGCAAAAGGTGGCAAACTTTAAAGGTGGGAATCGTGGGCTACCATATGGCTTTCTCCTCACTCAGGTGTTCAGATTCTACAAGGCCCCCTTGGGGAATCCCAGAATAGGCACACGTAAGCAAACCTTCTCTAAGACTACTTTAGAAGAATGTGAGTGTATAGAAAGAGTTGGTGGAAGCATCTCGACCATTTCCCAGCTGATCAACGCTCAAAGTGTAGCTTCTGAAGAGATCAGAAGGTTGAGGGCTCGAAATGCCATACTGGAGACTCAGCTCAGTCAAGCAGTTAAAGGACCTGATTCTGTTAATGAAGAAGTTGCACGACTGACAAAGGAAAATGATAGACTTTGGGCAGAATTACTTGAAGAACAATTGTCTGCAAATGCCCGGCTGGACCTGGTTCTCAAAACCATTGTTGTCTCTTCTTTCAAGCCTCCTTCTTCTAGTATCCCCTAGGATCCTCTTAGTGACCAGCTATTTTTGCTCTAATCTTCTGTGGCTGCTGTTTTATTTTTATTTGCTTTTTGTTTTTCTGATGGCATGTTGGAATTCACCATTACTGCTTCTGTCTTGCTCAGTCCATTGTAAACATTAATAAAACAGCTCCCCTTTTTGCCTGTTCAATATTGTGTTCCTCTGACTTCTCTTTTCTGTCATGTTGTGTGCACATATGTGGCATGAGCTAGATGTGTTAGACTTCTTTATGCTAAATACCTGCTTGTGCTCTTTTTAATGATGCCAAAAGGGGGAAGAATATAAGATTCAGGGGGAATAATTGTAGTCAAAAAATTCTGAGCTTACGGGAGAATAAAAAAAAAGGAGAGATCTGAGATTAAGGGGGAACCTTGTTGTTTCTAGTATCTCATCTGGTTATTTCTGCTCTACACAAATACTATCCAATGCCTAAGTTTGTCATCATCAAAAAGGAAAAAATTATGGGTTATCAATGTCTTTGCCTTATGCTTATTATGTTTTGATGATCTAACAAACTTGTTGTGAAGAACCAGATAGAGAACCTGGCCAACATGGTATACATCTCAACTGACCTGGTCCAAGTTTGAAAATCAGCAAATGAATGAATGACCACATGGAGGAACACAACAAGGACCTGGTGACCTGGTCCCTTAGGGTTCTCCGACACAAGTACAAGACAATGACTATCCGCAATTATTATAAAGAGGAACACAACAGGGACCTGGTCCCTTAGAGTTCTCTGACAGAAGTACAAGTCACTGTACATCTGGAACGTAGCAGCAGAAGGTGACCATCTCACAACTATTACAGAAAAGGAACACAATAAGGACCTGGTTCATTAGTGTTCTCTTATAAAAGTACATGTAGACTATCCAGTTGGAATGCAACTGCACAGAAGTGGATGTGCATACAGTACAACAGTCACTTCTAATTGGGAAGAAGCATGTACCAAGAATTGACACCACTATCTATTGTGATGTCTTTCTTGATATAACAACCCGGTGCAAGGCATAACATCTTTTGTGCATTCAGTGATATTCTCTCAAACATAATAGTGTTTATCTGGAATTGAAGTCATTGGTGTGTCAAGAATAAGAAGACAACTCCACTAAGGATCAGTCTGTTATTGAGTTTATGTATATCCGTAGTTAAGTTGTAATCTTGTCATTTGTTCTTCATTGTATTTCCTAGTTTGCTTTCTTAGAAGCTGTCTTAGGAAAAAAGAAAAAACCCATAAACTTTTGTGTTTATGTTGTGACTAGGAATAGTCATAAGTTTAAAGCTTTTGTAACTAGGAGAGTTATAAAGTAGCTTGTGGTAAAAGCATCACAAGTTAGTTGAAGTCTTTGTAATAGGGTTATTGCAAAGTGGCTTGTAATAGGGAGATTGCAAGTTAGTGAAGTTAAAAGCCTACAAGAGTAGGTCGTGGTTTTTTAATCTCCTTGTGTGGAATTTTTCCACGTAAAAATCCCTTGTCTTCTTTACTTTCAGTTTCTAGAAGCTTTCTTAGCATTATCTCATATAGGACCAGGTACTCTACAATTTGGTGGACTCATATAAACTTACAAAGGGGATGCTTAGTCCCCGCTATATTGGGACATATATAATCCTGCGAAGGATCGGGCAGGTGGCTTATGAGTTAGAATTGCCACAAGAATTTGCTGTTGTGCACCCAATGTTTCACGTGTCTATGTTAAAGAAATTCATGGGAGACCCTTCTCTTGTGGTTCCTACGGAGACTATAGGGGTTAAAGACAGCCTGACTTACATGGAAATTCCAGTGGCTATCCTTGATCATAAAATCCGCAAGCTCAGAACTAAGGAAATTGCTTCAGTGAAAGTGCTTTGGAGAAATCAAAAGGTTGAAGAGGCAACGTTGGAAGCCGAAGAAGACATGAAGTCCAGATATCCCCATATCTTTGAAGAGCAAGGAGAGAATATAGACGATAACTAACCTTCTCCCTCAGACCTTATATAACAATCTCCATGTCTTTCAATGTTTAGTAGTCATTCAGTCTAGTACCTATTCAGTTCAGTATCTCATCAGTTCAATAATCTTTTATTCATTTAGTTTATTATGCAAGTGTTAATGAATGTTCATGTTCCCACCAGACCCATTTAAGGTCCGGAGATAGCCGAAGATACAACAAGGACAATCATTCAAGGACGAATGATCCCAAGGGGGAGATAATGTAATACCCCATAAATTTGAATCGGTTGTGGATGCATTAAATAAGTATTAATGTGATGGTAATCAATTTGTTATGATAATAAGTGTACTAGGCATATCATAAGTTATTTAGTTTCTAAGGAGAGACCTAAGTCTTAGCCAAGTCGAAAAATTACATGATAGACTAAAATTCCAAATAAGTGCACACAAGACCATACTCTCGACGGGCATATCTATAGATATATAAGGTTTTAGATGATTCACAATGATCAAATGAAAGGTCTTTGAGTCTAGTTTCTAACGCTTCAAACTGTTCATCATTTGGACTTTCCCACAAGAAGTTATGACCAAATTACCAAAGGTTGGCGGAGGATTGCGCGGATGCGAAGCTTCCGAGGCCACGTCCGAAAAGAGGGGCTGGCAGTGAAGTGCTGCCATAGCATCCACGTAGAATCTGAGCTCCTGAGCGGAGGATTGCTCGGATGCGAAGCATCCACGTCCGCGTCCAAAATCTGGGCTTATAAACATAATTTCGGGATTCATTTTCCCCATTATATTTGGACGACCCTTGGGGTTCTTATTCACCCACTCAAGAGCACCAACTCCTACCCTCTTCATGGTAAGCAATCCCTATTATCTTGGTGTGAAATTCCATCATTTCTACACTAGTATTGATGAAATCTACCCATAACATATATAGATCTTCAAGAAATTTCTTCAAGAACTCAAAGAAAGTTTTTGTAAGATTTCTTCCAAAAAGATAATCCTACACCCTTAGACTTACATGTATGGATTTATTAAGGAAATATGAGTATGAATAAGTAATAGAACTCTTGGTATGGTGATTGAAAGCCATTAAATTCCCAATTTAATTACATAACTAGTGTAGAGATAGAATAAATGATTATTTAATGGAATTTTGTTGGTTGGGTGTGGATGGATAGTCACATATGCAATGATGGAAATTATAAATTGGTTAATCATGATGGTGGGATAAATTGTTGATGAATGGTGGTAGTTGTATGAACTAAATATATGGTGATCGGATGTAGAGATTTATGCATACAAGGTGTTTGATAATATGCCTAAACGGCTTAAGTTATGGAATTTGTTACTAATATTGGTTCCATTGGATGTTGCTATTATAGATTGAAGGTTCTTAGTGTCGTGGATCATTTTAGTATCACTAAGGGGCAAAATTGAGGTATGTGAAGCTAACTCTTTACGTTTGGGAATGTCTATGATTCTTCCGACGTCCCATTCATTATGACTATTACTAGTTTCCTCAGAAAGATTGTGCCTAGCTCCAGGAATAGTAGTAGATCTTATATTCTCTAGATGGCATAGTTTCATAATCATTCGATATCTTATGAGTTTCAATTATGACAAATCAACTAATTATGAATACACATCTCAATCCAGCCCTATTCATTATCCCGGTATCATGTATTTCAGTATGATGTATTACAGTATCATTCTCAGTTCTTGATTCAAAGTTACTGAATGTTGAACACCGGTATTTGGGCCCGAGGCCGCAGTTTATGCTTTACGCATTTTGGGCCTGAGGCCACAGTTATGTATACGTATACTTGGGCCAGAGGCCACAGTTTGTGCACACACATATATACATATATAGGGCCTGAGGCCGCAGTCTATTTATTCAGATAAATAATTGGTTCATCATTCAGAAGAGGGAGTATTCATAACCTTACTTCCTATGTTTAGTTCAGTTATCAGTTTTAGTTACAGTATTTATAGTTTTTTCCTTCAATTGTTTTATATACTAGTACAATTCAAATGTACTGACGTCCCTTTTTGCCTAGGGCCTGCATCTCGCGATGCAGGTAATGATTTATAGGTTGACAATTCTGCTTTCTAGGACATCTCGTATCAGCTATTGGTGAGCTCCAGTCTTTCGGGGCATTATCCCTCCCTTTTTCAGTCATTATAGTATTTCAGTTAATAAGGTATATCGGGGACCTTGTCCCTGTAAATAATTAGCATTTTCAGTATTCTTTAGAGGCTTCGTAGACCATAACCCAGTCAGTCAGATATTAGCAGGCTTTTATGTGTTAGCTTTATCGGCTACTCGTTTATACTTGCAAACCTTTCAGTATTCTCTGCATCTATGATATTTCAGTCAGACTCTTTAGTAGATTATCATATTATAAATTTACATCTAGCTTACAGTTATACCACATGTTGATCCAGCCATACAATTGGTTTGCTCGGTCACATGCAGTCAGGCACTGAGTGTCGTGTTACGCCCAGGCCATGGTTCGGGGCGTGACACTTATCCTTAAATCTGGTGTCACAAGTTCATGAGCATTTACTAGGAAGAATAAAATAAAATACACCATCTGTTCGGAATACAACATTGGATAGGAGAAAAAAAATATAATACCCTGAAGGAGACTCTGCTGATTGCGGATCATAACTTGAGATGCAGCTCACTTAAGTCCCCGTGTCAACCACGCCGTTGCGCCCACAAGGCCACTAAATGTATATGCATGTACAATAAAATGTACAGCAAGTGTAGTCTGAGTACGAAAACAACACATACCCAATAAGTATCTAGCCTAATCCTGGAGGAGTAGTGATGAGGGGTCGACATCGACACTTACTAGTGGTTCAATAACATTAGGTACAGAAATGATAAGCAGATATGAGGCAGAACAAATAAATGCAATAAACGATCATAGATACATGGTACAATCCTCCTCTTTGCAAGCGCTACATTAGAAATTCCCTCCTTAACCGGAGCACCCACATAGGTATAGTGGACCTCATCCAAATAGATTATCATAATTCAATCCGGAAAACTCACAGATACATTGGTTTCTTGCCTAATATTACACATGATTCCATGGGGATATGATAAAGTAAATGCCGAGGTGTACAGTCCGATCCAACATAATAATTAAATTGTGTACTACTGAGGGTCGAACGATACGAACCATAGATATATCTATTAACTTGTCGAGGCAAACGACTCGCTCCCATAAGAGTGTGGTACATAAATCCTGCCGAATCGAACGGCCTGATCCCATAAGAATAAGAAGCTTTAACGGGTTTGTGACCTCACTCACGAATAAACGTATGAGTTATAATTTCTTTAACAAACCTTTTAGTGAAAATATATATATATCGCGGGGTCATTTCATAAGAGGAGTACAATTATTCAAAAACTAATCATGAACTCGTAAAGTCTCTACAATGCTCCGTCTAGTCTCAAGTAGTAATGTAAAATAGAGGAATTTAATAGGCGAAAGACTGCTCAAATAGTACAACTAGCATGATGTGAACCTAAGCCTACCCGGATAATAACATGAATGTGGCTACGTATGGGCTCTCGTCACCTCGCACGTACATAGCCCCCAAAACAAGTAGCACACATCAATTTACAACACCTATGGGTGATTTCCCCCTCACAAACAAGAGACTTACCTTGCGCCGAAATTCCATAACCAGCTCCCAAGCCTTTCCAACAACTCCAACCGATGCCCGGTGCTCCATAACTAGTCAATAAATGTGCAAACCAATGAGAATATACTCTAATACTCATAACAATTAAATTTACAACAATTTTCAACTCCGTTCGAAAAGTCGATAAAATCACCCTCAGGCCCACGTGCTCGGATTCCAGAAATTTTCGAAGATAAACTTTACCCATAGCACCACGAATTCAAATATATAGTTTATTTCCAATTCCATTCCCAGAGTCGTGGTCAAAATCCAAAAATACCATTTTCTAGGTTTCTACCAAAATCCCATAATTTCTACAATTTTTCAGGTTTAAATCCTTATACAAACCATGTATTTAACTTATAATACATGAGAATCACATACCTTGACATAGACGATGAAAATCTCCCTTCCAAGAGCTCAAAAAATCGCCCAACCAGATGAAAAATAGAGGAAAAATGGCCAAATCTCGTCTTTAAAACAAATCTGCGCAGGCCAGGCCCTTCTTCGCGTTCACGATCAAAGCCTCGCGTTCGCAAAGGCTACAGACACCAATCCTCCGCGTTCACTAAGGCCAAACTACTCCAGGCCCCAATTCGCTTTCTTCTTCGCGTTTGCGACCTTTGTGTCGCGTTCGCGTAAGCTTCCATAGGCAACCCTTCGTGTTCGCGATCTCCGCCTCGCGTTCGCAAAGGCCAAAACCCAGCTGCCTCAAATTCCAGCAACAATCCAAAACAGCCCGAAATGATCTGAAACCATCCCAAACACACCCAAGGTCCCCAAGACCCCGTCCAATCATACAAACCAGTCCCACAACATAACACAGACCAGCTCGAGGCCTCAAATCACATCAAACAACATCAAAATGATGAATCACACCCCAATTCGAGCTTAATGAACTTTAGAACTTCAAACTTCTACATTTGATGCCGAAACCTATCAAATCACGTCTGATTGACCTCAAATTTTCCACATAAGTCATATTCGATATAACAGACCTACTCCAATTTTCGGAACTGCAATCCGACCCTGATATCAAAAAGTCTACTTCCGGTCAAACTTCTCAAAAACCTTCAAATTTTTAACTTTTGCCAAATAACCCCGAAATGACCTCCAAACCTCCAAATCCATAACCGGGCATGCTCCTAGTACCAGAATCACCATACGGAGCTATTTCCCAGCTCGAAATCTCAAACGGATATCGATAATATTGAAATGCACTTCAACCTAGATTTATAAAATTCTTCCAAAATAATAACTTCCACAATAGGCACTGGAACGCTCCCGGATCATTCAAAACCCGATCCGAACATACACCCAAGTCCGGAATCATCAAACGCCTGTTGAACCTTCAAATCATGATTCCGAGGTCGTTTACTCAAGAATTCAACCTTAGTCATTTCTTCCAACTTAAAGCTTTCAAAATGAGAACTTTCTTTTTAAGGTTCAGGAGTCCAACCTTAGTCGGATCGTTACAAAGTAGTAGAAAGAGATTTGTTGGCTATCCATGGCAAGCTTAGCTAAGTTGTCCGCAACACTGTTCGCCTCTCTGAAGCAATGACTAACAATGACATTACCTTGGCTTAGGATTTGAGAGATTTCATATATCAAATTGATCATCTTGTAGTTATTCACCTGCTTATCCTTAATCATCTGTGCGACTGCAATAGAGTCCAATTGAAGAGTGAAATTCTTGTATCCATTTAGAATACACAATTGCACTCCAAATTTTGTAGCAAGTGCCTCTGCAATTGTATTACTGCTGTGAGTAGTTGGTTGGGAGAAAGCCATGATCAAATTTCCTTTATCATCTTTTGACACTACTAAAAATCCCTCTTTTACCAATATGGATTACCAAGGGACGTCCCTTGGTAACAAGGCTTAACCGTGTCGGAGATCATCGGTACTTGGTCTATAGATAAATTGCTCCTCAGTAAAATCAACAGAAAGACTCTCTCGGTAACTACCGATGGACCTATCCTTTAGATATCTCACACAATCCGCTCAGAAAATTTTATATACCGACGGATCTTTCTGTGTATATTATTAAATAATATAATACTAATAATATTTATACCGGGAGATCTCCATAGGTCAAGTAAATATATTAAAAATAATCATTTAATATTACCGATGAGCACTCTCAGAAAGTTTAAATATTTCATTGAATTCTTCTATATATTGAGAGACGTTCGGCGGTACGCAAAATAAATTATAAAATAACACTTCGAACTTACTGACATAATGTAATGGTAAAATGCAAATCTGGTTGACAATAGATTGCTCTTTTCGAGGAGATTTGTAAGTAAGTCCCTCGGTGTTTCGGTATATTTTTGACAAGCAGTACCTATTTTTAGCTGCATATTACCTGTAAAATAATAGATTCGGTAGTTGCCTAATAGAAATAGCAATCCAACCACAAAATACACTAATTCAACAACACTAAAACTTCAAAATAATCCAAACTTCAAAACTATCAAATCAAACATAAATAAAATCCAATCAAACTTCAAAATCATCCAAAACATGCAAGCATGCAATATTTAAAATTTAACATCCAACTAAAACACATGAAATGAATCTAACCAAACTTCAAATTAAAACAAGCATGTAACATTCAAACTCAACATCCAATTAAAATGATTATTGGTAACTAAAACTCATCTTCTTTCTCTCCATCACCGCGCACACAATATCGGATGTACAACTATACTTACGGATTCAATTGAACCAATACTTTCGACATGGAGCATAAATCTATGTATAAAAGTTCAATAAAATTATGATAAATAGTAGTTATAAACCCATAACTTTATAAATATAATGGGTTTAATGCTAAAAATATTTAAGTTTGAACCCATAAAATTCAAATTTTGGATTTGCCTTTGCACGCACAGGGCATTGGGCTGGAGAACGAGGCTATCTGATTAAGTTATTCACTTGAGCCTTGAGTTGTTCGATATCTTTTTTAGAGTTATACACGTGTGACTCAAGTGTGGTCCTAATCCGCTGCTTCTCTATCATTTTTGCATGTTCGTCCACAAAATTCCTAGTAATTTCTTGAAGCATCCGCTGCATTTCCTCAAGCTGCTCATTTGGGGAATGATGGCGTAAGTCCCTATACTTTGCAATCCATATTGGAGGCGAAAAAAGTTATGCTCGGAGCAAAGGCCGTAAGCAAAAAGGAGAGAATTTCTTCCTCTGATGGCATCATTGGATTGCCATGCTCATCGGTCGGCTAACTCCTTATGATCTCTTCCAACACTTGTCCATACCGATTTTATATTTAAAGTAAAAATTAGTATAAACAAACAATATAAAAGAAATTGTAAGGTTACATAGGTATCTTAGTTCGTGGCTCGACCTAAACTTCTTTTCCGCTCTTGATTTTTATGTGTGTCTTCTTCCACACCTCATCACGAGTCGCTGGCTTCTTACCACTGAAATAAAAAGAGTTAATAAAATTAATTAAAGTTAGGAAAATCAAGACTACGATCTTTAAACCAATTTTCTCATAGCAGTCTCGATGGACATTGAACCATAAATATGCGACGAGCCACCTTTATAATTTCAAGCGGCCTTTGGCTGGCGGCTCTTCCGTTTAAACTCTTTAGAGTCCTAGTACCAAATAAGCTCCTTCCAGTAATCTTTCTAAATCCAGCCAGGCCTTTGGTGTTTTTGCCGATCATCCAAGAACATGTCTGACAACTAATGGCCAGTATTCTCAAGGGCTCATTTAAGGTGCGCTTGATCCATGAAGCTCAAAAAAAGCTCAAGGTATCCGCTTCGCGTCACTTAGCTTGTGCTTCAGTGCAGGCAAGGAACTAAGGTGTTCGCCTCATTACGTATAAGTTTTATCTTGAACAAAGAGGTACAAAATAACAAATATTATTGGTAAAAAAAATATACTAATTGTTGAGGAAATCATTATGAATGAAATTGTCACTTTTTTCTTGCATCACATGTATATTTTTTTTCTTTGTTGCGCTTTTTATTAACTAAAGCCCACTTCAACTATGCTTAAGCCCCAATAAGCTTGGATTGATTTTTACCTTTGACAACACTGCTGATGACTGGTCCTCTTTGCAAATTTGATTCTGATAACATGATCCTCTATAGGGCTCCATGTATACTTTTTCTGCAAATAAAATATATAGAATTAGTTAATAAAAAGAAAAGTGTGATAATATATAGTTCTCCACAAACAAGGTATACGTACCATAAGCTCATTAAGAATTGCCTGCCGTAGATAGACACCATCATAAAATGATCAAATGGTATTTGAAATTGCATTTGCAGTTAGTGTAGAAGGATAAAACCTGCAAGACAACAAAATAGTCAAAATTTATTTATTCAATAATTAGAAGATAAAAAAATTTAAAATATAATAAAAATTAAGCTTTTGTCCCTTTGAAGGGTCTCATCACTGTTAAAGAGATTGGGTAAGCTTAATCTTTTGCATATTTTATTTGTTCTTTTTTCTTCTAATCATTGAAAAAATAGTTTTAATATTTTAATCGTTGTCTTATAGGTTTTATCCTTCTAGACCGGCTACAAATACAATTTTAAATGTCATTCAGTCACTTTATAATGGTGTCTACCAATCTTAGAGTTGCATTCTATATTATCTATAACAGACAATTCTTAATGAGTTTATGGTATGAATACTTTATTTGTAGAAACTATATATTTATCGCACTTTTCTTTTTATCAACTAACTTTATACATTTTTTTGCAAAAAAAGGTATACATAGAGCCCTGCCGATAATCATATTATTAGGAGCAATTTTGCAAAGTCATCACTTGTCAGACATAATCTCTGATACCCGGCAAAGAAATTAGAGGCCTTGCTGGGTTAGGAAAGATTACTAGGAGGAACTTATTAAATACTAGGACTCTAACGAGTTTAAATGGAAGAGTCGCCAGGCAAAGACTACTCGAAATTCTGATAAAGGTGGCTCATTGCACACTTGTGGTTCAGTGTCCATAGGGAGCTAGGAGAAAATTGGTTTGAAGATCTTAGCCTTGATTTTTTCTAACATTACTTAATTTTATTAACTCTTTTTATTTTATTTGAAGGAAGTTTCTTTTTAGAGACCAGTGGATCATGATGAAGTATAGAAGAAGACCCACAAAAAAACCAAGAGCAGAAAAGAAGTTTGGGTCGAATCACGGGCTAAGGATACATGTATTATAAGCTAAAAAACTTACATAAAATTTCTTTTGTACTGTTTGTTTATATACTAAATTTTACTTTTAATGTAAAATCAATATAAACAAGCATTGGAAGAGCTCATGAGGCGTCAACTGATCGATGAGCAAGGCGATTCAATCATGCCATCGTAGGAAGAAACTCTCCCCTTTTGGTTGAATGTGGTTGGTGGCCCGCATAAGGGTGGAGCTTATGGCCTTTGCTTCGAGTGTAAATTTTATCCCCTCCAATGTGAATATATGGACTTCCGCCACCATGCCAAATGAGCAACTTGAGGTTATGTGACGCATGCTCCAAGAACTTGGTAGGATTACATTGAGGAACAAGCAAAAAAGATAGAGGAGCAACGGATTAGGACCACACTTAAGTCACAAGTATACAATTCTAGAAAAGACACATTGAATAACTCAAGACTCAAGTGAAAAGCTTGATCAAATTGTCCCGTTATCTAGCCCAAAGCCCCAGGCTTGGTGATGGGAGGATGAAAACTATGAGGAGTTTTAGGTGCCTATGGTCGTTTTCGTTGAATGTTGAATTTGAATATTACTTGCTTGTTTTGAATTATTTTGAAGTTTGGTTTGATTAATTTGATGTTTTTTAGTTAGATGTTGAATTTTAAATATTGCATGCTTGTTTTGGATGATTTTGAAGTTTGGTTCGATTTTGTTTATGTTTAATTGGATAATTTTCACATTCGGATTGTTTGAAAGTTCTATTGTTATTGAATTAGTGTATTTAGTGATTAGCTTGTTGTTTCTATTGAGTAGCTATTGAATCTTCTGTTTGGAAGGTGGTGTGCAACTAAAAATAGGCATTATCCATAAAAAAAATATACAATAAATACCGACGGATTACTTGAAAGAAAGCAGCTTATTGTCAACCTAGATTTGCATTTTACCAATAGAATCCATCGGCAATTTCAGAGTATTATTTTATATTTATTTTACGTACAGACAAACATCTCTCGGTATATGAAAAATTTTAATTTTGAAATATTTAAATTTTTCGAGAAGTCCGTCGGTAATATTAATTTTTTTTTATATTAACATGACCGAAGGAGAGCTTCAGGTATGAATATTATTAATATTATATTATTTAATAATATACTGAAAGAGATCCACCAGTATATAATTTTTTAGGAGGAGATATCTAATCGATGACTATACGATGGGGTCTATCGATAATTACCAAAAAAAATTGTCGATTACTTTTACTGAAGAGTAATTCATCTATAAATTATGTACCGGCGATATCCTATCGGTAAAACTTATTACTGAAGGCACAGTAATACACATCAATAAAAGGGGGATTTATAATAATTCATCTTCCTCAAACGAACATTTCAATGGCACTTCTTCGAAATTGAGAAATTAGTTCTCAGAATCCCAAAAGGAATAGTCACCGACGATTAACTTTGCATGTACGATTCAGGCTGTTGTCACACCTCCTTTTTGCGCGCCCGCCCCGAAGGGTTAAATGCGCGGGTGGAGTTTTTCCAATTTAAGTGACAATATTCGAAATGAGATTATTTATTTAATTCAGAGTCGCCACTTGGGAAAGGTTTGGTTTTTGGTGTCCCAAGTCACCGGTTTATCTTGAATCCCAAATCGAGGAAATTTTCGACTTTTCCAAATGAAGTCTGCGAACCAGAAATTCTAAGTAAGGAATTCTGTTGACCCGAGGGAAGGTGTTAGGCACCCTCGAATCCCGTGGTTCTAGCACGGTCGCTTAAATTGTTATAATGGCTAAATATCTGATTTAAATACATGTTATGACTTACGTGCTTTTATTAAGTTTAAACCGCTTTTATTATTATCACTTATTTTTATAGAATTGCAACGTCGTGAAAATGCATCTCGAACCACGTCACAATCAATGCACCCGTAGTTGTCAACACATTTCGACTTCGTTGAGATTTGAATTTGGGTCACATCAATGTGCACCCGAATTTAAGAATATAATTTACTTAAACCGTGCCTGAAGAGTCTAGCGCGTTATTATTTAGTGGAAGGCCGTGAGATTCACTAAACGGCCTAGCCTGAATTCTAAAATATTTATTATGGTTATTTATCGAGGGCCCCGTAATTTGCATTTTTTATTTGGCGAGGCTCGTCTCTTTATTTTAGAAAGGTATCCTACAATGACTACATTTCTACTATGTTTGTCTCTAAAAAAGAAGAAAGATGATACCGAACTTACTTGTTTGAACAAATACAGACTGAATCTTTATTATGTTTGCCGAACCTAAGTTTGTTTGATTACCTGATTGAATATGAGGTGAGAGTCACCTCATGCTTTGTCTTCATCGAGTGAACGCGCTTATTAATTTGCTAAGTGAGATTGCAAGCAAACTAACAACATATACTGAGTTATATTTAACGACCTCCAAGTTCTGTTTTTTTTAACTCTAACCTATTTGAAATTGATAAACGAAATTGGCTGTTTTATTAGGAAAAATTACTACTAATTGAACTCAAAACGACTATTAGTTTCCTCCAACAATCATCACATTATTTCGAAACAAGGAATCTATACCGAGACCCGATATCGAACCTATATTGGAACACATAATCTGACAGGAAAGCTGGCCTTCATAGCCAAACTCTTAATGTGACTGCATGAGAGTTTG
Source organism: Nicotiana sylvestris (assembly GCF_000393655.2). Lineage (NCBI taxonomy): Eukaryota > Viridiplantae > Streptophyta > Magnoliopsida > Solanales > Solanaceae > Nicotiana > Nicotiana sylvestris. Next base: position 36,726,796 of record NC_091065.1, read on the forward strand.
TTTGGGATACATTTATCCCGGACCTAGTACCACAGATTTGTCAATTCAGTGGTCTAGGCAAAAATACATACAAGTGCTTACCATGACTCTATGTTATACAGTCATAACTAAACCAAACAGAGTGTTATACTGAACTGAATGTATACTAAATCAAACATGCTGTCTATGTCATACTGTCATTACTATTGAGCCATGCTATCTAACAGTTCATCTTAAACAGAATGTATGCTAGTTTATACAGAATATTTGCAGTTTGCAGTAAAAATACAGGCCCAACTAACATTCGAACTATCTTTTTACACCAATGCTATAACATAAACTGATGTTCATTTCTTTATTTCTGCTTCAACTTCAAACTTTCAACAATACATGGTTCAGAGGTTGTGTACCTGGGAATATTTGACAATTGAAGAAGAGGGCAATCAGTAGAATAACAATGACAACAAATGCAGCAACAGTAACAACACTAACAGTAGCAGCAAGGCAGAATAACAACAGCAACAAGAAACAGAAGAGTAGCAGCCCCAACTCACAAAACAATTGGAGTGAGATCGACCCCCAATTAAACCAAACTCTCGAGTAGAACAAACAACAACCAAGCAGACTCAGTTGGGAGAAATCAGTGTTGCACAAAACAGGTCCAGATTTAGTGAAATCAAACACAAAAGGAAAGGAAGCAGCTTCTAGTTTTTGTCTGTCTGAGTTATCAGACAAAAAAAATTCTTTTCCAGTTTTTTGTTTCCAAAAATTTGAACTCTCAGATGTTCCCTCCCAGTATCTCTCCCTATCTCTGCGTGTGTGTTTTTCTTTTTCAGCTCCTAAGGTCCAGTGTGTGTATTTTCTTTCCCCCTCTAATTCTGTGTATGTCTATCTCCCAATGTGCCCCCTTTATAAGCCTTCACATTACTCCTTTTAACAGCCTGTTTAGAATATCACAGTACCCCTCCCATGTGCCCTTCCATTTTCAGTTCCACTTTAGCTAATTAAGTATTAAACCCATCAATATTCCCTGGCAGACTTATCTTTCCTATTTTATTAACTAAAAGCAAACATGGGCAGTAGAATATATCTGACAGCATATGCTGTCAAATTATTTAAAACTTAACAAAGACCTTTATGCAGGCCACAGGTTGTGCACAAAGCACATGAGGTGCACCAATGCACATGCTGTGCAAGAGTGCACATGCCCTCCAATTCAGCATTTAAACCAAACAATCCTTTTTACATTACTGATCAATTCAAACAGCTATAGGTAAACCAAAACTGGTTCTTAATTGATTCATCAAATGCTTAGCAGAAGTAAGTCGATTTGTTATTGTTCGGATAGCTGAAACTAATTGACGACACATGTCGACTCGACTATATTAGCATTAACATACACAATCGTAGCCAAAAATCAGACATTCAAAAGTATGGGACACATGACTCGACTTATACTGATTAAAACAGAATTGTACTTCGAGGAATCAGTTAGTCAGTACAAATTTGGAATACAACCAATACACATGCCTTATCAGAATAGGAGGGGGATTCAGACAAACACAGAGGTTCAAATAAAGTGGACAAACAAAAGTTGATAAAATTAAAACAAATATGAAAAGTCTTTTAAAACAAATCACACGGACTAAAACAAATAAAGGAAGAAAGCAGACTCACCTTAAACTTGAAAAGTTAAAAGTTTGAACCCGGATTTGGACAGACCTTTCTTAAGGCTGAACAGACTTTAATCGAAGTGTTTCTCAGAGAAACACTTCGATTAAGGTCCATTAGACCTTAATCTCTTTGGCTCGGACGGGCATGGGCCAGTGATGAAGAACTACAAAGTTCCAAAACTCAGATCCGGGATTCATGTTTCCCTGGTCATATTCGGACCAAACCAAGTATGGTTTGGTCACGAGGGGGTCTGGGGAGTGTCTGGTATGAATTTAAGGCAGATCAGTGTAGATTAGGTTCCGACTCGAATCTTCAAATGAAGATTCGAGAAGGTGGGATAGGATTCGAAGTGTGTGGTTGGTAGATTTGGGTTCAGGATGGCATAAGGGTTCTATGGTGTTCAGGTGGAGGTCACCGGCGTTCAGGCCGCCGGCTTTCATGGCGAAAGTATACAGGGGTGGCTAGGGTTTAGGGGCCTGGTCCGTGGAGACGAAGGCTGGGGTATTGGATAGGGGGGCAGGGTAAGGTTATGAACTTATATAGTTAGTGGGTGGACGGATCTCGACCGTTAGATCAATTTAGATCTACGGTCTGGATCTGATGGTTAAGTGGAACGGTGTCGTTTCAAGTGTTGAGGGTTTGGGTTCGGTCCGGGTGTAAACGGGTCGGGTTCCTCAGTGGGTTGTGGGGAAGTGATCTTGGCCGTTGATCAATCTGAGATCAACGGCCCAGATCACACACTGGACTAAAACGTCGTCGTTTGGACGTCCTGGGTATCAGGTGGTGTTGGACCGGGCAGGCCTGGGTTTTGGGCTGTTTGTTTGGGCCAATTTTAACAAATTGGCCCAAGTCCGGAAGGGAAGGGACCTTTTCTTATTTTTTTCTTTTTCTTTTATTATAAAAATACAAAAATAAGTAAAATCAAATTAAAAATAAACACCTAGTACAATTATTTGCACACACATTAAAATAATTCAAAACAGGTAAAATTAAACAAAACAAAATCACGGACAAAGATGCTTGTTTATGCTTTTCTTTTTTTAACGACCGGATTACGGTTCGAATTACGCCTGACACACATTTTGTATTTTAAATAAATAACTAAGAAAAAATAAAAATGGGCAAAAGTCACAAATAAATCAACAAAGTGCCGCACAGAAATCTGAAAATTGTACAGCAGGGCCAATTATTATTTTTTATTTCTTTTTTGGAGCGATTGTCGTGCGAAACAAAAATCATGTGCTCACAGCTGCCCCTCTTTGTTCGGAAACACGAAGAGTTTTCGTGCAAAGATAAAGTGAGCGTGTATGAGCGATTTTTGCTCAAAGATCTGACCGAATCTTGCTTCAAAGATTTCCTACATATCCTGGGCTAAACAGGAATCAGGTCAATGTAGTTCGAGAAGTTTTGGTAGCTGGGACTACCATGAGATTGCAATGCTTGTTGCTACTGCTATTGTTATTGTCACTGCTGCGTCACTGACCGCCTTATTACAACCAAACGAAAATTGGAAACTGAACTAAACTGCTTATGTGCATGTCAACTGCTAGTTACAAGATTCCTATCTATGATTCTTTTACGACTTGATCTTGGGTCTTAGCTGATTCTGCTTGTAGATTCCGATCTGAATCTTGATACTTGCGAGTTGCGGCGACTTGTTTAATCTCCGGGATACTGAGTGAGACGCGATTGGCGGGGATCAGAACCTTAATCAAATGTTGGAGTCAAATCTGCCTTCCATTTACTCTGATGTCTCGGGACATCTTCTCTTTTTTTCTTTGATTCCGAACTGGGAGTCATCTCGTGGGTCATTTCGATCCATGTGGCTATAGGTCAGATCTGCGGGAGAAAACAAACGAACGAAATTTTCTGCCCCAGTTTCACTAGGAAAATTTCGTCAATTATTCGCCAGGAAGTTCATAAAATTGATGAAAGAGGATATGCATGCTCAGTTCAAGGTTGGAGCCCTAATACCGACTAGCTGGGGAAAGGTTCAGTTTAGGGTTTAAAACCCTAACGCCGAACAAAGGAAGAATTCAGCTTAAGGTTTAAAACCCTAATGCTGACTAAGGAAAAATTCAGTTTAGGGTTTAAAAACCCTAATGCTGACTGAAAGGAAAAAGTTCAGTTTAGGGTTTAAAACCCTAATGCTGACTGAAAGGAAAAAGTTCAGTTTAGGGTTTAAAACCCTAATGCTGACTGAAAGGAAAAAGTTCAGTTTAGGGTTTAAAACCCTAATGCTGATTAAAGGGAAAAGTTCAGTTTAGGGTTTAAAACCCTAATGCTGACTAAATGGAAAAAGTGCAGTTTAGGGTTTAAAACCCTAATGCTGACTGAAAGGAAAAGTTCAGTTTAAGGTTTAAAACCCTAACGCTGATTGCATGGAAAAGCTCAGTTTAGGGTTTAAAACCCTAATGCTGGCTGAATGAAAGAGTTCAGTTTAGGGTTTAAAACCCTAATGCTGACTAAAGGAAAAATTCAGTTTAGGGTTTAAAACCCTAATGCTGATTGCATGGAAAAGCTCAGTTTAGGGTTTAAAACCCTAATGCTGATTGCATGGAAAAGCTCAGTTTAGGGTTTAAAACCCTAATGCTGGTTGCATGAAAAAGCTCAGTTTAGGGTTTAAAACCCTAATGCTGGCTGAAAGGAAAAAGTTCAGTTTAGGGTTTAAAACCCTAATGCTGATTGAAAGGAAAATTCAGTTTAGGGTTTAAAACCCTAATGTTGATTAAAAGGAAAAAGTTCAGTTTAGGGTTTAAAACCCTAATGCTGATTAAAAGGAAAATTCAGTTTAGGGTTTAAAACCCTAATGCTGGTTGCATGAAAAGCTCAGTTTAGGGTTTAAAACCCTAATGCTGGCTGAAAGGAAAAAGTTCAGTTTAGGGTTTAAAACCCTAATGCTGATTGAAAGGAAAATTTAGTTTAGGGTTTAAAACCCTAATGCTGATTGCATGGAAAAGCTCAGTTTAGGGTTTAAAACCCTAATGCTGGCTGAAAGAAAAAAGTTCAGTTTAGGGTTTAAAACCCTAATGCTGATTGAAAGGAAAATTCAGTTTAGGGTTTAAAACCCTAATGTTGATTAAAAGGAAAAAGTTCAGTTTAGGGTTTAAAACCCTAATGCTGATTAAAAGGAAAATTCAGTTTAGGGTTTAAAACCCTAATGCTGGTTGCATGAAAAGCTCAGTTTAGGGTTTAAAACCCTAATGCTGGCTGAAAGGAAAAAGTTTAGTTTAGGGTTTAAAACCCTAATGCTGATTGAAAGGAAAATTCAGCTTAGGGTTTAAAACCCTAATGCTGATTAAAAGGAAAAAGTTCAGTTTAGGGTTTAAAACCCTAATGCTGATTAAAAGGAAAATTCAGTTTAGGGTTTAAAACCCTAATGCTGGTTGCATGAAAAGCTCAGTTTAGGGTTTAAAACCCTAATGCTGGCTGAAAGGAAAAAGTTCAGTTTAGGGTTTAAAACCCTAATGCTGATTGAAAGGAAAATTTAGTTTAGGGTTTAAAACCCTAATGCTGATTGCATGGAAAAGCTCAGTTTAGGGTTTAAAACCCTAATGCTGGCTGAAAGGAAAAAGTTCAGTTTAGGGTTTAAAACCCTAATGCTGACCAAAGGAAAAAGTTCAGTTTAGGGTTTAAAACCCTAATGCTGACTAAAAGAAAATTCAGTTTAGGGTTTAAAACCCTAATGCTGATTGCATGAAAAAGCTCAGTTTAGAGTTTAAAACTCTAATGCTGGCTGAAAGGAAAAGTTCAGTTTAGGGTTTAAAACCCTAATGCTGACTAAAAGAAAATTCAGTTTAGGGTTTAAAACCCTAATGCTGATTGCATGAAAAAGCTCAGTTTAGAGTTTAAAACTCTAATGCTGGCTGAAAGGAAAAGTTCAGTTTAGGGTTTAAAACCCTAATGCTGACTAAAAGAAAATTCAGTTTAGGGTTTAAAACCCTAATGCTGATTGCATGAAAAAGCTCAGTTTAGAGTTTAAAACTCTAATGCTGGCTGAAAGGAAAAGTTCAGTTTAGGGTTTAAAACCCTAATGCTGACTAAAAGAAAATTCAGTTTAGGGTTTAAAACCCTAATGCTGATTGCATGAAAAAGCTCAGTTTAGAGTTTAAAACTCTAATGCTGGCTGAAAGGAAAAGTTCAGTTTAGGGTTTAAAACCCTAATGCTGACTAAAAGAAAATTCAGTTTAGGGTTTAAAACCCTAATGCTGATTGCATGAAAAAGCTCAGTTTAGAGTTTAAAACTCTAATGCTGGCTGAAAGGAAAAGTTCAGTTTAGGGTTTAAAACCCTAATGCTGACTAAAAGAAAATTCAGTTTAGGGTTTAAAACCCTAATGCTGATTGCATGAAAAAGCTCAGTTTAGAGTTTAAAACTCTAATGCTGGCTGTACAATGGGATATGCTGGGTTTTTTGTTTCAAAACGGGTTTCCCAGGGTTTGTTGGGGGTAAGCTTGTTGGGGAATATTTACAAAAGGACTCGCTGGGGATGTGCTGAGGAAATTCCAACGGGGATTTTTTTTTTTTTTTTATTATTGGGGAGACTCTGTTGGGGATTTGTACAGAACGGACTCTGTGGGGATTTGTCCGAAGGCGGACTTGTTGGGGAAGATTTCAAGATTTCTCTCTTTCCTCTTTACTCTGACACACCATCAAACGTCATGATTCATCATGCTTGGGCAATCATACCAACGAGATGAGGCGCTTTCCTACATGAGACGGGATTCCGTGCAAACAAAACATGCCACCTGTCCTTTCCGGTGTGTCCTGAACTCGGGGTTAAAATGCAAAAGGGATTTGAAAAGAAACAAAGAAAGGGGAGAACAAATCAGAAAAGGAATACCCTTTTCGGGACGAGAGAGACTTAGCTGAGGAAGATAACGCTGGCTTTAAATGACATGACATGCTCTTTGGACTGGACTTCTAGCCTTCTAAGAGCTTGCGTTTTTCTGAACCAGAACGGATCTGTGATTCCAAACTGGTGGCATTCTGCCGAAACTTTCTTTCGGCCAACAGCGCCCTTTGCGGGTTTTCGCTGGCTGACCTCTCTCATTTCTCTTCCTGTCATCGCTTGATAGCACTCTTTGCGAGTTTTTACTAAACAAGCTCTCTCATTTTGGTTTCTCTACTCCCGTCGCCTCGTGGTGCCCGAAGGTTTTCACCGCCGAGACTCTCTCATTTTATCTCTCTCAATTCAGAGTGTGCTGGTCTCCATTTGTGATGCTCATTGGTTTCCCACTATCTTTGGTAATTGATTTGAAGGCTTGTACTTGGTAAAGAGGGGCAGATGAAACTGACTTCCCAATTGCTCGACGTGCCCCGGTTTCAATTTCAGGGTGGATGGGATTTTATTGTTGGTGTGACTGAACCTCAAGGAGAGGCTGCCTACGTATCCTTTCGGAATCAAGTCAAACGTAGTTCAGGCCTCAATCAATGTTTTGTTTTGTTTTCTTTTTTTTTGTTTTTTTTTGTTTTTTTTTGTTTTGTAAGTGGCTCAAAAGTTGGTGGAGAGAATTGGGTAGTGTTTGGAGAGTAGTGGGGAACAAAACCTTCGCTATTTTCAAACGTGTCGGGACCACTGGAGTATGATTTAGACGTAGTACCTCTTGACTGCATCTGCATTTACTGCTGTGTCGGGGTCATTTCCTTCGATATCACCTAAGTACAATGCTCCTCGCGGCAGTATCTTCCTTACGATGTATGGGCCTTTCCAATTTGGGGCAAACTTTCCTTTTGCTTCTTCATGATGCGGCAGAATACGCCTCAGTACCAGCTGACCTACTTCGAAATTCCGGGGTCGGACTTTCTTGTTGTAAGCACGGGCCATCCTTCGTTGGTATAACTGTCCGTGACAAACTGCGGCCATTCGCTTTTCATCAATCAACGTCAATTGCTCCAGTCGAGCCTTAACCCACTCGCTGTCTTCGATTTCTGCTTCGACAATGATTCGAAGCGAAGGAATTTCTACCTCTGCCGGTATTACAGCCTCGGTCCCATAAACCAAAAGATAAGGAGTCGCTCCCACCGATGTGCGTACCGTAGTGCGGTACCCCAATAATGCAAAAGGTAACTGCTCATGCCACTGTCGGGAACTTTGGATCGTTTTCCTCAAAATCTTCTTGATGTTTTTGTTTGCTGCTTCCACGGCACCATTGGCTTTCGGCCGATAAGGAGTGGAATTTCTGTGCGTTATCTTGAATTGCTCGCATACATCTCCCATCAAGTGACTGTTCAAGTTCGCTGCGTTATCTGTAATGATAGTCGCAGGAATACCGAAGCGACAGATAAGATTTGAGTGTACAAAATCCACCACAGCTTTCTTAGTGACCGACTTGAGAGTGACAGCTTCTACCCATTTTGTGAAGTAATCGATGGCAACCAGTATAAACCTGTGTCCATTCGAAGCCTTTGGTTCAATTGGTCCAATGACGTCCATGCCCCAAGCGACAAATGGCCAAGGTGCGGACATGGGATGCAGTTCCGTGGGAGGTGCATGAATCAAATTACCGTGCACCTGACACTGATGACACTTCCGGACAAAGCTAAAGCAATCCTTTTCCATGGTCATCCAGTAATAACCTGCTCTAAGGATCTTCTTCGCTAAGACATACCCGTTCATGTGAGGTCCACACACACCTGCGTGTACTTCGTGCATGATCTTTCTCGCTTCCTCGATATCGACACATCTTAAGAGATTGAGGTCCGGAGTCCTCTTATATAACAATTCACCGCTCAAAAAGAAACCACTTGCATGTCGCCTAATGGTCCTCTTTTGATCTCCAGTAGCGTGCTCGGGGTATTCTTGCGTCTTCAGGAACCTCTTGATGTCATGGTACCAAGGCTGCGTATTTGATCCCGCCTCGATTACACTGCAGTAACCGTGTCTTTCCTTGATTTGGATTTCCAAAGGATCGACGTGGGCGTTGCCCGGGTAGGGTAGCATTGAAGCCAAAGTAGCAAGTGCATCTGCCAGTTCATTGTGACACCTCGGAATGTACCTGAATTCTATTGATGTAAAGCGCTTGCTGAGGTCCTCCACATGTTGTCGGTATGGGATAAGTTTGACATCCCGAGTTTCCCATTCGCCTTGAGCTTGCCGGATGATCAGGTCAGAATCTCCCATAATCAGTAAGTCTTCAACATCCTGATCGATTGCCATATGCATGCCCATGATGCAGGCTTCATACTCAGCTGTATTATTTGTGCAAAAGAAACGAAGTCTAGCTGTGGCGGGATAATGCTGACCGGAAGGCGAGATCAAAATTGCCCCAATCCCTACACCCTTGGCGTTCACGGCTCCGTCAAAGAACATCTTCCAAACATGAGCTTCCTCCGAGATCACTTCTACGGTGTTTACTTCTTCATCTGGAAAGTAGGTATCCAATGGCTGGTATTCCTCATCGACCGGATTTTCGGCCAAATGATCTGCTAACGCCTGGGCTTTCATTGCCGTGCGAGTGACATAAACTATGTCGAATTCCGTAAGCAAGATTTGCCATTTAGCCAGTCTCCCAGTAGGCATTGGTTTCTGAAATATATACTTCAAAGGATCCAACCTGCTTATGAGGAATGTAGTGTGGGCTTGGAGATAATGTCTCAGCTTTTGAGCAACCCATGTGAGAGCGCAGCATGTCCTTTCCAGCAGAGTGTATTTGGCCTCGTAGCCGGTGAATTTCTTGCTCAAGTAGTAGATTGCTTGCTCCTTCTTTCCGGTTACGTCGTGTTGCCCGAGGACGCAGCCGAAAGAGTTCTCCAAGACTGTCAGATACAAGAAAAGTGGCCTTCCTGGTTCTGGAGGGACCAAGACTGGGGGATTCGAAAGGTATTCTTTGACTTTATCAAAGGCTTCTTGACATTCAGTCGTCCATTTGATCGCCGCATCTTTCCTTAACAGCTTGAATATGGGCTCACACGTGCTTGTCAGCTGGGCAATAAACCGACTGATGTAGTTCAACCTGCCCAACAGACTCATCACGTCTTTCTTTGTTCTCGGGGGAGGCAGATCTCTGATGGATTTTATCTTAGTTGGATCTAGCTCGATACCTCTCCTGCTTACGATGAAGCCCAAAAGTTTGCCCGACGGAACTCCGAAAGCGCATTTGGCTGGGTTTAGCTTCAAGTCATACTTCCTTAGCCTCTCGAAGAATTTCCTCAAGTCTTGGATGTGATTATCCTGCGTCCTGGACTTGACTATTACGTCGTCCATGTACACCTCTATTTCCTGATGCATCATGTCATGGAAAATGGCAGTCATGGCCCTCATGTAAGTAGCCCCCGCATTCTTCAAACCAAACGGCATGACTCGGTAGCAGTAGGTGCCCCAAGGCATGGTGAAGGCAATTTTCTCGGCGTCCTCTTCATCCATCAGTACCTGATGATACCCGGCATAACAATCTACAAAAGACTGTATCTCGTGCTTGGCGCAATTATCAACAAGGATGTGGATGTTGGGCAGCGGGAAATTATCTTTAGGACTTGCTCTGTTCAGGTCTCGGTAATCTACACATACCCGAGTTTTCCCGTCCTTTTTTGGTACTGGAACCACATTTGCCAACCATGTTGTATACTGGACTACCCGGATCACTCATGTTTTCAGCTGCTTGGTGATTTCCTCTTTAATCTTGTCACTGACCTCAGTTTTGAACTTTCGTTGCTTTTGTTGGACTGGAGGACAATCAGGATGAATCGGCAATTTATGAACCACCAGATCAACACCTAGTCCCGGCATGTCATCATATGACCAAGCAAACACATCTTTGAATTCAAAAAGAAGTTGAATTATCGCCTCTCGCATTTTCTTGTCCGTGTGAATGCTTATCTTGGTCTCCCGGATTTCTTCCGGGGTTCCTAAATTTACCGGTTCAGTGTCATTCAGATTTGGCTTAGGTTTATTCTCGAAATATTCCAACTCTCGGTTTATCTCCCTAAAAGCCTCTTCCGCATCATATTCTGGTTCTGGGTTCATTAATTCGCAGTTAAATAACTCATTGTGATCTGGGCGTGAAGTCCGCAAGCATGTCATATTTAAAGCCGCATTATTAGGACTGAAAAGGAAGATAAGAAGGAAAAATAACAAAAAATTAGAACAAAAGAAAGAATGGGAAAGCAATGACGATTTTTTTTTATTTTCTTTGGAAAGTTGGAAGACAACAATGTTTACAACTAGGGATTCAAAACAACAACAAAGAAAAGAAGAAAACGTTCAAGTTATGTCCCGGAGATAACTTGTGACACAGGAAAGGTGGCAGGACAGGTCTACCCGGACTTCCGTCTAGTCGGGAATGGCGTAGCCTCCCAGTTTTGGAGTTGGGCGCTCGGTCCTATGTACAGCATCTCAGCAGTGCTTGTGCCTTCACCTGGTTGAACCATGTGGACCTCGTAAAGCATCTCTCTCATTGCCCCACATATCTCCTCGATCTCCTCAGCTGTGAAGACCTCATCATCTTCTTTTTCAGCGTACCTTGGCCTGATGAAAGTTGCATATAAATTCGGCAGTGGTTGAGGTAATTTCCAACCCTCATTTCTCCTTTTCTTTTCCCGTTCTTCGTCTGGTGGAGTAGGTTTGAAACCTAGTCCAAAAGGTTTCTTGATGACTGGCAAAGTAATGGGTTCTGTTATTCCCTGAAGGGTTCGTCCAAGTCCCTTTCCTGGCCTAAATCCGTGCCGGATCATCTCTTTGGCCACCATGACCGAGGCGTTAGACAAGAAAGGCTGGGGGCAAGGTATTCCCTCTTCGTGCTGCTCTGCCAGTACAACCTCGAAAGCTTGATAGACCGTATGCTCACTTCCTTCTCTCGGTTCGAGGTACGGGATGGATGGGTCCCGATAAATGGCATGCTCATCTTCCCCATGGACCACGATCTCTTGGTCTTCATACTCGAACTTTACCATCTGGTGAAGAGTGGAAGGCACGGCTCCTGCCGCATGGATCCAAGGTCTGCCAAGGAGAAAATTGTAGGATGTGTCCATGTCGATCACCTGGAAGGTTACTCGAAATTCGACTGGTCCTATGACCAACAACAGGTCTATTTCTCCCATGGTATCTCTCTTGATGCCGTCGAAAGCTCTTACGCAGACATTGTTGGGTCGGATTCTTCCGGTCCCAATTTCCATCCTTTGTAGCGTGGAGAGCGGGCAAATGTCAACGCCTGAGCCTCCATCCAACATTACCCGCTTGACATAATAGTCTTCGCATTTAACTGTTAGATGCAAAGCCTTATTGTGTGCCGCTCCTTCCGGGGGTAAATCATTCTTGCTGAAAGAGATTTGGTTGACGGCGAAGAATCTTTCTGTCATCCGCTCTAGTTGCTCCAATGAAGTTTCAACTGGTACATATGCTTCATTCAGGGTTTTCAGCAGGATCTTTTGATGCTCGGTTGACCTCATTAATAATGACAGCATGGATACTTGCTCAGGGTGCTTGCGCAGCTGATCTATCACTTCGTAATCCGGCATCTTCATTTGTTGGAAGAACACTTCCGCTTCTTCAACACTCACGGGCTTCTTTGGAGGGAAGCGCCTTTGTGTGGCGTTGTTCAGTTCTTGGGTATTTGAGTACCCTCCAATGAAAGTATTTTCTGGAAGTTCTCCCATGACCTCTTTACCTTTGTACATTACCAAAGTCTTTTGATAATTCCACGGCACTGTGGACGGGTTGGTCATTGGCTTTTGTGGCATGCGTCCGATAACCACTGGCTCATTCAGCCGAGGTGGTTGAATCGTCCCCCGGACCACATAGGCCCCTTTTGGCACGTACATAGGTTTTGTCTTTTTGATCCCGAAGTTCTGCGCCTTCTCAGCTCGACCTCGTGGTATGTAAAGAACTTCATTTTTTACAGGTACCACTTTCTTCTCTACCTTCTTTTCAGGCTTGTTCTTTATAGCCTTGACCCCTTCCCCCTTTTCTGGTTTCTGGTCCATTTCGGGCCTCTTCCCCGTGTTGACAATGGCAATTATAGCTTTCAAAGCAGGATCGAACTCTTTGTCTTCACAAATCATTCCGATCAGCGACCCATTATTGTGAGCAGGTAATGGATTGTTAGTTACGTTCGGGACTTCCTCGTCCCTTAGCACTATTTTCCCTTGCTCGATCAAATTTTCGACCACTCTCTTCAATGACCAGCAGTCGTTCGTATCATGTCCCTCGGCCCCTGAATGATAGGCGCATCTGACTCCGGCTTTGTAAGAAGGCGATGTTGGGTTTTGCCTCGTTTGGGGAATTGGTTGCAAGAAACCCAACTGGACTAGCTTAGGGAACAAAGTAGAGTATTGTTCACCGATGGGCGTGAAAGTCCGCCGTCGAGGTGGCTCCTGGGGGCGGTAGTTATTCTGCGGGGGTTGTGGGTTATAGTGGTTGCGGTAAGGAGGCTGATTTCTGGGAGGTGGAGCTGGGCCTCGGTTGGCTTGTTGTGGTGGATGGTTATAAGGTTGGGCATTCATGACCATATAAGGTTGATGAGCATATGCCAAATTTGAGTGGGGGTAGTAGTGGCGTGGGGCTCTTTCCGGAAAATGGGGCCTGGGATGACGATACTCCCTTGCTTCAGAGGCTGCCATAGTCGTTTCTTCTTTCTTCTTCCCCCTTGTCGTTCCTCCAGACCCGCTTTGGACGGCCTGGGAAGTTGCCCTTATGGCTGCTTGACTCAGAATCCTACCCGTTTTCAAACCATTTTCCACCATCTCTCCAATCTTGATCGCTTCCGCGAATGGCTTACCCATGGCCGACATCATGTTTTGGAAATAGTCAGACTCTTGAGCCTGGAGAAAGGTAGTGACCATTTCCACTTCATCCATGGGAGGCTTCACTCTCGACGCCTGTTCACGCCACTTAATAGCATACTCTCTAAAGCTTTCCGAAGGCTTCTTCTTCAAATTCGACAGAGAGTTTCGGTCTGGCGCAATGTCGATGTTATACTGGAATTGTTTTACAAAATCTCTGGCGAGATCATCCCATATATGCCATCGGGACATTTCCTGATCCATATACCATTCCGAAGCTATCCCTACTAGGCTTTCCCCAAAATATGCCATTAGCAGTTCTTCTTTTCCGCCGGCTCCCCGCAATTGGTTGCAGTATTTCTTAAGATGTGCAATGGGGTCACCGTGCCCATCGTATTTCTCGAACTTGGGGGTCTTGAAACCCGTTGGCAGGTGCACGTGAGGGAACATGCACAGGTCGGCATAAGAGACGCTCTTTTGTCCGCTCAATCCTTGCATATTCTTCAGACTTTGTTCAAGGCTTCTCATCCTTTTGGCAATCTCATTTTGTTCTGCAATTCTGGGGTTCTGATCCTGCCCTGGTGCGAGCTCGCATTGAGGCGGTAGAGGATTAGTACTGGTAGCGAACCTAGTTGGTTCCATTGAGAGCGATGGTGCTTGGAATGTAAAAGAGGACGAGTCAAATCTTGGCCTGTACATGGTAGGCTGTGCCGTAACTGGGCAAGGCGATGCAGTAAAGATGTTCATGCTTGCATCAGTGGCCGACATTCGGGGATGAGGTTCAGAAGGCGATCCAGCGGAGAAGGCTGAGGTGGCTGGGTACCCGAATGGGGTAGCAGGATAATTTATGGGGACATTAGAAGTCCCACTTGACCTGGAGAATAATTCAGGGAATCCGGGGACGACACTTGGCGGCTCTTTCCCATTGTTCCAGTCGTCCAGCATTTCCAACATGCGGAGCCGTAGGATTCTATTTTCCTCCGCAGTTGCGGATTCAGGTGTGAGGACGGCTGAGATTGAGCTCTCCTCAGAAACAGGGATCGTTTGTAATGGAATTTCTGAAGACATTTCCACACTTCCTTTTGACCTGGTGAAGTAAGTGTGAGTACTGCTTCTGGCCCTAACCACAGGTAGTTGAACACTTCTTTTTGACCTCGTGAAGTATGAGTGCGAGGCCAGACTTTCACCAAACCAACCGTCTTTTCAAAAAACCCTGGGAATGCTCAATGACAAACGCACGGTTAATTTGCAGCAAATAACAGATAGTTAATCTCACGTTGGGCATGATGCACCTATTCAGTTAAGTGGATCACTATATGTTTGCTACGAGAGCATGCGTCATTCCAGCGTTTTTTATTAGTTTTCTTTTTTCCTTTTTTAGTTTTTTTTTCTTTCTTTTCTTTTTCTCTTTTGTTTTTTCCTTTATGTTTTTTTTTATTTTGCAGTAAAAGAAATGTGACCGGATCCGATGAGGATTGCCTACGTATCACGATGCCTACGTGAATCAGATCATTACGTAGTTCGAAATACACAAATGAGCGTAAAAGAAACAAACTCTTTATTGTTGAAGCAGTCTATTACAAACTACATTTTGCAAAAGAAAAAGCAAACTTTGAAAATAAACCTAGACTCAAAATAGACTAAAAATCACCCTGATGGAAAAACAGGCAGAAGATGCTAAGATACAGGCTTGACTTATGAGTGCATTATGGTTTTGAAAATTGGTGTCCGCGGGGCATCGTTCGGCCTCGCCGCGGTCCTAGGCGTGATATCCCTCTCAAGTTGCTCCAGCTCATGCATAGTCTGCTTGACATAACCCATCACTGCCGAGAGGACGGTAACGCTGGACATGTTCTCACATCGTAGACATCGTCTGGTGATGGCATGGGCAATGGCCTTGATCCTATCTCTGGTTTGCTTCTTCTCTACGAGTAGGCGTTTTATCTGATCGCTACATATCTTGAATACTTGAGTATCCTGTATATGCTGATGCTTCAGTCGCCGTACTTCCAACTTCATCTGGGCTATTGAGTCGTACCAGTATCTGCTCTCAATTTGGAAATCCTTGGCCTGATTAACTGCTTTGATCTCAAGTGCAGTCATCTCTCTCTTTATCTTAGCAACGGTTTTCTCGTGGTCGCCTTCTAATTGGTTCAGGTATCTGCGATGCTTATCTGCTCTCGTATCCCACTGCGCTTTGAGCTCTGCTATGACATTTTTAGAATTCTCCAAACCATCTTGCCATTCTCTGATCTCGCTTTTTAGCCTTTTTATCAGGTGCTCGTCTGATTGATGCCTCGGTTGTTTATCTGCATCCAACCTTATCTGTTTGATCTGGGCTCTGAGCATTTCATTTTCTTGAATTAACCTGTTCTGCTCTCCCAGATCGGTGGCAATTTGCACGTTGTGCTCGTATTTCATGCCTTCTACTTGTTGCTTTAACCTGCTGATTTCGGCACAATAGCCTCTTTCCTTTGCTAACCAATCCCAATGCCTTTGCGATGACTCGGTGAAATTCCGGATGTGGGGTCTCTTAGCTGGCCTTTCATGCTCGAGTTCCCTTCTATACCATGCAAGGTAACCTGGCGCCGTTTCCCCTTTGGCTCGATCCCGCACGCAAGTATCTGATTTCAAATGTTGACTCTCATTCCAGATTTGGCGAATCTTTGCTTCTGGGAACTGTCCGTTAGGACTTATCTCAACTGCTTGAGCGCTAAGATCTTCCTCATGAGGTACTGTCTGGCATCTTCCGAACTGTCTCAAAACTCGGCCGGGTGCGTAAGGTTGAATGCTCTTAAGCCCCATCAGTAAGAAATGAGTTTTAGCTGCCGACGTATATAGGATCTCATCAACAGGCAACCATCCCAACGTCCATTGTATTTGGCTGGCAGTAAGATCTTGAAAGAACGAGGTCCATGCCAGGACTCCTTTGGGCAAAAATGATCTCTTTGGTTCTCGTGTAAGATTCTTCTATGCGGGTCTTTTCCGGGGAACCATGGCTTAAAATCTCGGAATGATGGTAGAGGTGCTCGGTCATCCATATCTGTAGGAGTAAGTTACAACCTTCGAAGAAACTTTCCCCAGCTTTACAAACTGTAAGAGCCCGAAAGATGTCAGATACTACCATTGGCGCGAGAGTACTGTCACTTTGCGTGAGTAAAGTGCTGACGACCCCAGATATCTTCAAATCAATGTTTCCATCTTTCCTTGGAAATACCAGAAGGCCCAGGAACATTATCATGAACGCTACCCGTCTGTGCTCGTCCCACTTCTGACGAACTCCTTTGCTGCACAGTTTGTTGATTGGATTATTGAATCCCCCCTCATGACCGTACCTATCATATATGAAGCATGGAGTACAAAATCCGGCTGCTAGATCCGGGTTGTGGACTGTTCTAGGTATCTTTAATGAATCTAGGAACCGATGTACCGTGACGACTCTCGGGGCGACCAAGTATTTTTCCCTCAAAGGAAGTTCAGTATTCCCGATGTATCCGGCCATTTCCTCCAAAGTCGGGGTGAGTTCAAAATCAGAGAAATGGAAAACATTGTGCGCTGGGTCCCAATAGGTAACCAAAGCTCTTATGACATCTCCCCGGGGCTGGATTTCCAACAAACCCACAAGACCTTTCAGATATTTCTTAACCTCGTTTTGTCCTTCAACACCTAGATCATTCCACCATAGCCGTAACTTGACAGGGATTTTGGTCATTATTGAAAAATGTTCATTTTGCATCGTGCTCATCCTGCACATTTATTAAGGTGATTTTAACAAAAATGACTGACTCAAAAATATTTTTACAAAGGGGATCAAGTTTGAACACGGCCTTTAAACACTTCGGGGATGAAGATTTCAAGGCTGTGTGGGTCTATTGGATAAAAATGCTAAACAAGACCCAAAGGTGGCTGTTTATGCAAAGTCAGCCTTCCGGCGTCCCTTTCGGGAACATTCGGCTATTTATGACAAAACAGCGTCACCCGATTTATTTACGACTCTTTTTTTTTTTTTGATTTTGGCTATTTTAGCAAAAAATGGGGGTTGAACCCGACGAGGGTTGCCTACGTATCTCACATCCGGTGAGAATCAAACCGGCGTAGTTCGGGCATACCGTGAATAGAGAAAATTAAATAAACCTAGACATCAAAAATAAGTATTTTTATTATTTTTGAAGAAAGATAAAGACTAAAGAAAAATATATTTTTTGCAATATTTGGACTATCAGTCTGAATTTATAAAAGGGTACTACAAAAGAAACAACACATTTTTTTTTTGAATTATGAGTTTTCCATTTTTTTTACTTTTAAAATAAATACCTTTTCTTTCTTTTTTTTGATTTTGAAAGTGAAAGAATTTTTTTTATACCTTTTTTAAAAATTCAAACTAAGAAGACAAATTTTGTTTTTATTCTTTTTTTTTTTTTTAGAAAAATTCCGGTGAGGTTTTGACAATACTTGAACATTAGTTTTATTTTTCCAAAATAAGTAATTATCTCCCTACGCTGCTATTTTCCTCTTTTTTTTTTAGAAACCGGTCAGCATGCGGAACCGAGGCAAGTAAATGCGCAAAACAAATAGGATGCAACAGGGTGGTCTTTTCAATTCAGGTTGCCTGTCCTAGACGGACCCAACCCCTGTGTTGAGCCCCCTAAGTCAAATGCAACATGATGCAAATAAACGTTCCTACTAGGGATCCGGCATGAAGTTTCGTTATACTAGGTTTAAACCTTGGTATTTGTTCTAGACTGTGTACCCGAGCGGACCAACTCGAGTCGAGGAGGGGCTACGTACCGGGGACCCGCGAGATCGTCCGGCTTTGTAACTTGTCCGTCCTCTTTCTTATTTTAGGTATTGACATTAACAGAATAGGGAGTCTCGACCAGCGAGCTTCTCCCCGGAGGTAAGAAGAGAAGGGTTTCGGCACAGTTTATATACAGTTCAGATAATATCAAAGCGGTAAAAGACAGCATTTAGCACATTATGCAAAAACATGTAATAAAGATCCAGTGGTTCTGGGTAATAAATCCCCAGCGGAGTCGCCAGAGCTGTCACACCTCCTTTTTGCGCGCCCGCCCCGAAGGGTTAAATGCGCGAGGGAGTTTTTCCAATTTAAGTGACAATATTCGAAATGAGATTATTTATTTAATTCAGAGTCGCCACTTGGGAAAGGTTTGGCTTTTGGTGTCCCAAGTCACCGGTTTATCTTGAATCCCAAATCGAGGAAATTTTCGACTTTTCCAAATGAAGTCTGCGAACCAGAAATTCTAAGTAAGGAATTCTGTTGACCCGAGGGAAGGTGTTAGGCACCCTCGAATCCCGTGGTTCTAGCACGGTCGCTTAAATTGTTATAATGGCTAAATATCTGATTTAAATACATGTTATGACTTACGTGCTTTTATTAAGTTTAAACCGCTTTTATTATTATCACTTATTTTTATAGAATTGCAACGTCGTGAAAATGCATCTCGAACCACGTCACAATCAATGCACCCGTAGTTGTCAACACATTTCGACTTCGTTGAGATTTGAATTTGGGTCACATCAATGTGCACCCGAATTTAAGAATATAATTTACTTAAACCGTGCCTGAAGAGTCTAGCGCGTTATTATTTAGTGGAAGGCCGTGAGATTCACTAAACGGCCTAGCCTGAATTCTAAAATATTTATTATGGTTATTTATCGAGGGCCCCGTAATTTGCATTTTTTATTTGGCGAGGCTCGTCTCTTTATTTTAGAAAGGTATCCTACAATGACTACATTTCTACTATGTTTGTCTCTAAAAAAGAAGAAAGATGATACCGAACTTACTTGTTTGAACAAATACAGACTGAATCTTTATTATGTTTGCCGAACCTAAGTTTGTTTGATTACCTGATTGAATATTTATGAGGTGAGAGTCACCTCATGCTTTGTCTTCATCGAGTGAACGCGCTTATTAATTTGCTAAGTGAGATTGCAAGCAAACTAACAACATATACTGAGTTATATTTAACGACCTCCAAGTTCTGTTTTTTAACTCTAACCTATTTGAAATTGATAAACGAAATTGGCTGTTTTATTAGGAAAAATTACTACTAATTGAACTCAAAACGACTATTAGTTTCCTCCAACAATCATCACATTATTTCGAAACAAGGAATCTATACCGAGACCCGATATCGAACCTATATTGGAACACATAATCTGACAGGAAAGCTGGCCTTCATAGCCAAACTCTTAATGTGACTGCATGAGAGTTTGTTTGGGATACATTTATCCCGGACCTAGTACCACAGATTTGTCAATTCAGTGGTCTAGGCAAAAATACATACAAGTGCTTACCATGACTCTATGTTATACAGTCATAACTAAACCAAACAGAGTGTTATACTGAACTGAATGTATACTAAATCAAACATGCTGTCTATGTCATACTGTCATTACTATTGAGCCATGCTATCTAACAGTTCATCTTAAACAGAATGTATGCTAGTTTATACAGAATATTTGCAGTTTGCAGTAAAAATACAGGCCCAACTAACATTCGAACTATCTTTTTACACCAATGCTATAACATAAACTGATGTTCATTTCTTTATTTCTGCTTCAACTTCAAACTTTCAACAATACATGGTTCAGAGGTTGTGTACCTGGGAATATTTGACAATTGAAGAAGAGGGCAATCAGTAGAATAACAATGACAACAAATGCAGCAACAGTAACAACACTAACAGTAGCAGCAAGGCAGAATAACAACAGCAACAAGAAACAGAAGAGTAGCAGCCCCAACTCACAAAACAATTGGAGTGAGATCGACCCCCAATTAAACCAAACTCTCGAGTAGAACAAACAACAACCAAGCAGACTCAGTTGGGAGAAATCAGTGTTGCACAAAACAGGTCCAGATTTAGTGAAATCAAACACAAAAGGAAAGGAAGCAGCTTCTAGTTTTTGTCTGTCTGAGTTATCAGACAAAAAAAATTCTTTTCCAGTTTTTTGTTTCCAAAAATTTGAACTCTCAGATGGTCCCTCCCAGTATCTCTCCCTATCTCTGCGTGTGTGTTTTTCTTTTTCAGCTCCTAAGGTCCAGTGTGTGTATTTTCTTTCCCCCTCTAATTCTGTGTATGTCTATCTCCCAATGTGCCCCCTTTATAAGCCTTCACATTACTCCTTTTAACAGCCTGTTTAGAATATCACAGTACCCCTCCCATGTGCCCTTCCATTTTCAGTTCCACTTTAGCTAATTAAGTATTAAACCCATCAATATTCCCTGGCAGACTTATCTTTCCTATTTTATTAACTAAAAGCAAACATGGGCAGTAGAATATATCTGACAGCATATGCTGTCAAATTATTTAAAACTTAACAAAGACCTTTATGCAGGCCACAGGTTGTGCACAAAGCACATGAGGTGCACCAATGCACATGTTGTGCAAGAGTGCACATGCCCTCCAATTCAGCATTTAAACCAAACAATCCTTTTTACATTACTGATCAATTCAAACAGCTATAGGTAAACCAAAACTGGTTCTTAATTGATTCATCAAATGCTTAGCAGAAGTAAGTCGATTTGTTATTGTTCGGATAGCTGAAACTAATTGACGACACATGTCGACTCGACTATATTAGCATTAACATACACAATCGTAGCCAAAAATCAGACATTCAAAAGTATGGGACACATGACTCGACTTATACTGATTAAACAGAATTGTACTTCGAGGAATCAGTTAGTCAGTACAAATTTGGAATACAACCAATACACATGCCTTATCAGAATAGGAGGGGAGGGATTCAGACAAACACAGAGGTTCAAACAAAGTGGACAAACAAAAGTTGATAAAATTAAAACAAATATGAACAGTCTTTTAAAACAAATCACACGGACTAAAACAAATAAAGGAAAGAAAGCAGACTCACCTTAAACTTGAAAAGTTAAAAGTTTGAACCCGGATTTGGACAGACCTTTCTTAAGGCTGAACGGACTTTAATCGAAGTGTTTCTCAGATGAGAAACACTTCGATTAAGGTCCATTAGACCTTAATCTCTTTGGCTCGGACGGGCATGGGCCAGTGATGAAGAACTACAAAGTTCCAAAACTCAGATCCGGGATTCATGCTTCCCTGGTCAGATTCGGACCAAACCAAGTATGGTTTGGTCACGAGGGGGGTCTGGGGAGTGTCTGGTATGAATTTAAGGCAGATCGGTGTAGATTAGGTTCCGACTCGAATCTTCAAATGAAGATTCGAGAAGGTGGGATAGGATTCGAAGTGTGTGGTTGGTAGATTTGGGTTCAGGATGGCATGGGGGTTCTATGGTGTTCAGGTGGAGGTCACCGGCGTTCAGGCCGCCGGCTTTCATGGCGAAAGTATACAGGGGCGGCTAGGGTTTAGGGGCCTGGTCCGTGGAGACGAAGGCTAGGGTATTGGATAGGGGGGGTAGGGTAAGGTTATGAACTTATATAGTTAGTGGGTGGACGGATCTCGACCGTTAGATCAATTTAGATCTACGGTCTGGATCTGATGGTTAAGTGGAACGGTGTCGTTTCAAGTGTTGAGGGTTTGGGTTCGGTCCGGGTGTAAACGGGTCGGGTTCCTCAGTGGGTTGTGGGGAAGTGATCTTGGCCGTTGATCAATCTGAGATCAACGGCCCAGATCACACTGGACTAAAACGTCGTCGTTTGGACGTCCTGGGCATCAGGTGGCCTGGACCGGGCAGGCCTGGGTCTTGGGTTGTTTGTTTGGGCCAATTTTAACAAATTGGCCCAAGTCCGGAAGGGAAGGGACCTTTTCTTATTTTTTTTTCTTTTCTTTTATTATAAAAATACAAAAATAAGTAAAATCAAATTAAAAATAAACACCTAGTACAATTATTTGCACACACATTAAAATAATTCAAAACAGGTAAAATTAAACAAAACAAAATCACAGACAAAGATGCTTGTTTATGCTTTTCTTTTTTTAACGACCGGATTACGGTTCGAATTACGTCTGACACACATTTTGTAGTTTAAATAAATAACTAAGAAAAAATAAAAATGGGCAAAAGTCACAAATAAATCAACAAAGTGCCACACAGAAATCTGAAAATTGTACAGCAGGGCCAATTATTATTTTTTATTTCTTTTTTGGAGCGATTGTCGTGCGAAACAAAAATCACGTGCTCACAGCTGTATACGGATAAAATCAGAGGTAAGAAGCGCCCCGATTTCCCGATAGGGCGAACGAAGAGAGGACATAATTGTGCATAGTCAAGACCGAAGTCGGGAGCTACCCGTATCAAAGCTCGAACAAAATACCTGCCCCCAGAGACATCGAGGTCACGCTCTCGGACTTGATTCGAATAACGTAACTTCAGAAAGCATTGCCAAGCTGACTATTCATTAGACATATTGTAACATGCACACCAAGATAATATACATCTATTATTCTCTGGTTATTTGAAAGTTCTTGTTTTGGTTCATAAGTTTTTCATAAGCATTGGTCCGGAACTGAATGCGAGCTTCTTGTTAAGCCTTTAACTGATCCCGAGTTCAGTATCTCATTGGTTTGGTTACTTGTTCTATCTTTTAATTGCTTATATAACTTCATTAATCACTTGTATCTAATTAATTTGTGTATCCTTAAAATCGCGTATAAATTCAATTGTTATCCATTTTTAAGGGTAAACAGTTTGGCACCCACCGCGGGGTTAAGGATGATAGTGGTAGTTTGATACAAATTTTCATAACACACTATATTTTACGCTTGTTCTTTAAGGTTTTAATTTCAGATCTACCTAAGGATGTCGAACTCTTAGTTTTCTCATTTCAATGTTGATAGTAAGTCTGGCCATCATGGCAAAAACAATAATATTGCACCTAGTAACGAGGTGCCTCATACTGATTACAACAGAGCCCCAGCCCCAATCGATGCCAACTCGCATGTGGCCATCGACGCCAACCTGCCGACCGATCCTGAGAACATCGTTTGCCGGGTAGCCCGACCAACGACTCGAGCTACGCTCGAAGGGAAAGGAAATAGAATTAATCTATAGGTGATCTTCAAAATGTTACAGGTTCAATAGGTGGCGATAGCACAGCTGCGGAACCGAAGCCGTGCCCCCAGCAGAATTGAGCCCGAACAATCCCAAGAAAACACCCGAAGGAATGAGCAAGCCATGGAGAGGCCGGATGAAGCTGAGCCTGAAGCCAACCTCGAAATAATTAAGATGCTCCAGGAACTGACAAAGCGGGTAGAATCGGGGGAAAAGAAATTTGAGGCCTATGACAAAAAGGTGGAGACCTATAACTCCAGAGTTGATCAAATCCCAGGAGCGCCCCCGATATTGAAAGGCCTAGACTCCAAGAAATTTGTCCAAAAGCTTTTCCCCCCAAGCGCATCACGAAAGCCAATCCCAAAGAAGTTCCATATGCCCGAAATTTTGAAGTATAATGAAATCACAGATCCAAACAAACACATGACCTCCTACACGTGTGTCATCAAGGGGAACAACTTAGAAGATGATGCAATCGAGTTAGTTCTGCTGAAAAAGTTCGCAGAGACCCTATCAAAAGGAGCAATGATATGGTATCACAACTTACCTCCTAATTCTATTGATTCGTTTGCTATGCTTGCAGATACCTTTGTAAAGGCGCACGCCGGGGCTATCAAGGCCGAGACTAGGAAATCAAACCTTTTCAAAGTAAAGCAAAGAGATAGTGATATGCTCAAGGAATTTGTGTTGAGGTTTCAAATGAAACAAATGGATCTGCCTCTGGTCGTGGTCGATTGGGCTGTTCAGATGTTCACCCAAGGACCAACCCCCGAAACTCCTTGGCTTCACAGCAGTTGGAACAAAATTTGATAGAATACCTGGTAGTAACTTGGGCTGATGTCCATAACAGGTACCAATCAAAAATCAGAGTCGAAGACGATCAACTCCGGGCTCCCTCCGGGTCCGTTTATCCCATCAGAACTAACAACAGGTCTAAGAGAGTCGTCGATTATGAGTCAAGACCGAACAGAGATCAGTATCAACCATATAACGGAGACCGAAAGGGTAACAGATCTAGGTATAACCCTGCAAAAAACAAGAAAAGGAACGATCAAAGCCACAGTAGTTGAGGAATCATGAGCAAAAATGGTTTCGATAGGCCACTCGGGGCCAGGGAGGCACCGAGGCTATCGGAATACAACTTCAGTATCAATGCTGCCAACATCATATCTACCATCGGGTGCATCAAAGATACCAAATGGCCTCGATCATTGCAGTCCAACCCTACCTAGAGAGACCCTAACTTAATATATAAGTACCATGGCACTCACGACCATAGAACCAAGGACTGCCGATAGTTGAGAGAAGAAGTGGCCCGATTATTCCATAATGAGCATCTCCGAGATTTTCTAAGTGATCGAGCCAAAAATCATATTAGGAATAGGGACTCCAACAAACAGACTGAACAAGAGGAACGTCAACATGCCATTAACATGATCATTGGTGGAGTCAACGTCCCCTAAGGACCAATGTTAAAGCGCACCAAGGTGTCCATTACAAGGGAAAACGAACTCGAGATTATATCTCGGAGGGGACCGTTTCATTCAACGACGGGGACGATGAAGGCATCCTGCAACCACATAATGACGTACTGGTAATATCTATACTTATAAGTAAATCTTGAGTTAAACATGTGTTGATTGATCCAGGTAGCTCGACCAATATCATCTGGTCGAGGGTCGTAGAGCAGTTGGGTCTACAAGACCAAATAGTGCCTCCAGTACGGATTTTAAATGGATTTAACATGGCATGTGAAACTACTAAAGGGGAAATAACCCTACCAGTGAACACCGCAGGGACCATTCGGGAAATAAAGTTCTATGTGATCGAAGGGGCTTTGAGGTACAATGCCTATTCGGAAGGCCATGGATTCACAATATGAGGGCGGCACCCTCGACATTACACCAGGTGTTGAAGTTCCCCACACCAGGAGGAACCAAGATGATTTATAGAGAGCAGCCGGTCACAAAAGAAATGTTTGCGGTCGACGAGGTGATTTTGATGTCCACACTCTCGATATCAATGCGACGGCCGGGCATGAGATACTCAGTTTTCTCGATGCCTACTCTGGGTATAACCAAATCCGAATGGACCCGGATGATCAAGAAAGACTTTCTTTATCACTAAATTCGGCACATATTATTATAATGTAATGCCGTTCGGACAAAAAAATACTGGTGCCACTTATCAACGCCTAGTAAATCGGATGTTCGAAGAACAAATAGGAAGATCAATAGAGGTATATATTGACGACATGCTAGTTAAGTCCCTGCGAGCAGGGGACCATTTGAAACATTTGTAGGAAACCTTCGACATATTGAGAAGACACAATATGAAGCTCAACCCAGAAAAATATGGATTCGGGGTTGGATTCGAAAAATTCCTTGGGTTCATGGTATCCAACCGGAGGATCGAGATTAATCCCGATAAAATCAAAGTCATAGAAGATATCACTGTGGTGGATAGAGTTAAGGTTGTTTAGAGGCTAACCGGGCGTATAACCGCACTAGGCCGTTTCATATCGAGGTCCTTGGACAAAAGCCATTGATTTTTCTCACTGTTTAAGAAGAAGAATAACTTCTTTTGGACCCTGGAATGCCATCAAGACTTGGAAGAACTCAAACGGTACCTTTCGAATCCACCCCTACTCCACACTCCGAAGGCGGATGAATAATTGTACCTTTATTTGGCGATATCCGAAGGCGGTAAGTGGAGTCCTAGTCCGGAAAGAGGAAGGTATGCAATTTCCTATTTATTATGTTAGTAAAACTCTAGGTGAGGCCGAGACAAGGTATCCTCACCTGGAAAATTGGCGCTCGCTTTGCTAAGCGCCTCCAGAAAGTTGAAACCATACTTTCAATGCCACCCTATATGTGTCGTAACCTCTTACCCACTGAGAAATATTATGCATAAACCCGAGCTCTCGGGTTAGTTGGCCAAATGGACCATCAAAATTAGCGGATACGATATTGAATATCGACCCCCAACTACCATAAAATCACAAAATTTGGCAGACTTTGTAGCTGACTTTATGCAAGTGTTAATACCCGAAGTCAAAAAGGAATTGTTGTTAGCCTTGGGGACTTCCTTGAGAATTTAGGCCCTCTTTACAGATGGTGCTTCGAACGCAAAGGGGACCTGACTGGCATCGTGTTGAAGCTGCCTACGGGAAACATAATCAGGCAGTCTATTCGAACTATAAAATTGACTAACAACGAGACCGAGTATGAGGCCGTGATTGCAGGTCTCGAATTGGCCAAAGGTCTTGGGACATAGGTGGTCAAAGCTAAATACGATTCCCTCCTTGTAGTAAATCAAGTCAATGGAACATTCGAAGTAATAGAGGAACAAATGTGAAGGTATTTAGACAAATTGCAGGTGGCGCTGCATCAATTCAAGGAATTGGCCCTTCATCATGTACCTCGAGATCAAAATAGCAAGGCCAATGCTCTGGATAACTTGAGGTCATCGGTTGATGATTACGACTTCAACTCAGGAACGGTCGTGCAGCTCATGAAATCGGTAGTGGAAGAAGGCCACGCCGAAATAAATTCATTAAGTTTAACTTGGGATTGGATAAACAAGTACATAGACTACTTGAAGACTGGAAGTTACCCTCGGACCCTAAAGTTCAAGAGCTTTACGCACGAAGGGGGACAAGTTCAGCCTGTCAGAAGGTACTTTGTACAGAAGAACGTTCGATGGCCCACTCGCCATATGCTTGGAGCAGGGAGATACCGAATACATCTTGAGAGAAGTTCACGAGGGCACATGCGGAAACCATTCGGGGCAGAATCTTTGGTTCAAAAGATAGCCGGCTATTACTGGATCGATATCAGCGGTAGACCAGTGATTAGCGAGAAGAAAGATTTTTACCTTTTTTAGAATTGTAATTAGGGTAAAACTCTCCTACTATATAAAAGGGAAGCTTACTATTCATTAGACACATTGTAACACGTATACCAATGCAATATACATCTATTTTTCTCTGGTGATTTAAAAGTTCTTGTTTTGGTTCATAAGTTCTTCATAAGCACTGGTCCGGAATCGAAGGCGAGCTTCTTGTTAAGCGTTGAACCGAGCCCGAGTTTACTATCATCATTGTTTTGGTTGTTTATTCTATTTTTTAATTGCTTATACAACGTCAATAATTACTTGTATCGAATTAATCCGCATATCCTTAAAATCACGTATAAATTTAATTATTACCCATCTTTAAACGTAAACAGAGGCAACAGTAGAAGGATCCTGTAAGACACATTAATATACTTATTAATTGTAGATTGAAAAAGGTAATACGATAAAGTCTGGTGGAAAGAATGGAAAAATGGACAATTCTCCTAGAACCTCTTTTGTTTACTTCAGCGGTTTCTATGGAAAAAGTTCTAAAAACAAATAAATAAGATGTAAATATCCAACGTGGCACCCAATGCTAAAGCCACGTCGGCAAGTGTACAACACGACACATTAGAGCGTAATCGTGGCCTCATGTAATAGAAAGGGCAGCACCTCAAACAACGAAAACTACGTCATACTTAAATATCGTAATATAAGACAAAATCAAAGGGCATTGTAGTCCATATGTTTTACACTTAATTACTTTACCATATTACCCTCCAACTGCATCGGAGTTCTCTTCAAACTCTCCTTTTCTATTTTTGTATTGCATATATTTTTGGGTTTCAATAGGGTATATTCTCCGGTTCTTCTCCTCTCTCTTCTCTCTCTAAAAACATGTAAAATCTTTCACACTGTTATTCACCTTCTCATAGCTTTAATATACATTCATATTTATTCAAGAGAGAGAAGAGAGAGAGAGAAAAGAGACTTGATCTTTTGCTAAATTGGGGATTTTCATCTAACCAGTCAAAGGTGACATTTTTATGCACATCTTCTTGAATTTCAATCTGTTTTTTTTTAAACCTGTTAATGACCAATTTTGTGTTATTATTGGGCTGTCCAGTTGTCGAATTTGGAAAAAAGATTTAATCTTGGTGTGCATTTTCAGATGGTGCGTACTGAGTACTGACATTTTGGATGTATTTATTTGGGGGGGGGGGGGTTCTGTGCTTTGCTTACTGCTGAAGTTTGCTTTTTTGAGCCAAATTCTTGTATGTAGCAATCTGCATGTGCAGATTTGGTTCTTAGAGATTTGATTTGATGTAATCGTACACCAACTGTGGATCCCAATTGGGCTCATTTATGGTTAACTTGGTTTTGCTTCAATTTTGTGTGCATGATGTTTTTGTATCTTCATGTACTTTAATCTATCATTTTATTACTGAGTCTTGATGGTTCTGCTGGTGTCTTGATTAGTTCAAATAATTTCTGTTCTCACTTACTATTAATTCAAGTTCTCAACAACAAGATTGCACTTTCCTTCACGTTGTTGAAGCTGCTTTCTAGGAACGTAGTTTATGTTTGCATTTGTGAAGAACATTGTAAATGCTATTTATCAGTGGTTGTGGTCACTCATATTCAATGGTTGAGTATCTTTTCGAGATTTATTTATCTTCTTTTTATGTTCAAATATCTGTTTTTTGAACATTATAGTGTTCATCAAATTAAGAAGCATTAGTTAATTTTGGTATATATGTGGATTAGATCATTTGGACTAAATAGATAAACATTAAGAATAAACATGTATGTTCTCACGAGCGAATCTCTGTCAAACAATCTGGTAATCATATTTTTTGTTGATAAGGAACAATCTGGTAATCATATTTCGGCATTTTCTTTGACAGGCCATACCAAAAACTCTTTCAGTGGTGTTTATTCATGGCGTGAGGTGTTGATGGAACTGGCTTTCTAAAGAATACATAGATTAACCCGTCTCATTGCAGGTTCAGGATGTCTTGATTTCATTGCTGGACACTCTGAAATACTAACTTGGAAGAACTTTGAACATTATTCACTAGTACATAATTTTGGCAAAAGGTCTTTGCGGTCGTGAGTGGTAGAGAATCATCCAAACAATACGGACTATCGTGAGTGATAGAGAACCATCCAAACAATACGGACTAACTTATATCAGCTAATGGAGGACATAGTTCCATTATCATGTCAGAAGCAGCAGCACATCCCTGCTAGGAAACATTCATTCAGTGGATGCTCCAAAGATCTATGGGCTGCTGTACAAGATGGGTCTGTAGCTGATGTTGATTCGTCTTTGGCATTCCTTAAGAAGAGTGGGGGAAATATCAACATTAGGAATGCCTTTGGCCTTACCCCTCTCCATATTGCAACCTGGAGAAATCATGTCCCAATAGTTAAGAGGCTACTTGCTGCTGGTGCAGACCCTGATGCGAGGGTGTGTTAGTCTTTTGATCCTTTAGATCATATCAATTTTTTAATGTCATTTATACGTGCATGCTGACTTGTTGCTCTCATAGTTTTAGCCGTCACATGATAGGGTGAGTAACTTATTACATTTTTTTGGCTTTTCCCTTCTCTTCTCCCCTTTTTTAACTTTTGCATTTTTCTTAAATTGTGGTGGACAATGATCTAAAAATTCAGCATATTCATGGCTTAGTTATTTCAATTCTTGTTTTTAAGTGTGTGTCTTGTCATATGACTAATTTGCAAATGTTCTGATGGTGAACTCTGTTGTCTGGACAATGCTACTTTGATAAATATGCCTGTTCTTAGTCTTTGCTGAAACATTATTTAATGTTAAGTTGGTAACTATGGAGTGATATTTGGTGCATCTTACCAACCATGTGTGTGTGCGTTGACCGTCTTTCTTGGGGATTTGTGTCAGGTAAGCTACTACTAGGGAATGAAAAATGAAAAACTGCATTTTTATGGCATGTCTGAAGATCAATATAACTTGAAAGATTGTAGGACCTATTTGAGCACAAAACTGAAGGGCATGGTCGTCAATGTTGTATAGTTTGTTTTCATGACAAGTTAGAAGAGAAAAATATGTCACAATCCAGATAAGGTTCAGAAAATAAAAAGTGGAAGGAATCCAGTCATGCAGAATTTCTTAGCAGTACAGTACAATGATTATGGACCTCTGACCTAAAAAGAAATGTTTATCGATCTTCAATGATGTCAGTTTTTCAATTTGATCCCGTCTGTTCAGAAAAGCTTGATGTACATTTGCTTATGAAATCTATGTGTACCGTGTCAGGATGGGGAATCAGGATGGAGTAGCCTTCATCGCGCCCTGCATTTTGGTCATCTTGCTATTGCTAGCATCCTTCTACAGTCTGGTGCTTCTATCACTTTGGAAGACACCAAATCTAGAACTCCCATTGATTTGTTGTCAGGACCTGTTTTACAGGGCTTTGAAAACAAAAATTCAGGTAGATGTGAAGACATTTCAATTTCTGTGAACTCTCTCTTCAATTCATTTCATAGTAGATAGCAGTTGACTTTCTTTGCCGTTTGTATGTTTTTTTTTTCTTTTAGCTGCTACGGAGGTTTTCAGTTGGGGAAGTGGTGTGAATTATCAACTAGGGACTGGAAATGCACACATTCAAAAGTTACCCTGTAAAGTTGATTCTCTTCATGGGTCAGTCATCAAGTTGGTTTCTGCAGCAAAATTTCATAGTGCAGCCGTCACTGCCCGTGGAGAACTCTATACTTGGGGTTTTGGACGAGGTGGCCGTCTTGGGCACCCAGACTTTGATATACATAGGTAAACTTAATTTGAGGAAAGCTTTTGACTTTCCAGAACAATCCAGCAGTATGTTTTTTTTGCTTATATTGAGGGATGTAGTGTATATCCTATATTTTTTTGCATTATGAAAATTTTATTAAGAAGAATTATAATGTTTTCTAACTGAATTGTATGCTCTTTTACCTATATGTTTAATGTAATAATTTTTGGTTTCATTTCTTACTCTGTTCTTTAACCTTGCTACTTAAATTTTCTCATGCTAGCAGTATATGTTCATAGTTAATTAGTTTCTTTCCTGGTATCAAGTGTCGACTATGTTTGATAATTGATATTCGATGTTCTCCCAGCGGCCAAGCTGCGGTAATAACTCCACGACAAGTGATCTCTGGTTTAGGGGCACGTCGAGTGAAAGCTGTTGCTGCAGCTAAACATCACACTGTTATTGCAACAGAGGCTGGAGAAGTTTTCACTTGGGGTTCCAACAGAGGTAAATGCTTTTCTGATATTCACATTACCATATTTACCAACTCTGTGAGTTATCCCAAGCAGGTAATGTGCTGTCAATAATTATGTCATTGACGTTATTAGATGTATCAAAATTGTCATGCTTCCTCTTTGGTTGTAATTTAGTGCATAGGAACTGGTATTTGTAATAAGTGTTTTTGGCTTTCATGGTTGCATTTTGATTCATTTGGTGATGATGTGCAGAGGGTCAACTTGGGTATACTTCAGTAGATACTCAACCCACACCTCGTAGAGTGAGTTCGCTGAGGTCAAAAGTAGTTGCTGTTGCTGCAGCAAACAAGCACACTTCTGTAGTTTCTGACTTGGGTGAGGTTTTCACCTGGGGATGCAATAAGGAGGGTCAGCTAGGCTACGGAACATCTAACTCGGCTTCTAACTATGCCCCAAGGATTGTTGAGTATTTGAAGGGAAAGAATTTTGTTGGAGTTTCTGCAGCTAAGTATCATACGGTTGTTCTTGGATCTGATGGAGAGGTTTTCACTTGGGGCCACCGGCTTGTTACTCCAAAGAGAGTTGTGATTGGCCGGAATCTAAAAAAGATGGGCAACATCCCGTTGAAGTTTCACCGTAAGGAACGTCTTCATGTGGTTGCAATAGCTGCTGGGACTACACATAGTATGGCTCTTACAGAGGATGGCACATTATTTTATTGGGTGTCATCTGATCCTGATCTGCGCTGTCAACAGGTTTTAGCTGCTGTCTATGTTGTGTATACAGTTTCTAGCACTTCTTGTGAATAACATCTAATATATCTTAATTATTTGTAGTTATATTCACTATGTGGTACAAATATAGCGTGCATCTCGGCTGGGAAATATTGGACAGCTGCGGTTACTGTGACAGGTGATGTGTATATGTGGGATGGGAAGAAGGGGAAGGAGAAACCACCTGCTTTAACTCGGTTACATGGGGTTAAAAAGGCAACTTCAATTTCTGTTGGGGAGACCCATTTGTTGATCATTAGTTCTCTATATCATCCTGGTTACCCACCCAATATGTTGAAGAATGGTTCTATGCTCAAGCCGAAGATGGAAAGTGATACAGATGAACTCGATCAAGGTTTTATGTTTGATGAGGTTGAGTCAGAGGAAGTACTGTTTATCTCAGAAAAGGACACAGTCAAAAATAAGACTGCACCAGCCTTAAAGAGCCTTTGTGAGACGGTGGCTGCAGAGCATTTGGTGGAGCCACGGAATGCTATTCAACTGCTGGAAATTTCGGATTCACTAGGGGCAGAAGATCTAAGAAAACACTGCGAGGTATTTTCTTGTTCCTCTATGTGCTTCATTTGTGATCTTTTAGTGAGGAGAGGTTATGCTGTAGTATAAGGTTCAGGAATTTATAAAGTTTTGAAGTTAATGATAGAGTACTTCACAATTATAACTGTAGCGTATTCTAAACTCTCTTTTCGTGACTTTGTTCTGTAGCTCTATTTGCCAAAAGATTCAGAGTTTAGGTGCTTGTTCTCGAATATGATTGACCCTTGCTTATTCCATTAGACTGCAAAACATGAGATATCAGTCTGGGCTTGCTTCTGAAAGTTCTTTTTCTCCCCTCTTTTTGCTTCTCTTTGGCTGCTACTGAGTCGTGTGTGGTAGTGTACACAGGGGTATAGAGCTCTGTCCTTTCAAGATATTGCATCTATACCAATACATGGCTAACGAACAAAATTGCTTGAAAACCTACATGTTTTGAGAGTCGTGACTGATTCGCCACTTGGAGACAGATTTGTCAATATAATCCGACTGAAAAAAAACATGAGATTATGGGTAGGGAAGCGGAGGGGAAGGTAAAAAATACATCGTATTAGATCAGCTTACTATCCTAGTTTCCTTCCAATGAAACATAATCACTTAGTCAGAAAGGTTTCTTTTGCAGTAAAATGTGGTCAGGCTGAAAAGGTTAAAACCGGTTGTCTTGTCAATTTTTGTCATTCCCAATGCAGATTGCTGTTCGCTAAGGGCCCGGCCGACTTTAATTCTTTTTCTTTTGACATCAGATTTATTGGTGGATTGTAAATTGCTGTAAGACATGATTTTGATACAAATGGAGTGGTAATCGAGCTCAAATTCTTTTATTGACTGTGTTTTCACTATAATCGTTAGTCTGGAGATTCTTTACAATCTTTGGTTAGCTGTTTAACCTTTTCTTATTACTAGTTTTAGTGTACGCGCGTTGCGCGTGTATTTCCGTCTTAGTAAATGGATAATTTTAAAAAAATTACATAAATATTATATTAATAAATTGTGTTTGAGTTATAGAATAGAAGTTAAAAAATATTAGTTGCTAAAAATGGTGATTGTTGATCTTATTTAGCTAACTCAATAAAGGAACAATAATAACATAAGTCCTCAATCTTTAATCTTAAGTTCATTTTAGAAGATACAAACAAAATCAAGAAATCTTCTGTTCTCGCAAGCAAAAATTAAATTGTTCTATTTCTTTGATCAATAAATAATATTATAAAAATTATAAACAACTCAAAAAATAATTTTTTTTATTGAGAATTTGGCCGAATAAGCTATATGTTAAAGAAACGAGGGTGACGAACATTGTCAATTAGGTTAAGTTTTATATCCAATTGTAAAAATCATTATAGAGCATTAAGGTGCAGACAACGTATTTTATATATGTATCAAACAACATGCTGCATCCCTTACCAGAGTCCTTCTTTCTAGAATTTTTCGATGTCCTCTCCCTCTTCTTCGGATATAGATTATAGAGTGAGTAGAGTAATTCAATTAAAAATAGTAAGACAAAAGAGACGCCCTAACAACTAAGGATAATAACTTAGTCTCTGCTGGGGTCAAGAATCTCAAATCAATTTACCCAACTAAATATTGTTAGGATAAACTTTTTAAAAATTACATAATGATATATGAACAAAAAATTAGCAGCAGAGCTACTTATAGTTTAAAAAAACACATACCAAAGCTCTGATTCGAGCTACTGGGTTGGCTGATAAATTTCTGCAACGTTACTGCTCATGTCATCCTGATATTTTGGTAATGCTTAGCATGCTAGTCGAAACCTTAATGGTTTCCGAGAAGCCATTCACATTCTTGTTGATCTCTTCCATTGGAATACCACTATCTATCTATCTATCATTGTTCCTATCGGGTTTGAATTCCACAATTTTAAATAGTATTGAAGTGTCTATTGTTCTATCTCCCAACCTGACAATAGTTTTCCAAACTCAATTAAGAAGAGCTAATCACCAAGATAATAAAATAAAATAATATTTTCAAACTATCAAAGATAGTCATAACTAATAGAACATTGTGACTTTTGAATAAGATGTACCAGTTATAAATCAATTAAACCATAGCAGAAGATGAACTATATCTTGAAAAAATTTGTCCAAATAAAGTATAAACATCGAATATTAGAAAAAGAGATAAAACATACCTAGTCGAGAAAAATGGCAGAAAAAAAAAATCGTAACCATAGCAGAAGAGTTCCAAAGACAAAGAATTGAGTCCTAGAGTTCTATTAACTTATATATTAGGTTTAGACTTCGTTTAGGTTTTAGTTGTAAATTCTCTATTCTTTTTACCCTGGATTTATATAAGGAAATATTCTAGTAATTAATTTTAAGGTCCTACGTATTTAAACTTACAATATAATTCAAAAATAGTCCAAATAAAAAAAGATTTAATAACTAAATTTTAGTTGATTTCAAATCCCTAAATATTAGGGAAATAATGAAATTATAAGTTCATCTAGTTTGAAATTTATTTTTAAAGGGTAAAAAAGACGAACGACATTTCGCTAAGGACCTTCGTGCTTTTAATATAGTATAGATTATTATTATTATTATTATTATTATTATTATTATTATTATTATTATTATTATTATTATTATTATTTTTACTTATTTTAATACCTTACACCCATTGGTGGGTTGCAGGTGCTGTCACTTCTATATTACTCATCATTCAAGACTATTTTATGGATAGTCTTATAGAAGCTAAGCGGAATTTTTTTTGCAGGATATTGCAATCCGCAATCTTGATTACATATTTACAGTCTCAGGCCATACAGTTGCAAATACTTCAGTTGACGTATTGGTTATGCTCGAGAAAGTGTGGGATATGAAGTCATCTGAACCCTGGAGTTATCGTCGGCTTCCAACTCCTACTGCCCCCTTCCCTGCCATAGTAGATAGTGAAGAAGATAATGATGATATTGAGTCTCTTAGGACGCGTGATCACTGTACAAACAGGCCAATGTTGAGACAAGAGAGAGACCAGAGATTAGATAACTTTCTACAGTCTGATGAAGTGAAAGACGGGGTTTTGAAACAGGTACGTGTTTTGAGGAAAAAGTTGCAGCAGATTGAGATGCTTGAAGATAAGCAATTCAAGGGGCAGACTCTTGATGATCAGCAAATTGCTAAGCTTCAGACAAGGCCAGAATTGGAGAAGTCTCTTGCTGAGCTTGGTGTCCCAGTAGAAACGCTCCAATCAACAGTTTCATCCTCTGTTCTTGCTGATGGAAAAGGGAGTAAAAAAGTGGACGTACCCAAGAAGCAAAGGAGAAAGAGCAAACAAAAGGCAGTACCAGTGGAGGTGGCGTCCAATAAATGTGAAAGTGCAGAATCCAGCCCCAGAAAGGGTGCCTTGGGTGTTCAAATTCCTGAAGTCCAGTACGAGGTGAGGTTTTTAACCATTTCTATTTGTTCAATTCTTGGTGATCTGAAGACTGTAAACTAGATTCCATGCCTATTTATACTGATTTAAACATATCATCCATTTATGTTAAGGTTTTTTGTTTTAAGCTGTTAGAGGATAATCTTCTACGAGGAGAGTGAAAAGTGAGAAATATCTTTTGATAGCTTAAGGTGATCAGGTTGATTAGTGTCAGATTATCGGTTACAGGAGTGCCTGGTTTGTTTCTGTACTTCTTAATTTTATATTGAGTAGCAGAGTGCTGATGAAAATGTCAGAGCTGCTATATGGCTATGTTTTAGGAGTCTTCTTAGCCCTATTAGAGGTTTCTATGGCAGTAGGAAATATAGAGAACTTCTAGTACCTTCCATTTCTATATATATATTTTTTTTTTTGTAAAATGTTGGCCTGAGATGAATTTAAATGGGGAACATTGTCAGTGAGGATTCACATAGCCAACCCCTACTGGTTTCGAACTGAGGTGTAGTAGTTGTTGTTGCTGCTATATATGGCTATTTTCTATATCTAATAATATATTGAATCTGGTTATTTGACTTCATATGTATCGCCACTAGTTTAAGGATGTATTTTTACTAGTCTTTGTGGTTTCCTCTAACAAGTCATTTCAGCAAAACCCCACTGCTGTTTATACATGGAAGCTGCTCTGATTGGATCATTGGACTCCGCATACTGATTTTCTTCCTGATGTTGACTGGGGAAATGTTTTACTTCTTAATAGTTTCTTTTCCAATTGTAGGATGACCACAAAGGTTTGGAAGGAGCTGCAGCCAATCAAGATGCAAAAGATTCTCCCTTTATCATCAAGAGAGACCTTGGAAACAGCCTTAATAGTAAAGGTTCGTCAGCTGTAGCATCAAAGAAGAAAAATAGGAAAGGTGGACTTTCCATGTTTCTAAGTGGTGCTCTTGATGATGTTCCCAAAGCTGTAGTTCCACCACCAGTTGTGCAAAAAAGTGAAGGCCCTGCTTGGGGTGGTGCTAAGGTTACGAAAACCTCTGCATCTCTTCGAGAAATACAGGATGAGCAAAGCAAAGTAATAGATACAAAGCCCTTGAAGCCCAGGGACCTGGTAGAAGATCCCTCTGGTGATAGTAGTGGTGGTAAATTACGGTTGAGTTCATTTTTACAGTCCAATCCGATACCCATGTCACATACAGCACCTGTCTCTGATGTGGAAAAGAACACCCCTCCTTGGGCTGCCTCCGGTACGCCTCCTCTTTTACGTCCATCTCTCAGGGACATCCAACTGCAGCAGGTTGGTTATTCTCTACCCTACCTAGCCTCCTCCGATACTGCATTTGATTTCAGAATCCTACAATCCGGCATGTCTTTTGTTCCTGACACAAGACTATATTGGCTTTTATCTGCTGAATATTTTGCTGTAGGTAAAGCAACCGTTGGCCCTCTCTCATAGCCCAAAGACAAGAACTACTGGCTTCTCTGTGATGACGGGTCAAGGCTCACCATCAGAATCTAGTTGTCCGAGTCGCTGGTTCAAACCAGAAGTTGAAACACCTTCGTCTATCCGTTCAATACAGATAGAGGAAAGGGCTATCAAGGACCTAAAACGATTTTATAGCAATGTTAGGGTAGTTAAAAACCAGTCCTAATACTGTTTGGCATTCTTCATGTAATGCCTAATCAGAACAAGTTTCTAAGAATGCCAAGACAGTTTGGCATTCTATCTATAATTCCGACTCTGCTCTCTTTGTTCCGCTCGGCTAAGCTTTGCCCGTAAATAGGTGTACATTAGGCCCTAAGATGTTGGTGTTTGGAAGATTAGATTTCTTGTTATTTCTCTTCTTTTGGGTGTTCTCTAAAAAATAATTGGAACTCTAGCCGATTTTGGTTGGCTGGTATTCTGTTCACCCCATTTTGAATAAGGAGCCAATAAAGGGCAGTGTAAATATATGTATTTGTCCATGTCTTTATCTTGGATAAGTAGAAAAAGTTATTGGTCAGTTTTCATTTTTTTCTTTGTCCCAATTATTTTGGGTATGGGGTCTAGGGGTAGGGGAAGAACTTGACAGGATGAATGTCGCACCTCTTGGATGGATGAGATGTAGTGGTCTAGGTGATTTTATTGCCTTTCTCTTGTTGGGTAAAAACAAGCTGCCTTTACTTTGCAGTTGAGTTATTTTATGGAGACATATTGGACAGTGTAATCACATTTACATTTCAAATTGTAGACGCCTAAAACTTACACTGTTGAAATCTCAGTTATCACAATTGATTCCAGAATTCACGTGCTGAATAGGATAAGCTGCTATTTGACTTTTTGCCTGCATTCTAGTTTATGAGCTAGAGCTTCTTCATGCTTCAGAAAAATCTTGAGGGAGTAACATAAGTAATTCACATAAAAGTAACAGGCCTGGAGTCGAAAATGCTTCAATACACAAAGAAATACGGCTTAACGTCTCTGCCAAATTTCTTTTGCCTTCGCTGCATTGGCCCGGAGTGGACTGGATAATTTATTTTCCTTTATTACATCTTCAATAAAATCCTTATTGAACACACCCTCCACCACGCTGAAAAATCCTTATTAATTAAGAGAAATTGCTTTTGTATTAGCTCTGAAAGTTTGAGAAGATATCGAATCTTTATATTTTGGCTTGACGTGGATACAATTATTCCTACTCGATGCAAAAGATGGTCAGCTGCTTTCCGAATTGATGGCATAATGGATCTGTAAGGTCAGTAGCACATTGGTATACTAACTATTTTATGTAGGTATCTTTCTAGGAATGACAATGGGGCGGCCGGGGCGGGTGTGGGGCGAGTTTGAGCTTAACCCGCAAAATTTCAACCCCCATCCCGCCCCGCATAGCAGTTTTTTCTATTTTCAACCCATCCCGCACTGCCCCACAAAGACCCACCCCGCCCCGCATTTTATTTTCATTTGTTATTTTTGCTGAAAAAGCAC
This sequence comes from Nicotiana sylvestris, assembly GCF_000393655.2. Lineage (NCBI taxonomy): Eukaryota > Viridiplantae > Streptophyta > Magnoliopsida > Solanales > Solanaceae > Nicotiana > Nicotiana sylvestris. The sequence goes on from NC_091065.1 coordinate 36,765,943, forward strand.
AAGTTTAATATTTTATTTTTTCAGTTTCTTAAATCCCTCATATCCAACTATTATATTTTTATTTTCAGAAATTATAATAGAAAATGTGATACATTATTTAATAGTCAAGCATCTTTGATAGTTAGACACACGAAAGTGTTTCAAGTCATTCGCTAGCAAAAGTTTTTCGCATCTTTCTTTGTCATCTCAGTTCTTTATCTACAGGTCGATTGTGTAATAGTCGCGTACCTTCTTCCTTGATTCTTCTCTCCTGATTATCTCTGTGATTCGAGGGCTGAAGCCGCGTATTTCTCAAATGTAGGATAATGCAAACTTCCTGGGGATGTATTTGATCTCCAGCTTCTTGAACTATTTGATTGTCAAGAAGTATCCTGCCATATTTTGATCTCTTTGTGAATATCCCAAAAGTTTATAGGATTTGAGACGATCTCCATTTTTGAGATATTTTTTTAAAGGATTATGTAACCCTTTTTATAAGAGTGACCTAGAGTTTTGGTAGAGTAGACTCCAAGCAACACGGGCAGACTCCTAGAATTTTAAGAGGTCTTGTAGTATCTTGAATTTAGGATTTAGCTTGATCCATTAAGATTTCAATGTCTATAAATGCCCCCTACTTCAAGGTTTGTCGGGGTGTAGCCTTGGAGAAACTTGAAGACGAGACTTGAAGTACCCGATCATCATAATAGAAAATTTTGAAGCTTGCAGTTTCGATTTGCAGGAGGAAGAGATGAAGGGCAGAACTGGTCCCACTGGGCGTGCCAGAATTTGTAGACAATAAATTGCGTCGAGAAAATAAAATCAAGACCGAAAATATCGCAACAATCATAGTATTTTATTTCGAATATTTGAGTGTTACAATCTCTATGATTTCTCTTATTCTACTTTTCTAATATAAATTCAAGGGTCTTCAAGCTTGATCTTGAATTTGAATTTGATTTATCCGTTGCGAACACTTTGATTGTTACCATGAATTTTATCACGAACAAGTAGCCTTGATCTTGAACGCCTTGTTTTGGCTTCGTTCTTGATCTTGAGTTTGATTACTTGAACTTGAACTTGCTTTGTTCCTCGTTCTTGAGCTTGAACTTGATTTGTTATTCGTTCTTGAGCTTGAACTTGATTGCTTGAAGCTTGAAACTTGTGGAGGAATTTGCAATGTTTGATCCACGAGCTCTTTCTTGCTTCTTATTATAACTTCTGGTGTTTTTTCTGGGTTATGAATACCCCTATTTATAGTTGTGGAAGAGAAGAGTTATGATAAGAACAAACTCTTTCCGACCAATCAAATTAAAGTGTGACATGGCGGTATTTGATTCACCAGAACATGTCACTTGCATACGTGACGCGATTTCATTGGCCTTTTAATGTGACTTGACATGCTTTGTCATTTTGACACGTGGCATGATCCTATTGGCTCTTCCGTTTGACTTGGCGCGCCACGTCATTTGACACGTAGCACCAAACTGGGCCTCTAGGAAGATGACATCTTGGGCTTAATGAAGTGGGCTCATCACTTTAGCCCAATTAAATGGGTAGCCCAATGGATTAACACTTATTTATTTAATCCATATATATTGGACTTATATAGTTAATTCAATTATATTAGCCCATATATTTATTTGGACCAATATATCTTGAATTTAAAATATAGTCCAAATTATTTTATTGAATTTAAATTTAATAAATTTTGCATGCCTACAAGATTGTAAAAAGATTTCTTGAATTTATTATTCATATCGTATCTATATAGTTTTATTACCTTCAAACCGGGCAAAATCATTCTAAGTATATGGTAAATTTTTCAACTTCTCAGTAACTCTGATCGATTAACTAATAAATTTTTAGGGCAAAAAAAAACATGTTCATAAATTTTCCCATTAAAATTAAAGGGTGCTTGATTCCGGCTATATTCAGGGTGAGATTAAAAAAGATAGTGCTGAGGGTTGGTTAAAAGGAAAAAGTGAAAAGAATGAATAATGTCTCACATTTGTACAGTCCATAGTGATTTCCAGAGTAAACCCGCAAGGAACCGCAATGGAACCGCAACCGCCCCGCATTAGATTTTGAAAAATTAGTTTTAACCCGCCCGCCTCACACCCGCACCGTCCCATTGCCATCCTTATATCTTTCAGACTTCTCAATTTCATTCTTCAAATGTTCAATTTGATCCCAATTTGATCTGGAAATTGAATGTCGTATATAATACTACAAAGTCTTAGGATACGGGTGTTGTGGTATATCCTATCTCAATGAATTCATAATATATATATATATATATATATATATATATTAAAAGTTAACAAAAGTGTAAGTTTCGAAAAATGATGCTTGTTGACCCATTTAATTAACTCAATTCTCTATTCCACATAAATCCTGAACCAATTCATTTCACTCATAAAAGACATTTTTCTCTTTTCTCACAAACAAAGTACAATTGTCCAATTATTTTTAAACAACAAGAAGTATCATAGGAATTATTTCTTACAAATTAGAAAAGAATAAAGGGAAAAGGTCCAAAATTATTGTTTTACTATGGTATATTGTTTACTTCTGCTATCCGTTATACTTTTCGTCCAAATCTATCCCTATCGTTAACAAAGTTTGCATAATTGCCCTAGCAGATCTACACTAAGGGTGTTAAACGGGTGGGCCGGGTTGGGTTGGAATTTTTTGGACCCGTACGGGTTATGGTCCGGGCCGGTTACGGATTGAGGCTTAACGGGTTCGGGTTCATCGGGGTAAAAATTGAACTGTAAGGGTTACGGGTTGAGGGGGCCGAGCCGGGTTTAGTATATTTTTTTATTTTTTTTTGTATTTTGTATAACTATTGTAAGTTATATTAATACAAAGTATTAACATAAAGAATACAAGGAAGATGAGAAAAAATTGCACTTATAAATTGCAAGTGCTACATTTATTTCAAAATTCAAACTTACAAATTGAAAGGTTTACATTTAACAACAAGTAAATTAACCAAAAAAGAGTAAATTCAAAGGTTTTGCATTGCCTTAGTAAGTTCTTCATAATCAATATGAACTGAGTGACCTTCTTCTGGAGTGTTAAATTCGGATGGGTTACCATGTGTTAATATATCTCCAAGTTCCTCGTCTTCTGGACTATCAACATCTTCACGTCCTTGATTTCTTCGTTCCGATCTAATCCAATCTCTGAAACATACTAAAACTTCCAAAGCATTGCTTCCCAATGAGTGACATGTGTCTCCAAGTTGTTGTCTTGCTTGGCTAAATGCACTCTCCGATGCAACAGTAGAAATTGGCACATTCAGCACGTCCCGAGCCATAGCAAAAAGAACAGGAAATTGCTTTCCATTCTCATGCCACCATCCTAACGGTGAAAATTCCTTTGTGCGAGACTCCTTTTGCTTCTGCAAGTAGAATTGAAGTTCATCAATGTTCCTGCTACTGGTTTGAGTGTTAGAAAATGTAGAAAAAAATATTAAAACTATCAAGGCTTTCTTCATCATCCACAGTAGCAGAAGTGGTACAGTGCATAGTGAGATTAACATTGCCTACAGTACGAGCATCATCATCAATTACATTTGCATAATAATTATATAATTGTTGTAAATATTCATTTAGCTTGTTCATACAAACATATAAATATGGGGTTTCAATTGGTCCAATCTCCATATAAGTATATAAAGCATTCATTAATTGGTGACAATCAGACATCTTAATAGAAGGATTTAAAACAACACCAATTAAGTAAATCGGAGGAATTGGAAAGAAATATTTTTTGAACTTTACTTGCATTTTTTCAACAACATCCCTATATTTTTCTTTCTTCTTAAATTCAAAGAATAGAAAAGAAATTTCAGCTATATGTACTAAAGCCATAGTAACAGTAAGGTAATATGCTCCAAAAAACGCAACAGTAGCTGTATAAAATTTATGTAAAAATTTAACAACATCATTAATGAAATCCCAAGTAGTAGTTGTTAACATACGGTTTGGATCAGTACAATGCGCATTAACAACTTCAATTATTGGGAATCTATATTTGTAGCAACATTTTAAAAATATATATGTATAATTCCATCTAGTAACAATTTCGTCTAGCATGAATCTGGGTTTAAGGTTATACTGGACACACTTATTCTTAAATTCCTTTATTCTAGATTGTCTATTATTTCTTTGAATAACACCAACTGCTCTTCTAACATGAGTAATCTCAGTTGAAAATAAATCAAGGCCACTTTTAACAATTAAATTATAAGCATGACATGCACACCTAATATGAAAAATTTCGTCAAGAGGTGGTTGCAAATGCAGTTTTAATATTGAAATTGCGGTATTATTGTTAGAAGCATTATCAAAAGACATACACAAAACTTTTTGCTTGAGATTATAAAATTCAACAACTTCACAAATAGTACTACTTATAAACGCAGTAGTATGACTCTGATCTTCATCATATCTAAAAGCGATAATACGTTTTTGCATACAAGTAGTATCATCTATCCAATGATATGTAATTGTCAAATAATCATTTCCATTAACAGCATGGCCAATATCAGAAGTTAGAGAAACTCTACAAGGAAGGTGGCTAAACAAATAACGTATATATGTTTGATATTGTCCATAAAGTCTAAAGATATCAGCTCTACAAGTACTTCTAGGGATACCTTTAAATAAAGGATTGTAAATTCTTTGAATATACATAATAAGATATGATGAAGAAACAAAATAAAAAGGTAGACAACCCAAATAAATCATTTTTGCTAACTCCTCACGATCCTTCATTTTATCATATTTCACAAGACCTCAGTAGTAGGGTTAAGAGTTGTTTGATTTCCATCACCATCAGTGCCCCATTCTATGGGATGCTCAGTTCTCATATGTCGACTAAGCGTCCCAGTCCCCCCTAAATTTCCTCCAGTCAAATGTTTAAAATCACCTTTACAAAGTTTGCATTTAACTCTATCAGTACCTTCTATTATTTTAAAAAAATTCCAAACCTTACTTCTTTTCTACGATTAGTAGTCGAAGTCACAGGTGGTCCACTACTAGTGCCACGACCACCACCCCTTGTAGCAACTCCAACACTACTAGCTCTAGCACTAGTAGGTGTAGCTGGTATCTCATCTTCCATTCCTAATTCATTATCTTCTATTCCAAAATCTTCTTGTAATTATTCATAATCTATGTTATCATTAGGCGATGTTTCGGAAACATGTATAAATGTTAATGAGGTATTACTATTACTACCAGATGCTGAAGGACTACCTCTTTTTTTATTTCCCCTACAAGTAACTTTTCTACACGCTCTTTTAGCAGCCTTAAACATATTGTAAAAATTAAAGTATAAGCTAAAATTAAATATGCAATTAAAATAGTAAATAAGAGAAAGAGTTGGAGGGTGTGCACCGAATTCGACAATAAATTGAGCACTTGATTACGCAATTCCGATGTTACCACGAACAAACATCAAGCAAGTATTTCAATTTTGAAGTTCAATTGTTCAAACTTCAAAATCCGAATGATAAAACACGATAAATTAAATTCAAGAAAAAAGAGCCAAATAAAATTAGAAGATGAATTGAAGACTTGAAGTCTTGAAAATTGGAGAATGAGAGAAAGAGAGAAATTGAGATTGAGAAATGAGAGTTGAGTGAAGAAATGAAGAAGAGGGGAGGGGGGGGGTATTTATAGTTTTAGAGAAGGTTAATTTTGTAAATTGAAAAAAGGTTAAATTAAAAAAAGAGAGGCTATTTATGGAATTGACCTGTTGGCCAACAGATCAATTCCAGGTCTGACTGTTGCCAACGGTTAGTGGGCCCCACTTAATTCAAAAAATTAAAAAAAACAAAAAAAAAGTTATAGCCATTTTCCCGCTCCGGTCCGGGCTGGTTAAACCGGTACACAGTACTGTTCACGTGGACCGGGTTTGACCGGTCCGGTTAACCGTTACCAAAAAATAAACGGACCAACCCCCTCTACCCCTCCTACCTAGCCCCACCCAGCCCCTATGTACCGGGACGGTCCGGTTCCAATTTTTTTGGTGTGGGCCGGTTCAGTTATAGGTCAACCCGGCCCGTTTAACACCCTTAATCTACACCGTAGCAGCTAACCCCCTCAATTATTTCCATGTCAGCTGTCAAGTCAGTAGGTCCCACCTAACCCCTATAATATTCTGCATTTGAATTAAGGGTCAAAAGTAATATGCAACATAACTAAGCTATTTTCAAGCATGTCAACTTACACAAACGAGATTACATAAATCAAATCCAGATCCATCAAAATAAAAAGCAGAATCTAAAATAAAAAGTAAATATCTCTGTTGTTTTCCCAAATATAAATGCTATACATTCAACATACGTGTATTACTCTACGAACCGACCCGCCGGAATTGCGTGTTGCCACCGTGTAAGGATTTGGAAGCAGAAGGTGGCGATGGAGGTAAAAAATATTTTCGGTTCGTCGACTCACCTATGGCCGGTCCAAATCGGGGCCGGTTCATAGCTCCGCCGCTGTATTAGGCGGTAAAGTAGAAGATAGGTTGAAGAAAGAGGTAGAGGAAGATGAAGCAAGTGGTTGACGCTGCTAAGAACACCAATCCATACTGAGTTCGAACTTCCATAGAAAAAGATTCTGGATTTTGATTGGAAAGAGATTTGAGATTTAGATCTGGAGTAGTGGTATGGAAGTTCTATTTTAATAGTTTAATGTATTAATTTCAAACTAATTGGATCGTCTTAAAGAGTTATATGGAGTCCAAAACTGGCAGTGTGTGGGACCTGCTGAAATCACCATTGAAGGAATTGTAAGAGAGCTCGAAAACATAAGATGGGTATCTGATTTGCTGAAGTTTGAGCTAAGTGTTTTGGAGTTTGTTGGGAATATTCATGTGAAAAAGTTGTGGATGATCTGAGTCTGTTTGGTTAAAAATTTTGTTTGGATCGAAATATTTGAAGCAAAGATGAAGAAGCATTGAGGAAGAAGAAGCAACCTTTTTGGAGATTTTTTTTAATTTGTTGATTTAGTAAATAAGTGTAATAAACAAAATATATTTTTAAATAATGACATGGACTCTGACTTGGCAGCTGACATGCAGAAAATTGAGGGGGTCAGCTGCCACGTTGTAGATCTGTTAGGGTTAGGGGCAATTATGCAAACTTTGTTAACGGTAGGGAAAGATTTGGACAAAAAGTATAACGAGTGGCAGAAGTAAACAATATACCATAGGATAGTTTTGGACCTTTCCCCAAGAATAAATCACTATCTCAAAAGTATTATTCAGCCATTTCTACATGTTGGAGTGGACTTTCTTTCTCTATCCAATTGCATAACTATGCATCCAAATATTTCATTTTATGGAAGTAAGCGTATAAGATAATGAAATTACTAATCATTAGTAATTTCTAAGAGGACTATGTTAATCTATAAACAAAACTATTTTGTGTTTAAAAGCCTTAAATTCATAGTCTTACTTAAAGGTGTCAAACGGGCCGAGTCAACCTGTTTCTGGACCGGCCCTGACCGGTTCAAACCTGGATCGGCCCAGATCGGTACTTAGAGGGCCAGGTGGGCTGGATTGGGGTAAGGGGGTTGGTCCGTTCACGTATATTCATCTGGTTAACCAGATCGGTCAAACCCGATAAAACAAAATCCCTGTAGAACCGGTTAACCGGCTCGAACCGGTTTAACGACTAGAATTCAAAGTTTTTTTAAATATTTCTGACCGTTGGCTGTTTTGCACAAATAGCCATTTTTTGGACAATTTTTTATTATAAAATAATACTTTTGTAATTACTAATTTAGCCCTTTGAAAAACTATAAATACATGCCCTCTTCTTCATTTCTTCACTCATCTCTCATTTCTCAAACTCATATTCTCAATTATCATTTTCTCATTCTTCACCTAAAGTGCAGTCAAGTATTTGGCTCTCATTTTTTTTTAAATTTAATTTATCGTATTATTTATTATTTGAAGTTCGAACAATTGAACTTCAAACTTTGAACAATTGACGTTTCTTTGTGGTAACATTGGAGTTGCGAAATCATCAAGAATTCAATTTATTGCCAAATTAGGTGCACTCCCTCCAACTCTTTCTCTTATTTACTATTTTATTAGCATATTTAATTTTTGGTTGTAATTAAATTTTCACAATATGTTTAATGCTGTAAAAAGATTTTGTAATAAGGTTACTAATCAAGGTAATCGGGGAAATAGAAAAAGAGGTACTACTCCAACATCTGGTAGTAATTTAAATGACTCTACACATATTTTTGAAATATTACCTGATAATAATATAAATTATGAACAATTACAGGAAGATTTCGGTATAGTAGATAATGAATTGGAAATTGAAGTTGAGATACTACTTACACCTAGTAGTGTTGGAGTTGGTAGCAGGGGTGGTGGTCGCGGTGTTAGTAGTAGACCATTTGTGCCCCGACTACTAATCGGAGAAAAAGAAGTAAGGTTTGAAATTCTTTTGACAAAATAATAGGTACTCATAGAGTTAAATGCAGACTTTGTAATGATGATTTTAAACATAAGACTGGAGGACAATTAGGGGAGACTGAGACACTTAGGTTGATTTAGATCAAAATCAAGCAACTCTAATGTGACGACCCGGCCAGTCGTCTCATGAGTTACTGCTCCGTTTCCCCCATTTTTGCTTCTTTATGCTTTTTGTATCCGTGTTATGTGGTATCGGGTTGGTCGGATCGAATCCGGAATGATTTTGGTAAGGTTTGAGACACTTAGTCTCTTTTGAGGAAGTATAAATTAGAAAAGTCAACCGGATGTTGACTTATGTGTTAGAGGGCTCAGATGTGATTTCCGAGGGTTTGGTTAGCTTCGGAAGGTGATTTGGGACTTAGGAGCGCAATTGGAATGAGTTTTGGAGGTTCGGAGTAGATTTAGGTTTGAATTGGCGAAGTTGATATTTTGGTGATTTCCGGTTGGTAGGCAAGATTTTGATATAGGGGTCAGAATGGAATTCCGAGAGTTTCAGTAGTTCCGTTGTGTCATTTGGGATGAGTGTTCAAAATTTCAGGTCATTCGGACGTGGTTTGGTTGGTTTTTTGATCAAAAGCAAAATTCGAAAGATTTTAGAAAGTTTGGCTTGAATCCGATGTGTTTAGGTTGATTTGATGTTGTTTGAGGTGTTTAGAAGATTGTAACAAGTTTGAATGAGATTTTGGGGTATGTTGGTGCCTTTGGTTGAGGTCCCGGGGGCCTCGGGTAAGTTTCGGATGGTCAATCGGACCATTTCATGCCTTGGAGAGTTGCAAATTTTGGAGTTCAACTATTGCAGAGTTTTTACTCTTCGCGATTGCGTAGTGGGTCTCGCTATCGCATAGAACTATTGTGGGGGCAGTCCAGTTTTCTTAGTGCGTTCACGAAGCTGGGGATGCGATCGCATAAGGTGAAGGCATTGTTGATCGCGAACGCGTGGAGCGGGTCGCGTTCGCGTAGAGTTAAGTGGACCAGGGGTTTTGGCTTGAAGTTGTTCATTGCGAACGCGGTAGCCAGTTCGCGATCGCGTAGTGTTAGATGCCTGAGCATCGCGTTCGCATGGGATTTTACGCGTTCGCATAGGGTTAATTTTGGGAGCTGAGAATTTGTGCTTCGCGATCGCGATGAAGAAATGTAGTCCTGGGCAGAAGGTTTAAAAGGTCGTCTTGTCCATGAATGTGGGGTTTATTTCTTCCATTGTTGGTCGTTTTTGGAGTTTTTGAAGGGGATTGAAGAGGGATTGAAGGGGAATCACTTGTAGGTAAGATTCTTGGACTTAAAATTCGATTCTAATGTGAATTCCACCTAAATAATCATAGAAAGTAAGCTAAATATTGAAGAACTAGGGCTTGGAAACTTAGACCTTTGATTGAGGATTTGAAGGACCATTTGAGGTCGGATTTCAGAACATTTGATATATATGAACTTGTAGGGAGATAAGGAATCTATTGATGTAAAAATTATCGAATTCCGAGATGTGGGCCCGGGGGTCGGGTTTTGGTAATTTCGGGATTTGTATCATATTTTGATTATTTTTGCTTGGGCTTCGTTCCCTTAGCATATTTTGACATCCTCGTTCTAATTTTGGATAGATTCGATGCGAGTGGAGGCCGATTCGATAGGCAAAGGCATCGCGAGCTAGAGATTTTGCCGGTTCGAGGTGAGTAATGATTGCAAATAATGTTGTGAGGGTTTGAAATCCCGGATTACACATTGTAGTGCTATATTGAGGTCACACACATGCTTGATGACGAGCGTGGGGTCATGCACTGTTGGGGATTGTGACTCAGTTCGTCCCGAATGACTATTTTACCGCGTATTTGACTAAAATCTATGTGCTATCATCATGATTTGGGTTGAATGCCATATTTAGGCCTTGTGCCAACTATTTGAACCCTTCGGGGATTTTTACTGGTATTTCCTCACTGTTTTGACTTTATACTTGAACTCAGTCATGTTATATTTCACTGTTTTTCGTACTCAGCCATGTTTACTCTGTTTTTAACATTTACATGATCTTTTAAATGATGTTTTTGGGTTGAGAATCATGTTTTACTATTGCCTGAGTGGCTTCTGAGGATTTTGATTGAGTAAGGCCAGGGCCTATATTGTGAGGAAGTATTTGATACTGATTATGAGACCGAGGGCCTGGGATATGTACGCCACAAGGTGGCTTGATTGATATGAGGCCGAAGGACTAGTTATGATGCCACGAGATGACTTGATATTGCGCTTGGGCCGTAAGGGGCCCCTCTAGGAGTCTGTACACCCCCAGTGAGTGCGGGTACCCATTGTGATGTGAGATTGAGCCCGAGGGGATGGTATTGTTCTATGTGATTGGCCGAGAGGCTGGTATTGTTCTATGTGATTGCCCGAGGGGCTGGTATTGTTCTGAAATGTTGCCCGAGGGGTGGATTTGTTGATACTGTACTCGAGGGGCGAACTTTTATGTGTTTATTTTTCATAATTGACTATCAATTACCTTCTTAATTGTTGAAAAAGGCTTTTCATGAAGTTAATTTTGAGTTAAAGGATTTTACCTATCTTTTACTAGTTTATTGTTTTAATAGTTTTACTGCTTCATTATAGAATGCTTTTGTGCCTTACGTGATTTCCTGCTTTCAGTCTTTATTTATGATTATTACTCACTGAGTTGGAGTACTCACTTTACTCCCCGCACCCTGTGTGTAGATTCAAGCGTATCTGGTTCCGCTTCCGAGTGCTGATCATTTCGGCTCAGGCGGATCCGAGGAGTCTTTAGGTAGCTGTTGGTGTTCACAGCCTGGAGCTCTTCCCTATCTTACTTCTTCATGTTCTTAGTTTCTGTATTAAACTCTGTATTTTGATTTGGAGTATTTCAGATTATTTAGATGCTCATGACTAGTGACACCCCAGTATCGGGTTGTGTTGGATTATTTTTCACGAATTATGCTATTAGCTATTAACTTTGGATTATTTTAGATTTATTTCTTAATGTTTAACTGTTAAATATTAAAATGGTAAGTGTCGGCTGGTTTTGTCTTCACGAGAGGCGTCATCACGACCGGGTTTGGGTTTAGGATCATGACAAGTTAGTATCATAGCCTAGGTTATATAGGTCTCACGAGTTATGAGCAGGTTTAGTAGAGCCTCGTGGATCGGTACGAAAACGTCTGTATTTATCCTCGAGAGGCTGCAGAACCTTTAGGAAAAACTTCATATTCTTGAAATTCTTATCGTGCATCCTTGATTCTGCTTGAAATGTAACTCTTTGAATTCCTTTCATGCGTTCGTATGCGCATGAGTGTTCGGTATCGGATATGCATCGATGGCTTGTGATCTCTAATCGAGAGGCGAGATGCGATCTCTGTGCGTTGATATTGGGCTAGTCTGGAGGACTCAAGGCCGGATTTTTGCCTATAGCTTGAGCCCTGAGCTGTTGATTTCGTGAGCGCGTGTTTCTGGATCCATATGTTTTGTTGTGTCCCTATTAAGGGAGGTGATGACTGGATAGTTACGTGATGAGTGTTATATGCCTACGAGATGTATTCATGTGATTTAGAAGCGATGAGAAGGGTCTGCTGGGGGATAGAAGGACTATTAGGTGCTCGATTTTCTTCTTGATTTGAGGTATAGCCCCAAGTTATGGGTGTGTGAAGAATCTTTCAATGTTTCCTAGTGGGGAGTGGAGTAAATTTCATGTTACGGCCTGTGTTCAGACTCAGGAAGTTTAAGCGACTGCGTAATATTTATGATGGTGGAAGGTATACATAAATGTTAGTTTGAGGCAAAGCATGTGGGGTTATCTCCTGCGGATTGTTCTGAAGTTTACGTAATCCCTTGTGTCATTTATTGGAAGATCTTTGTTACCAGGGAAATATATGTTTTACAATTTGAATTTGGGTTGCTCAAGAGAGTAGGCTTGACTACTACGAGAGTGAATGCGAGATTTGCAGAAGATATAAAGTACCAGATGGTCTGTGTTCCACGAGCTTATGAAGGATTGAGTTTAATCTCACTATGGTACTATGACAACAATAGAGGATATGCGTTATGAGTTATTGTGTAAGTTTTTGTCTATGGTTTTGAGCCAAGTGGGGGAGTCCACTATTAATTAGTCGATTGCACGGTTATGTGGTATGTTGGTTCTAGTTTAAGGCGTGCGGGTGAACCAGTCTTCAGCTTCAGCGCCAGTTACTTCACCACCATCCGCCCAGCCAGCTAGGGGCGGAGGCCAGTCAGCTAGGGGTCGCCCCAGAGGGGGAGGTCGATCAAGTGGTGGTCAGGCCCATTTTTATGCACTTTCGGGCAAACCCGATGCTATTGCTTCAGATGTTGTTATTACAGGTATTGTTTCAATCTGCCACAGAGATGCCTCTGTATTATTTGATCCTGGTTCCACCTTTTCATATGTGTCATCATACTTTGCTCGTTATTTGGGTACGCCCCGTGAGTTTCTTGCTTCTCATGTTCATGTATCTACCTAGGTGGGCGATACCTTTTTGTAGACAGTGTGTACCGGTCGTGTGTGGTGACTATTGGGGGTCTGGAGACCCGTGTGGATCTTTTATTATTGTGTATGGTGGATTTCAATGTCATTTTGGGCATGGATTGGCTATCTCCGTGTCGTGCTATTTTGGACTGTCATGTTAAGACAGTCACATTGGTTATACCGGGAGTGCCATGGATTGAGTGGTGTGGTATGACTGATTATGTTCCCAGTAGAGTGATCTCGTTATTGAAAGCCCATCGTATGGTTGGGAAGGGTTGTCTTTCGTATCTAGCCTTTGTGAGGGATGTCGGTGCTGAGACTCAGTATTGATTCTATTCCAGTTGTGAGGGATTTTCCCGATGTGTTTCCTGCAAACCTGCCAGGCATGCCACCGGACATGGATATTGATTTTGGTATTGACCTGGTATTGGGCATTCGGCCCATTTCTATTCCGTCGTATCGTATGGTACCAGCGGAGTTGAAGGAATTAAAGGAGAAGCTTCAGAAACTCCTTGATAAGGGGTTCAATCGGCCTAGTATGTCACCTTGGGGTGCGCCGGTTCTATTTGTGAAGAAAAAGGATGGCACTATGAGGATGTGCATTGATTATAGGCAATTGAACAAGGTAACAATCAAGAACAATTATCCTTTGCCTCGCATTGATGATTTATTCGACCAGCTTCAGGGAGCGAGAGTTTTCTCCATTCAGGTTATCACCAGTTGAAGATCAGGAACTCAGATATTCTTAAGACAGCTTTAAGGACCCGATATGGTCATTATGAGTTCTTGGTGATGTCTTTTGGGCTGACCAATGCCCTAGCAGCGTTCATGCATTTGATGAACAGTATGTTCCGACCTTATCTTAACTCGTTTGTCATAGTCTTCATCAATGATATTCTGGTATATTCACGTAGTTAGGAGGAGCACGTGGAGCATTTGAGAGTTGTGTTGCAGAGATTGAGAGAGGAGAAGCTTTATACAAAATTCTCCAAGTGTGAGTTTGGTTCAGTTCAATGGCTTTCTTGGGGCACGTAGTGTCCAGTGAGGGTATTCGGGTTGATCCGAAGAAGATAGAGGTGGTTCAGAGTTGGCCTAGACCATCCTCAGCCATAGATATTCGCAGCTTTCTTGGTTTGGCGGGTTATTATTGCCGGTTTGTTCAGGGATTCTCATCTATCGCATCGCCCTTGACCAAGTTGACTCAGAAGGGTGCTTCATTTGTATGGTCGGACGAGTGTGAGGAGAGCTTTCAAAATCTCAAGACAGCTTTGACCACAACTCCAGTGTTAGTTTTGCCATCAACTTCAGGTTCATATACCGTGTATTTTGATACTTCGAGAGTTGGTATTGGTTGTGTTTTGATGCAGGAGGATAGAGTTATTGCTTATGCTTCTCATCAATTGAATCCCCATGATAAGAACTACCCCGTTCATGATTTGGAGTTGGCTTCCATAGTTCACGCATTGAAGATTTGGAGGCATTACTTGTATGGTGTGTCCTGTGAGGTGTTAATTGATCATCGTAGCCGCCATCACTTGTTCAAACAGAAGGATCTCAATTTGAGGCAGTGGAGGTGGTTGGAGTTGCTTAAGGATTATGATATCACTATATTGTACCATCCGGGAAAGGCCAATGTGGTGGAGGTGGTTGGAGTTGCTTAAGGATTATGATATCACTATATTGTACCATCCGGGAAAGGCCAATGTGGTGGCCGATGCCTTGAGCTGAAAGGCGGGAGTATGGAGAGTTTGGCATATATTCCATTTAGGGAGAGACCTCTTGCGGTTGATGTTCAGACCTTGGCCAATCTGTTCGTGAGATTAGATGTTTTGGAGCCCAGTCGGGTATTGGCTTGTGTGGTTTCTCGGTCTTCCTTATATGATCGCATCAGAGAGCGCCAGTATGATAATCCGCATTTGCTTGTCCTTAAGGATAGAGTTCAGCACGATGATGCTAGAGATGTGACCATTAGTGATGATAGAGTGTTGAGGATGCAAGGCCGAATTTGTGTGCCCAATGTGGATGGGCTTCGGGAGTGGATTCTGGAGGAGGCCCATAGCTCGCGGTATTCCATTCATCCGGGTGCCGCAAAGATTTATCAGGATTTGAGGCAGCACTATTGTTGGAGGAGAATGAGAAAGATATTGTGAGATTTGTAGCTCGGTGTCTCAATTGTCAATAGGTGAAATATGAGCATCATAGACCGGGTGGCTTTCTTCAGTGGATAGATATTCTAGAGTAGAAGTGGGAGAGGATCACTATGGACTTTGTAGTTGGATTTCCACGAACTTTGAGGAAGTTCGATGCTATTTGGGTGATTGTGGATCGGCTGACCAAGTCTGCGCACTTCATTCCTGTGTATACTACCTATTCTTCAGAGCGGTTGGCAGAGATCTTTATTCGGGAGATTGTTCGTTTGCATGGTGTCCCAGTTTCCATCATTTCAGATAGGGGCACTCAGTTTACATCGCAATTTTGGAGGTCTGTGTAGCGAGAGTTGGGTACTCAGGTTGAGTTGAGCACATATTTTCACCCTTAGATGGACAGGCAGTCCGATCGCACTATTCAGATATTGGAGGACATTTTGCGTGCTTGTGTCATTGATTTCGGAGGGTCATGGGATCAGTTTCTACTGCTTGCAGAGTTTGCTTATAACAACAACTACCAGTCGAGTATTTAGATGGCTCCATATGAGGCTTTGTATGGGAGGCGGTGTAGATCTCCAGTTGGTTGGTTCGAGCCCGGTGAGGCTAGGCTATTGGGGACAAACTTGGTGCAGGATGCCTTAGAGAAGGTGAAGGTGATTCAGGAGAGGCTTCGTACAGCGCAGTCAAGGCAAAAGAGTTATGCTAATAGGAAGGTTCGAAATGTGTCCTACATGGTTGGTGAGAAGGTTCTGTTGAAGGTTTCACCCATGAAGGGTGTTATGAGATTTGGGAAGAAAGGGAAATTGAGTCCTCGGTTCGTTGGGCCTTTTGAGGTACTTCAGAGGATTGGGGAGGTGGCTTATGAGCTTGCTTTGCCACCCAGCTTGTCGAGTGTGCATCCGGTATTTCATGTTTCTATGCTCCGAAAGTATATTGGGGATCCATCTCATGTTCTGGATTTTAGCATGGTTCAGTTGGATGATGATTTGACCTATGATGTGGAGCCAGTAGCTATTTTGGGTTGTCAGGTTCGAAAATTAAGGTTGAAAGATATAACTTTAGTGAAAGTGCAGTGGAGAGGTTGGCTCGTGGTGGAGGCTACCTGGGAGACCGAGCAGGAGGTGCGGAGTAGATATCCTCATCTGTTTGAGGCTTCAGGTATGTTTCTTGACTCGTTAGAGGACGAATGTTTGTTTAAGTTTGGGAGGATGTGACGACCCGGCTAGTCGTCTCATGAGTTACCGCTCCATTTCCCCTATTTCTGCTTATTTATGCTTTGTGTATCTGTGTTATGTGGTATCAGGTTGGTCGGATCGAATCCAGAATGATTTTGGTAAGGTTTGAGACACTTAGTCTCTTTTGAGGAAGCTTAAGTTGAAAAAATCAACCGGATGTTGACTTATGTGTTAGAGGGCTCGAATGTGAGTTCCGAGGGTTCGGTTAGCTTCAGGAGGTGATTTGGGACTTATGAGCGCAATTAGAATGAGTTTTGGAGGTTCTGAGTAGATTTAGGCTTGAATTGGCGAAATTGATATTTTGGCGATTTTCGGTTGGTAGGCAAGATTTTTATATTGGGGTCGGAATAGAATTCTGAGAGTTGTAGTAGTTCCGTTGTGTCATTTGGGATGTGTGTGCAAAATTTTAGGTTATTCGGACGTGGTTTGGTTGGGTTTTTGATCAAAAACGAAATTCGGAAGATTTTACAAAGTTTGGCTTGAATCCGATATGTTTAGGTTGATTTGATGTTGTTTGAGGTGTTTAGAAGATATGAACAAGTTTGAATGAGGTTTTGGGGTATGTTGGTGCCTTTGGTTGAGGTTCTGGGGGCCTCTGGTGAGTTTCGGATGGTCAATCGGACTATTTCATGCCTTGGAGAGTTGCAGATTTTGGAGTTCAGCTGTTGCAGAGTTTTTACTCTTCGTGATCGCGTAGGGGGTCTCATGTAGAACTGTTGCGGAGGCAGTCCAGTTTGCTCAGTGCGTTCGCGAAGATGGGGATGCAATCACATAAGGTGAAGGCATTGTTGATCGCAAACGCGTGGAGTGGGTCGCGTTCGTGTAGAGTTAAGTGGACCAGGGGTTTTGGCTTGAAGTTGTTCATTGCGAATGCGGTAGCCAGTCCGTGATCGCGTAGTGTTAGATGCCTGAGCATCACATTCGCATGGGATTTTACGCGTTTGCATAGGGTTAATTTTGGGAGCTGAGAATTTGTGCTTTGCGATCGCGGAGGATGTCCCGCAATCGCGATGAAGGAATTTATGTCTGGGCAGAAGGTTTAAAAGGTCATCTTGTCCGCGAATGTGGGGTTTTATATCTTCCATTGTTGGTCGTTTTTGGAGCTTTTTAACGGGGATTGAAGAGGGATTCAAGGGAATCACTTGGAGGTATGATTCTTGGACTAAAAACTCGATTCTAATGTGAATTCCACCTAAATAATCATGGAAATTAAGCCAAAAATTAAAGAACTAGAGCTTGGAAACTTAGATCTTTGATTGAGGATTTGAAGGACCATTTGAGGTCGGATTTTAGAACTTTTGATATGTATGAACTCGTGGGAAGATAAGGAATCTATTGATGTAAAAATTATCGAATTCCGAGATATGGGCCCGGGGGTCGGGTTTTGGTAATTTCGGGATTTGTGTCGTATTTTGATTATTTTCTCTTAGGCTTCGTTCCCTTAGCATATTTTGATGTCCTCGTTCTGATTTTGGATAGATTCGACGCGAGTGGAGGCCGATTTGAGGGGCAAAGGCGTTACGAGCTAGAGATTTTACCGGTTCGAGATGAGTAATGATTGTAAATGATGTTCTGAGGGTTTGAAACCCCGGATTGCACATCGTAGTGCTATATTGAGGTGACGCACATGCTTGATGACGAGCGTGGGGTCGTGCACTGTTGGGGATTGTGAATTAGTCCATTCCAAATGACTATTTTACCGCGTATTTGACTAAAATCTATGTGCTATCATCATGATTTGGGTTGAATGCCATATTTGGGCCTTGTGCCAACTATTTGAACCCTTCAGGGATTTTTACTGGTATTTCCTCACTGTTTTGACTTTATACTTGAACTCAGTCATGTTATATTTCACTATTTTTCGTACTCACCCATGTTTACTCTGTTTTTAACATTTACATGATCTTTTAAATGATATTTTTGGGCTGAGAATCATGTTTTACTATTGCCCGAGTGGATTGTAAGGATTTTGACTGAGTAAGGCCGAGGACCTATGTTGTGAGGAAACATTTGATACTGATTATGAGGCCGAGGGCCTGATATATGTACGCCACGAGATGGCTTGATTGATATGAGGCCGAGGGCCTAGTGATGATGCCACGAGATGGCTTGATATTGTGCTTGGGATGTAAGGGGCCCCTCCAGGAGTCTGTACACCCCCAGTGAGCGCAGGTACCCATTGTGATATGAGATTGAGCCCGAGGGGCTGGTATTGTTCTGTGTGATTGCCCGAGGGGCTGGTATTGTTCTGAGATGTTGCCCGAGGAGTGGATTTGTTGATATTGTGCCCGAGGGGAGAACTTTTATGTGTTTATTTTTCATAATTGACTGTCAATTACATGCTTAATTGTTGAAAAAGGCTTTTCATGAAGTTAATTTTGAGTTAAAGGATTTTACCTATCTTTCACTGGTTTATTGTTTTAATGGTTTTACTGCTTCATTATAGCATGCTTTTGTGCCTTACGTGATTTCCTGCTTTCAGTCGTTATTTATAATTATTACTCACTGAGTTGGAGTACTCACTTTACTCCCTACACCCTGTGTGCAGATTCAGGCGTATCTGGTCCCGCTCCCGAGTGCTAATCATTCCAGCTCAGGCGGATCCGAGGAGTCTCTAGGTAGCTGTTGGCGTTCGCAGCCCGGAGCTCTTCCCTATCTTACTTCTTCAAGTTCTTAGTTTCTGTATTAAACTCTGTAGTTTGATTTGGAGTATTCCGGATTGTTTAGATGCTCATGACTAGTGACACCCCGGTATCGGGTTGTGTTGGGTTATTTTACGCGAATTATGCTATTAACTGTTCACTTTGGATTATCTTATCATGCTTTAGATTTATTTCTTAATGTTTAACTGTTAAATATTGAAATGGGAAGTGTCGGCTGGCCTTGTCTTCACGAGAGGCGCCATCACGACCGAGTTTGGGTTTAGGGTCATGACATCTAAACCCTACTACTGGAGGACTTATGAAAAATGATAAAATGAAGGATCGTGAGGAGTTAGTAAAAATGATTGCTTTGGGTTATCTACCCTTTTCTTTTGCTTCTTCATCATATCTTATTATGTATATTCAAAGGATTTATAATCCTTTATTTAAACATATCCCTAGAAGTACTTGTAGATCTGATGTCTTTAGACTTCATGGACAATATCAAACATACATACATTATTTATTTGGCCACCTTCCTTGTAGAGTTTGTCTAACTTCTGATATTGGCCATGCTGTTAATGGAAATGATTATTTGACAATTACATGTCATTGAATAGATGATAATTGTTGTATGCAAAAATGTATTATCGCTTTTAAATATGATGAAGATCAAAGTCATACTACTGTGTTTATAAGTACTGCGAAGTTGTTGAATTTTATAATCTTAAGAAAAAAGTATTGTGTATGTCTTTTGATAATGCTTCTAACAATAATGCAGCAATTTCAATAGTAAAATTGCATTTGCAACCACCACTTGACGAAATTTTTTATGTTAGGTGTGCATGTCATGTTTATAATTTAATTGTTAAAAGTGGCCTTGATTTATTTTCAACTGAGATTACGCATGTTAGAAGAGTAGTTGGTTATTCAAGAAAATTACAGACAATCTAGAATTAGGGAATTTAAGAATAAGTGTACAGCGGTAACCCTTAAGCCCAGATTCATGCCAGACGAAATTGTTATTAGATGGAATTATACATATATCTTTTTAAAATATTGCTACAAATATAGATAGCCAATAACTGAAGTTGTTAATGCGCGTCGTACTGATCTAAACCGTATATTAACAACTACTATTTGGGAGGCCGTTAATGATGTTGTTAAATTTTTACATAAATTTTATACATCTTTTGTTGAGTTTTATAGAGCATATTACCTTACTGTTACTATAGCTGTAGTACATATAGCTGAAATTTCTTTTCTACTCTCTGAATTTAAGAAGAAAGAAAGATAAAAGGATGCTGTTGAAAAAATGCAAGCAAAATTCAAAAAATATTTCTTTCCAATTCCTCCGATTTACGTAATTGGTGCTATTTTAAATCCTTCTATTAAGATGTCTGATTGTCACCAATTAATCAATGTTGTATATATTATATGGAGATTGGGCCAACTGAAACCCCATATATATATATATATATATATATATATATATATATATATATATATATATATATTTGTATGGATGTGATGACCCGAAAGGTCATCACTTGTTTTAGAAACAAATTTTGTGTTCCGAGGCCTTAAAACCTCCTTTTTACCTCACCTCAATTTGCGTGCATGGTCCGGACGTATATTCGGAAAGCTTTTATGTAAAATATGAGAAATAGAAATTTTTAGAGATAAAATTTGATTATGGATGACTTTGGTCAACATTTTGAGCAAATGGACCCGGATCTGTGTTCCGACGATTCCAAGAGGTCCGCAATAAAATATGAGACTTAGGCATATGCCCGAAAATGAATTCCGAGGTCCCAAGCCTTAGAAATCAATTTTGAAAGAAATTGTTTTGCTGAATTGAAATAAAGGAAAGAATTAATGTTTGAAACCATTAATATCGGGCCCGTATTTTGGTTCCGGAGCCCGATACAAACTTGTTAAAGTATTTAAATGACAACTGTGAAATTTGGTGGAAAATGGAGTTTATTTGACGTGATTTGGACCTCCGGTTGAAGAGTTATGAACTTTAAGTGCTCTTGATGAAAATGATGAGTTTTGAGGTTTAATTCATAGTTTTACATGTAATTTTCATGATTTGATTGCACGAGCAAGTGCGTATGATGTTTTTGGGTTAGTGTACATGTTTAGTTTGGAGCCCAGCCCCGAGGGCTCGGGTGATTTTGGATAGGCCTCGGAGTGAAATTTGGTCTTAGGAAGTTGCAGATTTTTAGCTGGTATGTTGCAGGTCTGCAGGTGGCTCACAAATGCGAATAACCCATCGCAAATGCGAGAGAAGGCCTGGGCAGGGCTGATCGCAAATGCGAAGAGGCTCAGAAATTCCCCTTGGTCGCAAATGCGACTCCCCCGTCGCAAATGCGAGTTCGCAATTGCGAACAATGGTCGCAAATGCGAGTGTAGCAGGTCCTGAAGGGTTCGCAATTGCAACATCTGCGACCTACAAATTCATGACTTAGCCGAAACATAAATGTTTAAATCCTTTCAAAGCATAAACTCTCTTGGGCGATTTTTCAAGGACAAGTACTCTTTCAAATCGATTGTAAGTCATTTCTAACTTGTTTTAATTAATGTTTAACATCTTTTTTCATGATTTCAACTCAAAACCAAAGGTTTTCATGGGGAAATTGGGTGTTTTGGGTAGATCCTAGGTTTTTCAAATTTTGGGGATTTGGACCTCGATTTGAGGTCCGATTTCAAAATAAATTATATATTTGGGTTCGTGGGGGAATGAGTAATCGAGTTTTGGTTCGAACCTCGGGTTTTGACCATGCAGGCCCGGAGGCAATTTTTGACTTTTTGGGAAAAACTTTAGAAAATCTATTTTCATGCATTGGAATTGATTAATTTAGCATTTATTGATATAGTTAAGTAACTTGTGGCTAGATACGAGCGAATTGGTGGTAGAATCAAGAGGTAAAGCGATAGTTGATGCTTGAATTGTGTTCATGGCATCGAGGTAAGTGTTTGGTCTAACCTTAGCTTGAGGGATTAGGAGTTGTGTCTTATTTGCTGCGTGTTAACTGTAGAGTACGACGCATAGACATGGTGACGAGTATCTATACGTCGGTGTCAAGCATGCCCGTGAGTCTTGCATAGTAATTTTTATGACTCCGTTGTGGTTTATTGGTGCTTCATATGAGAATTATATTATTGTTCCCTTGCCGGGATGTTGTTGTGATATTATTGTTCCCTTGCCGGGATGTTGTTGTGATATTATTGTTCCCTTACTGGGATGTTGGTGTAATATTATTCTTCCCTTGTCGGGATGTTGTTATTATATTATTGTTCCCTTGCCGGGATGTTGTTGATACATTATTATTCCCTTATCGGGATGTTGTTGTTATACTATTGTTCCCTTGTCGGAATTCTTTTATGATTGGTGCTGATAAATAAAACGGGAGAGGGTTGCACGCCTGTAATGGTAATAAATGAAATGGGAGTGGGTTGCACACCTACAATAGTAATACATGAAATGGGAGCGGGTTGCACGCCTGCAACGGAAATATATGAGATGGGAGCGGGTTGCACGCCTACAATGGTACTATATGAAATGGGAGCGGGTTGCATGCCTGCAATGGTACTATATGAAATGGGATCGGGTTGCATGCCTGCAACGTTATTACATATGTACTTGTTTTTTTTCTTATTTCCTTATCTTTTGCTGGTAATTGATTTATGACGTTCCTTACATTTCTCTACTGTTATTCTGTTGTTATCTGTTACTCCTCGCAACATGTTTCCCTCGCCCAACTTTAGCTGTAATTATCTTCTTTTATTTCCGAGGTATATGATTTAATTGCACAGGTTTATTTGGTAGTCTGGTCCTAGCCTCGTCACTACTTCGTCGAGGTTAGGCTAGGCACTTACCAGCACATGGGTTCGGTTGTGCTGATACTACACTCTGCACTATGTGCAGATACTGATACCAGAGCATTTGGACCACAGTGAGGGTGCTGTCTTCAGTCCACTCAGGCGACCCGAGGTAGTCCTGCAGACATCCGCGGGCCTTGGCGTCTCCTCCTATCACTTCTCTTTCTGTTTTTACTTATTCAGAGACAGATTTGTGTAATTTCATTCAGACCTTATTTGTAGTATTCTTAGATTGTCCGTGACTTGTGACACCAAATTCTGGGTAGTATTGTACTTCAAATTATGTAGTAGTATTTGGTTGAATTATTAAGTTTTTGTCTTCCGCATTTTCGGTTATTTAATTTATTTCGCTGTTTAATCACTTATTATTTTAAATTGTTGAATATGTTTAATAAAAAAGGTAATGATTTTATGATATTCGGCTTGCCTAGCTTCTGATGACAGCCAACTCGATGCTACACTAAGGTAGGAAGAGCGGGTCACAATAGCTTTTACCCGAATAGAGGTCCGGGATCGAATTTCCACAGGGAGCTAGTAGTGGAGTTGTATTTTCTGTCTAACTTAGAGTTGCGGTTGTGCTTCTAATGTCACTTCAAACATTTTTTGAGTTTTTATATTTATAACTACTATTATAAAACTAAGGATTAAAGCTAAATTATGCTAAGAGAATATTGCTAAGTTGTAATTAATGGAAAGAAGGGCACTAGGGTCGTAGCATCACCTAGGTGGCTAATTGACGGGTAGATGTGACTAAGGATAGATTGACATATTTGGGGATTATGCTATAACAGTTCCACAATTGCACCCACTCTCACACCTCTCGGTAGAGAGAGTGATTTTGCCCAATTGACTCTCTCTCGACCAATTGGGTAGGCCAATGAGACCAAGGAACTAGGGTTCAAGTAGGGTGATTACTCTCTCGAGATTTAACCCGTTAATTGGGACTACCATTTCTCATGGATCCATAACAATTCCTTGTTGGGTCAATTTTGGGGTCATAGACTCTCTTTCTCAAGAAGAGTTAAACCCACGAAGCTTGAATCAGTGTTTGCAACCACCAATTCTTGAATAAAAATATAAAATCAACCCAAATAGCAAACACCCAATATCAATCTAACCCTAGATGGCAACACCCATCAATTACCCACACTAGGGTTGAGCCACAACCCTAGCTAATGAGTTTAGCTACACATAATTAAAGAAGAAGCTGAAGAAATAGATGAAGAACTAAACATATTAATTAATTACTAAGAAGAAACTACAATAATCTATTTTTAATGGGAAGCAAAAGTGTCAAAAGGGGCTACAATATCGGTCTCACGAGCTCAGTTGCATTTCTGAATACCAAACTTGACCTAAAAATGGTAAAATGTCCTATTTATACTAGGCTGGAAAAACTGGACAAAAATACCCCTGCGGGGTCAGTGCGGGCTGCACAAAAGCAACCGCGGCCGCACTGGCTCTTTTGACTTCAATTTTAAGCTCTTTGAACTGGAGGACGCAGACCGCACAAATAAGTAGTGCGGCCGCGGACCGCGCGGTGACGACCACGGGCCGCATGGCAGGGTCTTGGCAAAAATGATGGTTCTCTGAATCAATGGACGCGGACCGCACAAATAAGTAGTGCGGCCGCGTAGCCTTACAGCGGACCGCAAAAATCCTACCGCAGCCGCGTGAACTTCAGCCTGAATAACCGTGTCTCTGAACCTCCTAGTGCGGTCGCAGTCACTTTTGCGAGGTCCGCACTAGGCCTTCTCCTCTTGAATTTCTTGGTCTTTGATACTTGAGCAGGTTTCACTCCTTTTTGAGCTGATCTTGGACATTTCATCACTTTATCGCTCAAACCTACAATCAAGCACAACCTGTGAGCCTTTTTGGGACTATTTTGTAGCAATTTATACTAAAAGCGTAAGTAAGTAGGGGCATAAAACACGTTAAAATCCTAACTTATCAACTCCTCTAAACTTAAATCTTTGCTTGTCCTCAAGCAAACAAAATAAGACTCACCCCTTAAAGGAAAATCCAAGTAATTCCAGCTATCCTAAAGTAACCTCAACAAGCATCAATTGGGACTAACAATTGCCCTCAATACGAATGCATCATTAACACATTTAAACTTTGAAAACTATGGATCAAGTGTGACACAAGAGCATCAAGAGTTGACACATTTCATCAAAGAACTTCTCTCAATTACTTTGGTCATCGCGGAACCCAAACTCCCACATCCTCAACTCTCCCTAAACGAACCTCACCTTTTAAGTATTGACACATAAACCGAGGTTAATGGAATTTCACTCATCTCTCTCTCAAGAAGAAGGTCACAAGTCCGGCTCTAAGTACCATATGCTTGCCCCTTATGTAAGTATCCACTAATGTAGGCTCCCTTCAACTCAAGATCAAATAAGACTTTTGTGGAGTCATTGTGAAGGCTTTTGGGTAAGGGTAGGACTTATTTTTATTCAAGTGGGTTCAATCTACCCTTAAGCACTTCTTTTGATTCATTTTGGCACAACTCACTTGACTCTTTTGAGTATTTCACTTCTTTACACGAGGTTAGAGAGAAACATTGTCACTCTTTCTTATGCCATTCAAAATATTTCTCCTTTTTCTACTTTTTTTCACACCTTTTTCACTTTTGTTTTCCTTGAATCCTTTTTTATTCTTGTTTACATTGGGCTTTCTTTTTGCCTTTTTCTTTTCTTGCTTTTTCATTGCCTTCCTTTTCTTTTGCTTTTGTACCTTTTTACCACTTTGCTTCCTTCCTTGTCTCTTTCCCCAAACTTAGGCATTTGCCATTACTCAAGCGAAGATTTGTGTGCCAAGAGAGGGTAATCATTTAGAACGGGTATCGGCTTGTAGCATTGGTTCTTGAAAGAAAAATGTTTAAGGCTCAAAAGGGTTAACTAGGGATCATCTCATTGGTAGGCTATGGAATTGTTCAACTTAACATTTGGATCAAGGAGAGCCTATAA
Organism: Nicotiana sylvestris; assembly: GCF_000393655.2. Taxonomy (NCBI): domain Eukaryota; kingdom Viridiplantae; phylum Streptophyta; class Magnoliopsida; order Solanales; family Solanaceae; genus Nicotiana; species Nicotiana sylvestris. Next base: position 36,791,785 of record NC_091065.1, read on the forward strand.
TCACTTCTCAAGTAAAATTTCACCTAGGATGTTTCCTCAACAAATATTCCGGGCAAGTTCTAGACCATTGACTCAGGATTTGGACTCACATTTCGATTCCTCACCACACACGCTAGGGTATTGCTAAAGACATCGAGTCGAGGGCCCACAACGACCTTAGTTATGATTCAAGCACACAATGGTCCGAAAAGAGCACATGATGATTGTTTGGTCAACGCAAGAGTCTCAAAACCACGACTTTCACCATCCTGAACACAACATTATGTCTTTGACCATGGGATCAAAGGCAAATGTGCTAGGCCTAAGTGAATCTTTGCTTGAGGTACCCTTAACTACAACTATCAAAAACAAAAGAAAAATTAAAGAAACGAACTCAAACCCTTAAGAAGGTTGTCACACCATCTATCATTGGGAAGAACCACCCGGTTCGCACAATACTCCACCTTTGGAAAGAACCGTGGAATTAAGAGAACCAAGGGCTTATTGGAAGCGACAAAAACAAAACAAGAGGCTACGAGCCTAACTACAAAGCTAAAAACGAAATGTTTTTGCAAAAATAGAAAAATAGAATGAATATGTACAACAGGGGAGTAAAATATACAATGGGGGATGAATATATACAGAAATGTAACTTTATATACAGACCAAAAGAGAGAATAAAAAGTAGAAAGTACGATAAAAGTAGCTAAATGTAAAGTTATATACAACACACAAAACAGAAAATCAACAAAAACATAGACTAAGAATCTATATATACAGTCATCCAGATAAAAGTAAGGCGCACCCCCATGAATAAAAGCTGGCATTGTCCTCAATGCCAACTAACAAATAATCATCAAAAACAAAGTAAAGGATATAGGAGCTCCCTAGGCCTGGTCCGTCTGCATGGGATCATCAGTGGTCCCCAAGTCCTTTGTATGTACGGGAACCTCAGACTGATTCCCGATCTCTAGCTGCTCAGCTGCTGGGACTCGGGCCTGCTCCTGGACCGGCTGGATGATAGGTGCATCACTGGAGGGGGTCTCCTATGGGTCTGCTAGCTCAATAACTGCACCAACTGAACTGGGGAGCTTCCTCTTCTTCCTTGGAGGCCTGGGTGCCTGCTCCTGCTCCTACTGTGGCTGTGGCACTGGTGCTGCTGCTGGGGATGGATCCCCGAATAGCAAGTCTAAAGGCATCTGGTCTGCCTTTAGCTTGTCAACATCCTCTCTCAGCGCCTTTACAGACTCCTTGGAAGACCATGTTTCGCGTAACTTCTTGTGCTCCCTGGCAAGCTCCCTAAGGACCTTGCCATGTGAATCCACTGCCTTAGCCAAGGCAGCCTGAGAATCGAGGATCTTTTGCTGGTTGGCAAAAATCTCCTTAAGTGCATCCTCGATAGGTTGGGGCACCTGCACTGGCTGTGGTACCGACTGAGCCGCAATGGTAGAAGTCAAGGTGGAAAACTTGGATGAAGCAGTCGCCATCCAGTTGTTCAAGCTATGAAGTGTCTGGCTCAGCTAGTTGGCGGTGATAGGATGGGCCCGGGAAGATGGAATCCTCGGGCCAGCTGAAGTAGAGGGACCAGTAGTAGTGGAAGGTCCGGGAGGCATGTCAGCAACTGTGGAAGTAGGCTCAGTTGAGGGCTCTACCGCAATCGGCTCTTCAGACTGGCTGGTTGGGGCAAAAGTAGGCAACTTGTAATTTTTGTCCTTGGGGTTGTCTGACCCCTTCAAATTGTACCAGGAGAACGGAGCCACAGGTTTGACCATGACGTCAAACGGTCTCTTCTCCACCTCCAAGTCCCGAAAATACATAGTGAGGGTGCTGGGAAAAGGGTAGTTTCGATCATGCTCAGCCCCCACTGCAGAAATGACGCGGGACATCACACTACCCACGTTGATAGGATATCCCGCCATAATAGAAGCAATAAGAACCACCCAGGCAAGTGGAATAGTCTGATCATAGGTAGTTGGGTCGAGCTGACGGCACACAAAGGTCAAGAACCCTCTAGCCTCGAAGTTGAAAGTTTTTCGAAGGATTTTGGCCCCTACTTAACCACTCTAGAACCGTACCCGAGATTGCCAGGTATGGAGCTCACCGCGGACGAACCTCATCGCCCATTGCTAACTTTTCATTGTAAAGGGACTCACCTTCATCATTGAACCCCAAGTATTCATTCAGTGCCTTCCCGGTGAATACCACATTTTTGTTTCTCACTTTGGTCACCTTAGTGCCCTTCAAGATATGGGCCACATTGCTATAGAACTCCTTGACCATATGCTCATTCGCCTTCACACAATTGTCTTTAAAGAACTCCCAACCCACTCGAGCCAGAAACTGTCTATGCACATTGGGGTGTAGGGGTAGAAGGTCTTTGTCAATGAAGCTCCTCTCAAGAATCAACTTCCGTGACGGCCACCTTTCCCTAAACTTGTGGAACGCCACCTGGCTGACAAATCAATCTTCCCAAACTTCAGGTTTTCTAGTTCGTTCAACACCCCTAACCTGGGGCACACCACTGTCCCGTACCTCATCATCACTATTAGTCCAACCTTCTGCACTCTCCCCAGATACTGAAGTTGTGGGGGAGGTGGAGGATTCATCGCTGCCTGCTGCTGAGCCATTAGATGACTCATAAGGTACACGTTATGGAGCTTGGGCAGTAGGTGAAACTGGGACTGAGGGATCTGGCCCTGAGTCAGAAGAGAGGTCTTGAGAGGGTACGTACTCACTCCCCGATTGGTCATCATCTATAACAACTTGTTTCCTTATTTTCAACTTAGGTCGGGGAGTGAGTTAAACTTGTTTCCCTTTTCCTCCCTGGGAGGAGTCACCTCGGCCGGGTTGTTTGGCACCTCTTCCTCGTTGTTTTACCATTGTTTGCAAGCAAATGCATCTAACATTGTTTGTTTAAGCACACGCAGTGAAACAGGTGAATGAATTAAAGCTGCAGATAGAAAAAAAATTATTGCAGACACTACTACAGAACCAGGCACCGCGAACCGCACCATCAGGAGTGCGGCCGCGTTAGAGGCACCGCGGACCGCACTGAACAATGCTCCAGAAATGACTTCTCTGAATCTCCCACGGCGGTCTGCACAAAATGGGGTCGCGGCCGCGGTGGGCCAGCGCAGACTACACAATGTGCAACACGGCCGCGCTGGAAGCAAGTTATGTTTCAGTCAAGTTGGGCACCGTGGTCCGCGCAAAAGGGTAATATGGACCGCGTCAGGGCACCGCAGACCGCGTTAAGGCGACCGCGGGCCGCGTGAGACAGATTTACGAGAGCTAAGTTAGGGTTTCATGCTTTGTCTATTTTTGTTCAATTGAGAACTACTTGCCCTTACACGTTTACCCAATCCTTAATCATGTTCAACACACAAAAACTAACAAGAAATCTAAACTAAACTAGTAATTCAAAGAAAAATGGGAAGAAAAAGAGAAGTTACAACTACTGGGCAACAAATAAGATGAAAATAAGAAATTAATTACTGACAAATGCATGAAACGTTACCAGGATTAGGAAGAATGAATGCAATCTATCCAAGCAAGCAAGAATTTCGGTCTTAGAAGAAGGATGAACACTAGTATTAGGTCTCTGAGTTTTCAAATTTTGAAAAGGGTGCAATGAGACCCTTGACCTCTATTTATAGACAATCGTGGGGACCTTACTCACCTACCAGCGCGGCCGCACAAAAGCAACCGCGGATCGCGCTGGGTTTGTTTGTATGACCCTTCAGTAAGCAGCCTACGCGTACTGCACAAAAATGGAACGCGGCCGCGTAGGTCCACCGCGGACCGCACTAACAGGACCGCGGCCGCAGTGGAAACTTCAGAGAGTATCTTATTCAGCTCATGCCAGTGCGGACCGCATAAAGCGCACCGCGGCCGCACTGGCAAACTTCAGAGACTGCAAACTCTGTTTTGCATTGCTTCAACACAATCCCTGCAACATCTCACAAACAATTAGCTCAACAATCCTAAGCTATAAAGAAAGTCAAAGAGAAAGAAAAAAATACATGGTTTGCCTCCCAAGAAGCGCCTGATTTAACATCGCGGCACGACGCATGTTACCAGCACATCCCTTCAGATGGAGAAGTGCCACCACGTGGCCATCATCAAATTTCCCAAGATAATGCTTGACCCGATGTCCATTGACTCTGAATACTTCACCATTCTTTTTCCTTAGATCAAGAGCACCAAATGGGGTCACGAACACAACTTCAAATGGCCTACTCCACTTTGACTTGAGCTTACCCGGAAACAGACGTAACCGAGAATTGAACAAAAACACCATATCTCCAACCTTGAACTCCTTACCCCGAGCATATTTGTCGTGAAGGTATTTCATTTTGTCCTTGTACAAGGACGAGCTGGAGTATGTATGGAATCTAAACTCATCAAGCTCAATATGTTGCTCAACCCGCAGATTTGCCGCAACATCCTAGTTTAAGTTCAACTTCCTCAAAGCCCACATGGCCTTGTGCTCTAATTCCACCGAAAGATGACAAGATTTTCCAAACACCAACCGATATGTTGACATACCAATCGGAGTTTTGTAAGCCGTCCGATAAGCCCAAAGAGCATCATCCAACTTTTTCGACCAATCGGTCCTATTAGCATTGACCGTTTTAGACAAGATACTCTTAATTTCTCGATTGGAGACTTCCACTTGTCCACTAGCTTGGGGATGATAGGGGGTCGAAACCTTATGATTGACACCGTACTTAGAAATCAACGTGTCGAAAGCCTTGTTGCAAAAGTGAGACCCCCCATCACTAATGATAGCACGAAGAGTGCCAAACCTTGTGAAAATATTGTTTTTCAAAAATGCCACAACATTTCGGGCTTCATTGTTGGGCAAAGCCACGACTTCAACCCATTTTGAGACATAGTCCACCGCCACGAGAATGTAAGTGTTCCCATAAGAGCTCACAAAATGACCCATGAAATTGATGCCCCAAACATCAAAAATATCCACTTCGAGAATTGTATTGAGGGGCATCTCATCCCTTTTTGAAATTCCGTCGGCTCTTTAGCACTCATCACATCTCTTCACCAATTCGGCCGCATCTTTGAAAAAGGTGGGCCAATAATATCCACAACTAAGCACTTTAGAAGCCATTCTCGCCCCGCCATGATGGCCACCATAGGGTGAAGAATGGCAAGCCTCTAGGATACTCAATTGTTCCTCCTCCGGGACACATCTACGAATCACACCATCCGTGAAAATCTTGAACAAGTATGGCTCATCCCAATAGAAATCCAAACTATCCCACTTGAGCTTTTTCATTTGGTTAGAAGAGAGCTTACACGAGATTATTCCGGTAGAAGAGAGCATATCCTTCATTGACACTGCAAGGATTTTTTCATCGGGAAATGAATCATTGATCTCAAGGCCGTCACACGGCCTCCCTCCTCCTCCAAACGGGACAAGTGGTCCGCCACTTGATTCTCACTACCCTTCCGGTCAACAATTTCTACATCAAACTCTTGAAGAAGTAACACCCATCTGATCAATCTCACCTTGGAGTTTTTCTTGGTCATCAAATACCTAAGGGCGGCGTGATCGATGTGCATTATAACTTTGGCCCCCATAAGGTATGGTCGAAACTTTTCCATAGCAAACACAATAGCCAACAATTCTTTCTCGGTGACTGTATAATTTCTTGAGCCTCATTCATGGTTTTGCTTGTGTAGTACACTGGATGAAACATCTTGTTGACTCTTTGGCCCAGAACAGCCCCAACCGCAACGTTACTAGCATCACACATGAACTCAAAAGGCAAGCTCCAATTTGGTGCGGCAATGATAGGGGTAGAAGTCAACTTGAGCTTGAGAAGCTCAAATGCTTGCATACAACTCTCATCGAACAAGAACTTTGCATCTTTCTCTCGCAACTTTCACAATGGATGTACCACTTTAGAAAAATCCTTTATAAACCTCCGGTAGAAACCCGCGTTCCCAAGGAAACTCCTCACCCCTTTGACATAAGTAGGGGGAGTGAGCCTCGAAATAACCTCAATTTTGGCCTTATCAACTTCAATTCCTCGCTTTGAGATCTTGTGACCCAACACCATACCTTCTTCTACCATAAAATGGCACTTTCCCAATTGAGAACAAGGTTGGTGTCTTCACATCGGGCCAACACTCTATCCAAGTTTACCAAGCACTCCTCAAAAGAATCCCCAACCATGCTGAAATCATCGATGAAGACCTCCAAGATATCCTCCACCATGTCGGTGAAAATAGCCATCATGCAACGTTGGAAGGTCGCCGGAGCATTACACAATCCAAATGGCATTCTAGAGAAAGCGAATGTGCCATAAGGACATGTAAAGGTGGTCTTCTCTTGGTCCTCCGGGGCAATTAGAATTTGATTGTACCCCGAGTAACCATCCAGAAAGCAATAGAAAGCCCGACCCGCAAGAGGATCAAGCATTTGGTCAAGGAATGGCAATGAGAAATGATCTTTTCTAGTCACCTTGTTCAGCTTCCGGTAATCCATACAAACTCTCCACCCGGTGACCATTCTAGTGGGAATGAGCTCATTGGTGTCATTGGTCACTACGGTCATACCACCCTTCTTCGCCATACACTACACTGGAGAAGTCCATGAACTGTCAGAAATAGGATAAACCACCCCAGCATCTAGCCACTTGATAACCTCTTTCTTCACCACCTCTTGCATCGCCTCATTTAATCTTCTTTGATGCTCCAAGAAAGGCTTTGCATCCTCCTCCAAGATGATTTTTTGAATGCAAAATGCTGGTCTTATTCCCGGAATATTAGCTAGAGTCCATCCGATTGCCCTTTTCCGCTTTTGATGTGGACTCAACCTGCATGTTAGTAAGGCAAGAAGAAAGAATAACAGGTAAAGTAGAATTTGAACCCAAGAATTCATACCTGAGGTGTGGAGGAAGTGGCTTCAACTCCAACACCGGTGGCTCCTCAATCGATGGCTTTGTTGGTGGAGTTTTGCGGTTTGCAAGATCTAAAGATAGCCTTCTATGCTCATAAGAATATGAACCCATACCATGCAATGCATTCACGCACTCCAATCTACTAGCATCATCATTGACATCCATATTAAGAAGCACGACCTCAAGGGGATCTTCGACATGGATCATGGACTTTGTGTCATCCACTATCACAGCTGTGACAATGTCCACAAATGAACACACCTCCGTGCTATTGGGTTGTCTCATTGATTTGCAAACATGGAATACCACCTTCTCATCCCATACTCGAAAAGTCAACTCACCCACTTCAATATCAACCAATGCCTTCCCCGTAGCTAGGAAAGGCCTACCAAGAATAATCGTCACTTCAAAGTCCACCTCACAATCCAATATGACAAAGTCGGCCGGCAGTATAAACTTATCCACCCAGACAAGCACATCATCAGTAATGCCTAACGGTCGCTTCATCGATCAATCCGCCATTTGAAGTCTTATTGAGGTAGGTCGAGGTTGTCCAATTCCCAAAGTCTTGAAGACCAAGTAAGGCATCAAATTTATGCTAGCCCCCAAGTCACAAAGGGCCTTGGCAAAATCCGCACTTCCGATAGTACAAGGGATAGTAAAAGCTCCGGGGTCCTCAAACTTGGGTTCCATTGAATGCACTATGGCACTCACTTGATGAGTCATTTTAATTGTTTCGCACTCCATTGACCTTTTCTTTGTTACCAAATCTTTCATGAACTTAGCGTACCCCGGAATTTGCTCAAGTGCCTCCACAAAGGGCACATTGATTGTGAGGCTCTTCATTATGTCAATGAATTTTTTGAATTGATTGTCACTATTTTGCTTTGCTAACTGTTGAGGATAAGGTGGAGGTGACCTAGGCAAAGGTGACTTGGCCTTTTGTACAATCGGCTCGGGCATGTCAATCACGTGTTCCCTAGACGGGTTCACGTCATCTTGAGTCTCTACCTCGGCTTCATCATCAATATCAATCCGCACATCATTATTCACATTTTCATTAACCACATCATCAACAATCAAAGGTACATCATCATCCCGCAACTCAACATCTTCATCCATAACTTGCTTTTGCATTGAGGAATTCATATCACCGCTTCTCCCACTTCTTGTTGTAACCGCCATCACATGATTATTATTCCCACCCTTTGGGTTCACCACCGTATCACTTGGTAGAGCACCCTTGGGACGAGTATTTAATGCTTGAGATATTTGGCCTAATTGCACCTCCAAGTTCCGGATAGATGTGTTATGCAAAGCTAATGGGCCTCGGAGTCTTGGTTCTTTTTCATCATTTGATCGAACATGCTTTCAATTCTCCCCATATCACTTCCGGATGAACTCGGACCTTGAGAAGGAAAGGGGGTGGATTGTTCGGTTGTTGGTGCATGGGGGCCCTTTGAAATCCTTGGCCCCGGTTGCCTTGGTTCCCGCTATTGTTCCACCCTCCTTGATTGTTGTTGTTGCCCCAATTATTGTTATTACCATTCCAATTCCCTTGGTTGCTTTGATTACCCCAATTGTTGTTTTGGTTGTTGTTATTCCAATTACCTCCGCCTTGGTGTTGATTGCCCCAATTTCCTTGAGGACGCCATTGTTGATTCGAAGAGTTGCCTCTATTCCCTTGGTAGTTATTGACATATTGAACTTCTTTGCTTTGATCATCATAACACTCATTTGAATAACCACCACCATCATTATTGTTGTCATATTGTTCATAATTACCTTGAGTTTGTTGTCCTCTTTGCCTCCTTTTCAGCATAGAAACACCTTCCATCGCATTGACTTGGCGCAGGTTTTGGACTTGTTGTAATTGCACCTTTGCCAATTGATTCATAGTTGTTGTAAGCTCGGCGATGGCTTGGCCATGATCATGCAATTCCTTGTGAAAATGGATGACCGTGGGGTCACCTTGGGGCACATTCGCTCGGCTTTGCCATGCCGAAGAGGTGTTGGCCATTTCATCAAGTACATCACATGCCTCTTGGTAAGAAAGTTTCATAAAGTTCCCTCCGGCCAATTGGTTCACAATGCATTGATTTGTGGAGTTGATGCCCCGATAAAAGGTTTGTTGAATCATAGCCTCGGTCATGTCGTTATTAGGGCACTCTTTCACCATTGTTCTATATCTTTCCCATATCTCGTGCAAAGGTTCCGTTGGCTCTTGCTTGAAAGCTAGAATTTCATCCCGAAGAGTTGTCATATGACTTGGAGAAAACAACTTGGCAATAAATTTGTCCGCCAATTCATCCCATGTTGTAATAGAATGATTGGGGAGCCTTTCTAACCAATCCAATGCTTTACCTCAAAGAGAGAACGGGAAAAGCCTCAATCTCAACGCATCCTCGGACACGTTTGTCTGCTTGCTACCCCAGCATGTATCCACGAACCCCTTCAAGTTCTTGTAGGCATTTTGATTAGAGGCACCCATGAAATATCCTCTTTGCTCGAGCATGGTCAACATAACATTTGTGATTTGAAAGTTCCCCGCCTGGATTCGGCGAGGAACAATAGCACTGACGTGTCCTTGATTTGGTAAAACTCTGGGAGCCGGTCTCGGCGGTGCCGGAGGAGGGTCTGGAATATTGTTGTTCTCATTTGCATTTATATTGGCATTTCGGCCTCTCCGTGGAACTTGAGGTAAGACCTAATCTTGTTCTAGATCCTCTACCTCCTCCCTCGCTATCCCATTGCCGAGAGGGTCATTTGCATTAAGAGCCATTGTACCTGATTGATCGACACAATCAAAATTAGTAAAAGAGAAGGAAAGAGAAGCAAAACATAAAACTAAATAAACAGATAGTCAACACTGTAAGCTCACCGGCAACGGCGCCAAAAAGTGATCATAGCCAACTCGACGCTACACTAAGGTAGGAAGAGCGGGTCGCAATAGCTTTTACCCGAATAGAGGTCCGGGATCGAATTTCCATAGGGAGCTAGTAGTGGAGTTGTATTTTCTGTCTAACCTAGAGTTGCGGTTGTACTTCTAATGTCACTTCAAACATTTTTTGAGTTTTTATATTTATAACTACTATTATAAAACTAAGGATTAATTCTAAATTATGCTAAGAGAATATTGCTAAGTTGTAATTAATGGGAAGAAGGGCACTAGGGTCGTAGCATCACCTAGGTGGCTAATTGATGGGTAGATGTGACTAAGGATAGATTGACATATTTGGGGATTATGCTATAACAGTTGCACAATTGCACCCACTCTCACACCTCTCGGTAGAGAGAGTGATTTTGCCCAATTGACTCTCGAGAGACAAATTGGGTAGGCCAATGAGACCAAGCAAATAGGGTTCAAGTAGGGTGATTACCCTCTCGAGATTTAACCCGTTAATTGGGACTACCATTTCTCATGGGTCTATACCAATTCCTTGTTGGATCAATTTTGGGGTCATAGACTCTCTTTCTCAAGAAGAGTTAAACCCACGAAGCTTGAATCAGTGTTTACAACCACCAATTCTTGAATAAAAACATAAAATCAACCCAAATAGCAAACACCCAATATCATTCTAACCCTAGATGGCAACACCCATAAATTACCCACACTAGGGTTGAGCCACAACCCTAGCTAATGGGTTTAGCTACACATAATTAAAGAAGAAACTGAAGAAATAAATGAAGAACTAAACATATTAATTAATTACTAAGAAGAAACTACAATAATCTATTGTTAATGGGAAGCAAAAGTGCCAAAAGAGGCTACAATATTTGTCTCATGAGCTCAGCGGCGTTTCTGAATACCAAACTTGACCTAAAAATGGTAAAATGTCCTATTTATACTCGGCTAGAAAAACTGGAAAAAAATACCCTTGCGGGGTCAGTGCGGGCCGCACAAAAGCAATCGCGGCCGCACTGGCTCTTTTGAATTCAACTTTAAGATCTTTGAACTGGAGGACGCGGACCGCATAAATAAGTAAGCGGCCGCGGAGGGGCTCTGGCACGAACCGCGCGGTGACGACCAGGGCCCGCATGGAAGGGTCTTGGCGAAAATGATGGTTCTCTGAATCGCTGGACGCGGACCGCACAAATAAGTAGTGCGTCCGCGTAGCCTTACAGCGGACCGCGAAAATCCTACCGCGGCCGCGTGAACTTCAGCCTTAATAACCATGTCTCTGAACCTCCTACTGCGGCCGCAGTCACTTTTGCGCAGTCCGCACTAGGCCTTCTCCTCTTGAATTTCTTGGTCTTTGATACTTGAGCAGGTTTCACTCCTTTTTGAGCCGATCTTGGACATTTCGTCACTTTATCGCTCAAACCTGCAATCAAGCACAACCTGTGATCCTTTTTGGGACTATTTTGTAGCAATTTATACTAAAAACGTAAGTAATTAGGGGCATAAAACACGTTAAAATCCTAAATTATCAACTTCCCCAAACTTAAACCTTTGCTAGTCCTCAAGAAAACAAAATAAGACCCACCCCTTAAAGGAAAATCCAAGTAATTCCAGCTATCCTAAAGTAACCTAAACAAGCATCAATTGGAACTAAAAATTGCCCTCAATACGAATGCATCATTAACACATTTAAACTTTGAAAACTATGGATCAAGTGTGACACAAGAGCATCAAGAGTTGAGACATTTCATCAAAGAACTTCTCTCAATTACTTTGGTCATTGTGGAACCCAAACTCCCACATCCTCAACTCTCCCTAAGCGAACCTCACCTTTTAAGTATTGACACACAAACCGAGGTTAATGGAATTTCACTCATCTCTCTCTCAAGAAGAAGGTCACAAGTCTGGCTCTAAGTATCATATGCTTGCACCTTATGTAAGTATCCACTAATATAGGCTCCCTTCAACTCAAGATCAAATAGGGCTTTTGTGGAGTCATTGTGAAGGCTTTTGGGTAAGGGTATGACTTATTTTTATTTAAGTGGGTTCAATCTACCTTTAAGCACTTCTTTTGATTCATTTTGGCACAACTCTCTTGACTCTTTGAGTATTTCACTTCTTTACACGGGGTTAGAGAGACACATTGTCACTCTTTCTTATGCAATTCAAAATATTTCTCCTTTTTCTACTTTTTTTCACACCTTTTTCACTTTTGTTTTCCTTGAATCCCTTTTTATTCTTGTTCACATTGGACTTTCTTTTTGTCTTTTTCTTTTCTTGCTTTTTCATTGCCTTCCTTTTCTTTTGCTTTTGTACCTTTTTATCACTTTGCTTCCTTCCTTATCTCTCCCCCCAAACTTAGACATTTTCCATTACTCAAGGGAAGATTTGGGTGCCAAGAGAGGGTAGTCATTTAGAACAGGTATAGGCTTGTAGCATTGGTTCTTGAAAGAAAAAAGTTTAAGGCTCAAAAGGGTTAACTAGGGATCATCTCATTGGTAGGCTATGGAATTGTTCAACGTAACATTTGGATCAAGGAGAGCCTATAATCACTTCTCAAGTCAAATTTCACCTAGGATTTCGCCTCAACAAACATTCAGGACAAGTTCTAGACCATTGGCTCGGGATTTGGACTCACATTTCGATTCCTCACCACACACGCTAGGGGATTGCTAAAGACATCGAGTCGAGGGCCCACAATGACCTTAGTTACGATTCAAGCACACAATGGTCCGAAAAGATCACATGATGATTGTTTGGTCAACGCAAGAGTCTCAAAGCCACGACTTTCACCATCCTGAACATAACATTATGTCTTTGACCATGGGATCAAAGGCAAATGTGCTAGGCCCAAGTGAAGCTTTGCTTGAGGTACCCTTAACTACAACTATCAAAAACAAAAGAAAAATCAAAGAAACGGACTCAAACCCTTAAGAAGGTTGTCACGCCATCTATCATTGGGAAGAGCCACCTGGTTCGCACAGTACTCCACCCTTGGAAAGACCCGTGGCATTAAGAAAACCAAGGTCTTATTGGAAGCGTCAAAAACAAAACAAGAGGCTACGAGCCTAACTACAAAGCTAAAAACAATTTTTTTTTGCGAAAATAGAAAAATAGAATGAATATGTACAATAGGGGAGTAGAATATACAACGGGCGATGAATATATACAGAAATGTAACTTTATATACAGACCAAAAGAGAGAATAAAAAGTAGGAAGTACGATAAAAGTAGCTAAATGTAAAGTTATATATAGCCCAAAATAGAAAATCAACAAAAACATAGACTAAGAATCTATATATACAGTCATCCAAATAAAAGTAGGGCACACCCCCACGAATAAATGTTGGCATTGTCCTCAATGCCAACTAACAAATAATCATCAAAAACAAAGTAAAGGATATAGGAGCTCCCCAGGCCTGGTCCGTCTGGATGGGATCATCAGTGGTCCCCAAGTCCTCTATATGTACGTGAACCTCAGACTGTTTCCCGATCTCTAGCTACTCAGCTGTTGGGAGTGGGCCCTGCTCCTGGACCGGCTGGATGATAGGTGCATCACTGGAGGGGGTCTCCTATGGGTCTGCTAGCTCAATAACTGCACCAACTGAACTGGGAGCTTCCTCTTCTTCCTTGGAGGCCTGGGTGCCTGCTCCTGCTCCTACTGTAGCTGTGGCACTGGTGCTGCTGCTGGGGATGGATGCCCGAATAGCAAGTCTAAAGGCATCTGGTCTGCCTTTAGCTTGTCAACATCCTCTCTCAGCGCCTTCACAGACTCCTTGGAAGCCCGTGTTTCGTGCAACTTCTTGTGCTCCCTGGCAAGCTCCCTAAGGGCCCTGCCATGTGAATCCACTGCCTTAGCCAAGGCAGCCTGAGAATCGAGGATCTTTTGCTGGTTGGCAAGAATCTCCTTAAGTGCATCCTCGATAGGCTGGGGCACCTGCACTGGCTGTGGTTCCAACTGAGCCGCAATGGTAGAAGTCAAGGTGGACAACTTGGATGAAGCAGTCACCATCCAGTTGTTCAAGCTATAAAGTGTCTGGCTCAGCTGGTGGGCGGTGATAGGATGGGCCTGAGAAGATGGAATCCCCGGGCCAGCTGAAGTAGAGGGACCAGCAGTAGTGGAAGGTCCGGGAGGCATGTCAGCAACTGTGGAAGTAGGCTCAGTTGAGGACTCTACCGCAACCGGCTCTTCAGACTGGCCGGTTGGGGCAGAAGCAGGCGGCTTGTAATTTTTGTCCTTGGGGTTGTCTGACCCCTTCAAAATGTACTAGGAGAGCGGAGCCACAAGTTTGACCTTGACGTCAAACAGTCTCTTCTCCACCTCCAAGTCCCAGAAATACATAATGAGGGAGCTGGGAAAAGGGTAATTTCGGTCATGCTCAGCCCCCACTGTAGAAATGACGCGGGACATCACATTGCCCATGTTGATAGGATATCACGCCATAATAGAAGCAATAAGAACCACCCGGGCAAGTGCAATAGTCTGATCATGGGTAGTTGGGTCGAGCCGACTGCACACAAAGGTCAACCACCCTCTAGCCTCAAAGTTGAAAGTTTTCCGAAGTATTTTGGCCCCTGCTTGTAACCACTCTAGAACCGTACCCGCGATTGCCATGTATGAAGCTAACCATAGACGAACCTCTTCGCCCATTGCTAACTTTTCATTGTAAAGGGACTCATCTTCATCATTGAACCTCAAGTATTCATTCAGTGCCTTCCTGGTGAATACCACATTTTTGTTTCTCACTTTGGTCACCTTAGTGCCCTTCAAGATATGGGCCACATTGCTATAGAACTCCTTGACCATATGCTCATTCGCCTTCACATAATTGTCTTTAAAGAACTCCCAACCCACTCGAGCCTGAAACTGTCTATGCACATTGGAGTGTAGGGGTAGAAGGTCTTTGTCAATGAAGCTCCTCTCAAGAATCAATTTCCGTGACGGCCACCATTCCCTAAACTTGTGGAACGCCACCTGGCTGACAAATCGATCTTCCCAAACTTCAGGTTTTCTAGTTCGTTCAACACCCCTAACATGGGGCACACCACTGTCCGGTACCTCATCATCACTATTAGTCCAACCTTCTGCACTCTTCCCAGATACCGAAGCTGTGGGGGGGGGGGGGGTGGAGGATTCACCGCTGTCTGCTGCTGAGCCATCAGATGACTCAGAAGGTACACGTTGTGGAGCTTGGGCAGTAGGTGAAGCTAGGACTTAGGGATCTGGCCCTGAGTCAGAAGAGAGGTCTTGAGAGGGTACGTACTCACTCTCCGATTGGTCATCATCTATAACAACTTGTTTCCTTATTTTTAGTTTAGGTCAGGGAGTGAGTTTAACTTGTTTCCCTTTTCCTCCCCGGGAGGAGTCACCTCGGCCGGGTTGTTTGGCACCTCTTCCTCGTTATTTTACCATTGTCTGTAAGCAAACGCATCCAACATTGTTAGTTTAAGCACATGCAGTGAAACAAGTGAATGAATTAAAGTTCCAGATAACAAAAAAATTGTTGCAGACACTGCTGCAGAACCAGGCACCGCGGGCTGCACCATCAGGAGTGCGGCCGCGTTAGAGGTGACCGCGGACCGCGCTAAGGTGACCGCGGACCGCACTGAACAATGCCCCAAACAAAGACTTCTTTGAATCTCCCACCGCGGTCCGCACAAAATGGGGTCGCGGCCGCGGTGGGCCAGCGCGGACCCCACAATGTGCAACGCGGCCGCGCTGGAAGCAAGTTATGTTTCAGTCAAGTTGGGCACTGCGGTCCGCGCAAAAGGGTAATGCAGACCGTGTCAGGGCACCGCAGACCGCGATAAGGCGACCGCGGGCCGCGTGAGACAGATTTACGGGAGCTAAGTTAAGGTTTCATGCTTTGTCTATTTTTGTTCAATTGATAACTACTTGCCCCTACACAGTTACCCAATCCTTAATCATGTTCAGCACAGGAAAACTAACAAGAAATCTAAACTAAACTAGTAATTCAAAGAAAAATGGGAAGAAAAAGAGAAGTTACAACTACTGGGCAACAAATAAGATGAAAATAAGAAATTAATTACTGACAAATGCATGAAATGTTACCAGGATTAGGAAGAATGAATGCAATCTATCCAAGCAAGCAAGAATTTCGGTCTTAGAAGAAGGATGAACACTAGTATTAGGTCTCTGAGTTTTCAAATTTCGAAAAGGGTACAATGAGACCCTTGACCTCTATTTATAGACAATCGTGGGGCCCTTACTCACCTACCAGCGCGGCCGCACAAAAGAAACCGCGGATCGCGCTGGGTTTGTTTGTATGACCCTTCAATAAGCATCCTACGCGTACCACACAAAAATGGAACGCGGCCGCGTAGGTCCACCGCGGACCGCACTAACAGGACCGCGTCCGTGGTGGAAACTTCAGAGAGTATCTTATTCAGCTCATGCCAGTGCAGACCACATAAAGTGCACCGCGGCCGCACTAGCAAACTTCAGAGACTGCAAACTTTGTTTTGCATTGCTTCAACATAATCCCTGCAACATCTCACAAACAATTAGCTCAACAATCCTAAGCTATAAAGAAAGTCAAAGAGAAAGAAAAAAATACATGGTTTGCCTCCCAAGAAGCGCCTGATTTAACATCGCGGCATGTCGCATGTTACCAGCACATCCCTTTAGATGGAGAAGTGCCACCACGTGGCCATCATCAAATTTCCCAAGATAATGTTTGACCCGATGTCCATTGACTCTGAATACTTCACCATTCTTATTCCTTAGATCAAGAGCACCAAATGGGGTCACAAACACAACTTCAAATGGCCCACTCCACTTTGACTTGAGCTTACCCGGAAACAGACGTAACCGGGAATTGAACAAGATAACCATATCTCCAACCTTGAACTCCTTACCCTGAGCATATTTGTCGTGAAGGTATTTCATTTTGTCCTTGTACAAGGACGAGCTGGAGTATGCATGGAATCTAAACTCATCAAGCTCATTAAGTTGCTCAACCCGCATATTTGCCGCAACATCCCAGTTTAAGTTCAACTTCCTCAAAGCCCACATGGTCTTGTGCTATAATTCCATCGGAAGATGACAAGCTTTTCCAAACACCAACCGATACGGTGACATACCAATCGGAGTTTTGTAAGCCGTCCGATAAGCCCAAAGAGCATCATCCAACTTTTTTGACCAATCGGTCCTATTAGCATTGACCGTTTTAGACAAGATACTCTTAATTTCTCTGTTGGAGACTTCCACTTGTCCACTAGCTTGGGGATGATAGGGGGTCGAAACCTTATGATTGACACCGTACTTAGAAAGCAACGTGTCAAAAGCCTTGTTGCAAAAGTGAGACCCCTCATCACTAATGATAGCACGAGGAGTGCCAAACCTTGTGAAAATACTCTTTTTCAAAAATGCCACAACATTCCGGGCTTCATTGGTGGGCAAAGCCACGGCTTCAACCCATTTTGATACATTGTCCACCGCTACGAGAATGTAAGTGTTCCCACAAGAGCTCACAAAATGACCCATGAAATCGATGCCCCAAACATCAAAAATATCCACTTCGAGAATTGTATTGAGGGGCATCTCATCCCTTTTTGAAATTTCGTCGGCTCTTTGGAACTCATCACATCTCTTCACCAATTCGCCCGCATCTTTGAAAAAGGTTGTCCAATAATATCCGCAACTAAGCACTTTAGAAGCCGTTCTCGCCCCGCCATGATGGCCACCATAGGGTGAAGAATGGCAAGCCTCTAGGATACTCAATTGTTCCTCCTCCAGGACACATCTACGAATCACACCATCCATGCAAATCTTGAACAAGTATGGCTCATCCCAATAGAAATCCAAACTATCCCGCTTGAGCTTTTTCCTTTGGTTAGAAGAGAGCTCACACGGGATCATTCCGGTCACAAGGTAATTGGCAACATCGGCAAACCATAGCATATCTTTCATTGACACTGCAAGGAGTTGTTCGTCGAGAAATGAAACATTGATCTCAAGGCCATCACACGGCCTCCCCTCCTCCTCCAAACGGGACAAGTGGTCCGCCACTTGATTCTCACTACCCTTCCGGTCAACAATTTCTACATCAAACTCTTGAAGAAGTAACACCCATCTGATCAATCTCGCCTTGGAGTTTTTCTTGGTCATCAAATATCTAAGGGCGGCGTGATCGGTGTGCATTATAACTTTGGCCCCCATAAGGTAAGGTTGAAACTTTTCCATAGCAAACAAATAGCCAACAATTCTTTCTAGGTGACTATATAATTTCTTTGAGCCTCATTCATGGTTTTGGTTGCGTAGTACACCAGATGAAACATCTTGTTGACTCTTTGGCCCAGAATAGCCCCAACTGCAATGTCACTAGCATCACACATGAGCTCAAAAGGCAAGCTCCAATTTGGTGCGGTAATGATAGGGGTAGAAGTCAACTTGAGCTTGAGAAGCTCAAATGCTTGCATACAACTCTCATCAAACAAGAACTTTGCATCTTTCTCTAGCAACTTGCACAATGGATGTACCGCTTTAGAAAAATCCTTTATGAACCTCCGGTAGAAACCCGCGTGCCCAAGGAAACTCCTCACCCCTTTGACAGAAGTAGGGGAGGTAGCCTCGAAATAACCTCAATCTTGGCCTTATCAACTTCAATTCCTCGCTTTGAGATCTTGTGACCCAACATTATACCTTCTTCTACCATAAAATGGCACTATTCCCAATTGAGAACAAGGTTGGTGTCTTCACATCGGGCCAACACTCTATCCAAGTTTACCAAGCACTCCTCAAAAGAATCCCCAACCATGCTAAAATCATCCATGAAGACCTCCAAGATATCCTCCACCATGTCGGTGAAAATAGCCATCATGCAACGTTGGAAGGTCGCCGGAGCATTACACAATCCAAATGGCATTCTAGAGAAAGCGAATGTGCCATAAGGACATGTAAAGGTGGTCTTCTCTTGGTCCTCCAGGGCAATTAGAATTTGATTGTACCCCGAGTAACCATCCAGAAAGCAATAGAAAGCCCGGCCCGCAAGACAATCAAGCATTTGGTCAAGGAATGGCAATGTGAAATGATCTTTTCTAGTCACCTTGTTCAGCTTCCTGTAATCCATACAAACTGTCCACCCGGTGACCGTTCTAGTGGGAATGAGCTCATTGTTGTCATTGCTCACCACGGTCATACCACCATTCATCGACACACACTTCACCGGAGAAGTCCATGAACTGTCAGAAATAGGATAAACCACCCCAGCATCTAGCCACTTGATAACCTCTTTCTTCACCACCTCTTGCATCGCCTCATTTAATCTTCTTTGATGCTCCAAGAAAGGCTTTGCATCCTCCTCCAAGATGATTTTGTGCATGCAAAATGCTGGGCTTATTCCCCAAATATCAGCTAGAGTCCATCCAACCCTTTTCCGCTTTTGAAGAACCACCAAGGTGGACTCAACCTGCATGTTAGTAAGGCAAGAAGAAAGAATAACAAGTAAAGTAGAATTTGAACCCAAGAATTCATACCTGAGGTGTGGAGGAAGTGGCTTCAACTCCAACACCGGTGGCTCCTCAATCGATGGCTTTGTTGGTGGAGTTTTGCGGTTTGCAAGATCTAAAGATAGCCTTCTAGGCTCATAAGAATATGAACTCATACCATGCAATACATTCACGCACTCCACTCTACTAGCATCATCATTGACATCCATATTAAGAAGCACGACCTCAAAGGGATCTTCAACATGGATCATCGACTTTGTGTCATCCACTATCACAGCTGTGACACTGTCCACAAATGAACACACCTCCGTGCTATTGGGTTGTCTCATTGATTTTCAAACATGGAATACCACCTTCTCATCCCCCACTCGAAAAGTCAACTCACATGCTTCAACATCAACCAATGCCTTCCCCGTAGCTAGGAAAGGCCTACCAAGAATAATCGGCACTTCAAAGTCCACCTCACAATCCAATATGACAAAGTCAGCCGGCAATATAAACTTATCCACCCGGACAAGCACATCATCAATAATGCCTAACGGTCACTTTATCGATCGATCCGCCATTTGAAGTCTCATTGAGGTAGGTCGAGGTTGTCCAATTCCCAAAGTCTTGAAGACCGAGTAAGGAATCAAATTTATGCTAGCCCCCAAGTCACAAAAGGCCTTGGCAAAATCCACACTTCCGATAGTACAAGGGATAGTAAAAGCTCTGGGGTCCTCAAGCTTGGGTGCCATTGAATGCACTATGGCACTCACTTGATGAATCATTTTAATTTTTTCGCACTCCATTGACCTTTTCTTTGTTACCAAATCTTTCATGAACTTAGTGTACCCCGGCATTTGCTCAGGTGCCTCTACCAAGGGCACATTGATTGTGAGGCTCTTCATCATGTCAATGAATTTTTTGAATTGATTGTCACTCTTTTGCTTTGCTAACCGTTGAGGATAAGGTGGAGGTGGCCTAGGCAAAGGTGCCTTGGCCTTTTGTACAACCGGCTCGGACATGTCAATCACGTGTTCCCTAGACAGGTTCACGGCATCTTGAGTCTCTACCTCGGCTTCATCATCAATATCAATCCGCACATCATTGTTCACATTTTGATTAACCACATCATCAACAATCAAAGGTACATCATCATCCCGCAACTCAACATCTTCATCCATAACTTGCTTTTGCATTGAGGCATTCACATCACCGCCTCTCCCACTTCTTGTTGTAACTGCCATCACATGATTATTATTCCCACCCTTTGGGTTCACCACCGTATCACTTGGTAGAGCACCCTTTGGATGGGTATTCAATGCTTGAGAGATTTGGCCTAATTGCACCTCCAAGTTCCGGATAGATGTGTTATGCGAAGCTAATTGTGCCTCGGAATCTTGGTTCTTTTTCATCATTTGTTCGAACATGCTTTCAATTCTCCCCATATCACTTCCGAACGAACTCGGACCTTGAGAAGGAAATGGGGGTGGATTGTTCGGTTGTTGGTACATGGGGTGCCTTTGAAAGCCTTGCCCCCGGTTGCCTTGGTTCCCGCTATTGTTCCACCCTCCTTGATTGTTGTTGTTGCCCCATTATTGTAATTACCATTCCAATTCCCTTGGTTGCTTTGATTACCCCAATTGTTGTTTTGGTTGTTATTATTCCAATTACCTCCGCCTTGTTGTTGATTGCCCCAATTTCCTTGAGGACGCCATTGTTGATTCGAAGAGTTGCCTCTATTCCCTTGGTAGTTATTGACATATTGGACCTCTTTGCTTTGATCATCATAGCACTCATTTAAATAACCACCACCATCATTGTTGTTGTCATATTGTTCACAATTACCTTGAGGTTGTTGTCCTCTTTGCCTCCTTTTCAGCATAGAAACACCTTCCATCGCATTGACTTGACGCGGGTTTTGGACTTGTTGTAATTGCGCCTTTGCCAATTGATTCATAGTTGTTGTAAGCTCGGCTATAGCTTGGCCATGATCGTGCAATTCCTTGTGCAAATGGATGACCGTGGGGTCACCTTGGGGCACGTTTGCTCGGCTTTGCCATGCCGAAGAGGTGTCGGCCATTTCATCAAGTACATCACATGCCTCTTGGTAAGAAAGTTTCATAAAGTTCCCTCCGGCCAATTGGTTCACAATGCATTGATTCGTGGTGTTGATGCCCCGATAAAAGGTTTGTTGAATCATAACCTCGGTCATGTCGTTATTAGGGCACTCTTTAACCATTGTTCTATATCTTTCCCATATCTCGTGCAAAGGTTCCGTTGGCTCTTGCTTGAAAGCTAGAATTTCATCCCGAAGAGCTGTCATATGACTTGGAGAAAAGAACTTGGCAATAAATTTGTCCGCCAATTCATCCCATGTTGTAATAGAATGATTGGGGAGCCTTTCTAACCAATCCAATGCTTTACCCCAAAGAGAGAACGGGAAAAGCCTCAATCTCAACGCATCCTCGGACACGTTTGTCTGCTTGCTACCCCAGCATGTATCCACGAACCCCTTCAAGTGCTTGTAGGCGTTTTGATTGGAGGCACCCGTGAAATATACTCTTTGCTCGAGCAAGGTCAACATAACATTTGTGATTTGAAAGTTCCCCGCCCAGATTCGGGGAGGAACAATAGCACTGGCGTATCCTTGATTTGGTAAAACTCTGGGAGCCTCTCTCGGCGGTGCCGGAGGAGGGTCTGGAATATTGTTGTTCTTATTTGCATTTACATTGTCATTTCGGCCTCTCCGTGGAACTTGAGGTAAGACCTCATCTTGTTCTAGATCCTCTACCTCCTCCCCCGCTATCACATTGCCGAGAGGGTCATTTGCATTAAGAGCCATTGTACCTAATTGATCGACACAAACAAAATTAGTAAACAAGAAGGAAAAAGAAACAAAACACAAAACTAAATAAACAGATAGTCAACACCGTAAGCTCCCCGGCAATGGCGCCAAAAAGTGATCACAGCCAACTCGACGCTACACTAAGGTAGGAAGAGCGGGTCGCAATAGATTTTACCCGAATAGAGGTCCGGGATCGAATTTTCACAGGGAGCTAGTAGTGGAGTTGTATTTTCTGTCTAACCTAGAGTTGCAGTTGTGCTTCTACTGTCACTTCAAACATTTTTTGAGTTTTTATATTTATAACTACTATTATAAAACTAAGGATTAAAGCTAAATTATGCTAAGAGAATATTGCTAAGTTGTAATTAATGGGAAGAAGGGCACTAGGGTCGTAGCATCACCTAGGTGGCTAATTGATGGGTAGATGTGACTAAGGATAGATTGACATATTTGGGGATTATGCTATAACAGTTGCACAATTGCACCCACTCTCACACCTCTCGGTAGAGAGAGTGATTTTGCCCAATTGACTCTCTTGAGACAAATTGGGTAGGCCAATGAGACCAAACAACTAGGGTTCAAGTAGGGTGATTACCCTCCCGAGATTTAACCCGTTAATTGGGACTACCATTTCTCATGGGTCTATACCAATTCCTTGTTGGGTCAATTTTGGGGTCATAGACTCTCTTTCTCAAGAAGAGTTAAACCCACGAAGCTTGAATCAGTGTTTCCAACCACCAATTCTTGAATAAAAACATAAAATCAACCCAAATAGCAAACACCCAATATCAATCTAACCCTAGATGGCAACACCCATAAATTACTCACACTAGGGTTGAGCCACAACCCTAGCTAATGGGTTTAGCTACACATAATTAAAGAAGAAACTGAAGAAATAGATGAAGAACTAAACATATTAATTAATTACTAAGAAGAAACTACAATAATCTATTGTTAATGGGAAGCAAAAGTGCCAAAAGGGGCTACAATATTGGTCTCACGAGCTCAGCTGCGTTTCTGAATACCAAACTTGACCTAAAAATGGTAACATGTCCTATTTATACTAGGCTGAAAAAACTGGACAAAAATACCCCTGTGGGGTCAGTGCAGGACGCACAAAAGCAACCGCGGCCGCACTGACTCTTTTGACTTAAACTTTAAGCTTTTTGAACTGGAGGACGCGGACCGCACAAATAAGTAGTGCGGCCGCGGAGGGGCTCTGGCGCGGACCGCGTGGTGACGACCGCGGCTCGCATGGCAGGGTCTTGGCAAAAATGATGGTTCTCTGAATCGCTGGACGCGGACCGCACAAACAAGTAGTGCGGCCGCGTAGCCTTACAACGGACCGCGAAAATCCTACCGCGGCCGCGTGAACTTCAGCCTGAATAACCATGTCTCTGAACCTCCTAGTGCGGCCACAGTCACTTTTGTGCGGTCCGCACTAGGCCTTCTCCTCTTGAATTTCTTGGTCTTTGATACTTGAGCAGGTTTCACTCCTTTTCGAGCCGATCTTGGACATTTCATCACTTTATCGCTCTAACCTGCAATCAAGCACAACCTGTGAGCCTTTTTGGGACTATTTTGTAGCAATTTATACTAAAAGTGTAAGTAAGTAGGGTCATAAAACACGTTAAAATCGTAACTTATCAGCTTCCACGAGTAGGTGCCATCATGACTTCCGAGGGTGAAAAATCCGGGTCGTGACAATGAATAAGCTAAATGATTATTTACAACAATTATATAATTATTATGCAAATATATTTGATGATGCTGCTCTTAATGTAGGCAATATTAATCCCACTATGCATTGTACCACTTCTACTACTATGAATGATGATGAAGGCCTTGATAGTTTTAATATTTTTTCTACATTTTCCAACACTCAAACCAGTTGCAGGTCCATTGATGAACTTCAATTCTACTTGCAGAAGAAAAAAGAGCCTCGCACAAAGGAATTTTTACCGTTGGGATGGTGGCATAAGAACGGAAAGCAATTTCCTGTTCTTTCCGCTATGGCTCGGGACGTGCTGAATGTGCCAATTTCAACTGTTGCATCAGAGAGTGCATTTAGCCAAGCAAGACAGCAACTTGGAGACACCTGTCACTCATTGGGAAGCAATGCTTTGGAAGTTTTAGTATGTTTCATAGATTGGATTAGATCAGAACGAAGAAATCAGGGACGTGAAGATGTTGATAGCCCAGAAGATGAGGAACTTGGAGATATATTAACACATGGTAACCCATATGAATTTAACACTCCAGAAGATGGCCATGAAGTTCATATTGATTATGAAGAACTTACTAAGACAATGCAAAACCTTTGAATTTACTCTTTTTTCATTAATTTACTTATTGTTAAATGTAAATCTTTCAATTTGTAAGTTTGAATTTTAAAATAAATATAGCACCTGCAATTTATAAGTGCAATTTTTTTCCATCTTTATTGTATTCTTTATATTTTTACTTTATATTAATATAAATTACAATAGTTATACAAAATACTAAAAAATAATAAAATAAAATAACACTAACTCGGCCTGACCCACCTCTGAACCTGTAACCCTTATGGTTTATTTTTTATCCGGATGGACTTGGACCCGTTAATTCTAGTAAAGTCTAACCCATAACAGGCCCGAATTAGAAACCGGTCGATTTTATTTTTTCCCAACCCGTACCGGCCCGGTCCACCCGTTTAACACCCTTAGTCTTACTACTCCTCTGTACTTGGCCAATTTGATAGTTGTTACCTCTTGAATGCTAATGTGGCAAAGAATATTTATACACCCTTTTAGGCGTGTGAGAGTGAAAAAAATAAAAAAAATAAACTTCGGAATGAGATATTTTTCAATCGTTAGTTGTACTTTTTATTTGTTAATTAAAATTATATATTTTCTTCTTGATTCATCTTAGTATACAATACATACTTACCCAAGTTTATATTTTTAATTTCTTTTAGGTATACTAACTATTTGATCCAATTGTGTATTTTTCTTTCGGGCCGAATTATATATATAAAAAATTATCTGGAACTCCACTATTTTGACAAAATAAAAAAGTTTTAGCTAAAATAATGGAGTACCAACTAAATTTCTTGTTATTTTCCCTTAGATGCAAATAACTATTTATTTTAATTGTATATTTTTATTTTCGTGTTATTATATCAACAAAAAAAAACTTTGCTAGAGCTTCATTATTTATTTTGCCTAATAAAAGATATAGCCAAAATAATGGAGTCACAATTATGTACTTTTTTATTCCTCTTTAAATACAATAATTATTTATTTCAGACAAATCTATAAATGTACTTGCTTAGAGCTCTATTATATTTAGTCAAATAATTTTATTTAACCAAAATAATTAAGTTCAAACTATGTATTTATTTTATATCTTTTTAGATGCAATAATTATTATTTCAACCGTATATTTCTTATTTTTAGGTCAAATTTTAAAACAATTTAACTAATACTTCATTATTTTTAGCCAAATAAAAAAAAATATAGTGTAACTAATGGAGCTCTATAATTTATTGACAATTTTGACTTGAAAAAGATGACCTAAAAGATTAATGAATTTGGGTCGTGATGACCTAAAAGATTAATGAATTTATGTCATGACCCAAGTTCTCCCTCCGTGAACTGTCGTGACGGCACCTAGTCCCTATGACTAGGTAAGCCTAACAATTTGCGGAAAAAGGAATTAAAGAATCTAGTGTTGCTCCTCCTAGATTCCCAGTCACAAAAACATCACTCTTGACTTATCGTCATTGTTAGCACCCACCATCGGTCCCAGCTAATTCACGTCCTGCACTTGACCCTGCTCCTACTGCGAACTTGTGTTACATCTCGCGTTTTTAGTTAATCGACGTAGACTCGGGGATGAGATTATCTTGAGGTTATACGCATTTATGCTATTTATAACAAGTGATAAGTAAGTGCCATGAAGGATAAAGGGTAAACGAATACAAAAAAATGAGTTTCGTTGAAGGTTGTCGATTTGGGATAAAAATACGATTCGAGCTACAATACCCGACATTTATGGACTAATGCCATATAAGATACCCCAAGACCACGATAGTAGGATACGTAAAGTGTATTAAAAGTAAGTAATATTTTAAGTAAGTTGAGATAATTCTTAATTATATGGGTAATTGGTTAATTATTGATTAATGGGTGATTAGTTAGTTAAATAAGTTATTTGTGGGTAAGTTAGACTTTGGGATAAAGCCTAAGAGGCCAAAAACGTGGCAGACCTCCCTTAAAGTTAATTTAAAAGTCTTGCAAAATGTCATACTTTGGAATAATAAAGTGGCTTAGTCACCACAGTAGGTGGGGCCACATCAATTTTAACAAAAGACATCTCTAACAAAGAGAGATCATATGTAACGTGAGGGCATCTCTACTTTAAGCAAATGTCAAATGCCAAAAGATTGATCTTCAAGAATTCAATGTGAGATTTCATAGAATCTGATTTCATAGCATCTTCAACAGTTCATAACGTGAGATTTTGCAATTACAAGGGAGTACGGTACAATCTTTCACAAGAATATTATACAGAATTTTTCCTATTCCGATCTTGTCGTCACATGTTTTATTGCAATTAACGTGTGTTAGAGGAATTGTCAAAAAAATCGATTCAGATATGTTAAAGCTATCCCTTCTTCCCTTTTGGCATGATCTATACGACACAAACGGAACGAGCAAATGCACAACTTCCATAAATGACTCTATTCGTAGAAATGCTAAAGATGTTTACATTCTTGATTTCCAATATGTTTTATTATTCTATCGTCTGTTCATGGGTCTTAGAAAATACGTAAGTTGATAAAGTCTATTTTATGATATTAATCAGAGCCATAATGGTCTTATGACATTCCGAAAGATTTTATTGACGTAATTCTCATGCATTGCATTCCTTTATACATGCAAATTGACCCATGACCATATGACGTTATATATGTGTATATATGTATATTATATGTATATGAGATATGGGAAAAGGTTACGGCATTATATACACACCACCACCTGATCAGCTAATATACGTTGATAATGTTGCCCACAGTGGTCGAGATAATATGATGGGATGCCCTCAGAGGCTTGATGATGTTATGTACACCTATACCTATGCATGACATGACATTTACACGCACGTGCATGACATTATAATTGTTTCAGGATTTACAAAGTTATTTAGACTTACAGGCAGAATTCCTTATTCCATGTTTCATCTATGTCTCTTATGTACTGATTTTCATGCCTTACATACTCAGTACATTATTCATACTGACGCCCTATTTCCCGGGGTCTGCGTTTCATGCTCGCAGGTGCACGTAGACAAGAAAACGGCCCCCTTCTTAGTATCCTTGATTAGCGAGAGTTGGTGTGCTCCATTTGATCCGGAGCTGCTTTAGATTTTGGTACGATAGGTTTGTTTACATATATGGGTATGACGAGGCCCAACCACGTCCTTGTACATTAGTATATTCTGTTAGAGGTATGTAGATATTATGTATAGGTGGATAGTATGTGGCCTTGTCGTCTTTCAGTTTTGGATATATAGTTGTTTATAGCAGCCTTGTCGGCTCGCACTACGTATTTCGCACGCACATGTATATATGTCTTTTGGACAAATTTTCCTCACGCATGTTATTCACGTAATTCAGCGGATGTTATCCATGATTCATATATTAGTCGTATGCTTAAGGGTGTCCGACAGGTAGGACTCGGGCACCCGTCGCGGCCCATCAGTTAGATCATGACAACTTGTTTCCTCCTAGTCCACTGATTGCACTTCGAAAAGGTATACGGTCCACACTTAATCCTAATCTCCATTATATCGGTTTAAGTTATCATCGCATGTCATCACCCCATTATGTGTTTGTATCATTTTTATCCTATGTTTCCATCCCTAAGTCTATAGGTGAAGAACTGTCTCATCCAGGATGGCAACAAGCTATGATCGACGAGATGTCTATCTTATATACGAGTGGTACTTGGGAGCTTGTTCCTCTTCCTTCAGGTACATCTATTATTGGTTGTCACTGGTGTATGCAGTTAAAGTTAGTCTAGATGGCCAAGTTGATCGACTTAAGGCTCGTTTTCTTGCCAAAAGGTATAGTTAAATATTTGGGCTCCATTACAATGATACTTTCTCTCCCACGGCTAATATAGCATATGTTTGCATTTTTCTATCCATAGTTGTTGTTCGCTATTAGCTTCTCTATAAATTGAAAATTAAAAATGCTTTTCTTCACAATGACCTTGAGGATGAAGTTTATATGAAGCAACTACCCGATTTTGTTGCTTAATGGGAGTGTAGTAGCCTTGTATGTTGGTTACGCTAGTCACTCTATAGTTTAAAGCAATGTCCTTAAGCTTGGTTTGATAAGTTCGGCATAATTATTTAGGAGTTTGGCATGAATCATAGTGAAACTGATAACTCCGTATTTTATCAGCATTATGTTGAATATATTGTTATTACCAACAATGATCAGGATGGTATTATTATATTAAAGCAACATCTATTTCAGCACTTTAGACTAAGGATCTGGGAAAATTAAAGTATTTTTTATGTATTGAGGTGGCTCAGTCTAGCTCAGGTATTGTGATCTCACAATGGAAGTATGCCTTAGACATTCTTGAGGAGACATGAATGAAAGGCTGTAGATCCATTGACACTCATATGATCCGGATTCTACACTTCTGTCAGGACAGACTGAGTCGCTTAGCGATCCTGCAAAATATAGGCGCTCTTTGGTAAATTATTGTGATTCAGTTTATGAATTCTCCTTGTGATAGTCATTGGGATGTAGTTGTCCCCAATTTTCAGTATATAAAATCAGCTTCACAAAAGATTATTGTTTGAGGATCGGGGACATGAGCAGATCGTTGGATACTCAGATGCTAATTGGGCATGATGAACTTCTAATAGACATTCTATGTCTGGATATTGCGTTTTAGTAGGAGGTAATTTAGTATCTTGGAAGAGCAATAAATAGAGTGTGATTGCCCGGTCTAGTGCAGAAGCAGAATATCGAGCAATGACTATGGCAACATGTGAGCTAGTGTGGATCAAACAGTTGCTCAAGGAGTTGAAATTTAGTGAGATCAGCAAGATGGAACTTGTGTGTGATAATCAAGTTGGCGTTCATATTGCATCAAATCCGGTGTTCCATGAGAGATCTAAACACATTGAGATTGACTATCACTTCGTGAGAGAAAAAATACTCTTAGAAAATATTGCTACAAAGTTTGTGAAGTCGAATGATCAGCTTGCAGATATTTTCACCAAGTTCCTCACTGGTCCTCTTATTAGTTACATATCTTACAAGCTCGGTACATATGATTTGTATGCACCGTCTTGAAGGGGAGTGTTAGATAGTTATGTAATTAGTCCTACTCCCACATAAAATAGGAGTAGAATATGTTACAGTTATAAATAGGGCTCGTTGTATTATAATTAATTAACCAATAATATTAATTCCTGTGCTAGTTCTCACATGAACTGCATTTGATGTTTATGTTCCAATGAAGGTTCTATATTTTTGAGACCAATAGAGATTTGAAGAGTATGAATTTGGGTGTGACATCAAAGTTCAATATTGGGGTTTTGACATAGTTACCCACAAAAATAAAATTATTTATCCTTGTCTATCCATTTGTTTTTCTTCCTATAAACTACATTTTCTACCCATAATAATTTTTGTGGGGAATTTTTCCTTTATTCTCCAATTCTTTTTTTTATTTCTACGCTTCTTTTCTTCTTCTTTTTTTTCTTTTCTCCTTTTCTTTTTTTCTCGTTTTCTTCTTATTTTTTCTTTTCTAATTCATTTAACTTTTTTTTATTCTTTTTCTCTTCATTACTATTTTCACTGTTTTTATTATTTTTTTTATACAATAAGAAAAAATAACTGATATAGTAAATATTTGTTCACTTTTTTTAATATAAATAATGCAATATACCTTCTATTTTTTTTCTTTCTCATTTATTAAATTTAATTATTAAACTAAAATAATATTAGTTGTCACTTGATCTAATTCACTGAATATTACATTGATTGCTGCATAATCAGATTCTAAGAATCAACACGTGATTGCCATCAAACCTTGATCTACTTCCCTATAAATATTAGTACACACTCTACCATTAGCAGTAATACAACCAGTTATAGAGCAAGAAAATATAATCTACGACAACCAGATCTCCATATATACTAGTTAGAATAAAAATGACGATAAAATATTAAAAAATACAACATAAGTATAAGTAGCAAAAAAGACTTCTAGTACCATGTAACACCAATATGGTATATATGTATACCAACAGAGCATGTGATTTCTCTAGAATATTGCTACACCTATCTGCAACTATACTACTATACCAAAACATTAAAGGACGCAATAAAAGTATGAGAAAATTACATGCTCGTATTGCAAGCTAAATATTCGCAAAACAACTTGCTCATTTTGTATACTAAAATGGTATATAGTTGTATGGAGTTGTTTCAACAATTGCCTATAACTATAAAAACTATTACATAATACACATAATTTATGTTCATCGGCACACAAAAATTTCAGATTGCAACTCATGTTCATATAAATAATTTCATAATAGAATTCACTTAAGATGCAGCTAAAACAACCAAAACAATATTCAACTACCATATGATACCAACATGGCATATAACTATACCAACATGGTATACAATTTTATTAGTTAATTCCCAGCAACTATATGACTATACTACTATTACATAACACACATGCATAAAGAGAAAAATAAAAAAATAGTGTACCATTTATTAATATAATAAGGTATTTCAAGATATTGTACTATATTACTATTATTAAGAGAAAATCAAATATTGCGCCAATTAAATGCAACTAATACAACCAAAAAATGATCCAACTAGCTTATGATACCAATATAGTATATAGCTATACTAATATGGTATATAGTTGGAATGAATTGTATACTAAAATGGTATATTTGTATCCTATTTGAGTATACAATAGAAAATCGTCTTCTTCTCTAGTTCAACTATATTTCAACCCAAATTTCTAAAATCTACTACAAAATCTCCACCAAATTGACTAAAACTTTAGCTACAACCTCAAATCAACTTTTCAAACAAACTTATACAGGATCAGATCAAAACAATTAAAAACTCAAACAAACCAAGTTATGAGTTTCAAGCTTCAAGGTCCTTCAATGGTGGATTTAAATTTTTGTACAATAAATCTCCAAAAACCAGCATCAAAAGTACAATCTACACATCAAAGAACAATAACTAACGAATTTCAACAGTAAAACACTATAAAAAAATCAGATCTGGCATTTTGAACTCATTCATATGGAGTTTCAAAAATTGTTTCTTGAATTACAAATTGTTTCAAAAACTGATCAAAGAATTACAGCGGGTTATCTTAAAGAATCCAAAACTATATTATGGCCATTTGTTGGTCATTACAATGGGAGACTAATTAATCGCTACCCCTTGAAAGCAATTTGACAGTGCCTGTTGTACCAAAACGTCTAGTTGCTGGTGGTATGACTCTTGATGGTGATAAGACTTGGGCAAAAGAAAAGTTGTAAGAATCTATTCCCAGCCGACTCTGCAATCAACCCCTCCCTCCAAAGAAGCCATCAGTCGTGAACTTCAAAAATTGGAGGAATGTAAAATGAGGAAGAAGAAGAAGAGGAACAAAATAATGACGGGTAAATAATTTGGAGCGCATGAGTGGGAGTAGTAAATAGTTTGGGCCTGAACATTAAATGATAAATAATTTGAAATTAATGGGTATAAAGTGAGATTTTCTCTTGAATATTGCCTACAATTCAATGTAGATTCTGGAGACGGTCCCCATGGAGAATTTGTATGTCCAAGAACTAAATATTACCCTCCTATTAAATGTAGAATCAACAAATAATTTGCAAAGGTAATAATTATAATTGCGTATAAGGTAAATTAAAGTTAATAATTTAGTGTCATAAATATTAGAATTTTCTACGGAATTTAAATAAGGAAAGATTAAATAACCAAAATTTTAGTGTCATAAATATTAGAATTTTCTACGGAATTTAAATAAAGAAAGATTAAATAACCAAAATTTTAGTTGTTTTGAAAGTTTAAATAATAGAAAATTTAGTGAATGACGTTTTTGTCCCATATGAATAGACAATATCTAAGAATATTTTACAAAATCCTAGCAACAATAAGTAATTAACAAACATGCCAGCTAATTATCTATATTTCTGGCCGAAACATTTAAAGCTTTACCAATTCAATTCCTAAATTATCGCCCATAATATCATATCATCTCCCATAACGGCTAAGTATAATGATGGCAAGACATGTCATATAAAAATCAAGAATTATTTACTGGGAATCTACAATGCATTATCAAAATTTACACCCCATTCATTCATTTGATATGTCTTTCTTGTACAACGCAAAGACAGACTACAATCGTCTATTTATACTTTAATTATCATATTATTGTTGTTTTATAACCTAATAAACAATTAATTTTAATAATAAATATTCATGGTTTAAAGCAAGTATATCTAATATATACATACACACACAAAGACTCTATTATTTACATACTACTATTATATACTATGTATTTGTACATATACAGTAGGCCAAATACATATACAACCCATTCGACTTGGCACTTTCATTTTGACATTCTAATTCTACCTTATTCCATTTTGGCCCTCAAACTCTATTTTATATGTTCCATTTGGCCCTCCAACTTTATTTTGTATGTTCCACTTTAGCACAAGAGCTGAAATCAGTGAAAAAAATATAGCGCGTGTGTATACACAAATCTGAGGTGTAATAAATATCCAATTAAATGTTGCCACTTGGTTTTTTCATCCATGTCAAACGGGTCAATAATAAAATACCTGAACCCGACCGTATTTCTTTTTTATCCACAGCAGCCCCATCTTTATTCTCTAAGTTCCAAAGCTTTCATCTGCCGATTTCATACCTGACCCGTTTAGATGAAATAAACTCACAAAAAATATGGTCGGGTTTAGGTATTTTAGTATTGACTCGTTTGGTATGGATGAAAAAACCAGGTGACAACATTTAATTTACGCCTCAGATTTGTGTATACACACGCGCTATATTTTTTGCACTGATTTCAGCTTTTGTGTTAAAATGGAACATAAGAAATAGAGTTGGAGGGCCAAAATGGAACATATAAAATAGAGTTGGAGGGCCAAAATGAAACAAGGTAGAGATGAAATGCCAAAATGAAAAATGGTGCCTAGTTGAATGGGCTGCATATGTATTTCGCCTATATAGCATATTACTATTAACTACATCGTTATGGGTGGTATATCCATATTATACAATAACTTGAACATAAGTTGTTAATCATACATTGATTGACTAGATGAATATATATACGATATATATATATATTCGACGTATATTAAATTTGATAGTTTGCTTTGACGTGATGAATAACATTGTTATATGAGCATATTAAAAAATATACAACTTATTTTTAGACTATATTATATTATCGGCCAACAATTCTCTTTAATACGAGTACAAATGATTTTGTTTGTTACAAAACACACACACACATATATATATATACTAGTTTCTCAAAACGTGCGTTGCACGTTGTATCTTGTTAGTTATTAAAAAAAAACTTGTATACTGAAAATATTTCTCTAAGAATCTAAGAATATTTATAAAACTACATTATCAAAAATCAATGTTGTACAAATATTATATAACATAATTATAATACCTTTTTTATATATTTTTTAATAATACTTAGAGCATTGAAATTAGCTAACTATAGGAATCCTACTTTTGATTAAATTTACGTTATTATGTGAATGCCCACAAATTCGTCCGGCAAATACTATAATTTTGAAAGCATAGGGTATTGTAAAGAAAAGTAATAGACAGAGAAGACCCATATCTACAAAGTTTTAGAGGCCAATACAATAACTTTGCATTGTTGATATTAAACCATTCGAAATATTATCTTCTTATGATACGCCCTAAATGAAAAATCAAAACAAAACATAAATAGTGCAATAAAAAGGCGTCAATTGTAGGAAAATATTGTAAATCATCCAAATAAAAGTATTCAACAATACAGAAAATTAAGAAAAATCTAATTTATAAGTACCATTAGCTAGATTCAACATTTTCCTTTAAGAGAAGAGATAATTTCAGATCTCCAATTTGAAATTATAACCTATTCTATAAAAGTTTTTTATTTTCACAGACAATTGATTAGAACGAAAATGGTCCACGTTAAGTTGTATTATTATTATTATTATTATTATTATTATTATTATTATTATTATTATTATTATTATTATTATTATTATTATTAAATTTAATTGTACTATTTTATTATGCGTTTCTCTTGAGAAAAAGTTTTTATTTTTACCAACTTTAGAAACAACGCAGTACTAATGTATTGCATTCGTGTATGTTTGCTTTTCCTTTTTCACAACAACCTAATAAACTTTTTTAGGAGATATTATAAATAAAAAGTTAGTTAGAGTTTTTTAATTCCATAAAAATATTTAGGGATAAATAATAGTCACTATGAAAGTAGACATCCATTAGAACTATAATTAAATTGAAGCTGATAAATAATTCTTGCATCTCAAATTGAAGATTGTTTCTCGGATTGAAATAAAAAAGTAAATAAAAAGTTGAATTAGAATATGAACCCGATTATGTTTCCATCAAATTCTTCCGGTCTATCAAGGTGATTGGGTGACTCAGAAAATACCTTGCCAAACGGTGTGGGAGAAGTGATGAGGGGATTGCTTCTATCGGTTAATCTCCTCCTTTTGTTCACTGTTCTTGTTACATCGGGTGCCACTTGCACATAAATATCTTCTTTAGATGATAAGACCATATCCTTTGCACATAAATGTCTTCTTAACGCTACGTCGCACCTTTTCGGAAATTTATTTTTCTCATGAATTGTAACACAAATGTTTATTTAACTATTATTATTATTATTATCTTTATATATTACTAAAAGGATATTTTGGTAATTTAACTTTTTAATTTTGACTTCCCCTTTCAATATAGTACTAGTTTCTCGGCACATACGTTGCACGAGCATATTGAGTCATGTAATATGCGATTTTATAAAATAATATTAATATTATTTAAACAAAGCTTTCAGTAAATGGTTGTACAAGAAAGAATATGTCGAGATTAGAATGATTGATATAGTCAAAACCTACAAAGTTGAACAATCAAAATTCAATTAAATATATATGAAATATTTTATTTATTTTGATTTTATGCGGTACAAACATGTAATGAATAGTACCTTATCCAATACTTCTTTATAAACGATATTCCCAGTGTATGTTCATTTTATTTGAATTAGTTGTTCTGTCATGACAGGACTCTTCTTGTCTATACTAATATTCCTCTTGAAAGTAGTACCACTGTTACTAACATGCAAATTATCTCACAAAAGTAATAAGTATCAAATAATTATGTGTGAAAATAGTTCATAAATTCCTTAAATGTTTTACCAAGATAGTGCCGTCACTATATTTTTCCCGTCTTCCAAGGATACAAATCATTTTGAATTTTTTGGGATAGGAATGTCATTGTTGGATTCCTTTATAATGGCGTTATTAGTAAAAATAATTCCAACTTCTCTGTGCATTGAAGAGTAATTGGGAAAACACGATATGTTGGGTCATTAAGAATATAGTAGCTCATATTTGGTTCAGAGAAATTCTACTATTCTACATATTAGGGAAAATATTGCTTGGATCTTTACCCCTTTTAAAAACTTTAACCAACAGTTGAAGTCATTTATAAAAATAATATAAATTAGTAAAAAATATAATATAAATTTAAAATGGCATTACTCTTCGTCAATTAATATTATAAGACTAAAATTTACATTGTGACTTGATCTTTTGTGTCTTACCAAAACCTCTTCGAGTTATTATACTTTTATTGTTGATCAGTCACATGAATATATTTTTTGTGCTGAGAAACAAAAGAATAAATAAATCTGACCCACAAAAAGCAATGGTACGAAGAAAACTTTTGTAAATCATATTTTTTTCTTTACATTTTCACTTTATCTAAGAATTTAGGACTTTAAACAAAGACTCTTGTTTAGAATAATTAGTGTAGAAACTACCTTTAAGGCTACAAAAAAAGAAGAAGGAGCAATCTCGAACTTTAGGATTGACATGTTAACAAAATTATATTAAGAAAGATTTTCTTAAAGATGATTTAGTCATAAAAGGAGAGTACATATTCAAATAACAGATGTTACAGTAGATGCGATAATATGTTCCAGGAACTTTACTGTTCCCTGTTCCAATACTCCCTGAAAACGAAAAGAAGATCAATGAAACAAGCAACAAAGAAACATTTTTAGAATCATGTTTGACATCCCAATTCAAGGGCAAAGCAACAAACGCAATTAGATCTACTCCATAACATTTAGACATCCAAATTAATAGTCTGTGTCAATCATACTACCTTTAGAATTGAATTTTGAACTCATGGTTGATATCAATTTTGGGAAAGAAGTAACATAGTCATAACTTTAAATTATCTATCCTACCATTCATATAAATAGGACTTTACAAAATCACGAAAAATAGGGAATAGTTAAATAGATTATAAATGGAGGCTTGTGTATGGAAAGGTTGTGATCTTAAAGAAGAAGCATGAAACGTTGCTTGCTTAGCCGTTAAAAGTAGGCGTCTATCACTTGCATCTATTTGTAGTTTTTTAATATTTAAATTAAATATGTTAGTTTAGTAAATAAGGAGGGATATTTTAGTAATTTAACTTTTGACTTAAGGGCTTCCCACTTTTAATATAGTATATATATATATATATCATCATCATCATATCATATCATCATATCATCGTAATATACTAAAAGTGGGAACATTATAAGTCAAAAGTTAATTTACAAATTTACCCATCAAAAACTGAGTGACAATTTTGCCCTTACAATCAAATACTATTTCAACAATATTTGTGTACAAAGAGGTAAATATATATTCTAATGAAGATTTAAAAAAAAAAGTTAAATTAAAAAAGACATAAATGTGGACACATTGGCATTGAGAGGGTCAGCTTTTAATAAAGCCACTGGGCTTCTTCGGAGAATGGTGCATGTAATCTGGGAGAACTTTAAAAATAGTCAGATTTACGAGTGGTCATTTAAAAATAGCCACAGTTTCAAAAGTAAAATTTAGTTACTTTTTATGTAAAGATAAATCTAAACGAAAGTACTGTTTAAAATCCGAAAAAATACTCCAGCATAATATACTGGAGTTCCAGTATAATATACTGGAGTTTGGAGCATTGGTGCTCCATTCTCCAGTATATTATACTGGAACCAGCAAAGTATACCGGTCCAGCATAATATGCTGGAAGTTCATGCACAGGTGCACCGAACTCCAGATATTATGCTGGACCAGTCTCAGTTGCAGCAAAGTAGTGACTATTTTTCAATGACTTAACAAACGCTGACTATTTTTGAATGACCAATCCGAAAACTGGCTATACCGTGCTATTTTATCGTAAGCTTGAGCATTTTATTTTTTCCGCATTCAAAATTGCAACAGTACAAAGTGCATTGAATATCGCAATTATAATTGAAACTGTTACTCAAAATGATTTACTTCATCTCTCGAAGAAAACCAACAGTTATACAATTAAAATTATAAATTAATGGCTATCTCATCCGTTAAAGAAACCCATCAAACACTCAATTAAATTCTTATCAAACATCATCTGCATATATAAATTTCCTTTGAAATCGAATTGAAATTTCTTGCTTCCGTAAAATATTGTAAATTTTGGTTAAGCTTATATGTTCGCCTCCTGCATCACACAAATCTACTATATAAGTATCAACTCAAGTAAGTAATATTTTTGCCTTTACTCTCTATGAAAATTCATGATACTATATATTCTTATTTATGCAAATTATGGCAAGAAAAACTAGAACACTTCCTATTAGAGCTATCAATTTTTTTGTGGTAACCATATATCTGGAACAAATGATATATCAAGCATTTGGCAGTTTATTGTCATATTTGGTATAAGAGTAAACTTAGTTTGGTTATGCAGAAACGCAGAAACCACCAAAGATAATTTGGTTATCAAACTGTTTTAGATATTCAAGGCGTCTACTCTTTTCATGTATAATTCTTCAAGTATTTCCTATAATTTTGTTGTAACTATAAATTTATAAGTTTTAAATTAAATTCTCAAGAAATCAATATCTATATTCATGTATGCATATGTACAGAGAGTGGATGTGTTATATCTATTGTTTAGCATAAATTAAATACAAACATGTAGCGCATTTGAAAATCGAAATTCTATGAATGCAAATATTATTTGTAGGGAAAAGTTATCTCACTATTAATCCATCAATATAATTATATTTTAAATATTATAATTACATACATAAACCCTTGATGCAAGTTTGGTGCTTAAGAATAAATGAATTTTGGTTACAGACCTATTATATTGTTGTATAACTAAAGTTTAAGCTAAATAATGGTTCATTTTAAAGTAAACTTTTTCAACCTACGTAGACCCAAAAAAATTATTACTGGGACTATTCTTGTTGTATTGTTAGGATGCTGGGTAACAAGGCTCATCAAGAAAAACCAATATATAACATAGCATGAAAGTCATATATATAATGGCAGCCAAATATAAAGGATAAGCTTGACTATCTTATTGTTTTCTAATTCTGTACTACTAGAAATGTCTTATATTTTCTTTAGCACTTTCATTGCGCCATAAGTAAGGTCATGTATGTGCTCTGTGGTGTTTGCTTTTCCTTGGAATCCTAGCTTGCTACACTACTAATGAAGGTTCATGCTTGTAACTCTACTTTATCTTATTTTATTTCTTGAATCATTTCCTTTAACATTAATCTTAAACCACAACCAACTGTGCTTTGCCAATCGGATAGCCTTACAAGCAAAATCTCCCTAAACTAACATTTTGGAATGTTTTAATAATATCGAAGCATTTTAATATTAACAATTCATCACATTTTTAGCGTGTACGTTTCTCCTTCAAATCTCATTTTAACATTCACACACATATTTTTAATTACCTAAATACCTATTTCATTAAACTAAATATCTTATTTAATAAAAAATAGTCAAAATGCTTCACATAAGAAACAATTTGTATCTTATAAAATCAAATAAAAAATAAAATTACATATATCTAATTACACTTTGATTATTCATCTTCGTACGTTAAAATAATATCCAATCATCTTGATCAAAACAAGTCATCATGGGATAATCCACATGATAATTCAAAGAAACTTGAACAATATCTTTTTATATGTAATTATTTACTCAAAGTTTTATTTCTATTAACAAAATTATTTATTACAAGACTAAATATACACGTGCAACGCACGTGCCGAGAAACTAGTGTGTGTATATATATATATATATATATATATATATATATAGTGGTACACAATTAAAATACAGAAGATATTTTCAAAAACTACATCTTGGTAAACAATAATAATACATAAGATTATAATTCAACTACATCAAATATACATAGTAAAATTTATACAATCGAAGCAAAATTCTTGAACAAATTCTTCAAAGGAATTGAAAATGATTGGGGTCGTTTTGGTGCTTGCATGCATCCTTCTATTTGTTTGAACTTTTGAGAATCAAGACTTTTTTTTCTTTTAGTTTTCTTCTCTCTCTAGTCTCGATCTATCTCTATTTTTTTGTTTTGTGCGAGGCCTGTTACTGAAAGGCAGCCATGGTGTCCTTGTTTCTTTTTTCTCTTGCGAACTTGCTGAAATTTAGAACAGAAAATAAAAGGAAAGAGAATGTGAAAAGTTAAATATGGATCCCATGATTTATGTATTCTGTTACTCATTAATTGTGTGCATAATTTTTGCAATATGCTAATATTGTAAAATAATATGCTATTTATGGAATAAACAAGAAATGATATCATTTTCTTAAATATTTTTTAAAAATGCTTGGCCGTGTATTTTTCTCAAAGTTTTTATTTTTAAAGGGTAAAAAAGGCAAACGATATTTTGCTAATAACTTTTAATATTATATGGATAAACATAGATATAGAAAGATATAGAAAATTGGGTAAAACCTGAAGATATCTAGCTAGATTTCATCATGATTCTGATGTTCTGATCCCTCTTCCAAACAATCTCCAAAATGAGGAACTCTGTCATGTCTTAATCTGTTCATCACCGCGAGACCTGAACCAAAACAGAAGCGCCAATTCCGTCATGCTAAACTTTGATTTAGTGTTGGTCTTTTCGGAGCCACCAGTTAATGAGAATAAACACCAAATGCAGTTGGAGCAGAAATCAAGTATGATGTCTAATGTTCTCATGTTATGTACTTTCGACCTGTCTCCAAATGGAGGGACGAAGACTTGTGATTAATGGAATACTAAATGAGTGGTTACTAAAGAAGATTGGAAACATGAAATTTGAAATAAAAGATTTGTGGAATATTACATAACCAGTTGCACTCAGGTAATACCATAAGGGAATAGGCATATCATCAGTCAATCTTGAAACTACATTGCTAATGTGGACAGAATTAGCCTAGCTGCACATTGATTTTTTTTGGAAAAGCATATGAGGGTGCACAACAAAGGCGAGCAGTAACTTCAATTGAGGGTGTGGAATCATGATCTTGCATTTCTCTATCACTCCAATTGACGGTGTGCAATCATGATCTTGCATTTCTGTATCACTCCAATTGAGGGCATGGCATGCATGCCCATCAAGACTAGTGGTAACCACGATCTTGCATTTGCTTTTCGTTTTCCAAGTGTTGAAATTCTTTTGGAATAGAAGGTTGTATCTCAGAAATAGAAAACCTCATCTCAAGTCACTCATGGTTTCTTACAATTACTGGCTAGGGGCTCATTATGTTTTTGCAAAATGTAAGGAACCTACTTAGGAGCAATATGGTGAAAAAGGGGAAAATAACAAGTGTAGAAGCAAAAGAAAACTAGTACCTTCAATAACACTAAGGAAAGATGACCACCATCTTTCTCTAGGCACCTTAGAGCAACTTAGTTTCTCTTCAATAATTTCATCATGGTTCCCCTCCAAAACATCCTTCAGAGTTACAACCGCGTCCTTTGTTGCATGCAGAATGTTGTTTTGATCTTGACATTCCGTCACTTGAAAATCGTTCAGTGAAGCTGAAATATTTGTAGCAAGAGCATACTGCGCAGCAGCATTCCACTGGGAAGATACCTTCCATCTTCTCTTCCTATTTATACGCATGACTTCTTCTTTCATGAACTTGTGCTCTTTCTCCTCATTAAGTACTAAGTTACGTAAATACTGGGCATTTGCGGCCCCTGTGCTCTGAACGATCCTAGAGAAAACACTTCTTTCACTAAACAGGAGGTTCTGTGGAGTATCATACTCAACAACCTAATATAAGCAAGTAGCAAACTTTTGACAGAAGGAAAAAAAGAAAAGGAAATAAGGAAAAAACAAGAACAGTGAAAGAACAAAATTTGTAAGCACATACCTGTCCAGCATCAAGCACTAGGATACGATTAGTATCAATTATGGTATTTAGACGGTGAGCAATAATGAGCATTGTGCATGCTTTGAATTCTTCTCGTATGGTTTTCTGAATAAGAGCATCAGTTCTAACATCAACAGCTGCTGTGGCTTCATCAAGAACAAGGATCTTTGACCTTCGCAGTATTGCTCGAGAAAGACTTAAAAGTTGTCTCTGTCCAACACTGAAATTATCGCCACCTTCTGAAACCTTGATATAGCCCAAAACAATATTATGTTAGACCATAGTAACATTTTTCCAGACACTCCTTCCATCTTAATATGTTATACCTTTTTTCACTCTGAAGCATCTTAAAAGTTTTGATACAGTCCTAGAAATTCTATCCAAAATGCATTAAACTGAAATATAATCTACAGCGTGATGTTTTTCTACCAAACGAACTTGACCCAAACTTGCTTAGTTACTATAACATTTTCTTCTACAACTACATATGTAACACGTAAGTCAAATAAATTTCTTTATTCCCGTCTAACCAGATGGTGTCGTATATAATTGGATGAATGCACTTCCTTAAACACGATCATTTCTCTACAAAATTTCTGACGAACAAAACTATGTGTTATTCCACCAGCTGAGCATATGATACGAGTTTGTTTGGGTAAAATTATCCTTGTGAGAAACCAAATGCAGAGCAATCATCAGGTACCAGCATATTAAACTACGGGGGAAGAATTAACCAATTCATTTGCACCGTCATGATACAAGTATGTTTTCATCGGTCATAAAGAAGTTTAATATTTTGCTTTTCTGTCATTTGATTTGCAAAGAGTCACATTAAGCATTCTCAACAACAACAACAACAACAACAACAATGCCTCAGTTTCAAACAAGTTGAGACGACTAAATGAATTCTCACTGGCCATGTTTCACCATTTAAAATCATCTCAGGCCAAACCGTTTCTCCAACATTAAGCATTCTAAATAAGACAAATATTAGAACAATATACATCGATAAATAACAATAGAAACAAATACATACACGATAGTTATACAAGTATACCTTACATATGTTCGTGCACGTCTCAGAATTTGTGTTTTTCATTCTTTTCAATCCAGTTTGTGTTACTCTAAGTCACTACCTAATGTTGAATTATGGTATTTTGAGATAAACAAAATTCTTAGGTGGTACCAAAAAAAGGGAAAAAATTCTTAGGTCATCAAACTGGTCTTGAACATGAACGAATGATCATCTTGTCAGACATAAATCACAAACCACCATAACTTTCTGGCAAATGGTCGAGGACTTCTTTATCATCCTAAATTGCATTTCTGTCTGAACAACCTTTTTGAGAACAGAATGACCGTTGCTCCGCAATTCAAAATTCTCACATAGGTTAACCTCCCTCATCATGATCCCACCCTAACTTCCTTTAACCTGATGGAATAAAAAAAGGCACAAAAAAACAAGACACTGAGTAGTTCACGAGAAGTTTTATTGTGCGTCTCACACAACTTAAATTAGTTGTGTGAGGCTCCTTTTTGTCTCACAAATTTGTGGACCCCAATCTTACACTTCTGGGTCCACAAAAATCTGGGTCCACAAAACTGTGAGACAAAAAAGATGCCTCATACAACTAGTGTCAGTTGTATGAGATACAAAATAAAATTTTCCGTAGTTCACTAATTCGCTGGTGCTAGTGGACTTGGCTTTTCAGCCTCTTGCAGATCCCTCTGCCTCCTCCTTACAAGGACTTATAAGGTACCTAAACTAGAATTTCATCCAGAAAGAGTGAGATCTAGCCTTTCGGGTTTATCCTTTATGGATCTGGGTTAATTCTCGAAAGCAGCAATTCCTAGACCTACCGATACTTAAAACACTAACGACTTTAACTTGAAGCAGATTGAAAGGAGAAGAGCTCACCTCAGCATCCAGACCAAAAGCATTCCTCCTTATGACATCCTTCAAGTGTGCCCGCTCTAATGCCTCCCATAGGTCAGCATCATTGTGTTCGCTAAAAGGATCAAGATTAAACCGTACAGTACCTAATGAAAATGAAAAACTGATAATGAGAACAACATGCCTACCAGTATACATTTTATAAGGCTAATTTGTAATCCTGCAACAATAACTTCAGCAGGTATTTGAGTA
Organism: Nicotiana sylvestris; assembly: GCF_000393655.2. NCBI lineage: Eukaryota > Viridiplantae > Streptophyta > Magnoliopsida > Solanales > Solanaceae > Nicotiana > Nicotiana sylvestris. The sequence goes on from NC_091065.1 coordinate 36,835,632, forward strand.
TACACACTTGGTCTGTGAACAAAATTTGGTATTATAGTTGCAGATTATAGCAAGGGTAAGCAAGATCAGGACCCATGTATGTTTACTTTTTCATGGTAGCTAAAGAAGTGGGAATGAATGTAGAAGGAACTGAAAGAAGAGAAGAAAGAAAAGAAATGAAAGGAAACCTAAACTTGGAAACTAGAAAATTCAAAGGCTTATCTAGTCCCGGATAACAATATCACCCCTACCCCCCAGGATAGATTAATTCCCCAAAACCAGATAAAGGATCACTATCTGAATAATACTTTGTGCTACCAAATGCAGGATAAACCCAGATAAAACTTATATGGTTAGGTGGAAGAAGACTTCATTTCATATGTGAATTTGTGCCTCAAAGCTTGGTTTTCAGGGAGAAGATTGTAACACACAAAAGTTTCACTTAACAAGGTATAGGTATCTGCATAAACCTATCCATATATATATGTATTAATTACCACAGTATGTGAAGTTGTACCAAAAAGAACATCGTACACATTCATCAGCACAGCTAGCATAAACGCATATGATTGCTCATAAAATAATTCCAAATCAATTGACTAGACAAATTCAAAATCGATGTATGCATGCATCAATTAAAAAAGCTTATTAGATTATTTTCAACTCGTGCCAATCGTGGGGTCCGGAAGAGTGAAGTAGTACCAGAAACTATTGAAGAGAGTTATGTACCAGAGAAGAGAACTGGTGATTGGGGTATGATACTAAGAGCACTTCGAAGATCTGTCAGTCCGATAGTAGCAACATCACAATCATCGATCAATATTCTCCCTCTTTCAAGTTCCACAATTCGAAATAAGGCATTAAGCATGCTCGATTTTCCAGCACCAGTTCTTCCAACAATGCCAACTTTCTGACCTGAGGAAATTGTAAATGACAAACCATGCAAGACTGGAGGAAGTCCAGGTCTGTAACGTAGGACAACATCTTCAAATTTGATGAACCCTGATGATGGCCAGCCTGGAGGAGGCCGGCTGCTAATGACATTTTGAGCCTCTGATGGCAAATCTATATATGTGCCAACACGCTCAACAGCATTAAAACTATTTTCAGCTCTGCTTGCTTGTCTCAGAGTATTGCTGAGTAAAGTAGTAATATTCAAAGAATAACTTAGGAGCAGACCCATAGCACCAGCGACCACAACCTTGTCGTCTGCTCTCCCATTCTGTATAACGGCAAATGTTGCAGTCAACCAGATCATTATGCCTCCTAGTGTTTCAAGCCTTATGGTCAACCAGCGGTTTGTACTTGTGTTGGCAAGAGTGAATCTGATATTGTTGTCCATAGACTTCCCATTAATGGCTGCTAACTGGTCATGCGCTTTATATGCACGGATGGTTGATAAACCATTTATAGCTTCTCCAAACTGTGCATACACAGGGGACCTGGTAATGGAATCTAGGCGTTTCACTTCGCGGGATGTATTCTGTGAAACATATATAATAGCATTGTATCATCTGATCCTCATTATATAATATTGTTAAAATCAACAGTTGATAAATTATCATATGATTGCGATGAATCTGGTTCTAATACCACGATAAGAAATGGAACTTGGGCTTAAATCAAACCTAAGAGTTAGCTCATAAGGTGAGGATTGCCCACGTCCATATAAGGAGCCTAAATGTGGGAAACTCAACAAAACATTACTCAAACAGGATGCCAGGTATTTAAAAACTTAAGGAACTCATAGGAAGTGTTGCTTCTCTAAATGGTGGAACTTTCAGCCCTCTTTGGGTTTCTGAAAGTTCCTGAAAGTAAAACCAAAATGGAGGTCAAGACAAGCAGAGAAAACTATATGCAGAGGGAGAGAGAAAAATAAAGGGCAACTAAACATATGGAGTTTAGCAAACCTGATAATACAAATAGGCTGTATAAAATAGGACTAGAAGTGGCATTATGGCCCACAGAGATATTGTGCTGACGACTCCAATGAGAACAAAGGTTGAGAGAAGCTGCCACAGTTGGCTGAGACATGTATTAGCAATATTTGCAACATTGCGATCAATATCACCAAGATCCTTTGCAAATCTGTTGATTATGCGTCCAGATGGATTAGTGTGGAAGAATACCATTGGTGCTCGAAGTATAGAATGTAGCATGGAATCATGAAGCCTTTTAGCTGCATTTAGACTTGAGATAATCAACCAGAAGGAATTGGCCAGTGTTACTATCACCTACACAAAGTGAATCCAGAATGAGCCTTACATTCATGGACTTGGAGTTAAACACTCCTCTGAAGAAACATAATGAAATATTACAAAAAATTTCTGTTATTTTCATCTTTAGTCTTCTATTTTAACAGATACAGCAAATGTACAGTAGCTAATGGAGGAGCTCCCTGATACACAAATATATTGTTGGGCTTCATGCTTATTGAAACAAATTCTGTAGCAGGAAAATTTCTCCTTTAGATAGGGCTAGGTGGACATCTTTAGATGTTAAGGAATAGAGGGAAAAGAAAGTAGATGCAGCACAGAAACTTGAATAATTAAGGATGATCACCAATGATTGCAATTAATAAAGGTGGAAGTGCACTCACACCTGACTGAATGACAGAAAAGCATAGACCAAAATATAGAATCCAGATCCATTGCTCTTTGAGGAGCTTGCTTTTGTCCAGACACTTAGCCAGGTGCTACTCAGAGCTCGAAGGATTTCAGTCAACGTGTAGCAAGCCAACAGTATCAGGACAACCCACAAGCCTCCCAAAGCATCTTTATACCTGAAAAGGAAAAATAGAAGAAAAGCACATTTGAAACCATAAGCTAAGGGCATCTATTAAACAAACATAGTTAAATAAGAATCTTTTCTTGAGCCTATGATGATGAATAAATCATTGAAGAGTTTATCCGTTACTCTTATATCATCTAAACAAGTGCAATATAAACTTTACACGGTTGACTTGGTCAAAACTTCCTTAAATTCATTACAAACATAGTCATGTTCAACTCTGTCCTAAGTAGGATGGTATTGTTCGAATTTTAGGTTACATATGGTTGCTATTTGAAAAAAAAAGGAATGTTGATAATGAACTAGTTTGCCAATGTTTGGCTCTAGTGCCGTAAGAAAATATCTATGCATCCAACTCAAAATTTTAAGGCACTGTCTGGAGTAGCACAGTATTTGTATAAATCATTTTATGAACTTTTATTTAATCAATGTGGAACCATTGTCCTTGGCAGAGCATGAGGTTCCAGTAAGGATGCAATTTGATTGTTCTGTTAGACATGAATTGCCTAGCCTTAAGGTGGTGTTTGCTTATGCGGAGCACTGACAAAACCAACAAGAAAGTAAACCACTAGAAATGAAATGCAATATTCATTTCCTAGATGTTAGAAGCGATTGCACCGCAATAAAATAAAATTTTCTCCCCACCGGCCACCAGTATCTACATATCATAGGAGAAGCAAGAGAACAGCGTAGGGAAAATTTTGTGCCTAGAATTCTTCTATAGATATGTGAACAAGTATTTTATAAGTGTAACTTGTGGAGTGACCTGTATATTCATGTATGAATGACTTGATTAAAAATAACAAGGGTAAATGCCTCGAAGCATATACTTTGAATATTACCTCATCAAGACATTCCAGTTGATAATACCAGTTTCCCGCTCTTCCTGCCTGATAAGAACAGATTTACCAGCTCTCCTTTTGGTTGCAGAGGTTTCGTTCTTTTGGAGCTCATACCCTATGTTTAAAGAAGAATGTGAACTCTCATTGTCAATGTTTGGGTCGTCAGTTTCAACACCATAACTTTCCATTTTCCCAGCATTTTCCATTAGCTTTCGAAAAAGTGCGCCATTTTTGGAGAGATCCTCGAAACTCCCATCCTCTTTCACCATTCCTTCAGAGACCAAAATAATCCGATCCACCTGAGGTAGAAAATGCAGCTGATTTGTCACAAGCACCCTAGTCTTTCCTTGCAATTCTTCCTTTATACATTTCTTAAAAACCTGAAAGACCCCATTGTACAGCAAGTTAGATACAAATTGCGTCTAGCGTATGCTTTCAAACTGCCAAGAGAAGGATGGAATAATTGCAACCAGTGAATTCTACTAAGCAATCAAGTTACTGCAAATTAGTCCTGTATATAGGGGAAAAAAGGATAGTCAATTTGGAAAAATCCATGGGTGGTGGAAGAAGAACACCACCCATGGATTTTTCTTTGGCAGGGCAATACTGAAAGAAGAACATTTCACTTGGTCAAGAGGAGCACTTTAAAAATAACCAAGAAGGAAGCGGGCCTTGGGATTAGAAACTTAAGGCAGCACAATCACAGTTTACTGATGAAATGGCCATTGAGGTTTCCCTCAGAATAGGCACTTTGGAAAGCAGTTAGTTATCAGTGAAAACTTTGGGTTGCAAGGGTGTTGGAGTACTAAAGTTGTGACCATTCCCTATGGGTCTGGTTTGTGGAAAGAATCAGAACTCTATGACAAAAATGTTCAAGTAACATTGGGTTTAACGTGGAAGATGGAAGAAGGATCACTTTTTGGGAAAATCGGATTGGACCTGGACCACTGAAAGATCAGTTTCCGGATTTATTTAGACTTGCATTGCTATCTGATTCCACTTTGGCTACTAACAGAAAACAAGATGGTTGGAATTTCAATTTCAGAAGACATTTGAATGACTGGGAATTGGAAAGACTAGATGAAATTTTTGGGTACAATGGAATCTTTTCATGGATTGGTACAGAATCCAGACAAGCTCATACGGAATGGCGAATGCCCATAGCAAAGGAATCTTTACAGTAAACTCTTGTTATTCACAGTTGGGTTATGGTAGAATGCAAGATATTTTTTGGCATGCAAACAAATATGGAAAACAAATGCTCTTTACCAGGTGGCTTCTTTCACTTGGTTGGTTGCTCGAAATGCTTGTTTAATACAGAAAATAATAAATACTCAAAGAAGAGATTTTCAGCTGTTCTCTAAATGCTATCTTTATAGAGACAAGCTAGAGAGTGTTAATCACCTATTTCTACACTTCGCATTACTGATCAAGTTGGGCAGTTTTTCTCAATATGGTAGGACTTAAATGGATTATGCTAAGAGTCTAAGACAGCCATGTGAGTTATTGAAGTGCTGGACTGGAGGAAGGAACTCCAAGCAAAAGAAATGGTGGCAGACTATTCCAGCGTGCATATGGTGGACAGAGTGAAGGGAGAGAAACGCTAGATTCTTTGAAGACAAAGGAGAACCCATTGAGATGATCAAAATGAACTTTTTACTTTTGCTTTCTTTTTGGTTTAAACAGAGTTATGTTAATGATGCTGAAGCAGTGATAGAACTTATAGAATCCCTTTAAGAATAGAAGGGATGCACTTCTGGTAGTTTGTAAATACTTTTTACAGCACCTTCTTGGTGCTATATTTATAATACACTTACCTTCTCTCAATTTAAAAAGAAAAAATCCTTGGGTGGTGGAAAAGAAAAATTGGAAATTGACAGGAAGGTTTTCTCAGATAATGCAGTGACATCCGTTTTGAGTTGAGTAGAGGGTGTACTCTGGTGAGTCACAAAGAAGTACCAGCTAGTAGATAGGATGATGCAGTTATACCAGCGTTGATGATGCATACACAGAATAGTACCTAGTAAGTATCGTATCTTGGTAATGTCAATAACACTATGCTAGGGCAGTGCTAGTAATACTTCAGTAACATCCTTCAGTTGCATGCCCTGTCTAAACAATTTATTTTCTTTCCAAAGCCTTCACTACAAGTGTGTATCATGCTAAGAAAAATGGTTTTTTTTTTTTGTTTCGTCTAACATTCAAAACTTTTTATGAACTTCACAAACTCAGATGGCTATGCACTATGTCATCATTTCCACCCGTTTTCTCATTTTCCTCTTTTGCTTCCAAATCCTCATCCTATATCTGTTGATCAATATGGACCAATTAAGTGCTTAGTAATTGGACAAAGCCCAGAGAATGGCATGGCTAATATGCTCAAATGAGAAGAAAATCATTCAGCTAACAGAGAGGATGATGACAATAACTACATTTATATGGAAACCGCGTATTGAGATCTCCTTTCCGTTTCCAAAATGGTGGTACACAGTCATTTATACAAGATAATTACCTGCTGGCCCACATGTGCATCAAGAGCACTTAGGGGATCATCAAAAATATAGACATCGGAATTTTTGTAGACAGCCCTAGCCATTGACACTCTTTGCTTTTGTCCTCCGCTAATATTCACCCCTCTTTCGCCGATTTCTGTAAGGTCTCGACCCTGAATGTTTTAGATATGCGCACATGTCATTTTCATCTAGACTTACTACTAATAGAGAATTACACACAACAAAAAGATATATTGAAACACATATACTACCATCAATGTACTTAACTGGAAGTAACTCAAGATCATGGTCCAATGCACTGACATCTATTGCCTTCGAATATCTTGTTGGTTCAAAGTTGGAACCAAATAATATATTCCCACGTACCTGAAAACCAGTAAGGTAAAAGTAACTGCATTCTTTCATATACCTACACAAACACGATTTATATCCAAAAATATATATAAAGATTGTTTGAATAGCATGTTCAGGTAAACAGTGTTATGTTACAGGCATATCAAGGAATTTGGATGAATTGAAGCTCACAGTGGCGTTGAAGATCCAAGAAACTTGAGGAACATATGCAATAGTTCCTCTGGTAGTGACACTTGCATTGCCTAAGGGAGGAAGCTCCCCAAGAATTGCTGAAATCAGAGATGTCTTTCCTTCTCCGGTCCCACCCACAATTGCAACTAGCTCACCAACTGGTATATCCAAATTAATATTTGACAAAGTGGGACGCTCAAGCTGTAAAGTAGGAGGTTAAAATTGAATGTATAAAAATGGTAAAACGAAAAAAAAAGAACTCCAACTTCATGACAGTTATCAAGGGAACTGAAAATCTCAGTGTGAATGAAAAGGCTCCAGCTGAGGAATTCAGATCAATGTGATAAAGAAATAAACCTTAGACCTAACTCAATCCCAAAAGCTAGCTCATGAGCTGAGGATTGACCTAGACCATATAAAGAGTCCAATTGCCAACCCACAAAGGATGTGGGACAACTAACACCCCCGCACGCCTGCTAACTGGAGCGTAGACAACATAATATGGGGGCCCAAAAACGGATTAAACAAGAATTAGAACTGGTCTGGCTCTAATACCATGTCGAATGGTGTGACCATCTCATCAAAGCTTAGGTTCAGAGACAGAGAGCATACTTTTAATTACTTAAATATGTCTTTAACACAATGTTTTCCTAGTAAGTAATCATATTCAAGCTTTCACAAGGCAATAATATTTATCATATTGTAAGGTATCAGCATCTAAATCCAGCTTCATACAGTTCTCTGTACCTCACAAGAGAGCACAGAATTACTTCAATATTTCCTCATTTTATGGATATATTTGACCTTCTTATCACTTAGATGCCCTATAAAATTGGCTAGACAAAAAGATTCGCTTGTAAATGCAGAAGGAAAGGATGAGTGACAATATGTGAAAGCGCACTCGAGATACTGATAGCTGAATTCTGTATTTGCTCACTTTTAGCTTTATTGGTAGGATTAGAACTTGCTTTCACAAAAAATCGGTTCCCTATAATAGTGAAAATAGATTCCCAGGTATTAAGCATTTCTTACAGAAACTACTAGCTACTCACAACTAGTTAATGATTGCAATTTTCTTCTTGATGCTGTGGGACGGGACGATATATTCAGGGAGGGCAATACTGTGGCTGACAAGCTAGCTGGATACGGAAGAAGTTTGATTCCTCTCACTTCGGTAGCTGATGACGCAGTGTTCTGGGATACACCTTCCCCTTTTGTTTTATATGCTTTCAATAAGGATCATGCTCTATGCGATCCATTATGCAATCCATTCCCTTGTTTGTAATGACTAAACTCTTTATCTTTCAGTAATGAAGTATCTTACATTTTCTAAGGAAATTTATATATATATATATATATATATATATTATTTGGCAAGCAGCTGTACAATTATGCCTAATCGGATTTGGCCACTTTTCAATTTTACAGCTAACAAGCAGCACAAAATTCTTATTTATTCACTGAATGTTAGCTGGAAATCCTCAGTCTTATTCAGTTGCAAGTCTAGAAAATTGCAATGAGGTGGAAGATAAATACAGGACTGGAACCTTTTGCATAGGCAAAGCTCTTCCCACAAGATGCCATTGATTTGTTCATGAGTTTCTGCCTAAGAAAGATGCAAAGAGCTCATTTGGTTCATAAAGGGATTTAGGTGAAATTATAAAACCCCAGCAAACAAGATTATCAGTGCAAGAAACAAGCAGTTTAGGTGAAATTACCAGTGAGGGAACAAACTGCAAACATATTTCTCTGTCAAAACAAATGACAAGATCTAATTTGGAAGGCTAAGATTGTCCTAGAATCCAATCAAATGATGAAATAATCAAAACAACAGATGTTCGTTCCCTTGTCCATGAACTTGCTTAATCTTGTTTCACACATTTCTTCACATTATTCACACACAGTTGAGAATGTTTTAGTAAAAGAACTTGTGCTGTGTATTTTTTTTTTTTTTTTTTTTTTTATTTTTATAAATCGTACTGCATAAATTGTAAAAGGCAATAACTAATGAGAAAATGGATCATAGAAAAATCAAGAACGCCTTATCTTCTCCCAGCCATCAAGGTTCAGGGACATCTTTCAAATTCACATACTTTTAGTGCTCCGGTATTTTAAACCAAACAACTGAAATAATAGATATCAAGCTTTTCAAATTATTCCACTAATTAGATTTTCATGCGTTTGCTACACTAGAGAGATTCTGCTCAGCATGGATCATGATAATTTAATGAATTTTAAAAGTTTTATAATAATCATCGACATGCATACAATTGAAATGCATTTCAAAGAAAGCACTAGAGATATGCTAGTAAGAAGTTTCCAGGTCCTTCTGTGCATTAACACAATATTCTGGATCAGCATAGTCTTGAGCTACAAGAGACTCTGGTTAGGAAAAATCACATGATGATAATTAGCTGCTTATAACTATTGCAATCACAGTTAAGTAATAGGTAAAAGCCTACTTGTCCGAAAGCTTAGTGCAGCATTACAGAGAGATAAAGAAGAGGTAGACCTTAAAATCCCATGAAAAGTATCCGTCCCTGATTGAGATGGCATGAAGACAAGGTTCAAGTGGTGGATTAGGTAAGAGGATTCTCTCTTCAGCTAAGAACAATTCCTCCATTCGTTGCAACGATACGTTTGAATTTACAACCTGTATGTAAACAGAAGAAATAATATCAAGTGTGTGAATACTTGGAGTCTAAGTTCAGTGATGGGACACACAAAGCGGAAGTGGAAGTGAAAATTGATACACAAGTCATCCCCAAGAGAGAGAGTTTCAAATACATTGGGTCTGTTATACAAGGCAACGGGGAGATTGACGAGGATGTTACACACCGAATTGGAGCGGGATAGATGAAATTGGGTTTTGTGTGATAAAAATGTGCCATCTAGACTTAAAGGCAAGTTCTACAGAGTGGTGGTTAGGCCGCCTATGTTGTATGGGGCTGAGTGTTGGCCCGTCAAGAAGTCCTATGTCCAGAAGATGAAAGTAGCTGAAATGAAGATATTGAGATGGATGTGTGGACATACCAGTAAAGACAAGATTAGGAACGAAGTTATTAGGGATATGGTGGGAGTGGCCCCTATGGAGGACAAGTTGCGAGAATTGAGGTTGAGATGGTTGGGGCAAGTGAAGAGGCGAGACATAGCTGCCCCGGTTAGGAGGTGTGAGAGGTTTACCATGGCGGGTCTGAGGAAGGGTGGGGGTAGGCCTAAGAAGTCCTGTTGTGAGGTGATTAGGCAGGAAATGTCACTGCTTCAGCTTACGGAGGACATGACCCTCGATAGGAAGGTGTGAAGGACGAGTATTAGGGTGGAAGGTTGACAGATAGTCGTGAGTCTCTCCTAGGCTTGCTTGTTTTACTAGTTCTATTGTTGTATTTTCTTATTCCTGTTTCGTATTCGTACATGCTGTGTTATTCGCTTCCATTACCCTACTACCTTGTTGTTGCAATTGTTTGTGCTTTAGTTTCACTATTTGTTGAGCTGAGGGTCTACCAGAAACAACTTCTATATCTTCATAAGGTAGGGGTAAGGTCTACGTACATACTACCCTCCCCAGAACCCACTTGTGGGATTACACTGGGTTGTGGTTTTTGTTTATTGTGTGATTAAGTTAGAGAAGAGATATTTTGGTTACTTGATGACTTACAAGAGTCACCTATTTTAAGGTGTCGACCATGATACAGACATGATAGTTGTCTAGGCCCAGCGGCACTGATTCATTCAATTGTTTGTTAAATAAAGAAAGGGCAAAAGAGGGATCTCGAGAGTCTTTGGTAGGATACTTTACCAAATTGTCATATGTTATCCCATAAGTGTGTATTATGACGAGCCAGCCCACTATAATCCCTAGATGGTCAGCCACATTCGCATATGATCATTAACAGTTTTTATCGAAACCATTCAGATGGAGTTTCCACAGCAACAGGAAAACTCTTCCCAGAGTTATAGAAGAACTTCTGGAGAATGCTTGAATCAGGGAAGGAATGTACAGAGTGGAGTTAAAATGAAAAAAGACGGACAATATAAAGCACCTAATCTTCAAATTGAACTAAAATATGCAACTTGTTAGCATGCATTTGTTCTTCAAATGTCAGCAACTTGAAATGTCAATTGACACACAACATTTAGACAAGTATGATAAAACAGTCATAAGTTTGTGATCTAAGTTAGGAAACATAGATTGACTAAATTGATGTATTTGAAAAGAATCATATTAGCGTAAATTGTCTAATGGATGAGCCATCCAGCTTCAAGGCTTGAAGCCTTAACAATGAATGCAATAGGTAGAAAATGATAATACTTTGTGAGGCTTGAAATTGTGTCTATTCAATTATAATATTGTCTTCCACGTCTGCAGAAGTACATAGCAAGTCGGTCAACAGACACTTGCACACATTCTTCAAGAACTTTTCCCCCATTGTTTATATGACATTGATATCAAAGAAGCAGTTTAGATGATATAGGAGTTCCATGTAGAAGGCTGCGCTACTGATGTCTATTTACCTATGTGGTGTATTTCTCAATAAAGATGAGTATTGTTGTTCGTTATCTTCTTTTCATGATGGGTAATGTTAGAAAATTGCTGTAGACAAAGCACAGAGGGAATAACTTGAAGTGATGGTTAGGCTGATTCACGAGAGAGATGGGAGAATATAGTGCATCCAGAATTAAACAGACATATGAAGAATACTGTATTAAGGGAAAGAAGCCAATGCAGCTATTTTATAGGAAAGGTCAAAAACAGTAAGTTAAGAATAAGAACCTGAGTTATTATGTTTGGAAGCATGTTCAATGGGAACCTCAGAATTGCAAAGAGGGAAAGTGATGTAAAAGCTCTGGCAGCTGTCAAATTTCCACCAAGCAAAGTGAAAGCTCCAAATGAAATCACTGTTACGAGAACTGGGATGCTGTTCAGCATGAAATTGTTGAACTGTTGATAAAGGGAAGGAAAAAAACAATGAGCAAAAAATGATCTGATTCTTGCATCTTAAGCAAAATATGCAATGTCATTTGAGTCATGGTTTCCCCTAATCCCACTAAGAGATAATTCTGGTTCATTGTTCCTCTACCACGTCCTATTTTTCACATGCTAACCCACTAGTTGATTCCAGTTTTGGTTTGTGCTGATTCTGTGGCCTGTGGATATAGCTCCAGAAGTGTCTAATTAAACTGACCTAGACAGGAAAACTTTATGTAAAAATCTTCAAAGTTAGAATTCTTTTAAAGCTTGATCAGGCTTTCTGGAAAAGCTTGGCAATGACTGGATCATATTATTCCAACGAAAACATGAGGTATGTAAGGGACCAAATACTGAGGTGTCACTGTAATAGAAAAAGACTTTGTTGAGACCAAGATTAGTTTATTCTATGCACAAGCGATAGCATACCGCTGCCAATAGTTGTGCTTTCCTGAACCAAGATAGTTCATCATTCCTCATTCCTTGGACTTTAGATTGGAAGCTCTTCTCCCATGCATAGCATCTATATCGATCAGTACAAAATAAAATCCATTCTCAAATTTTCTGAAAAAAGAAGGAATACAGATAAAGTGGAAAGAATCATACTTTACTACATCCATTGCAGCAAGTAATTCATTAGTTAGACCAACCCTTTTGTCAGTATGTTGCAATCCTTCTTTAGATAGTTTTCGCATATTGCTTACAATAATCGTCTGCGCCAAAAGGATAAACACATATGTTTTGGAGATTAGTTGAACAAGGAAATTGCATAGCGCTGTAATGCTTGATAACAATTTGAAATGACTAAGAATTGAGTAATAAAAATCAAGTTTCTGATCTATAATTTAGTAGTGCTGTGTGAACTTTTTTGATGAAGTAATCAAATTTATTGATTGAAAAGGGATATTCGTGCATATAAGATGTATAAAGATGAATAGTATCTCATACAAAAAACATGATTTGCAATGAAAAACACCCTATAATTTACACTTATAGGGTGTTCCAAAAATGTAATTAGAAAAAAGTAAAGCTCTACTTCTATGCTCCACTTCCCAGCCTCTACTTTCTCCAAGATAGCATGTCTTTAACAACAAAATATTACCCATTCAACTTTGAGCATATGCCACACCATACACCGTAATTGTTGTATTTATTCTACTCGTAGAAGCTCATAATTTGGCTTCCACGTTGTAATATGATTTAACAGATTCTATATTTATGTGTATGACATTTCATTAGACTTGGTGTCATTTTGGGTTGCGACTAGTGTTGTTTATTTTGTGGTTTGCTCGACATGGGGATGCTGAGTGCTCACGCAGGTTGGATTTTGGGTAATGAAAGTTTTGGTATCTTTAGTTTGTGAATGAAGATGCTTGCAATATTATAAGAGTTGGGATGTTTGGTTGGTTGATAAAGCAATTTTTGGAATGCTCCCGATACAGAGGACACTCGGCCGGATTCTTGTCATGGAAATGAGTAGACTTTCTAGGTAAGCCAAGCTTCACTTAGCGCTGGTCAATGGTCATGGCCCAAAATTTGAGTGGAGTAGCATAAATCATAAAGGTGAGCAATTCACAAAAGTCTGCCATCTCGAAGACTGAAACGTTTGGAGTAGGAGAAGAAATTTAAGCGAATGCAAATTTACAAGTGTGAGAACAAACATGCCAAAGATTGGGGAGCCAGCGGGTACTAGATGATTTCCCTCTCATGGCTGAAAAAGTGGTTATCTCGAAAAATCGATGTAGTCCATCCGAAAAACGTGTCTCAATGACAACCAACTCCCTCGTCCTTGTCTCTTTCCCTATTGAAAAACCAATCCTTTCTGATATGAACCTGGTGAAATTGAATATTCCTGCTAGATACAGAGTACCAAAAGCCAAATGGTAAGACCTCGTGCACCTTGGCGAAACTGAATATTCCGTCATGACATCCTAAGGAGGGAAATTTGGGGTCATGACAGAACCTTAAGGTAATGAGTGGAGTAACTGAAGACATGTATAAACCCCCTTAGGCGCCCTTGTATACCCAATGTAGGACTTTACATAACTCAATATTACTGTTTATAACATTCGTTTTATCACCGTTTAGAGTCTCCTTTATCTAGTTGTATACAAGGTGGCAAACCATTGGTGACTATGCTTGTAATTTGGAACCTTCACTATCCAAAAAGCATAGAAATTAAGAGAATTGTACATCTAATGATATCCTTTTGACGTATTTCCAACAAGATCAGAAAAATATGATTCATTCAGCGGAGTTTTGGTTTAGAGAGATGAAGCTGTCCTCTTCTTATCAGTACTACTTTCTTCTAGCACGATCTTTCAACAAATTTCGCCAATGTGCAAACAAAAGACGACTTTTGGTTTCAATATTAAATAATGCAAGAAGGGTAGTGGCAAGACAATAGCAGGAAAATAGTATTAACAAGCACCACTGCGAAAAGCCATTTTAAGTAAAGACTAGATAATGAAGCCACTTATTGCCAAAAATAATTCAGACTTGGAGGACGAATAGATCTTTATTTACCTGCATTGGGATCATCAATACTAGCATTAGAGCACCAAGAAGTGAAGCCAGACCTAGCTGCTGGTAAAGTAGAACCATGGCGATGACAATACGAAATGGAGCTGACCATAAAACATGAAGCTGTTGGCATACTTGCTGAACAAATTAAGAATCATATTAGCCGTTATCAACACAAAGTGATAACCACTATGAAAAAGCCACCGATTTTGATAGTCATATATACTGCATTTGAAATAAGTAGTCATACAATCTTCTCTAAGATCCTACATTAGATAGTGAAAAGCTTCAAGTGTTACTGCTGATAAACCATTTAAAGAATGCTTTTACTCAAAAGTTACAAATCTAGTGTACTGCATCTAAGACACTTGGATTTCATTATTTGCGAATAAACCATTTGGAGGAGGCATCTCTTCCATATTATAATCCATCATTCCAGATGTTATATAAAGCTAATATATCATTTGGTGGATTCCTCTCAACACAGTCTAGTGAAACTTGATAGAAGATATTATAGCATCAATCACTGTAAGAGTAAGTTTAAACATTGGAGAGGTGTGAGCATCCAAACATTAAATCATTGACTGGTTGCTGAGACTAATGGACACTTTGACCTGTGTAAGGAACAATTTACATAATACTGAATTGCTATTTGCTAAATGAATTTCAATTCTTGAAACTTGTGAAACTTGCAGGGAATGCTTGTACTTTAGAAGTGTTGGACATTTGTGATGTTCCCAAATAGAAAGCATAACATAAAATGGGATATAGGGAGCACTTGGTCAATTTCAACATAGAAAATTTAGTCGAATATGTAATTGTGAAATTATCTCTGCTGCCAATCATATTTTTCACTGTATGGTCTCACACTTTATTAGTAGTAAACAATCTTACTTTCATGCCTTATCTAAATGTTTCTATCATGTTGCACCACTATACACTTTAAAAGGCAGGGATCACTATAACTTTTAAAGGCAGGGATCAAGACTTAAGATATTGTTGCTCCAAGCATACCTGAAGTGCATTAGCATCAGTTGTGATCATATTTGTAATTTTTCCAGATGGAAACTGCTTACGGCCCTCAAGTGTTAATCTTACAGATTTGCGGAATATGGAAGCCACCTAAATGCAATAAAATACATGACTACCATTAAGTCAACTTGCAAGACTTAGACAGCTTAATATTTTATAAGTAGTTTCTTCAAAGTCAGAAACGGCTTCTAATTGTCAGAGTGGGTGTTCATTCACCATATAAGATGAAAAAGAATAACAGGCGAATAAGGACATCAACTGGTAATGTGTTTGCAGAAAAGGTGAAAGGTGAATGACATATCATTTGTCTCCACAAAAAGTATGATTTCGAACTAAGTATACTAAAGTTACGTCTTTTTGCTGTATTTTTTACTCTACGTTCACCAAAGAGCAAAATTTTGTGTTGTATAGTGTTTAAAGCCATAACCACAAAGTTGTGGAAGCGTGCAAAAACTTTCTATATCTAGAAAGAGTTTAACTTTAAACTTCTCATTTTACCGTTAATGCGATGATGTATAGACAACAAATATCTATGCCTTGTTTTAGACCACAACTTTCAAAAGTCTTTCTTTCTTTCAAAACTCCATGCTCATTCAAACATCATTATATAAAATGGGATGGAGGGAGCATGTGATCATCAAAGCTATTCTACAAAAAAAAAGGAAAAAAAGAAATTGGTTTTATCATGATTTACCTTTTCACTAAAGTATAGAACAAGGTAAAAGCAAACATTATAGGGAATTAATCATGTGAGGCAGTGTGCTTAAGTTGTATCGAATTAATTAAAAGCAGAAGCCACTGGAGGAGAAATCCAAAAATAACAATAGGACATGCACTGTAGTTTTGAGAAAGATCATACCAGAGTCGATCTCATCCTGAAACCAACACGCATGACGTTCTGAAAGTACTGAGCTTCACATAGTACTCCAAATGACTGGACCAAGTAAAAAATACAATTCAGAAAGTGTGTATACATGTATATGTGTGTGTGAGAGAGAAAGCATCGGAAAAAATATATTATTGATGTCTTAATTATAATACAATGAGCCTTATTTATAACTATACATAATACATTTTACTCCTACTGAATGTGAGACTCGGACTAATTACATAATTATATACGAGGAGCAGTGAGGGACTTGGTGAAAATATTTGCAAGCTGATCAATCGACTTCACAAACTTTGTATCAATATCTCCTGAGAGTATTTTTTCTCTGACGAAGTGAGAGTCAATCTCAATGTGTTTACTTCTCTCAAGGAACACAAGATTCGATGTAATATGGAGGGCAGCTTGATTATCACACACAAGTTCCATCTCGCTGATCTCACCAAAATTCAACTCCTTGAGCAACTGTTTGATCCAAACTAACTCACATGTTGCCATAGTCATTGCTCGATATTCTGCTTCTGCACTAGACCGAGCAATCACATTCTGTTTCTTGCTCTTCCAAGACACCAAATTACCTCCTACTAAAACACAATATCCGGACATAGAACGTCTATCAGAAGGTGATCTTGCCCAATCAGCATCTGCGTATCCAAAGATTTGCTCATGGCCTCGATCCTCAAACAACAATCCTTTGCCTAGAGCTGATTTTATATACAGAAGAATGCGTACAACTGCATCCCAATGACTATCACATGGAGAATTCATAAGCTGACTCATAACACTCACAGGAAAAGAAATATCAAGTCTAGTCACTGTCAGGTAATTTAATTTACCAATCAACCACCTATATCTTGTAGGATCGCTAAGCGGCTCCCCCTGATCTGGCAGAAGTTTAAAATTCGGATCCATAGGAGTGTCAACAGGTCTACAACCCATCATTCTTGTCTCCTCAAGAATGTCCAACGCATACTTCCGTTGTGAGATCACAATACCTGAGCTAGACTGAGCGATCTCAAAACCCAGAAAGTACTTTAATCTGCCCAGATCCTTAGTCTGAAAGTGCTGAAAGAGATGTTACTTCAACATATTAATATCATCCTGATCACTGCCGCTAATAACATTATCGCCAACATAAACCACTAGATAAACACAGAGATTTGAAGCAGAAAGCCAATAAAACACAGAGTGATCAACTTCACTATGAGTCATGCCAAACTCCTGAATAACTGTGCTGAACTTACCAAACCAGGCTCGAGGAGACAGCTTTAGACCATAGAGGGACCGACGCAACTGACATACAAGGCCACTAGACTCCCCCTGAGTCACAAAACCAGGTGGTTGCTCCATATAAACTTCATCCTTAAGGTCACCGTGAAGAAAATCATTTTTAATGTTCAACTGATAGAGAGGCCAACGGCGAACAACAGCCATGGATAGAAAAAGGTGGACTGGTGCTATTTTAGTCACGAGAGAGAAAGTATCACTATAATCGAGCCCAAATATCTGAGTATACCCTTTGGCAACAAGATGAGCCTTAAGTCAACCAACCTGACCATCTAGACCAAATTTAACACACACCCAACAACAACCAATAGTAGATTTACCTGAAGGAAGAGGAACAAGCTCCCAAGTACCACTCGTATGTAAAACAGACATCTCGTCGATCATAGTATTGCTGGTAGATAAAAGTTGGCCAAAAAGTCGTCGGAGAAATTTGAAAGTAGTGAGACTAAATGTTAAAATAGCCGAGTTCCACACTTCAAAATAGATTTTAAAGCACCACTAGAAAGCAAAAACTTTTCTGGAAATTATTGTTCACCCCGGAAAATCACTGTTCACGCTGGAAAATTAGAAACATGGTTGGAATTTGGTTTAAATTGGATGGGTAGGCTCGGAATTAAAGGGTGAGCAAGTTGTCCTGAAGAAGCTTTGCGAAACCCTCACCGGAAAAGTCTCTATTGCCAGTGTGTGGCAGCTTTTCTGCCGGAGAAATTTTTTGGGGTTGGACGCCGGAAGGTGATCTACCTTGTGGCGGTGGTGTTTTTCGTACAACATCGACAGAAAATGACTTTCGCGTGGACAGCCCGTAGGTCACCAGAAAAATTGCACGATGACTAAGTTCTTTCTTCCCGGTTATGCTGGAATGACGCACACAGATCCTTTCTCACCAATGCTCTAATACCACATGAGAAAGCACGGAAAAAAATATATTATAGATGTGTTAATTACAATACAATGAGCCCTATTTATAATTATACATATACATATTCTACTCCTATTCAATGTGGGATTCAGACTAATTACATAACTATCTAACAATATATATGTACATATATATATATATATATACACACACATATATATATATACGTACGTATATGCGGTTGGATTAAATAAAATTATTTAAATAAGACAAGCTAATCGAATGCCCAGAGAATCAAG
This sequence comes from Nicotiana sylvestris, assembly GCF_000393655.2. Classification (NCBI taxonomy): domain Eukaryota; kingdom Viridiplantae; phylum Streptophyta; class Magnoliopsida; order Solanales; family Solanaceae; genus Nicotiana; species Nicotiana sylvestris. The sequence continues at coordinate 36,854,133 of NC_091065.1, forward strand.
CTTATTAACTATCCAGCCGCGAGCAAGAAGAAAACTACGTGCTATTTGAATGAAAGCAACGAATTATACGCTTTTAATATGATGAAGATTGAATCTTACCACCCCAACAAAAATCAGAAAAGCATATAGGTGGCCAACCCAAGCTGGTTCGCCTCGCTCCAGAGACTGTAAGCAATATCAAGTTAATAATGAAGAGATATAATATTAGTGAACCCAGAAGAGTGCATTACTTCCATGCATAATATGAAAACCAAAACAGCTATGGCATGCCAGAATCAGGAAGGTAACAGCTCAAAGAGGAGGAAACACAGAATGGGATTAGTCCTCCTAAAGACTCTCTTTCACAATTTACTACATATTCAATCTTGTTAGCATCGCATATGCTTATGGCTATATCTAGTGAAGGCATAATAGACTGTTCTCTATATTAAGGTAAGATGGATCACAAGCAAAACTGCCATTAAACAAAGTGCACTCTCTACCATATTATGTTCTTTAACTTGTAATTACACCAATGTCCCATTTGACATAATTTGATTGAGCTTCAAATTAACAACTTAATTTGACTTGCATATTGTATTAGCAGTGGTTGAAGAAGGTTTGGAAGTAAAGATTGATAAGCCGATGGATGGGACATTTTTAGAATAGTTAGATTTTCTCATTGAGAATTTATCACAAGTGTAGACTTTGTATTCCATATTAATTAGTCATTGACATATACTCTGATATTCATATTTGTTACTTGTCAAAAACCATATCAATGTTTACAAAATAAAAACCAGTGACCTTTCTCATATGTGTTGCGTGCAGTACTACTACAACAACAGCAACAAGTCCAGTAATTTCCCACAAGTGGGGTCTGGGGAGGCCAGGGGGTAAGATGTACGCAGCCTTACCCCTACCCTGGAAGGGCAGAGAAGCTTTTTCCGATAGACCCTCGGTGTTGACTGCGTACTAACTACGAGAAAATTGCAGGTAAGTTTAAATGCATAAAACACTGAATTAGAGGAGATCAAAGTAAACAAAAGTCCAACAACCAAAAGTTACCTTTAAAAGACGATTAAGTAGTAGTGGTCCCACAAACTGGCAAAGATCACTACCAACCTAAGAATTGGCACAAAAAAAAAGAATATTCATATGGAACTTAAAAAATCAGAAATAGTAGAAATTTAAAAGATGACCCAAATAAGTTTCAGTTCAAGACGGGAAAGTGTAAGCCAAAAATATCTTGCCATGGTGATAGAAAATTATAGGTAACCAAAGAGAAGATTCCAGCATGAATTCTTTTAGATGGAATGATGGACAGGAGCCTGAATATCAGGATGAAGTTGAAAACTAGGAAGAAAGAAAATCAGTTTTATCAGAGAAAATTTTCTTCCCTATTAGTAAGCAAAAAGGTTACTCAATTTGGACTGCAGAGAATCCACAATCTATACAAGAGGGAGGGATGAGAAAAGACGATCTCTTCTACACTCAACTTATCCAAGAAATCAGCAAAAGCAAAGTTCTAGCGCCCCCAAATTGACCTACAACAAATATATGCATGACCGCACATTTTTCCTTCTGTTTGATCTAAATCGCACGGGTGGAAGATCTGCCTTGTGCTCCATCTTTCTCTCCTTCATTCACCCTTCATGCATCAAAAGCTGCAGATACCTGCTTGCCACTGCTTTTCCAGTCCAACAAGCATTACAACAATTTGATTAGTTCTGCTATCACATTTTATCTTTACCCTTAATATTGTCCATTGTCTCCCTCAATACACAACACTTAATCTTGTCAGTCATCTTTATAGCTACCCTGTCATTTTCAAATCTGAAAAGGGATTTATTCTCTAAAAAGGTTCTAACCCCACACCTAAGCCAAAAAAGGAAACTCCTCCTGCACATTCACACAACAAGAAAAGGGATGTGTAGCTGTAGAACCGATTTCCACAGATCTCTACTAGCAGGTTATACATTTCTGATTTCCCTCCATTCCCCTCACTGAACTACAAGTATCTTGCTCTGTGCAAATTTCCTCTTCCTCCATTTATCTTTTCGTCTTGCAAGCATCAACGTCCTTGTCCTCTTCCCATTTCAATTTTTGCCGAATAAAACAAGTCCAGCATCCTTACCTCCTTGTAGCATTCTTAAGCCTTATTTAAACCAGAAAAGTCAATTTCCAAATATTGGCATGTGGATGCACTTAGACAAAACATGACACGCGGAGATAAAACTTAATGGCAGAGAGATTCACTTTGTCAAATGGTTCGAACTTTACTAAAAAACAAATTTATAAGGAACATAATCGAAGTGACAATTATCATCGCAAAGACAAGTCAGCACCTTATATCATATGCAAATTGATGGTATGAAGAAAGACTTGTGAATAGTTAACTACTTTAAGAGCAGTTAGAAGAACTCAAAAGACATATTGCCAATGTTATTGGAACCTGTAGAAAATTGCAGAAAGTTATAAAACAACTCTTAACATCTAGTAGAAAAACGAAACTTCAAGGAAAAGATAACCAGATTTTATGACAAACTCCAAGGACTAAGCACATTACTTTGAAGAGGCCTCCATACCAGAACCTGTAGAAAATTGCAGAAAGATATAAGAGTAAGACTCATCTGCATAGTGGTGGAAGAAGAAGCACAAATATAGTTGCCTTCTCAATACTTAGGCAAAAGATCACTGTTGTGTATAGAATGTAGCAAAAACCATACCTGCCTCCAAGACTGCAATTCAAAGCACGAAGAAGCCATGGTTTTTTCCTCTGAGATTCTTCAGCCCAACATTTTTGGAATCTGAAAGAGTTGAAATGGATAATGTGTAACAACACTGTCTTACAGCTGATTATGCCAATATTGAGGGTAAAAGATACACCGATTACAAACCTTGCACTCAATGTCTCAGACTGATCCCATGTATCCAACTTCCAGACATCCTTTTCAGTGATTGGTCTCTTACAGCCTTGTTGCAAGAGGGGAGTTATCCATCCAAAAGAAATCCCTACCAGAGTTAAGGAACTCCAATTATCATTTGGCCATTGATAGAGGATAGTTCGATTTCCACAGGACCTCCCATTTTTCGGTTATGAAAAGTCATAAGAAAATTTGATTCAAGTTCATTAAATACAGAAGGCATAAAGTCATTGTAGTTTGAAAGAATTAACAAGAGATGAATGTCCGTAAGCGCAAATCAGTGCAATAGTTTTTACCAACTTTCTTATAGTATAACCCAAATGAAACCACTTCAGGATTAACTGGCCAGGGTTAAAACTAAAAGGCAGAACCCACTGACTTGACAGAATGCTTGCATATCTCTCAGGGCAAATACGGTCTGCTCCAACTGTTTCATCAGTATTGTCATCAATGGACTCACTCCTTAGTGGAACATAGCCAGAGAAAGGATCCAAATTAGGAAGATGAACAAGAAGCAGAGCCCCAAATAAAATCTGCATCAGACATTTCTGATTTAGTAATCCAATCTCTAATGGAACAAAATGTAGGTAATTAAGATATAATATTTGGTCTTGTACTATTAAGAACTAGTGAAACTACAACATACATCTGTTAGTTGCCCATTCATTTCAGAACAAGAGATAAACTTAAGTACCAGAATGCAGCCTGATACAAGACACAATTTCCTCCAGCTAAATATGGTCAAGATTTTCTTTGTTCCTTTGCATATGTAAAAATTCCATGACTGATCTGTTGAAGACATAATCAAGTAAATAAAAGTGTGTTCTCTCTAACAGCTTAAGCTTTTAGATGAGGTGGTTACACACTTCAACATGATCGAACTACTTGAATGTAGTCTTACGTAGTTTGATATTCAGAACACTACATATTACAGAAAAGAAATACTTCTAGACTTCATGCAAATTCAATATATCTTTTCGACAAGGTAAATCAATTCTAATCCTGGGGAAATCCCCTTGAAAGATTATATGACTGATTAATTCTGAAAGCTGGAAAAGGTGCAAAAATGCAACGAGTAAAAGCTAATAGATGATAAGGACATCACAGGTACCTGACAGATGACTGAACTGTAATAGATGTACAGTGTAAACCTGCGCAATTTAGTATAAGCTATGAGTACGCCGTGCTGATTTAGATAGCATAAGTTTACATACAGAAAAGCATCTTGCAATGCAATCAGATAGGGTTGCTTATTAAGCTATTGAACGAATGAAGACAAGTTGTGAGTCGAGAATCAAAATCCTACTGTACAGAGAACAACAGTCTAGTTCTTGCAATCCATCTCTTTCAAGTTACATGCACTCTTCTTCACTCTTCTTTTGAACAGAATATGTTCAGTTATTCCTGTTCTCATAGAGAATCTTGCAACTTCACTTCTTTGTTTAGAAAAAATAAGCCAGACCTTAAAGCCTACATATTCTTTGAAGAGGCAAAAACTTAAATGCGTTTAAAAAGGTACCAGCATAAAGTGAATAACTCTGCCCACCACAGACACGGAATCATTACTATAACTGAGGATCCAAGAAATTGTTGTAAATGAAAAAGTTTAATTGAGATTTGGCTTTTAGCAATTGAAGTATGCTCTATTTTGGGACAATTAGACTATCAGAGTGTTAACTGCCTCACCAAACACTCCACTTTTCATTCTAAAATGAAATATATCAATAGAAAGTATCATTGGGTCAGAATGCCTGTGGAAGAAAATTGTTTGAGGTTATACAGATTCACTGATGATAACCCTTCTGATATGCTACCAAAGGTGGTGACTGTAAATCAGAATCAGTTTGCAGAATCAGTTTGCAGACAACTGGCAGGCGTGAAGCCTGTCTAACACTTCTTATGCTTGAAGACTTATTGATCTCCTTTGACTGGAGGGGAAGTTTGTTGGGCCCACGCCCACTTTTCCAACCAAGTGGCCTAATTGCCATTCTCAAATTTCGTGTTGGTTTGGGTTTGGTTTAAATTCCTTTTTGTTAGATAGTTATGTGTAAATAGTCCTAGTCCCATATGTAGTAGGAGTAGAATATGTCCTAGTCTCATACGTAGTAAGAGTAGAATATGTCTTAATCCCATATGTAGCAAGAGTAGAAGATGTATTATATATAGGGCTCATTGTATCATTGTTAATAAATAAATTTTTCTCCCGTGCATTCTCACATGGTATCAGAGCTTCAGTGAGAAAATTATCGGTGCGCGTCATTCCAGCGACATCCGGGAAGAAAGATCTCGTCGCCGTGCAATTTTCCGGCAACTTCGTTTTGTTCCCAGGGTTCATCACTAATACAGTGGTGCTGTGCATATACCAATACCACCATCAATCCGAAACTCTTGTGCGACCAAACCCCATAAATTCTCCATCTGAACAGAAAAGTCAGTCACCGTGTGTCTTTCTGGTTGACGACTCAAGATTGATTTGCATTATCTCCTCATCGGTAAGTGTTATGCGAAAACCAACACTACCTTCTTGTTCGGAAAAGTCAGGCGACAAAACCCCAGTCAATCGCTCCTGGCAGTTTGTCATGCACCTCCACGCTCCGCCAGAACTAGGGTTTCGGCCAGCTACAATAACTTTTCCGGCGTGTGTGAGCCATTCCGGCCACTTTTTGACAAAATTTCTTCTGGACAACTTACTCGTCCAGTGATTCCGAGCCTACCCATATAAATTATATCAAATTTTTACAACTTTTATTTTTCCAGCGTGAACAGTGATTTTCAGAAAAGTTTTCTGGTGGTGTTTTAGAACATATTTTGCAGTGTAAAATTCGGCTTGGTCTCACTATCTTCAAATTTTTCTTACGACTTTTCAGCCAACTTATGTTTATCAGCAACCAACTGGTTTTGTTGCTCAGGGGGAGTCTAGTGGCCTTGTATGTCGAATGATCAGCTACTTGCAGATATTTTTACCAAGTCCCTCACTGGTCCTCACATTGTTACATATGTAACAAGCTTGGCACAAATGTTTTGTATGCACCGGCTTGAGGGGGAGTATTAGATAGTTATGTGTAAATAGTCCTAGTCCCATATGTAGTAGGAGTAGAATATGTCCTAGTCCCATGCGTAGTAGGAGTAGAATATGTCCTAATCCATATGTAGTAGGAGTAGAAGATGCATTATATATAGGGCTCATTGTATCATTGTTAATAAATAGATTTTTCTCCCGTGCATTCTCACACTTTTTGTTTGGATTTGGTTTCTTCTTACTTTTATAAAGGGCTCCTTAGTGGCAAAGAGAGAGATTAGAGCATCCGTTTTTAAGAAAAGAGAAAAAAAAACCTCTTTGCTGCAAAATTTTTATGTGGCCTGCCAGCTTGAAATACCGTTTTTTATTCGTTCAACGGTAGAACTAGCTAAAAAAAATTCAGGATTTCCTAACATCCTATTTTTCAAAATGAATGGTAGAGATTGTGTTTAAAGATCTTTAGCTGTAGACTTTGAGCACAAACAGTTGCTTGTTTCTATGTGATTCTTTCTCATTCTTCACTTATTTTCTTGTTACTCTTGTTGCTATTGTTTCTCCCGATTCGGCACCGGTGTTGTGACCATTTTGGAGGACTTTTGTGAATCTACTTTGGTCAAGTGGAGCTTTTGATGGACCGATGTTTTGTGGGTTTTACTCTTAGCTTTGTAGAGGTTTTTCACGAAATTGGTGTCTCTCATTCTATCGTTATTCTCTAGAGTTATCTTTTGGCTTTACACTAACTATGAAAACCATCCTGCTTAAGTTTTATTGATTCGTCATAGCTAGCTTGCGTTTGTTTATTTTTCTCACATGTTAGGATGAAATAATCCCTAGCTTCATTCAAAAAGAATTACTTCCTTTGACCAATTTTATATGACAAACTTTCCTTTTTAGCCTGTCCCAAAAAGAATGATGCCTTTCTATATTTAGAAACAATTTAACTTTAAATTTACCTAGTTTACCTTTAATGAGATGATTTAAAGCCACAAATGTCTGTGCCACAAGTTTCAAAAGTCTTTCTTTCTTTCTTAAACACTGTGTCAGTCACACCCAATGGTGTGGTCTAGTGGTCAACGAAGTGGGTTGAGAACCATGAGCTCTTAGGTTCAAACTCCAGCGGAGGCACAAAAAATACTAGGTGATCTCTTCCCATGAGTCCAAGCCTTGGAGGACATAGTTACCTGGTATCTCTTACTGGTGGGAAGTAAGAGGTATCTCGTGGAACTAGTCGAGGTGCAAACAAGTCCACGGTTATCAAAAAAAATTGTGTCAGTCAAACACCATCACATAAATTGGGATGGAGGAAGTATATAAGATGTGTAAATGTAGTATTTGGGAACTTTTGGTAGCACTGGACTCATAGTCCTAAGGTTTCCTAATACAGTAGTGTATACTAAGTTTGTGATTCCAGGACACATGATTTATATCTACTCAAATTCACATCGTTTCCTCTACCTTGTTTTCCTATTGAGTTGGCTACAGGACCCCAAAATATAATTCCTATCTGGTTCCCATTTATCTTGCTAAATATTTACAATTTTTTTCATTTGTTCTTGCATCTACTACTACCAATTCACCGTGCTAGTTGCAAGTTTTATCCTACTTGACTATTAAACCACTACTCTCCTTGAACCTTGCAAACTCTCCTCTACTAACCCCTACTACAGAAAGTTAAAAGGCTTGATATATTATAAGACAAAGGCCTTCTATTAATCATATATGACAAAAATCAGCTTCTGAAATTCAGCAAGCAAATCTGAAAATCACCAACTTATTATTTACTAATTTGGCAATATGGTAGCTGGATCTTTTATTTTCCAGCATCCTTAAACAACATAAAGAACGATAAAACCCACCTTTGATCTCCACTTGCTAAGGCTCCAAATCTAATATACCAGGTTTATTTTAGTGTTTTCTTACCATCTGAGTTCCCAATGTTTCTTACCGAGCATATAATGCTAAGGATTACACATGTTTAAGCTCTTTCTGGTTTTATCTTGACGAGAACTATCTGACTAGATGCAAGGTTCTCTTGCATATACAGGAGATATTTTTCATGCATTCATATCAGAGTAGTTTTTTTTTCTTTTTAGAATTCCGTGTGCAATCCTTGTTTGCTCTTTGGGGAAGATAGGTGGAGAATTTTGTTGATTGCTCAAACTCATTTCGCTTTTGAATTGTACGGATTCCTTCGTATTTTATTTCTTACAGCCACTTCTATTAATCAAATTCTCATAATTAATGGGGAGTATATTAATATCCAACTACACTTCTTTTTCTCTGACAAATTCGTATCTAATTTCTTTTTCCTGAATAGGAAGGCCCTTGCAGCTGTCGTCCAACATTCATGAAGTTGACCAGAGCACTTGAACAAATTAATAAGCCCTGAGAAGGGAAGTTACCCCAAAGAGCTAATTTGACAAAAATAATAACATCACACTCACCTTGAGTAGAAACTCCGCATTGAAAGAATGAAGTTGAGGATCACAAGTTCACCTACCAAAACATAGATTACTCCAAATCTGACATACCATCTGAACTCTCTAATGTAGACTTTAGTTTCCACTACATTCATAATAACAATGGAAATCCAAGCAAGTGCCTGAATGCTCAAAGAAACCATCTGGAAGAAAAGAGTACATATATCAGTTGGCTATATATATGAAGAAAGAACTTTCACTAGACTGGTGTACAAGTAAGGTTATCAAAATTGCACAGGTCTGTCTAACTAAAGGTAAAGAGCTCATCAGATCTATGAGCAATTGAGCATGCAAGATCTCATGCAAAAAAAATTTCTTCTCCACAGTCAGACCTACTAATCATATTGCAGACTATTGACTATCCGGCTGTTTGATATTTCAAAGAGGCATGAGCACCAATACTTGAATAACCAGCAAAGGATGTTCCAAATATCATTTGTATCAAAATCATCAAAAGAATGTGTATAATATATAACTTTGTTTTTGAAATTCATATATTGTTACATGTATAATCAAACGACAAAATCAGTGTCTACATTTTTGTCCATTATATACAGTCCATTATCCATATGCTGTTTTTGCTTCTCTTACTGTTTACAGCTCCTCCTTGGTGCTTGTACTCCATATCTGATAAAACTCAGTTCCTTTGCATATCTCTAAGATATGCTCCATCAGATCCTATTTAATGACACTTCCATTTGATACATAATGAAGCTAACAAACTGATAGAGTCCATCTGTTACTTGAATTTATAAAAAGAACTACATCTGTGCTTTGCTATATATACTTGGCAGCAGCTTAGTGCTGTCACCAATAAAATTTTAATTACTGATAAGAAATATGACACTTTCTCTTTTGGAACGTTTAAAAACATTTGATATCATTCTATCATGCAATATTGCTCTATATGTTTAGTACTTTCAAGAATTCAAATTCATATAATTATTCAAATTTTTAACTTTGACGTGACATTTGGTCTATCAAGCAAATTTACAACCTTTACTCTAATAGTTTTTCCACTACAGAATACACAAGTTTAATTAACATCTTAAACTCCATAGCCTTTTAAACAAAGAAGGCAATTTAAGTGACATGATGTTTTTCCTTAAAACTGAGAACTTAGAGATTAATCTGTTTCATTTTGGTTACTTGAAGAAAACGCAGTGCTGAGGTTACTTAAGGAACACATTGTGTTGACTGTATGTTGAATATTCAGAAAATAGAGATGTGAGCAAAGAAGCTTGAAAAAATGACCTCGTCCACGATATTGCATAGAAAGAGAATGGCAAAGAAAAGAATAAAAAAAAGATTCTGCTGTAATTTTGCCTCAACTACAGCTGAGGATACAATAGAGGAGGCATGGCTTCTCAAGGATGGAACCTCTCCCTCAGAAGACCGTTAAATGACTGGGAGATTGGAAGGGTGGCTAAAATGCTGAAGACTTTGGAGGCTCTGCATACTTCTTGCTTTTCAGATTGGTCATGGAAACTTGTCTGGAAAACAAGAGCCTCCTTCAAGGTGACATGTTTCACTTGGCTTGTTGTCAAAAAAGCTTGCTTGACTCATGAAGTATTACAAAAAAGGGGGATTCAGCTGAGTTCCAGTATGTTTTTTTTTTTTTTTGGCTCCAGTATGTTTTTTATGCCAAGAAAAGGAAGAGAGTAATAACCATCTCTTCCTACATTGCAGGATAACTGATGTATGATGGCAGTTGTTTCTTGCCTTAGCTGAGACCCAATGGATGATGCAAAGAATCACAAAGGACCTGCTATGATGTTGGAACAACACTAAAACAAAGAACACACAGAAGAAATGGTGGAGAATGGCTCCAGTATGCATAAGGTGGACTGTGTGGAAAGAAAGGAATAATAGATGTTTTGAGAATAGAACTAGTTCCATTACCATACAAAGAATTAAGTTGAATTGTTTTTAGTCTTTCTAATTCTCGTGTAAAGAGAACTATGTTTTAGATGCAGAATCACTTTTAGATTATTGATTCCTTGTAAGACACAGGGTTCCCTGTAATATGTAATTATTTGACTGCCAGTACCATCTTAGTGCTGATGAATATACTGTTACCTTACCTTAACAAAAAAAAATCAAATTTTGTATTGCTATAATATTTGTTATTTTAGGATTGCTATAATCCACTTGATTTATTTCAGTGCCTTCACGGGTGCTAGAACACCTAGTAGCCTTCCAGCAGGCAGAAAATTAGGGAAAGCTATTAATTCAAGACTACAATCGTAATATATAAACCCAGTGTGAGATAAATATCAGTCCTCCAGGCTATTACTTTAAAAATGTCATTGTTAACGGCTAACTCATTATAAGTGAATATATCTTAGTTCTGTTATAAACTTAAATAATAACCGATTAAGTAGATCAATTTTGTCCTTTCATGTATCTATCTAAATTCTGAAGATTCAGTAGCTAGCAAGTTCTAAAATCCTGAAACTTTTTTTTGTAGATGAGGCTGAACAGGTTCTTACGAACTTACCTCAGGACAATGACTATGGAGCATCATCTGAAGAAGCAGATGATTTGGCTATCTGTGGTGAATAGTTGTAAATTACCAACTACCACACTGCCCCTAACTGCAGCCCCTTAAAGGCCTTATATGGCTACGCTACCCCACATGTCTCATTTGGGCTTTTACCTCTCATTCTTGTCCATTTAGCAGATGAATTACTCAGGCACAGGAACTAGAGACCATAAAAACCTACATTTCAGAAGGAACTTTTCTTTCCAAATTTTGCAACCAAAAAAAAGACAAAAAGATGCAGCTGGATTCTAGATTGAACAAAGCAAGAGAAGAATTGCAAAGTAAAGACTTAAGCCTTCCATTGAGCAAGCTATAGTATTAGGAGATGTAGACAACTTAAAGTTGTCAAGCAAATCTAAGAGGTTAGCAAGATCAGATGCCTCTCTAAACATTAAGGTTATGCAAAAGATGGAACATTTCAAGAAAATGATATGCCTTCTGAGATACAAAATAAAGAGATTGGACAAATCATGTAAATAACATATACGCAACAAAGAGAGGAATGCCACCTATCTACCTATCGTCCATAAACCCAACATGGCTACCCTAGAGGATATAAGAAACAGGATAGTGAAATTACGAGATGAACTTCCTAAGACTGACAATACATGTGCCTGTGCATGCGGTTAAAAATGCAATTCAGAAATGAGTAAATCATGGTGACTTTTATTGACACTCTCCAGTGTGCAATGGATATGGAAAATCCAGTTACCTCTCAGAGTTGTCTGGTAAACAAAGTGAACTACCGAACAAACCATATGGGAATCAGAGAACCTTTAGTTTTCTAGCACTGTTAGCCTGCTTTAAAAAACAAATGACTTACCACTTTGGAATGAAAAGGGCCCAATTAGAGCAGCATAAACAAAGGACTCATATCCTTTAACCCAACTAGTTTGGGATTGGCACAAAGTGAATTGGTTGACTGTTCATGTAGTTTTGATTCCCATTATTAGTCCTTTTGGGCGATTCTTATATAAAGAATTCACTATGACTAGTACCTTAAAGTAAATTTTTTACTAACTTCAGGCAGTTAAATTACATAGCACGCAATAGGTCACCTACCAAATACCTTAGAAATTGAAAGGGGAAGATGATTTAATTTCTTTGAAAGGAAATTTGTGCATAGTTATACATGCCAACTGCAGGTTTTCCTAATTCTGATAGGTACATGCAATTGCAGATATGCATAAACAAGTCGGTAAGAGAATGAAAACAAGCATGAGTATTGCATGAACAAAGGGAAAATCGTGATGTCAGAAGGGCATGAGAAAAATATGAAAACCCATAAACCACACTAAGAAGTAGATATAACCTCAAAAGGAGCAAGGCCAGTTTCTGCATCCAGATTGAAGATTGAGATGCCCATAAAAAATCTGAGCAAGGGTTCAGCAGCACAACAACTTCCCAGGAGGATCAATATGTAATTGTAGTATTTCGACCTCAACTTGAATCTCCGAATTTTGTGGTCCATCCTGACCAGCCATAACCGATACGCACACAACACAAAGAGAACCAAATAAGATATGCAATCAGCTGTTTCAATAGCACAAGGTGTATATGCACCAAAACCGCTATTAGTTTCTTTGGCCCATATCCCATTCGCCACCGGCTTGCAATACCAAACAAATGCATGAAAACTCATTTTCTGTAACTACTTAACTGAACATTCACCACAATAACGGTCCTCTATACTATACAACAATTACGCCTCAATCCAAGCAAGTAGGAGTTAGCTACAAATAACGGTCTTCTGTATGCCAATGAAATAGTCTGGTGTGCACTAAAGCCTATGCGTATTCAGACCCTCATCTCTTTCAATCAACCCACCATCGCCATAGCTGTATTTAACAAATTACTGCAATTAAGGAAAAAGACATACGCAGCCATTAGTTAGATGAGGAGAAATGGTGAACAAGGTGTCGAAACTCACACCAATGCTTATGACAGAAAGACTACGATTTCCCATAGGGAAACATAGGCTCCATATTTAAGTGATTTAGTAATGAGAGGAAGAATATATTTATTGATCTAACAAAATTCAACTTATTTAAACTGAATATTTAAAGTGAAAATCCGTAGGCTAAGCGGGAAAGGGCGAGAGTGGAGTTAAATACCATGACATTGAAACATGCGTACTGACACTAACCATTTACCAGCTTAGATAGACCCCTTAGCCCCAAAATTATACATTAAATTTGAGTAGTTAACTTTAAATTGAGATAATTAAGCAATGTAATACATAAAAGTAGTATCAAAATCCTGAAAAATGAGATGACGGAGTTTTGCAAGAGTACCTTTTCAACTGAAGGACTGAACTCAGCTGCATAGAAAAATGACAATCTTCAGCGGGAACTATTTATTGAGTGGCAATATATGATGACAAAAATAGTGGAAATTAAGAGATGGATAAAAAGGAAAAAAAAAGTAGAATCCAACAGAGAATCTGAAAAGTGTCAAATGAACAATGTTGGAACTGCTAGCGTCATGGCTTACGGATACATTTTTTAAAACTATTAAGGACAGGAACAAAATATGAGTGTTTCTAACAATTTTGGAAGCATCTGATAGAGACTGCCGTTGAACCGAGAAATAGAAAGAAACAAAGCATACAATAGAAGTGGTATTAAAGTGATAATAAATGTTATCCTTCATTTTAGGAGTTTGTTATCACCTTCCCATTTTCTAGTGTTAGGATTTTATCGGTTTCCTCTATTCTAGTGTGTTCTAGTGTATCTTGCTGCGCGGAATCTTATCACAACAATTTGCTCGTATTTTAGTTTCCATCTGCTCTACATAAAGAGCATGTTGTTTATTAAATATATAGAGAATAGAGCAATCTCGTTGTATACTATTTCAAGAAGTAACAAGTATATATACAAGTACATAGAGCCCTAATTTTATAGAAAGAATAACAAAGGATATGCTATAAATCTGCTAAAAATCTCTATAATTTTGCTAGCTATGTATCTTATATAAGATTATATCTACATTTATTCTGTAACACTCCCACTCAAGCTTGAGCATAAATATTTATCATGTCCAACTTGTTACGAAAGTAATCAACTCGAATTCCATTCAACGCCTTTTGTAAATAAATCAGATGGTTGCTATCTTGTCTTCACGTAGCCAGTGGATATCAAGTTTTCCTCAAACTTCTCACGAATAAAATGGCAGTCAACCTCAATATGCTTCGTTCTTTCATGATACACCTTGATGCAATATGAAAGACAGCTTGATTGTCATGCCAAAGTTTTGCTGGTATTAGATGCTCCAACCCAATTTCAGTAAAAAGATGATGTATCCACATAATCTCACACGTAGACTGTGACATAGCTCTACACTCAGATTCTACACTAGCTCGAGATACAACACTTTGCTTCTTACTTCTCCACGATATCATGTTCCTCCAACAAAGATACAATAGCATGTAGTAGATCTTCTATTAATTTTGGATCCAGCCCAATCAACATCTGCAAAACACTCAAATCAAGTATGGTCATGATTACAATATAATCTGCCAAGTTCAGGAGCTCATTTAGGTAACATAAAATTTGTTCCAAAGCTGTCCAATATTTGACTGTTGGTGCGGACATGAACTGGCTAACAATACTTACCGCAAAAGCAATGTCTATACGAGTCACATTGAGGTTATTTAATTTCCCAACTAATCTCCTATATATCTCTGGATCATCAAAAGGATTGTGATCATCTTTCATAAGATGCACATCAGGAACCACTGGAGTACTGTAGGGTTTAGCTGCCAACTTTCTAATTTTTGCAAGCAAGTCAAGAATATACTTTCTCTGAGACAAAAGAATTCCCTTCTTGCTTCGATTTACTTCTACTACCAAAAAGTATTTCAACAGGCCCAAGTCCTTTGTATAAATCTAGTATACAGGAAAGACTTGAGGGAAGCGATCACTGCATAGTCATTTCCTATGATAACAATGTCATCAACATATACAACAAGGAGAATAGTTCCACTGTTGATTGCCGATAGAAGACTGAGTGATCACACCTGCTCATTTTCAGCCCAAACTCCTGAACTACCTCACTGAACTTGCCAAACTAAGCTCGAGGACTCTGTTTCAAGCCATACAAGAACTTCTTCAAATGATAGACTTTTTCATACTCCCCCTGAGCAACAAAACCAAATGGTTGGCCCATATACATTTCCTCCTGAAGATCACCATGAAGGAACGCATTCTTGATATCTAACTGATGTAAAGGATAATTCTTGAAAACAAATAGAGAAATAAATAAGCAGACAAGAGTGAGTCTGGCAACCGGGGAGAAGGTGTCGGTATAATCTACCCCATAAGTTTGAGCATACCCTTTAGCCACAAGTCCGACCTTAAGTCTTACTACAGAACCATCTGGATTAACTTTAATTGTAAAGACACACTTACATCCCACTCGTTTCTTTATCTTGGGTAAATCCATCACTTCTCACGTGTGATTATCCTCTAAGGCATGTATTTTCTAAAGCATTGCATCATACCATTCAGGATGATTCAAAGCCTCTCTCACTATTTTGGGTACTATAATGGCGTCTAGAGAAGCAATCATAGATCTAGACCTAGAGGATAAGCGATCGTAGGAAACAAAATTAGCAATGGAATATGTGTATTTGCAAGTACATATACCTTTACGAAGAGCAATAGGACGGTCAAGGTTCTCTGTAGGATTAGGCGGAGGAGGATCTGATGACGAAGGAACTGTTGTAGGACATGTATCATTTGCCTCTCGCCTCTGCGAGTAAACTTGAATAATTGACGGTCTTTATAACACAGTTGGAGCAGGTACTAAAGGCATAATAGTCGATTGTTGCTCGATCGAAGAACTAGGAGATGTAGGAATATCATTTAGTTGTTCTATCAAAGCCCGGGTAACCTGATATACTAGCCATTCATCTTCCTCCCCTTGATTTGTAGAAATGGGAGGTGCATAGAAGAATGTCGTAGTCTCTGAAAATACCACATTAGTTGACACCATATATTTACCAAGTTCAGTAGAATAACACTGATACCCCTTATGAAGGTGAGAATAGCCTAGGAAAAGACACTTTAATGCCTTGGGATCCAACTTGGTAACAGGTGGTCGAATATCTCAGACATGACATGTGCATCCAAACACCTTAGATTCCATCGAAAATAATGACTTGTTTGGGAAAAGAATATTGTAAGTGTCACGACCCCAGTTTCTCATCTTAGGATATCGCGATGACACCTAGTCTCTAAGACTAGGTAAGCCTATCATTCATTGATAACTTAACAAAATTCGCAACTAAGATAATAAGATAATTTGATAGAACTCATAATAACTCTAAAATAGAACGTCTGTAACAAAATTCCCAAAACCAGTGGAACTGAGTCACAAACTCTATAGAAATAATCTAAGAATATCTAATACAACACTATCTGAATAGAAGATAAACAGTAGTAAAAATAATGTCTAAAGGTGACTCCGAGGCCTGCAAGCGCCAAGCAGGTATACCTTGAAGTCTCCCGAATGTATAGTCAAATCACTAATTCCTAGCATGAGATGATGTACCTGGATCTGCACAAAAATATGCAGAAGCGTTGTATGAGTACACCACAATGGTGCCCAATAAGTATCAAGCCTAACCTCGGTAGAGTAGTGATGAGGCTAGATCAAGACACCTACTAGGATAAGAAATAAAGGACTATATAAAGCAGTGCAATAATGTTAGCTAACAACGAAATTTAAAACAATAAATGCAACTAGGAGTGAACACATGATAAGAACACCAAGAAATCAATACGGAGTAAATACAAGTAAGGCAAATAAAGAGATAACAAACTGTTCAACCAAAAAGTCTCTTTAACATAGAATGTGCAATAAGTATCACAACCGAGGTACCGCGTCATATCCAGTCACAACCTTTCCTTATACCACCGCGTGAGCCTTACATAGAGATATTTTTGAAAAACATTTTTTCCGAAATCAAGTAATTCCCTTACTAGAAATACGCACATAAATTCCTACCTTATGCCACCACATGCATATTAACCTCTATCCTTATACTGCCGCATGCGCATCAATATCACAACACAATAACAACACACACCACAAGTATCCATGTGCCATAACTTGCCAAAATCAACAATACCAAAGTTACCACAATATATAGCCCACGACTCAACCACAATATGAATGAGAATATCAATACTAACAACTTCAGACAAGAATAAATCAATAATAAAAGAGGTAACACGATAATAAGAGAGCTAACAAAGGCAAATAAGGCATACAAGAGCATATTTGACAATAAGGGATAGAGCATGTGATAACAACATCAAGTAAGCATGTAAAAAGCAATTTAACAATGAAAGATATAACATGATATTAAAATTTCTAATTAAATGCATGAACGAGTCTAAGAGTCTAAACCAGTCAAAATACCACATATAAGCCTGTGTACATACTCGTCACCTCATGTACACGTCTTTCACATAATCCAAACAACACAAATCAACCCAAGTCCTAAGGACTAGTTCCCCTACACAAAGTTAGATAAAATACTTACTTTAAACAAGCTAAATACACCAATTGGTAAGCCTTTTTTGTGAAAATCCAACTCCGAACGACTCGAATCTAGGAAAAATAACTTAATACCATAAATACAAACCATAGGAAATGGTTCCGGATAATAAAGTTGCAATATTTAAAGAAAATCAAAAAGACAACTCAAGAACTCAATCTCGGGCTCGCACCTCAAAACCCGAAAAAACTTATAAAATCCGAACACCCATTCCGATGTGAGTCCAACCATACACGAATTATCCAATTCTCACCTCAAATCGACCTTCAAATCCTCAATTTATGGTTTAGGAAAGTTTTCACAAAATTCCCAATTTATCCAACTCAAAACACTAATTAAATGATAAAAACAATGATGGAATCATGAATAATAACCAAATCCGAGTAAAAACTACTTACCCCGATCCAATCCTTGATAATCTTCTCCCAAATCATGCAAAACTGAGCTCTCTAACTCAAAATGTGAAAAATAAAATAAACCCTCAACTTCACCCTTTTTCTGCCTAGGCTTTTCTCACATGCGGACAACTAGTCGCTTCTGCGACCTCACATCTATGACCCCGCAACTGCAAAAAATACATCAGAGATACGCCTTCAAATAAGGCTCAGGGAATTCTGCTCTTGCGGACAAAATGCGCACATGCGCTTCCGCTTATGCGGACCAAAGGGCACTTATGCGAGTCCACTTCTGCGGAACCTGACCGCACATGCAGTCTTGAGACAATTGACCAAAATCCGCTTCTGCGGAAGACATCCGTATCTGCGGATGTGCACCTGCACAAGGACTTCCGCACCTACGGGGCTAGCTTACCCAGCCCCATCTTGCATTTGCAGTCGTTTGCCTGCTTCTGTAGTGTTGCACCTGCGGCCATGCCCCTCGCATGTGCGGTTGCACTAGATTTCAGTTGTCCTTCAACAATTAATCTAAGTCCAAAATGAATCCGATTTCAATCTGAATCACACTTGGGGCCCCCGGGACCCCGTCCAAACATATCATCAAGTCCCAAAATATAACATGAACCTACTCTAGCCCTTAAATCACATCAAACAACATCAAATATCGCACCCCAATTCATGCCTATTGAATCAATGAACATTCAACTTCTAAAACTAATACCAAATCATACCAAACCAACTCCGAATGAGCTCAAATTTTGTATGCAAGTCCCAAATAACACGATGGACCTATACCAACTCTTAGAATCACAATCTGAGCCCGATATCAATAAAGTCAACCCTCGGTCAAACCTATCAACTTTTTCAACTTTCGCCAAAAAACCTCAAACCAACCTACGAACCTCCAAGTCAATATCCGGACATAGCTAAGTCAAAAATTTCCATATGATACTATAGGAACTATTAAAACTCCATTCTATAGTTACCTACATAAAATTCAAACTCTGGTTAACTCTTTCAACTTAAGCTTCTAGCTTTGGGACTAAGTATCCCAATTCACTCCGAAACTCACCTGAAACCAAACCAACTACCCCAGAAAGTCACATAACCACAATTGAACATAGGTAGACAATAAATAGGAGAACGGAACTAAAATTCTTAAAATGAACGGTCGGGTTGTCAGAGTAAGGCACATTACCACCAAGCACGTAGATGGCATGCAATTAATCAGAAAACAAGTAATAGAGACCACATCAACCTAGAACTATTTAGGAACCTTCTTTTGGAATATAACTGCTTGAGATGTCTCAAGTAGATGCCTATTCTTTCTCTCAACAACTCCTTTTTGAGAGGGTGTATCGATACATGAAGACTGATGCAGTATATCATGTTGTCTCATGTAGGACCGAAATAACTCTGACATATATTCTTTAGTGTTATGACTCCTTAGAATACACACCGAAGCATTAAACTAAGTTTTGACTTCAGCACAAAAGGAAAAAAAGTGAGTAAACACTTCAAAATGACTCTTCATAAAGTAAATCTAAGTCATTCAAGAAAAATCATTTATAAAAGTGACAAAATACTTATGCTCAATTTTGAAAACTAAAGGACGTGGTCCCCAAACATTAGAAGGAGCTAACTCAAAAGTTGACTCAACTCGCTTATTGACCCTTGGACCTAACGAGATATGATGGTGTTTTGTAAATTGACTTGACTCTCGATCCAATGAGGAAATATTCTGAAACTAAGGACATAACTTCTTCAATAAAGGTAGAGAAGGATGTCCTCATCGACAATGTTCTTCAAAAAGAGACACGACACTAAAACATACAACAGACCGTGGCTCCCATTCATTGAGGATGTAGAGATCACCTGATAAATATCCTTTACCAGTGACCTACTTCATCGTAATTTCTAGAAACAAACAATAATCAGGAAAGAATATGACACAACAATTAAGGTCTCTGGTGATTTTATTAACATAAATCAAATAAAAGGCAAAGTTTGGTAGACTTAATACAGATGGCAGGGTAATAGAAGAAGTTGGTTTAACAGCCCCAAATCCAACAATGCTACAAGATGATCCATTAGCTACACTAACTAGAGAGGGTGCTTTGTGTGATTGAAAACTAAAAAATATTTGGATTACCTGTCATGTGATTTGTGGTACCTGAATCAATCACTCATTTATTTGAAGAGGTGATAAGCCATGTTTTATTGACCCAGCAAATGCAGTAACTGAAGAAGATTCCTGAATTGATTTCAT
Organism: Nicotiana sylvestris; assembly: GCF_000393655.2. Classification (NCBI taxonomy): domain Eukaryota; kingdom Viridiplantae; phylum Streptophyta; class Magnoliopsida; order Solanales; family Solanaceae; genus Nicotiana; species Nicotiana sylvestris. Next base: position 36,874,312 of record NC_091065.1, read on the forward strand.
ATTTTGAAGAAATTTCAGAAACTCATCCGAAACTAAGATTGTTGGACTATGAGCAGTAACATTATTTCCTCATTTCTTATTGTTTCCCGTCATGTTTCCAACCAAAAGTATCAAAATAATTTAAGGGAAAACTAGCATAACACTACTAAAAGAACCCTAATAGAACTTAGACCCAAACAATAGTAAGGTGAAGGAAATTATATCATGCTCCCACTTTCTTCAAAAAATACAAAACAATATCATCCTTTCTTTCTCCACAACTTATGGTTCTCCAGAGATTAAGAAATTACATCAACCAATTAAACAACACAAGCACCATAAAATAGAGAACCCATAGAGATCAACGAAAGAGCTCACACATCAGATAACCAAATCGAAAAGAAAAAAAATAATGATCCTGATCAGTAGAACTTCACAGAAGAGTGACCCCAATAACTAATATTTGTGAATGAAAAACACAAATCAACCAAAGTGAGATGAGACCCAAAAGTTTCATATCTGACTGAGATAGAGAAGTCGATAGATTTTACTGAGTATAACAAAATAAGAGCAGCGTGTTCTGGATGTCAAGGAACCACCACAGTTTGTCCAAGAACAGAGAGGAGATCTTTCTAGCGAAAGCTAGATAAAAAAACCAACGTGTCACACGCTGGCAAGCGCCATCGGGCAGCCTTGTCGAAAATTGTTTTGTCGGCACTTGAGACTCACGCTTGTCAACTCCGATGAAGTATTAATCCTCAACTCTAACGGGGCTCTAATATCATGTTAAATATAAAGAGAATGGAGCAATCTCATTGTATATTATTCAAAGAAGTAACAAGTATATGTACAAGTACATAGAGCCCTAACTATAGAAAGAAAAAAAAAGAGATCTTATAAATCTGCTAAAAATTCCTATAATTTTGCTAGCTATGTATATTACATAAGAGTATGTCTATATTCATTATGTCTACATTCATTCTCTTACATTGTTCATGAATAAAATTATCTTTTCCTCTTCTGTATTTCAAGCCTTCATATGGTATCAAGAGCATTCTTTCTCCTCATAGAGTTCTAATATTTTTGTTACCCACCCACCCACCACAAATGGCACCATCCATTACCAACTCCGATGCAACAAACACCATATCTATTGTTCAGTTTAACCTGGTTACACAGCTTTCGATCAAACTTGTTGGCAGCCATAACTTCTCCCTCTGGAAGGCTCATACTCATGAGAGGATACAATCTCTATGGCTATCTAGATGGAACTATCCCTTCTCCTTCCAGACCACCACCACAAACAACTAGATAATTTCCAACCTCAATTATGTTAATTGGTTTCGTGAGGACTAGTTGATCCAAAATGCTATTTTAGCATCAGTCGATCCAACTCTTGCAGCCACTATAGCTGCTGCAACCACCACTAAAGCAGCATGGGATTCCATCCATACTGCTTATGTAAATAAGTCGCAAACTCACATATTCAGCTTGCGAGATCGCCTTGCTCGTCTCACTAAAGAGAGCCTTCTTGTCATGGACTATCTCAATCAAGTCTGTTCTCTCTATGATGAACTTCTGACTGCAAGAGCACCTATCACCAACTCTGAACTCATTGTCAAGATTCTCACTAGGCTTAGCAGAATATCGAGAAATCTCAGCTACAACTGGAGCACGTAACACACCTATCTTGTATGAAGAATTGTTTGAAAAGCTTATTGACCATGAGATTTTCCTCAAGCACATGCTCTGCCTCACACATCCACTACAATCATTACTGCTGTTTCTCAAAATACCAACTCTCAAACAAGGACCAGCACCATCAAAAACAATTTAAGTCAAAACAACAACCAACAAAATCGTTCTCAACTATGGAGCAATCGTCGTGCCAATCAGCAAGACAACAACGTAGTGTGCCAGTTATGTGAGTGCATTGGACACTCTACTCAGGTTTGCCGCTCTCAGTCTCATAATTATCTTTAGGCACGAGCCAATTTTGCTAGATGACAAATGCAGCAACCTCCACTATGGATAGTCGATACAGGGGCTACACACCATGTTGCATCAGATGCCCAAAGTCTCACAACCATTAATGACTACAATGGTCCAGAAGAAATCGCTATGGGAAATAGTAACACCATACCAATTTCTCACACCAGTAAGACTGATTTATATGCATCTAATTCTCGCTTTCAATTATTGTAACGACCCGATCGGTTATTTAAGCAATTGCACTTCGCTCGGTTGTTTGAGGGCATGAGTAACTCCGTAGTAAGTATTATGACTTATGTGAATTATTGGTTTTGGTTTTCAGGTTATTTGGAATTGATTTAGAAGAATAATTCTCAACTAGAAGCTTTAAATTTGAAAGGTTTGAGCAACTTTTGACTTTTTAGAATTTGACCTCGGATTGGATTTCTGATGGTTCCGTTAGCTCCGTTGGATAATTTTAGACTTAACAACGCATCTGGATTGTGATTTGGAGGTCCGTAGTAGAATTTGGCTTGAAATAGCGAAAGTTGGAATTTTGGAATGTTTGACCAGGAGTGGACTTTTTGATATCGAGGCCGGATTCCGATTTCGGAAGTTGGAGCAGGCCCATAATGTCAAATTTGACTTTCGTGCAAAATTTTAGGTCAATCGGACATGATTTGATAAGTTTCGGCATCAGTTGTGGAAGTTTCAAGTTTCAAGTTCATTGATTTCGAATTGAGGTGTGATTTGTCATTTCGATGTTGTTATGTGTGTTTTGAGGCCTCAAGTAGGTCCGTGTTATGATATGAGACTTGTTGGTATGTGCAAACAGGGTCCCGAGGGGCTCGGGTGAGTTTCGGATATGTTTGGATTGTGTTGCGCTCGTTTTTTTTATGTTTCGACGTTATTTTTCAAGTATAAATGGTACTACATTAAGCAACGGAGCTCTGATTTCTATTTTTATTGAAGCATTAGATCGTATCGTAATTATGGATCCATAGCAAAAAGAATCATCGAATTTGGACATCATATGAAGATTTTATGATCAATTTATTAAGAATAGGGTTGCCAGATTTTTCAGATTAATTACGAAATTGCCACTGAATTCGTATTTAAAAATCTGCACTATTTTCAAATATTAAAACCAACATATCTCCTTCAATATAAGGTCAAATGGAGTGATTCAAGAGCCTAACATGACTAAAAGTTCACAAGGAATGCATTGGAGGCATCTAAAGCGAGTTTCGAAATCATTTGGCACGAGAATCGAGGTAGAATACCTGGCAAAAAATATATAAAGCAAGAGTTTGTTCATTTGGTCATATTTTGAGTTGGGGAGCTCGGATTTGGGTATTTTGGAGGCGATTTTCATCATATGTATTGGGGTAAGTGTTCTCTACTTGGTTTTAGTTATATTTTATGAATCAATCTTCTTTTTTGGCATTTGATTGATGATTTCAAAGTGAAATTTGGGGGGTTTTGCCTGAAGTTTCAGAAATGAATTTTTAAGTTTTGAACATCGATTCGGAGTTAGAATTAGATAAAACTAGTATGGTTGGACTCATAATTGAATGGGTTGTCGAATTTTATGAGTTTTTTTTGGGTTTCGAGATGCGGACCCGGTTGGGCTTTTTAGCTAATTTTGGGCTTTTGATTAAAGATTCGACATTTTTCAATTGGGATTGGTTGCTTTAGCATTGTTTGATGTATTTGAGTTATTTTTGGATAGTTTCGAGCCGTTCGGAGGTCAGAACGCGCGAGATGGCATTTTTGGAGCATCGCTTGGCTTGCTCGGTATTGAAATTGGCTTGTTTGAGGTAAGTAATGATTGTAAATCTAGTCCTAAGGGTATGAAACCCCGGATTTCACGTTACTTTACTATTTTGAGGTGACGCACATGCTAGGTGATGGATGTGTGGGCGTGCACCATTGGGGATTATGACTTGGTCCACCCCGTAGCAACTATAAAGTTTCGTATTTGACTTAAATTATATGATACTTATGCGTTTTAAAAAGAATTTCCTATAAATTGGGTTGAATGCCATATTTGGGCCTTGTGCTAGAGCTGTTTGGACCCTTGGGGGCTTTTTCTTATTATCCTCTCACTGTTTTTGATTTAAGATCTATACTCAGTCATGTTGTGTTTACTGATTTCATAACTCAGTCTTTATTATTCCGTTTTGATGCATAAAATGATATTTTTGTGCTGAGCACCCTATTTTACTGATAGCGCGAGTGGCTTGAGAGATTTCTAGCTGAGTGAGGCCGAGGGCATGTGTTGTGAGGATATTATGGGATCGGGCTGCACACCGCAACATGTTGTTATTGATTCATGATTTTTGTGAGGTCGCGGGCCTGATTGATTTATGCCACGAGGTGGCTTGTTATGAGGTCGAGGGCCTGATTGATTTATGCCACGAGGTGGCTTGTTATAGCGCTTGGGATGTAGGAGCCCCTCCGGAGTCTGTACACCTCTAGTGAGCGCGAGTACCCTGAGTGAGTGATATGATATTTTGCCCGAGGGGATGTTCTTGATTCATATTGTGCCCGAGGGGCTATTTACGAACAATTGTGAGGTAATGCCCGAAGGGCTGTATATGAGTGACTGTGAGGTTTGCCCGAGGGGTTGTTTATGATTCATGTTTGCCCGAGGGGCTGTTCACGAGTGATGTTCACCGAGGGGCTGTTCTTGATTTATGTTGCCCGAGGGGCTATATTCGAGTGAGTTTTGCCTGAGGGGCTGTTTATGTCTTCATCATTTTTACTCACTCTTTCATCACTTCGTTGAAAACTGTTGAAAGATGTTTTAAATAGTTTTACTAAAACTGGATTTAAATGAGCTGAGTTGATTTAAAACCTTGATTTTAAAAGCCTGCTATATTTTACTAAGATTTCATGATATAAACTGTATATGTTTTATTGCTCGTCACTACTGCTTAGTATCTATTTACATTTATTACTTACTAAGTTGGCGTACTCACATTACTCCCTGCACCTTGTGTGCAGATCCAAGTATTTTTGAACCCAATAGCGGGTATTGATTACTCAGTGGCAGGTCCATCGGAGTTAGTAAGGTAGTTGCCTGGCGATTGCAACCTTGCTGTTCTCCCACCTTATCCTCCCTTAATTGTATTCAGTTATTTCCAAGTTATGCTAGTCTTGATGTTGTCAAACGGTTATAGTAGATGCTCATGACTAGTGACACCCCGATGTCGGGCTTTCTTTCCACACTATCGTGTTGATTAAACTCCTTATGCAGGCTTATTGTTAAATAGCTTTGTATTTGTCTTAAAAATGAAAATATTGATTGGTTTTGGTAGTGTGTCGGCTTGCCTAGTACCACGTTAGGCACCATCACCACATGGTTAGTTTTGGGTCGTGACAAGTTGGTATCAGAGCTTAGGTTACATAGGTCTCACAAGTCATGAGCAGGTTTAGTAGAGTCCCGTGGATCGGTATGGAGATGTTTGTACTTATCTTCGAGAGGCTGTAGAACCTTTAGGAAATCCCACATTCTTGAATTCTTATCGTGCGATAGTGATTCAACATGAAATGTAACTCTTGAAATTCCTTCCACGTATTTGTATGCGCGTATGAGCGCTCGATATCAGTTGTGCATCAACGACTTGTGATTCCCTGAACGAGAGGCGAGATGTGATTTCTATGTGTTGATGTTGGCTTTTCCTGTAGCTTGAGCACTGAGGTGTTGATTGTGTGAGCGCATGCTTTTGGATTTACATGTTCGATAGTGTCCCTATTAGTGGAAGTGATGGCTGGATGGCTAAACGATGAGTATGATGTGCCTGCGAGATGTGTTCATATGATTTGGATGTGATGACAAGGGTCTGTTTGAGGGTAGAAAGAACTATTTGGCACTTGATTTCCATCTTGATTTTGATGTACATCCCTGAGTTATGGGTGTGTTAAAGAATCTTTTCATGTTGTTTAGTTGGGGAATGAAGTAGATTTCATGCCGTGATATGAGTTCAGACTTATAAAGATTAAGTGATTGCGTGATGTTTATGACAGTGGAAGGGTATAAAGAGATGTTAGTTTGAGACGAAGCGGGTGGGTTATCTCCTGCAGGGCATCCTGAGGGCGTGTGATCCATATGCTGTTTTGTAGCGAGTCCTCCTTTACCAGTGAATTATATGTGCTACAGATTGAGTTTGGATCGCGTATGAGAGTTGTCTTGACTGTTACGAGGGTGAATGTGATATTTATAGATGATTTGAAGTACTAAATGGTTTGTGTTGCACGAGTTTATGAAGGATTTAGTTCAATCTCACTATGGTGTTATGGCAGTAATAGAGCATGGGCATCGTGAGTTTTTATGTGTTTTGATTTATGGCTTTGATCCAAGTGGGGGAGTCTGCTATTGATAAGTTGATTGCATGGCTAAGTGTTGTATTAGTTTCAGTTTGAGGTATACTGGTGAATTAGCTATGACTTGCAGAGGTTGAGATCAAGGATGACTCGAGTAAAGGGAATTTCTGGATACGAGTTGTATTAAGTTTTATGAGTATATGAGAATCATGGAATGATTTGAGTTATTATTGGTTAAGGATGTAATGTGCGTGGAGAAGAAATTTATCTGGTTGCATTAAGGTGGGGTTACATCCATGGGTGTTGGAGTGCTAATGGGGCTCAGGTCGATTGGCCCATTTGATCAGTCTAATTGAGATTTGAGCAGAGCGTATAACTCTAGAGAACGGTTCTAATGAATTCAATATTTATATGTGGCAATTGAGAATTTTTGTGGGTTCGTATGTGGCTAGAAGTTGAGAGTTACATTAGATGGTGTCGAGGCTCGCAATATTTCTACATCGTTGGTGGATTCTAGATTTCAGTATCAGGAAAGTAAGATGAACACCTTGAAATTCATAGAAGGTCTCTTCGGAGTGGGTATCTCGATTGTGGTACTTTTGGGGTGCTTAAGAGAGAATTCAACGGCTTATGAGCCTTAGGGCATTGTGGTTTATGTTAGGTTATCGTGTGGTGAGTCTGGGTTGAGGATTGAGGTATTGAGGATAAGTATCAATGTGAATATAATTCAGAAGGAACTCGGATAGATAGGACAGGTTGGTAGTAGGTGGATCGACATGGTAATGGGTATGATTAGTTCTTTAGGTGTTTATGAGGTAATGAGTTTCTACAGGTGTTTCGTGGTAATGCTCTTGAGTTTTGGTGACCTGCGTAGCTTGGTTGGGTTAGAAGGATTCAGTCCTGACGGTTAGGTTTTGAGAAAATGGGATTCAGAGAGCTTTTGGTGGTTTCTACCACGATTAGAGAGGTATATCTTCTATTGGTGTGAGGAACATGTGATGTATAGTGATCTTCTCCTAGATGGGGTCAAATGGAAAGTTCTTGGCTAGTTGAGTACATAGTTGCTTGTGGCTGGGAGTGGATTATGAAGTTCTCATATTTATCAAGGGATGACATGGTATATGCGGTATGTTGTGCAGGGTTGGGATTTGCATGTGTAGGGTCATAGTTCTGTTCTGAAAGGAAGGTCATAAGTTCTTAGGCAACATGAACAGTTTCTGATGACTAGGTAAATAATAGTACTAACTAGTATGGCTTGATGAGAGTATACATTTCAGAAAGGGCGATGTGTGGGAGTTATGGATACTTCAATGGTATTGCAACACTCTCTTGTTTGATCGACTGCTGGAGTTCAAATTTTGCTTTGTGGCATAGAAGAATTTTAAAAGTATTCCTCATGGGGTGACTGTGTAATTGGAGAAGTGTAGGCATTTAGGCGGTGGAGTTGAGATTAGAGATGGTGATTCGTATGTTCTATGGATTTTGAGTCTGGGAGTTCTCGTGAGTAGATTGTTTCGTGGTTATGGATCGTAAAAAGTAGCCAAGGTTAGTTAGAGGTTAGTATGTGTTGTGATTTAGTCATTGTAGACTTTTGGAGGGTTATTTATTTATCGTGGGGGACTAGATCTGATTTGGGGTTCATTGGTAGGCCCAATATGGAGGCGTGTTCTATACCGAGTAGGATTTGTTGACTCCGAACTGCTATTGTTGAGGGATGCTCCATTCGATTGTTGTTTAGCTTATTTGTGTTATGGAGTGATCTATGAGCTACTCTTCTATGTTACGAGGGGTTATTATTTGTTGGTTATATGCACATATGGTGGGGTTCTATTGGGGTCTTATAGCAGAATTTGAGCGGGAAGAGTATTGGGTATCGCTTGGTGGATGGCGTATTGGTTATGCTCTTTCAGGTTTCGTGTGGTGTTATGTCATTTGATTCTCCGTGGTTATGGTAATGCACTTTGAGTACTTGATGTCATTGCGCGTGGTTATTGATTTTGAGCAAGGTGGCTTGAGGTATATGCCATGGATTAGTGTTTGGATGGGGCACACATTGCAGCAAAATTATGTTGAGGTATGAACCTTTGTGTTAGATTCATGTGATGTCCGTACGGGGTGTGATGGATTTTTAGTATTTCGTTGTGGTAGTACTTGTTAAGCTTGCAGGACAGTACTCTCGTTTGAGTCATTTTTTTTCATGATTTGAGCACATTTGGGATGTTGCTATTAGGTGCACGAGTTGCACATGTTATGTCTTTGGATTGTATTGATGTGTCATGTCATCAAAGTGGTCGTGTTGGATGAGATGAGGTCATTGGACCTAGAATAAATACTATCAGAATTGGTTATAGCATGGTTGGAAGGATAATATCAGAAGTCGACTTAGAAATCTGCTATAGTTCCTATCAGAGAAGAGGGAGCTCCATGACTTGTTGATCTGACGAATGGTTATGAGTTTCTGTGTGTTTATTTCATCAATGGCAGTATATGAAAGTGTTAGAATGAGGCTTTGTTTGTTAAGACTTGTATTACCTGTATTGGGTTGTTTTGAGCAGCTAATGTGATTAGGAGTTATCGCCATGCGTGTTTGATTTATGTGGTATATCATGTGATTACATCTTAGTTACGGATATGGTTTGATATAGCTTGTTTGGACTTATACAGTGTGTAGATACAAGGTTATCATCTTATAGAAAATTTCGGATGTTGGAAATTGGGCCCTAAGACTTATGGACTAGGTTGGATTAAGAAATTTTAGTCATGTTGTGTTATCAGACCTATATGGGATAGGGTGACATGGGATCACCCCCGAGTATATGCATAGTGAGATTATACTGTGAGTTGATGGCTTTTGGAACAACTCTGGGCACGTTCGAGGATGAACGTATGTTTAAGTGGGGGAGGATGTAAAGACCTGATCGGTCATTTGAGCAATTGCACTTCGCTCGGTTATTTGAGGGCATGAGTAACTCCATAGGAAGTATTATGACTTATGTGAATCGTCGGTTTTGGTTTTCAGGTTATTCGGAATTGATTTGGAAGAATGATTTTCAACTAGAAGCTTTAAATTTGAAAGGTTTGACTAAGTTTTGACTTTTTAGAATTTGACCTCATATTGGATTTTTGATGGTTCCGTTAGCTCCGTTGGGTGATTTTGGACTTAGGAGCGCTTCCGGATTGTGATTTGGAGGTCCGTAGTAGAATTTGGTTTTGAAATAGCGAAAGTTGGAAGTTTAGAAAGTTTGACCGGGAGTGAAATTTTTGATATCGGTGTCGGATTCCAATTTCGGAAGTTGGAGCAGGCCCATACTATCAAATATGACGTTCGTGCAAAATTTGAGGTCAATTGGGCATGATTTGATAAGTTTCAGCATCAGTTGTGGAAGTTTGAAGTTTCAAGTTCATTGATTTCTAATTGAGGTGTGATTCGTCATTTCGATGTTGTTATGTGTGTTTTGAGGCCTCAATTAGGTCCGTTTTATGATATGAGACTTGTTGGTATGTTCAAACAGGGTCCCAAGGGGCTCGGGTGAGTTTCAGATATGTTTGGGTTGTGTTGTGCTCGTTTTTTATGTTTCGACGTCGTTTTTCAAGCATAAATGGTACTACATTAAGCAAATGAGCTCCAATTTCTGTTTTTATTGAAGCATTAGATTCGTATTGTAATTACGAGCCATAGCAAAAAAATCGTCGAATTTGGACATCGTATGAAGATTTAATGATCATTTTACTAAGAATTGGGTTGCTAGATTTTTTTCAGATTAATTACGAAATTGCCACTAAATTCGTATTTAAAAATTTGCACTATTTTCAAATATTGAAACTAATATATCTCCTTGATCATGGCGGAGTATCCCATCAATGTAGGGAATCTCATGCATTACAACATCATAAAGGCAGTTGGGAAGGACGAGAGATCCTACCCTTACCCAAATTTCCTCACCAAGTACTTTGAGGACCAAGGAGTTGAGAAGAAGAATTATGACACCACGACAAAGCCAAAGCAACCCTTCTCATGGTATAGCACCAAAGGACTGGACAACCCTAAAGCAAAGGGTAAAGCTGCTATCCCCACTGGCCAGTCTGAAGAGCCAGGGGTAGTGGCCGGCGGGTCAGAGCTATCCACAACAGGGGGTTCCTCAGCTGATGTACCTCCTCCTTCATCCGGGCCATCCATATCCATGCCATTGTATGTGCCATCTTCCTCTGCCTACCCCCAGACTGCACTGCGGCTTTCTCAAACACTATCCAGTATCAACAACTGGATGCAGGCAGCTACATTAAAGCTGTCTGTCCTATCCAGTGCAGTAGCAACTTAGTCAGCTTCGGCATAGCCTCAGGTGCTTTCATCAGTGGAGGAATCTTTGAAGGAGCTTTTGGACAACCAGAAGAAGCTCCTAGACAACCAAAAGAAAATCGTGGACACTTTGGCTACTCAGGGAAATGCTATAAAGGATCTGAGGAAGCAGGTCAAAAAATGAAGAAGACTCGAGCCTCAAAGGAGTCAGTGGTGCAACTGAAGAAGGATGTAGAGAGGTTCACCTCTGTTGGAGACATCCCACTGGACTTACTCTTGGAGAAGCACGACACAGCAGCACAGGTAGCAGAGTATGAGGCACCAGCAACTGGCCAGTCTGAGGAGCCAGCTGCCACTACACAGGTTGCTATAGAGATGCTCCAGATGCTCTGCAACCCCGTGGTCCCCTAGTCAGATTTGGAGATCCAGTTAGAGGACCCGGTGAGAGCTGCTGATCCTATGCAGCCCGAGGACTCCATTGATGTGCAGGACCCGATGCAGACCACATAAGGAGTTTTCTTTACTCTCTATCCCTTCCCTGATCTTATTTTTGCTTTTAGCATTGAAGACAATGCTAGCTTTTATTTGGGGGGATGGTCCTATTTTGATTTGATGACTGGTATGTAATAATTATGATACTATTTTTCTCTATTATTACTTATCGTTATTTTTCACTTTAGTTATTTTTCACTTTCGTTATTTTTCACTTTTGGTATGTATATAACTTTATCATTCCATGTATACATTCATTCCCATTTTGTATATATTCGTTTCTTTCCATTATTGTACATATTCATTTTACTTTCCGTAGTTTACTTTATAACTTCTTGTGTTCTTTTTCCTTAATAGCTTAGCTTTTTAATTCCTTTAGTAGCTTCTTTTTGAGTTCTTAGATTCGTGATCAATAAGCCTTTGGTTTTTTTAATGCCACGGTTCTTTTCAAAGGTAGATGTTGTGTCAACCGGGTGGCTCTTCCCGTTGATGGATGGCATGACAACCTTATTAAGGGTTTGAGTCCGTTTTCTTTATGTTTTTGTGTAAATAGTAGTAATGAATAAAAGTGTCTTAAGCAAGTACCTTTGACCTTATGGTTAGAAACAAGTTGATTTGCAAAGAATGGTTGTAGTTGTGTAAACAATCATCGAGCGTCTTCTTGGAGCTATTTGTGTTAATCTTAGCTAGGGTTGTTGTGGGCCCTCGACTCTTTTCTCTTTAGAAATCCAACAGCTTGTGAGGTGAGGTATTGATTTGAAAGTCCAAATCCCGTGAAAATAAGTCTAGAACTTGCCCTGAATGTTTGTCTAGGCGAAATTCTAAGTGTAGCTCGACTTGAGAAATGATTATAGGCTCTTCGTAATCCAACTTGAAACTTGAAAGCATCCATATCCCACCAAATATGATATCCCTAGTCAACCCCGTTGAACTGAAACCCCTGTTCTTTCAATAACCATGATACAAGCCTTTATCGGTTCTATAATGACCCTCTCTTGGCACCTGATCTTTCCTTAGTACAATTGGCAAAATCATAATCTTGGGGGGAGAGACGAGGAATATGAAAGTGATAAAAGGTACAAAATGAAGAAAAGGGAAAGCAAAAAGAAAAGAAAGAAAAGCCAAAAAGTCAAAAAGAAAGAAAGTAAATAGTATAGAAAAATAAAGGGATTCAATAAAAGCAATGATGAAAGACTTGGAATGATTAGAAAAGGAGAAAAATGATGGTCATGAACAAGAAAGAGTGACAATGTGTCTCTCTAGTCCCTAAGGAAGAAAAAAATGACTCAAAGAGTTAATAAAGTGTGAGCCAAAATGAAAAAATGAAGTGCTTAAGGAAAGATGAAACCTTCATAGACCAATACATCCTACCTTGATCCAAAATCCTTCATCACATTCCCCCAAAAGCCCTATAGGATTTCAAGTTGAGTGAGCTTACGTTAGTGGTGATTTACATAAGGGGCACGCTATGGTACTTAAAGCCGAAATTGTGACATTCCCTTGTGAGAGATGAGTGTACTTCTTCATAATCATTGTTTTGAGTGCTTCAATTCTTAAGTGATATTTGCTTATTGAGAGTATAGGAGAAAAATTTTGGGTTCCACAATGACCTACGTAGTAGAGCGAGCTTCCTTGGTGAGTTAAGTCAACTCTTAATACTCTTATGTCGCACTAGAACTATGGTACTAAAAAGGTTGTGTGTTGCTGATAATGCATTGGCGTCGAGGATAATTGTTAGTCCCAATTGATGCTTGATGACGTCACCCTAGGATAGCTCAAAATTTTCCTTTCTTTTTCTTGTGGAAGTGGGAATTAATTTGTTTGCTTGAGGACAAGCAAAAGCTTAAGTTTGGGGAGTTGATAACTATGGATTTTAACCTATTGTATGCTCTCTTTTGCTTAGATTTTGGGTCAAAAATGTGTAAAAGTATTCCCGAAAACTAGCAGGGTTTGGTCAAGATGAGGCAAAGAAACCAAAATAAACTCATGAAGGAGTATACTTGCACAGACTAAAGACCGGGAACTAGAGTACGGAGAGCAGACAAAACACGCGGCCGCGTGAGGACCACCGCTGAGGCATCCATAAATATGCGGCCCTCGAAAGTAAAGTTTAGAGAGGCTAATTTGAGCACATGTTCTACCGCTGATCGTGATGGAAAAGCGCGGTCGCAGAATAACTGACGCGACCGCGGTGGTATTTTCGCTGAGAGCAGCGATTGAAGTTCAGAAACCCTGCAAGTCATGCTTAATAGAAGAATGCGGTCCACGTCCAAATTACGCAGCTGTGATGGAAGCACACGTAGATGCGGATGAAATTACACTGTCCACGAAAACAAGTCCAACCCAAGCCCAGAATTGAAGAAACGCGGACCGCGCTCGCTATTGCGCAGCCGCAAAAGTCCAAGAGTGGACGTGCTCACTTTTATGCGTCCGCGAATCCTCTGCAATGGCATTTTTGTCAGGAATTTTTAGCTGTGTATAAATAGTTCTTTTTCACATTTTCAGGTTATGTTTTGTTTAAGAGAACACGTGAACGACTGGTTTTACCTTTTTGAGTAATTTTAGAGTAGATTTATCTTTAATCTTTTGATTTTCATCTTGTAATTGAATATTATGGCTTATATTTCATCTTTAGATTTGATTTCTGCTAGTTTCATGAGTATCTAAATCCATAGATAGGGTTGTGACCCAACCTTAGTGTAGATATTTAATGGGTTTTGAATTTTAGGGCTTAATTGTTTCTAGGTTAGTGATATTTAGCCTTTTCATGCTTTAATTGTAGAATTGGTGGTTGCAAATACTGATTTGTGCCTTTATGACTTAGACTCTTCTTGAGAAAGAGGGACTAAGTCTAGGAAAATTAGGCTAACAAGGAATTGAGGTGCATTCAAGAGATTGATAGCCCCAATTAAGGGGTTAAACCTAGAGATAATAATACCCGACTTGAGCCAATATCATTTGTTATGCATGAACACCCATTTGGACTTGAGAAAGCCAAATTGGGCAAAGTCACTCAAACTACCGAGAGGTATAGAGTGAGCACTTATATGTGATGGTTATATCATGACCCCAATCATAACAAGCTTGCCCTGAATTCTTGATACCCGTTAGATATCCACCTAGGTGGAAGTCACTACCCTAGTCCCTTTTAATCCTTGAAAACAACCAACAAAAATATTATACTTAGCTTTATCTATTGCATGTTTTAGAATAGAAGTATAAAACAAAAACAACCATTTTTGGAAGTACAATTAAGAGCAAAACTCACATCTTTACTCGGATATAAACCTAACTCCAAAATCATTTGCTCTCTGTGGATTCGATCCCGACCGTTTTGGGTAAAACTACATCGACATCCTTGCTACTCTATAGTAGTGCAGGTTTGGACCCGATCCGTGTTGCCCATGGATTTTAGGCCATTCACCATATATTATGATGCTTCGGATGTTGGTCATGGTGCGGTGTTGATGTAGGATGGTAGGGTGATTGTCTATGCGTCATGACAGTTGAAGCTTTAAGAGAAGAATTATCAGGTTCATGATTTGGAGTTGGTAGTGATTGTGCATGTGCTTAAGATTTGGAGGCATTCCTTACATGGTGTGTCATGTGAGGTTTACACTGATCATTGGAGTCTTCAACATTTGTTCAAGCAAAAGGATTTGAAATTGAGGCAGCGAAGGTGGTTGGAGTTTTTGAAAAACTATGATATCACTATCTTGTATCATTCGGGGTAAAGTGAATATGGTAGCGGGCGCTTTGAACAGAAAGGCGTAGAGTATGGATAGGTTGGTGTTTATTCTAGCTGAGTAGATTCCTTTTGCTATGGATTTTCAGGCCTTGGTCAATAGATTTGTTAGATTGGATATTTTTTAGCCTGGTAGAGTTCTTACTTGTGTTGTTGCGTAGTCATCCTTGTATGAGCGCATTAAGGCTCGCCAATATGATTATCCACATTTGATGGTGCTTAAGGACACAGTCTGCAAGGTGGTGCTAAGAAGTTGTCTATTGGAGATGATGGTGTTGTGCAACTTTATGGTCAGATTTGTATTCCTAATATTGATGGTTTAAGGGAGTTGATTCTTGAGGAGGCTCACTATTCGAGGTACTCGATTTATCAAGGTACTGGAAAGATATATCATGACTTGAAGTAGCATTGTTGGTGGTAGGGGATGAATAATGACATCATTGGGCATGTTTCACAATATTTGAATTGCCAGGAAGTGAAGTATGAACATTAGAAACCAAGTGGTTTGACTTAGAGGTTGAATATACTGAAGTAGAAATGGGAGCACATTACTATAAACTTTGTGGCATGCTTGCCACTGACTTTGAAGGAGTTTGATGTTGTTTGGGTCATTGTGGATAGATTGACTAAGTCCGTGCATTTCATTCTAGTTATGACTTCTTACAATTCAGAGAAGATCTACATCAGAGAGATTATGTGTTTGCATTAGGTGCCTGGTTCTATCAATTTGGATCGCGGTACTCAGTTCACATTGCACTTTTGGGGAGATGTTCGGTGAGAGTTGGGTACACAGGTGGAGTTAGCACTATATTCCACCCATGCATGGATGGGCAATTTGAGCGGACTATTCAGATCCTTGAGAATATGTTGAGAGTTTGTGTCAATGATTATGGAGGTCATTGGGACCGATTCCTAACATTGGCGGAGATTGCTTATAACAAACGCTATCAGCCCAACATCTAGATGGATCCATATAAAATAACATCTATCAGCCCAACATCTAGATGGCTTCGTATGAGGCTTTGTATGGTGGGCGATGTCGTTCTCCTATTGGTTGATTTGAGCCCAAGGCTAGGTTGTTGGGTACAAATTTGGCTCGTGATGCTTTGGATAAGGTAAAGTTGATTTGGGAGCAACTTCATACAGCTCACTCCAAGCAGAAGAGTTATATGGACTAGAAGGTTTGTGATGTGGCATTTATGGAGGGTGAGAAGGTACTTCTAAAGATTTCACCCATGAAGGGCAAGATGAGGTTTGGGAATAAGGGAAAGTTGAGTCCAAGGTTCATTGACCTATTTGAGGTGTTGGCGAGTTGGTGAGCTTGCTTATAGGCTTGCTTTGCCTCCTAGCCTTTGGGGAGTTTATATGGTATTCTATGTTTCTATGCTCCGAAAGTATTATAAAGACAATTTGCATGCTTTGGACCTCAACGCATTGCACTTAGATGAGAATCTGGCTTATGAAGAAGTGCCAGTGACTATTTTGGATAGGAAGGTTCAAAGGTTGACATCAAAGGAGATCGCAAAAGTGAAGGTCTTTGGAGATCCAAATTGAGCGAGGAGATCAAACCAGATATACATAGCATATATCCACATCTTTTTAGCATCTTAGGTATGTTTCTAACCTATTCGATAATGAATATTTGTTTAAGAGGTGGAAAATATAACGACCCGATCAGTCATTTTGAGTATTAGAGTTTGTTCCCTTATTTAATGCTTCTCGTATGCTCGTTTGATGTTTTATGACTTATGGGGATGATTGTTTTGGTTTGGGAAAGGTTGGGGAGTGAATTGAAACACTTAGTTTTATTTTGGAAGTCTTAAGTTGTAAGAGTTGACAAATGTTTGGCTTCTAGGTAAATAAAATTGTAAGAGTTGACCAATGTTTGAATTTTGGGTAAATGATCCTGAATTGGTAATTTTAAGGTTGCAATAGGTTCTTATAATGATTTTGGACTTGTACGTATGTTCAGATTGGGCTTTGGATGTTCCTAGAAAGATTCGACACCATATGTTGAAAGTTGGCAATTTGAAAAACTAAAGAGTTCATAAGTTTGACCAAGATTGACTTTGATATTATGGGATTCCGATTGATATTCCGAGACTTTGGATGGGTATATATATAGTTGAATTGAACTTGTATGCAAAGTTTTGAAGTTATCTGAAGTGTCTAAGCGTGATTCAGATACTCTTTTGAAAGAATGGAGATTTACCAACTTTAGAGAAAATCTATTTGATTTGACCCTCGATTCTTTGTTGTGACATTTTTGTGGGTGTTTTGAGCCTTTGAACAAGTTTAAATAGAGTATTTGGACTTGTGGCAGTGATTGAATGGAGTCATGAAGGGCTCAGGCGAGTTTCAGCACATTTGGAACAAGTTTTGAAAGACTTGAAATGTTGAAATTGTAATTTTTTATAATTAACCTGACTTCACTAAATATGTGTTCAAAAGCTATATAGACTTGGGTGAAGATTCCATAATGAAAGTTATAGTCCTTTGATTATAGTTTTCATAGACTAAAACTGTTCAGCGTTAATACATCTGTACAAAAAGGTATTGCTATTTTAGTGAAGGAGCGGCAATGTCATCATTTCTGGAAAAAAATCTGCACTTGTATATTTAACCGTATTTAGTACTTGGACTTCATTTGTATAATATTGCAGCTAGAGATCTTGGATTGAGGTTTTTTTTTATCTACTTCATTAGTGTTAGTAAATCTAACTCGAATTTATGATTATTACATGAATCTATCATTAGATCAACATCAAAACATGGATTTAAGCAAGAAAAATTGAGAGTTTCAACCAAAAATTAAGAGAGTGGATTTTGTGGTTTTGAGCACCTATTTGGAATTGAATTTGGAAATAAATTTCATATTTGGACTCAAGAGTTTATGGGTCATCGAGGTTTGGTTTTGATTTTAAATTTTGACCATGTGGGCTGGGGTTGACTTTTATTGACCTTTTGAGAATTAATTAAAGATTGAAGTTTTATTATTTGGAATTGATTCCTATAAGTTTATTTGACCTTATTGGGTGTTATTTTGATACATTCAAGCCGGTTGAAGATAATTTCTAAAGGAAAGGTGACTTTGAAGGATTGATTTGGCTTGCATAAGGTAAATATCTTCGCTAGGCTTGGCTTGAGGGAATATACCTTAGAAAATTGAACTTATTTGATATTTGCTATGTTTTGGGGGAATTGTATTGCGTGGTGGCGAGCGCATTCACACACACACACACATATATATATATATATATATATATATATATATATATATATATATATATATATATACACACACACACACACACACACACATATAAGTGTCACGGACTATTCATGCTCGGGTGGATCTTTAGGCTATTCTATACCTTGATTTAATATCATATACTATTTATAACTTTGCTGAGGTAAGTCTAGATACTTACTGAGTACATTGGATTGGTTTTATTCATACTATACTTCTATATATTTTTGTGCAAATCTAGGTATTGGCACTAGCGGAGCTAAGGAGTAGATCATTGTAGTGCTAGGAGACTCGAAGTAGGGTAGCCTACTCATTCGCGGGCCTCTAAGTCACCTTCTTTTTTCCTATTTTGAGACTATTTTTTTCCCAGACAATGTTGTATTTATTCAGGCTATTGTATTTCAACACTCATAGATCTCATACACTCGTCGACACCCGATTCTGGGGATTGTATAACAATTTGCATATTGGTTTTGGTTTTAGTCTTCTTTATGATATAGAACTCTATTGGACTTGCTATATTGCTTTATTTCTGTTGTTTATTTGCTTGTTGTGTTATTGGTTTTTCTAGCTAGTACATTAGGTTCCATCATGACCATTGATGGAATTTTGGCTCACGAAATATCTACGCCTATCTCTCTCCCTTGCTGCTTGAAGAGCACTTGAAAGTTGTGCGACGTTCTTCTGCATAACCAAAATTGCCTCCCAATCAAGTGCCTCTCCTTGTGCGGAAGCCCCTATACCTTGAAATCCACAACTACAACAGTGAAATGCTTTATGAGGAAGTTAATATTCTATTCATTTTTTGTACCACCAACAACATCCAATCAAATTCTTTTTTGTGTCTTCATCTGAAGTTTCGGTTGGCTTGCCCAAATTAGAAGTTTATTGACTGCGCTGGAACTCCTTCGAGCTGCTTTTATAGTGATCCTACATTTTTAAAATTTATATTTAGTAATAATATTATAAACATGAATTATAACTCTTCGGATAATTTGGAAGCTTACATATGTAGTTTCAGCCTGATCCTCAACCCACTTATTCGGCTTCGAGATATTCTTCTTCTTTAGAATGTGGGTCTCTCTGAATAGCTCATCATCACTCATTTTCCTCTCATAATTTTTTTTCCAACAAAAGAAATAAAATGTGTTAAATAATTAAAATTGAATATATTTTAAAAAAAATTGTAAGGCATTAAGAAATTTCCAGATACCTCCTAATTGTCCTCTTGCTTATAGCATCCCCCACAATGCAAGGAGCCACCCTTATCAGATGCTCAACCTTTCTTTCCTTGTTCACTCTTCTTCAAAAAATCTTTAGTTTCCTAATGCCTTAGTAGATCCTTCCATGAATTCAGAAGGCACAAATCATTCCTCCTATTTTTCCTCCGAGCAGCCGAAAAAAGGTCAAACAATCGCTTATGGGCTTTAAGCTTAAAATTTGAGCACATCTCTAGGTTATGGCAGCATCCCTAGCATATTTAGATTTTATTAGTTGTGTACTGTTAGATGCACATATAATGTAATGACCCGGCCAGTCGTTTTAAGAATTAATGCCCCGATCCCCTGTTAACTACATTCCCCGTATTTGTTTCTGCTATTGTGGATTGCTGGGAGGATTTATTTGGATTCCGGATAGTTTTGGGACACTTAGTCCCTAAATGAGAGTTTAAGTTTTAAAATTTTGGGCCGTAGTCAGAGCAGTGTGAAGACGGCCTCAGAACGGAATTCTGTTGGTTCTGTTAGCTCCGTTGGGTGATTTCGGGCTTAGGGGCGTGTTCAGATTATGTTTTGGAGATCCGTAGCTTATTTAGGCTTGAAATGCTAAAAGTTGAATTTTTTAAGTTTCCGGTTCGATAGTGAGATTTTGATCTAAGGGTCAGAATCAGATTCTGGAAGTTGGAGTAGCTCCGTAGGTTGAATCTAACGTGTGTGCAAAATTTCAGGTCATTCAGACGAGGTTTGATAGACTTTTTGATCGAAAGCGTAATTTGAGAGTTTCTGGAGTTCTTAAGCTTGAATCCGTGGTTAATTCGATATTTCGATGTTGTTTTAGGTGTTATGAGGATTGGTATATATATGACTTGTTTGTGCTTTTGGTAGAGGTCCCTGAGGCCTCGGATGATTTCGGATGGTTAACGGGAGGTTTGGAGTTGAGTTTGGCAGTTGAAGTTTTATGGTTGCTGTCATAACCACATCTGTGGTTGGGAGGCCACAGGTGCGACTCCCGCAGATGCGGAATCAAGCCGCAGAAGTGTCCAAGAGGTGAGTCAGGCGAAGCCGCAGAAGCGGACATCTGGACGCATCTGCGAAAACGTAGGTGCGAGAGAGTGACCGCAGGTGCGGTCCCATACCTTTAAGTGAAAATCGCAGGTGCGGTGGGTTAGACCGCTTCACCGTAGAATCAGGAAAATGACTGCAGGTGCGGAATTCCTGGGTCAGAAGGTATATATTTCACCCTTCACGATTTATGGCCATTTTTTCTAATTTTGCGTATTAGCTTAGAATTAATTAGTGGAATCAGTTACTTGAAGTTATACATTATACAATTGATTTGAATAGATTTAGGCCACTTGGAGTCGAGTACTCATGGCAAGAGCGTGATTTCAGATTGATTTTGAGCCGATTCGAGGTAAGTGGCTTGCCTAACCTTGTGTGGGGGAACTCCCCTTAGGATTTGATATTGTTGATATTTGAAATGCCTTATACGTGAGGTGATGAGTGCGTACTTGTGCTAGTTCTTGAAAATCCTATTTTCATTAATTAACTATAATTGTGTTTCTTTTCCTGTCTATACTACTTGCAATTTAAGCTTACTGTTAGCTTAGGGAAGCATGCCTAATTGACTTAATTGCCTTATTTTCTCAAACTGCCTTATTTGGATTTTGTGCAGCATGCTAGGTTAGATATACCTGTTTTACCGTGGTATGAAATTTGAATTGAATTGAGTGTTCTTCGTGTTGCTGCTACGTGTTTACATTTGGGACAACGGATCGGTATTCCGGGAGATCCCCGTATATTATGAGTTGGACTACGGGATGGTATCCTGGGAGATCCGCTGGATATTTACATTTGGGACTACAGGATAGTATCCTAGGAGATCCCCGGTTATTATCTCTGTGTTGAGCTGTATTCCTTTCTATGATTATTTTGTCTCTGTGGTAGTTGTTGTTGTTCTTTCTATCCTGTGTTATTTCTTACTGTTGCACTTAATTATACTACCTTATCCCATACTGTTATACCTTGTTTTTCATTTAAACTCAGTAGGGCCCTGACCTTCCTCGTTACTACTCGACCGAGGTTAGGCTTGGCACTTACTGAGTACCGCTGTGGTGTACTCATGCCTTTTCTGCGCATGTTTTTCATGTGCAGATCAAGGTACTTCGGCTCAGCCCTACTACACTTGAGGCGAGGCGATTCTCCAGAGACTTCGAGGTATATCTGCCTCGTCCACAGACCGATGAGTCCCTTTCCATTCTCTCTTATAGTTTTAGCCCTTCTGTATTCATCTTGATTTAGACATTTTGGAGTTAGAGCACCATGTATTATTCATAGCTTGTGATTTCATGAGATTTCGGGTTTGGGAACTGTTATGTTTTTATTGAGATCTTGTATTGGTATATGCCGAGCGGTATCTTAAATACTTCTATATTTGTTTATTTTCAATTTTATTAGTTTTTTCACATTTTGGTTCTTTTTCCGCAATTGCTAGGCTTACCTAGTCGTAGAGACTAGGTGCAATCACGACAGTTCACGGAGGGCGAACTTGGGTCGTGACAAGTTGGTATCTAAGCTCTAGGTTCATAGGAGTTATGAATCACAAGCCGGTTTATTACAGTCTCGCGGATCGGTACAGAGACATCTGTACTTATCTACGAGAGCCTATGTAATTGTTAGGAAAATTCCACTTTATTTGATTTCCTTGTCGTACGAGATTTTGATATCACAATTCTAAACTTTTGTCTTCTATTCTCTCATAGATGGTGAGAACACGTGCTACCAGAGATGATCAGGCATCCGCGCCCCCTACTAGAGCCATTAGAGGTCGGGGCCGGGCTAGAGGCCGAGAACGTGCTCGTGGTGCAGCCAGAGCACCCGCGCGAGCTGGCACCAAGGCGCAACCAACATTTCTAGCCGAAGTCCAGGCACCTCATACAACTACTGCTACTACTATTCCAGCGCTCCAAGAGACTCTTGCGCAGTTCTTGAACATGTACACCACTCTGGCTTAGGCAGGGTTACTTCCCCTTGCTGCAGCCACGTCTCAGGGCGGGGGAAGAGCACAGACTCCCTCCACCCGCACTCCTGAGTAGCGAGTGCATGTTGATCAGGTCCCACAGATTATTCCTATA
The DNA here is from genome assembly GCF_000393655.2 of Nicotiana sylvestris. Lineage (NCBI taxonomy): Eukaryota > Viridiplantae > Streptophyta > Magnoliopsida > Solanales > Solanaceae > Nicotiana > Nicotiana sylvestris. The sequence continues at coordinate 36,896,726 of NC_091065.1, forward strand.
CAGCCTGCAGTCCTAGATCAAACCGAGGACAAGGCAGTGGCTTCCGAGGATGAGCAACTAAGGTTGGAGAGGTTCAAGAAGTACAAGCCTCTTGTATTCAGTGGTCTAGCATCAGATAATGCTTTGGGATTTCTAGATGGCGTACCATGGGTATATCAGGATCGAGCGGGGTTTCCTTCACTACCTTCCAACTTCGAGGAGCCACTTATGAGTGGTGGCGTACCTACAAGTTAGACAATCCGGATGATGCAGCTTCCCTAACTTGGACTCAGTTTTCAGATATGTTTCTGAGAGAGTATGTTCCTCAGAGCCTCAGGGACGCATGGAGTGCGGAGTTTGAGCATTTTCACCAGGGTAATATGACTGCGTCAGGGTATGCTGTCCATTACACTAGCTTGGCTAGACATGCACCAACCATGGTTTCTACTATTCACGAGAGGGTTCACCGGTTTATTGAGGGGCTTATTCCCAGCATCATGTCTAGCATGGCTCGTGAGTTGGAGATGGATATTTCTTATCAGCAGGTGGTGAGCATTACTAGGAGGATAGAGGGTATGCATGCTAGGAATAGAGAGGAGAGGGAGGCCAAGAGGTCTCGAGAGTCGGGCCATTATTCTGGTGCTCCTGCTCTAGCTGTAGTTTGACATGGTAGGGGTTATATAATTCGCCCCGTTCATTCAGCTCTTCCAGCAGCCAGTGATATTCCTATTCCTCTTAGGCCTTAGGAGCCTTATTATGCACCTCCAGTATCTAGTGCGCCTCCTGCGCTGGGTGCTTTCAGTGGTCACTCCAGCAGACTTGGACTGAGCTAGTCACAGCCGCCACGTCCTCCCAGAGCTTGTTTTGAGTTTGGTAACACACACCATATGGTGAGGGATTGCCCCAGACTTAGGAGGGGCCTCAATAGACTTCTCAGCCATAGCGTGCCCCGCAGAGTTCTCAGGCTATGGTTACAGCTCCAGTTGCCACCCCACCTGCTCAGCCAGCTAGAGAAGGAGGTGGGGGAGATAGAGGTCGCCTTAGAGGGGGAGGCCAGGCCAGATATTATGCCCTTCCTGACCGTACTGAGGCTGTCACCTCCGATTCTGTCATCACAAGTATTGTCCTGGTTTGTCATAGAGATGCATCAGTTTTATTCGATCCAGGCTCCACCTATTCTTATGTGTCTTCTTATTTTGCCCCGCATTTGGGTGTATCTCGGGATTCTTTGAGTTCCCCTATTTATGTTTCTACTCCTGTAAGAGATTCTCTTGTTATGGACCGTGTTTATCAGCCGTGTGTGGTTGCTCTTAGTGGTTTTGAGACCAGAACCGATTTATTATTGCTCAACATGGTAGATCTTGATATTATCTTGGGCATGGACTAATTGTCACCCTATTATGCTATTCTTGATTGTCACGCCAAAATCGTGACGTTGGTTATGCTAGGTGCACCGCGAGTAGAGTGGAGGGGTACCTTAGATCATACTTTCAGTAGAGTTATTTCATTCCTTAAGGCTCAGCGCATGATTGAGAAGGGGTGCGACTCGTATCTAGATTATGTGAGAGATGTCGGTATTGATACCCCTACAATTGATTCAGTCCCAGTAGTATGGGATTTTCTTGATGTGTTTCCAGCTGATCTTCCGGGCATGCTGCCCGATAGAGATATTGACTTTGGCATTGATCTGTTGCCGGGTACTCAGCCTATTTCAATTCCTCCGTATCATATGGCCCCTCCTGATTTGAAGGAGTTGAAGGATCAGTTACAGGAATTGCTTGATAAGAGTTTTAATCGGCCCATTTATCACATTGGGGTGCTCCTATCTTATTTGTGAAGAAAAAGGATGGTTCTATGCGTATGTGCATTGATTATCGCCAGTTGAACAAAGTTACCATGAAGAATTGTTATCCTTTGCCTCGTATTGATGATTTATTTGACCAGCTACAGGGTGCATGGGTATTTTCTAAGATTGACTTGCATTCAGGTTACCATCAGTTGAAGATTCGGGAGCCATATATCCTGAAGACTGCTTTTAGGACTCGGTATGGTCATTACGATTTCCTTGTTATGTTATTTAGGCTGACCAATGCCCCAGCAACCTTCATACATTTGATGCACAGTGTGTTCCGGCCATATCTTGACTCATTCATCATTATCTTTATTGATGATATTCTGGTGTACTCCCGGAAGTCGGGAAGATTATGAGCAACACCTGAGGACAGTTCTTCGGACTTTGAGGGAAAAGAAGTTATATGCAAAGTTCTTGAAATCTAAGTTTTGGTTGGATTCCGTGGCACTCTTAGGCCACGTGGTATCGAGTGAGGGTATTCAGGTGGATCCGAAGAAAGTGGAAGCAGCGCAGAGTTGGCCCAGACCATCGTCAACTATAGAGATCCGCAGTTTTCTTAGCTTGGCGGGTTATTACCGCTGATTTGTTGAGGGGTTTTCATATATTGCAGCCCCTATAACCAGGCAAACCCAGAAGAGTGCTCCGTTCCAGTGGACAGAAGAGTGTGAGACGAGCTTTCAGAAGCTCAAGACAGCTTTGACTATAGCCCTAGTATTGATATTGCCTACAAGTTCGGGGTCTTATATTATCTATTGTGATGCCTCGAGGATTGACCTTGGAGCGGTATTGATGCAGGATGGTAGGGTGATTTCCTACGCGTCCAAACAGTTGAAGGTACATGATAAGAATTATCCTGTCCATGATCTCGAGTTAGCTGCTATTGTTCACGCCTTGAAGATCTGACATCATTATTTGTATGGTGTGCCTTGTGAGATTTATACTAATCACCGGAGTTTGCAGTATCTATTTAAGCAGAAGGATCTTAATTTGCGCCAGAGGAGATGGTTAGAGATTCTGAAGGACTATGATATCACTATCTTGTATCACCTGGGCAAGGCCAATGTGGTGGCCAATGCTTTGAGCCGCAGGCCAGAGAGCTTGGGGAGTTTGACTTATTTACTAGCAGCGGAGAGGCCCATGACGATAGATATTCAGGCCTTAGCTAGCCAGTTTATGAGATTGGATCTTTCGGATCTTAGTCAGGTTCTGGCTTGCATGGTTTCCCGGTCTTCCTTGTTTGATCGTATCCCGGAGCGTCAGTTTGATGACCCTCATTTGTTTGTCCTCAAGGACAAGGTTCTGCATGGTGATGCTAGAGATGTGACTATTGGTGATGATGTGGTATTGAGGATGCGGGGTTAGATATGTGCCCAATGTTGATGGGCTTCGAAGTTGATTCTAGAAGAGCCCATAGTTTGCGGTATTCCATTCATCCAGGTGCCGCGAATATGCACCAGGATTTGAGGCAGCACTATCGGTGGAGGCAGATGAAGAAAGATATAGTTGTGTTTGTAGCTCGGTGTCTCAATTGTCATCAGGTAATATGAGCACCAGAGACCGGGTGAGTTGCTTCAGCAGATAGAGATTCCGGAGTGGAAGTGGGAGCGGATCACCATGGACTTCGTAGTTGGACTCCCATGGACTCTGAGAAAGTTCAATGCCATTTAGGTGATTGTGGATCGGCTGACCAAGTCCGCGCACTTCATTCCTGTGTGTACTACCTATTCTTCGGAGTGGTTGGCAGAGATTTATACCCGGGAGATTATTCGTCTGCATGGTATTCCAATTTCCATCATTTTAGATGGAGGCACTCAGTTCACATCACGGTGCTGGAGGGCTGTACAACATGAGTTGGGTACTCGAGTGGAGTTGAGTACAATATTTCACCCTCAGACGGACGGACAATCCAAGCGCACTATTCAGATTCTTGAGGATATGCTCCGTGCGTGTGTGATTGAGTTTGGAGGGTCTTGGGATCAGTTCTTACCATTGGCAGAGTTGGCCTACAACAACAGCTATCAGTCCAGCATTCAGATGGCACTGTACGAGGCTTTATATGGTAGGCGGTGTAGATCCCTGGTGGGTTGGTTTGAGCCGGGTGAGGCTAGATTATTTGGCAAAGACTTGGTTCAGGATGCTTTGGAGAAGGTTAAGGTGATTCAGGATAGATTCTGTACAGCCCAGTCCAGACAGAAGAGTTACGCGGATTGGAAGGTTCGTGATGTTTCCTATATGGTTGGAGAGTGGCTTCTGCTTTGGGTTTCGCTTATGAAGGGCGTTATGAGATTTGGGAAGAAAGGAAAGTTGAGTCCGAGGTTTATTAGTTCTTTTGAGATATTGAGACGTGTTGGGGGGGGTTGCTTATGAGCTTGTGTTACCTCCTAACTTGGCAAGAGTTCATCCAGTATTTCATGTTTCGATGCTCCGAAGGTATCACGGTGATTCGTCGCACGTGTTGGATTTCAGTTCAATCCAGTTGGACAAGGATCTATCTTATGTTGAGGAGTCGGTGGCGATATTGGACAGGTAGGTTCAAAAGCTGAGGTCAAAGAACATTGCATCAGTAAAGGTTCGGTGGCGGGGTTAGCCAGTCATGGAGGCGACCTGGGAGACCGAACAGGATATGCGCAGCCGTTACCCTCATCTTTTCAGTACTTTAGTATGTCTCTATGCTCGTTCGAGGATGAAAGAATATTTAAGTGTAGGAAGATGTAACGACCCTACCAGTTGTTCTAAGAATTAATGCCCCGATCCCCTATTAACTGCATTCCCCATGTTTGTTTCTACTATTGTGGGTTGCCGGGAGGATTTATTTGGAGTTTCGGAGAGTTTTGGTACACTTAGTCCCTAAAAGAGAGTTTAAGTTTTAGAATGTTGGTCCGTAGCCGGAGCAGTGTGAAGACGGCCTCAGAATGGAATTCCGTTGGTTCTGTTAGCTCCGTTGGGTGATTTCGGTCTTAGGGGCGTGTTCAGATTGTGTTTTGGAGGTTCGTAGCTTATTTAGGATTGAAATGCCGAAAGTTGAATTTTTGAAGTTTCCGGTTCGATAGTGAGATTTTGATTTAAGGGTCGGAATGGGATTCCGGAAGTTGGAGTAGCTCTGTAGGGTTGAATGTGACGTGTGTGCAAAATTTCAGGTCATTCAGACGAGGTTTGATAGACTTTTTGATCGAAAGCGTAATTTGAGAGTTTCTGGAGTTCTTAAGCTTGAATATGTAGTTAATTCAATGTTTCGATATTGTTTTAGGTGTTTTGAGGATTGGTATAAGTTTTGATAGTGGTATATGACTTGTTCGTGCTTTTGGTTGAGGTCCCAGGGACCTCAGGATGATTTTGGATGGTTAACGGGAGGTTTGGAGTTGAGTTTGGCAGCTGAAGTTTTATGGTTGTTGTCATAACCGCATCTTCGGTTAGGAGGCTGCAGGTGCGACTCCCGTAGATGCGGAAGGAAGCCACAGAAGCGGCCAAGAGGTGAGTCAGGCGAAGTCGTAGGTGTGTGAGAGTGACCGCAGGTGCAGTCCCAGACCTTTAAGTAAAAACCACATGTGCGGTGGGTTAGACCGCAGAAGCGGGAAAATAACCGCAGGTGCGGAATCCCTGGGTCAGAAGGTATATATTTCACCCTTCGCGAGTTTTGGACATTTTTCCTAATTCCGCGTATTAGATTAGAAATTAATTAGTGGAATCAATTACTTGAAGTTATATTTACATTATGCAATTGATTTGAATAGATTTGGGTCATTTGGAGTCGAGTACTCATGGCAAGAGCGTGATTTTGGTTTGATTTTGAGCCGGTTCGAGGTAAGTGACTTGCTTAACCTTGTGTGGGGGAACTCCCCTTAGGATTTGATATTGTTAATATTTGAAATGCCTTGTACATGAGGTAAAGAGTCTGTACTTGTGCTAATTGTTGAAAATCCTATTTTCATTAATTAACTATAATTGTGCTTCTTTTCCTGTCGATACTACTTGCAATTTAAGCTTACTGTTAGCTTAGGGAAGCATGCCTAATTTACTTAATTGCCTTATTTGCTCAAGCTACCTTATTTGGATTCTGTGCAACATGCTAGGTTAGAAATACCTGTTTTACCTTGGTATGAAATTTGAATTGAATTGAGTGTTCTTCGTGTTGCTGTTGTGTGTTTACTTTGGGACTACAGGATGGTATCCCGGGAGATCCTCCTGCATGTTTACTTTGGGACTAAGAATTTGTATTCCGGGAGATCCCTCTACATTTTTATATTGGAACCACGAGACTTCACCTGGTAGATTCCCCCATCACTGGATATTATATTTGAGACTACGAATCGGTATTCTAGGAGATCCTCGCGCATTATGAGTTGTATTACGGGACAGTATCCCAGGAGATCCACTAGATATTTATATTTGGGACTACTGGACGCTATCCTGGGTGATCCTCGGTTGTTATCTCTGTGTTGAGCTGTATTCCTTGCTGTGATTATTTTGTCTCTATGGTAGTTGTTGTTCTTTCTATCCTGTGTTACTTCTTACTGTTGCACTTAATTATAGTGTCTTATCCCATACTATTATACCTTGTTTTTCATTTAAACCCGGTAGGGCCCTAACCTTCATCGTCACTACTCGGCCGAGGTTAGGCTTGGCACTTACTGAGTACCGCTGTGGTGTACTCATGCCCTTTCTGCGCATATTTTTCATGTGTAGATCCAGGTACTTCGACTCAGACCTACTACCCTTGAGGCGAGGCGATTCTCCAGAGACTTCGAGGTATGTCTACCGCGTCCGCAGACCGAGAAGTCCCTTTCCATTCTCTCATATAGTTTTAGCCCTTTTGTATTCATCTTGATTTAGACATTCTGGAGTTAGAGCACCATGTAGTATTCATAGAGTGTGATTTCATGAGATTTTGGGTTTTGGGAATTGTTCAGTTTTTTTAGATCTTGTATTGGTATATGTCGAGCGGCATGTTACATACTTCTATATTTTTTTATTTTCAATTTTATTAGTTTTTCCGCATTTTGGTTCTTTTTCTGCAATTGTTAGGTTTACCTAGCCGTAGAGACTAGGTGCCGCCATGATAGTTCACGGAGGGTGAACTTGGGTCGTGACACATAATTAATATTACGAATTAATATTACGCTTAGAGCTACTAAAACTACAACTGTACCTTAAACTCATTGAAAATTTGTCGCTTGAGCTAGTAGGGAAAATCATCCCTCGTCGGATAGCGGTAATTATACAGCCTGCCAATGGCATTGGTAATTATCTTTGTAGTCTCTTTGCCTATTATGAATGCACAATATAGGAATAAAATATATGAAAATGTCAGTTCAAGAATCTGAAAATTTAATAAACAATATATAATAGCTAAATCATATCCATTCCCCTCAGGCATATTGTCACGACACAAAATTCATTAGTCGTGATGATACCTAGCCCAACCCGCTACATAAGCCAACTAATAACTATCCAATTTCAATAATATTAATAAGACAATTAAACAAGAAATTATCTGAATCTTATACATTTCCCAAGGACTGGTATTATAAATCATGAGCTTCTAAGAATAGAATTTACAAAGCCGATATGAAGTAATTACATCTTCTGTTTGAAAAGTATATAAACAGAGTTTTATTAATCTACGACTACCATGAACAAAAGGCAGCTACAACCGGAATACAGATACATCTTCAAATCCAGCTCCCATCGAACATAACAACCTCAACAGCCAACATATGCACGCAACGTGCAGAAGTGTAGTATCAGTACAACCGACCCCATATACTGGTAAGTAACAAACTTAACCTTAGGTTGAAAGTAGTGACGAGCTGGAACATAGGTCGGGTTCAACACCAATAACCAACAACAGTTCATAACAACGTAGAGCATATAAAATAGGAAGCAACTCAGAGATAAAATGCTCAGCTTTTTACAGTTTTTCCGAAAATAGTTTCGCTTTTGTTTCAAGAATATTAGTGAAAATCCAAAACTTTTACCTAAATCGTCGAAAAATATGAGATAGTTTGAAAACTGTAATTTTTTCCAAAAATACTTTTCACAATAAATAAGATGTTTCATTTTCTTTCCAGATAGCAAGTGTGAAATACCTCTCTATGCCCACATTTCAATGTGTGTAAAAAGTAATGAATGACGTGATACCGTACAATATGAGGAAAAATGCATCTCTATGCTTGTATGTCATGTGTGCATGCCAATGCCATGTATCTCAAAGATGAATCATGTACTCACACTCATAGTACTCAATCTCATTGTCTCATACTTTCCACTCATCATGCTCAACCACTCGGTAGTGTATATGGCCCATACGGCCTAGGGAAGATCCATCCCGGAATATATACATCACTTACCATCAGTCACTCAGTACCAAGGAAGGCCAATCCAGCACCATGGAGAAGATCCATCTCCAGGTATATAAATGCTTCGGACAAGATCCATGTCCAGGGAAGATCCATCCCTCAATATAATCAACCACGCTCACTAGGGGAGGGAGGGTGTAGAAACTCCTAAGGGACTCCTATAGCCCAAGAGCTATAATCTGCATAGACAACTCACGTGGCACAGTATTGATATCAGAATCCGCACTGACAACTCACATGCTAAAGTATCAATATGCTCACAATCAGGCCCTCGGCCTCACGCAGTCATCAATCTCTCCAGTCTCTCTCTCTTGAGATCACAATGTCATGAACTAGCCCGAATATGATGATATGACGTATCAATAAATAACAACAGAGACTGAGATATGATATCCATATGAATGCATATGACTGAGTATATAAAGTAATGAAAGCAGATAACTCAACAACAGAAATGACCTCAGTGGGTCCCAACAGGATAAGCATGTAGCGTAGACATGGTGTCTAACATGGATCATAGCTCAATAGCTCAAGTACGTAGAAATTTCATGATTACAGGTAAGATTAGGTAACTACATAGTACCATAGAAATAACGGAGTCGCAATTCACACGGTGCACGCCCACACGTCCGTTGCCTAACATATGCGTCACCTCAACACCAATCATATAGCACATAATTCGGGGTTTCATACCCTCAACAATAGGTTTAGAAGAGTTACTTACCTCGAACAAGCCAATTCCAATACCGAGCAAGCCCAACGATGCTCCAAGAAAGCCATCACGCATGTAACGACCTCCGAACGGCTCAAAACTAGCCAAAAGCAACTCGAATACATCAAATAAAACCCACATGAACAATTCCAAATGATAAAGATCGAATCCTTAATCAAAATCCAAAACCGGCCAAAAATACACCTGGTCCACACCTCAAAACCCGACAAAGCTCACAAAATCCAATAACCCATTCAGTTACGAGTCCAACCATACTAGTTTCACTCAATTCCGACTCCAAATCGATGTTCAAAAATCAAAAATTCATATTATGAAACTCTAGGCCAAAACCAACCAATTTCCTCTTTAAAATTCATCAACCAAAGCTAAAATCGAAGATAAATTTATGGAATATAACCAAAACCGAGTAGAGAGCACTTACCCCAATTCATATGGTGAAAATAACTCCAAAAATTGCCTTAGTCCGAGCTTGGAAATGTTAAAATGAAGCCAAAATCGCGAATCCTTGTATTTATCATGCTGCCTAGCACTTCCGCTTCTGCAGACACCTAACTGCATATGTAGTGTCACAGAAGCAGCCAAAATTCCACTTCTGCGGTAAAACACTAAAACTGGGCCTCCACTTCTGCGGTCGTCTTCCCGCATCTGCGCAACTGCAGGAGCGGAACAGTCCATCGCACATGTGCAAACATCCGCTTCTGCTCCTAACACCCCGTTTCTGCGACCACGCAGGTGCAAGAGAATCTTCGCACCTGCGACTACAATTCACCAGCCCAAACTTCAGTTTTGCGCCCCCTGCTCACACATGCGATCTCGCACCTATGATCAAAGCTCCGCAGGTGCGATTACACCAGCGGAGTTCACCTTCAGCAATCACTCAACTCCATCTTTTGATCTGATAATCGTTAAGAATAAACCCGAGGCCCCCGAGACCTCAATCAAACATACCAACAAGTCTCATAACCTAACACAGACCTACTCGAGGCGTCAATACAAACATAACAAAATCGAAACGATGAATTACACTTCAATTTAAAAATCAATGAACTTGAAACTTCAAATTTTCACAACCGATGCCGAAACCTATTAAATCACGTTCAATTGACCTCAAATTTTGCAAACAAGTCACTTTTGACACTACGGACCTGCTCCAACTTCCGAAACTGGAATCCGACCCCGATATCAAAAAGTTCACTCCCAGTCAAACTTTTATAAATTTCAACTTTCGCCATTTCAAGCCAAATTCTACTGCGAACCTCCAAATCAAAATCTGGATGCGCTCCTAAGTTCAAAATCACCTAACGGAGCTAACGGAACCATTAGAAATTCGATCTGAGGTCAAATACTAAAAAGTCAAATCTGGTCAAACCTTTCAAATTTAAAGCTTCTAGCTGAGAATCATTCTTCCAAATCACTTCCACTGAAAACCAAAACCGACGATTCACATAAGTCATAATACATCATATTGATATACTCATGCCCGAAAACTACCGAGCGAAGTGCAATTACTCAAAACAACCGGTCAGGTCGTTACACTTGTCTACGATCCTATAATAACCATCATACTTCAATTCCTTTGGATCATCCTCTGCTTGTGCAGCCTGTGTAAATTAAGCATGTGCAGATAAGGCTAGCAAGTGGGCCGGTTAGGACCTGGACCAGCCCAGGCCCGCGAGCCCATTAGGGTAGTGGGCCTAAACGGGCCTAACCAGATAGGATTGGGACCAAGGGTGGTCCTACTAAGTGGGATGGTTAAGGCAAAAAGACCGTTAGGATCAGACCGTTTGGGCCGGGGATCGGGTCCTAAGTGGGCCGGTTCAACCGATCCTAACCGGTCCTAAACAAGCTCAAACGGGCCCAACGACTAAACTTTTTTTTAAAAAAAAGAAATTCCCTCAAAAAATCTGACCGTTGGCTCATTTAAAATATGGCTATTGGGCCTGCAAAAATAGCCGTTTGGGCTTTGTAAAATAACCATTTAACCCCCCAACTTTGTTTTAACCCCAAACATTTTATAATTATATTTTTTTCCCTATTTTCAACTATAAATACCCCCTCATTCTTTCATTTTTCTCACAAAATCATCAATCTCTCTCTAATTTTCTTCTATAATTGGTTACTTTATTGTTGCAATTTGTGTGAAATTGTGAAGTTGGTGAATTGAAGTATTCAAGTCTTCGACGATAATTAATTTTTAACAAGTTGTTCGTCAATTCGGTAAACTCGTTCCAACTCTTTAGTTTTAATATTATGGTTTTGTTTGTTTTATTTACTTTGTATAATTATAATTAAGATGGCCTATTCCTTAAAAAAATGTTTAGTAAAAATAAAGGAAAATTCAAGAGTGGTGAATCTAGTGGCCAATCTATTCCTCCTCTAATTCCCCGGGCTTCCCTACCCAAACCCCATACCTGCCCTCACCTGCTGCTATTCTTGATAGTGATAATACTTTATTGTAATTTACTGAGAGTTAATATGTGCATAATGTTGGTGGTGGTGAACGCTTAGATGATGAATATATGAATTCTCTTTATGGTAATCCAACTATTGATGAAGAAGATGAGCAGGAAATAGATTTAGATGAAATACAACCGGATGACAATACACCCACTAGTCCTGTTGCTGAAGTTAACCCAACTAATCTAAATGATGCCCCGGTTGACTTCTAGACAACCTTCTAAACGGGCCGAAACATTTCTTGTTTGGCAATTTTTTATTCAAATAAGATAAAAAAATAAAGCTAAATGTAAAACTTATGGCAAAGAGTTAGCTTTTAACTATGTTAACCGGTGGGGGGAGGGAGGAATTTTTAGGAGACACATAATGATACACTCTCAAGATAAAGTTAAATATAATCAAATGAAAGCTGTAGCCGGGGGGGGGAAGTCTACCTAGTCAGCCTGACCCTAGTACCGGGTCAAATCAATTTCAACTAGGAATTAATACTGTTACCGGTGGTATTTTATATTATGACCCAAGAAAAGATAGGGAAGAATTAGCAAAAATGGTTACTATTATGTGTTTACCCTATAATTTTCCTTCTAACCCTCACTTTGTGCATTATATTAGAAGCATTTTTAATCCTACTTATAAAGGATGGCCTCGCATAACCGTAAAGAGCGATAGTTATAAATATAAACATGAATATGAACAATATTAGTGCTATTTATTTACTCATATTAATTGCCGTGTTGCTATTACTACTGATATTGGTAGAAGTGGTAATGACTGTGATTATCTTACTGTTACAAGTCATTGGATTGATGAAGACTGGATAATACAAAAGCACATTATTGCTTATAGAATAATTAATTCACGTCACACATGACAGTTTATTTCTAGCACGGTTACGAATATTTGTAGATATTTTAGCATTAGTGATAAAATAATGTCAATTTCAATGGATAATGCTACTAGTAACACTAATGTTGTAGAATTGCTTACAACTACACTAAATCCTGCATTTATTAACATTTTTCATGTTAGATGTATGTGTCATATTTAACATTTAATTGTGGGTGATGGTATGAAAATGTTGATTGAAAAGGTTAAAATGGTACTGAATTTTTTATTCAAACCGCAAAAGTAGACTTAAAGAATATTTTAAAAGATGTGATGAATTTGGCCTAAGAGAAAGAAAAGTTCCTAAACCTTGTCCAACTAGATGGAATTACATGTATGAAAGTTTAGTTGTTGCATATGAATATAGAAACCCCATAAATCCAACGTTTAATTCTCATGTAAGTGATGATGATGAGCACCTTACAAATGCGGATTGGGCTAATGTTAAAATCCTTGTAGATATTTTAGAAAGATTTCATGTTTCTACAAATGAATTTTCTGGGCAATATTATCCTACTATTTCAAAATGTTTAGTTTATCTTGTAGAACTTGCAAATTTATTTGCTTACTTTTCAGAGGGTGGAGAAATTTATGAAGAAGCTATTGATTCTATGAGAAAGAAATTTAAAAAATATTTTTTCCCCTATTTTCCCTATTTATGGTGTTGCTGCCTTGTTAAATCCTACTATTAAATTAGAAGATCTTCAATATTGGTATCAATCTATTTATAATGGTTTAGCACTTGAAGATGAGGAGTTGTCTACACTTTCGGACGCACAAGCCTCAATTAAAATAATGCTCAAACCATTTATATTGCTTATCAAATTGCAATAGATAATGCTAGACCAAATGTTCCAACTCCTTCTTCTTCTAGTTCTCAATCATCTAAAAGAACTACAGGAGTAAGAGTACATACTGCTTGGACCTGGTTCAGGGGTTCTCATGGTTGTAGCACTAGTGATTGTTCACAACTAAATGAGCTTGAAGTTTATTTGTCACAGGGACTTGAGGAAGTGAATTCCAACGGCTCATTTAATCTTTTGGAATGGTAAAAGGACAAAGAAAAATACTTTCCGATCCTTTCAAGGATGGCCCGAGACATTTTAACCATTCAAGCTTCAACAGTGGCATCGAAGAGCGCTTTCAGTCAAGCAAGACTTCAACTTGGTGATTATAGAGCATCTATGAGGGAGAGCTTGGAAAAATCAGTACTTTTCAGAGATTGGATCCGTTCGGAATGAAGAAATTTTGGACTTGCTGAATCACAACCAGAGGTAGATGAAGCTTACGAAGAAATGCTAGCTGAACTTGCGGAGGATACAGCTTCGCCCGGAAGCGGTGATGAACAAGCTTCTTTTCCGCCACCACCAATGGAAATTCCTTCGAACCTTGATGGATTTATGAAATTTGTAAGAGATACCATGTAAAATTAATATGTAACTTGTATCACACATCTTGATTAGTTTCTGTTTCTTCTCAATGGTGGTATTAGCACCTTGGTTGTGCTCATTCCATAATAATAAAAATTATAACGCATTGCTTTGAATATCTTTTTACAATATTTTGTCTTTTAAATTTGAATTAAAAAGTTTTAAGTCACAACTATATAATATAATTTACAAGAAATTGCGTTAGATAAATTTTTTTTAAAAAAAGCCAGGCCCACTTAGGCCCCCCCCACATATATATATATATATATATATATATATATATATATATAATTCACAAGAAATTGCCCTAGATAAAAATTTTTTAAAAAAAGGTCAGGCCCACTTAGGCCCACATAGGCTTGGGACCGACCCACTTAGCCCCGGACCATTAGTTCGTGGTCCCGGTCCTGGTTCAATTACCTCCAAAAGCCCACGAAGCCCGGAACCGTATAAGCCCGGGCCCACATAGGACCGGCCCACGAGGCCTGTTTAGGCCCGAGCCCGGCCCGTTTGCCAGCCTTATGTGCAGATGAGGTAGCGTTGTCTCAGAGCTATTGCTGCGAAGCCGAAGTCCTAAAATGCTAGGAGATGGATGATGTGGAGATGGAGTGGCTGATGAAGATGACTACGATCTAGAATGTTGCGATATAGATGCCTGTGATGCAAAGGGGGATAGATGACAGACACATTGAGAGGTGGCCGATTGATAGATGACCTGGTGTAGGCATGAAAGGATATGCATGATTATCTTGGACTATTGTAAGAATACTACTACGTGGGCTGATAGTAGTTATTGCTAGGCCCAGAGTATATGGAGGAAAAGATGTCCGTATTGAAGAATGCATCTATGCAACAGAAGAATGCATATATGGAGGTGAAGGAAAAGAGGGATTAGTACTATCCTCTGAATCGACCCGCACCCTATCCTTCTTATACCCCCTTCATCTACCCGAGAGTTACCTTGATCATTATTAACTCGACCCTTACATGCCATCTTCATAAAAATATATGTTAGTATAAAAATTTAAATCAATATAAGTTAAGAGCACTTGAAAAAACCAACATGCTAATCCTCCTCGGCATATTCTTCCTCATCCATCAATTCTTCATCTTTGCTTGTTTTATCCATCAGCAGATTCTTGTTCTTCATCTTCTATGAATGTTATTTCTTGCATATCAACTTCTTTTAATAGACGTTGAGGATGCTCCAAGTCATTGTTTAATTGATCGTCCACCAATTAGTGAGCACTTGATATGTTATTTTGGTATGCAACATCTAATACATGCTGGACTTCCACTCTATTCACAAGCTTAGTTTTAATTACCATCCACCAATCAAAATTTTTTTTCTGTAATGGATAAGGAGAATAATACAGTTGCCTAATATTTTGTGCAATTATAAAAGGATCATAGAGGTTATACTCCCTCGTGTGATTAACCTCAATTGTATTGTACTGCAAGTTATATTTGTACCTCTTTTTGATGTTGGGTCACACCACTTGCATCGAAAAAGTACCACCTTCTTATATGGCCAACCTAAATATTCTAATTCTAGAATCTCTTGAAGCACATCATAATAATCAGTATCCCCATCATGATGGCCATTACTACCTTTAATCCATACTCCACTGTTATTTCTTTTTATACTTAGATCATTCCTCAGTATGAAATTTATAATCATTCACTATGTATTGAGACATTGTTGTGACCCTCACTGCAGGTCCCCAAGATATATCTCTTAAGAATTGAGTAACACCATTATTTGCATTAAAAACCTACATATAGGGCTGAGTAAATTATTAGTTGCATCATATGTATATTATGAAACTTTAAAAATATATTATGATTTCACACTTGCACAATCTTTAAACTACACATCAAATCTTGAATATATAGCATCATGGCCAAATTGACTCACAAATTAACTATACGACAAACTGAAAAAATAAGTTAGTTGAATCAAACTAATCAATGAATATTACATGTTATTGAATAACAACTGCACACATACTTGAGAAATAGTCGAACTTCCGGGCAATTTAGCAACACATGCATTGTAGATGACTTATGCTCCATATCATTCAGACATCTTTTTGCATGATCTTTAGAGCTACAAACTAGTTGATTGAAGATGGAAATTGGTGGATTTAATGGATTATTCTCATTTTTGATGCTATACTGATTGGGCCTATTTTTAGCACATTGCACGTGATTATCGAAGTAATAAGAAAAAAAATGAGTAGTTTCCTTTGTAAGATAGGCTTCACATATATATCCTTCAATAATAGTCCTACATAATATCATGTTAGAAGGGAATTACATATAATAAAAATTATAATACTAACTCAAAAAATAATTTAGGGAGACTATCTCTCAAAGGAATACATCGACATGTATTGAACTGGGAGTCCAAGTCGTGTCTTGTGTGCAAGGTGAAGTCAAAACTCCAAAATTGAACAAAACGGTGTTCAAAAGCCCAAAAGAAAATAGTTACTCTTTATTCCAAAATCTTCTTTTTTTTTTTTTAAATCTTAAGATTTAGATGTGGGAATATATGGGTATTAAATAGCTTAAGTCAAATCCAAGTTAGAATCACTAACCTTTGAAGTTGGGGTGAAAATCTCCTCAAAATTTGCCTTCACGATGCACTAGCTAACAACCCTATGTGATGGTAAACTACCTCCATGCAATCACAAAGTGAAAATAATCCCCCAGTCCAATTCTTTCTACGCAATCACAAGACTTAGCTCCCTGATCGTGATGCATTGCTATGCATCAAAAAACCAGTAGCTGCTACATGTTCCAAAATGCTTTGAAACCACCCAAGCCCCTTGAGATCGCGCCCATCATCCTAAGAAGTTCGTATACCCCTTACAAGCTTGTCCAAAGGCTTGAAAACAAAAAAAACAACATTAAAATCAGGAATCAAGCATCAAACCAAAAATCTCAAACATCATTAAGTTCAAAATCCAACTTTTGACTAGAAGTGCCAAATCAACCCTAGGTCACCCAAGAACCTATTTGAGCATACGTGCTAGTCCAAAATCACCATACGAACCTATTAAAAACTTTAAATCTCCAATGTGAGCCCGTTAACCTAAAATGTTGATCTTTGTCAAATTCTTCCAACATTAAACCTCTAGTTTGGAACTAAGCATCTCAAATCACTCCCAACCCTCTCGGAACCCAAACCATCCATCTCCGCAAGTCATAAATAATCAAATAAATCTATGAGAAGTATCAAATAGGGGAATGCAGTTCTAGAACTAAAAACAACAAGTTGAATCTTTACATTCTCCACCTCTTAAAGGAACATTAGTCCTCTAACGGGTTTAGAAATGTACCTGAATTGCTGAAATGGTGTGGATATCTAATCCGTTTGTTCGACTTGATATCCCAAGTAGTTTCCTCACTCGATTTCACTCTCCAAATAACCTTCACCGAAGCAATTTCTTTTGACCTCCACTTTTAAGCTTGTTTGTCCAAAATAGCTATCGACTCTTCTTGATATGACAAATTCTTATCTAGATGCAATAAGCTGAAGTCAATAACATATGGAAATCTTTATTATACCTCATAATCATATAAACATAAAATACTAAAAATACTCTTGATAGGCTAGGAGACAAATAAAGTCTATAATCCACTTCACCAAGTCTCTCCAATACCTCAAATAGGCCATTAAACCTCAGACTCAACTTGGCCTTCATTCCCAAACCTCATCACACCTTTCATGGGTGAGACTTACAAAAGTACATTCTCACCCTCCATAAATTCCATATCACGAACCTTATTATCTCCATAACTCTTTTGCCTACCTTGTGATATCCGAAGTCGTTCTTGAATTAACTTCACCTTCTCCAATGCATCATGTACCAAATATGTACCCCACAACCTAGCTACACAACTCAAACCAACCAATAGGAAAATGACACCATCTACCATATAGATCCTCATATTGAGCTATCTTAATGCTGGACTAATAGCTATTATTGTAAGCAAACTCAGCCAAAAGCTAGAACTAATCCCAACGACCTCTAAAGTTAATTACACAAGCTCATAACATGTCCTCAAGAATATGAATAGACTGCTCAAACTGAACATCACTCTATGGGTTGAAAGTTATTCTACTCTCAATCTACGTACCCAACTCCCATTGTATTTCTCTCTAAAAGTGAGATGTGACTAAGTACTATGGTCTGAAATGATAAAAATAGGCACCCAATGCGAACTAACTATCTCTCGGATGTAAATCTAAGTTAACTTCTCCGAAGTATATAGTATAAAGTGTTCAGACTTGGTCATCCTATCCACAATAACAAAATAGCATCAAAATTCCTCAAGGTACGTGGTAAGCGTACCATAAAGTCTATGGTGATACGCTCCCACTTCTACTCCGGTATAACCATCTTTCGAATTAAACCACCTGATTTTTTATGTTCATTCTTTGCTTGTTGGAGGGTCAAACACAATCAAACATTTCCCACAGTGTGTTTCTTCATCCTCCACCACCACCACTAATATTGCTTCAAGTCATGCACATTTGCAGCACTTTAATGAATAAAATACCGCAAACTATGAGCTTCCTAAAATATCAACTCCCTCAAACCATCAACATTAGGAACATAAAGCCAACCCTAGAGTCGAATAACATCATTATCTCCAATATCCACCTTCATAGCACTACCTTTTTGCAGCGTGTCTTTAAGCACTAACAAATGGGAATCATCACACTGACGAGTCTTAATTTGCTCAAAAAAGGATGACTGTGCAACAACATAAGCAAGAATTTTACTAGGTTCAGAAATATCCAATATCACAAGTCTATTTCCAAGGCCTAAACCTCCATAGCCAAAGGCTTCTCCTCTGCTGGAATACATACCAAACTAGTCATACTCTCCGCATTCCTACTCAAGACATCTCCTACCACATTTTTCTTACCCTGATGATACAGGATAGTGATATCATAATACTTAAGTATCTCAATACACCTCTACTTCCTCAATTTTGATGCTTCTGCTTGAACAGGTGATGAAGACTACGATGATCAGTGTACACCTTACAAAACATGATAATCAGCTTAAAGTATGTATATTTTGATATATATCGCCTCGTATTTTGCTCATGTTTCGATGATTTGAGATGTTTAATATGATGATTTGTGATAAATTATGGTGTTCCTATGTGTAGGAATCATTCGGATAAAATTTGGGATAAAAAGATGCGAATTGGAGCGAAATTGGAGCAAAAAAGTAAAAAGTCGATTTTGAGGGCCACAGCCAGCGTGGGGCGCTGGCTGTGGCGCAGTTTCCAGTACTCAAATATTTTGAGCGCTAGGGCTAGCGCCCCACGCTTCCCTGGACGCTCAGGTCGCTGAAGTGTCCTATTCCGACTTGGACTCGGTTATTTTTACTCCAAGATGCCTCCAATTGATATAAAACCTATCCTAAAACCTATTTTGAGGGGAGAACGTAATTTTAGAGAGGAAACAAAGGAGCAAAACACTTGGGAGCACGGATTTGAGCAATTCTTCCATCCCTTTTCTAGTACTCATTGATTTTATATTTAAAAACATTATTTTTGATGATTGTATGAACATGAGTGTCTAAGAACCCTATTGTTCTAGGGTCACGGGTGAAACATGAATGTTGTTGTTTGAAGTTTAATTTGACGAAGTTGATTTTATCATATTGGGTTGTTTATTTGATTCTGTTTTTAATTATTTTGCTGAGTACCTAACAGTGAAATACTATCTACGAATCTAGAGTTGAACTCGAAAGTGGGAACTCTAGATTGCATATAGAATTAAATAGAACAAGTTCTCGAACCCGGACATCGGGAAACGAATTCTCAATTAGGATAGACATATACCTAATTGCCTTGCTTGGTTGAAATACAGGAATTGTAAATGCATTCTTGTTAATCTTAATTCCATAGACATATAGGCATTAAATTAACTTGAATAGGCGAATAAGGACTCGACAGATTCTTATCAGTAATATCAACCCTGTCAATCAATAATCCAGATAAATCAATTAGTTATTTTAAGCCAAGAACGTAACATGATTGTTAACTAACCCGTGACCCTGGAATATTCTCTCCTACTGATTGTTATTCGAAATTGCTATTTGTTTTGGTTGATTTCTAGTTAATTCATTGCTTGATAATTTTAGTTAGTAAATTAGTCACTTTCATATTTTGTGATAAATCTCTTGAATTGATAATTTAATTGAGTTTAAATTAGTAAAAAGTTAGTCACAAGTCTTCGTGGGAATGATACTCTACTCACTACTTTATTACTTAACGATCGCGTGCACTTGCGTGAGTGTTTTTGGTCGCAACAAAACACATCGTACAAGTAACTCCTCCAAATCTTGAGTGCATATGCCAACTCCAAATTATGAACTAAATATTTCTTCTCATGGGGCTTCAACTTCCGTAATGTATAAGCAATCACCCTACTATCCTACATTAATATCGTACCAAGATCAATGCATGAAGCATTACAAAACACTGTGTATGGCCCTGAACTTATGGGCAACACCAACACTAGGCTGTAGTCAAAACAATCTTGAGCTTCTGATAGCTCTCCTCACATTTATCAAATCATCTAAAAGGAACATCCTACTGAGTCAACTTAGTTAATAGAGCTGCGATGGATGAAAACCCCTTTACAAAACAATGATAATAGCCTCCTAAACCCAAAAAGCTCCTAATCTTCGTAGCTGTAGTAGGTTTAGTCCAACTCTGACCCGCCTTAATCTTCTTAGGATCAGTCTTAATACCATCACCAGAAACTACGTGACCCAAAATTGCAACTGAGTCCAACCAAAACTTACATTTAGAGAGCATAGAATAAAGCTTCTTTTCCTTCAATGTCTGAAACACAATCCTCAAATGCAGCTCATGCTCCTCCGTACTACGAGAGTTAATCAAGACGTCATCAATGAAAATTATCACAAAAAAGTCCAAATAAAGTTTGGAAACCTAGTTCATCAAATTCATAAATGTTGTTGGAGCATTTGTCAAACTAAATGACAGCACCAAGAACTCATAATGACTATAATGAGTCCTAAAAGTTGTCTTAGGGATATCCGAGAATACCTTAGCACTTTAAAGATGATCAAACAAATCACTAATACGAGGCAATGAATACTTGTTCTTGATAGTAACATTGTTCAACTTCCTATAATTAATGCACATCTTATATTACCAACCTTATTCTTCACAAATAACACCATTGCTACCCAAAGAATAACTCTTGGTTTAATGAACCCTTTCCAAGCAAATCTTGCAACTACTCCTGCAACTCAGCTAGAGCTATGCGGTATGCTGGAATAGATATAGGATTTGTGCTAGGAACTAAGTCAATACCAAATTCAATATCTCTATCTGGTGGCATACCTAATAGATGTATAGGGAACATGTCCAAGAACTTTCTTACAACTGGTATCGGATCCATAGAAGAAACCTTTGCACTAGAATCCAGAATAAACCAACTAGATATCCTTTATGAACCATATGTTGAGCCTTCATAACTGAAATCACTTACCTGTAGAATGATAAAGTGACCCTCTCCAATCTAATTTAGTCAAGCCACATATAGCTAAAGTCATAGTCTTGGCGTAACAATCCAATTTAACATGATACGTGAATAACTAATCCATGCCAAGAATTACCTCAAAATCTGCCATATCCAACAATAAAAATCTACCATTGTATTATACCCATCAATAGCAACTACACAAGATCAATAAACTCAATCCACTATAATAGAATATCCAACAGGCATAGACACATAAACATGAATATGTAAAGAATCACAGGACATACGAAAATATAATGAAAAGTAAGATAACACATACGAATAGGTAGAAACCAAATCAAATAATGTCAAAGCATCTCTATGACAGACTGAGATAATACCTAAATGATTATATCTAATGCAACTGCCTTAGGTCAGGGAAAGCATAAGAACGAGTTTTACCTCCATTGAATCTATCCTCCTAATCTCGGATGACCTTTAACTGGTTGAACTCTACCTCTAGCTGGCTGGGCTTGTTTTATAGAAATTGGGGCTGGAATCATAGCATGATTATCTTGTTGAGATATACCACTCTAAATTTCGGACAATCCCACCTTGCATGCCTTGAATCTCCACGCTCAAAGCAACCTCTCTTCTAGCGGGACTGCTGGGACTAAGTCTATACTTGAGAACCAGAATAACCACCATATGAACCATAAGCTAGAGGTGCGTTGCAGGATGTTTGCCCTGAGTGAGTACTGTGGGAACCATAACTAACTAAAGCACCGTTTAAAGTTTAAAGTGTTGAGTGAACTGGCCTACTAGAGTAGCCTCTACCAAAATGTCCCCATCTCTAGATGAAGCACCACTAAATCCTTATGAATCACGATTCCTTTTATCCTTCATTGCCTGCTCTTCCCTGACCATGGAAGCGCGCTATCCTCCACCCTATCTCTACTTCCTACTAAAAGGTAGTCTCTGTCTATGTCTCTTTAGCCATACTAAGGTTAATTCCAAATTTAAGCCCTTCAATAAATATCCTCACCTTCTCAGTCTCTATGGAAATCAAGAAAGGTGCATAATAAGATAACTCCAGAAACCTCATCCCATATAGAGTAACGGTCATATTGTCATGCTTTAGGTGCTCAAATTGACTATGCTACTCATCTATCCTTGTGCCTGAAATGAACTACTCCAGCAAGAGAGTGAAAAACTTAGTCCAAGTGAGAGGAAATGATCATGCAGGCTTGCTCTGCTCATAAGTCGGCCACCACCTCTTAGTTGGCGCTCTCATTTGAAAAGTAGTGAAATCAACTCCGTTAGATCAAAAGAACCAAATTGTGTAAAATCTCATGACACCTATCCAAGAAGTCCTGAGCATCAAATATGGTATCACCATAAAAATGTAGGGAATCTAATTTCTAGAACCAATCCATCCTCTTCTATTCATTAATAGGCACGACAGGCCTAACCCCCGCCTAACCGCAATAATAGGTTCAACAACCCCAACTAGTGGGATAATTGGAACTCCTAGAGTTTGGAACATAGCGGTGGCCTACTCTGGAGTGTGAGAAGCTAGGGCACGTGCTCCCCCTCTAGATTGAGAAGTAGCTAGGACCATAGGAATCCTAGCCTCTGCCAAACCTTGAAGTAACTCAGAATATGGATCATGGTTTCCTGAAGCACTGGAGTAGCAATGAAAACCTCAGGAACTTGAGCTGGACCTGGTGGAATAACCTGATGTGGGACCTGGTGGAATAGCCTGATGTGGGACTTGGTCTACCACTAGAGCTATAGTTGACTTCTTATAAGTGGTTGTAGCACAAGCACGGGTAGTTGGGGATGCTCCATCTCTTATCGGTAGTTCCATACATGCTCTGATCCAAGCTCCAATCGTGCCCTGACCCTTGACTCTCCCGGCTCAAGCTAGGGGTACTGGCTTCAGCTGGCACACGTGTTCTCACTATCTATGAGAGAATAAAATATTAAAGATTCAAACTTCAAGATAAAACAAAAGGTGCACGACAAGGAGAGAAACAAGGGAAGTTTCCTAGTTTCCCATAGCCTCTTGAAGAAAAGTATAGATGTCTTCATATCGATCTGCTTGACTCTATTAGACATTCTCATGACCCATAACACCATTTATCCTAGAACTTTGATTCCAACTTGTCACAAACCATAATTCTACCATGATCATGATGGAAGCTAAACCCAACCTGCTAGGTAAACCAACAACCATAATCATCTAAAGCAAGACAAATATAGGATAATTTGTTGTCATGATACAGATAAAACATAAATAAGTGTCACATCATCAACTAAATACAAGATATACTACAAAAATCTCCCAAAACCCGATAGTACAGAGTCAAGAGCTATTAAGATGGAATAAAATTGAGTCTCAAAATACTAGAGTACTGTCCGTAAGCTGTGAATCCGCATAGTAATTCACCACAAAGTCTCCAATAGTCAAACTATTAAGCACTCTCCTAGATACCGTGGGGACCAACATCGATATCTGCATTAAATGTGCAAAAGTATAATATAAGAGCAAAGATTAACGTGTACTCAATAAGTATCAGGTTAAATTTCAAAGTAGTGATGAGATCTTGGTAAAAATATGATACTCACCTTTACGATTTGAACAAATTCATTATAGCATTGAATCCCAGGAAATAACCAAAAATAATAGATATAGTAATAAGGTGCACAAATAAGAGATATGATATGTTTCTCAAACAAGATAACCAAAATACAATTCAATTGCCATGTCTGCATTTAAAGATAATATACACCAAGTAGAACCTATATAAATGCTTCTACATAAGTTTAGGATATTTATGCATTCTCACGAATCAATCATATCCAATATTAGCACATCTAATGTGCTCCAATATGATCCAACACATCCCATTTTTTCCAACACGATATGCATATCACATGCGCTCACTAGGCCCAATGTAACACGAGTAATCGCCTGATTCCGAGGGATGAATCTATATCCATGCACTGCACGGAAACTCAACATGCCATAACATGTCAATCCGCACATAATGTCCCAATATGCCGTAATCATATCAATCCGTATCAAGATTTGCATCTCCAATAATGTATGCATATGCTTAGAGATAATAAATAAGATGCACAAGGACATAACAAATAGAGATGCAGATATATGATCATGATATAAAATATGACTACAACTAAATCAAGTATATCAACATCCCAAGAATAGCACATCATGGCCAAATAAGATATTATAAGTCTAAACATGATCTCTAGCATGAATAAATATGCTCACGTAGTCAAACAATAAAATAAAGCATAATTCAAGAAGAGCACACAACTAAGCAAGGCATAAGGAGCCTAAAACTATCCCAAATATGCTATTGACTTATTTTACGTATATAAGCTCATCACTTCACATGTATGCCACCCCCAAATCATGTAGCATGTGATACATATATCTTATTTGAAGAAAGTTTTCTCTTAACAAGGTTAGACAAGAGACTTACCTTCTCTTGAGATAGCTTCAACCATAAAATACCACTTTTCCTTTGAAATTGTCCTCTAAATATCCCACATCTATCCAAACAACAGTTAAAGAAGTCAACTAATGCTCTAAGAATCAATTCAAATCCAAAACGCTTCAATCTTTAACGAATTTACAAAAAGTCAACAAAAACCAACCCAGACCCACATGTTTAAAATTTAAAATTGAACCAAATATCCAGGCACCCATAATCACCCGACTCCACATATATATTTTTTCCAATCCAACCTCAATCAGTATTCAAAACCCCAAAATAAAATAGTTACTCTTAGTGCAAAAACCCTCTTCCTCTTTCTTTAAAATCCCTAGATTTAGCTATAGAAATCTACGGGTATTTAATATATTAAGTCAACTCCAAGTTGGAATTACTAACCTTTGAAGTTGGGGTGAATATCTCCTCAAATATTGCCTCCTCCTGAGCTCAAGATCTCAAAAATGGTGAAAAAGGGCAAAATCCCGAAATCTAGATCTTAAATGCTCCTTCAGCCCGATCCTTATATGCGATCGCGACTGGTCTCAAGCAATCCTGTAGGACAACTGGAATGGCTCCTATGTGATGGCGACCTCCCTCATGATACCGCGATGCACCATCTGACTATCCTATATAACCTCAAACTACCTCCACGTGATCGCGAGACTTAGCTTAGCGATCATGATGCACTATTGCACTCTAAAAAACTGTAGCTGCAACATATTCTAAAATGCTCCGAAACCACCCTAAAACTCACCTGAGCCCCCTGAGATTCACCCAATCATCCTAATAAGTTTGTATATTTGGGGTTTTGAATACTGATTGGAAAAAATATATATGTGGAGTCGGGAGATCATGGGTGCACAGATATTTTGCTCAATTTTAAATTTTAGACATGTGAGTCCGTGTTCACTTTTGTTGACTTTTTCTAAATTCATTAAAGATTGAAGCATTTAGGATTAGAATTGATTCCTAAATGACTTTTTCTAAATTCATTTCTAAATTCATTAAGTGTTGTTTGGATAGATTTGGGATATTTAGAGGACAATTTCAAGGAAAGTGGTATTTTATAGTTGAAGCTGTCTCAAAAGAAGGTAAGTCTCTTGTCTAACCTTGTTAAGAGGAAACGTTCTTCAAATAAGATATATGTGTTACATGCTACGTGATTTGGGGATGGAATACATGTGAAGTGATGAGCTGATGAGCTTATTTACGTAAAATAAGGCAATAGCATATTTGGGATAGTTTTAGGCTCCTTATGCCTTGCTTAGTATGTAGAGCCTATGACAAGATGCACCTTATGTCAACTATACCAATCTAATATATATATATATATATATATATATATATATATATATATAGAGAGAGAGAGAGAGAGAGAGAGAGCATATTTAACCATTTATTAAATAAATGCATACCTCTAGAATCTACAATGCATAAGCATGATCAAAACTCAACATTTACTCACAAACTATTAGGTATCTGAAATCAAATAAAAAATTCATCAGTTTCCCACAACATGTCTGCACACTATTTCTGGTAATTCGGGAATACAATTTGTAATGACCCGGTCGATTGTTTTAAGAATTAACGCCTCGATCCCCTATTAACTGGTTTCCTTGTATTTATTTATGCTATTCTGAATTGCCGGGATGTTTGGCTTTGAGTTTCGGAGAGTTTTGGGACACTTAGTCCCTAAATGAGAGTTTAAGTTTTAGAAATAGGACCGTAGTCGGAACAGTGTGAAGACGGTCTCGGAATGGAATTTCGTTGGTTCCGTTAGCTCTGTTGGATGATTTCGGGCTTAGGAGGTGTTTGGATTGTATTTTGGAGGTACGTAGCTAATTTAGGCTTGAAATGCCGAAATTTGAATTTTTGAAGTTTCCGGTTCGATAGTGAGATTTTGATCCGAGGGTCAGAATGAAATTCCGAAAGTTAGAGTATCTCCATAGTATTGAATTTGGCGTGTGTGCAAAATTTAGGTCATTCGGACGAGGTTTGATTGACTTTTTGATCGAAAGCATATTTTAAGAATTTTGGAGTTCTTAGGATTGAATCCATGGTTAATTCGAGGTTTCGATGTTGTTTTAGGTGTTTTAAGGATTGGTATAAGTTTGGGTAGTGGTTTATGACTCGTTTGTGCTTTTGGTTGAGGTCCCGGGGGCCTCGGGGTGATTTTGGATGATTGTCCGAAAAATTGGAAATTTGGAGTTACAGTTGAAGTTATGGCTGCTGTCATAACCGCATCTGCGGTTGAGAGTCCGCAGGTGCGACTCCCGCAAATGCGGAATCAAGCCACAGAAGCAGAAATTGGTCCAGCTCCAGGAGCCGCAGGTGCGAGACCGCAGGTATGGAAAGTCTGTCGCAGAAGCGAAAAGGTGATTTAATGAGAAGTCGCAGGTGCGACTTGGTCCTCGTAGAAGCGGGACCGCTGGCGCGGTTCCAGGGCCGCAGATGCGGTTTCACTGGGTAGAAAATGGATAGAATCGAGAGTTTAGTTCAAAACTTGAAAATTTTAATTAAGGAGCTCGGGATTGGCGATTTGGAGAGAGATTTCTACCTGGGTGTTTTGGGTAAGTAATTCTTGCTCGGTTTAGACTAATTTCCATAAATCTACACTTAAATCCATCCTTTAATTTCGAATTTATGGTGAAAAATTGGAGAAAGTTCCTAGACCTAACAATTGAGTTTAGATCACGATTTTGATGTCGGATTGAAGTAATTTTGATATATATATATATATATATATATATATATATATATATATATATATGAACTCGTGAGAGTATGAAGATTCAGAATTTGTAAACTTCACCCGATTCCGAGATGTGGGCCTGAGGGGCGTTTTTGTCACTTTACCTAATTTAACGTATTAGCTTATAATATTTTTGTAGAATTAGTTACTTGAAGTGTTAGTTACATTATGCAATTGAATTGAATAGATTTGAGCCATTTGGAGTCGAGTACTCGTGGCAAGAACGTGGTTTCGTGTTGATTTTGAGCCGGTTCGAGGTAAGTGGCTTGCCTAACCTTGTGTGGGGGACTTTCCCCTTAGGATTTGGTATTATTGTTAATTGGAATGCCTTGTACGTGAGGTGACGAGTGCGTACTTGTGCTAATTGTTGAAAAATCCGATTTTCATTAAGTAATTACTAGTATTGTTCCTTTCCTGTTTATATTACTTGTACTTTAAGCCTGTTATTAGCTTAGGAAAAGCATATCTAAGTGATTTAATTGCTTTATTTGCTCAGACTGTTTTACCTGAATTCTGTGCAGCATGCTAGGCTAGAATTACTTGTTTGCCTTAATATGAAATTGACATTTGCTGAATATTTTTCTTGTTGTTGCTGTGTATTTACATTTGGGACTACGAATGTGGGATTCCGGTAGCTCCCCCTTGTCTGTTTATTTGGGACTACGGATGTGGGATTCCGATAGATCCCCCTACACAGTTATATGGAACTACGGGACTGCACCCGGTATTTACATTCGGGACTAGGGATCAGGATTCCGGTAGATCCCCGCGCACTATGAGTTGATCTACGGAACGGTATCTCGGAAGATCCATTATATATATATATATATATATATATATATATATATATATATATATATATTTGGGACTACAGGATAGTATCCTGGGAGATCCCCAGTTGTTATCTTTGTTTTGAGCTGTATTTCTTTTCTATGTTTACTTTGCCTCTGTAGTAGCTATTGCTGCCCTCTATGTCCTATGTTACTTTTACTGTTGTACTTATTTATATTGTTCTGTTCTACACTGTCAAATTTTATATTTTATTTAACCTCATTAGGGTCCCGACCTTCCTCGCCACTACCCAACCGAGGTTAGGCTTGGCACTTACTGAGTACCATTGTGGTGTACTCATGCCCTTTCTACGCATGTTTTTCATGTGCAGATCCAGGTACTTCGACTTAGTCCTATCACCCTTGAGACGAGGCAACTGTTCCTAAGGCTTCGAGGTATATCTGCCGCGTCCGCAGGCCAAAGAGTCCCTTTCTATTCTCTCTTTTAAGTATTAGTCCTTCTGTATTTCTTTTCCTTGTTAGATATTCTGGAGTTAGACACTTGTAGACATTCAAAGGCTTGTGGTTTCATGAGATTCCAGGTTTTGGGAAATGTTGTTAGTTTCTAGAAGTTGTATTGTATATGCCGAGCGGCATTTTAAATACTGTTTTATCGGTTATTTTGGTTTTTAATTACTTCTTCCGCAAATTATTTATTTTTTCGCATTTGTTAGGCTTATCTATTCGCAGAGACTAGGTGCCGTCACGATAGTTCACGGAGGGCGTACTAGGGTCGTGACAAGTTGGTATCAAAGCTCTAGGTTCATAGGAGTCATGAAACACAAGCCGGTTTATTAGAGTCTCGCTGATCGGTATGGAGACATTTGTACTTATCTACGAGAGGCTATGTAACTGTTAGAAAAATTCCACTTCATTTGGTTTCCTTGTCGTGCGAGATTTTGATGTCACAGTTCTAAACTTCTGTCTTCTATTCTCTCATAGATGGTGAGGACACGTGCTACCCTAGATGATCAGGCACCTATGCCCCCTACTGCAGCTGTTAGAGGCCGGGGCCGGGGTATAGTCCGAGGACGCGCACGTGGTGCAGCCAGAGCACCCGCACGAGCTGCCACCGAGGTACCACCAACAGTTCCAGCCGGAGTCCAGGCACATGATACGCCCACTACTACTACTACTCCAGCACTCCAGGAGATTCTTGCGCAGTTCATGAGCATGTACACCACTTTCACTCAAGTAGGATTGCTTCCCCTTGCTGCAGCCACATCTTAGGCCTGGGTAGGAGCATAAACTCTCCCCGCCCACACTCTTAAGTAGCGAGTTTATGTTGATCTGGTCCCAGAGATTATTCCTGTACAGCCTGTAGTCCCAGGTCAGCGGCGTAAGAGGATGTGCAGCAGAGACTTGAGAGGTTCAAGAAGTATGATCCTCCTGTATTCAGTGGGTTAGCATCAAATGATGCCTTGGGATTTATGGAGGAGTGCTACCGTATTCTCCGTACCATGGGTATATCAGGATCAAGCGGGGTTTCCTTCATTACTTTCTAGCTTTGAGGAGCCGCCTATGAGTGGTGGCGCACCTATGAGTTAGACAACTGGGATGAGGCAGCTTCACTGACTTGGACCCAGTTTTCAGATATGTTCCTGAGAGAGTTTGTTCCTTAGAGCCTCAGGGAAGCATGGCGCGCAGAGTTTGAGCATTTGCGTCAGGGTACTATGACTATCTCGGAGTATGCCGTCCGTTTCACCAGCTTGGCTAGACATGCACCAGCCTTGGTTTCTACTGTTTGCGAGAGGGTTCGCCGGTTTATTGAAGGGCTTATTCCCAGCATCAGGTCTAGTATGGATCGTGAGTTGGAGATGGATACTTCTTATAAGCAGGTGCTGAGTATTGCTAGGAGGATTGAGGGTATGCATGCTAGGGAGAGAGAGGAGAGAGAGACTAAGAGGTCTCGAGAGTAGGGCCATCATTCTGGTACCAGTGCCCTAGCTGCAGGTCGTCATGTTAGGGGTTATATGAGTCGCCTCATTCATTTAGCTCTTCCAGCAGCAACTGGTATTCCAGCTCCTCCTAGGCCTCAGGAGCCTTATTATGCACCACCAGTATCTCGTGCGCCTCCTGCGCGGGGTGCTTTCAGTGGTCAGTCCAGCAAACTTGGCCTGAGCCAGTCACAGCCACCGCGTCCTCCCAAAGCTTGTTTTGAGTGTGGTAATACACGCCATATGATGAGAGATTGCCCCAGACTTAGGAGGGGTGCACCTCCACAGACTTCTCAGCCATAGCGTGCCCCACAGAGTTATTAGGCTATGATTACAGCACCAGTTGCTACCCCACCTGCTTAGCCAGCTAGAGGTAGAGGTCGGGGAGGTAGAGGTCTCCCTAGAGGGGGAGGCCAGGCCCAATACTATTCCCTTCCTGCCCGTACCGAGGTTGTTGCCTCCGATTATGTCATCAAAGGTATTATACTAGTTTGTCACAGAGATGCATCGGTTCTATTCGGTCCAGGCTCCACTTATTCTTATGTGTCTTCTTAGTTTGCTTTGCATTTGAGTGTATCTCGGGATTCTTTGAGTTCTCCCGTTTATTTTTCTACTTTTGTGGGAGATTCTCTTGTTATGGACCACATTTATCGGTCGTGTTTGCTTGCTCTTAGTGGTTTTGAGACCAGAGCCAATTTATTGTTACTCAGCATGGTAGATTTTGATATTATCTTGGGTATGGTCTTGTTGTCGCCCCATTATGCTATTCTTGATTGTCATGCCAAAACCGTGACGTTGGCTATGCTAGGTGTACCGTGTGTTGAGTGGAGGGGTGCTTTAGATCACACTCCCTGTAGAGTTATTTCTTTCCTTAAGGCTTAGGGTATGGTTGAGAAGGGTTGTGATGCGTATCTAGCTTATGTGAGAGATGTCAGTATTGATACCCCTTCAGTTGATTCAGTCCCAGTAGTACAGGATTTTCCTAATGTGTTTCCAGCTGATCTTTCGGGCATGTCTCCTGATAGAGATACTGATAGAGATACGTATCTCTATTCCTCCGTATCGTATGGCTCCTCCTGAGTTGAAGGAGTTGAAGGATCAGTTATAGGAATTGCTTGATAAGGGTTTTATTCGGCCCAATGTATCACCTTGGGGTGCTTCTATCTTGTTTGTGAAGAAGAAGAATGGTTCTATACGTATGTGCATTGATTATTGCCAGTTGAACAAAGTTACAGTGAAGAACCGTTATCCTTTGCCTCGTATTGATGATCTATTTGACCAGTTTTAGGGCGCATGGGTGTTTTCTAAGATTGACTTGCGCTCAGGTTACCATCAGTTAAAGATTCGGGAGCCAGATATCCTGAAGACTTCTTTCAGGACTCGGTATGGTCATTACGAGTTCCTTGTTATGCCATTTGGGCTGACAAATGCCCCAGCAGCCTTTATGCATTTGATGCACAGTGTGTTCCGGCCATATCTTGACTCGCTTGTCATTGTCTTTATTGATGATATTCTTGTATACTCTTAGAGTCGGGAAGATCATGAGCAGCACCTGAGGACAATGCTTCAGACGTTGAGGTAAAAGAAATTATGTGCAAAGTTCTCGAAATGTGAGTTTTGGTTGGATTCCATGGCTTTTTTGGGTCACATGATATCGAGTGAGGGTATACGAGTGGATCCGAAGAAAGTGGAGGCAGGGTAGAGTTGGCCCAGACTATCCTCAGCTACAAAGATCCGCAGTTTTCTTGGCTTGGCGAGTTATTACCGTCGATTTGTTGAGGGGTTTTTATCTATTGCAGCACCTATGACCAGGCTGACCCAGAAAGGTGCTCTGTTCCAGTGGACGAAAGAGTCCAAGACGAGCTTTCAGAAGCTCAAGACAGATTTGACTACAACCCCAGTTTTGATATTGCCTACATTTTCGGGGTCTTACACTGTCTATTGTGATGCCTTGAGGATTGGCCTTGGAGCGGTATTGATGCAGGACGGTAGGGTGATTGCCTACGCGTCCAGACAGTTGAAGGTACATGAGAAAAATTCTCCTGTCCATGATTTCGAGTTAGCTTCTATTGTTCACGCCTTGAAGATCTGGCGTCATTATTTGTACGGTGTTCCTTGTGAGAATTACACTCATCATCGGAGCTTGCAGCACTTGTTTAACCAAAAGGACCTTAATTTGCGCCAGAGGAGGTGGTTAGAGGTGCTAAAAGACTATGATATCACTATTCTGTATCACCCGGGCAAGGCCAATATGTTGGCCGATGCATTGAGTCACCGAGCAGAGAGTTTGGGGAGTTTGGCTTATTTACCAGCAGCGGAGAGGCCCATGGCGATGGATGTTTAGGCCTTAGCCAGCCAGTTTGTGAGATTGGATCTTTCGGAGCCCAGTCAGGTTCTAGCTTGCGTGGTTTCTTGGTCTTCCTTATTTGATCGTATTAGGGAGCGTTAGTATGATGACCCTCATTTGCTTGTCCTCAAGAACAAGGTTCAGCATGGTGATGCCAGAGATGTAACTATTGGTGATGACAGGGTATTGAGGATGCAAGGTCGGGTCTGTGTTCCCAATGTTGATGGGCTTTAGGAGTTGATTCAAGAGGAGGCCTATAGTTCGTGGTATTCCATTCATCCGGGTGCCGCAAAGATGTATCAGTATTTGAGGCAACACTATTGGTGGAGGCAGATGAAGAAAGATATAGTTGGATTTGTATCTCGGTGCCTCAACTGTTAGCAGGTGAAGTATGAGCACCAGAGACCGGGTGGGTTGCTTCAGCAGATAGAGATTCCGGAGTGGAAGTGGGAGAGGATCACCATGGACTTCTATATGCGGCCAAATTAGAAGGCTTAATTTCTCGCTATCAAGCCACTTCGGAAGAATATCTCAATACCCCGAGGGTGTGGAGTTGCGACTGAGTCCCCTCCCTTAGGGCTCGTAGAGGCCCGACTCAGAGAAGACGAAGATTGAGGCTGGAAAAAAAGGGGAGTTCCCAAGGCACGCGACAGAGCCGGCCTACCCAAAGCCTGTGTCGAGGCGTCATGTCTACCTGTCTCATCTCCATGCTTTTATAATTAATGCATGTTGTACTATAAATGGCTTCTCCTCCTATATAAAGGAAACCCACACTACTTTGAAACCGGCTGATGTTGCTCCAACTATTCTACACAAGATCAATAATCTCTCTCTCTCTATCTATCTATCTCTCTCTCTCTCTCTCTCTCTCTCTCTCTCTCTCTCTCTCTCTCTCTCTCTCTCTTTTCTCTCTAACCCGTTTGTCCGAGGATACTCTTAGCATCTATTGCTTTCATACTTGTTCTTCATTTATTGCTTGGTATTGGCCATAAAAAGCCTTCTTTAATTATATTCTAACTGTTATCCCTTCCCCGATTACCCCCGATAGCTCGAGCTCGAGCCGGATATCGACCCTGATGCCCTTCATCGACCAGTCCAAAGCCCGGGCAGCAAGCCCCTCAGTTTGATTACTGCCTCGTTTTAGCTTGTATCTCATCGCTAAACTTCACATTCTTAGCATCAACTGCTCTAACAACTAACATAAAAATAGATCACGTATTTTAAAAATCCCATTTACAAATTTAATTATTGTTACCATTTTCACGGTAAATAGTTTGGCGCCCACCGTGGGCCTTAAAAATAATAGTGATTATTTTCTTGCTAGTTTCATTACACAAACGAAAGTTATCTTTTACACTTTTTCTTGTCCAAGTCTCTTGATTTCAGGTCGAAATGTCTGGCTCGGTAAACAGGGTTGAGAACGATCGCCTCAAAAATCACGGTGAAAATGGTGTGGTTGTTCCAGTCATTGACGTGCCACCGCAGAACCCCTGATAACGCACCTGGACCGATTCCAGCGGACGCGGGTTTGCAAGACGCATAGCAGGTCGACGAAACCCCACATACCGACGAAAACATACAACATGGCGACCAATAGGAAGCCCAAAAACCCCCAGCCCGGGAAGAACAGGAAGCTAGTCTTCATGTTATTTTTGAAATGTTGCAGGCACAACAGTTGGCCATCACTCAGTTACAAAGCCACCCGTAGACTCCCAGCACGGTAGCGCCGGAAACTACTCCCCCAGCCGAACAGGTACTCGAGAGATCGAGCAATAACGGATCGGTAGCCGATCCTGCCAATGTGAAAATACTGGTGGACCTCACCCAAAGGATCGAGTCAAGCGAGAAAATGATAGCAGCCAACGATAAGAAGGTTGAAACCTACAACTTCAGAGTTGATCAAATCCTCGGCATGCCCCCGGTCCTGAAAGGTGTAGATTCGTGGAAGTTCGTGCAATGGACGTTCCCCAAGGAAGCGGCCTCAGAACCCATTCCAAAGAAGTTCGGAACGCCAGAACTCCCTAAGTACAACGGGACCTCAGATCCCAATGAACACATCATTGTGTATACGTGCGCGGTAAAAGGCAATGACCCAAAAGACAATGAGATCGAGCCCGTCTTATTGAAGAGGTTCGGGGATACTCTCTCTAAAGGGGCCATGATGTGGCATCATAACCTAGCTCCCAACCCCATAAACTCACTTACCATACAGGTAAATTCCTCTATAAAGGCACACGCCGGTGCCTTCAAAGCAACGGTGAGAATGGCCGACACATCTAGGACCGAGCAAAGGGAGAACGATATGCTGTGAGAATTCGCATCTCATTCCTAGATGGAACGAACGGGACTACCCCCAGTCTCGGATGACCGGGCGGTACATGCCTTCATCAAAGCCTAAAAAAACCAAGCCCGATGATCCGAAGGCAGTCAAAACAAAACTTGATCGGGTACCCAGCCAAGATCTAGTCGGATGCCCATATCCGGCACCAGTCACAAACTAGGGTCGTGGATGACCGTCCAGAAGCCCCCTCGGGCTCAGCATACCCAAGCAGGCTCCTGGCAAAGAAACCAATGCCAAACAGAGAAAGGTACCGCCCGTATGCCGCAGACGGGAGAAACGTCCCGAGGCGCAATTTACCTCTCAATGATCGGAGAATGGATCGAGGACAATATCCTTGAGGAATCGTTAAAAGAGCCAGATTTGATGGGGACACAAGGCTAGCGAGGGTGCCTCGCTCATCAAGGTACAATTTCAACATTGTTGTATCAGACATCGTGTTCACCGTCAGCGAAACCATGGACACTAGATGGCCTAGACCTATTCAGTAGAATCCCTCTCAGAAGAATCTCAGCTTGTTGTGTGAATTGTGTAACAAGGCATGGACGCCTTATTTAGGCGATCGCGGACGCACCGCACGAGGGTAGTTCTGTCCCCCCCATCGCCAAAAGGATGAAATTCCATGCAAGGGGCAGAACTAAAACCGCCGACAGAAAGCAAAATGCGGCAAAGGGAAAAGTCCGCATCACATAACGCATCGCCGTCACCAATATCTCCACTCTCAAAAGAGTCAAAGGGTGAGAGAACAAATGTTTTCGGCAAGTTAGGCTGAACACAGCGGAGGGCTATGCTAGAGTCCTCGCTCCAAAATGGCAGGGACATATCGGACCTCGAAACATCACCTGCGCACCCTGCGGTAAGGTAAAACTACCCCCTCCTTCATTAGTTTACAATAACTTGCATGCAGACACCCGACCAGGGCGTCCGAAAGTGTTAACTCTACCCGAAGATCCCAAGGCCTTAACAACACCTGTCACACTCTTTCCCTTCAGCCGGACTTCCACCCCGAAGAAGGTCTCACCAGCGAGGTTCTTGGTGGAGCAACGTGCCTCCTGGGAAGGATTCAACAAGCCTACCGGACTTTCTTCGCAATCAACCCCGTACCGGGAAAGGACAAACGAGGTCCCAATGGGAAATCATGTACTGGGCCAAATGGTCTGAGGAGTCGTGCCCATGTAACAAGATGTATTTACGCCAAACAATTAAAGAATATCCTTAGAAGACTATCTGTATGCGGTAAAATTAGAGGGCTTAATTTCTCGCTATCAAGCCACTTTGGAAGAATATCTCGAGACCCCGAGGGCGTGGAGTTACAACCGAGTCCCCTCCCTTAGGGCTCGTCAAGTCCCGACTCAGAGAAGATGAAGATCGAGGCTGGAACAAAAGGAGAGTTCCCTAGGCACGCGACAGAGCCGGCATACCCAAAGCCTGTGTCGAGGCGTCATGTCTACCCGTCCCATCTCCATGCTTTTATAATTAATGTATGTTGTACTATAAACGACTTCTCCTCCTATATAATGGAAACCCACACTACTTTGTAACCGACAGATGTTGCTCCAACTATTCTACACAAGATCAATAATCTCTCTCTCTCTCTCTCTCTTTACTCTCTAACCCGTTTGCCCGAGGCTACTCTTAGCATCTATTGCTTTCATACTTGTTCTGCATTTATTGCTTCGTATTGGCCATAAAGAGACTTCTTTAATTATATTCTAACTGTTATCCTTTCCCCGGTTATCCCCGATAGCTCGAGCTCTAACCGGATATCGACCTCGAGGCCCTTCGTTGACCAGTCCAAAGCCCAGGAAACAAGCCCGTCGGTTTGATTACTGCCTCGTTTTAGCTTGTATCTCATCGTTAAACTTCACATTCTTAGCACCAACTGCTCTAACAACTAGCATAAAAATAGATCACGTATTTTTAGAATCCCATTTACAAATTTAATTGTTGTTACCATTTTCATGGTAAACAACTTTGTAGTTGGACTCCCACGGACTTTGAAGAAGTTCGATGCCATTTGGGTGATTGTGGATCGGTTGACCAAGTCCGCACATTTCATTCTTATGTGTACTACTTGTTTTTCAGAGCAGTTGGTGGAGATTTATATCCGGGAGATTGTTCGTCTGCATGGTATTCCAGTTTCCATCATTTCAGATACATCTACTCAGTTCACATCACAGTTCTGGAGGACCGTTCAGCATGAGTTGGGTACTCGGGTGGAGTTGAGCACATCATTTCACCCTCAGACGAACGGACAGTCTAAGCTCACTATTCAGATTCTTGAGGATATGCTACGTGCATGTGTAATTGAGTTTGGAGGGTCTTGGGATCAGTTCTTGCTATTGGCAGAGTTTGCCTATAACAACAACTATCGGTCTAGCATTCAAATGGCACCGTATAAGGCTTTATATGGTAGGTGGTGTAGATCCTTGGTGGTTTGGTTTGAGCTAGGTGAGGCTAGATTATTGGGCACAGACTTGGTTCAGGATGCTTTGGAGAAGGTCAGGGTGATTCAGGATAGACTCCATACAACTCAGTCCAGATAGAAGAGTTACGTGGACCGGAAGGTTCGTGATGTTTCCTATATGGTTGGAGAGCGGGTTCTGCTTCGGGTTTCACATATGAAGGGTGTTATGAGATTTGGGAAGAAAGGGAAGTTGAGTCCGAGGTTTATTAGCCCTTTTGAGATATTGAGGCGTGTTGGGGAGGTTGCTTACGAGCTCACCTTACCTCCCAGCTTGGCAGGAGTTCATCCGGTATTTCATGATTCGATACTCCGGAGGTATCACGGTGATCCGTTGCACGTGTTGGATTTTAGTTCAGTTCAGTTGAACAAGGATCTATCTTATGTTGAGGAGCCAGTGGCAATATTGGATAGGCAGGTTCGAAAGCTGAGGTCAAAGAACATTGCATTAGTGAAGGTTCAGTGGCGGGGTCAGCCGGTCGAGGAGGCGACCTGGGAGACCAAGCAGGATATGCGCAGCTGTTACCCTCATCTTTTCACTACTTCAGGTATGTCTCTATGGTCGTTCGAGGACGAACGAATGTTTAAGTGTAGGAGGATGTAACGACCCGATCGGTCTTTTTAAGAATTAATGCCCCATCCCCTATTAACTGCTTTCCCCATTTTATTTCTGCTATTCTGAATTGCGGGGATGTTTGATTTTGAGTTTCGGAGAGTTTTGGGACACTTAGTCCCTAAATGAGAGTTTATGTTTTAAAAATTGGACTGTAGTCGGAAAAGTGTGAAGACGACCTCAGAATGGAATTCCATTGGTTCCGTTAGCTCCATTGGGTGATTTCGGGCTTGGGGGGGTGTTCGGATTGTGTTTTGGAGGTCCGTAGCTAATTTAGGCTTGAAATGCCGAAAGTTAAATTTTTGAAGTTTCCGGTTCGATAGTGAGATTTTGATCCGAGGGTCGGAATAATTCCGGAAGTTGGAGTAGCTCCGTAGTGTTGAATATCGCGTGTGTGCAAAATTTCAGGTCATTCGGACGAGGGTTGATACACTTTTTGATCGAAAGTGTATTTCGAAAATTTTAGAGTTTTTAGGCTTGAATCCATGGTTAATTCGAGGTTTCGATGTTGTTTTAGATGTTTTAAGGATTGGTATAAGTTTGGGTAGTGGTTTATGACTCGTTTGTGCTTTTGGTTGAGGTCCTGGGGGCCTCGGGGTGATTTCAGATGATTGTCGAAAATATTAAAAATTTGGAGTTACAGCTGAAGTTATGGTTGCTGTCATAACCGCATTTGCGGTTGAGAGTCCGCAGGTGCGACTCATGCAGATGCGGAATCAAGCCGCAGAAGCGGAAATTGGTCTAGCTCCAGGAGCCGTAGGTGCGGAAAGTCTGTCGCAGAAGCAGAAAGGTGATTTAATGAGAAGTCGCAGGGGCAACTTTGTCCTCTCAGAAGCGGGACCGCAGGTGCGGTCCCAGGGCCGCAGATGCGGTTTCACTAGGCAGAAAAGGGACAGAATCGAGGGTATAGTTCAAAACTTGGAAAATTTGATTTGGGAGCTCGGGATTGGCGATTTGGAGAGAGATTTTCACCTAGGTGTTTTGGGTAAGTAATTCTTGCTCGGTTTAGACTAATTTTCATGAATCTACACTTAAATCCATCCTTTAATTTCGAATTTATGGTGGAAATTTGGGGGAAAATTGGAGAAAGTTCCTAGACCTAACAATTGAGTTTAGATCACGATTTTGATGTCGGATTAGAGTAATTTCGATATATATGAACTCGTGAGAGTATGAGGATTCTGAATTTGTAAATTTCACTCGATTCCGAGACGTGGGCCCGAGGGGCGTTTCGGTTATTTTACCTAATTTCGCTTATTAGCTTAGAATTTCTTTGTAGAATCAGTTACTTGAAGTGTTATTTACATTATGCAATAGAATTGAATAGATTTGGGCCATTTGGAGTCGAGTACTCGTGGCAACAACGTGGTTTCAGGTTGATTTTGGGCCGGTTCGAGGTAAGTGACTTGCCTAACCTTGTGTGAGGGACCTTCCCCTTAGGATTTGGTATTATTATTAATTGAAATGCCTTGTACGTGAGGTGACGAGTGCATACTTGTGCTAATTGTTGAAAAATCTGATTTTCATTAAGTAATTACTAGTATTATTACTTTCCTATTTATATTACTTGTACTTTAAGCCTGTTGTTAGCTTAGGAAAAGCATACCTAAGTGATTTAATTGCTTTATTTGCTCAAACTGTTTTACCTGAATTCTGTGCAGCATGTTAGGCTAGAATTACTTGTTTGCCTTAATATGAAATTGAGACTTGCTGAATATTTTTCCTGTTGCTGCTGTGCATTTCATTTGGACTACGGATGCGGGATTTCGGTAGCTCCCCCTTGTCTGTTTATTTCGGGCTACGGATGTGGAATTCCGTTAGATCCCCCTACACAGTTATATGGAACTACGGGACTGCACTCGGTAGATTTCTCCAGTACTGGGTATTTACATTTGGGACTACGGATCGGGATTTTGGTAGATCCCCGTGCACTATGAGTTGGACTACAGGACGGTATCCCGGAAGATCCACTAGATATATATATTTGGGACTACATGACGGTATTCTGGGAGATCCCCGGTTGTTATCTTTGTGCTGAGTTGTATTTCTTTTCTATGTTTACTTTGCCTCTGCAGTAGCTGTTACTACCCTCTATATCCTGTGTTACTTTTACTGTTGTACTTATTTATACTGTTCTGTTCTACACTATCAAATTTTATATTTTATTTAACCTCAGTAGGGCCCTGACCTTCCTCGTCACTACCCGACCGAGGTTAGGCTTGACACTTACTAAGTACCGCTGTGGTGTACTCATGCCCTTTCTGCGCATGTTTTTCATGTGCAGATCCAGGTACTTCGACTCAGTCCTATTACCCTTGAGGTGAGGCCACTGTTCCAGAGACTTTGAGTTATATCTATCGCGTCCGCAGGCCGAGGAGTCCCTTTCTATTCTCTCTTTTAAGTATTAGCCCTTCTGTATTTCCTTTCCTTGTTAGATATTCTGGAGTTAGACACTTGTAGACATTCAAAGGCTCGTGGTTTCATGAGATTCCTGGTTTTGGGAAATATTGTTAGTTTCGAGAAGTTGTATTGTATATGCCGAGCGACATTTTAAATACTGTTTCATTTGGTTATTTTGGTTTTTAATTACTTCTTCCGCAAATTATTTATTTTTTCACATTTGTTAGGCTTACCTAGTCGTAGAGACTAGGTGCCGTCACGACAGTTCACGGAGGGCATACTGCGGTCGTGACACAATTACTCATGAGAAATAGATCCATATCCACGCGCAATATTGGAGCCTTTAGCTCAATCACCAAATACCATAGCCAATTCACATGCTTATCATAATCTGCATGCACATTTCACATTCCAAATCGCATGGCCAATTCACATGCATATCATAACCAGCACAGATAGTCCACATACCAAATCACATGGCTAATTTACATGTATATCATAATATGCCCGAACAACTCACGTGCCAAACCTCATAAAATTTTTGCACGCATATCATAATCCACACGAATAACTCACGTGCCATAATCACAATTAAGCGCGAAATCAAATATTCAAGTTATAATGCCTATAATGAATGCATGATTTTCAAGTAAATCATATAATCCAACATACATATACTCTTTCATGTTAAAATATGATGAGAGAGAGGCCTATAACATAATACTAACATGTGAAAATATACAGATAATTATGACACAAAGAATATCAATTTAAGCATGGATAGTAACACTATATATATATATATATATATATATATATATATTCACACGGTATCTTCCCATATACATAGTTATGTCAAACAGTCAATTTGGAAATAGTACCTCGTTGAAATTAAAGCATTTAACTTACCTTAATTAATCCCTAGCCCTAGCCTTCAAGAACACTCATTCCTTGCTCAAAATTGATTAAACATCCTTGATCTAGTCAAAAGATCATTCACCGAAGTCAAACTAAGTCATATGACTCAATTCCATAATTAAAGTCCCACTCAAAGTCAAAAGTCCTAAAAATTCAAACTCGAGTGCACATGGTCAAACTCCGAGACAACAAAATATTTTGGCCCAAAATCTCATGATTCCAAATCTAGACTTAGAGTTCTATTCTAAGACATTTAGGCATTCAAATCGATATTTAGTTGATGGTAGGTTTTCTTTAAAATTCTAACCAGATTCACCTTCAATCCATATTTTTAAGTTAGATCTAGCAATAGATTCATGATATAAACATAAGATCAAGTTAGAATCACTTACTTCAACCTCCCAAATAATAATATATCCTAAAATTCCTCAATTCGAGCTCCTAAGTCTCTAAAAGAATAAAGAATAGACCAAAATCACAAAATGGACTATTTATATGATTTTTTTTTTAAAATTTGCCAGGGAAGGAGAGAGGTGCATTGTACATACAATCGCAAGGTGCACATGTGCACACTTACTAACACGCTTGGGGTAGGTGCGGCCCCAAGCGTGGCGCACACCAGGTTTCTACACCAGTACAATTTTAAGCTTGTATTCAACTCTTCTCGAATGGCTCGAAATACTATTCGGTACTACCCAAACTTTCAAAGCATGAAATGAAGTGCAAATTAGCAGAAATGTTACATCGTTCGAAATGCAATAACGTCATTTGCAAAGAGTTTTTTTTTTGGCAATCCTCTAGGCAAGTGCCTAGGGCTAGTTTTTTTATATATAAATCAAAAGAGAAAATTACAACAATTACAAAATTCAGGAGGTCTTAAACGATGAAAGAAGTAAAATATGAGTGCTACATAAATCCTATTACCAATGTTTAGCAAAATACTCCACATTGATAGTACAATTTACATACTAAAAGAGCACCTACTGTGATGATGTATAATCTTTTGAATTATACTTTTTAGTCTCAGTCCTGCTACATAGTACGTGTGCACGCTTATAGCTTTGGTCCCATTAGTTTTCTTCCAACCATTGCCATTAACATTCATTGCCCAAATCATCTTGCATTTGACAATATTTTTCTTTTGATCCTTGCTACCCATTGTCCAGAACAGTTGTACTGCCCATATGATCCTTTTGTATCCCTGCTTGTTTGAATCTTCATTTTTGGTTGCTTTTGTCCAGATCTTTATTGGAATTACTTGTTGTTGCGTCCATCTCCAATGTTGTTTTGATAGGCAAGCCCATGTGGATCCCCAGTTATCCTTTAGATGTAGAAAAACTTGCCTTGTTATTTGCCTTTGCCATTCATGCCTCATTGCCTTAGTTTGAACGTCTAGCATGTTGTTGTTGCCTTCATTTTCGAGGAAAGAGGAAGGCTCAGAATTTATCATCAAAAGAACAATCATCGTGCCCATTAAATTGCTGCACCTCCAGTTTTGCATTAAGATCCTGATGACAGCTCTCATGCTTGTGCATGCCTCTTTTCCTTCTTCAAGGGAATGAGCACATGGTGCTAATACCACCCTTTGAAGTCGTAGTAAGAGGCAAGGCATGAATACAGTAATATTTCCTGCAAAAAAGAAACCAAGGTTAGTGTAACTATCTGTCAATATCATCTCCCCACATGGATTTGATGAAACTGACTGTATAGACTGCCCATTTCCTTTACAAATACCCTTGCCTTGTTCTTTTCCTCCACTTTGACTATTCCAGATTTGCAATCCTTATAGCTGCCCATGCATCCCCAAAGTAGAGTGCTACAGGATTCTCTACTCTCTATGTTCCATCTACTCAGAGTTAATCTATTGCAAAGAGTTAATCTTATGGGCATAGATGAAAAAAACCTTGGTACTTCATCACTCTGCTTCATAACCGAGGTCGTGTCCAGTAACATGTTCAAATATTGCAACTACCACATATTCTTTGGTTTTTAATATAATAGAAACTGTAAGTAGAAAGAAAAATAAAAAAAATAAAAACTGTAATGCATTTATTTTGGTGTATAATAAGCAATTTAATAACATCTGAAACAAGACACATATGAGCAGATATAGGCACGTGAACCCACGGTTCCACCGTCGAATTAGGCATATTATTTTTTTTCTCGAATATATCTGATATTATCTACTGGCCCCATGCTCTAAAGGCTCAAAGGTGAACGTGGTTGAATGCCAAGTTATTTACGTAGAGGAATGTAATGACTCGACCGGTCGTTTTGAGCACTAAAATTCTATTCATCTATTTGGAGTCTTGATTAGCTTCGTATGATGTATTATGACTTGTGTGTATTGCCGGTTTTGATTTTCACGTGATCCGGAGTTTGACTTGGAAGAATGAAATTTATGTTTGAAGCTTTAAGTTGGAAGAGTTGATCGAGTTTGACTTTTTAGTATTTGATCTCGGATTGGAGTTTTGATGGTTCCGTTAGATTCAGATGGTAGCTTTGGACTAGGGTGTATGCCAGAATTTGACTTTGGATATTCCTAGAAGGTTTCGGCGCTAATTGGCG
Organism: Nicotiana sylvestris; assembly: GCF_000393655.2. NCBI lineage: Eukaryota > Viridiplantae > Streptophyta > Magnoliopsida > Solanales > Solanaceae > Nicotiana > Nicotiana sylvestris. The sequence continues at coordinate 36,940,637 of NC_091065.1, forward strand.
AAAGTTGGAAATTTGAAGGTTTGGAAAGTTCATAAGTTTGACCGAGAGTTGACTTTGGAGATATCAGATTCGGATTGTGTTTCTAGAAATTGGAATAGCTTCGTTATATCATTTGGGACTTGTGTGCAAAATTTGAGTTTATTCTGGGTTGATTTGATATATTTCGGTGCGAGTTTTGGAAGTTAAAAGTTCAAAGTTCATTTAAGTTTGAATTGGGGTGCGATTCGTCGTTTTGATGTTGTTTTGTGTGATTTGAGGCCTCGAATAGGTCCATATTATGTTATGGTATATGTTTGTATATTTGGACTCGAGGGTCTCGGGTGAATTTTGGATCACTTTCGAATCATTTCCACTCATTCTTAGATTGCTGGTTTTGCTGAGGTGAGCAGTGAATTGTGTTCGCGTGGGAGCCATCACGATTGCGAATAGGGATTTAGAACTGGGATGTTTTATGTCTTCATGTTCGCGTGTCTTGGGTCACGTTCGCGGTGCATGCGGGGCTTCAGAATCGCGTTCGCATTGGTCAACCGTGTTCGCGTAGAGTGAGTTGAGACGATGGAGATGGGTATCTTCTTCTTCACATTCGCATTGACCTTGTTGCGATTGCATAATTCAGATGCATGTGGTCACCACATTCGTATAGATAGCTACGCGATCGCGTAGCATATTTGTTGGGAGGAAGTGATGGTTGTTCTTCCCATTAGCGAAGGTTGCTCCGTGATAGCAGAGGGTAATCCTGTGCAGTGCATTTTTCTTCTTTGCGATCACGATGGTGTTTTCGCGATTACGATTAATTAATTCGCGCAGTGATTATAAAGTACTCTATTTCAGAGGTTTCTGCCATTTTTGCATAATTGGAGCTAGGGAGCTTGGAATAAGACAATTTTTGAAGCGATTTTCACCATATGGATTGGGCTAAGTATTCTCTACTCGGTTTTGATTATATTTCATGAATTTATCCTTGTTTTTAGTATTTGGTTGATGATTTCAAAAGAGATAAATTGGAGGTTTTTGTGTAAAGTTTCATAGAGTGAATTTTTGAGTTTTGAATATTGATTCAGAATCAGATTTAAGTGAAACTAGTATGGTTGGACTCGTAATTGAACGAGTTATCGGATTATTGAGTTTTGTCGAGTTCCGAGGTGCGGACTCGGGTTTGACTTTTTTGTTGACTTTGGGCTATATATTAAAAATTCGACCTTTATTATTTAGAATTATTTTCTTAGGCATTATTTGACGTTTTTGAGTTACTTTTGGCTAGTTTCGAGCCGTTCAGAGGTTGGTACGCGCAGGATAGAATTTTCGGAGCATTGTTTGGCTTGCTTGGTATTGGATTTGGCTTGTTCAAGGTAAGTAACACTTCTAAACTTGGTACTGAGGGAATGAACCCCTGAATATACGTGATATGTGTTTGGTGTTGAGGTGACGCACATGCTAGGTGACGGGCATGTGGGCGTGCACCGTATGAATTATGACTCGGTTATTTCTGTGGTGCTATGTAGTTACTTAAACTTATTTGTATCCATGATATCTCTACGTTCTAGAGTAATTGAGTTGGGATCCAAGTAAGAAATTATGTCTAGGCTATATGCTTATCCTCTTGGGACCCACTAAGGCTATTGTTATTTGCTTACAATACAATTACATACTCAGTCATATGCATTCATTTGCATATCATATGTTAGTCTCTGTTACCATTTATTGATACATCACATCATCATTTTTGGGTATATTTTCATGACATTGTGAGCACGAGAAACTGGAGAGATTGACGACAGAGTGAGAGCGAGGGCCTGATTGTGAGAATATTGATGAGATCGGGCTGCACGCCATAGCAGGTATTATTGATTCATGCCATGATTATTATAGGAGAGTTATCATACTTCAAGTATTTATTACGCTCTCAAATGGCTTGCGATGTGGCTGGCATTCAGTGTCTACAAACTTGCACTGAGCGAACAATTATAAGATATTACATACTCGAATCGTATTCATGGAACTCAATTCATTTAATTAGTAAAAATATTAAATGAAACAAGTGATATAAACTCTATTATAAATTTGCAATAAGATAAACCAAGAGATGAGATAAAAATGTGATTCATAAAGCCATACAAGTATCCATAACCTAAAATAATAGAGTACAAGTTTTATCTATGAAATATCTGTAATGCTACGAATAAAGTTACAGGACAAGCAGACCCATGTGTACTACTGCCATATTTTCGTTGGTCCCCTCTTGTAACTTGGATTTCAGTGCTTGAATCACTTTTCCTTTCCACAGATGCTGCTTCTTTAATTTCTTGTAAATAGAAAGCCTAAAACCACTGACACTGTCTCCATCTTATAAGCGTCCCTTCAATCAAAAGTCTCAGAACCAAGACAATTCAATGACTCCGAATTCCACCGGCTTTTATGACCTGTTTTCACGTGCTCTTCCACTGGCACCCTCGCAGCCACACCATGCGCTCCTCGGCCCTAAACTATTCAAAAATGTACGTACTTAAGAAAATACTTGGAAAGGGAATATAATTAATCAAGTTTTGGCTTAGAAGTCCGGGGTTAAATTTTTTTGTATTACTTTTCTGAATTTATACTGCTGTCATGCAAGATCAAATAAGATTAAAAAATGATTATATTCATAGAATGTGCAAGTAACATGCACTGAGGTTAAAATGAGAGAAAACCACTTGAATTATTTAATTTGGTCATGTCTTGCATCATCCTGCAGAAGCATAGGTGTAAACTTATGGTCAGTAAAAGTATTAAAAGGGATAAGGTAAATCTAAAATCACATGTAAAGAAAGTTGTGTCAAAAGACCGGCAAATCCTTGGAACCAAGTGTTGTTAGAAATAGACTTTAAATTTATTAGAGAACTTTTATTTTTATTACTATCTATTATTATTATTATTACTATAATATATATAAATAAACTTACTTTTACTACTATTCTTATTTTATTTTGGCATGATGATAGTATGAGTTGAAATTAAAGAAGTGATGATTCATATCTCCGAGCTCAACGTTATTTGGGACTAAGGCGTAATAATAGTAGTTATTGTTGCTTTCCTTGTTTTGTATTCTTGAAGGTTACACGGTATACTCTCTCTATTAACTTATTTGGTATAATTTGACTCAATATGAAGTTCAAAAAAATTATGATTTTAAACATACTCTAACATTTATGTGATATAAGACTTTTGAAAGTGGCAATATTAGACATATGTAGTACTTGTGTGGCTTGTACGCTTCTTAGCAAGTAAATATGGAAATGCGTTAATCTTTTTAGGATGAACTAATAAGGAATGCCAAACAAAGTGGAACATAGGTACGGTACCTCACAAACTATGCCAAGGCACCAATTAGTTATCACTCCCTTCATTTCATTGTGTCTTAGTTTGATTAGGTAAGACATTTAAGAATGTAAAGAAATTTTTTGATCTTGTTGTTTTAAACTAAAGGTATGTACACTATATAATAGTACTCTTTGAATTTTGTGATTTTAAACATGCATATCATGACATTCCTATAAGATAGTATCATCAATTAAAATTAAAGTACTGAAATTAAAGATTTACTAAATTATAAAAAGATGATACTCTTTTTAAAAGAAATTAAAAACAATTTACGATACAAAAATTGAAATGGAACGAGTAATTTAAATTGTCATGTGGAGATGCGCCTATTTAAAATAGGCACTTTCACATGAGTAATGGTTTCTTTTATAACATGAAAAAGTATATATGAAAACGTGTTCGATTTGTGTAGTCTAAGAGTGGTTAGTAACCTACCAAATAATTAAAGATTTATTATTTACAGTAAATACCCCTTCAGTTGTAAATTATTTGAATCAATTTGACTGGTTTGAAAAAACGACTTTTGAAACTTATGACTTAAAATAATTCATATATATTTGTGTGATTAGAAATCATCTCATTATTAGTAAAAGAGAAATTTTAACGTTAAATTGTTTCTAAATTTAGAAAGAGTTCATTCATTTTGAAACCGATTAAAAAGAAAATAAATTCATTCTTATTAAAATAGGGGAATATATATGCGCATCATGATTTTCTAAATATTTTTTACGTATAACATCACTTGAAAAATAAGAGAAAGAAAACATTAATTTTATAGCAGCCACATTAATTAATTACAAACCCTTGGGACTAGTAGATTATTTCAGTCTAATAATCTCTTGTAGGTTTTAGGAGATGGATAGATTAACCATCTCATACAAGTTTGAAGCTACTTCAAAAGATTCATTTGCTTGCTTTTATATTTTCGATAGTACGATTCCTATGTTAGTTATTTACTCAACTTGATGTCATTTACTTCTCAGCAACTACTTGATATTGACTAGTGTGTTCAAAGGGGCTCCTGCAGCTTTAAGCATAGCTCTTCATTGTGAAATCATAAGAGAGAGGATATAATATCATCATTCAACGAAAAGGAAAAAGGAGTGTCTGGAATGAAGACTGATCCAAGATCCTTCCATTTTCTTTCGGTGTCTTTTTTCTTCCTCCTTTTTTCTGGTTCTTTTTTCTTCTAATATTTGTTGGTTCAATAATATTTTCTAATTTTCCTTTTGTTTTTGTTCCTCAATTATATGTCTGTTCTGTATTTTCGAAGTTGGTTTTAGTTAAAAGTGATCAAATTTAATTTCTAAGACATTATGGAGTGATTTCGGACCAGGCTTCATTCCTTACACCCATTTCCTATAGCTCCTGAATCTCAATTTGCCTCCGATCCTTGAAGAAAATAGTAAAGTGGCGTCAAGTTCTACTGATCAAGTAAGTATCACTCCTTTCACTTTTATTTTTATTTTATATTTTCTAATTTTAAAGTTCCTTAAGTAGATCGTAAAGGATTGGTCTAACAAGATTACCTTTTTGTTTCTGTTTCAGGATTATCTTTTTTAAGATCTTATATTCTTTGATGTATATTTCAGAACATGCTTTCATCTAAAATCTTATATTCTTTAAGTTTGCTCTTTAGGCTTCCATTTTAGCCGTTTTTAGGGGTTCAAGGTAATAGTATTCTTCATATTCAAGGATATTTCTTAAGTGAAATTCAAATTCTTGAAATTGATATTCTTCTAAAGGGAAAAGAATGAAGAGGTTGAAGATGCTTCTTCTTTTTCCTTTTTTCCTTTAAGTAAAACAATACTAACAAACATAAACATATACTATGAATACACATAACAATATTCGTTTGTATTCTCCTCACTTCGTTTTATATTAAATCCTTCGTTGTATTTTTTTCCCTTCTGGATTTAGCGACAGGGATCTATTATGGTAGCATTCAAAATGAATGGTCAGATGTTTTCAGACTTCTATATTGCAAAACCATCCAGGTTAGGCAAATGCCAGATTCAAAGATTTGTAAAAAGGAGCCATTGTAAGTTAAAGTCAAATCACGGAATGAGGTAATACAAAAAGGAACCCCCCCCCCCCCTCACATAGTACATATATTGTTCTGATATGCAATTCTGTAAGTGAGAAAACCTATAACCACGCAATGCAAATCAAAACACTCATGCAGATTGAAAGAATAAAACAAAGACAAGTCAAAACGTGATATCATGGTAAATTATACCCCCAAAATTTATTACACATTTTAAATCATTTTCTCAAATATAATAAAATATGCATTAATTAATATGAGTATCATGGTAAATTATGCACTTCATTTATTATTTCTTAAAGGACATGAAACGTGCAAAGTAAAAGTGAATGGAGGGAGTATATATGTTGAAGAAAGTGATGGAAAGCTCTCTTATGCAACAAAAGTAACGACATCACAAAGTTCAGCTGCGGTCCCAATATAATGTAGAATGGGTGATTGGCTGATTGCAAAGCAAACTACTCACAATGTAATGCCAACGGTGATATTTAAGGCAACAGACTATTTACGTGATTTATGGCAGCGGAATGTGAACTCAAAAGTATCGGCAGGTTCTTCAAACTAAGGCCTCGAATTGATTGAATCATGTCAAAATAAGGAATTGATCTCGATTAAAGGCTCTAACAAGATTGAGGTTTATGATAACTAGTACAATATTTTTCTCCATTTCACTAATGAAGATCGCTTCAATACGATTTGGTACAAACGAGTGATTGAAATTGAAGGCCAACAGATGTGGCTCCAGAGGTGGTAGCCTGACTTCAAAGCCAGAAGAAAACCATCCTATTGCTCCGGTACAAAGTCCTTCTCCATATAGCCTTTCTTTTCACAGGCATACTTGGCATTATGTCAAGCGAGTTATTAGCTCGGTTGTTGCACCCTTTGAAATAGATTTATCGGCATGACTAGACCTAGTATGATCAAAGTGAGGGTTTGAATTGATCTACTTGAGCCCCAACCTGAATCTGCATGTTTGGGATTGGCACATGATTCCCCCTTAAAAGGTTATGTTCAAAAATTTGACCTAGAAAACATGCCAAAATATTGTAAAAAGCTTGGACATATGATGTTTAATCGTCGAGTGTTATAGGAAAAAGGCTGCTGAGGGAGGAGGAAATAAATAAAGGAAAAGATCTCTTTAGAGATGAGAATGTTTCGGCGCATAAAAAGGGAAACGAACACGAAAATATTGATTGTAAATGACGTCGATCGAGAGGACAAGGCAGAATATGATCACACAAAATAGTAGTGATGGGTATAAAAGTACTGTAGTGAACAACACACATCAAACTACTGATAATACTGCTGGTAATCACAAACAATAGGAGAAGGTTCAAACCATTAAGGTTAGAACCAACAAAAAGAAGAAGGCTAGCAAACAAAAGAAGCACCCCAAGAAGAAATCCAAAGTGACCTTCCAACTAATTCTGACTTAGGCTGCTAGTAGGAAGAAAGTGTTGGGATTAAATAGACCCGCAAAAATAATATTCATAGTATTAGTGATAAACGCGGAATACTAAGTTATGGTTAAATCAACAAGAATAGAAATGCAGCAATAATGACACCAAAATTTTACGTGGAAACCCTTCTGAATAAGGGAAAAACCACAACCAAGAAGAACAACTGATATCACTATAGCGAGGAATTTTACACTGTGTAGTAACGTGTACAAATACTCCTAAGACCACTACACCCTCAAAAGAAAAAATACTCTTTTGCTTTTTTTACCTCACTACAATATCTCTCATACTCTATTTTTCTTCACAGACTATTTTCTTATAGTCTATGGAATACCTTGCTCTGTCTCTCACTCAGATGTATTGTCTGAGATTTTTGGTGTGTAGAAATGAGGGTTGAAGCTCTCCTTTTATAGCCACAATCTCACTCTCTAAAGCCTACAATATTTGATAATTTGCACACACTTTTTGCAATTTCAACAAGGTTGACTACCAAATCAAACCAAGTCAACAAGGTTGGCTACCAAACCATACCAATTCAACAAGGTTGGCTACCAAACCAAAGAAACGTTCCTTAGGCACATGCCTATTACTTTGGATTTTGAATGAGATGGACACCATCAATCTCCCCCTCCAGTCTCATTCATCTAGAGGAGGTAGCACTATCTTCTTGTTTGAGTGTATGCCGACAAGTTCTTTGCATAGCTCAAACTTGTCTCTTAGTATCACCTTGGTCAACATATCAGTAGGATTTACACTCGTGTGAATCTTTTTGACCTGTAAAGCTTTGTTCTCCACATGCTCACGAATCCAATGATATATCACATATATATGCTTTGTTCTTGCATGGCACATGGAGTTCTTGCTCAAGTCTATTACACTTCGACTGTCACAATAGACAACATACTCCTTTTGATGCAATTCCAGCTCTTGAAGAAATCTCTTGAGCCATATCATCTCTTTGCTAGCTTTAGTAGCCGCAATATACACCGCTTCAGTTTTAGACAGTGCGAAACACTTTTGCAACTTCGACTGTCATAATATAGCTCCTCCTGAAAAAGTAAACAAATATCCAGTAGTGGTTTTTCTGTTATCAAGGTCACCTGCCGTATCAGAATCTATATAGCCCTTCAAAATTGGATTTGATCCTCCAAAACATAAATATTCATGTGAGCTTCCTCTTAGATACCTGAGTATCCACTTTACAGCTTCCCAATGCTCTTTTCCTAGATTTTCGAGAAATCTGCTAACAACACTGACTGCATGAGCAATATTTGGTCGAGTGCATACCATTGCATACATCAAACTTCCGACGGCATAGGAATAAGGAATCTTGGCCATTCTCTCTTTTTCCTTCGTTGTTGTAGGACACATCTTTTTGCTCAACTTCAGATGACCAGGAAGGGGTGTGCGAATCAACTTAGCACTTTTCATATTGAAGCGCTCTAATACACATTCTATGTACTTCTCTTGTGACAGGTAAAGCTTCCTTTCGTTTCTCGAACGAGTAATTCTCATGCCCAAAATCTACTTAGCATGACCCAAGTCTTTCATTGCAAAAGACTTATTCAACTATTTTTTTAACTCGTCAATCTTGGAAGCATTCCTACCCACAATCAACATATCATCCACATATAGCAAGAGGATGATAAAGCCATCATCAGAAAATCTTTGTACAAGCACACAGTGAGCTGAAAAGGTCTTCTTGTAGCCTTGCTCCTCCATAACAGACTCAAACTTCTTGTACCACTGTCTGGGAGCTTGATTCAATCCATATAGACTCTTCTTATGTTTGCATACAAGATTTTCTTTATCTTTTGCCTTGAAGCCCTCAAGTTGTTCCATATGAATCTCCTCTTCTAAGTCACTATGAAGAAAAACAGTCTTCACATCTATCTGCTCAATCTCCAAATCAAGACTAGCAGTCAAACCAAGAAATGTCCGAATGGAGGACATTTTCACGGCAGGAGAAAATATTTCGTCAAAGTCAATACCTTTCCTTTGACCAAATCCCTTGACAACCAATCCAACTTTGTATCTGGGCTTCAAACTATGTTCTTCAACTTTAACTTTGAACACCCACTTGTTCTTCAAAGCTCTCATGCCCTTAGGTAATTTCACCAACTCATAAGTATAGTTCTCATGCAGAGATTTCATCTCATCTTGCATGGCTTGAATCCATTGATCTTTGTGCTCATCTTGTATTGCCTCCGCATAACATTCAGGTTCTCCCCCATTAGTGAGTAATGCATACTAATTGGGTGAATAACGGGAGGAAGGAGTACGAGGTCTAGAAGACCTCCTGAGTGGAATATCTAACTCGTCTACAGCTTCGTGAGTAGGAGCATCTACCTTATCAGCATTAACATTGTTATCACCATCACCATCAATATGCTGATCTGGAATATGGTTCTGGCATCACCATCATCATTGAGCCTACCAACGTCATCCGTATTTGTATGAGGACCTTGATCAAGATTAACTAAACCTTCAGAACTTGGAGATTTTAGCTTCTCTGCTTTTTTAATATCTTCAATGGTTTGATCCTCCACGAAAATAACATCATGACTTCTTACGACCTTATTCTCAATTGGATCATATAGCCTATAACCAAACTCATCAAGGCCATAACCAATGAAGATGCACTGCCTTATCTTGGCAGTTAATTTTGACCTCTCATATTTAGGTACATGTACAAAAGCTTTGCAACCAAATAATTTCAAATGGTTATAAGAAACATCCTTGCCATACCAAACTCTATTTGGAACATCACTTTGAAAATCAACCGTAGGGGATAGATTAATAACATATGCGGCGGTCAACAAAGCCTCACCCCAAAAAGAATTCGACAACTTTGTTTTAGAAACCAAACATTTGACTCTTTCCATCAAGGTCATGTTCATCCTCTCTGCTAAACCATTAAGCTGAGGAGTCTTAGGAGGAGTCTTCTGGTGTCTGATACCTTGTTGCTTGCTTCATCAAACGATCCATTATATTCACCACCATTATCAGTACGAATACACTTCAACTTCTTTCCAGTTTCTCTTTCAGTTGAAGCCTGAAACTGATTAAAGACACCCAACACTTGGTCTTTAGTCTTCAAGATGTAGACCCAAAGTTTCCTTGAGAAATCATCAATAAAGGTAGCAAAATAAAGTGCACCACCCAAAGTCCTTGTCTTCACTGGACCACATAAATCTGAATACACAAACTCAAGCAACAATGTTTTTCTTTAAGGAGGATGAGACTGGAAAGAAACTTTTTTTTCCAGCCAAACAGTGCTTGCAATTTTCTAATTTTGCACTTTCAAAATTTGACAACAATTTCTTCTTGGCCAAAACATTTAGTTCTTTCTCGCTAATCTGGCTAAGCCTCTTATGCCATAACGCTGAAGAGCTATTGCTCTCAACGGTATTCACCATATCAACACAGGTAAAGGCCGTAGTCCAGTATAGACCACGACGTTTTTTCCCACAGCCACAATCATGGAACCCTTTGTGAGCTTCCACTTTCCAACACCATTGGTACTGACAGATCCCTCATTACCCAAAACACCAATAGAGATCAAGTGCAAACGAACATTAGGTGCACGCTTTACATTATTTAAAACTAGTTTCGTTCCAATCCTAGTTTCCAAACAAATCGTTCCAACACCAGCCACCCTAGATACAGTCTCATTACCCATACTCAAAGTTCCAAAGTCACCTGAGTATAGAATGAGAAAAATTCCTTTCTTGATATCACATGAGATACGACACCATGTCCACAACCCAGCTTGACTCATCACAAGCAATATTTATCAGATCCGCATCAAGGACAATGGCAAGATCTTCTGTAGTGACGGTGGCCACACAATTGCCATCTTCTTTCTGTTCTTCCTTGTATCTATTCTCCTTTTTCAAAATACGGCAGAACTTCTTTGTGTGTCTTTTCTTCTTGCAATGATAGCACTCAATATCTTTAAGTCTACTTTTGGATTTGCTTCTATTATGTTCTCTATTTTGACAACCCCGATTCTTGCTTCTCCCCCTAGTGTCACCAAGAAATCTGATGAGGAGGAACCCTGAGATTTTCTTCTCATCTCTTTATTTAAAAGGTTGCTCTTGGCAAGATCCATAGAGATCACACCACCCAGAGCAGAATTTGATAATGAAGTTCTAAGAACTTCCTAAGAATCTGGTAGGAAACCAAGTAGAAAAAAGCCTTGAATTTCTTCATCAAATTTAATGCCCATAGCAGATAACTGGTTCATGATCCCCTAAAAGTTATTCAGATGATCGTCATCATGGAACCATCATGGTATTTTAAACCCAAAATCTGCTTTATCATAAATATCTTGTTGTTTCCAGTTTTCCGAGCATACAAACTTTCAAAGTGCTCACATAGGGTTCGAGCATGTGTCTCCCATGAAATATGATTCAAAATATTATCGTTAACCCATTGTTTAATAAAGTTGCAAACCTGCCTATGTAACAAATTCCACTCTTCATCTGATTTATTATCAGGCTTTATAGTGGTAAAGACAGACTGATGAAATTTTTGACATAGAGCAAATCTTCAATTTTTCCCTTCCAAATGGCATAATTTGTGCCACTCAAAGTAACCATTCTACTAGTGTTGGCTTCTATCGTTTATCACAAATACAAATACTATTTACTAGGAGACCAAAGTAATTCTTTTCTGATGTGGAAGTTCAGACAATGCTGCAACCACAAAGCATACTCTGACAGAACCTTGACTCTGATACCACTTGTTGGGAATAAAAATAGACCCGCGAAAATAATATTCACGGTATTAGTGATAAACGCGGAACACTAAGTTATGGTTAAATCAGTAAGAATAGAAATGCAGTAATAATGACACCAAGATTTTATGTGGAAACCCTTCTAAATAAGGGAAAAACCACAGCCACGAAGAGCAACTGATATCACTATAGCGAGGAATTTTACATTGTGTAGTAACGAGTATAAATACTCCTAATATCACTACACCCTCAAAAGAAAAAACACTCTTTTGCTTTTTCCACCTCACTACAATATCTCTCACACTCTATTTTTCCTCACAGACTATTTTCTTATAGTCTATGACATACCTTGCTCTGTCTCTCACTCAGATGTATTGTCTGAAATTTTTGGTGTGTGTAAGTGAGGGTTGAAGTTCTCCTTTTATAGCCAAAATCTCACTCTCTAAAGCCTACAATATTTGATAATTTGCACACACTTTTTACAATTTCAACAAGGTTGGCTACCAAACTAAACCAAGTCAACAAGAATGGCTACCAAACCATACCAATTCAACAAGGTTCGCTACCAAACAAAAGAAACTTTCTTTAAGCACATGCCTATTACTTTGGATTTTGAATGATATGGACACCATCATAAAGATAGGATAAGCAATTTGGAAAAAGATGCTACATTACTACCAAATCAGGGAAATAAGCAGGGTGAAGCCTTGTAAGCCCCTCCAATTTTTTTTCAAAAAAAGATTTAAGGCTTTGTAGAGAACTAAAGAGTAATTTAATTATTGTTTTGAATGCCAAGGATAGATGTGGACGGGAATGATATCATGCTAGTATGACGTTATGCATATATGAAGTTTTTGAAAGTAAATGGTTAGAAGTACACTAAGGTAAAGAAATCAAGTTAGGAACCAAAGAACGGATCAGATAAATAGCATTAGGAATGGGACGATGGGGTTGGACACATCGTGACCCCTAGAGACGCCCAATCCCATCGAGCCAAGACGGGAGACAGTGAACCACGACCATTGCGAGGGAGGCTAGCATCCACAAAAATTTTAAATAACAAGGATGTGCGCAGAAGGGCTCGCGATGCGTCCGCCCAGACCTCTGCCACCTCAAGCCTTTTAAAGGTATTTCAGCCCTCATTTCCCTTATTTCTAATTTTTTGTTCAAGAGTGAAGAGCTCTCAAGAACCTTTTCTCCAAAGTTCCACCTATCAACCAAGGTAACATTTACCCATAAATATTTGTTAATTTCAATACTTTAACACTAATATCAACATCTTCTATCCATGTAACCTATAGGTTCTTAAAATATATTCTCAAAAAACTCAAGTGAAGAAAATTTTAAGGTAGTCTATAAGTCATAAAATTCATTTAGTGTTTGTTTACCTCGAAAATAGGAGTAACAATTAAACTTGATTAGTGATTTTAAAGATATATGATTTAGTTCAATACCAATTAATAATCAAGAAATATGACGTAAAAATAAAATATAGAAGTGAATCAAACCAATGTTACGTGACAGTAGTGATCTCGAGGTGGCTTAGAGCAGTAAAAACAATTAAGTATGAAAATCAAAGTAAGAACAATAAAGCTATAGACAATTCTGATGAATAGTAGGTAAAAGTAGAGAGTATATTCTTTGCTCAATGATAAGATGCCTTACAAATGATTGGGGTCCCCTTTATATAATAGGGGAGTACTAAATAAGGAATATTTCTATTTACGGTAAAGAATATTCTTGGTACAGCTGTCTAACTGCCTAGTTAGGAATCGTACAATCATATTCCGGGATTTGTGCCATGACTTTAGGGACATGGCAGGAATCTAACTTGTTCTAGTACAAATCCATAATGGTACTATTTCGAGGTCGAGCACACCCGACCTCGGTATGCATCATGCTTTGCCTTTGAACTTGGGTCTAGTCCCTCGAGCTCAAACTTGGTCTTACCCGGACTCGAAATTCGGATGACCTCGCAAGTATCTAGATCGAAGGCATTCGTTCTCGACGGTATACAGATAGTCATCGCGTTTCTTAGAGTAAGATGATATGAAACAATTTGAACCCCGATTTTCTCGAACCTCTTATGACGACATTATTTGCGTGATGCAGGCGTTCACAGTGACCAAAACGTCCCGTCGGTCTATTTCCCCAAAACATTGAATACACACCAGTATTGGTTAGCCACTAGAGCCACCGAGCCGTCGTTGCCCATCTATAAATATGAGGCAATTCCTCTGCATAAAGAACTTTACTCTTTCTTTAAATCTTTCCTATCTCCATCTCTTTCTCTAATTACCCGTTTCCACCATCTCTTCAAGCGCCGGAAAACACTAAACTTTTGTAAGAAACACCACATCCCTGTGCAACCCGTATTCTTTAGCTTACAATCATAGCTAAAATTTCCAAAACGACCCTTAAAAAGGATAAAACATCGTCTTCTTCTACCTCCCGGCCGACCAAACCGGTGGTGCTGCAAACTTTTGAGTAAATCACCTCTCGTCCTTGCATGTTTAAGGACTTTAGTATTAAGAATCCTCCCGACATCCTAGGCCGATACAAGCACGCATCTCGATATATTAGCTTGATATCGAAGAAGCTCATCAAAGATATGAAGAAGGATTGTGGCTGGGGATATGAGGTCGTGGTTCAAATCCCGAGCCCCAAGGAAAACATTACTACCCACGTGGAAGGGTTTTTAAATGTTTACACTTACCTCTTCACATTGGGTCCCCTCGATCCGGTGGTGATCGACTTTTTTAAAACATATAAAGTCACCCTTGGTCAGATTTACCCTTCTTTTTGGCGTATCATGATCATGTTGCGGTATTTCTCTAAAAAGGCTGAGGGGTTGGAATTCACCCTCAGCCACCTGATTCGATTGTATCAGCCCCAGTTATTTCAAGGGCTTATCAAGCTGCAGCGTCGAACAATGAAAGCCTTATTTTCTAGTACTGATGAAACCAAATAACGGGGTTGGATGAGCCAGTTTCTTAGTGTAAGAACTTCGGATGTCATTCTCGGCGATAAAATGTTGTTCCCGGAGAGGTGGAACTTTAATCATAAGTGGAATTCGCCTTCCCGGTGTCTATTCATATTCTGCTTTCATATTTCACAACGCCTTTACCTTTCTTTTGTTAGCCAATGCCTGGGTGCCCCACGCGGTGCCCAACTCGAGGATTGGGTCTGAAAGTTAGCTGCCACCTCTTCCTACGATGAGCACAAGTGGAATGAATTATCAAAGGGCCAGTGGGAGGCCAAGAATCACGATAAGTGCTTTTCCCAAGTTTCAAATACTTATCATATGTTTGCGACATCAACTCATTCACATTTACTTGTGCAGGCCTCGGATATGCATTCGAGATGAGGCCGGCCCCGCCCGAGGAAGGAACCAAGTCTTCAATCCCAAAGTCTTAGAAGGATAACAAAACAAAAAAGGGTTTCGAAGAGTGAAGACCCTCAAGACAAGAAAACCCCTGCTCGAAGGCTGCAGAAAATATTTGCTCAAGCGGGCACGGACTCAGCCCTTAACTCCCTGGATGATGAAGAAAATGATGGTGAAGAGTCGACATTGGTGCCTCGAACTAGGAAACCAATTGAGGAAGCCAAGCCCTCTGAACAGGAGACCTTATCTCTCGGTGAGGGAACCCCAAAGAAGGATGCGGGCAAGGCCCCCGTGTCCCCGGAAGTTGAGATCGTTCCTCCTCCTTCCACAAACGTACCTGAGAGGGCAAATACGGAGACCCCCGAAGCTAATGAGAATGCCGTGAGTGAAGAGCTCGGGGCCGAGACAACAGGTCATTCCCTTTCTTTGCCAACTTATTCCGGGGGGCAATCGAAGAAGCTAACACTCTGCGTATGCCCAATCCGAGCAAGGTCCTCGAGGAAGATCCCTTTCAAGGTTACTTTGCTGGGGTCGAGGATGCCACTGACCTTAATGATGCACCCGCCATCTTCGAAAAGGCTCAACATATCCTTTCTCGGGTAAATACTTACTTTCATCATCGTAATTTTCTCTTTCCTCTTTTTCCTTTGATTGATAAATCTTCATTTTATGTATAGGCCGTCATCAAATTTACATCTGAGCTGAGCCAATGTGATGCCAAGCTTAGGAAAGTTTCAAGAGAAGAGAAGGCTTGAGGATCTTCTGTAGCAGGAAGGAAGAGGAGCTTAAGGATCTCCGGGCCAAATTGGCCAAAGCTTGGAAAGATGAGTCCGAGCTAGATGAGCAGGTAATTGTGATTTTAACAGAGTATGACCTTCTTGGATCTATTTCGGAGGCTAACACTTCAATATCTCAGCTGCATCAAAAGTTAGAGATGATTGGGCAGCTCTGAGGCGAGGTTGATCAAGTCAAAGCTGATTGTCATCGATGGAAGGAGAGCATGGATCAACTTGCTGCTGATAAGGAATCCATCACAACTCGACTGGCCTCGGCTGAGACTCAACTTCGGGGCGTTAAAGCGAAGGGTCTGGCCCAGGCCAAGAAAATCAAGGAGTTTGAAGCAGAGCTAGCTAGAGCCCGGGTCAAAGCTGTGCAGGCTAAGGCTGAAACAGAGAAGACGAAGGCTGCAACTGATAAATACAACGCCGTATACTTAAGGGACATCGCAGCCGTTCAAGCTGAATTGAGGGAGGCCTCCGACTGGGAAAAATGGAGCAACGATTTGGCCAAGTTTCAGGTCGGGAGGGAGACTCTGAAAAAAATCCATGCCTGAGGGTTCGACCATGCCGAGGCAAAGGCGCGAGAAACCGATGCCATGTTTCTTGTCTCTTTCGATGATGAGGATGTAGCGAGTGGCTCCAAGGAAGGTGAAGAAGATGTTACCAAAGGAGAGGAGGCTCCCGAAGAGCTACCGAAGATGCAGCTCCTGCGGATGGCGCTCCCAGGGATATAACCCCGATAATAGATTAGGTTCTCTTTTTCTTTTCTGTGCAAAGGCCCCTTGGGGGCATTGTAAATATGTTTTTTAAAATTTCCCTTATGAATATAAAGCATCTTTTGTTCTATCCTCAACTTGTGTTGAATTTTATTTTGCTCTCATTTGTGGAAGATTCCAATGATTCAGATAATCAACTTGAGTATCGATATAGACTCAGAACGTAATAAATCCTTAAACTGGTCATTTGGTACGTGGATAAAATAGTACCGGGATTATAATCCCAGTACTAATTTATACCACATAAAAGATGGAATAAAATAATACCACAATTGATGGTATAAAGTGGGATAAGATGTGAGATTATTTTTATACCTTGTTTGGTCAGAGGTAATAATTTATCCAAAAATAAATTTATACCTCCAACCAAAAAGGTACAAATTTAATCCCAATCTTATTCCACCTAATACCTCATACCAAACGACCACTTAGGTTTTTATTGCTCAATATAATACCCCTTAAGGTTTTAGATAATCCTCGAGCTAAGCTTAAGTCAATTTGATGCAAGCTTAGAACAATGGGACTCTTGGGTCCGAGTTGAGTGAGAGTGAAGTCTCAGACTCTTATATGCTTTTGGCCCTTAAGATCTGTTAAGCTGGCCCTTAGGCTCTTTAAGTTTGGGTTGTCTTAGCCTCTAAAATGGCTATATAATTTATCCCTCAATTTGGCTAAAAGACTTAGTGAAAATTTAGTTATGCCTTAGCATGTGTTTTTTTACCCGTTGGGTTTTTCGAAGGTTTGACGTATCAGAACCTTATTAGTAACTTGTTTGTGTAAACATAATCGAATACCTCTCGAGGTTTTTCCGAAGGCTAATGTTATCGAAGCCTTTGAATTATTCGAGGGATGAATTTATCGAAGCCCTTTATTTTTTTCTTTTGCCGAGGGTAGCCTGATTTAATCAATTTTTCAATGTTTGAAGGCCTTTGATTTAGAGCGGAAGTCAAATATCTCCGAACCGCATTATTTTGGCATTAGCCTTTATTATAGCCGCAACATTCGGGTTTGCCACTTGGACTTGCTTCCCGATAACTTTCCGAACTTGTTCGATCCCTTGCTTCCCACGGTTATCCGACTAAGCACTGCTTCTCACTTTTCATCTAACAATTCGAGGCTAGCATTCATGGCCTCGTGATTTGACTCCTCTGATGCATGTCAAAATCTGGCGCTGGGTTCCCCGACCTTGACGGGAATGAGGGCCTCAGAACCATATACTAGAGAAAATGGGTTGGCCCCCATACTAGACTTCGATGTTGTCCGATATGCCCAAAGGACCTCGGCTAAAACTTCTCTCCATTTTCCTTTTGCATCATCTAACCTTTTCTTCAAGTTCTGAATGATAGTTTTATTTGTTGACTCGACCTGTCTATTTCCGGCTGGGTGGTATGCTGTTGTTAAAATCTTCTTTATTTTATGTGCTTTGAGGAACTCCGTTACCTTGCCGCCTATGAACAACTTTCCACTATCATATACAATCTCGGCGGGTATCCTGAATCGACATATGATGTGGTCTCAGATAAAGTCAATAACTTCTTTTGCTCGGACCTTCTTGAAGGCCTGTGCCTCCACCCACTTAGAGAAGTAATCAGTCATAAACAAAATGAATCTAGTTTTACCTGGGGCCGTCAGTAGGGGGCCGACTATATCTATTCCCCATTTCATAAAAGGCCACGGGGATAAGACTGAATGGAGTTGTTCTCCGGGCTAATGAATCATCGGTGCAAATCATTGACACTTATCGCATTTTTTGACAAATTCCTTAGTATCTTTTCCATGATGTCCTAGTAGTATCCTGCTCTGATAATTTTGCGGATCAAAGATTCAGCACCGGAATGGTTCCGAAAAGTACCGTCGTAGATTTCTTGTACAACATAATCGGTGTCCCCTGGCCCCAAGCATACCTCCACTGGTCCATCGAATTTTCTTTGGTACAATATTCCATCTTTATCTAATGCAAACTTAGAAGCCTTGGCTCGTAGGTCCCTCGATTCTTTGTGGTCCGATGGGAGTTTTCCATTCTTCAAGTATTTGATATACTTATTTCTCCAATCCCACGTTAAACTTGTTGGATTTATCTTGAAATGACCCTAGTCAACCACAAATTTTAATAGTTGGACGTCGGTCCCTAGGATGATGTCGTATTCTTGGACCGAAGATCCCAAATTAAAAAGTGCATCGACCTTGCTATTTTGTTCTTGGGGTATGTGATCTAGAGTCCACTCCTTGAAGCGGTGCAAAATTACCTGTAGCTTATCCAGGTACCACTGCATTCTATCCTCTCAAACCTCGAAACTCTTGTTTACCTGATTTATCACCAATAGAGAATCACACTTGGCTTCCATGACTTCTTCTCCCAAGCTTTTGGCTAGCTCGAGACCTGCAATCATGGCCTCATACTCTGCCTCATTGTCAGTTGATCTAGGAGTTTTGATAGATTGCCTAATGGTATCACCTGTGGGTGGCTTTATAACAATGCCGAGCTCGGACCACTTCACATTCTAGGCGCCGTCCGTGAAAAAGGGTCCATACCCCCGATGTTGTACCCGAACTTAGAAGGAGTTCTTTCTCCACTTCGGGAACGAGGGTCGGCATAAAATCGGCCACGAAGTCAGCTAGGATTTGAGACTTGATGGCTGTTCAGGGTTGATATTCGATATCGTACCCGCTAAGTTCGACGACCCATTTGGCCAATCGGCCCGATAGCTTGGGCTTATGCAAAACATTTCGAGGGGGGGGGGTAGGTGGTTAGTACACATATATGATGGCATTGAAAATATGGTTTTAACTTTCGAGATGTGCTTATCAATGCAAGTGATAATTTTTCTAAGTGAGGGTAGCTAGTTTCAGCATCTCCTAGAGTTCGACTTACGTAATAAACAGAAAATTGTGTACCTTGATCTTCTCGAACTAGTACCCCACTTACCGCTATCTCGGACACTGCCAAGTATAGATAAAGTTTTTCATCTACCTTTAGGGTGTGAAGTGATGGTGGGCTTGACATATATCACTTTAATTCTTCTATAGCTTGTTGACATTCTGGGGTCCATGCGAAATCCTTTTTCTTTTTGAGCAAGGAAAAGAACCGGTGATTCCGATCTGAGAACCTCGAGATGAACCGACCCATACCGGCTATTCGACCTATTAACCTTTGCATAACCTTCACACTATCTACGACCGTTATGTCCTCGATAGCGTTGATCTTATCGGGGTTAATTTCAATTCCCCTATTCGACACCATGAAGCCGAGGAACTTACCCGAGCCGACTCCGAAGGCACATTATTTTGGGTTGAGCATCATGCTGTATTTTCTCAAAATTTTGAACATTTCCTGCAAATGAGTCAAATGGTCCTCTACGCGCAGGGACTTAACCAACATATCATCAACGTAAACTTTCATTATTTTACCTATTTGTTCTTCAAACATTTTGTTAACTAGGTGTTGGTATGTAGATCCTGCATTTTTTAGCCCGAGGGCATTACATGATAACAATAAGTCCCAAATTTTGTAATAAATGAAGTTTTTTCCTGGTCCTCCGGGTTTATCTGAATTTGATTAAACCCGGAGTAGTTGTCGAAAAAAAGTTAGGATCTCGTGGCCGACCGTGGCATTGATCATACGATCAATGTTGGGTAGTGGGAAAGAATCTTTCGGACATGCCTTGGTCAAGTCCTTATAATCTATGTACATTCTAAGTCTGTTTCCTTTTTTAGGAACTACAACTACATTGGCTAGCCACTCGGGGTACTTTACCTCCCGAATAGATCCTATTTTAAGGAGTTTGGTTACCTCATCCTTTATGAAAGCATGCTTTACCTCAGACTTAGACCTCTTTTTTTGCTTAACCGGTTTGAACCTGGGATCGGTGCTTAGTCGATGGTAGTGATCTCCGGTGGAATCCCTGTCATATCTAAATGGGACCAAGCAAAGCAATCCATATTATCAATAAGATATTAAATGAGTTTTTTTCTGAGTTCGGGAGTCAATCCCATCCCTAGGTATACCTTTTTCTTGGGCATGTATTCGATCAAAATGACCTGCTCCAGTTCCTCGATAGTTTATTTGGTAGCATAGGATTCTTCGGGAATGATGAAGGTTCGGGGAGTAAGGAAATCCTCATGTTCGTCTTTGATTACCTGTTGCTCCGATTCCATCGAGGTTGGAAGCGGTAATTGCTATTTGGCTTCTTGTGTACCCCCGATGCTCGATTTTTCCGAGGTCGAAGGCTCTGGTATCAGCACCACCTGCTTGATCGCAAACATCTCCTTTGCAACATGTTGCTCTCCGTAGACTGTTTTCACTCATTCCTCTGTTGGAAACTTCATCATCTGGTGAATAGTTGAAGGCACTGCCCTCAAGTTGTGTATCCATGGTCTCCTAAGGAGCGCATTATACCCCATATCACCTTTGATGACATGGAATTTCGTATCTTTTATGGTTCCAGCTACGTTTACTAGCAAGATAATTTCTCCCTTTGTTGTTTTGCTTTCCATGTTGAAGCCATTCAAGACCCGGGATGCATGTACAATATGATCTAGTAGCCGAGTTGTTCCACGACCCTCGATCTGATTATGTTTGCCGAGCTACCTAGATCCACTTCTTCCCTTAGCTATCTGCAATCCTCTATTCTATGACCATGTATGCCATGATACCTGCACATCATTTTCGGGTTCCTTTGAGAAGGATTAATTTGTATTGGCCTGTGCCACTTGGTATCTTTGATTCCCCCAATAGCTGAGACGATCCCTGATGCATCTATGCTGAAGTTGTACTCAGATATTCGAGGGGCCTCAGTGGGGTCTGTGTGCTTATAGAACCCGCTCTTACTCATGAGTCCCCGAGAACTTTGACCTCGATCGTTTCTCCGATCGCTCCGAGGAGTGTTGCAGCTCAGGCTGATGTTCCTTCGATCGACATTTCTGATACCATTATTTGTTGAATCTCGATTCTCGGTCTATACGCCTCGGGGGCTTGACTGTGAATTCATTAGGATGAACTAAACTTGAGGGGGCTCCCAACTAATCGTCCTTGACTCTGATCTTTGATTCATAATGATTGTGCACATCGGACCATGTCACAGCTGGATATTCGATCAAGTTCTGCTTCAATTGTCGAGATGCCATCGAGCTCCTTTCATTCAAACCCTGCATAAAGGCCTGTACTGCCCAGTCATTAGAGACAGGTGGTAATTCCATTCTTTCCATCTAAAACCGAGACACGAACTCCTTTAGCATCTCGTCATTCCTTTGCTTTATTTTGAAGACGTCCGATTTTCTCGTGGACACATTTATGGCCCTGGTGTGTGCTTTCACAAAGGCATCTGCTAGCATAGCAAATGAATCAATGGAATTAAGAGCTAAGTTATGATACCGAATCATGGATCCCTTTGATAGTGTTTCCCCAAACCTTTTCAACAAAACTCACTCGATTTTATCATCATTCAAATCATTTTCTTTGATTCTACAAGTGTATGAAGTCCTGAATTTTCATTATTAAGTGCAAAGTGTAGTATGAGTACAACTGATCCCATGTACTCAGTAAGTATCACGACTAACCTTAGTAAGGTAGTGGTGAGAGTGACTAATAATTGTCACTAATCATACCTATGCAATTCATGAATACATATGCACATACCAAGGATACCAAAATCTAGGCATAGAGTACAAGTAAGGCCAGTCGTCTCGTTAGGGTCGGTTGTCCCATTATATTTGGGTATACCGGGCATGCGAAACTTCTTGGGAATGGGCATCCAAGCTGCGCTTGGGGGAAATGGTTTTTGTATGAACTTTTTGGCATCTAAACCTTTTAAACTTTGAGGTGACCCCGGTTTCTGGTCTACCCGGGAGTTATAAGTTTCCACCTTCTTATCATTTTCTTCAATTTCTTTTCTCCGGACTTGATCCTTTTGGTTGGTTCCTCGGGCATTTTTATAATCATGGGGTCAGTCCCCGAGCTGCTTTCATCGAGCCACTCTAGTGTTGGTTCAGTACGCCGAGTATTTATTGGTTTGATTGTATTTGGAGTTCTATTCTGACTCTGAAGTTGAGCGATGCGATTTGCTGAGCTTGCAGCATCTCGAATATCACTTGGGGGCTGACTCCCCCTTCTTCCATTCCGTGTGTTCTTTGGACACTATGTTGGGCTTCCCTACGTATATTTGCTTTGGGGTCCGCGCCTAGATCTACATTCAAAGCAGTGTGCAAACTAACATTGACAAGTTCCATATTTGGCACTTCCCCTGGGTTTATCGGTAGCACACCGACTCCTGTGTTGTTGTTTTATCCAAGGCCTTTGTTGTCGTGAGTGGGTGCGTTTTGTGAGCTAGACATGTTTCATCCTAAGAATCAACAAATCTTGACAAGAAAAAGTATAAAAACAACTTGTGTAATGAGAATCAATAAAGAAATAACCACTATTGTCTTTAGCCCCACGGTGGGCGCCAAACTGTTTACCTCGAAAATACGAGTAACAATTAAACATGATTAGTGGTTTTAAAGATATGTAATTTAGTTCAATACCAATTAATAATCAAAAAATATGGGGTAGAAATGAAAGATAGAAGTGAATCAAACCAATGTTACTTAGCAGTAGTGACCTCGAGCTTAGTGACCTCGAGGTGGCTTAGGGCAGTAAGAATAATTAAGCAGGAAAATCAAAGTAAGAACAATAAAGCTAAAGGACAATTCTGATGAACAATAGGCAAAAAGTAGAGAGTATATTCTTTACACAATGATAAGATGTCTTACAAATGATTGGGGTCCCCTTTATATAATAGGGGAGCCTTAAATAAGGAATATTCTTGATACAACTATCTAACCGCCTAATACAAAATCGTATAATCATATTCAGGTATTTGCGCCATGACTTTGAGGACGTGGCAGGAATCTAACTTGTTCTGGTACAAATCCATAAAGGTACTATTTTTAGGTCGAGCACATCCGACCTCAGTATGCATCATGCTCCGCCTTCGAACTCGGATTTGGTCCCTAGAGCTCGAACTTGGTCTTACCCGGACTCGGACTTCGGATGATCTCTCCAGTATCTAGATCAAAGGCATTCGATCTCGGCCGTATACAGGGTTTATGGTTTGTTTATGAGTATTTATGGTGGAAATATATGCTGGTAGAAGTTGGTTGTTATTGGGTGGCCATAAATCACAGACTTAAATGTGCCATTGATGGTGTTAATTGGATGGGCAGAGAAGATGATGAATAATGATGATGAGTTTTTAATAGTGAAAATTTATAGTACAAAAGAACATGTTAATGTTATTGTCGCGGTTGTTTAAAGTTGTTTAGTCAAATTATCCCTTTGACCGATTTGAGATTTTGTGACTTAATCTCGTAGACACTAGTTAATTTGATGATGATAGATTTTAACGAGTAGTTATTCGTTGAAACGAGTTCGATTTGTAGATTGACGTTATTGAGTAATTGAGCCAATTAAATAATAATATTGAGGTATGTTGAGTTGAATCCCCTTTCATATAATAATTTTTTCCAAATCTCTCGCTTCTAAATGTTTGTTGTAAGAGTCATTGGCTTCAAAATTGTTAGTGTATAATTATGGGCGACAAATGATCATATGCTATCAATGATTTCTTCAAATGTTGTAGTTTCACATGATATACTTCACATGACAAAATTATTATAAATGCTTTAAGTTTTCAAATGAAATGAGAATGATGCTAAAGCTTTACAGATGACATGAATATGGCTCTATGATTTTCAAATGATAAAAGTAAATGAACATGGATTAAAAAGAGAATAAATGTAGCTTTGATTATGGGCCAAAGGTGCTAAATAAAACTGGATAACAATTAAACTTATAATGTGGTTTTAAGAATACGTGATTTCACCTAATACCAATTGATAAACTTAAAAATAAGTGAGGGGAATTGACAAGAATGTAAAACAAACCTATGCTTGAATAGTACCCTTGAGCTGATGAACTCTCGAGCTTAGTAAAGTAAGAATAATTAAAGAACAACAAGTTGATAAACCAGAGAAAAAGATAAATATTATATTGCCTTGATATGTATCAATGTAAGGTGTCTACAAATGATGGGGACTCTCCTTTTTATACTAGAGGAATCTTAATTATGGTACAATTTTATTATGGAAGTAAATCCCATAATTGGTACAAATAACCTCCCTTGATTTGATCTATTTCAGAATTTCCACTGTAATATCCGACCGGTTACAGATATCTCTCTTTTCCGTTATTACACTTCACTCAAAGTCGGTCACACTTCGTCTCAATTGCTGTTGGCCTCAGTCTCGACAGACATCTCGACTCTTGAATTCGACACCTCGTCTTCGTGTTATAGCCCGATCCACTGTGAGGCGGACCCTCGATGTGGTTTCCTAGTCTCGATTAAATAGCAAAATCGGGCAAGCCCGATTTTAACCGTATACAGATAGTCCCCTCACTCCTTGGAGTGTAATGAGAAGAAACGAACTAAGCCTTCAATTTTGTACCTCGGATGATTATGACATCATCCTCGTGACATAAGCGACAGAGGTGACTGAAGCGCCGCGTCTGCACAGTTCTCAAGATTTTTAATCAGCGCCAGTTGATGGTCGGCCACTGATGCCTTTGACCCGTCATATCAAATATTATAAATAGATCATCTTCACAATTTTCCCAAACTTTACTTCCAAAATCTCTTCCAATCTTCAGAGCACCTCTTCTCCCTACAAGTTTTCCAAATCTTCAAATCCAGTTTTCCAACCTCTCTTCAAACAACAAGTTTTATCTTTTTCTTTCTCTGAACTCGTATAAAAATGGCGAAAACATCAAAAACCGTTCCTCAAAATGATAAAGCCTCTTCTTAGCGGCCGGTCGGCGATAAAACGTCAGTGGAGCCACACATTAAAGAGTGTGTTCCTGGGTCATACGATCTTACTTCTGACTTTAAAGTTGAGAAAACCTCATCGGTACCTGGCCGATGTGAGCCAATGTCGAGATACATATGCTCGATAACTGAGGGCGATCTTAAGCAGATAAAAAAAGATTGCCACTGGGAAAACAAGGAGGTGATGATTCCGACCCCTGAAGAGGACATCACTACTCACGTAGAAGGGTTCTTAAGTGTTTACACTTTCCTTTTTACGCTGGGTCCTGTCAATCCGGTTATTCTCGACTTCTGTCGCCAATACTGAATAACCCTAGGCAAAATTCACTCTTCTTTATGTCGTATCATTATAATTAGGCTTCAGCGTCAGGCCACAAAGATGTTGTTCTCGAGCATAGACAAGGACAAATATCGAGGAGGGATGGGTCGGTTTGTTTGAGTGAGGACTTTCGACATAATCCCGATAGAGAAGATGCCATTCCCCGAAGAATGGAGCATGGAGCGTAAGTACAAACACTGCCCTTGAACTTCATTTATTGTTTCAGTCTTTTTGCTTTTTTCTCATTGATGTTCCTTCCTAAGATGCAGTGGTTTCTTGGGTGCCCGGTGCAACCCCGAACCTTGAAGGTTGGGTTTGGAAACTGGCCTCAACCTTTTCGTACGCTGAGCACTCGTGGCGTGATATGGCAAGGGGACGATGGGAGGCAAAAATCACGGTAAGATTCTCTATCCCTATTTGATGCCCTTCTGTGAAATGTTTCTTGTTTATTTTTACTTGATTTCCTCCCATACAGGTCTCGGAGACAACACTGTCAAGAGGCCACCCCCTCCTAGGGAAGAGGAGGCTCCGAAACCGTCTAAGGATAAGAAGAGGAAAAGGGGTTGTCCTTCCGATACTCCAAAGCCTAAAAAGAGCAAGGCTCGTAGGTTGAAGAAAGACATTGCCGCTATACCTACCGACATAGTCCAAAAACTACCAGATGAAAAAGAGGAGAAAGAAGATGATGTAGACTATAAGTTAGTGGCTCAAAAGAGGGGGAGCGCTGAAGCTTCAAAGGCAGCTGAGCCGGTGGTGGTTGAGGAGGCTCATCTTCGGACCGAGGAGATATTGTAAGATGGTCCGACCAAAGTCCCCGAGTCATCGGAGGTTAAATATGTCTCCTGCCGTGATGAACAATTAGCGAGTGCCTATCTGCCGTGATGAATAGTCGGGGGGTGTGCTTGAAGGGTCCGGTTCCGAGGCCCTATAAAAAGGAGAGAGCGCCCCAAGTGTCTTGCTTGGGGAAATCAACATTGATGATTCTACGCCAACTCCCCACATTTTCCGAGGGGCAATTTTAGGAGGCCCAGGCTATGGAGACCCCTAACGTGGGAACGACCTACGAAGGGGATGACTTATTTCGTGGCTACTTCACGGGGTCGATAAAGTTTCCGATCTGGATGCTTCAATCGTCTTCGATGAGGCTTAGCGACTCCTGAACTAGGCAGACTACATCCCCCATTATTAGTTTTACACTTGCCTTTATTTCCTTTTGCCTAATTTCCTTCCTTTCTCTTTGGGCTGTGACGCTTCATCAGGAAGCATTTTATAAATCTCGAGACGAAGCTGACCGATCTGAGGCCGATCTTAAAAGGCTCACACAGGAGAGAGATAACCTCAATCTCTTCAACGGGCAAAAAGAAGAGGAGATCAAGGACCTCCGAACTGAATTGGCCAAAGCTCACAAAGTGCAGACTGACTTGATCGAACAGGTAATGAAGAATTTTCCTAGAAGTTTGGTGTGTTGATACGGGGATGGCGACTGATACTTTGATCCTGCAGGTTCAACAAAAGGCCGGAAAGGTCGAGCAGCTTTGCGACGAGGCTAAAATGAAAGAGGCAGAAACTCTAGAAAATTGAGCCTAGCTATCTTCAGCCGGGCGTCAACTCCAAAGCATGAAGTAGGAGAGCATGGACCGAGCTAAGAAAATTGAGGAGCATGAGACTCGGTTGGCCACGAGCTTGCGAAGGCCAAATCTAAGGCAGAAAGAGTAAAGGCCAACACGGAAGTGGTGGTGGCCGTCTACTGAGCCGATGCCGAAGCTGATCACGCTAGAACAAAAGAGATTTCCGATGCTGCTCAAGTTCGATCATTCTATGTTTCTAAGAATGTCACATACCAGTCTCGGAGAGAAACTCTCGAGGAGATTCATGCTCGTGACTTTGACATTACTGTCGAATTCGACAACGTAAAAGTGCTAGAGGATGAAGCCAAAGCTTTGCTATCTGATCATAATTCCCTGATTTGACACCATAAAGTCGAGGAACTTTCCTGACCCTACGCTGAATGCACATTTCTCGGGATTGAGCTTCATGTTGTATTTTCTTAATATGTTGAAGGTTTCCTGCAAATGTGTCAAATGGTCCTCTACGTGCAGGGACTTAACTAGCATATCATTAATATAAACCTTCATTGATTTACCTATTTATTCTTCAAACATCCGATTTACTAGGCATTGATAAGTAGCACCAACATTATTTAGCCCAAAAGACATTATATTATAGCAATAAGTACCGTACTTAGTGATAAATGATGTCTTTTCCTGATCCTCCAGGTTCATCTGTATTTGGTTGTACCCGGAGTAAGCATCGAGAAAGCTAAGGATCTCGTGGCTGGCCATGGTATCGATCATGTGATCGATATTCGGCAAGGGAAAAGAGTCCTAGGGCATTATTTGTTTAAGTCTTTGTAGTCTACACACATTCTATGTTTATTACCCTTCTTGGGGACTAGAACTACGTTTGCTAACCACTCAGGATATTTTACTTCCTGGTTGGATCCTATTTTGAGAAGTTTTGTTACCTCGTCCTTGATGAATGCATGCTTTACCTCGGACTGTGTCCTTCTTTTGTGCTTTACCGGTCTAAACTTCGGGTCCAAACTCAATTTATGAGTGGTTATCTCTAGTGGAATCCCTGTCATGTCAAGGTGGGACAAAGAAAAACAATCTATATTTTTAATAAGAGATTTAATGAGTTTTTCCCTAAGCTCGGGAGTTAACCCCGTGCCCAGGTATACCTTTCGATCAGGTAGATACTCGATCAGTATGACTTGTTCCATCTCTTTAACTGTTGAATTCGTGGTATTGGAATCATCGGGGATTACAAAGGTTTGAGGTATCATGTAGTCATCATCCTTGATAATTTCCTGCTATTCCAATCTGGTCGAAGTTGGCGACTGTGGTTGTTATTTGACCTTCAGCTTTTCCTTTGATTTTGGTCCCTTTTGTTGATGTTAGAGTCGATACGGGTATCACCTCATCGATTGCAAACATCTCTTTAGCTTCTAGTTGTTCGTCGTACACCATTTTAACCCCTTCCGGTGTTGGGAATTTCAAGACTTGATGAAGCATTGAAGGCACCACCCTTATATTATGGATCCAAGGTCTCTCGAGTAGTGCATTATATCTCGTATCACCTTCAATTACATAGAACTTTGTCTCCTGCATAGTTCCAGCCACGTTCACCAGCAACATGATTTCCCCTTTGGTGGTTTCACTTTCCATGTTGAAACCGTTGAGCACTCGATCTGCATGCACGATTTGATCCTGAAGGCCGAGCTGCTCCACAAACCTTGATTGAATAATATTTGCTGAGCTACCTGGATCAACCAGCATATGTTTAACTTAAATTTTATTCATAAGGATATATATTACCTGTGCATTTTTGTGAGGCTGTTCGATCCTTTCTGCATCCTCATCATTGAAGGATAAGGCATCTTCTGGTAAGTAGTCCCAGGTATGTTTCTCCCTTGTAATTGTGACTTTGGTACATTTAAATGTCGGACCTTAAGGGGTATCGACTCCTCTAATGATCATATGAATCACGTGCTACAGTTCCTCCTGTACATTTTTCCCGTTTGCATCCCTGTCTCTGAAGTGATTTTTTGCTCGGTCACTTAGGAACTCTCGAAGATGCCCTTCGTTGAATAAATGAGCTACCTTTTCCCTTAATTGTCTGCATTCCTCGGTTCTGTGACCATGGGTTCCATGGTACTTGCACATTTGCTTTGGATTCCTTTGGGATATGGGAGGGGAGTCAAGGTCTGCGGACGCCAGGGCAGCTACCTCGATAATTATTAGATGACTGAAAACTCTGAGAATCAACAACCGCCGTGCCCGAAAATATCTGGATCTGCACACAAAGTGCAGGGTGTAGTGTGAGTGCAACTAACTCAATAAGTAATATATCTAACCTTTGGACTGAAAGTAGTAACAAAATCAAATATTACAACCAACATATCGAATTAACAATATAGAAATTTACAAAAAATATGACAGTAATATCTCAGAAATTCATAATCTACATGTAACGGTACACGAATTTAGACATGCTTCCAGGTTTAGCAATTAAACTGAGAACAGATAAAATATCTATATCTACATGCTAATATTATATCGTATGTGATGCAACACAATAAAAGTCTAGCGTACTCACACTCTCAGAGTACTCAACTTGAATGTCTCAATTCTTACTCATCACACTCAATCACACAGCATTGCACATGGAAGATCCAGCCTAAGGCAAATAAATCTAGCCCAAATGCAAATAAATCCAGGGTAGATCCAGCCCAATGCAAATAAATCCTCGGCACATCCATCCTAATGCAAATAAATCCAGGGCAGATCCAGCTCAATGCAAATAAATCCAGGGCAAATCCAGCCCAATGCAAATGAGTCAATAGCAACATCGCTCACTGTGGGTGTGTAGACTTAAGAGGGGCCGATCCAGCCCAAGCGCTATAATAAGCCAAATCCTGGCATGAATCGACAAAGTATATTGGGGCGTGCAACCTGATTCCATAAATGTCACTCACAAACAAGCCCTCGGCCTCACTCAGTCATCGATCTCTCCAGTCTCTGGGGCTCCTAACACTCATACTAAGCATCCCAAATCAATGATACAAGTTGTGACAATATATAATAACGGAGACTGAGATATGATATGCAATGACGAATGCGACTGAGTACATAACAAAAATTAAGCAAATAACTCAACAACAATGATCAACCATTGTGGGTCCTAATAACACCATATAGCCTAACATGTTTTCTAGCATAAATCACAACTCAAGTGCTCTAACACTTAGAGTACAATAATAATATTCAGATAAGATAGTTACACAGTTCCATGGAATGGACTAAATCACAAATTCTACGGTGCACGCTCACACATTTGCCACCTAGCATGTGTGTCACCTCAACACCAATAACCTAACACAAAATTCAGAGTTTCATACTCTCAAAACCAAGTTTAGAAGGGTTACTTACCTCAGACCGTGCAAATGTCTACTCCAATAAGCCCTTGCCTTGCGAATCGGCCTCCGAATGCCTCGAATCTTGCCACAAACAATTCAATACAATCAACACAAGCTAAAGGAATCAATTCGATATAAATCACATTTTAGATCTTATTAATTCAATAGCATACACTAGTTCATGACTAACCGATCTTATTCTCATAACTAGATGAGTATGTTCATAGATCGATTTACTAAATCAATTCTGTCACTGTCCCCCCTCCCCATCATTGTTAATTGAAAGTTATTTGATATTCGTTTGAGTCTACATGTGGAGGTAAATATTACTCCATTATGTTAACTGTGCCTTTTGTGAAGTCCTATTTGTTTGAATTGTTTGACGCTTAGTCTTTTAATTTTGTGCAGCTTGGGAAGGTCTGGAACCACCTATATAGTGGTCCAATACTTCCTATACCATAGGCATGGGATCGGTAGGCATGTGTAGGGTACGACCCAGAATTGAATTGGTACGATTTAGGTAAGCAACTTAAAGATAGTAATCAGGTAGTTGAAGATGATAGTCTGTGCTCGCTGGACAATATGAGCAATCATTAACTCAAAGGTTGCAAAGTATTATTTATGTTGCACGCAGTAATCCTTTAGGCTAAAAAATGTAGGACCCCCCATCATGTCCAGTTGTTCTTTGACCATCTAGTGCTCATATTTATTTATGTTCAACATCTTCTCTTCTAAAGACGTTGTACTTATTAATTTATTTAGTGCATAAAGTGTATTCTTCAAATTGTTCCCTTTACATTATTTGTTTATTACTTCTTTCGAGTAATTATTTCATTCTATTCCACCTAGAATAACTTGGACATATCTCTCTCGAGATGCACCTATTTTGCTGGAAGATAATTATTTGTGCTTCACTATATTCTTCTTCCATGGATAAAATGGACACGAGAAATTTTCACCAGAATGATGCCTCTGCTGTGGTCCTGGACTGTATGCACCTCAGAAAAAATGCATTCCGAGAAAATCAAACTCCTTTTGAGAAAGAACCATCTTTTTTGCTGAAAGCATGATCTCGTGTTGTGTTACCAATGCCTCAAATTGATGAAGCAAGTTAATATGTTCGTCCAATGTATCACTAAATAACAAGACGTCATCAATGTAAACTAAAGAGGTATGGAGGATGGGCTGGAATATTTTTATCATGGCCTTTTGAAACAACGAGGGTGCAGTATTTAATCCGAAGGGCATGACTTTCTATTGGAAATGATGATCGGGGATGCAAATCCTGTTTTGGCTCTTTCTTCAGCGTGGATTCCCAATTTCCAAAATCCATATTTAAGATCAAACTTGGAAAAATATTTGGCATTGGCTAAGTTGGAGAAAAGAGTGAGTTTATTTAGGATATGGAATTTATCATCTTGGAGGAAATGGTTAAGTGGCTGGTAGTTAATAACTAACCTGAGTTTTCCTCTTGTTTGCTCAGCTCTTTTGTTTACATAAAATGCTCTGCATGCCCATTGTGAATCTGATGGCTCTATTAGATCAAATTCCAAGAGTTCTTCACATTCTTTCTTTGCAAGCTGAAGATGATCTGAATTTATGCCTGAATGACTAGCTTTTGTTGGATTGATGTTTTCATTCTTATTGAAAGGGAGCTTCATAAAAATTCTTCATTGTTCCATAACAGGCTTTTCTATTTCTTCATAAAATCCTTGTAGGATTCAGTACATGAATGCTCAATGAGATTTTGTTCAATCTCCTTGATTTGTTCGTCGTTGGTAATTTGGAATAGCTTTGGAATTTAAGAATAAGGTTTGAACTACTTCTTAAAAGTTATCCCGTTGGACCTGATCTGGAATTGATCTTATTATTGTCTAAAAATGTCGAATCCAACAATAAGATCTTTTCCTGGTGCATCAAACCCTATCATCTTGGATCCGTACTTCAATCCTAGAAATAACTCAATTGTGACAGGGTGCTTTGTGATGTCCGTGGTAGTCAGGATTCCATTTGATGTAGTGTTGAAATCCTTAAAGTGCGACACCCATTGATCTTCCGGAAAACAACAAGATTTATGGGTGAACAAGCAGCTCCAGTGTCAATGAATGCAATGACTCTAGTTGGTTTATCCCATTTGGATGAGTAAACCTTAAGTTCTACTTGAGGGATGACTTTGAGAGTGTTGATTTCTTCCCGGGCTTTAGCTGCTGGTTCTAAAATTTGGTAGTGGTCATCACCATGATCTTCGTATATACCAAAATAGAATAATATTTCTTCAGTGGGTTCATCGTCCATAGAGAATATTGACTCAATGTCTTCTTCTTCTCCGAGATGTATGCCCGTGTAATCTTCAATCTCTTCAAGGAGTTTAATAGATTTCCTCTATTGGGGACAATTTCTTACAAAATGTTCGATCTTGTGGAAAATAAAGCACCTGTTCTTTTTATGAAAATTCCCTAGCCTCCTTTGTCTTAAATATTTCGCGCGCCTTATGGACCTTGATCTCCCATTTAGAATTCCTGGCCATCTAGCGTCCTGAATGCCTCCAAATCTTCAACGCGTGAACAATGGATGCTAGCTCCAAATCATGAACCGGATAGTTTTTCTCATGAATCTTCAATTGATGTGAAGCATAGGCAATGGCCTTGCCATCTTGCATCAACACCACACCAAGTCCAATACGAGATGCATCACAATAATCCGTATAAGGCCCTAAACCTATGGGCAAAACCAACATCGGCGCCGTAGTCAAAGCTATCTTGAGCTTCTGAAAGCTCGCCTCACACTCGTCCGACCACCTGAACTGGGCACCATTCTGGGTTAACCTGGCCATCGGGGCTGCAATAGATAAAAACCCCTCCACAAATCGACGATAATAGCCTGCCAACCCCAAGAAACTCCGGATCTCTGTAGCTGATGCTGGTATAGGCCAGTTCTTGACTACCTCTATCTTCTTCAGATCTACCTGAATACCCTCTGCTGATACAGCATGACCCAAGAATGCAACTGAACTCAACCAGAACTCAATTTTCGAAAACTTAGCATACAACTGACTATCCCTCAAAATTTGAAGAACCACTCTCAGATGCTACTCACGCTCCTCCCGACTGTGGGAATATATCAAAATATCATCAATTACGACTATCACGAAAGAATCCAAGTAAGTCATGAACACTCGGTTCATCAAATCCATAAAAGCTGCTGGGGCATTTGTCAACCCGAATGCATCACCAAGAACTCATAATACCCGTATCGAGTGCGAAAAGTTATCTTAGGGAAATCAGATGCCCTAATCCTCAACTGATGGTAGCAAGATCTCAAGTCAATCTTCAAAAATACCTTGACACCCTGAAGCTAATCAAACAAATCATCAATCCTCTGCAATGGATACTTATTCTTGATCGTAACCTTGTTCAACTGCCGGTAATCTATACACATTCTCATCGATCTGTCCTTCTTCTTAACAAACAACACCGACGCACCCCAAGGAAAAACACTCGGTCTAATGAAACCTTTTTCAAGCAAGTCTTGTAGCTGCTCCTTCAACTTTTTCAACTCAGGCGGGGCCATACGATACGACAGAATGGAAATGGGCTGAGTGCCCGGAGCCAAATCAATGCAGAAGTCAATATCACTGTCGGGTGGTGTCGCGCCCCCTTTTTCCCTCCCTTTTTAACGGGGAAGAGGTCTAGGTTTCGACATTCAGGGGGTGTAATGACTCATTTCCTTTTGGGAATTGGGTATTTGAATAGTCGCCACCTAACGAATTATGGTGCGTTAGGGCACCTAGAGCGATTAAATCTTGGGTTGGTTTGCATTACCAGAGATTAGGGTAAGGGCTCGAAGTAACCTCGAGGGGAAGGTGTTAGGCACCCCTCTTGGTCCAAAATTGTAGGGCCCAACTGAACTTATATTCAAAAAATAGTCCATTACAAGTAAATAGTTGAATCAAATAGATTGCAAGTAAAGCACGTTAGAATAACTCAAGTAGTAAGATAAAGGTTTGAACAAGTTACAACACAAAGGTTTAAATAAAGAAAGGATTTGGTAAAGAGGGGTCCTAGGTTGGTTATCCTATAGGATCACCCCATGCAATGTCTGGTAAACACTCCTCAATGAGGGGCTACACGTGACATTAATGCGTAGTCATCATATCCCATGTCTACCCTTCCCATCCCCTTAGTGGTCATGCAAAGCGAGTTATGGTCAACTATTCCTATTGCGTGCTGCTACCCGTCCCCTTTTAATGGTCATGGAGGGAGTTAGGACCTCTACCTATAGGTGGTTCTAGACGTAGCTCTAAGGTTTTAAAAAGGCAAAAACTTCTAAGGCGACAATCAAAAGCATTTAGGACTTTCACACATAATGGGAGCAATTAAGAGGCTTAAAGTTTCCTCCTTAAATAAATACATAAGCAGCACGACTCAAACATAGTTACGCTATTTTATTAGACAATGCCCTAAAGCAGGATATCTAAGTGAATATGTAGAAACAAACAATCCATTTTAGACTCAGAAGTTACACCCTAGTAGTTGCCTAGGGACTCTTTTAAAAAGCCTATTAGGGTTAGAAAAAGTTAAGCGATAGAGACAGTTTAAGAGAATGCAGTTTTGAAAATGCCCTAAAGGCTTGCCTATACGCAGAAGACTGATGTCTATATTAATACAGAATCAAAGAAGGTTTTGAAATGGATTCCTTTAATACCTATAGGCATGATATCTAATGAGATGGAGACAGTTTGAAAGAACTTGTTTCAGGAAATACTTGATACTTAGTAAAAACCAATTCAGAAATGGACTAGGCGTAATAAAGTTAACTCATTTAGGCTAAATTAGATTAATAGACAGAATTGCGAGTAGAGCTCCTTATAGGCATGACATCTAGGCATATTACTGATTTTAATCGATTTGCAGGTATGGCAATATATAGAAATACTCGTTATAACTAAATCTGAATCATGTCCTATAGGCATGGCATCTATTATTGAACTGATTTTAAGACATGATTGTTTGGAACCTATATGCATGGTTTCTAAATATGACAGAATGTAAAATCTTATAGACATGGTTTCTACTTGATGAGCAGGCAAACTTAAAAGTGAAGTCCTGTGGACATGATTTATATTTGGCAAACCAATCAGACTCGAAAGAGTAAAGTCCTATGAGCATGCTTTCTATTTAGTATAGCAGGAAGAATTTAAAAGTACGGTACTAAGAGTAGGATTTCTACCCGTATTACCCCATAAAGTATGCATCTACCCATCCCTTTTTACTAAATACCCCCAACATCTGTTTATAAATTATTATAGGCCAATGAATGAATTACATAAGCAGAATAGAAAATTAAGAAGCTATTCTATAGGGAGCCTTCAATTAGTCCCATGTTTCCCAAAGTCTCCAATGGCCTCATATGCCTCAGTTCCATAGACAAATCAGAGTCTAGATGCATCAAAGTTCCCTACGAATCTCAAGGATCCCGGACAGTGCTTACACCTAGACTTAGTAACCAAGAATTGAACAAGTGCAGTGTGAAAAGGCCAGCCTCAGTATGACAGAGTTCAGATGGTTCTCAAAAGGATCCCAAGGCAGTACATATACTAGAGGAGGCAGAACTTATTGACTAAGAGTAGAGTGAAAAGCTAAGGACACAAGTTGAAAAGGTTTTAGTAAGAAACTGTATTTAACAAAAGTCTTTTGAAAGTAATTCAGTAAAGTAACAGAGATTGTTTGAAAAAAGAGACTGGAGTAGTTAACAAAGTCCAAACACCTTAAGATAGGTTCATACACAGCTAGTTTACAGAAACAAGTAAATTCAGTAGTCAAACACATGGGTCAAGGGGGTTTGGGACACATAGAACATTTGAATGCAAACACATAACCCATCAAAGGGTCTAGGGCTGGTTTGGACATACTCAGAAACAACTGACACTAGCATAGTCACAAAACCATACATGAAGAACACAACCACATAGAGGGGTGATAGAGATTTGGGGATTCATGTGATATAGGATGGTAAGTACACAACATGTAAGAGATAAGACATGCTCAGAAACACACATAAATGGGAATATATTGATCTAAAGGAAGGGGAGGACATAATAACATGCTGATAATGTAACTCTTAACTACAAATTCTACAACAAAACCTTAAAATAAGCAAACCAGAAACAAGAAGAACTGGAACAATAAGAGAATCATGTTGTTTTTGGAACTTTGAATTGAAACTAGGACATACCAGTGGAGATGATAGTAAGTAGAATGAAAGAACACGAGAACATAAATGGTTAGCCTTGGCTTGCAGCCGGCTAACTTAGAGCAGTAGCAAGTAGCACAAGAGGGAAAACAAAGATATTTAAGTATGAGAGATAGTTTTTGAACCCAAGAGTTCGTGTGTTGTGCTAATGAAAGACTAGAGTATTTATAATTTGAAAACAGGCAGTAAATAAGGTAAGAATCAAGTAGCATGGTAATTAAGGAACTCAGAATCAGTCAATCAGAAAATCAAGGCAAGTACTCCCTTAAGTTAAGGGAATTAATTCAAACGGTAAGAACCAGTAGTATATAAGGCAAAAAAAATTACACATGACTAATAAGGAAACAATCAAAGTTCAGTAAGCATAGGGTAGTCAATTAGGACTAGGTTCAGAAAACTCCAATTAAGGAAATGATTCAGTAAGAATAAAGTACCACAACAAATAAGGTGGGAGGATCTGTCAATTTAAACAGACGAGGTAGAAATTTAGGGTTGTAAAGAAAATCTTTCAATCAAACCATCAAATAAGGAAATCAGAATCAATCAAGAGGGAGTTATGATTCTATACTTTAACATATAAATAAAGAAGAACAAACAGACGTAGAAAACAGGCAAGGTCAACAATATCGACAGAAAGAGGCAAGTCTGGAACAATCAAGATGAATACAATCACATAGAGGTGACATAAGTAGGCTAAGGACTCTGTATAACCTATTCGAAGCATGGTAACCACAGAAACTTAACAAGAATCGAGTAGTCATGCTAACACATAGAACCAAAACAAAGAAGATCTAAAAAAAATTAGGGTTTTTAACATAGGTGAGTTGAAAAAGCAGTAAGAACATAGAATCAGTCAAGATATGCAAGGATAGAAGTTTCAAACATAAAGAATCGGTTTAAACAAAGTGTAGAAGAAGTTCCGAAAAACCTTAATTTTTAAAAGAAAGTAAAACAACTTAAAGTTGATGATTTTTTAGAAGAGTTTGAGAATAGCGTAGAACATAAAGAAACAGGCTTGAATCATTTAAAATGGACTAGATCTAAGAGATACAAGAGAAAATTAGGGTTTCAAAGGAAACCCAAGTAGAGATAGAAGAACCTGCTTAGAACTTCATAGATCGTAACATATATAGTGTGATTTTGCCCAAAATCACACTAAAGAAACCATGAACAACCAAAACAGCAACCTTAGATACAAGTCGGCATGTCCTAGGGCCCTTTGAAGGCCTCAGAGATGATGAGCAAGGTGATGGAGAAACCATTGGAGGCTTGGGGTTGAAAGGTGGTAGCCGGAGATGACCAAAGAGGGAGGCGGCGGTTGAAGAGAGATTAAGGTTAGGTTGATATAAGAGAAGATATGAGAGCATCAGAAGGCGGCGAGGGTTTGGAAATGATTAGGGTTAAGGGGGCCGTTTGGATCAACGGCCAGGATCTGAACAGATATGCTCGTACATTCAAATCACCGAAATAACATCAACAACTCTGAATTTAGCATCAAAACCATAAAATCACTTAAGAACATCAAATTTTATAATTTTCTCAAATAAGGTCAGATTCATGTCATTTCAAGTCCGTTTCTTACCAAATTTCATAGACTCAACTTAAATCACATATAAGACCTATGCTGGGCACCGAAATTAGAATACAGACCCGATACTATCAAATTTGGGTATGCGTTTTTGGAAATGAAATGTGTTTAAAATTTGATGGTATCGGGTCTGTATTCTGATTCCGGTGCCCAGCATAGGTCTTATATGTGATTTATGTTGAGTCTATGAAATTTGGTAAGAAACGGACTTGAAATAACGTGAATTGGACCGTATTTGAGAAGATGGGAAAATTTGAGGTTCTTAAGTGATTTCATGATTTTGATGCTAAATGCATAGTTGTTGATGTTATTTTGGCAACGTGATCGCATGAGTAGGTTCATATGATATTTTTCAGTTAGTATGTACATTTGGTTTGGATCCCCGAGGGCTCGGGTGAGTTTTGGATAGGTTTCAGAAGGTTTTAAACTTAGAAAAAGTTGCAGGTTTTAGTTTCTGGTGTTCTGGAGTGTTGTTCTTCACGTTCGCAGAAGGACTCTCGCGGACGCGAAGGGTAAGTCAGGCTGAAGGAATTTTCCTTCTAAGCGAACACGAGAAACAGGACGCGAACGCAAAGCTTTGGGGGGTGCTTCCCTTTGCAAACGCGGACCTGCTATCGCGAACGCGAAGGCCTTTGGGGCTGGGCAGGGAAAGGGGTTTTACTCTACGCGAACGCGGCCACCCGACCGCGAATGTGAAGGCTCTGGGGGCTGAAGCTCCGCAAACGCGAGCATGTTATCGTGAACGCAATGGTCAATTGGTCCAGACCCATCACGAATGCGATAGACCTATCGCAAATGCGACAGACCCATTGCGAACGCGATGAAGGTCTGCCTAGTGATTTTAAAACAAAAGCAAAAACGGATAGAACCCTTTTACTTCATATTATCAAAATTTGGGAGCATTGAGGCGATTTTCAAAGAACAATTTCTTTCCCAAAACATTGGTAAATGATTCTAAACCTTTTTCTTTCGATTTCCCATTGCATTTTTATCAATTTTCATCCTAAAATCTAGGGTTTTTATGGTAGAAATTAGGAATTTGGGTAGAGTTAGGGCTTTTTGATTAATTGGGATTTAGACCTCATTTTGGGATCGAATTTCGAAACCAATTGTATATTTGGGCTCGAGGGTGAATGAGTGATCGGGTTTGGTCCGAACCTCGAATTTTGACCAAGCGGGCCCGGGGTCAAATTTTGACTTTTTGGGGAAAATGATAGAAAACCTATAATTAAGCATTGGGTATGAATTCTTTAGCATTTATTGATGTTGTTAAATTAATCTGTACTAGATATGAGTTGTTTGGAGGCGAATTCTAAAGAAAAAGCGGTGTTTGAGGCTTGAGTTGGCCTGGAAGTTCGAGGTAAGTGTTTGGTCTAACCTTAGCTTGAGAGATTAGGAGTTGTGTCCTATTTGCTATGTGTTACTTGTTGAGTACGACGTCTAGGCATGGTGATGAGTATCTATACATTGGTGTCAAGCATGATCGTGAGTCTTAAATTGAAATCGATGTGTTCTTAATAAGTACTACAAATGCATAAGTTGTTGATTCTCTGTGTTGAGCAAGAAGTATGATTATTCTCATGGAAATTGCTTATGGTTGGGTATTGGTGTTAGTTGAAATTTCTTTATGAAGTTAGATATTGGAGCAAGTTTGGTTATAGCTGATTCCCTTGCCGGGATGTATTTACTTATACTATCGAATCCCTTGCCGGGATAGTGTTGTTTCCTTATCGTTCCCTTGCCGAGACTCTTTTGTGATTGGTGTTGAATTGCATGATATGGATCAGGTTGCACGCTGCAACAATATTATATTTGGATCGGGTTGCACGCCGCAACAATAATATAATTGGATTGGGTTGCACGCCGCAACAATGATAAATGATATGGATCAGATTGCATGCCGCAGTAGTGTTATTATAATTTGGACCGGGTTGCGCACCACAACAATAGATAATTAAAGTGTTTATTGATTGCTTATGATTTCCATATTCTTTTGCTGCAAATTTTAAATGGTTCTTTATGCTTTTCTCTTAAATTACTGTTGGTAAATGATAATTCCCCGCAGCATGTCCCCTCCCTTCTTTAATTGTTTATTTCAGTTTTATTTTCTGTTGTATATAATATATATGCACATGTTTATTTGGTAGTCTAGTCCTAACCTCGTCACTACTTCGCTGGGGTTAGGCCAGACACTTACCAGCACATGGAGTCGGTTGTGCTTATACTACACTATGCACTGTGTGTAGATCCCAAAGCGGCAGCTTTTGGACCATAGCTTTGGGTGGCTAACTTCAGTCCAGTCGAAGATCTTGAGGTAGTCTTGCAGGCGTCTACATGCCTCAGTGTTCTCTTCCGTCTATATTTTCTATTTTCATTTACTTCAGAGACATATTGTATCTTTATTTTTAGACAATTGTTTGTAGTATTCGTAGATGGTCCATGATATTATGACACCAGTAACGGGTAGAGATGTACTTGATATTGTCGTACTTGTTTTTGGCTAAGTTATCAGATTATGTCTTCCGCATTTCTTTAATTTTAACATTTCACTGTTGATCGTATGCAGTTTTAAACTATTAAAAAGGGCTAAATAAAAGAGTTTGTGGATCTATAATACTCGACTTGCCTATCTTTTACGAGTAGGTGCCATCACGACCCCCGAGGGTTGGAAATCCGGGTCGTGACAAGTTGGTATCAGAGCTCTAAGTTACATAGGTCTCACAATTCACGGACAAGCTTAGTAGAGTCTGAGGGATCGGTACAGAGATGTATGTATTTATACCCCAGAGGCTACAGAGTTAGGAAAAAACTTCACATTTATTTTTCATGTCATGCAGTTTGGTTTCTCAATGCTAATTGAATTTCTACTCTGTTCTATCGCAGATGGCGCGAACACATGCTACCTCATCCACCGATCAGCAGCCTGAGCCCCCAGTAACAGCTCCCATGAGCGGTAGAGGGCGAGGTCGAGGTCGTGCTAGAGGCCGAGGTAGCGGCAGAGCTCAGCCTAGAGCAGCAGCACCAGCGGCGGAGCCTCAGGTTGACCTTGATGATGAGGTTCTGGCCCAGACAGTTTCGGTGGGCCCAGGTCAGGTCCCAGAGGGGTTTATTGCTACCCCAGTACTCCAAGATGCTCTGGCCCGTCTAGTGGGTCTTATGGAGAGTGTCACCCGGGCAGACTTGCTTCTTGTAGCACCAGCCATCTCTCAAGCTGGATGAAGAGCCCAGATTTCTTCTACTCGCACTCCGGAGCAGATGGCTCCCCAGTTTCAGACTCCAGCAGCTCAGCCAGTTGGAGCTGTTTAGCTGGGTGTGGTAGCTCTGACCGGTGAGGAGCAGCTATGTGTGCCGATGCTTTGTGGAGATTGGATAGGTTTACCAAGATCTTTACTACTACTTTCAACGGTGCATCTTCTGAGGATCCCCAAGATTATCTAGACATCTGTCATGAGTTTCTCAGGAACATGGGGATAGTAGAGACCAATGGGGTCGACTTTGCTACTTTCCTCTTGTCTAGATCCGCCAAGACTTGGTATAGAGATTATTGTTTGGCTAGACCAGCCGGACCACCAGCTTTGACTTAGGAGCAGTTTACTCAACTATTTCTAGAGAAGTTTTCCCCTATCACTTAAAGAGAGATCTATCAGAGGCAGTTTGAGCATCTTCAGCCGGGTTATATGACCGTTGCTCAGTATGAGACCAGATTCATCGACTTGGCCCGTCATGCTCTTATCATAATTCCCACCGAGAGAGAAAGAGGGTGATGAGGTTTATTGAGGGACTTATTCAGCCGATTTGACTTTTGATGGCTAAAGAGACGGGGAGTGAGATTTTTTTTCAGGAGGCGGCCAATGTGGCCAGGAGAGTTGAGATAGTTCTATCGCAGGGGGTGGTCAGGGGTCTGACAAAATGCCTCATCATTTAAGCAGATTCAGTGGTGCCTCGTCTAGAGGCAGGGATTCGTATGGTCGAGGTCATCCTCCCAGCCTTTTCAGTCAGCACATCAGGTTTTTCATAATGCTACAGGTGGCCGTGGTTCTCATATGCAGTATTCTGATCAACAGCCCTACAGTGCACCACCAGCTCCTATCAGTGCACTACCGCTTCAAAGTTTTCGAGGTGGTCATTCAAGTCGCCAGGGTCAGTCTCAGTTTTCTTAGCCGGAGCATTCAGGTGGATACTTTGAGTGCGGTGAGTATGGTCATATTCGGAGGGCTTATCTGATATTGGTGGGTACGCAGTCGCTGGAGTAGGGTTCCCGTGCTATGGTTCAGGCGCCAGGTGTTCCACCACCCGCTCCGCCAACTAGGGGTAGGGGTAGAGGTGCTAGAGGTGGAGGTAGAGGTATTAAAGGTAGAGGTCAGGCAGCTAGAGGTGGAGGCCAGCCAGCATCAGGTTGTCCCAGAGATGTAGTTCAGGGTGGTGGGGCCCAGCCCCGATTTTATGCTCTTCCAGCCAGGCCTAAGGCTGAGGCTTCGGATGCAGTTATCACAAGTACTGTTCTGGTTTGTAGTAGAGATGCTTTAGTTCTATTTGATCCAGGGTCTACACACTCCTATGTGTCATCTTATTTTGCGCCGTATCTGCTCATGCCTAGTGATTCTTTGAGTGCTCCTATATATATGTCTACACCAGTGGGTGATTTTATTGTGGTAGATCGAGTCCATCATTTGTGTATAGTTGTGATTGGGGGTTGTTGATACCCAATTTTTCCCAATATATTTTAATATGCAAAAATACTTTCAAAATAGCGCACATATACATACTGTGACAAACTGGTTGGAGTAGGGAAAGACGAGAGAATCCGCATGAAGATTTTCATGAGGAGCTTGAAAGGAGATGCTCCGTCTTGGTACATTAGCCAAGATCCGAAGAAATGGTCAAACTGGGTAAATATGGCATCCGACTTTATGGACAGGTTCAGGTTCAACACAGAGAATGCACTGGATGTGTTCTATATTCAGAATCTAAAGAAGAAGCCTATGGAAACATTCCGCGAGTATGCTACTCGCTGGAGGTTCGAAGGTGCTAAAGTCAGGCCTGCCTTAGAAGAAGAACAGATGAACAAATTCTTCGTCCGGGCTCAAAACCCGCAGTATTACGAACGACTAATTGTGAGCACATGAGTTTTACCTCGCATGAATCACTCCTACATAATTCCAAAAATAGATTTTTCTTTTTAATTACTTGTTATTTTAGGAATTATTATAGAATTTTTCTGATTGTTTGCATTTTGTGTGCATGTTTAATTTTGTTTAATTCACAAAAAAAAAAAATACAAAAACATATTGCATTTGCATTTAGGATTTGATTTTACATCTCTTAGGTTAATTAGTAATTTAATGTTTTACAAAAATGGAAAAAGCACAATAAAATAACTTATTTCTTGAATTTTGGGTAGTTTTTCCTTTAATTTGATATTTACTTAGTGTGGTAGTTATTATTTTGAGTAATTAGTTTAATTTTGTAGGATATTTTAGTTTAATTATTAATTTAGGGTTTTGTTTGAATTTGAAGAAGAAAAGAAATTCGAAATTGAAAACCAAAGAAAGGAAATAAAGAAAATCAGATTTATGGGCCTTTTTTATTTGATTTTTCTCAAGACCAAACAATTACACCTTGAAACCCGACCAAATCCCGGCCTAGATCCATGTCTCCTACCCGGTCCACCCGTGTTAAATCCCAAACGACCCTGCTTATTCGATGCACTGTATCTTGCTGGTTGTTTGTAAGACTCTTTTAGGAGCTGTACTCGGTTTTTATCTGGTAGGAAGCCATTTTTATCAAATATCTTGTAGATAGGTATTGGTTTGTGATAAGTGAACTTTATTTTTGTACCTAATTTCGAACTGTCACAAAGGCTTGATGAAATCCTGTTAATCGAGTCAGTAGTTTGACTTTCTGTTCATTCCTATTTAAGTAGGATATGATGTATCAGATCTCTCCTACTATGCAATTCAAGAGGTTGTTATAATATAATGCTATGTTCATAAATGGGTAACTGATTACTTCTTAGGTGTTGATTAGTATAAAGTCACGTCCAAAAGGAAAGGAAATAGCCTAGGGGTCAACCTATGTGCTGATTTGCTTGTGATGTGTTAAACATGCTTAGTTTGGAGATAGATTCATGTATGTTTATTGAATAATCCCATAAGATTTCGTTAATTGTATATATTGAACAAAAGGTTTAAGTCAAGTGGAAATTTCATAAGTGTCTTCTGAAACTCATTGGACTGATTCAAGCATGATTATCAATTGATTTATTTGTTATTAATACCCTTGCTAAGTTCATGGTAATATTCCGGATCTGGTACGCCATTTACAGGCCTGGAGACTCGAACTCGAGTCTTCCCGTCTTCAGGCTTTAGTTTTTAAAAGAGCTAGGCTACCCTTTGGGCCTCGGTTCATGAGGCTGCATAAAGTTGAAATGCAGGCCTCTCATGTC
This sequence comes from Nicotiana sylvestris, assembly GCF_000393655.2. Lineage (NCBI taxonomy): Eukaryota > Viridiplantae > Streptophyta > Magnoliopsida > Solanales > Solanaceae > Nicotiana > Nicotiana sylvestris. The sequence continues at coordinate 36,985,619 of NC_091065.1, forward strand.
GGGCTCGCCCATTTTAATTTTGTTTTGATGCTGAAGATGGCACAAGCCATTCTTCTTTAAACAACCAAATTCGTCTTCTTTCTTGGACGCAAGTTTTTTCTTTAAAGTATCAATGTTGGACTTGAAAAGCAAAAGAGGTAAAAGGAGGTGTGACAACCTTGTCACTTAAAATGGAAAACAAAATGGAAAATAATCCCATTTCGAATAATGTCACTTAAAATGGAAAAACTCCCTTGTACTACCTTCGGGCGTGTTAAAAGGAGGTGTGACAGCTCTGGCGACTCTGTTGGGGAACGAAACCCAAAACTCCGGTTCAGGGTTTAAGAATTCGAGCTTAGAATAGCTGTTGTAGTCGGCTTTATCTATTATCTGATTTTTGTACATGCTTGAGCCTAATGTGCTAAATGCTTTTACCGTTTTGATATTTTGTGAATTGTATATAAACTGCTACGAAATCCTTCCTCTCTCTGAGTCTTCTAAATCATGGAGAAGGGTGCACTTCGTGTGACTTCTCTTCTGTCTAGAGTCTTATCCAATTTTAGAACGAGGTTCGGATAAGTTGCAAAGCCGGCGAAGCTTCTGTATTCCAGGTACACTGCCCCCCCCCCCGGCTCGAGCTGTCCGCTCGGGTAAACCAGGTCTAGAACAATAAACCCAGATTTTAAACCTAGTATAACAAAACCTCATGCCGGATCCCTAGCAGGAACGTTTGTTTGCATCACGTGCATTTGACTTAGGAGACTCAATACAGGGGTTGGGTCTGTCTAGGACAGGTGTACCCGAAATGAAAAGACCATCCTAATGCATCCTACTTGCTACTTGTGCATTTATTTGCTTCGGATTTGCATGTTGACCGACTTATGAATAATAGGAGAAACGTTGGGAAAAAGAAAATTCAATGTGAGGGCTAAGAGAGATAATTTCATGTTTTGAAAAAAAAAAAACAATGTCCAAAAGGTACTGAAACACTGCTGAAATTTTGAAGAAAAAAAAAGAAAAGAAAATCTTGTTTTCAAAAATAGTTGATTTTATTTTTCGACAAATTTGCCCAAACTACGCCAGTTTGATTCTCACTGGATGTGGGATACGTAGGCAACCCCCATCGGGTCCAACTTCCCTTTTTGTAAAAATAACCCAAAAACAACAAAATTTTATTTTTTGTCACAAATCAGCTGGTGATGCCATTCTTGTTTAAAATAAGTCGAATGTCCCCAAAAGGACGCCGGAAGGCTGGTTTTGCAAGAACATCCACCTTTGGTCATTTCTTTTCAACCGGTTAGCAAGCACAGCCTTAATCTTCTTTCCCGAAGTGCTGAAAGGTCGTATTTGCAAAGTCGGATTTTTGTTTTTGGAATGAAATCTTTTGAAAAAAAAGTGTTAATGTTTTCTTGAGTCAAAAATGAGTTATTAAATCACCCTAATAAATGTGTAGGATGAGTACAAACGAAAATGAACCCTTCACAACTCTTGAGGAAATCCCCTTACAACTTCATATGTGGTGGAATGATTTGGGAAAAGGCAGTAGAGGAACTGTGATTTAAGTATTGGGTGGTCTTGTCGGACTGTTGAACATCAAGCCAAGATTGGATATAATTGAAGCCTTGATACCTTTTTGGGATCCGACTCGAAATGTGTTCCGCTTTTATGATTTCGAGCTCACACCCACACTAGAAGTAATTGCGGGTTACCTGGCCTTAATGGAAATCTTAGAAGTCGGTATCCAGTGTCACCAAGGCCGGTATCTCCCCACAAGTTTCTGGATATGTTGAGTATTAGCCGGGATATCCAGGATAAGAATTTATCTGAAGGGTCATGCATTTTCCAGTTCTTGTACCAACGTTCTGGTAACCCCCAAGGCTTTGAAGCACCGAATACTGGTTTGACTCATGCTGGAAATAAAGATAAATGGGAGGCGAGGCGAGGCGAGGCTTGGTCTTTATAGTATCCTTCTTGGGAGTTATAATCTGTCCGCGAAAAGACCGCAACATAGAACTAGTCCTAGTGGGAATGGTTGACGTCGCAATCAAGAAAGCTAATGGCACTTTGGTTCCCTTGATTCTGTCTGAAATTTACCGAGCTTTGACCATCTATCGAGAAGGCAGAAAGTTCTTCCAAGGTTGCAACTTATTGGTACAGTTGTGGATACAGGAACATCACTGCCACCGGGCCGGGTATATGAATTATGGCATGACCGGTTTGAACTACATCAAAGAATTTGAAAGTCGAGTGGTGGGTGTTGGATTTCCTGAGGGTACCGAGGCTTGGTTGGCACGATTGAGCTCTTTGACTTCTGATAAAATTGAATGGGCATTCGAATGGATCCCTATCACCGAGGTTGTGTACATGCCAGCCGAAGTATGTTATCTTCTCCTAATGGGCATCCGGAGCATCCAGCCATATGCTCCTTATAGGGTTTTGCGTCAATTAGGCAGATTTCAAACCATCCCCCATGATGAAGATTTGAGTGGACATGTCGTCGAATTGGGCCCAAAGGCCGTATTTTCGGAAGGAAGAGTTTGCCAAGTGTGGAATGAATGTAGATTTCTTGAACCTAAGACTATGATGCGGGATCTAGCTATAGGTGAAGTAGACCCCAAGTACATTATTTGGTTCGGTATTCCAGATTCCTGAGAGACCTACTAAGAGAGCTCATGTTCAACAATTCACCAACGACTCGCAAGAGTAGTGGGGCTGGTTGGCAAAAGAAGAAAGCTATAGGGCAAAAATAAGTAAACTAGAGGAACAAATCAGGGACCTCAAGTTTGGCAATAGTATCCAGCCTGCCGCAGATGAAAGGGAAAAGAAAAAGCTAACTCAGGAAAACGAATCCCTCAAAGCTCAAATCCAGAAAATGAGAATAGCTGCTAGAAACCTGGAAAGAAGCCGAGCGGACGAAAGGCTTATAAGCAGTCTTAGAAAGAAAGCACTTGAGTGTCAAGATGACCTAGAAAAGTCTGAAGCCAGTCTAGCAAAAGTCCAGGCCCAATTGGTAAACAACGCAGAAGGGCGGCCACAGTTTGTGCATCAAATGAAAAGAAAATATGAAGGGACAATCACCAATCTGAAAAGAAAGTTAACTACCCTTGAGAATGAGGCAGCCAAGCAGATCAAGGACTTTAAAGCTGACAGGGAACATTATTATGCTTTGATGGCTCAGATGGAGGAAGAAATGCAATAATTGCAAAATCAAAACCATCACGACACTCAGGTATTAAAAGCCAGGAATCAGCAGGTCAGGCGTCTGCTTCAGGAAATGGGTAGAATCCAAGAGAGGGTTAGAGCCATTGCCGACTACATTGTCATGAAATTCCAAGCATGTGAGGACATGGCTTGAACCACTTTCTTCGCTACAGTGATGACATTTGTCCGCCAGATAATGAGTTATTTGGAGCGGCTTCAAAGGTATCTCGCATATAGGCCCGTGGCGAGACCAAATGATGTCCTACGGGCCCCAGGAGTCGAAGCCTTAATGTATTCCTGATTTTTCACTTATCGATCCTGTATTTTGGTTTATTTTGAGTCTGTTCATAGTTTTTCCAAGAAAATTAGTAGTCTAAAGTCTTTTGTAATAGAAAGTTTAGGAGTTTTTATTAATGAAAATAAAAAATTTCCAAAAAAAAATTTTATTTCTTTATTTTTTGCATTTATTTTCTTGAACTACGTAATGATCTGATTCACGCGGTGTCGTGATACATAGGCAATCCTCATCGGATCCGGTCATGATTTTGTAAATAATTCCAATAAGAGAGGGATGTGAAAAGAAAGACCCATAAGAAAAACCCAAAAAGGAAGAAAAGGGAGCCGAAGAAAAATCAAAGGAAAATGAGAAAAGAGAGCGAGAAAAGAGATGAAAAAAAAGAGTGGATGATTGGAAGTGGAAAGAAGAGAAAATCGAGGAAAATAAGTTAAGCCGGGATGAAACATGCAACCGTTGTGAAACACGTAGAAACATATTTGACTGTATAGGTTCATCACACCCCAACGTGCGATTACCCATGTGTTATTTGCTTCAAATTGACCGGTTTGTTGTCTACTATTAAGCTCAGGTTTTATAGAAAGGTGGTTGGTTTTGTGGTAGTCTGGCTTCACATCCATACTTCACGAGGTCGAAGGGAAGCATTGAAATGTCTTCAGAAATGACTCTGCCAACAATTCCTATTGCAGCTGAGAGTCCGATCTCGGGCATCCCAACTTCAGAATCGGCAGTTGCCGAGGAAAACAGGTTACTGCATCTCCGCATGATGGAAATATGGGATGCCTAGGCAAACGGAAGAGAACCACCAAGTGCAATCCCTAGATTTCCCGAGCTTTTTCCCAGGGCAAGTGGGACCTCCAACATCCCCATAAACTATCCAAATACCCCACTAGGATACCCTACTATTTCCGCCAACTGTGTGGGAACACCTTTTGAGGCTCACCCCCAGGAATTAGCTTCAGGTGCAACTTCGAATATCTTCACTGCTCCGCCTTGCTTGGCTACGGCATATCCTACACTGCCCAGGCCCAGCTTTGACCCATCATCCTTCACCTTCCAAACACCATCTTTCCCACTGGAACCTACACAATTTCCCACCTATGCTTACTCCCAACCACCCCGGTATGAATTCACCGTAGGGCAAGAGAAAGCTACTAAAACCCCCGAGCAAGAGGAGATTGCAAGAAAGATGAGAAGTATGGAGCAGAGTCTCAAAAACATACAGGGTTTGAGTGGACAAAAAATTGTATCCTATGCTGACTTATGTATGTTCCCTCACGTGCATCTACCATTGGGATATAAAACCCTGAAGTTTGGAAATATGAAGGGCACGGAGATCCCATTGCCCACCTCAAAAGATATTGCAACCAGTTACGAGGAGCGGGCGGAAAAGAGGAGCTCCTCATGGCCTACTTTGGAGAGAGTTTTGTCAGAATCGCGTCTGAATGGTATATGGATCAAGATATATCCCGTTGGCATATCTAGGATGACCTTGCTCGGGACTTCGTCAGGCAGTTTCAGTACAACATTGATAGTGCCCCTGATAGGAACTCATTGACAAATCTAAAGAAAAAGTCCTCGGAAAGCTTCTGAGAGTATGCTGTCAAATGGCCTGAGCAAGCCTCCAATGGACGAGATTGAAATAGTCATGGTCTTCGTCCAAGCCCAAGAGGCTAATTATTTTCAAAACATGATGTCCGCAATGGGTAAGCCGTTTGCCGAAGCCATCAAAATTGGCGAAATGGTTGAAAACGAGTTGAAAATAGGGTGAATCTTGAGCCAATCCACCATCAGAGCTACCTCCCAAGCCATTCAGGGTGGGTCTGGGGGAGTAGCGAAGGGCAAGAAAAATGAAGAAACATTCATGGCAACGTCGGGTGCAAGAAAACACCGTACTCCCAGATCCCTTTTCTCAGAAAGGACCCCGCAACACCATTACCCCCACCAAGACATAGCCTATGCTCCTCAGCCATACACGGTCATGAATGCTCAACCTTATGTCCGTCCACAACAACAAGACAACCGAAACCAAGCTGCATTTTCTAGAAACCAGCCTCCTTACTAAAACCACTACCCCCGGCCTCCACAAAACAATTTCCACCCTCGTGAACCGCCTAAGAGGCCAAATTTTACACCAATTGGCGAACCCTACTCCAGCCTATTACCAAAGCTTGTTCAAAATGGTTTTGCTACAGCATGTTCCTCAAACCAGGAAAAACCTAGTGTCACCCGCTTACAGAGCCGGTACTCGATGTGCCAATCACTCAGGGGCAGAAGGGCACGACACGGATGATTGCTGGACTCTGAAGAGAGTTGTGGAGAACTTGATAGAACAAAGGAAGATAGTGCTAAGGGATGAAGATATTACCAATGTGACTAAAAACCCACTGCTGGCCCACACAACGGGCCGGTAATCAAAATGATTTGCGAGGACAAGGAATTTGACCCAGCATTGAAGGCCATCATTGTCATTGCTGATGTAGAAAAGAAACTAAAAACTACCCCAAAGCAAGATAAAGGGGAGAAAAAGAATAAAACCACCCCTCCAAAGTCAAAGAAGAAAGTTGAAGTGGATACTAGGGCAATGCCTCCCAAAGATGTTGTTCTCTATGTCCCTCGAGGCCGCAAAGAAAAGCAGATGACTTTGAGTCCTCCCAGGAGATTCGAGCTGAATAAGACAACCTAAATGTATGTGCCCAAGGGAGCTTATGTGATGCGGGGGTCAATTAATTCACCAAGGCTGAGTGAGCCCGTGGTTATTGGCTGCGCACCACAAAATCCCATGACGGATCCTACCGCTGTGCCCTGGAACTGCAACAAATCAGTGGTGACTTACAAAGGCAAAGAAATCCCGAGAGAAGTTCAAGAAAATAACCCGGCTGAAAAGTATTTCAATTTGGAAGAGGTGAACAATGCCACTAGAAAGCGCTTCCCATCTAAGAAGCCCGTGAGTGCCGAAGAAGCGGAGGCCTTCTTTCAAAAGATGAAAATGGCGGATTATGAGGTAATCGACCAGCTTCAAAAATCTCCCGCACAAGTATCCTTGTTATCTCTGTTGATGAACTCCACCGAACATCAAAAGGTATTGATCAAGACCCTTAATGAAGCATATGTGCCTATTGAGATTTTTGTAGAGCAGTTGGAGAGAATGGCCGAAAGATTTTCCACAATCAACCAGATCTCCTTCAACCAAAATGACTTGCCCCCAAAAGGGGCCGCACATAACAAAGCTCTGCACCTGACAGTCAAATGCGAAGGGTACTACGTGAAAAGGGTTATGTTGGACGGAGGTTCCAAGGTAGACATTTTCCCACTCTCAACTCTACAGCGTATGGAAATCGGTACCGAAAGATACCGACCCAACAACGTCTATGTACGTGCCTTCGATGGTATCAAAAGGGACACAATTGGAGGGATTTATCTGATTCTGACCATCGTCCCAGTAGACTTTGAAGTAACCTTCCAGGTTCTAGACATGGACACATCCTACAACTTTCTTTTGGGGAGGCCGTGGATCCATGCAGCGGGGGATGTACCCTCTACTCTTCACCAGATGGTGAAATTCGAGCACGAGGATCAAGAGATTGTGGTCCACGGGGAAGATGAGCAATCAATTTATCGGGACCCGTCAGTCCCATGTCTTGAAGCAAGAGAGAGGAGTGAGCACATAGTCTATCAGGCCTTTGAAATTGTGGTCGCTGATCAGTGCGAAGAAGGAAAACCATTCCCTCAACCTTTCCTTTATAATGCATCAATCATGGTGGCCAAAGAAATGATCAGGCACGGCTACAAACATGGGAAAGTGCTTGGGAAATTATTGCAAGGAATAGTTGAACCTATTACCCTAACCGCCAGTGAAAAGTTCTTTGGGGTAGGCTTCCGACCTACTCCAGTTGATGTAAGATGGGAAGATGATAGAAAGAATGATGGTTGGGTCTTGCCTCAGCCGGTGCCGCATCTGTACAGAATATTTGTCAAGCTGAAATACAATGAGGAAGAGGAAGATAAGACCTTTACGGCCGAAGAAATCGAAGAAATCTGTGGGGCCGTGAGGAAGATACTGTATGAAGCCCACATGGTTCAACCAGGGGAAGGCTCAAGCACCACTGAGGTGTTGTATATGGGACCTAATGCCAAACTGCAGAATTGGAAGGCTATGCCATTCCCAATCAAGCGGGTGTCCTATTCTAATAATGCGGTTTTAAATAACATGACATGCTTGTGGACTTCATGCCCAGATTCAAACACGCTGTCTAACTGTGAGATAATGAACCAAGAGTCGGAATACGATGAAGAGGAGGCTTTTAGGGAAATAAATCGAGAATTGGAACAATTTGAGAATAACCCTAAGCCGAACATAAATGATACTGAGCTGGTTAATTTAGGTAGTTCTAAAGAAATCAGGGAAACCAAAATAAACATTCACACAGATGGAAAAACCCGGGACACATTAACCCAACTCCTATTTGAGTTCAAAGATGTGTTTGCTTGGTCATATGACGACATGCCAGGACTAAGTGTTGATTTGGTGGTTCATAAGTTGCCGACTTACCTGGACTACCCCCCTGTCCAGCAAAAGCAAAGAACTTTTAAAACTGACATCAGTGACCAGATTAAAGAAGAAGTCACGAAATAGCTGAAAACGGGAGTGATCCGAGTAGTTCGGTATACTACATGATTAGCGAATGTGGTCCTAGTAACGAATAAAGATGGAAAAACCTAAGTGTGTGTGGATTACAGAGATATAAACAAGGCAAGTCCCAAAGATAACTTCCCTTTGCCGAACATCCACATCCTTGTAGATAACTGCGTCAAACATGAGATACAGTCCTTCGTGAATTGTTACGCAGGATATCACCAGGTGTTGATGGATGAAGAAGATGCAGAAAAGACAGCTTTTACCACACCTTGGGGTACATACTATTACAGATTCATGCCATTTGGTCTGAAGAATGCCGGGGGAACCTACATGAGGGCCATGACTGCCATTTTTCATGATATGATGCACCAAGAGATAGAGGTGTATGTAGACGATGTAATCATCAAATCCAAAACCCAGGACGACCACCTTAGGGACTTGAGAAAATTCTTTGAGCGGTTGCGCAAATATGATTTGAAGCTGAACCCAGCCAAATGTGCATTTGGGGTACCATCTGGCAAACTCTTTTGATTCGTAGTCAGTCGGAGGGGCTTCGAGTTGGACCCAACAAAGATTAAGTCTATTCGAGATTTTCCTCCTCCAAGAACCAAGAAAGATGTTATGAGTTTGTTGGGAAGATTGAACTACATTAGCCGATTCATTGCTCAGTTGACATCTATGTGTGAACCCATATTCAAATTGCTGAAGAAAGATGCGGCAATCAAATGGACAAACAAGTGCCAAGAAACTTTTGATAAAATCAAAGAATATCTGTCGAATCCTCTAGTATTGGTCCCACCTGAGCTAGGGAGGCCTCTGTTCTTGAATCTGACAGTCTTGGAAAATTCTTTCGGTTGTGTCCTCGGGTAACATGATGTGACCGGAAAGAAAGAGAAGGCCATTTACTATCTAAGCAAGAAGTTTACCAGTTATGAAGCCAAGTACACTTTATTGGAAAGAACTTACTGCGCTTTAACATGGGTCGCTCAGAAGCTGAGGCATTATTTGCAAGATTACACCACTTACCTCATAACCAGGTTGGATCCTTTAAAATACATATTTCAGAAACCAATGCCCACTGGGAGATTAGAAAAGTGGCAGATCTTGCTCACAGAGTTTGACATAGTCTACGTCACTCGCATGGCAATGAAATCCCAGGCGTTAGCAGATCATTTGGTTGAGAACCCGGTTGATGATGAATACCAACCTTTGAGCACTTACTTCCCAGATACAGAGGTAAATTCAGTTGAGGCAAAATCTGAAGACACCCATGCTTGGAAAATGTTCTTTAATGGGCGGTAAAAGCAAAAGGCGTTGGAATTGGGGCAATCTTGATCTTACCCACTGGCCAGCATTATCCATCCACAACCCGACTTCAGTTTTTCTGCACAAACAACACCGCGAGTATGAAGCCTTCATTATGGGTATGAACATGGCAATCGACCAAGATGTCAAAGAATTGATAATCATGGGAGACTCAGATTTAATTATCCAACAAGCTCAAGGATAATGGGAAACCCGAGATGTCAAGCTTATTCCTTATAGGCAACATGTGGAAGTGGTTTCTTCTTGAGCGGTGATGTTTTGTACAAAACGACTCCATATCTCAATTTGTTGAGATGTGTTGACGCCGAAGAGGCAGGAAGAATCATGTATGAAGTACACGGAGGAGTGTGCGGACCCCACATGAACGAGTATGTTTTGATAAAGAAAATCCTCCGAGCGGGCTATTATTGGAAGAACATGGAAAAGACTGTTTTAGCTTTGTTCGGAAGTGTCATCAGTGTCAGGTGCACGGGGATCTGATTCATGCACCGCCCACATAACTGCATCTCATGTCAGCGCCTTGGCCATTCGTTGCGTGGGGCATGGACGTCATTAGGCTAATCGAGCCAAAAACCTCAAATGGGCATAGATTCATATTGGTTGCCATCGACTATTTCACGAAGTGGGTTGAAGCAATTACTCTCAAATCTGTCACCAAGAAAGCGGTGGTAGACTTCGTGCACTCTAACCTCATCTGCCGTTTTGGTATTCCTGCAACTATCATTACGGATAATGCTGCAAATTTGAATAGTCATTTGATGAGGGAGATATGCGAACAGTTCAAGATAACACATCAGAACTCTACCCCTTATCGTCCCAAAGCCAACGGTGCCATTGAAGCAACAAATAAGAACATCAAAAAGATTTTGAGAAAGATGATTCAAAATTCCAGGCATTGGCATGAAAAGTTGTCGTTTGCATTATTGGGGTATCACACTATTGTGCGCACATCGGTCGGAGCAACCCCGTACCTTTTTGTTTATGGCACCGAAACCGTAATACCCGTGAAAGTTTAAATCCCTTCTTTTCGGATCATTGTTGAAGCTGAAATTGAAGACTCTGAGTGGGTCAAAGCCCATCTAAAACAGTTAACCCTGATTGATGAAAAGCGAATGGACGCAGTCTGCCACGGGCAGTTGTACCAACAAAGAATGTCCCATGCCTACAACAAGAAAGTACGACCCAGAAATTTTGAAGTGGGACAACTTGTTTTAAGGCGTATTCTTCCTCATCATCAGGAAGCAAAAGGCAAATTTGCTCCTAACTCGAAAGGACCATACATTATTCGAAAGATATTACCAAGAGGGGCGTTATATCTGGGAGATATTGAAGGAAATTACCCCGAGGCAGCTATGAATGCAGACTCGGTCAAAAGGTACTACGTCTAGCCCTTCTGCAGCAGTAACACTATCCGATTGGGATGACAAAGGCTTTCATTCTCGCTACCCCAAACACTCCAATCCTTTTGCTAACCCTTTGAGCCGGTTACTTTTCTTTCATTACCCTCTTTGGAACTCAAAAAAAAACAACAACAACAACAAAAATAAATTGTTTCCCTGAACTACGTTCGACTTGATTCCGAAAGGATACGTAGGCATCCCTCTCTGGGGTTCAGTCACACCAAAACAAAAATCCAATTTTCCCCAAAAAGTGAATCAGGGGTAGATGATATAATGGTTCGGCGATGATCTCGCCCGAACGGTTCCAAAGTTGTAATGTGATCCAATTCTCTTTTACTCGAACCTTGTCCAAATCCTTCTAACTAATCGGCAAAGGCGTCAGAATTAGAAAACACAGTTGCTTGGATCTGATATAATCAAAATGAGAGAAATAAAAAGAGAGAGTCTTATCGGTGAAAACCTACGGGCACTATAAAGCGACAGTGAGGAAAGAAATTGGAAATGAGAGAGCTTAGTTAGTGAAAACTCGTAAAAAGCACTATCAGGCGACGGTGAGAAGAGAAATGAGAGAGGTTGATTGGCGAAAACCCGCAAAGGGCGCCATTGATTGAAAGGGAGAACCCCTCATCACCACCGGTACTGAAACGGTCCTCGAAAGGTCTCTCGGTTTAAAAACACGGGTCGCAATGGGTATGTGAGAAATTGGGATAGTTATATGGATCGAGTGTCCAGTCCAAGACGCATGTCATGTCTATTTGAAGTCTGCATGCACCCCAGATAAGTCCGTCCTTCCTCCCCTAAAGGGACACTTCTCCTTTAAATTCATTTTCTTGTCCTTTGTTTATTTTTCCTTGAATCCATTTTGGTCTAACTCTATTCCGAAACTAAGACAAAGAAAAGGTGGCAATGTTGGTTTTACAGGGTTCTTCTTAATAAAAGCCAAGTCCAAATAAAAGTACTCAGCCTCAGCGGATGCATCAAGTCGATCCTGACTGGCCAAAATAACTGATGCTTTGAATTCGGAGTTTATTGAAAATGAAAAGAAATCCCAAGTCAAAGCCCCTAGAGCTAGAATCAAATGAAAGGGCCAAAGGCTACAAGCCGTCATGAGAAATTTTGAAAAGTTAAGCTTCTTGGTTTTAGGATAGAGATCAATCTTCAGAAAAGCCAGCAAGCAGCAGAGGTTCCAAACAAAACAAATGAGCCAAGATCAAGTGATTAAAAATGATGAAGGCCGCAAAACCAATCACCATTTCAAATTAACAATTGTTCTTTGTTTGAAAAGTTGAAACAGGTGCAACCCAAAGAAACCATGCAAGAAGTAGGTACAACCGAAAGGGAAAAGATGTGCAAGATCTAGAAATATCTTGCCGCAACAACCACTCCAAATAAGGGAAGTTCACTCCAAGTTTCTTTCCCGCATGTTATAAAAAATGTTAGCTTGGGACTCCCAACCTCAATCTTTTGTGCTTTTACCAACATTAGGGCTCCAATCCCTGAGTTGAGATTTTTAGACATAGGGCCTCCATTCCCTAGTCGCCTTTTTTACCAACATTAGGGCTTCAATCCCTGAGTTGAGATTTTTAGACATAGGGCCTCCATTCCCTAGTCGCCTTTTGCCAACATTAGGGCTTCAATCCCTGATATGAGATTTTTAGACATAGGGCCTTCATTCCCTAGTCGCCTTTTTTACCAACATTAGGGCTCAAATCTCTAAGTTGAGATTTTAGACATAGGACCTCCATTCCATAGTCGCCTTTTGCCAATATTAGGGCTCCAATCCCTAAGTTGAGATTTTATAAATAGGGCCTCCATTCCCTAGTCGCCTTTTGCCAACACTAGGGCTCCAATCCCTAAGTTGAGATTTTAGACATAGGGTCTCCATTCTCTAGTCTTCTTTTGCCAACATTAGGGCTCCAATCCCTGAGTTGAGATTTTTAGACATAGGGCCTCCATTCCCTAGTCGCCTTTTGCCAACATTAGGGCTCTAATCCCTAAGTTGAGATTTTAGACATAGGGCCTCCATTCCCTAGTCGCCTTTTGCCAACATTAGGGCTCCAATCCCTGAGTTGAGATTTTAGACATAGGGCCTCCATTCCCTAGTCGCCCTTTTGGCAATATTAGGGCTCCAATCCCTAAGTTGAGATTTTTAGACAAAGGGCCTCCATTGCCTACTCGCCTTTTGCCAACATTAGGGTTCCAATCCCTCAGTTGAGATTTTAGACATAGGGCCTCCATTCCCTTGTCGCCTTTTTGCCAACATTAGGGCTCCAACCTCCAGTCCCTAGTCGCCTTTCTTTGACAACATAGGGCCTCCATCCCCTAGTTGAGAATTTTAGATATAGGGCTCCATTCCCTAATATTTCCTCCTAAAGACACACAATCCTTATTTTATCGCTTTCAAAAAAAAAAGAAAAAAGAGAAAAAAAATATATAGTTTAAATTTTAGTTACAAATAACTCACGAAATTTTCCTAGTAAACTGGGGTAGAAAAATTTCGTTCGTTTGTTTGTTTTGATGTTTGAGCAGGTCTTACCTCGAGGCATAGGATTTAAGATGACCGAAAGAATGAGTCTCAATCCAGAAAAAGAACAAAATAAGTGAATTCAAAAGGCTGAGGTGGAGAAGGATGCGGACTGCACAAAATATGATTGAAGTCACAAGCTTCGCATGTCCCGCCTTAATCCAAAGCTGAAGAAAGAACCAACACCTACAACTGATGAGCATCAAGATTCAGATCGTAGTTAACAGCAAAACCAGCTAAGACTCAAGATCAAGCTTCAAGAGAGATAGGAATCTTGTAACTCGTAGTTGATAGGCTTAGCTAGCTTAGCTGTTGATTTTCCTTTTGGTGAAATAAGGAAGTCAGCAAGCATTAGCAGCAGCAGCAATAGTGAAATCACAGCTTCCTGGTAGTCCCAACTACTAAAGCTTCCAGAACTACACTGACCTGATTCCTTTACAGCCAAGGATATGTAGGCAACCTTTGAAGCAAGGTTCGGTCAGACTCTTTTCAAAAATGCTTCTCATGTAGTGTCAAACGGGTAAAAATCCCTCATAATTGCTCATTTTATCTTTGCCTGAAAACCCTTCGTGTCTTCGAGCAAAGTGGGGCAGCTGTGAGCACGTGAATTTTGCCTCACGTGAATCACTCCTACAGAATTCCAAAATAGATTTTTCTTTTTTATTACTTGTTATTTTAGGAATTATTATAGAATTTTTTTGATTGTTTGGATTTTTTGTGCATGTTTAATTTTGTTTAATTCACAAAAAAAGAAAAAAAATATTGCATTTGCATTTAGGATTTGATTTTACATCTCTTAGGTTAATTAGTAATTTAGTATTTTACAAAAATGGAAAAATCACAAAAAAATAACTTATTTTTTGAATTTTGGGTAGTTTTTCCTTTAATTTGATATTTAATTAGTGTGGTAGTTATTATTTTGAGTAATTAGTTTAATTTTGTAGGATATTTTAGTTTAATTATAAATTTAGAGTTTTGTTTTAATTTGAAGAAGAAAAGAAATTCGAAATTGAAAATAAAAGAAGGGAAATAAAGAAAATCAGATTTTTGGGCCTTTTTTATTTAATTTTTCTCAAGCCCAAATAATTACACCTTGAAACACGACCAAATCCCGGCCCAGATCCATGTCTCCTACCCGGTCCACCCGTGTTAAATCCCAAACGACCCCATTTTATGCCCGTTGATCACAGCCATTGGATTTCTATCATCCAACGGCTCAGAACTACTCTGTCTTCTACCATATATATGTCCAAACACTCCCCCCCTCTCAGAGACCCCAGAGTAACGCCGCCCAAACCACCATCCGCCGCCCGCCGGAAATCGCCCACGGTAGCGGCCGACGGCCAAATGCCACCAAAATTACACCCTTGAATCTCCTCCACCTCCTTATCCCAAATCCCTGATCCATTCAACTCAAATCCCTTTGAAACTCTTCGAATTTCAAATCAAAGAAGCGGAACCCTAGAACCGCCCAATTTTCTCCAGTGGCGGTGCCACCTCCAAACCCCACCAGAATAACACCACATAACCACCCTTACCCCCTCATACTAGTTCCGTCATTGTTTTCCCTCGAATCACCCTAATCCCCTTCGAATCTTGAATCGAAGATTGAAACCTTGTAAACCTAAAAGCGAATTTTGTGCATACAAGGGATATTTCCTCGATCTTTCTGGTTATTCAAGGCCAATATATCACGAAACAACGATGGTCGCGGGTTCTTGACAAAGAAAGCTATAAACATTATTTTGGGATAAATTGTAAGTCTGGTGTTGGTGTCGAGTTTAGTAGGTGAGTTCTCTTCAACTTTCTGTCCATTTTTGTTTTACCTATTATTCCTCTTCTATTCTTATCCTTTTCTTTTGTTTAAATCTTCACTTTAATTGAAACTCGACCAAGTTTCTAGGCCTAGATTGATTTGTGTTCGTTTGTTCCACGTGTTCCCTTTTCACATCTTTAAATCTTTCTCTGATCCCTAGTCTGCTTAGTGTTATTAGTGGAACATTTAAACCTCTAATTTTCCCCTTTGATTTTAGTCTCATTAGTTTAGTTTAATTAGGTTTATTTTGATTTAATAACCTAGTTTATTTTATGCCCATTTGTGTTCATTAATCAGTCAGTTGATTCAAATTTTAATTGTTGAAATCATTTCAGTGCTTGTGTTTTTCTGTTGCTTACAGAATGTAGTTGGATCAGCTTCTTGTTTGGGCTTTAGGTCATTTCTGACCCATTTTCAAAAAGAAAGGTAGCTCGTTCATTTTTGGTTTAAGAAGTTGGGCCAATTTGACCCATTTGGGTCCCTGAAGTAAAAAGCAGAGGTTCAAGGGGTATTCTATGAATTTTAGGTGAGAGAATCTTTAATAACTGAATGGGAAGCTGCCTAGAAGGTGGGGGTTGAGACTATATTGAAAATTGATTTTTTAAGCTAAGGGTATCTGAGTAAAAATAAAAATATCAAAAGGTTTAAAGTGCAATAACTGAATTTATTCTGCTGCCCTAACAACTTGCCTATAAAGGCACCTTTTCTTCAGGCTCAAGGTAGATTTGAGGGACTAAAAACACTGAAAAGCTGAAATGACTAAATTTTTTGAGAAAAATTCTGAATTCCTTGCACCATTTGTTTGAAAACTGCTCAAATTCTGCTTATTTCGAGTCTTCTAATTTCGTTTGGTTAGTTAAAGCTTTTGAAAATGTCAAAGTGTTGCACCTTGGTTATAATGGCTTGAGTTCTGGTTCTTTAAAGTTCGGTTTTTGAGCTGTGCTGCTGGGGTTACTGTTGCATTGCTGAGATCTGAATTGACTTCAGTTGCTGCTTGTCTACTGATTCCTTACTTTTTTTTGCTTCCCCCTTATTCCCAGGTACCTATTTTCTGAATTCTACCTCATGTGAAGCTTTGATTTGAAGTATGAAATGAAACCTGGAAGTTTAAAGCATGTCTTCAGCATGTTCTGATTCATTAGTTTAGCTTCATTTCTCCTGAATTACATGATTCTGAGTTTATTCGATGCACTGTATCTTGTTGGTTGTTTGTAAGACTCTTTTAGGAGCTGTACTTGGTTTGTATCTGGTAGGAAGCCATTTTTATCAAATATCTTATAGTTAGGTGTAGGTTTGTGATAATTGAACTTTATTTTTGTACCTAATTTCGAACTGTCACAAAAGCTTGATGAAATCCTGTTAATCAAGTCAGTAGTTGGACCTTGTGTTCATTCCTATTTAAGTAGGGTATGCTGTATCAGATCTCTCCTACTATGCAATTCAAGTGGATGTTATAATATAGTGCTATGTTCATACAATGGGTAATTAATTACTTCTTAGGTGTTGATTAGTATAAAGTCACGTTCAAAAGGAAAGGAAATAGCCTAGGGGTCAAGCTATGTGCTGATTTGCTTGTGATGTGTTAAACATGCTTAGTTTGGAGATAGATTCATGTCTGTTTATTGAATAATCCCATAAGATCTCGTTTCATTAATTGTATATATTGAACAGAAGGTTTAAGTCAAGTGGAAATCTCATAAGTGTCTTTTGAAACTCATTGGACTGATTCAAGCATGATTATCAATTGATTTGTTTGTTATTAAAACCCTTGCTAAGTTCATGGTAATATTCCGGATCTGGTATGCCATTTATAGGCCTGGAGATTCGAACTCGAGTCTTCCCTTCTTCAGGCTTTAGTTTTTAAAAGAGCTAGGCTACTCTTTGGGCCTTGGTTCATGAGGCTGCATAAAGTTGAAATGCAAGCCTCTCATGTCGGGCTCGCCCGTTTCAATTTTGTTTTGCTGCTGAAGATGGCATGAGCCATTCTTCTTTAAACAACCAAATCTATCTCCTTTCATCGATGCAAGTTTTTTTTAAAACTAGTATCAATGTTGGACTTGAAAAGCAAAAGAGGTAAAATCTCAATTCACCTAGTGTTATTAATTATATTTTGTTAATAGTTGAGGGGAACTGTAGTAGATAAAACAATTAGTTTATGGCCCTCAATATTTCGATGGATTTTTAGACAAGTAGATTGGAAGCGTGCTCTATTAGGCAAGACATAGTTTATGGCCCTCCAAAATGTAGTTCAAGTTCCTTTTAGAACTAGAATTGAGGTGCACCGTGCCGAATAAAAAATCTCAAAATGCACATCCCTCACTTAATTAATCCTTAGAAATTGAGGTGCACCAATTAGTTGAATTTTCCATGGCCCTCGCAAAGTTGAAAGTGCGTAGTTGCTTTAGGCACGCTATTTTAAAAAATTACTTTCCTAAACTCGGGTGTGCATTTCATGTGACCCAAATCCAAATCTCAACAACGTTAAATAGAACGTGTCGCAAATCACGAGTGCATTTCATGTGGCATGGTTCAAGGCATGTTTTAAATAATGTTGAATCTTCCTAAAAGCGGTTAATAAGCTAAAATGCACAATAGGTTAAAACATGTAATAAATCAGATAATGGGCCAATTATAATAGTTTAAGAGACCGTGCTAGAACCACGGAATTCGTGGGTGCCTAACTCCTTCCCTCGGGTTAACAGAATTCCTTATTAAGAATTTCTGGTTCGCAGACTTCAAAAGGAAAGTTAAATTTTCATCGATTTGGTATTTTAAAATAAACCGGTGACTTGGGACACTAGAAAGCAATCCATCCAAAGTGGCGACTCTGAATAAATATAAAAAAAAATTCCGTTTCGAATAATGTCACTTAAAATGGAAAAACTCCCTTGTACTACCTTCGGGTGTGTAAAAATGAGGTGTGACACTAATGTTGATTGAGAGCCATAAATTTTCTGACATTATCAAACTGTGTGAAAGGATCGAAAAAGGCATCAAAAGAGGTATGGTTACAAACTTCGAGGCCTTGCAAGCTACAAATAAGGCCTTATAGTCTGGTGGTGTGTCCGAGAAAAGGGACATAGGAGCTGTAATGGTTTCACAGAGAACCAAATCTCCCATCAAATACCAAACCTACCCGATGCCTCCACTTACATATTAGCCTACACCAAACTACCAAACACCATCACCCTCTTACCAAACTCCACGACCCACTTATCAATCAACTCCACCTCCCACATATAAGCCTATTTCACCCAGATACTCCCAACCCACACATGTTTACCAATCCTATAATGCTCAATCATCCCACTATCAATCACCTCTACATGCCAAAACTTCCCTAAACCTCGACCAAATTTTGACCGTAGACCTCCTAAATAGTATACAGCCATTGCCAAACCCATTGACCCGTTGTACGAGAGACTCAAAGCTGCTAGTTATATCACCCATATTACTGCTATAACTCCTGAGAATCTTTCTCAGTGGGTTAATCCAAAAAAATCCTGTGCATACCATTCCGGCATGAAGGGACACACCATCGACGAATGTCGTTCTCTGAAAGACAAGATCCAGGCTCTGATTGACAACAAAATTATTGTGGCAAAGAAACTCGATCCGAATGTCCGCAATAACCCTCTGCCAGACCATAAAGGTGGAGGCATTCACATGATTGAAATAGAGGATGATTGGGATCCCGAGGGGTCAATCGGGTTGATCGCAGAAGGTGATGACCCAAAGAAGCCAATAGTTATTCTTAATTCGATCGTGGTCCAAATTCAACCCTGAGGGGATACCGAGGTAAATATGTCCGTGCCACTTGAGTTTGAAACAACGTCATCTGCAAAGACACCAGCGCCAATTGAGGTTGAATTCGTGTCTCCAGCGAATACACCACCTCCATTGAAGTTGCGGTTTTACCATCCAAGGCACACGCTCCGTTCGGAGTAAAAATATCCACGCCAATCCTAGTGGCAATGTCGACCATGACACCATTCCACACGAAGGCTATACCATAGTACTATACAGCCAAGGCAAGGAGGAAAGGAAAGGTTAGGTTCGAGGAAGCTGTTGCCGTACAGTGTATGACGAGAACTGGTAGGGTCTATACCCCTAAACACTTAGCTGAGCCAAGCAAGTAGGCCTCCAATCGGTTGCCCATCATTGAGATAGGTCCAGATGATCTTATGAGAAAGATATAGGCCAAGGAATACTCGGTCATCGACCAGTTGAACAAAATACAGGCACAAATCTCCATACTTGCTTTGCTACAAAATTCTGAGGCACACAAGAATGCTCTGTTGAGGGTGTTGAGTGAAGCATACGTGCCAAGAAACATTAATGACGGAGAAATGACTAACATGGTCGGACAGGTATTGGAAAGTCACAAAATTACTTTTCACGAGGATGAGCTACCGCCTAAAGGGTTGGGTCACAACAAAGCACTGCACAACACTGTGCCATGCGAGGACTACTTCATCACTAGGATCCTGATCGATGGGGGGTCTAGTCTCAACATTTGTCCACTGGTAACACTCAAGAAGTTGGGTAAGGGATTTCACGAGATAAAGGATGGAGCCATAAATGTGAAAGCCTTCGACGGTTCCTAGAGGTCCACCATTGGGAAAATTAGTCTGTGTTTACAAATGGGGCCAACTTGGTTCGATGTTGATTTTCAAGTGATAGACGTACCGACATCTTACAATATGTTGTTGGGACGACCATGGATTCATGCTGTAGGGGCCATAGCATCAACACTGCATCAGGCAGTAAAGTTTGAATGGAACCACCAGGAAGTGATTATTCACGGTGATGGTAGCAACCTTATATACAGTCGCCAGACCATTCCATCAATTGAAGGAAGAAGGAAGCTGGGTGGAGAGACTTACCATCACATTGAATGGGTAAATGCTATTGACAAAGACAAATGGTGGGATAACAAGATCGAAAGTATACTGAATTGGAGTGAGTACGAACCTGGCAAAGGACTCGGCAAGAACCTCTAAGGAATCACTAAGCTCATAAAGCTCAAGAAGCATGGCACTACTTTCGGTCTGGTATATGAGTATACATGGGAAGAATTCAACAACTGGTCTCCACCATGGCGCGGTCCTTACTATCTGCTGGAACAGCCTATACCATATATGGAGCAGACTTTCCATGTAAGGCCCCATGAAAACTTGTACTCAAAACCTGGTAGCTCGGACCTTTTATACTGATCTATGCTATAAAAAAAAGTCAAGAAATACTGTTTTCCAGAAAATGCAATTCTGCGGTGTAGAATGCAGTCGCATAACAGATATGCGGACCGTATAATTGCCGCAAAGTGAGTCAGTATGTTGGTCGAATTTGTGGTTAAATATGCGGTCCGATATGCGATCGCATAACCGATATGCAAACCGTATAGTCGTCGCATATTTCCCTTGGGATTTTTTAGAGGGGCAGTTCTGCGGTGCATTATGCGACCGCAGAACGGGTATGCAGACCGCATTTCTGCCGCATACCCAGGCAGTGTGTTCAAATGTTGGGAACACTTTTGCGGTCCATTATGCGTACCGCATTTCCACTCTACGATCGCATACCTAACTCGGGCTCCTATTTTTCTAAATTTTAAACAAGACCCCTTCTTCAATAAAACACCCCAACCCCTTATTTTAACCTATTTTCTAAACAAAACTAGAGAGAGGGAAGAGAGAATTCTTGAGAGAGAAAGTCTTATCTCCATCAATTTGATTTTCAAAGTCATCCAGGCCGAGAAATTTCAAGTAATTGTCTTCATCTCCGTTCTTGCAAATAAAATCCCCAACCCTTTTTCAATGTTTTCAGATTTAAACAAAAAGGGGGATTTTCATGCGTTAATTCTTGAAAATGGAAGTTGAGATACACATGAATGTCCTTTAAAACCTAGAATCTAGTAAGAGGAATTGGGTAGAACTAAAGATTTGCAAAAGAGGGTTTGGAAACATAAGTAAGTTCGGGCTGAGTTTGTGAACTTCAATTCTAAGTTATATGTGGTAACTTGTGAACTAGATTGATGGTACTAGGTTGTTGGTGAATTGAAAGTAGAAGTTAAAAAGGGAATTTTACTCCAAGTATGTATGGCTAACTTTAACCTTTGTAAATTCACCTTGTTGGTGTACGAGTAATTGGTATGTGTTACTTATGTGGACTATTTGTGAAATTCTTGTGATTAATGTGCCTGGAACGTTGTTGGTTAAGTTTTCCGTTATAGTGGTGTTAGTAAAATGGAAATAACACAAGTGCGTTTGGGTATGAATGTGTTACGTGGTAAGAGTTGTGGAGCAAACGATGGAAAGCAATCATAATTTATACAATTGAAACAACTGTGGTAATATCATACGTGACTTGTTGTGGGCAATTATCGTTGTGACTTGAATTGTGTATGGGTTATTGTATATGTTGGAATTGGTATTGATGTTTATGAACACTCTTTGTGAATTGTTGTTGTTGTTGTTGTGTGAAATATGATTGTCCGGTGGGATCGGGTTGCACGCCGCAACACGAAGTAATAAGGTGTGGGTTGTGGTGATAAGGGTGGCCGAGGTAATAAGGGTGGCCGAGGTAATAAGGGTGGAAAAGTGATCGAAATCACTATTGAAATGAAAATATGTGAAAGTTGTGAAATAGTTGATGTGATGAAATAATGTAGAAAAGGGAAAAGGAGAGATTGCGAAACTTATTTGGCTTTGGTTTTTCCTTTCTTGTGCATTTGGTTGTTGATTCTATTACTGTTTGTTACTTGTGTATTGTTTGATTTTACTTGGGGTAAAGTTTGTACATACATACTAGTACAATTCAAATGTACTGACGTCCCTTTTGCCGGGGGCGCTACATTCATGTTATGATTGTAGGTGGTTCTAAAGTAGGTACTCTAGTCCACCGGCAGTAGCACCTCCTCCACTTTCCGTCAGCTGTATTGGTGAACCCCTTTCATCTCGGCCCTACGTGGCTCATGCCGCTTATCCTCCCGTAAATTTTATTTTGGTATTTGCGTAAGGTATAGCCGGAGCCTTGTTACCGGCAAGTATTGTAACACTCTTCTATATCTCTAGAGGCTCCGTAGACAGGAAATGTGGGTTATGTACTTATGTATTTTGGGCAGTATAACTTGTAAACCACGCTAAGTAACTATGTATGTTATGTAAATCTCGTAAGAATGTGTTTAAATTCAGTAATGGCACCTAAGAAGAGAGCTAGACTCGGCCTCGGGGCCAATGCCACCCTAAGTGTGGTTGTGAATCATGTACCTGATGCCGTGGGTGAGAGTGACTCGCCGGTCTCGAATCTGCCTGGCCCATCTATTCTAGATCCAAGTATTCCTATTCCAGCTGTGGTTGAGGGTGCTACCATCCCTCCCGCTGATATTCCTGATCTTGATGTAATTCCAGCTTCCGGTCCCGGGGTTTCTGATGGGGACCTTAGAGGAGCCATCCATATGCTGACCCAGTTAGTGGCTGCTCAGGCCCAGAGATCTCATGATGCCCCTGCGCCCCCTAACGGACAGGGAGATTCCGCCAGCTCCAGAGTCAACCAGTTTCTGCGGTTGGCCCCTCCAGAGTTCACGGGAACAGAGTTAGAGGCCGATCCGCGGGATTTCCTTGATGAAATGTATAAGACCTTTCGAGTAATGAAGGATACAAAGACGGAAGGGGTTGAGTTGGCTTCATACAGGTTGAGGGTAGCAACGTATTCGTGGTTCGAGATGTGGGAGGATTCCCGTGGGGAGGGAATACCTCCGGCTAGATGGGATGAGTTTGTAGATGCATTCATGGACCACTTCTTGCCTGCCGAGACAATGGCGGCCCGTGCCACAGAGTTTGAGGTCCTCAAGCAGGGCAGTATGAGTGCTTGGGAGTACCACATTGAGTTTGTGAGGTTGTCCAAGTATGCTCCTCAGTTAGTGTCGACCATGGATGCTCGAGTTCGGCGATTCGTTCAGGGTATTAGTCCTTTGGTGGTGAATGAGGCGGCTACAACGGCCTTACACTCAGATATGAATTATGGGAAGATTGTGGGGTTCGCTCAGGCTATAGAGGCTAGGAAGTTGAAAATACGGGCAGAAAGGGAGAGTAGCAGCAGGGCCCGATCAGCGGGTTACTCAGGAAGACCAGTTCCGGGGAGAGGGCCATCAGGGCCATCCCAGTCATATGCGTAGCCCTCAGCAAGCGCACCGCCATCTGTGCACAGTTATCAGTAGAGCAGTCACTTGAGATCAGGTTCAGACAGTAGGAGACCCCATCATTCTAGTCGTCCAGGAGGGAGATCACAACAGCATGGGAGGGATTCATGCCCCAAGTGTGGGAGGTTCCATTCCGAGACTTGTTATTTGGATATTCCAGTGTGTTATAGATACGGGGTGAGAGGTCATATCTAGCGGGACTGTCGTGCGCCCAGTAAGGGCATGGGTAGGGGATTTGCTCAGTCATCCAGTTCTTCAGCTGCCACATCATCCGTGCGTCCTCCAGCCCCAGCAGGGCGCAATGTAGTTAGGGGTGGAGCTCGTGGTAGAGGTGTACCCAGCCGGTTTTATGCCTTGAGTGGTCGCCAGAGTGTAGAGGCCTCCACAGATGTTGCTACAGGTATCTTGTCTGTTCAGGCCATTGATTGTTATGCTCTTATTGATTCGGGGTCCTCTTTGTCTTATGTCACCCCATTCAGTGCTTCAAGTTTTGGGGTAGAACCCGAACATCTTCATGAGTCGTTCTCTGTATCGACTCCGGTTGGTGATTCTATTACAGCCACGCGAGTTTATAGGAATTGTGTTGTCATGGTATGTGGTCGTGCTACCACGACCGATCTTATTGAGCTTGAAATGGTGGATTTCAATGTGATTATGGGAATGGACTGACTTTATTCGTGCTTTGTTAAACTTGACTGCCGAACGAGAGTCATGAGGCTTGAGTTTCCTAATGAGCTGGTTATTGAGTGGAAGGGAAATGGTGTGGTGCCGAAAAGTAGGTTTATTTCCTACCTTAAGGCTTCGAAGATGATTAGGAAGGGGTGTGTCTACCATTTTTTCCGGGTGGCGGACACTACTTTAGAAGTGTCTGTCCCCGAGTCCATGCCAGTCGTGAATGAGTTTCTTGAAGTGTTTCTGGACGAGCTTCCAGGGATCCCGCCAGATAGAGAGATTGATTTCGGGGTTGATGTATTGCCAGATACGCGGCTGATATCTATTCCACCATACAGAATGGCGCCAGCGGAGTTAAGGGAGTTAAAGGAACAGCTGAAGGATTTATTAGAAGAGGGTTCATACAGCCAAGTGTGTCACCGTTGGGTGCCCCGGTTCTTTTTGTCAGAAAGAAGGATGGGTCGCTCCAGATGTGTATTGATTATCGACAGCTTAACAAGGTCACCATCAAGAATAAATATCCTTTGCCTCATATCCTTTGCCTCAGATAGATGATTTGTTCGACCAATTGCAAGGTGCGAGGTTCTTTTCCAAAATTGATCTACAGTCCGGGTATCACCAATTGAAGATCAAAGAACAGGATATTCCTAAGACCGCTTTCAGAACCTGCTATGGTCACTTTGAATTCTTGGTCATGTCTTTTGGGCTAACCAATGCCCCGACATCTTTCATGGATCTTATGAATCGGGTCTTCAAGCCATTTCTAGACTCCTTTGTGATTGTTTTCATTGATGACATCCTTGTTTATTCGCGGAGCCGGGAGGATCATGCCGATCACCTCAGGGCAGTTCTGCAGACCCTTTATCAGCACCAGTTGTATGCTAAGTTTTCAAAATGTGAATTTTGGTTGGAGTCTGTTACATTTCTGGGCCATGTTGTTTCCAGTGAAGGGATTCGGGTGGATCCCCAGAAGACTGCAGTAGTAAAATATTGGCCTAGACCCACGACCCCGACGGAGATCCGTAGCTTCTTGGGTTTAGCGGGGTATTATCGGAGGTTTGTGGAGGTATTCTCTACCATCTCTTCCCCTTTGACTAAGTTGACGCAGAAAACAGTTAAGTTCCAATGGTCCGACGCTTGTGAGAAAAGTTTTCAGGAATTGAAGTCGAGATTGACCTCGGCACCGATATTGACCTTGCCGGAAGGCACGGAAGGATTGGTGGTTTATTGTGATGCCTCCAGGGTCAGTTTGGGGTGTGTGTTGATGCAACATGGGAATGTTATAGCGTATGATTCAAGGAAACTCAAGAATCACGAGAAGAATTATCCGATGCATGATTTGGAGCTTACGGCAGTTGTATTTGCCTTGAAAATATGGCAGTATTATCTTTATGGGGTCCATGTGGATGTGTTCTCGGACCACAAGAGTCTCCAATATTTGTTCAAGCAGAAGGAGTTGAATTTAAGGCAGCGACGGTGGTTAGAATTGATCAAGGATTATGATATAGATATTTTATACCATCTAGGGAAGGCGAATGTGGTGGCCGACGCTCTCAGTCGGAAGTCCATGGGTAGTTTGGCTCATTTGGGAGCAGATCAGAGGCCTTTGGCTCGGAAGGTTTATCAATTGGCCAGTCTGGGGGTTCGTATTTCGACCTAGACGAGGGGAAAGTTATGGTGCGTAATGGAGCAGAATCGTCACTGGTAGCGGAAAGCAACTCATTGATCCATTATTAGCACAAATGAAGGAGGCAGTTTTGAATAACAAGACTTCGACATTTTCACTCGGTGGTGAGGATGGTGTATTACGATGTCAAGGTAGGCTATGTGTTCCAAATGTGGATAATCTTCGGGGGAGGGTAATGGCGAAGGCTCATAATTCTAGGTATTCTGTGCACCCAGGTTCGACGAAAATGTACCGTAATCTCAAGGAAATTTATTGGTGGAACGGTATGAAGAGGGGTGTGGCGGACGTTTATCTAAATGTCTGAATTGTCAGCAAGTAAAAGCTAAGAACCAGCGGCCCGATAGGTTAACTCAGCTTATGGAAATACCAATGTGGAAATGGGAGATGATCAACATAGATTTCGTGGTAGGGTTACCTCGCACTCAGCATAAGTTCAACTCAATTTGGGTAATAGTGGATCGACTCACCAAATCAGCTCACTTCTTTCCAGTCAAGTCCACGGACACTGCGGAACAATATGCTCTTTGTATATCAAGGAAAGAGTAAACCTTCATGGCACTCCACTTTCTATTATATCAGATCGAGGGGACCAGTTCACAGCTAATTTTTGGAAGAAATTTCAACAAGGTTTGGGTACTCAGGTGAATCTCAACACGGCTTTCCATCCACAGACTGATCGTCAAGCGGAGCGGACTATTCAGACGCTTGAAGATATATTACGGGCTTGTGTATTGGATTTCAAAGGTAATTGGGATGATCACTTGCCACTTATAGAATTTGCTTACAATAACAGCTTTCATGTTAGCATTCAAATGGCCCCATTTGAGGCATTGTACGGGAGGATATGTAGGTCTCCGATTGGATGGTTCGAAGTGGGTAAAGCAGAATTTTTAGGGCCAGATCTCGTGCACCAAGCTATGGAAAAAGTTAAAATCATTCAGGAAAGGCTGAAAGCTGCTCAGAGTCGCCAAAAATCTTATGCGGACGTTCGTCGAAGAAAATTGGAATTCCAAGTAGATGATTGAGTGTTCTTGAGGGTATCTCGTATGAAGGGAGTCATGCGATTTGGGAAGAAAGGGAAGTTGAGTCCTAGATATGTCGAGTCGTATCGGGTCACTCAAAAGATAGGACAAGTGGCCTATAGACTGGAATTGCCCCCTGAAATGTCATTAGTGCACCCGGTGTTCCATGTGTCTATGTTAAAGAAAGTGATTGGAGACCCATCCACCATCGTGCCAATCGAGGCTATCGAGGTCAATGAAAAGTTATCATATGAAGAAATTTCGGTCGCTATTCTTGATAGGCAAGTCCGCAAATTGAGAAACAAGGAAGTTGCTTCAGTTAAAGTGTTATGGCAAAGTCAACAAGTCGAGGAATCCACGTGGGAAGCGGAAAGTGAAATGAAAGAAAAATATCCCCATCTATTTGAACAAGTCTAGTAGTGATCGTGTGAACCCTTGTCTCTAAGTAAACTGATGTTGTGTTCAATCTGGTGCAAAGACACCCCATATTTTTCCACTAAATGCTTTACTATTGTAACTCCTCAAGTTGTGCAAGAATTGTATGTGTTGTAATTAATTGAGTCATGTGCAAGTCCCTTTTTGGTAAATGAAAGATGTAAGAACTCATGTGATATGTGAATGATTAAAGGTAGTATAGATTGGTAATGATTAATTGAAATGCGTTTAGTGTATTGAAGTGGTTGAACTGTATGGGACTCATTGAAGTGACCAAATTATGTGCAGGTGTTGAGGTAATGATTTGTATACCAGTTGTAGGGATAATAGGAATAGCGTAATGGTGCTTGGAAATAATGTTTCGGGGGCTCTCTGACAGGTAGATAAGTCTAATTACAAAGGAAACTCTGGCAAAATATTTCAAAAAAAAAATTGGGAGTTTGCATATCATGTTTTCAAAACCAATCGATTTCCAAAATCCTCATTCGAGGACGAATGATTTTAAGTGGGGGAGGATGTAAGACCCCGTGAAAACTTGTACTCTAAACCTGGTAGCTCAGACCTTTTGTACTGATCTATGCTATAAAAAAAGTCAAGAAATACTATTTTCCAGAAAATGCGATTTTGCGGTCTATAATGCGGTCGCATAACAGATATGCGGACCGCATAATCGCCGCAAAGTGAGTCAGTATGTTGGTTGAATTTGAGGTTAAATATGCGGTACGATATGCGATCACATAACCGATATGCGGACCGCATAGTCGTCGCATATTTCCCTTGGGATTTTTGAGAGGGGCAGTTCTGCGGTGTATTATACGACCGCAGAACGGGTATGCAGACCACATTTCTGCCGCATACCCAGGCAGTGTGTTCAAATGTTGGGAGCACTTTTTCGGTCCATTCTGCGGACCGCATTTCCATTCTGCGATCGCAGACCTAACTCGGGCTCCTATTTTTCTAAATTTTAAACCCGACCCCTTCTTCAATAAAACACCCCAACCCCTCAATTTAACCTATTTTCTGAACAAAACTAGAGAGAGGGAAGAGAGAATTCTTGAGAGAGAAAGTCTTATCTCCATCAATTTTATTTTTCAAAGTCATCCAGGCCGAGAAATTTCAAGTAATTGTCTTCATCTCCGTTCTTGCAGGTAAAATCCCCAACCCCTTTTTATTGTTTTCAGATTTAAACAAAAAGGGGGATTCTCATGTGTTAATTCTTGAAAATGGAAGTTGAGATACACATGCATGTCCTTTAAAACCTAGAATCTAGTAAGAGGAATTGGGTAGAACTAAAGATTTGCAAAAGAGGGGTTGGAAACCTAAGTAAGTTCGGGGTGAGTTTGTGAACTTCAATTCTAAGTTTATGTGTTAACTTGTGAACTAGATTGACGGTACTAGGCTATTGGTGAATTGAAAGTAGAAGTTAAAAGGGGAATTCGACTCCAGGTATGTATGGCTAACTTTAACCTTTGTAAAGTCACCTTATTGGTGTACGAGTAATTGGTATGTGTTACTTATGTGGGCTATTTGTGAAATTCTTGTGACTAGTGTGCCTTGAACGTTGTTGGTTAAGTTTTCCATTATAGTGGTGTGAGTAAAATGGAAATAACACAAGTGCGTGTGGGTTTGAATGTGTTACGTGGTAAGAGTTGTGGAACAAACGATGGAAAGAAATCGTAATTGATACAATTGAAACAACTGTGGTAATATCATACGTGACTTGTTATGGGCAATTATCGTTGTGACTTGAATTGTGTACGGGTTATTGTATATGTTGGAATTGGTATTGATGTTTATGAACACTCTTTGTGAATTGTTGTTGTTGTTGTTGTGTGAAATATGATTGTCCGGTGTGATCGGGTTGCGCACCGCAACACGAAGTAATAAGGTGTGGGTTGTGGTGATAAGGGTGGCCGAGGTAATAATGGTGGCCGAGGTAATAAGGGTGGAAAAGTGATCGAAATCACTATTGAAATGAAAATATGTGAATGTTGTGAAATCGTTGATGTGTTGAAATAATGTTGAAAAGGGAAAAGGAGAGATTGTGAAACTTGTTTGGCTTTGGTTGTTCCTTTCTTGTGCATTTGGTTGTTGATTCTATTACTGTTTGTTACTTGTGTATTGTTTGATTTTACTTGGGGAAAAGTTTGTACATACATACCAGTACAATTCAAATGTACTGACGTCCCTTTTGTTGGGGGCGCTACATTCGTGTTATGATTGTAGGTGGTTATAAAGCAAGTACTCCAGTCCACCGGCAGTAGCACCTCCTCCACTTTCCGTCAGCTGTATTGGTGAGCCCCTTTCCTCTCGGGGCCCTGCATGGCTCATGCCGCTTATCCTCCCGAAAATTTTATTTTGGTATTTGCGTAAGTTATAGCCGGAGCCTTGTTACCGGCAAGTATTGTAACACTCTTCTGTATCTCTAGAGGCTCTGTAGACAGGAAATGTGGGTTATGTACTTATGTATTTTGGGCAGTATAACTTGTAAACCACGCTAAGTAACTATGTATGTTATGTAAATCTCGTAAGAATGTGTTTAAATTTATAAATGGCTATTTCACTTGGTTAATGGGTAATGGAAATGCAGGGTATCACGTGGAATAGGAAAGGCACCCAGGTCCGTTTGGCTGGGGGCTACCCGGTCGAGCACCAGTCGTGCCCCTCGGTTTTTGGGGCGTGACATTCCAACCGACCGATGTTATCTATGGGTCAGAAGAAGAGGAAGCACTGGCTACTGTGAAAAACATGTTCTTAGAAGACAATGACATGGACTGTTGTGTTGTTCTCAAGAAGCAGGGGGAGTAAGGCCCTTCCATAAAAGCTGTAAGCAGAGGAGCACGCCTCAATAACTGGACCATCAGGACGACCAGAGCCCGATGAGCCTCGGGGTAGCAAGGCTAAAACAAGCACTGTTTTAATTTACTGAAAGATTTTATTTCTCGCCTATTTTCAATTCCTACAATAAGATCCCCAATGTTCAAAACAATTATGCATTTATCGAAGTATTTTGATTTTTCTTATGAATCAACGCTCATTATTATTTTTCTCATTACTTTACTTATACAACATTACTATTACTTATCTTGATGAACCAATGACTGTGACATGCAACGAGACAATGCAACAAATGGACATAGACTCAGAGGAAGATGACATACCAGAAGAGATTGTTAAGCAAGTTGATAATTTTGAGAACAGACCTAAGTCCAACCCGGACAACACAAGTGGTTAACCCGAGAGATGCAAAAAATGTCAAAAAAACACGAATCAGCATTCACTTATCGCCATCAGAAAAAAAGGAATACACAGAATTTCTAAGAGAATATGTGGACGTATTCGCCTAGTCGTACGATGACATGACTGGTCTGAGTACATCTATTGTGGCTCACAAACTGCCAACCGATCCAACATGTCCGCCAGTAAAGCAAAAGCTCAGAAAGTTCAAACCTGATATGAGTTTGAAAACCAAGGAAAGAAGTCACTAAGCAGGTCAAAGCTAAGGTTCTCAAGGTGGTAGAATATCCGACATGGTTAGACAACATCGTGCCTGTACCAAAGAAGGACGAGAAGGTCAGAGTCTGTTTCAACTACCGGGATCTCAACTGGGCCAGTCCGAAAGACGACATCCATTTTCCAAACATACACATCCTGATTGACAATTGTGCCAAGCATGAGTTGCAATCATTTGTAGATTGTTTCGCAGGTTATCATTAGATCTGGATGGATGAAGAATATGCTGAGAAAACGACTTTTATTATGCCGTAGGAAATGTATTATTACAAGATGATGCCGTTTGGGTTAAAGAATGCAAGGGCCACCTACATGAGGGCCATGACTACTATTTTCCATGATATGATACACAAGCAGATTGAGGTGTACGTAGATGATATTATTATCAAGTCCAAGAGAGCCACTGATCACATGAAAGATTTGAGGAAGTTTTTCAATAGATTGCGAAGGTACCACCTGAAACTAAACCCCGCAAAATGTGCATTCGGGGTTCCTGCTAGAAAACTACTTGGGTTTATTGTGAGTCGCCGATGAATAAAGATGGATTCATCAAAGGTTAGAGCTATTCAAGATTTGTCGCCGCCAAGGAACAAGAAGGACGTGATGAGTTTCTTGGGGAGACTCAACTACATCAGCCGGTTAATAGCACACTCTACAGTTATCTGTGAGCCAATCTTTAAGATGTTAAATAAAGACGCCGCTACCAAATGTACTGACGACTGCCAAAGGGCATTAGACATAATCAAGGAGTACCTGTCAACACCACCAGTTTTGGTCCCGCCTGAGCTGGGTAGACCTCTATTACTCTACCTTGCTGTATTGGACGGAACTTTCGGTTGCATTCTGGGATAGCATGATGAAATGGAGAGGAAAGAGTAGGCCATCTATTACCTCAGTAAGAAGTTCACCCTGTGCGAGGCTTGGTATTCTCTTTTGGAACGCACCTACTACGCTTCGACTTGGGCAGCTCAAAAGCTGAGACATTACTTCTGTGCCTATACCAGATATCTCATATCGAGGATGGATCCCCTAAAGTACATCTTTCAGAAGCCCATGCCCACCGGCAAGCTAGCCAAGTGGCAAATCCTGTTGAGTGAGTTTGACATTGTCTATGTGACTCAAAAAGCAATCAAGGGCAAGGCACTAGCATACCACCTTGCTGAAAACCCCATGGATGGAGAATACGAACCCCTGAAAACGTATTTTCCTGTAGAAGAGGTATCATTCATAGGAGAAGACATTGCAGAATCCTATGATGGTTGGAGAATGTTTTTCGACGGAGCAGCAAATTTCAAAGGAGTTGGTATAGGAGCAGTCCTGGTATCAAAAACTAGCAAACATTATCTGGTGTCTGCCAAACTCAGGTTCTCGTGCACCAACAACATGGCCGAATATGAAGCCCGCATCTTAGGGCTCAAGATGGCTATTGACATGAACATTCAAGAGTTGCTAATGATCAGAGATTTGGACCTACTCATACATCAGCTCTGGGAAGAATGGGCAACCAAGAACTCCAAGATACTCCCATTTCTGCATCATGTACATGAATTGAGAAAGAGGTTCACAAATACGGAATTCCAACATGTTCCCAGAATCCAGAATGAGTTCGTCGCTGCATTGTCTACTCTATCATCCATGATACAACATCCAGACAAGAACTTTATTGATCCCTTTCCAATAAATATCCATGATCAACCAGCTTGTTGTGCTCATGTTGAATAAGAAGCAGACGAAAAGCCTTGGTTTCATGATATCAAGGAATATTTGACAACAGGAGAATACCCAGAGCTTGCAAATCCTACTCAGAAACGCACACTTTGGAGGCTGTCCAACAATTTCTTTCAAAGTGGAGGAATCCTGTATAGAAGGACCCTGATTTGGGATTGTTAAGGTGTGTCGACACAAGGGAAGCATCCAGGATACTAGAGGAAATTCACGTTGGGACCTGCGGTCCACATATGAACAGTTTTGTCTTCGCAAAGAAGATACTCTGAGCTGGTTACTTTTGGATGACTATGGAGACGGACTGCATCCAGTATGTCCGGAAATACCACTGCTGCCAGATACATGCAGACATGATAAAGGTACCTCCAAATGAGCTTAATGCAACAAGCTCGCCATGGCCATTCGCCGCTTGGGGAATGGATGTTATTGGACCAATTGAGCCCGCTGCTTCCAACGGACATAGGTTCATCCTAGTAGCCATCGACTATTTCACCAAATGGGTCGAAGCAGTATCTTACAGAGCAGTGACTAAGAAAGTCGTGGCAAACTTTGTGCGCAACCACATTATTTGTCGATTCGGGATTCCAGAGTCAATCATCACTGATAATGGCTCCAATCTCAACAGTGACTTGATGAAAGCTATGTGTGAAACTTTCAAGATCAGACACAAGAATTCTACAGCCTACAGGCCTCAGATGAATGGAGCTGTAGAAGTTGCCAATAAGAATATCAAGAAGATACTAAGGAAAATTATAGAGAAGCATAAGCAGTGGCACGAGAAGCTATCAATTGCTTTATTGGGGTTTTTCACCACAGTTCGCACATCAACTGGGGAAACCCCCTATATGCTGGTGTATGGTACAGAGGCCGTCATTCCCACTGAGGTGGAAATTCCTTCTTTAAGAATCATATAGGAAGAAGAGCTCGACGATGCAGAATGGGTGAAAAGGCATTACAAGCAACTAGCCCTTATAGATGGTAAAAGAATGAATGTAGTTTGCCATGGTCAACTTTATCAGAATAGAATGTCCAAAGCCTTCAACAAAAGAGTCAAGCCGAGACAGTTCACGCCGGGATAGTTCACGCCGGGACAGATGGTGTTAAAGAAAAATTTTCCACATCAAGATGAAGCCAAGGGGAAATTCTCTCCCAATTAGAAAGGTCCATACATGGTTCAATGGGTTCTGACAAGAGGAGCCCTCATACTTGCATAAATGGACGGAGAAGTCTGGCCAAAGCCGATCAATTCAGATGCAGTCAAACGTTACTATGTGTAATCTTTATGTTTCCTTATATGATGTGAATTGAACTACGCCTGACCTGATTCCCATTTAAGAGGGGATACATAGGCAGCCCTATGTGTTCGGTCACAATTCAATAAAATTTTCACTTCCCCCGCGATTGGAAACTGGGGCAGAATTTTGAGGAGGACCCTCAAAATTCTGAAATTGATTTCAGCCAATTATCGCTAGTAGTAGTCGGAAGCAGCAACCCAGCAAACTGGGGCAGAATTTTGAGGAGGACCCTCAAAATTCTGTAGCAAGAGAGGTTGCAATGCCCTGAACCATGTCACATTCGTCGGTTCATCTAAAGAAAACTATTCTATAATTATGTACTTATGTTATGCTTTTACTAAATCATGCATGTTTATTACTAAAATTGCCTTGTTTAGCAACGCTACCCCAGTGATATATACAGTATCGCCGGATCAAAGCCGAGCAGTTCAAGAAAAGCCAGCGGGGATACGAACTAACCTTCCCCCTCTACAAAACTCATGATTTTTCTTTGGATGCAGCCATTTGGATTATGAAAGCATCAGATATACTATACACTCACGAGACAAACATTGTTCAGAATTACAACTCTCGGAACCATTGCACTTACAAACATTTGTTATCCACACGCACCAGTGACATTCCGTATGTCACGATGTCCCCGGCAGTCACAATATCGCAATCTGCTATCAGCTAAGAAAGATTTATTACCATTTGCTATTTTATTTTTTGCATAAGACTATCATTCTTCCTTTCAAGGTTAAGCTCTACCTCTATATGCATTTATGTATTGCATAAGGCTATCATTCTACCTTCTAAGACTAAACTCTGTCTCCATCTGCATTTCTCCATTACATAAGGTTATCATTTTGCCTTTCGAGGTTAAGCTCTACCTCCATATGCATTTCTGCATTGCATAAGGCTACCATTCTGCCTTTCGAGACTAAGCTCTGTATCCATCATAATTTCTACATTGCATAAGGCTACCATTTTGCCTTCTGAGGTTAAGCTCTACCTCCATCTATATTTCTGCATTGCATAAGGCTATCATTCTGCCTTCCAAGACTAAGCTTTGTCTCCATCTACATTTCTGCATTGCATAAGGCAACCATTTTGCCTTCTGAGGTTTAGCTCTACCTCCATCTACATTCTCGCATTGCATAAGGCTATCATTCTGCCTTCCGAGACTAAGCTCTATCTCCATCTACATTTCTGCATTGCATAAGGCTATCGTTCTGCATTCCGAATTTAAGCTCTAGCTCCATCTGTATTCTTGCATTGCATAAGGCTACCATTCTGCCTTCCAAGGTTAAGCTCTACCTCCATCTGCATTCTTGCATTGCATAAGGCTACCATTCTACCTTCTGAGGTTAAGCTCTACCTCCAAACCCCGTTTGCATGGCTGAAAAATCACCACCTTATTTGCATTTGCACGGCTGAAAGATCGTCACCCTCTACATTTGCATGGCTGAAAGATCGCCACCTTATTTACATTTGCATGGCTGAAAGATCGCCACCTTATTCACATTTGCATGGTTGAAAGATCACCACCCTATTTACATTTGCATAGCTGAAAGATCGTCACCTTCTGCATTGTATAGGCTGAAAGATCTCCAAATACTGCATCTCATGGGCCGAAAGATCGCCAAATGATCCGAAGGCGTCATTGCTCGGAGGCACCATTTTCATAGCCCGAGAACACCATGTCATCGCCTGAGGACCCCTTTTTAA
This sequence comes from Nicotiana sylvestris, assembly GCF_000393655.2. NCBI lineage: Eukaryota > Viridiplantae > Streptophyta > Magnoliopsida > Solanales > Solanaceae > Nicotiana > Nicotiana sylvestris. Next base: position 37,021,055 of record NC_091065.1, read on the forward strand.
TCTTTTGCATATCATTATTCAAAGGCATCATGGTTCGGAGGCACCATCCTCATAGCCCGAGAGCATCATTTCATGGTCCGCGAATCCTTTATTACACGCTTCATGGCCCAGTACATCATGGTCTAAGGACGTCATTCTAATCGTCCGAAGACGATCCTCATGGTCCGATGAGAATTTGCATCTTGTTTAAATTTATGCACAGTACACGCTTGTATTGTTTTTAATTACAGGTACACCGGCGAGCAACTACCATCTCGGCAGGAGCAATCCCTCTCCAGTTCCCGCAGCCATATCGAACCTTAACCATTCTCACAAGCCGCCCACTCACCCTGTCCTAAATATTGCATCCATTCTCGAAAAATCTCCGTCGGCATCCTCCGCCGATAGAGCCTGAACTACATATGGCCTGATTCCTATAAGACCAGGGATATGTAGGCAGCTTAGAAGCTAGAGCATGGCCTAAGCCTCCTCGAACCATTTCGTTCGGTCAAAATTGGCCATCATATCTTTACCCGACAACTCTTTCATCCTTCCCGGGTAAATAGGGGCAGCTGTTGATACCGAATTTTTTCCTATATATTTTAATATGTAAAAATACTTTCAAAATAGCATATATATGCATATATAAGTATGTCCAAATGTTTTATTATTTTTCCTTAATTTTTAAAGATTTTTAAATCAATTTCTTGCCCTATTTATCAGGGAAAACCCAATAATTATCCCAAAATTACCATTTTTGGTGATTCATTTGTTGGAATCTCATATTTATAGTAAAATATAGCTAATATAATATTTTCACATTTTTATAAATTTATTTATTATTTTTAAAACTAAATTGCATATAGTTGCAATATTAGCCTCCTTTAAGATTTAACTGTGTTTATATTTATAAAATTAACTCCAGTATTTTTAATTTGATAATTATGTATTATCAATCATTTTAGTACATTTAATTTATTTTTGGAAATTATTTTACTATTTTTTAAAACCAAATAGGGAAAAATGGCTATTTAAATGTTAGCCCATTCGTATTTCAATTTTAGCCAGATTTGGCACCCCAATTGAACCCAATTTTTAAACCCAGTTAGCCTGACCCAATCCTAATCTACCCGACCCACAACCATTCAAATAACCTGCCCGGATCCCCTTTTAATCCCAGTCGTTGATCGCCTAGATCAACGACTCACAACAACCCTTTCCTTTTTTAATTCCCAACTACCCCAAACCCTAAATCATTTATCACCTGCAGCCGCCTTCGAACCCCCCTTCTCTCCCAAATCTCTCTCAAACCCTAGCCGCCACCTTCAACCACCACCCTAAAATCGCCTGAATCAATGGCTTCCAAAGCCATTAAAGGCCTGTATCTACCTCCTATGACTCCTACCTATCTTATTATCATGTTTTCAAGGCCACAACTTGAAGAAGTTTTTGTCAAGACCTGGGTTGATTTCAGTTTTATGGCTGTCTCCGACCTTGCTCCGGCCAGTCATGGCTATTCGAGCCTGATCTTGACTTCTCCTGCTTAGATCAATGACTTTCTAAGCCTTTCTCACCATCTGGGTTCTTCTGAAACCCTAACCTTCAAGGTTCTTCCGATTATTTTAGATCCGTTGTAGATCTATGTTTACTCTAAACTCTTAAACATTTTCTTGAGATTTCTTCCAAAACTCTGCCTTCAAAACCCCTTTGTCTTTTTCGATTTACGTTTTGTTAAGTTATTTTCGAAGCTTTCTCTGATCTTTAGCATGTTCTACTGTGTTTCTTTATGTTGTTCTTCTACTGGAGGGTGCATGTTAAAAGTCTTAGTTCCTTCTTGAGATTTCTGATTTTATTTTGTTGATATTTTTTGCCTGGTTTACTTGTTTTTCATCTCTATACTTGAGTGACGGTGAAAACCCTAAAATTTGGGCTTCATTTGAGTCCTGAGACAATTTGCTATGTGATTTACTCGTTCGTCGTACTCTGAATTTAATGGGTTTCAAAACTCTAATTCCTTTGAACCTATTCAAGTTTCTGAAGTTGTTTCACCTGTTGCTCGACTGAATTTCAAAATCTCTTGTTTCTTTATATGATTCTGACTTCCTGTTAAACTCTATAATGTCTTTTACTTGACCCTTTTTGCATGCTATTTGATACTCTCTCTTTTCTCTATTACTGAGTTACTAAGATTGACATATGGGACTACTATGTGCCTATAGTCCACTACTTAGTGACTTTGTGATTGCATGACACTTCTCTTTGTCCTAATTTAAGCCTTGCATGCCTAATACTTATGTACTCTTTTATATGCTGAATTTCCCTCTGAAATGACCTTCAATTTTGGGATTGATTTCAAACCTCCTTGTGTAGTTTTGATTGCATTCATGTGTTAAGTGAGTGACTCCCAACCCCCTAAACCCTTTTTGTATGAAAATATCAACTTTTTTGTGGCTGGTTCCCTCTCCTTTATCCCCTCATAACTCTATTTCTTCACTTGCACTCTCTCTTAGACTTAAGTTCCGCCCCCCTCTTGTGAGCCTTTCTTTGGGACCCATTGAGGGCTCCCTCTAAACTTGGACACTTGAGGGCTGGCCCTTCCACACTGTACTCGTCCTATTCTGGTGATACAATTTGGGTGTGAGCACTGCCCTGAGTCCCATTCAGGCTCTTAGGGAACTTTGACACACCCAAATTGGAGAAAGTCTTTGAATCAATGGTCTTTAAGTTGGTTTATCTCATAACTCAGTGAGGAAGTCAGAATCAGGCCTCCTCTAGTTGTACTTTATTTGGATTTTCTGATGTAATTTACTATTCCAGTTTGTAATAAGTTGTAATAACATTTGGGGCTGGCTAGTGAAAAAAGGATGGGTAACTATGCATGCAAAGGGTAGAAACCATGCCTATAGGAATGTTCTAATTCTGCATATTCAACTCCATATAGAAATCCTGCCTATAGAACTGTTCTAATTTTTCATATTCAACTACATATGGATACCATGTCTATAAGGCTTCCACATATAAATACCACGTCTACAAGGTTTTTTGCATTTCGACACTACGTCTATAAGGTTTTAAAATCAGCAACGTATAGAAAGCATGCCTATAGGAGTTTCTAAATGAATCTTATTCGCTTCACTCAATGTTAGATGTAAAATCAGTAGTATTAAATGTTATCACCCGCAGAACCTGTAACCAATTTATTTACTTTTGTACGCTCTGCATCTCTTTTTTTAGTAATCTGAGTCCCCCACTTAGCCAGTTTAACAAGTATACGTATAGGACTTTAAATAATTCATTCCAAGTTTACTGTCTCGTTACCTTCTAAAATCAGTAGATATCATGCCTATAGGACCCCGTTTAAACACTTAGGCAAGCCTTAGAGTAAAACTGAATCTTCTTTTATTAATTATTACAACTAGCAGGCAAACCTGATTCGGACTTCTTATCTGAGTTATGTAATTAACTAAAGCTGCCTCAACAATCTCATCTACCTCATCTTAATATTTTTAAATCAGACCATATAGTATATGCAAGACATGCTAGATATATGCTTTCTTTGTTTAAGGAGGTATACCTGAGCCTCTATTTGTTTATATGCTTTCCCCAAAATGTGCAATATGTGTTTTTTGCATTTTGCCTTAGAGTTTTACCTTTGAAACTCCAAATAAGCTCAACATCCCTCCCTTTTAGGATTAGTAGTCCTAAATGCCTCCGGAAATGATAGGAATGGGACGGGTAATAGCATGCAATAAGTAATCGAAACCAATCCACGCTTTAAATACCTTAACGAGGTGGGAAGGGTAGATATGGATATGATGACCATGCGATAATGTCATGTGTAGCCCCTCATTGAGGAGTGATTATCGGACATTGTGTGGGATGATCCATATTTTTAATAAACCTAGGACCCCCCCCTCCATTTACTCTTTATTTCTTTCTTTTAGCATTTCAACTCCTCCTTTTAAAAAATTAGCTTTTCTAACCGTTCTTTCAATTTTTGTTTACTTTCAAAACATTATGTGAAATCCCCTCTTATTTGAGCCTTATTTGCTTATATGCTAATTGCACCCAAATTCACAATAATTGTCTGGCTGGAAACCATACTAGTGGATTCTGAGGGGTGCCTAACACCTTCCCCATGGAAATTTCAAGCCCTTACCCTATCTCTGGTTGTTCAAATCAAGATCTTTGGTGTCCTAATACACCCTAATCAATAGGTGGAGACTCTTCAAATTCAAACCCAATTCCCAAAAGGAATGAGTTGTCCTCCTAAATGTCATAAACCCGATTTTGCGAGAAAAAGGGGGTGCGACAGGGGTCTTGATTCTCGTGTAGATTTGTTACTTCTGGACATGGTTGATTTTGACGTCATATTGGGGATGGACTGGTTATCACCTTACCATGCTATTTTGGACTGTCATGCCAAGACTGTGACCTTAGCCTTGCCGGTTTTACCTTGTTTAGTGTGGAGAGGGACTCCTAGACATTCTACCCATAGTGTTATCTATTATGTAAAGGCTCGAGGTATGGTCGAGAAGGGGTGTTTGGCCTATTCGGCATATGTTTGTGTTTCTAGTGCTAAGGTTCCTTCTATTAATTCTGTGCCTATTGTTCATGAGTTCCCTGAGGTATTTCTTTCAAACCTGCTGGGTATGCCACCCGACAGGGATATTGACTTCTGCATTGATTTGGCTCTAGGCACTCAGCCCATTTCTATTCTACCATAGCGTATGGTGCTGCCTAAGTTGAAAACATTGAAGGAGCAGTTGCAAGACTTGATTTAGAAAGACTTTCTTATACCTAGTCTCTCGCCTTGGGGTGCAACAGTGTTGTTTGTTAAGAATAAGGATAGATCGATGCGAATGTGTATAGATTACCGGCAGTTGAACAAGGTTACAATCAAGAATAAGTATCCATTGCCGAGGATTGATGATTTGTTTGATCAGCTTCAGGGTGTCAAGGTAGTTTTGAAGATTTACTTTAGATCTGGCTACCATCAGTTAAGGATTAGGGCATCCGATGTCCCTAAGACAGCTTTTTGCACTTGGTACGAACATTATGAGTTCTTGGTGATGTCCTTCGGGTTGACAAATGCCACAACAACTTTTATGGATTTGATGAATCGAGTGTTCAGGACTTACTTGGATTCGTTCGTGATAGTCTTCATTGACGATATTTTGATCTATTCCCGCAGCCGGAAGGAGCATGAGCAGCATCTTAGAGCAGTTTTTAAGACTTTGAGGGATAGTCAGTTGTATGCCAAGTTTTCGAAGTGTGAGTTCTAGTTGAGTTCAGTGGCATTCTTCGGTCATGTGGTATCAGTAGAGGGTATTCAAGTTGATCCGAAGAAGATAGAGGCAGTCAAGAACTGGCCTAGACTAATATCAGCTACTGAGATCCGGAGTTTCTTGGGTTTGGCAGGCTATTATTGTCAGTTAGTGGAGGGGTTTTCATCTATCGCCACCCCGATGACCAGGTTGACCCAGAAGGATGCGCAGTTCAGGTGGTCGGACGAGTGTGAGGCAAGCTTTCAGAAACTCAAGACAGCTTTGATTACGGCACCAGTGTTGGTTTTGCCCACAGGTTCAGGGTGATATACAGTTTGTTGTGATGCATCTCGTATTGGACTTGGTGCGGTGTTGATGCAAGATGTCAAGGTCATTGCCTATGTTTCGTGGCAGTTGAAGATTCATGAGAAGAACTATACGGTTCATGACTTGGGGTTGGCAGCCATTGTTCACGCATTGAAGATTTGGAGGCACTATTTGTATGGCATGGCATGTGAGGTTTTCATGGATCACAAGTCTGCAGTACTCGTTCAAGCAGAAGGAGCTAAATTTGAGGCGGAAAAGGATGTTGGAGCTGATGAAAGACTATGATGTCACCATCTTATATCATCCAGGAAAGGCCAATGTAGTGGTCGATGCTTTGAGTAGGAAGTCTGCGAGTATGGCAGTCTTGCTTATATTCTGGTCGCTGAGAGACCGCTGGCTTTGGATGTTCAGGCTTTGGCCAATCAGTTTGTGAGGTTGGATGTTTCTGAGCCCAGCCGTGTGTTAGCTTGCACAGTCGCTCGTTCTTCTTTATTGGAGCGTATCCGAGATCCGTAGTATGATGATCCTCATTTGTGTGTCCTTAGAGACACGGTGCAGCACGGAGGTGCCAAGCAGGTTACCTTAGGAGATGATACAATTTTGAGATTGTAGGGTCGAGTTTGTATGCCTAATGTAGATGGAATCCGAGAGTTGATTTTAGAGTAGGACCATAGTTCCCGGTACTCTATTCATCTGGGCGCCGCTAAGTTGTATCAGGATTTGCGGAAGCATTATTGGTGGAGGAGAATGAAGGACATTGTTGTATTGTGGCTCGGTGTTTGAATTGTCAGCAGGTTAAGTACGAGCATCAGAGGCTCGGTGGTTTATTCCAGAAGATTGAGATTCTTGAGTGGAAGTGGGAGCGTATCACTATGAGCTTCGTTGTTGGACTCCCACGAACTCAAAGGATGTTTGATGCAGTGTGGGTTATTGTTGATAGGCTGATCAAGTAAGCACATTTCATTCCTGTAGCAGTCTCATATTCTTCCGAGAGGTTAGCTAAAATCTATATCTGGGAGATTGTTCGTCTTCATGGTGTGCCCGTGTCTATCATTTCAGATCGAGGTATGCAGTTTAACTCATATTTCTGAAGAGCAGTTCAGCAAGAGGTGGGCAAATGGGTTGAGTTGAGTACAACGTTTCATCCTCAGACGGACATGCAGTCCGAGCGGACCATTCAGATTTTGGAGGATATGCTCTATGTTTGTGTCATTGACTTTGGAGGCTCGTGGGATCCGTTTTTACCTTTAGCAGAGTTTGCCTACAACAACAACTACTAGTCGAATATCCAGATGGCTCCTTATGAGGCTTTGTATGGTAGGCGGTGTCGGTTGCCGATTGGATGGTTTGAGTCGGGAGAGGCTAGGTTGTTCGGTACGGATCTTGTGAAGGATGCCTTGGAAAAGGTCAGGATTATTTGGGATAGGCTTCGTACAGCTCAGTCCAGGCAAAAGAGTTATGTCGACCGTAAGGTTCGTGACTTGTCTTTCATGGTCAGTGAGCGGGTATTGCTTCGAGTGTCGCCTATGAAGGGCGTGATGAGATTTGGGAAGAAGGGCAAGCTTATCCCTAGGTTCATTGGCCCGTTTGAGATCCTTGATCGAGTGGGGGAGGTGGCTTACAGACTTGCATTGCCACCGGGCTTATCAGCCGTGCATCCAGTGTTTCATGTGTCCATGCTTCAGAAGTATCACGGCGATCCATCCCATGTATTACATTTCAGCACTGTCAAGTTGGATAAGGACTTGTCTTATAAGGAGGAGCCAGTAGCTATTCTAGACCGGTGGTTCGTCAGTTGAGATCAAAGGGATTTCCTTCTGTTCGTGTTCAGTGGAGAGGTCAGCCTGCTGAGGCATCGACCTAGGAGTCCGAGTCCAATATGCGGAGCCGTTATCCCCATCTTTTCCCCGACTCAGGTACTTCCTTCTTATGTCCGTTCGAGAATGAACGGTTGTTTTAGAGGTGGAGAATGTGATGACCCAGAAGGTCATCACTTGTTTTAGAAATAAATTCTGTTTTCCGAGGCTTTAAAACCTCTTTCAGTATCACCTTAATTTGTGTGCGCAGTCCGGGCACATAGCCATTATGTGAAAATTTGTGAAAATGATGAATTTTGCCTTTAAAATGAATATAAGTTGTCTTCGGTCAACATTTTTGTTACACCCCATATTTTCGTACATGAAAATACGCCATAAATAAATTAATGAGAGCCCGGAAGTGAGATGTCACATCCCACAGTATTACATTACGGTGATGTCACATTTCGCAGTATTAAGTTACAACAATGTTGCACCCTAAAGTATTGTAAGTTAAAATTTCATTTTTAGTTAACCGATGTAAGATCGGGAATGAGATCATATTGACGTTAACGTACTTACGCTATTTATAGTAGGCAATAAATAAGTGTTATGAAGAATAAGAGGGTACACGGATTAGAGAAAACGAGTTTCTTTGAAAGTAGTCAATTTGGAATAAAATACGGGTCGAGAGATAATACCCGATAATTATAAACTAGTACCATGCAAGGTGCCATGTGACCACGGTAGTATAATATATAAAGTATATATGAAGTATTTTAAAAATAAATAGAATTTTAAGTAATTTGTGGTAATGTTTTTAAAATTATACGGATAATTGATTAATTACCGAGTAACAGGATATTACCCAGTTAACTAATAAGTGGATAAAAAATTAATATCCCACCCCTACCCACGTGGCAAGAAGCCACAACAATTGGAAATGACTAAGTATTCACTTTGCCAAATGGCCAATATGTGATAATTTAAGTCTTTGTCTAATAAGATTTGATTTATCTAAGACATTTGGTCTTGAAAGGCTTCAGAAAACAATCTGCCTTTGGGCTTACAAAAAAGCCAAAGACATTCCATTAAATTAGAAACATTTTGCTTCATTAAAAATCAAACAACATTGCATCCTTTGGTTTTAAAAAAAAGCCAAAAACGTGAAGATACAGAACCTTATTCCATCAAAGGCAAAAACGTGAATCATTCAAAAGAAATTCAAGGAACCAGATAAAATTTCGTCCGTGAATTTCTAAAGAAGCAGGGGCAAATTTAGCTTAATCAACGAAGGTTTTCCAACAGAGTATTATATTGAGTCTTTCCTACTCCAGGTATGTTAAGGCTATCCCTTCTTTATTTTGGCATGATCTATACGATACGAACGGAACGTGCAAATGCACAAATTCCACGAATGACTCTATTCATAGAAGTATTAGAGATATTTGTGTTCTTGAATTTTCATGTGTTATAATGTCTTATCATCTGTTCATGGGTCTCACAAAAATACGAAAGTTGAAAAGAGTTTACTTTATGATATTACTCAGAGGCAAAATGGTCTTATGACATTCCGAATAATTTTATTGACGTACTTTTTATGCACTGCATTCATGTGCACTGACCCATGACCAGATGGCATTATATACGCGTATATATGTAAATATATGTATATGGGATATGGGAAAAGGTTATGGCGTTATATACGCATCACCACCTGATCAGCTGGTATATGATGATGATGTTGCCCACAGTGGCTGAAATATTATTCAAACGGCATTATATACGCATATATATGTATGTACTCAAACGGGGTTATATACGCGTATATATGTAAATATATGTATATGGGATATGCGAAAGGTTATGGCATTATATACGCACCACCACCTGATCAACGGGTATACGATGATGATTTTGCCCACAGTAATGCCCTCAGAGGTTGATGATGTTATGAAACATGTACTTATGCATGACATGACATTCATGCACACATGCATGATGCTAAAAGTAATTTATGATCTACAAAGTTATTCATACTTATAGGTTGAGCCATGTACTCTATATGTCTTCCATGTCTCTTATGTATTTATTTATGTGCCTTACATACTCGGTACATTATTCGTATTGATGTCCCTTTTGCCTGGGGACGCTGTGTTTCATGCCCGCAGGTCCCGATAGACATGTCAAGAGCCCTCCAAGTAGGCTATCAGCTCAGCGGAAGATATTGGTGCGCTCCATTTGCTTCGGAGTTGCTCGTTTGATTAGTATCATTTAGATGTGTATTGTTTGGTATGGCGGGACTCTGTCCCGACCTTTATGACATTCATGTATTCTTAGAGGCTTGTAGACATATTTCTTGTACGTGAAAGATTGTACGGCCTTGTCGGCCTATGTTTTGAGTTTATAAATGATTATGTTGGCCTATTAGGCTCGTATGTCACATGTATATGATGATGTAATAAGAAAGATACGTTACATTGGTACTCAGTTAAGTAAGGTACTGGGTACCCGTCGCGGCCCATCGGTTTGGGTTGTGGCAAAAGTGGTATCAGAGCAGTTCTGTCCTAGGGAGTCTACAAGCCATGTCTAGTAGAGTCTTGTTTATGGGTGTGTTGTGCACCACACTTATAAGCAGGAGGCTACAGGGCATTTAAGATTGTCACTCTTTCTTCTTACTCTAGATCGTGTGGTAGAGCTCAGTCATAGAAATTCAAATTCCTAAATCCTATTCAGACGATACCTATATCTGGAAAGAAGGTTGGAAAGAGAGATTGTTTTTGAAGATTTGAGTCAGAGGAACTCCATTTTTGCATCATGCTTATGATGAATGAATATGAGGTATTCGGCAAATCATATGTATACTAAGATGTGTAAGTTTCTTGATAAAGATTCCAAAGGCAAGAATGCCTATCCACTCTTACGATAAAAATGAACAAGAGAATCGGAAGGTAGATACAAGTTTCAGCAAGTAAAAAAAAGCAAGGTGAAGAAGGGTATGAGGCGCCTAGTTAATGAAGGTTAACAACGTTTATAATTGAGGCAGAGGAACATAAGCTTTTTGAATTATATTCAATAGTAACAGAGGTATATACAATTGGTCCCATCCACTCCAGATATGCCCTATGGGGGTTATTAGAAGTAGTATAATAAGATAGGATGGATGAATTATTTGTTTTAGTTGACATTTTCCGAAGGATATTGCAAATGTGCTAATAGATCTCCTTGTGAGACACCCAGATGTTTCACTTTAAAATAGTGTAGCCAGATATGAGTACTACAAAGACATGCACTATAGACTTGAAGGGATAAATATTACCTTAGTGTAGATCACATCCCTAGTAAAGTGAGAACGTTAAGCAACTTGAAGAGCCACTGGATGGAGCAAAGGAATTAAAGCTAAAAGCGAAAGAATGTCGTATTGAAGTTTTCACAAGAAAAGGGATATGCAAATATTAGCAGAGTAATAAGAAGATAGATAAGGAAGCATTATGAATAAGGTGTGACACGTGGATGTAAACGGTAGAGTGTTACAAAATCTATGGTCAAATAAAGGAAGAGACGAAAGATGATGGGCTTTAAGACAACAAAAGAGTATAGGCCATAAGGTTATATCCTCATTTCGAGAAATAAGTTCGTGACTCCAACACGACTACCAGAGGGGAAAGTTAATCCCCAGAGTAATAAAAATCAGTATGGGCTGGTAAGCAAGATAAATTAATATGAATTAGGGACTGAATGATTGGAGAGTATTCAACAACATGGTAATTTTAGATTTTATTCCGGCGGTAATAGAATGGACCATAGAAGAAGATTCATGAGGAATTCACAGAATGGTCATTCAGGAAGACGCTTCCCTAAAGCAAGCAATGTTAGCAAAGTTAAGCTTAAGGGACTATATGTACCAGTTACATTAAGTGTCACCCTCGCGATTAAGGGGATTTGTCATCCTTGGTACAGAAGGAATGCCGCAAGGCAAGTAAGGGTCGTTGATGACGTGAAATGATATCAAAGATGAAGAGGAAAAAAAACATCTATAGGCAGGGCATCATAGCTCCAAGTCTTAGTACTTACCTAAGGGGGGAAATATGGAGTAATAAATGAAGAATGCGGTAAAAATGAAAAACGAATGAGATTACACTTATTCTGCTCCTACGTATATGCTACAATTCCAACACATTATGCAAACACGACGTCAATGAGAGGAAATAAGGGTCCCTGCCCGTGATGTTATTGATAGAAAAGGAGTCAGTGCGAGACATAAGTTAAGACAAAGGAAATAACCCAAGAAAGATTTCGTGGAATATTGACATGAGAATGGGCCAACAAGTAGTTAGTAGTTGATTCAGGAAGAGCCTAGTCACGACTAGACAAGAAGTTACAGACAAATCAGTAGATTATGCAAGATAAATGTAGTAAACCCCAACATGGAGAATTCAGCCCCACAGTTATGACATTGTAATACTTGAGATATATTCACATAAGAGTAGGAGAAGTTAAAAAGGTACTATATGAGTGTTACAGAAATAAAAGAGAGTGTCACTATGAAGCCGGTCAAAATATCAGTCCCGAAGAAACCCCACAAGCACAAGGGCGTGTAGATAAGTAACTATGGGTAAGTATAGGCAAGGAAGGACAGTAGAAGGTCCATCAAGTATACAATATAATAAGCTCACATCTTTACAAGAGTTAGAGGATCCTCCGTAAGTACTATAGTGAAGGACTAGCTTAGGAAATGAGGAAGAAGGCTTCAACCTAATCACCGTATCTTAATGAAGAAAAGGTCATGTAAAAGCAGTCTCACTACAAAAATTGTATGCCCTCCAAAAGAAAGTGGCACCTACCGTGGTTAATGAACGGGGATAAAGATTGAAGGTAATATTTGAGACTATATGAGTTGCACAAAAATTCTGGCATGTGTGGGAACTAGGATGAGTTAAGTATGCACGCAACAAGGGTCAGAAAAACCAGAAAAAGTAATTGCATACTATTTAAGAGAGTTGAGATGGAATGAAAGGAATTATTCGATCAATGATCCAGAGTTAGTACGTTATGGACACACTCAAGATTTTGGAGCATTATATTTGTTGGCAATCATACAACCATAGAAGACTCCAGTATAAGTTAAAAAAAGAAAGAATTGAGCCCAGGGCATAGACAAATGATTGAATTGTTAAAAGATTGTATCATGGATATTCCATAATGCCCATGAAAGGCTAAGGTAATAACTGATACCATCAGCCACAAATCGGAAGGTAGCTTAAACCTACACAAAGGCTGATCGGAAGGAAGAGGAAGCTAAAGAATCACATCACCCAAGTAAATCAAGAGTCTGATTATTGGACCTAGAAATATTATAGAAGTTGTGCTTAAGAACATGACAGAATCACTCTTAATATGAGACTTTCAAGAGAAATAACATAACAACCATAACCTATAATGACTCTATAAGAAAGCCAATTAGAAGAAGTACCAGCCTCATAAGAAGTCAGTATGAAGCTCCCATCGGATATTGTATGTAGCAGAGGTGCGAGTATTATAATAGAGCTTTAAGTTATGGACGTGAATTATACCGATATGGAGGGAAGGTCATGAAAGAGATAGAAGATACGATGCAAAATTTTAAGGTAAGTAAGGTAAAGGTGAACAACGTATGAGATACTCAAAGGAAGAAGATCATGAATAATCCATACTTCGGATAGAAGTCTATAAGCGCGAGCAGTGGCGTTAGTAGCAGATCTTCCAACCTATGGTCTAGGTATCGAAAAGCTTGATTATGAGAGTAAAGGATAGTTAGAGACGATGCGATGTCTCGCTTGATATTCCAGAACAACATAAGGAAATCTATGGTGCAAGCAAGTTGAAGGAAGGCCGCGATAGAATAAATAGATATGTATAGATCCCAAGCTAAAGTATAGTAGAGCGACAAAGTTTTAACGAAACATGAGTAAGGATGAGGAAAGGCAAGTGAAAGGGTGACGAGAACGGATAAGTCCTCGGGATTGAAACCCATGAAAACAAGAAAGCTAATGGTTTCTCTAAATTATAGAAAGTTCAGTATAGCCTGAATGAACTCAAAGGAGTCTAAGACTAATAACATTCAGAAGAGATGGAATGCTGCATTGTTAATAGAATGAGGATGTAATTATTATAGAAAAAAAATGAATGACGTTTGGGCCTTTGATTGAGTAATGATATGACGAATAAAAGAAAGGGATCTCATGAATGTGACAGGATTAAAATACCCACGCAAGGTAAATCACATTGGGATGTTGTGAGATACGATTATGAAAGCAGGGTACCGCCCCAGGTGGATCAATCTAATTATTTCAGATGTTCCCCAATAAAACATGAATCCTAGCAGCAATATTACACATTTATAAAGTTATCAGAGGTGGATTATGGATCAAAATTGAGGTGAATCAACAATGGATGGATAAAAGTTATAAAGTATGAGATGAGATTAGGCCATCATTCTTAAGATGAACAGTAATGTGGAAGCATTAGAGGACATAGATTTATACGTATGGGATAAGCAATGAAATTAACCTCGGATTTGGTAGCAGACCTCAGCAATGAGAAGTCGAGGTAAGAGTTATGGTATAGTATGACCTATATAGATGCAGTAAAGTCATACGAACGGATAACCACGTCTATAAAATAAGATATAGCAATATTCGTAAGTTCGACAAAAAGTGAAGAACTTCAGGATTGGCTAAAAACTGGAGGAAAAAGGAGAGGAGAGTCACATAAGCACACTTACAAGGTCAGTATTGTAGAAGCTCCATGATGGGAGGTAACAACAGTTATGAGATTGAAAGGAATTTGATCACAAGTCATGGCATGGGAAAAGGGCCTAAAGGGGAAATACCCTAGCCTAGATGGCAAGAGGACTACTAAAGTATTCGCAAGATCTATGGGATATGAGAACGATAAGCGCATCAGTTAACATTCAAGGACGAATGTTCCAAAGGGGGGAATGATGTTACACCCCATATTTTCGTACATGAAAATACGCCATAAATAAATTAATGAGAGCCCGAAAGTGATATGTCACGTCCCGTAGTATTACATTACGGTGATGTCACGTTTTGCAGTATTAAGTTACAACGATGTTGCACCCTAAAGTATTGTACGTTAAAATTTCATTTTCAATTAACCGATGTAAGATCGGGAATGAGATCATCTTGACGTTAACGTACTTACGCTATTTATAGCAGGCAATAAATAAGTGTTAGGAAGAATAAGAGGGTACACAGATTAGAGAAAACGAGTTTCGTTGAAAGTAGTCAATTTGGAATAAAATATTGGTCGAGCGATAATACCCGATAATTATAAACTAGTACCATGCAAGGTGCCATGTGACCACGGTAATATAATATATAAAGTATATATGAAGTATTTTAAAAATAAATAGAATTTTAAGTAATTTGTGGTAATTTTTTTGAAATTATACGGGTAATTGATTAATTACCGAGTAACAGGACATTACCCAGTTAACTAATAAGTGGATAAAAAAATAATATCCCACCCCTACCCACGTGGCAAGAAGCCACAACAATTGGAAATGACTAAGTATTCACTTTGCCAAATGGCCAATATGTGATAACTTAAGTCTTTGTCTGATAAGATTTGATTTATCCAAGACATTTGGTCTTGAAAAGGCTTCAGAAAACAATCTGCCTTTGGGCTTAAAAAAAAAGGCAAAGACATTCCATTAAATTAGAAACATTTTTCTTCATTAAAAACAAAACAACATTGCATTCTTTGGTTTTAAAAAAAAACAAAAATGTGAAGATACAAAACCTTATTCCATCAAAGCCAAAAACGTGAATCGTTCCAAAGAAATTCAAGGAACCAGATAAAATTTCGTCCGTGAATTTCTAAAGAAGCAGGGGCAAATTTAGCTTAATCAACGAAGGTTTTCCAACAGAGTATTATATTGAGTCTTTCCTACTCCAGGTATGTTAAGGCTATCCCTTCTTTCTTTTGGCATGCTCTATACGATACGAACGGAACGTGCAAATGCACAAATTCCACGAATGACTCTATTCATAGAAGTATTAGAGATATCTGTGTTCTTGAATTTCCGTGTTTTATAATGTCTTATCATCTGTTCATGGGTCTCAGAAAAATACGAAAGTTGAAAAGAATTTATTTATGATATTACTCAGAGGCAAAATGGTCTTATGACATTCCGAATAATTTTATGGACGTACTTTTTATGCATTGCATTCATGTGCACTGACCCATGACCAAATGGCATTATATATGCGTATATATGTAAATATATGTATATGGGATATGGGAAAAGGTTACGGCGTTATATACGCATCACCACCTGATCAGCTGGTATATGATGATGATATTGCCCACAGTGGCTGAAATATGATTCAAACGGCGTTATATACACATATATATGTATGTACTCAAATGGCATTATATACGCATATATATGCAAATATATGTATATGGGATATGGGAAAAGTTATGGCATTATATACGCACCACCACATATACGATGATGATTTTGCCCATAGTGGCTGGTATGATATAATGGAATGCCCTCAGAGGCTGCTGATGTTATGAAACATGTACCTATGCACGACATGACATTCATGCACACATGCATGATGCTAAAAGTAATTTATAATCTACAAAGTTATTCATACTTACAGGTTGAGTCATGTACTCTATATGTCTTACATTTCTCTTATGTATTTATTTATGTACCTTACATACTCGATACATTATTCGTACTGACGTCCCTTTTGCCTGGGGACGCTGCGTTTCATGCCCACAGGTCCCGATAGACATGTCGAGAGCCCTTCAAGTAGGCTATCAGCTCAGCGAAAGATGTTGGTGCGCTCCATTTGCTTTGTAGTTGCTCGTTTGGTTAGTATGATTTAGATGTGTATTGTTTGGTATGGCGGGACTCTGTCCCGACCTTTATGATATTTATGTATTCTTAGAGGCTTGTAGACATATGTCTTGTACGTGAAAGATTGTACGGCCTTGTCGGCTTATGTTTTGAGTTTATAAATGATTATGTTGGCCTATTAGGCCCCTATGTCACGTGGATATGATGATGTAATAAGAAAGATACGTTACATTGGTACTCGGTTGAGTAAGGTACCGGGTGCCCATCGCGGCCCATCGGTTTGGGTGGTGACAATTTTGGGTAACCGGACCCCGGTCTCATAATTTGACGGTCCTGGAGGGTCCATAGGAAAATAGGAGACTTGGGCGTATGCCCGGAATCGAATTCCGAGGTCCCAAACCCGAGAAATGAATTTTTAAAGAAAATTATTTTTCTGGAATATTTATGAGTTTTTGGAAATGAAATGTGTTTAAAATTTGATGGTATCAGACCCATATTCTGGTTTCGGATCCCGATACAGGTCTTATATATGATTTAAGTTGAGTCTGTCAAATTTGGTAAGAAACGAACTTGAAATGATGTGAATCGGACCGTATTTGAGAAAATGGAAAAATTTGAGGTTCTTAAGTGATTTCATGATTTTGATGCTAAAAGCATAGTTGTTGATGTTATTTTGGTGATTTGATCGCATGAGTAAGTTCATATAATATTTTTGAGTTAGTATACATGTTTGGTTTGGAGCCCCTAGGGCTCGGGTGAGTTTCGGATAGGTTTCAGAAGTTTTTAAACTTAGAAAAAGTTGTAGGTTTCAGTTTCTGGTGTTCTGGAGTGTTTTTCTTCGCGTTCGCGGAAGGACTCTCGTGAAAGCAAAGTGTAAGACAGGCTGAAGGAATTTTCCTTCTACGCGAACACGAGAAATAGGACGCGAACGCAAAGCTTTGGGGATGCTTCCCTTCGCAAACGCAGACCTGCTATCGCGAATGCGAAGGCCTTTGGGCCTGGGCAGGGAAAGGGGTTTTACTCTACGCGAACGCGGCCACCCGACCGCGAACGCGAAGGCTTTGGCGGATGAAGCTTCGCGAACGCGAGCCCGTTATCGCGAACGCAGTGGTCAATTGGGTCTGACCCATCACGAATGCGACAGACCCATCGCGAACGCGATGAAGGTTTGCCCATTTTAAAACAGAAGCAAAAACTGGCAGAACCCATTTACTTCATATTTTCGAAATTTGGGAGCATTGAGACGATTTTCAAAGAACAATTTCTTCCTCAAAACATTGGTAAAAGATTCTAAACCTTTTTCTTTCGATTTCCCATTGCATTTTATCAATTTTCATCCTAAAATCTAGGGTTTTTATGGTAGAAATTAGGAATTTGGGTAGAGTTAGGGCTTTTTGATTAATTGGGTTTTAGACCTCATTTTGGGGTCGGATTTCGAAACTAATTGTATATTTGGGCTCGTGGGTGAATGGTGATCGGGTTTTGGTCCGAACCTCGAGTTTAACCAAGTGGGCCCGGGGTCAATTTTCGACTTTTTGGGAAAAATGATAGAAAACCTATAATTAAGTATTGGGTACGAATTCTTTAGCTTTTAGTGATGTTTTAAATCAATTTGGACTACATACAAGTTGTTTGGAGGCTAATTCTAAAGGAAAAGTGGTGTTTGAGGCTTGAGTTAGCCGTGGAAGTTCGAGGTATGTGTTTGGTCTAACCCTAGCTTGAAGGATTAAGAGTTGTGCCCTATTTTCTATGTGTTACTTGTTGAGTACGACATATAGGCATGGTGACGAGTATCTATATGTTGGTGTCAAGCATGACCGTGAGTTTTAAATTGAAATCGTTGTGTTCTTAATAAGTACTACGAATGCCTAAGTTGTTGATTCTCTGTGTTGAGCAAGAATTATGATTATTCTTGTGGAAATTGCTTATGGTTGGGTATTGGTGTCAGTTGAGATTTCTTTATAAAGTTAGATGTTGAAACAAATTTGGTTATAGTTGATTCCCTTGCCGGGATAGTGTTGTTTCCTTATCGTTCCCTTGTCGGGACTCTTTTGTGATTGGTGTTGATTTGCATGATATGGATTGGGTTGCACAATGAAATAATATTATATTTGGATCGGGTTGTACGCCGCAACAATATTACGTTTGGATCGGGTTGCACGTCGCAACAGTGATAAATTATATGGATCGGGTTGCACGCCCCAACAATAGTTTTTAATTTGGATCGGGTTGGACGCCGCAATAATAGATAATAAAAAGTGTTTATTAATTGGTTACGATTTCCTTATTTTTTTTCTGCAAACTTTAAATTGTTCTTTATGCTTTTCTCTTAATTATTGTTGGTAAATGATATTCTCCTGCAGCATGTCCCCCTCCCATCTTTAATTGTTTATTTCAGTTTTATTTTTCGTTGTATATAATATATCGGCACATGTTTATTTAGTAGTCTAGTCCTAGCCTTGTCACTACTTCGACGGGGTTAGGCCAGGCACTTACCAGCACATGGGGTCGGTTGTGCTGATACTACACTCTGCACTATGTGTAGATCCTGGAGCGCCAACTTTTGTACCATAGCTTTGGGTGGCTACCTTCAGTCCAGTCGGAGATCACGAGGTAGTCCTACAGGCGTCCGCAGGCCCCGGCGTTCTCTGCCGTCTTTATCTTCTGTTTTTATTTACATCAGAGACAGATTGTATCTTTCTTTTTTCAGACAATTGTTTGTATGTATTTATAGATAGTCCGTGATATTGTAAGACTAGTCCCGGGTAAATATGTACTTGATATTGTCGTACTTGTTTTTGGTTAAGTTATCAGATTGCGTCTTCCGCATGTCATTAATTATTGTTAACATTTCACTATTGATCGTATGCTATTTTAAACTGTTAAAAAGGGCTAAATAAACGAGTTAGTGAATCTATAATACTAAGGGTGTGTAGCTTTCACGAGTAGGCGCTATCACGACTCCCGAGAGTGAGAAATTCGGGTCGTGACATTTTGGTAAAAGTTAGCTCACCAGATTGCAGAGATTCCTCTAGTTCCCTTAACTTTTCATATTTGTGATCCATGAATCAGGAAGGATTTTGACGAGCTCATCTATGGGAATTTGGCCTTGGCTCAGTGGGAGAAAAGAGTGATTTTATTTGGGATAGGAAATTTATCATTTCTGGGAATTTGTCTAGGTATTTGAGTGCACATGGTGTTTAATTTGGTAGCACAATATTCAAGAGTAAAGAATTTTCTCCTTCGGGAAGGCAGAGATCCATTGCATGATTTTGGACCGGCCACGCTATTTGGTGATGAAGAGTGGCTTGGATAACATCTTTGGCCTATGGGGCTCCCTGGATTTGGACTTAGATTTTTAATGCTTCGATTAAGTATTGGTAATAAAGGGACATGTTTAAATTTGGAAAGATAGTTATGAAAACAGTCCCAGCATTCAAGGTAACTTCTGCAGTACCCAAATTTGCATGTTGATACTCATAGTATCTTGTATCTAGAAGAAAAAGTCGAGCAACAATGGGTTAAACTTTTCTTCCGTGATAAGTTAAAGCGATTTGGATAGAACCAAAATGGATATGCGTAAAACCATGATCTCTCCATTATCTGGGAAGCAACATGCTGATCAATTTTTGAGGCAGCAACATATTCTTTGACTCATTTTGGTCTGTGTTGGACAAAGGAACCAATTTGGGTCCATAGTGCAAATGATTTTTTGGAAAAAGTTGAGTAAGGGCTTATGAGGGATAGTTCGGTGGAGGACACTTTATGTTCGTCGGGTAGGATATCTACTTCCTAGAGGTAATCATATTTTTTGGACAAGCTTTTATATAGAGTAGGGGACATATTCATTTTTGCAAGGAATGAGGATAATGGAAATGACTCGGTCATATTTAGTAAATTGTTCCTTCCTCCCGAAAGGATGGGCTGGCTCTGATACCACAGTATAAAGAATAGAGCAAAAGACTCCAAAAAAGCAAAGTAAATCATACGTGTGGGATTTGATATTCTTTTGCTACTTCCTAGAACCTTTCCTAGTGAGGATGAGACAGTATAAATAACATAGCAAGAGATTCCTTTTCAAACATATTTAGGATTTGTATTTTCATATTTGGCTCGAAATTTCTTTTCAAACATATTTAGTAAATTGTTCAGGTATCTTGCTATGTTCTTTATATTGTGGTATTAGAGCCAACCCATGCTTTATGAGGGAGGAACGGTTTACTAAATATGTCTGAAAAGCAATTTTGAGCGAAATAATGGCGAAATGACATTGACTAGCATTATCAAAAAATAGCGAAGATATACTTTGAGATCGGCGGAGACATCAACTTGAAGCAAGCCATTATCTCTTCCCTTCCAAAGTTGTTGGCAAGCCGAACCATAACCATCATGAAAGAAAAGTTTCAGTTAATAACAATCCCACAAGTCAGCCATATCATGCTATTTTCGTTGCATTGGAGGACATTTGTACGAAGCGCTCTGCCTTAAAATGAATTATCCAACATAATCCAGTACTTGACAAAGCAAGTTGTAGATCTGATATGATCACCAGATGAAGATGTTCCTTCCACACATCTAGGCAACGCAAAGGATTTAGGAGATTTAGATGGCTAAGAATGCTAGATGCGAGATCGAGGTCTAGGAGACGCACAAAATATTTCAGACGAAGGGGGCCAGATTTTTTTTATAAAAAGAATATATGTTTCATATTCCACAAGATCAGACATTTTGCAAGAAATTGTCTCAATCGAGGAAATCTGTTAAACTTCTTTAAGATATTGAAGATTACACTGGCATACATCTCGGAGAAGAAGAAGACCTTGAGTCCATATTCCCTATGGACGATGAACCCACTAAAGAAACTTTCTTCTCTCTTGATATATACAAAGATCATGGTGATTACCACCACCAAATTTCAGAACCAGTAGCTATAGCCCAAGAAGAAATCAATGCTCTCATAGTTATCCCTCAAGTGGAACTCAAGGTTTATTCATCCAAATGGGATAAACCAACTCGAGTCATTGCATTCATTGACACTGGAGCTGCTTGTTCACTCATGAATCCTGTTGTTCTCCCTGAAGATCAATGGGTGCCGCACTTTAAGGATTTCAACACTACATCTAATGGAATCCCGACTACCACCATCATCACAAAGCACCCAGTCACAATTGAGTTCTTTCCAGGATTGAAGTACAGAACCAAGTTGATAGGGTGTGATGTACCAGAAAAAGATTTTATTGTTGGATTTGACATTTTTCGACAACAAAAAGATCGACCCAGATCTTATTGCTCAAAAGGAGATGGATTTTCTCGGAATGCATATTCTATAAGGTGCATATAGTCCAAGACCACATATATGTCAGGAACTACTCAAATTTTTTATACCAGCCTCACAACAAATCAGATCCAACAGTTCTTGGGTATAGTAAATTATGTAAGAGATTTTATTCCAAATATCTCTACATACATTTCTCTGCTAACAATGATTCTCAAGAAAAATGCTCTGTCATTGGAAAAGGAACAAGATAAAGCAGTCAGGGTAATAAAGGAGATATCTAAAGATGTCAAATCCCTATTCCTTCAGAAGGTAAGAAGATACTGAAAACTGATGCCAACAATGAATACCGGAGTGCTGTTCTATTTGAAGAAAAAGATGGCCAGAGGAAAATTTGTGGATATACTAGCGAAAAGTTCAAAGATGTCGAACAATATTATCACTCCACTTTCAAGGAAATTCTTGCAGTAAAGAATGAAATGAAGAAATTCAATATTTTCCTGATTCATACAGAATTTCTCTTAGAAATGCATATGAATGCCTTCCCAAAGATGATCTAGATAAATGAAAAAATTATACCCAATATTCAGATTCTTGGATGGGCCCAATGGTTCTCTCCATACAAGTTTCAAGTCAAGCACCTGAACGAAAAGGATAATATCCTCATAGATTTTTTATTTCGACCGGAAGAATTCTCAAAGAGATTTTCCCCAGCAAAGATGAATCAGTCACATCTTTATGTTTTCAAATATACTGGGAACGAGTTCATTGAAGCCAATAGATCATCCACCGGAGTTGTTCAATCTAATAGATCCTTTTGATCCATCAATTATAATTGAAAGAAGAACTTATTATGAGCTTCATGTAGATCTTTTTGTCCTAGCACAACCCGGGAATTTCCACAAGAACAATTATAGTTTTTTTGGTACCTATGCCATCAGTATTATATTTTCATGGAATTCAAGTGCAATATCTTCAAAGATTTAGACAACATTGAACTTGCTCTTAAAGTATTTTTATTATTGTTCAATCCTAGAAGATATTAGATAAAATATTTCAACGATTCCTACAAAGCAAAAATATTCATGTTCCATAGGCCAATGAAAATTATTAACGGAAAAGTCCAAGCGCAAGCACATGGATCATTCTGGTTGAAATTTTCCATGTCCACTTTATCTCTGGAAGAAGAATATAGTAAAGCACAAAGAATTATCTTCCAGCAAAATAGGTGCATCCCAAGAGAGATATGGCTAAAAGATTGGGGGAGCTAGAATTATACCAGCACTCATCCTCACTAGGAAAGGGCCAGGGAAGAAGCAAAGGAATATCAAACCCCATACAAAGTCATCCAAGAAAATATCACTCACGACATCTCCAGATTAATTTTCCAAATTACATCTCTCAATTCAAAGGAGAAGGAACACAACGAAGAAGGACCGTCAAGTTCCAGGCGTTACTATACGAGATTTTTAAAAAGATTCCTAGAAGACAAACCAAGAGAATTAATTGAAGATAATTATCTAAATCGTGCTAATCCCACCACAATCACACATTACCTACAAAAAAACCCTAAAAAATCATCTACCCATGCCAAGACAAATTCCCACATCTTTCCCTACAATCCGGTCCCCACTTTTACATTCTTCCATATACCTCCACATGCTTTGTCATATGCAGCACCCTACTATCACATGCTTTCATATGCTCCCACATACTTTCATATGTTATACCATGTATATTTCACCTCTTTTACATACTTTCAAGAGTTTTTTTTAGTTGCTTTGCCTAAGGTCCTTCACATATAAAAAGGCACCCACTTGTAGATAGATTTGCCATGTAAGATAGGTTTATTTTATATTATAAGTTTGTCTTGTAATAACCTCCTAATCCTATATAAAGGAGCTGGATACAAAGGGGCTGATTACTATCATGGAAGAACATAACTGGTGTAAATATTTCGAAAAAGAGGATAAAAGAGTTTGGTGGTTCAGATGCCCCTTTACCAGACACAGCCCTTGGGATCTTGGTAGCGAATGCCAAGACTGTTTGAAAGATTTAATTGGAGAATATGATGAACACCACCTGCATCATTGGGAAATATTTGACATCAATGAGACCAAACCAAAATCCAAGAAAAAAGAGAAAACCACTAAAAAGCAATTTTGAGCCAAATATTAAAATAAAGATCATTCAATTAGCAAGTCGTCCCTTATGAGTTATTCAAGCCAGCCCTTTTGTAGGGAAACTTTCCTATCTACGATTTAGTTTGTTTTCTTGGAGTCTCTTGCTCTGTTCTTTATACTGTGGTATTAGCCAGCCCATCTTTTCGAAGGGAGGAACAGTTTACTAAATATGCAATGGATTAACTCGCATGTTCACGTAGGATAATTGTTTATAATTTGATAAATCCCACATAGTCTAGAATTTGGCCTATAAACACAATTGAGGACCTCGGAGAGTTTCTAACACCTTCTCTTCGAGGTAACTTTACTCCTTATCCGATTTTTTATAACACAGACTAGTTAAGTAGAGTTATTTGCAAAATAGGTTCCCTAAAGCACCTTAAATCATTATGTGGCAAATCTTACTTTTTAATAATCATTTAAAAAAGTTGTCACGTGTCGAAACCCAATTTCACGAGAAAATAGAGCGCAACAATTATTGTGTTGTGATATTGTGGCACTTAGCATCATTTTTTGGTAGTATAGCGGCACTTGTGGACATGTTGAGCGGATTGATTGGGTGTCAGCACGAGGTCTTTGTCGTGCGATTGTGTCCATTGATTTGCATGTGGGGGAAAATAAGTGTGTCTATCTTGGGCTGCACAGGTGGAGAAATAAGGGAGACATTTCATTGTTATGTGCACATGCAGTAGAATAAGGGTGGCATGTTGATGATGTTATGTGATATTTTGGGGTGTATTTCTTGATGTTGTGATTGTGTTGAGACAGGGCTGATATGTTGATTACAAACTTGTTTCTGAAAGTTTTCATCTTGCATTTCTATGAGTTATTGGTTTTATTTCACGTGCTATCACGTGCCTCACCCTTATTTGATATTTTGTCGCCAAAAGATGGGTTTTACCACACGGAGTTATTATCACACATTATAAGGAGATTGTTGTTATTGATTTCAATTATATTTTTGTTGTCAGTTTCTTTGATATATTCATTGCATAAATTAATTGTCTGGTGAGTATCATATGACTTGAATCTCGTCACTACTCTACAGAGGTTAGTCTTGGTACTTATTAGGTACCAATTGTTGTATACTCATACTATGCTACTACATAATTTTTGTGCAGATCTAGGTACTTCGGATAAGACTGATCGTCAATGAGACATTCTGCATATTAGAGACTTCAAGGTATCCCTACATATTCTAATAGAATGCCTCGAAGTCACCCTCTTTACTTCACTTCTATTATTTATGTATTTCAAACAGTGCTGTATTTTGAGATATTTTCGTGTATTCAGTTAGAGCATGTGACTCTGTACTACCTAGTTTTGGAGATATGTTTTGATTATTGTCATTTTGGCTTGTATTACCTTTATTTTCATATTTATGTTAAACTCTACTTTATTATATTATGTCTTAATGATTTTTATGATGTTAAGTGATCGGCTTACCTAGTTTTAGAGACTAGGTGTTATCACAATTCCTATAGTGGGATTTGGGTCGTGACGATTGCGGTACCTGGATAAATCAACATTATCTTTCTAGGAACTTGTATTGTTTTCTTCAATTTGTATTTTATAACACAAACACATTATTTATAATAATATATATGTAATTTTAAAAAACTTGGATACATTTGTATAGAATTCACGCACAGAGAGTGTACCACGAGACTAGTTATACTAAGAGCACGAAGACGCTTAGAGAAATATCATTCCCCTTTTTTAACCTTTAAAAATAGAGTTTGAACTAGACAAAAATAGTAATTTAAGTTATTTAGCTAAAAAAATTTGCTATAAATCTTTCCTTATTTGAACCATGTACGAACTCCAAATATTCAGAAATTTAAATCAGTTATGATTTTACTAATATAAACTTTTTTCTTACCGGAAGTACATAAATCATAATTACATAAAGCTTTAATTCATGGACAATGACTAAAATATTTAATTCAAACCACTATATATCATGATCTAGTGATGTGAACTGATATCCTTACAAAAATATGATAGTGTGTCTGTATTTTATAACATTCGAATGCAGTAAATTTTGTTTGACAGAAAAAGTTTAAAAATAGTCAATGCAATAAGTAAATATTTGAATGTCTGTAAGACTAAAATCTAAAGTCATAAGGCAAATTACCTTTTGATTTTACTGTTAGAAGCCTCTTTTTCCTCTTTCTAGTTCAAAGCTTTCAATTGTTTTCACAAATGTATCGCTATTTCAAAAATATTTTCTGTACGTAAGCTTCCATAGTTAGTTATTGCAATTGTTTGATATTTTTTTGAATGTTAGTTAGTTTACTTTCCGCTGGGTTATATGCAAAGGAAAATCCAAGAATTGAAGGTACAGAGTACCACTATAGGTAGTAAGTTCGATTTTAATTTAATTTTTTTACACTTTACTTAATTATATTTTAGAATAAAATTACATAAAAATAACATTCCATGAAAGTACGACTCAAACTAAAAATATTTCTTAAATAGTATCTTAATTACTATATATTGTTTATTTGATTTGTCTAATTGATCGTTGTTTTTGGGTTTATTTTTCAAATTTAATTGTCGAGTTATATGACAATTTCTTTCAAATCAAAAGTTTCAAGTTTTAAATCTATGAGAATCAAGTCAAAACCTATATTACTCAGTATATTTGTTTTCATAAGTCAATAAATGATATTGTTCAAATTATACTCCAATATATAAATTAATGTTGTATCATTGTAACAATCCAACTGGTCATTTGGAGCATTCGTTTCAGTTTGGTGGTTTAAAGTCTTGAGTAGTTTCATATGATGTATTATGACTTGTGTGCATCATTGGTTTTGGTTCTCGAGTGGTTCGGGATCGATTTGGTTGAATGATTCTCAATTTGGAAGCTTTAAGTTGGAGGAGTTGACCGAGTTTGACTTATTGTACATTTAATCTTGGATCAGAGTTTTTATGGTTCTGTTAGGTTCGGATAGTGATTTTGATTTGGGCTTACCAGATTTTCATTTGGATGTTTCTAGAAGGTTTCAGCACTATTTGACGGCAGTTAGAAATTTGAAGGTTTGGAAAGTTTATAGGTTTGACCGAGAGTTGACTTCGATATTATCAAGTTTGGGTTGTTGTTTTTGGAGTTGGAATAGGTTCGTTACGTCATTTGGATCTTTTGTTCAAAATTTGGGGAGATTCCAAGTTGATTAGACATGTTCGGCATAAGTTTGGAATTTGAAAATTTGAATAGTTCATTAAGCTTGATTTAATGTAAGATTCGTGGTTTGTTGTTGTTATGTGTGATTTGAGGCCTCGAGTAGGTCCACATTATGTTTTGGAACTTGATGGTATATTTCGACGGGGTCCTGAGGGGCCAAGGAGAGGTTCGAGGTGGTTTCAGACCCTTTCGTCTTTATTTGGCATTGCTTGTTTTTTGTTGATTCTGGTGCTTCAGGCCTTCTTCGTAATCGCGAAGGTGGGGAAGTGATCGCCTAAGGTTTTGGGGGATGCTTGTTATTTATCCATCATGTTCGCAAGAGGAAGAGCGCGTCCGTGAAGGGGCGAGAGATTTGTTGTTCGTGTTCGCAGGAGATGGTTCGCAATCGCGGTTCAATGGGGAGCTAGGGACTTGTGTCTTTTCGTTCGCGAGCTCGTGGATGCATTCATGCAGTTGTGGTACATGTGATCATCATGCTCGCGAGGGTAGTGCCAAAAATGTGAAGCGTATTTTTGGCTGAGTTCATATTTGTTCATCGTGATCGCGAAGTGCGGCCCGCGATCGCGAAGGGTTTGCCTGGACAATGCATATAAGTACTCTATTTCAGATCTTTAGCTCATTCTATCACATTATGAGTTATAGAGCCCAAATTTGGGCGAATTGTGGATGGAATTTTCACCACATAGATTGGGATAAGTACTTTTGACTCAGTTTTTATTATATTATATAATTCTATCTTCAATTTTTGCATGTGATTAATGATTCTAAAAGAGAAATTGAGAGTTTTTGTCTAGACTTTTCTAAAGTGATTAATTGAGTTTTGAATATAGATTCGGAGTTGGAGTTGGATGAAATCAGTATGGTTGGACTCATATTCGAATGGGTCATCAGAATTTATGAGGTTTGTCGGGTTCCGATGTGTGGGCCCAGATTGATATTTTGGTTGAGTTTTAGTATTTGATGAAAGATCTGATTTTTATCGCTTGTCTTTGTTTCCAATGGTATTATTTGATGTTTTAAAGTTTCTTTTGGCCAGTTTTGAGTCGTTTAGAGGTTGATTCGTGCTGGATGGCATTTCTAGTGTATTGTTTGGATTGCTCGGTATTTTATTTGTCTTGTTTGAGGTAAGTAACATATCTAAATTTTTATTTGAGGGTAAATAACCCTATGAACTAGGTTAAATGAGATGAGTTGGGGAGACACACATGTTAGGAGACGGGTGTGAGCACGTGCACTGGAGCATTCATGATCCGTGTTGACCTTAGGCTATTGCCGGACTTATTCTGCTATCATGCTTTGTTATATCCATGTTTTTCCTACTCATTTGATTATTTGAGCTATGATTCATGTTAGAAATCATGTTTAGGCTATGTGCTTATTTTGTTGAAAAATAATGGCAATTCCTGTTGTTTTGAGTTGTTTGCCTTGACTGTAGTTATATACTCAGTCATGGTTCCTTATTTATATATCATATATTAGTCTCTATCTATTACATGATTAATTCATGACACACTATTGTTTTCCATATGTAGTACTGTTTGGGCTAAGTTCTATGAGGTTATGAGCCCTTGTCACTTGAGAGGTTGTTGACTGATGTGGGATGTAGAGCCGCATTGTGAGTGACATTTCGATCGGGTTGCATGCCAAAATCGGACATATTGGCTACTGATTTATATTTGGATCTGGTTGCATTCAGCAACAGGCTATATTGGCTTTTGATTTGCGCTTGGGCTAGGATCCACCTTGCCGGAGTCTGACATACCAGCAGAGAGCGTAGGCACAATAATATATATGTGCTTTGGTGCGGGGCATTTATTCTAGGGACCCGTACAGTGCTAAGTGTAGCTGTGTGTGATGATGAGGGCTCTTGTGCCAGTCACCATGAGCATTCTAAGTGTGGTTATACTTGATGGTTTCACTGTGATGATATTGATTTGACATGTATATTTGGCATGTAGACATAGAGATGTATTTTCCTCATGCTAGACGGTAATATGACATTTGAGGACTTGACATGTAGGCATAGAGATGTGGTTTTCTCATGCTAGACGGTATATGACATTGAAGACTTGACATGTATATTGACATTTAGGTAAAGAGATGTACTTTCCTCATGTTAATTGGTAAACAAAAGTCTTATCTCATGATGGGAATTGGATGAACACTGTTCTTTTGATAAATTCATGTAAAATTGATATTCAGTGGTAAGACTTGGACTTTGAGTGTTATAATTGGAAAGCAAGTATACTTTCTCGCAACTGTGAACGAGCTGAGCATAATATCTCTTAAGTTATTTCCTTTTACTGTTATATTATTATGACTTGTTATTGGCTATTGGAGTTGGACTCTGGCCATCTTCCGAGCTCGTCAATGCTTTCAACCTGAGGTTAGGTTTCTTACTTATTGAGTACATAGGATCAGTTTTACTCCTACTACACTTCTGTACCTTGCGTACAGATATTGGAGCTGATGTTGTTGTGTATAGGCGGAGCTGGAATTGAAGATGTACCTACTTTTCAGATATAGCTACCACTTGTCCTTGGTAGTTTTAGATTTGAACTCTATCTATGTACATCCCCAAAGAGATGTTGTATTTATTTTATACCAGCTTTGCAAATCTAAGTCTTAGTTTCTCATGACTTGTACTACAAATCCTTGGGATTTTGTACAGAAGTTCAGTTATTTTACTCATTAACTCTTATTACTCTCATTTAAGTTGTGTTGGATATTATTTGGCTTACCTAGTGGGTTGGGTTATGTGACATGATGACTAGATTGATTTTGGATTGTGACAAGTTGGTACCCGTACTTTAGGTTCATAGGTTCTACGAGTCATGAGAAAGTATATAGTAGATTTTTCACGACCCTAAAACTGACCCGGTCGTGATGGCACCTATCGTAAAACTAGGCCAGTCGACACAACTCCTGAATTAACCATTTAATCAATAACAATTATTTTTAAGCCTTTAATTAATCAGATATATCATAATGTAAGTCTAATTGAACAATGCAGAATAAATACACGAGCCCGACACCAGGGTGTCACAAGTCACGAGCATCTACTAAGGTCTGAATACAACAAAGAGTCTAAAAATGTATCAAATAAAGTGTACGGAAGACAAGAGGGAGAAAAGTAGTGCTGCGAGTGTCGGGCAGCTATCTTGCTAACTCTGATGACTCTGCCACTGAGCAATCAACACCCGCTACCGAGTTTAGAAATGCCTAAATCTGCACACAAGGTGCAGGGAGTAATGTGAGTATGCCAACTCAGTAAGTAATAAAAGTAAATAGAAGCTGAGCAGTAAGGAAACACGTAAACCACGTCATAACACTACAACAAATGTAGATCTTTTCCAAAGATGTACACAAATCATTTACTTCGTAAATCAAGCTTAGTTTCAGTAAAAATCTTTTAAAATAACTTTCAATGGTTTCAAACGAGTGATAAAATAGTGAGTATAACTGACAGAAAACGTAAACAACCCCTCGGGAAAAACATGTACCGTAAACCGCCCCCCGGGTATAATATGAACGGAACCAGCCCCTCGGGCTACCTCACAATCACTCGAAATCAGCCCTTCAGGCATAATATGAATCAAGAACCGCCCCTCGGGCAAACATGGATCAAGAACAGCCCCTCAGGAAACAACATGGAATAATAACAGCCCCTCGGGATACATCATATCACTCACACTGGTTACCCGCACTCACTGGGGGTGTACAAACTCCAGGAGTGGCCCCTTACAGCCTAAACGCAATAACCAGCCATCTCGTGGCATAATCAAACAAGCTCTCAGCCTCATAATCAGGCTACCTCGTGGCGTAACAAATTAGCCTCAAAATCATGAATCAGTACAACACTATTGCGGCGCGCAACCCGATCCCACAGTATCCTCACAACACAGGCCCTCGGCCTCACTTAGTCAGAAATCTTTCAAGCCACTCGGGCAACAGTAAAACATGATGCTCAGCCCAAAATATCATTTAATATATAAAAATGAAGTAAATGTGGCTGAGTTATGAAAACAGTAGAATACTACATGACTAAGTACAAATATGAAGTCAAAACAGTGAGGAATAGTAGTACAAATCCCCTAAGGGTCCAAACAGTTGGCACAAAACCCAAATATGGCATTCAGCCCAAAACATAGTAAAAATTTCCAAAAAGACAATGATATCAAACAATTTTCGATTAAATACGCGACTTAACAGTCATACGGAACTGACTATGTCACAATCCCCAACTGCGCACGACCTCACGCTCGTCATCTAGCGTGTGCATCACCTCAAAGTAGCACAATGATGTGAAATCCGGGGTTTCATACCCTCAGAACAAATATTTACAATCATTACTTACCTCAATCCGGTCCAAACTCTAGCCCGCGATGCCTTTGCCTCTCGACTCGGCCTCTGAATGCTCCAAATCTAGCCAAAAGCATATTCATACCATCA
The DNA here is from genome assembly GCF_000393655.2 of Nicotiana sylvestris. Taxonomy (NCBI): domain Eukaryota; kingdom Viridiplantae; phylum Streptophyta; class Magnoliopsida; order Solanales; family Solanaceae; genus Nicotiana; species Nicotiana sylvestris. Next base: position 37,052,405 of record NC_091065.1, read on the forward strand.
AAATATGCTAAGGGAACAAAGCTCACTCGAAAATATCTAATTTACACCAAAAATTCCAAAATTGGCCAATCCCGACCCCCGGTCCCACGTCTTAGATTCCGACATAAATTAAAAAATTAGAATACTTACAATCTCACGAGTTCGTACATATCAAATATACCAAAATCCAACCACAAATGACCCCTCAAATCCCTAATCGAAGGTCTCCAATTTTTCTCACGGCCCGGATTTCCCACCCTCGTGAGTCGTGATGGCGCCTACTAATGTGAGCTAGGCAAGCCAATTACTTGAACAAATTATTTCAGTATCTGATTTTATATTCTTTAACAATTTTAAAGAAATAACATGTAAGCAGTGGAAATTAGAATAAGCGGAAGAAATGAAGTAAATTATCTAAATATATATCTAATACAATTTGGACCTCGACCACCCAAAACTGGTGTCACAGTACCACAAACGATCTAAGAATTCTACATACAAAGTCTGAAAATAAATGATACATTGTTTCTGAATTAAGGAGATAAAATAGGAATAAAGGAAAGATAGGAGGTGACGCCAAGGCCCGCGGACGTCTGCAGGACTACCTCGGGTCGCCTATGTGGACTGAAGACAGCACCCTCACTGCGGTCCAAGCGCTCCAGTATCAGTATCTACACACAGTGCAGAGTGTAGTACATCACAACCAACCCCATGTGCTGGTAAGTGCCTAGCCTAACCTCGGTGAAGTAGTGACGAGGCTAGGATCAGACTACCAAATAAACCTGTGCAGTTAAATCATATACAGAAGAAAAATAAAAGCAGATAATTACAGTTAAAGATGGGAGGGGGAAAACATGCTTCGGGAAATAATAGGTAACAACAGAATATCAAGAGAATTATAATGAAACCAAAATCCAATTTTTAACATAGATAAGGAAAACAAAGGCAGAATTCACTTTCATTTCACATCTTGTTGCAGGCGTGCAATCCGATACCATTTCATGTATCTCGTTGCAGGCGTGCAACCCGATCCCATTTCATATATCTCGTTGCAGGCGTACAATCCGATCCCATTTCACATATCTCATTGCAGGCGTGCAACCCGCTCTCATTTCATATATCTTGTTGCAGGCGTGCAACCCGCTCCTATTTCATATATCTCGTTGTAGGCGTGCAACCCGCTCCCATTTCATATCTCGTTGCAGGCATGCAACCCGCTCCCATTTCATATATCTTGTTGCAGGCGTGCAACCCGCTCCCATTTCATATATTTTAGTGGTGGCGTGCTACCCGATCCCAGTTACAATTCAACAACAATCACAAAAGAATCCCGACAAGGGAACAAGAGCAATATAATAACATCCCGGCAAGGAAACAATAATATTTCAATAACATCCTGGCAAGGGAACAATGATATCAAAACAAACATCCTAGCAATTGAACAATAATATTTCAATAACATCCCGGCAAGGGAACAATAGTGATAATAACATGTGAAGCGCAATAGACCACAAAGGAGTCATAACAATTATAATACAAGACTCACGGGCATGCTTGACACCGACGTATAGATACTCGTCACCATGCCTATACGTCGTACTCCACAATGAACACATAGCAAATAAGACACGAATCCTAATCCCTCAAGCTAAGGTTAGACCCAACAATCACCTCGATGCCACGAACATAATTTACGTCTCAACTATCGCTTTACCCCTTGATTCCACCACTAATTCGCTCGTATCTAGCCACAAGTTACTTAACTATATCAATAAACGCTAAATGAATCAACTCCAATGCATGAAAATGAGTTTTCCAAAGTTTTACCCAAAAAGTAAAAAATTTCCCCGGGCCTACATGGTCAAAACCCGAGGTTCAAACCAAAGCCCGATTACCCATTCCCTCACGAACCCAAATGTATAATTTATTTTGAAATCGGACCTCAAATCGAGGTCGAAATCCCCAATTTTTGAAACACCTAGGTTCTACCCAAAACACCCAATTTCCCCCATGAAAATCATTGATTTTGAGTTGAAATTATGTGAAAAGATGTAAATGATTGAATAAAATGAGTTAAAATTGACTTACAATCGATTTGGAAGAAGGGTTGTCTTTGAAAAATCGCCCAAGAGTGTTTTGGTTTTGAAAGAGTGTGAAAAATGGGAGATTTTTGGCTAAGTAATAAAATTGCAGGTTGCAGATGTCGCAATTGGGACCAGGGTTCGCAATCTTCTGCTATGTTCGCTTTGAGAAAGAATTCTTGCATTTGCGAGTTGGGAATTGCGAACAAAGGGTCGCATTTGCGATAACAGGCCCAAAAGTGGTGTATCGCATTTGCGAGGAAGGGCTGTCCTGGGATGTTTCGCATTTGTGACTCAGCCTTCGCATTTGTGAACTCGCATTTGCGAGCCACGCGTCGCAAATGCGAAGTTTGCAGGACTGATCACACCAGCTAAAGACCTGATATTCTCCAAGTCCAAAATCCACTCCGTGGCCTATCCAAAACTCACCCGAGTCCTCGGGGCTCCAAACCAAACATGCACACCAACCTAAAGACATCATACAGACTCGTTCGTACATTCAAATCACTAAAATAATATCAACAGCTATGAATTTAGCATCAAAATTATGAAATTTTCTTAAGACCATCAAATTTGCCAATTTTCTCAAAAATGATCAAATTCACGTCGTTTCAAGTCAGTTTCTTACCAAATTTCACAAGTTTATCTTAAATCCCATAGAGGACCTGTACCAGGCACTGGAACTTAAATACGAGCCCGATACCAACAAGTTTAAACATATTTCATTTCCAAAACTAATAAATAATTTCAGAAAATAATTTTCTTTAAAAATTCATTTCTCGGGCTTGGGACCTCGGAATTCGATTTCGGGCATATGCCCAAGTCCCATATTTTCCTACGGACCCTCCGAGACCATCAAATCACGGGTCCGGGTCTGTTTACCCAAAAGGTTGACCAAAGTCAACTTAATTCCCTTTAAAGTCAAAATTTATCATTTTCCACAAATTTTTACATATTGCCTTTCCGACTATGCGCCCGGACTCTGGACGCAAATTGAGATGAGACAGAAAGAGGTTTTTAAGGCCTCAAAAAGCAGAATGTACTTTTAAAACAAGTGATGACCTTTTGGGTCATCATATTCTCCACCTCTAAAACAACCGTTCGTCCTCGAACGGACAGAAGAAGGAAGTACCTAAGTCGGGGAAAAGATGGGGATATTGGCTCCGCATATCGGACTCGGACTCCCAGGTCGATCCCTCAACAGGCTGACCCCTCCACTGAACATGAACAGAAGGAAAACTCTTCGATCGCAACTGACGAACCTGTCGGTCCAACTGGACAGTGCTGAAATCTAACACGTGGGATGGATCACCGTGATACTTCCAAAGCATGGACACATGAAACACTAGATGCACGGCTGATAAGCTCGGCGGAAATGCAAGTATATAAGCCACCTCTCCCACTGGATCAAGAATTTCAAACGGGCCAATGAACCTAGGGCTAAGCTTGCCCTTCTTCCTAAATCTCATCACGCCCTTCATGGGTGACACTTGAAGCAATACCCGCTCACCGACCATGAATGCCAATTCACGAACCTTGCTGTCGACATAACTCTTTTTGCCTGGACTAAGCTATATGAAGCCTATCCTGAATAATCCTGACCTTGTCCAAGGCATCCTGCACTAGATCCGTACCCAACAACCGAGCCTCTCCCGACTCAAACCATCCAACTGGCGACCGACACGGCCTACCATACAAAGCCTCATAAGGAGTCATATGGATACTTGACTGATAGCTGTTGTTGTAGGAAAACTCTACTAAAAGCAAAAACTGATCCCACGAGCCTCCAGAGTCAATGACACAAGCTCAGAGCATGTTCTCCAAAATCTGAAAGGTCTGCTAGGACTGCCTGTCCGTCTGAGGATGAAATACTGTTGTCAACTCAAACCGTATGCCCAACTCTCGTTGAACTGCTCTCCAAAAATATAAGGTAAACTGCGTACCTCGGTTCGAAATGATAGGCACGGCCACACCATGAAGGCGAACAATCTCCCGGATATAGATCTCAGATAACCTCTCGGAAGAATATGAGACTGCCACAGGAATGAAATCTACTGACTTGGTCAGCCTATCAACAATAACCCACACTGCATCGAACTTCCTCTGAGTCCGTGGGAGTCCAACAACAAAGTCCATAGTGATACGCTCCCACTTCCACTCAGGAATCTCAATCTTCTAAAATGAACCACCGGGCCTCTAATGCTAGTACTTAACCTGCTGACAATTCAAACATTGAGCCACATATGCAACGATATCCTTCTTTATTCTTCTCCACTAGTAATGTTGTCGCAAATCCTGATACATCTTTATGGCGCTCGGATGAATAGAGTACCAGGAACTATGGGCCTCCTCTAAAATCAACTCTCGAAGCCCATCCACATTAGGCACACAAATTCGACCCTACAACCTCAAAACGCCATCATCTCCGAAGGTAACCTGCATGGCACCTCCGCGCTACACCGTGTCTCTAAGGACACACAAATAAGGATCATCATACTGTTTATCTCAGATACACTCCAATAAAGAAGAACGAGCAACTGTGCAAGCTAACATACGGCTGGGCTCAGAAACATCCAACCTTATGAATTGATTGGCAAAAGTCTGAACATCCAAAGCAAGCGGTCTCTCACCAACCAGAATATAAGCAAGACTGTCCATACTGGCTGACTTTCTGCTCAAGGCATCGTCCACCACATTGGCCTTTCCTAGATGATATAAGATGGTGATATCATAGTCCTTTAATAGCTCTAACCACCTTCTCTGCCTCAAATTTAGCTCTTTCTACTTGAACAAATACTGCAGACTCTTGTGATCCCTGAACACCTCACATGCCACGCCATACAGATAATGCCTCCAAATCTTCAACGCATGAACAATGGTTGCCAACTACAAATCATGAACTGGATAGTTCTTCTCATGAATCTTCAACTGCCGTGAAGCATAGGCAATGACCTTTCCCTCCTGCATCAACACCGCACCAAGTCCAATACGAGATGTATCACAATAAACTGTATAAGGCCCTAAGCCTATGGGCAAAACCAACATCGGTGCTGTAGTCAGAGTTGTCTTGAGCTTCTGAAAGCTCATCTCACACTCATCCGACCATCTGAACTAGGCACCTCGGTCATCGAGGTTGCGATAGATGAAAACCCCTCAACGAACCGACGATAGTGGCCTGCCAATCCCAAGAAACTCCGGATCTCTGTAGCTGATACTGGTCTAGGCCAGTTCTTGACCGCCTCAATACTCTTCGGATCAACCTGAATACCCACTGATACAATATGACCCAGGAATGCAACTGAACTCAACCAAAACTCACACTTAGAATACTTGGCATACAACTGACTATCCCCCAGAGTCTGCAGAACTACTCTAAGATGTTGCTCGTGCTCTTCCCGGCTGCGGGAATAGATCAAAATATCATCAATAAAGACTACCATGAATGAATCCAAAAGGCCTGAGCACTCGGTTCATCAAATCCATAAAAGTTGCTGGGGCATTTGTCAACCCGAATGATATCACCAAGAACTCATAATACCCGTACCGAGTGTGAAAAGCTGTCTTAGGGACATCGAATGCCCTAATCCTCAACTGATGGTAGCTAGATCTCAAGTAAATCTTCGAAAATACCTTGTCACCCTGAAGCTGATCAAACAAATCATCAATCCTCGACAATGGATACTTATTCTTGATTGTAACCTTGTTCAACTGTCGATAATCAATACACATTCTCATCGACCTGTCCTTCTTCTTAACAAACAATACCGGTACACCCCAAGGAGAAACACTAGGTCTAATGAATCCCTTTTCAAGCAAGTCTTGTAACTGCTCCTTTAACTCTTTCAACTCAGTTGGGGCCATACGATACGGTGGGATAGAAATGGGCTGGGTGCCTATAGCCAAATCAATGCAAAGATAATATCTGTGTCGGGTGGCATACCCGGAAGGTCTGAAGGGAATACCTCAAGAAACTCACGAACAACGGGCACAGAATCAATAGAAGAAACCTCAGCACTAGAATCACGAACATAGGCCAAATAGGACAAACACCCCTTCTCGACCATACGCTGAGCCTTCATATACTAGATAACACTGCGGGTGGAGTGACCAGGAGCCCCTCTCCACTCTAAACAAGGCAAACCCAGTGAGGCTAAGGTCACAGTCTTGGCATGATAGTCCAAGATAGCGTGGTAAGGTAATAACCAGTCCATCCCCAATATGACATCAAAGTCAACCATTTCCAGAAGAAGTAAATCTACAAGAGTCTCAAGACCCCCAATCACAACCATACATGAACGATGGACTCGATCTACCACAATAGAATCACCCACCGGTGTAGACACATAAATATGAGCACTCAAAGAATCACTAGGCATGACCAAATACAGTGCAAAATAAGATGACATATAAAAGTATGTAGACCCTGTATCAAATAGCACTGAAGAATCTCTACAATAAACCAGAACCGTACTTGTAATAACTGCATCAGAAGCCTTAGCCTTGGGCCTGGCTAGAAGAGCATAACATCGGGGCTAGGCACCACCACCCTGAACTACATCTCTGGGATGGCCTGCTACTGGCTGGCCTCCACTTCTAGCAGCCTAAGCTCCACCTCTAATACCTCTACCTCCACCTCTAGCACACTAACCCCACCACTAGCTTCTGGGCGGGCTGTGGAACACTCGGTGCCTGAACCATGGCACGGGAACCCTAATGCGGAGAGTTACTCGATGCTCGAGGGCAATACCTAGTAATGTGCCTCATGTTACCGCAGATAAAACAAGCCCTCGGCTGCTGGGGCTGACGGCCCTGGAAACTCTGAAGTGGTGGTGCACTGATAGGAGCTGGTGGTGCACTGTAGGACTGCTGATCAAAATACTGCATCTAAGGACCACAGCCACCTGAAGCACCGTGAAAAACCTAAAGTGCTGACTGAAAAGGCCTAGGAGGATGGCCTCTACCATACGAATCCCTACCTCCAAATGAGGTACCACTGAATTGGCCTAAATGACGAGGCCTCTTGTCAGACCCCTGACCACCTCCCTGTGATAGAACCATCTCAACTCTCCTGGCCACATTGGCCGCCTCCTGGAAAGAAATATCACTCCCAGTCTCCTTGGCCATATGAAGTCGAATAGGCTGGATAAGTCCCTCAATGAACCTCCTCACCCTCTCTCTCTCGGCGGGAAGTATGATAAGGGCATGACGAGCCAAGTTGATAAATTGGGTCTCACACTGAGTAACGGTCATGGAATCCTGCTGGAGACACTCAAACTGCCTCCAATAGGCCTCTCTCTGAGTGATACGGAGAAACTTCTCCAGAAATAGCTGAGTAAACTGCTCCCAAGTCAAAGATGGCGATCCGGCTGGTCTAGCGAAACAATAATCTCTCCACCAAGTCTTGGCGGATCCAAACAAACGAAAAGTAGCAAAATCGACCCTATTGGTCTCCACTATCCACATGTTCCTAAAAACCCCATGACAATTGTCTAGATAATCTTGTGGATCCTCAGAAGATGCACCGCTGAAAGTAGTAGTGAAGAGCTTGGTGAACCTATCCAACCTATACAAAGCATTGGAAGACATAGCTGCTCCATCGCAGTCTGAGCTACCACACCCGGCTGAACTGCTCCAACTGGCTAAACTGCTGGAGTCTGGAGCTGGGGCGCTACCTACTCCGGAGTGCAAGTAGCAGGAGTCTGGGCTCCTCCTCTAGCATGAGAGATGGCTGGTGCTATAGGAAGCATGCCTGCCCGGGTGACACTCTCTATAAGTCCCACTAGATAGACCAGAGCATTCTGGAGTACTGAGGTAGCAATAAATCCCTCTAGGACATGAGCTGGGCCCACCGGAACTGCCGCGGCCGGAACGTAATCATCAAAGTCAACCCGAGGCTCCACCACTGGTGCTACTGCTCTGGCCCTACCTCGGCCTCGCCCTCTGCCCCTCATGGGAGCTACTGCTGGGGGCTCAGGCTGCTAGTCAGTGGATAAGGAAGCGCGTGTTCTCGCCATCTACAAAAGAATAATTCAATTTGGATTGAGAAACCAAACCGCACGACAGGAAAGAATAAATGTGAAGTTTTTCCTAACTCTTTAGCCTCTGGGATAAATACAGACATCTCCGTACAGATCCCTCAGACTTTACTAAGCTTGTTTGTGAACTGTGAGACCCATGTAACCTAGAGCTCTGATACCAACTCGTAACGACCCGGATTTCCCACCCTCGGGAGTCATGATGGCGCCTACTAATGTGAGCTAGGCAAGCCAATCACTTGAAGAAATTACTTCATTATCCGATTTTACATTCTTTAACAATTTTAAAGCAATAACGTGTAAGTAGCGAAAATTAGAATAAGCGGAAGAAATGCAGTAAATTATCTGAATATGTATCTAATACAACTGTTTGGACCTCGACCACCCAGAACTGGTGTCACAGTACCACAGACGATATAAGAATGCTACATATAAAGTCTGAAAATAAACGATACACTATTTTTGAATTAAGGAGATGAAACAACAATAAAGGAAAGATAGGAGGTGACGCCAAGGCCCACGGACATCTGCAGGACTACCTCGGGTCGCCTGTGTTGACTGAAGACAGTACCCTCACTACATCCCAAGCGCTCCGGTATCAGTTTCTGCGCACAGTACAGCGTGTAGTATCAGCACAACCGATCCCATGTGCTGGTAAGTGCCTAGCCAAACCTCGGTGAAGTAGTAACGAGGCTAGGACTAGACTACCAAATAAACCTGTGCAGTTAAATCATATACAGAAGAAAAATAAAAGCAGATAATTATAGTTAAAGATAGGAGGGGGAAAACATGCTTCGGGAAATAACAGGTAACAACAGAATATCAAGAGAATTATAAAGAAACCAAAATCCAATTACTAACAGAGATAAGGAAAACAAAGGCAGAATTCACTTTCATTTCACATCTTTTTGCAGGCGTGCAATCCGATACCATTTCATGTGTCTCGTTGCAGGCGTGCAACCCGATCCCATTTCATGTATCTCGTTGCAGGCGTACAACCCGATCCCATTTCACATATCTCATTGCAGGCGTGCAACCCGCTCTCATTTCATATATCTTGTTGCAGGCATGCAACCCGCTCCTATTTCATATATCTCGTTGCAGGCGTGCAACCCGCTTTAATTTCATATAACTCGTTACAGGCGTCAACCCGCTCCCATTTCATATATTTTTGTGGCTGCATGCCACCCGATCCCAGTTACAATTCAACAACAATCACAAAAGAATACCGGTAAGGGAACAAGAGCAATATAACTACATCCCGACAAGGGAACAATAATATTTCAATAACATCCCAGCAAGGGAACAATAGTGATAATAACATGTAAAGCGCAATAGACCACAACATAGTCATAACAATTACAATACAAGACTCACGGGCATGCTTGGCACCGACGTATAGATACTCATCACCATGCCTATACGTCGTACTCCACAATAACCACGTAGCAAATAAGACACGACTCCTAATCCCTCATGCTAAGGTTAGACCCAACATTTACCTCGATGCCGCAGGCATAATTCACGTCTCAATTATCGCTTTACCCCCTTGATTCCACAACCAATTCGCTCGTATCTAGCCACAAGTTACTTAATTACATCAATAAATGCTAAATGAATCAACTCCAATGTATGAAAATGAGTTTTCCAAAGTTTTATTCAAAAAGTCAAAAATTGCCCCCAAGCCCACATGGTCAAAACCCGATGTTCGAGCCAAAACCCGATTACCCATTCCACCACGAACCCAAATATATAATTTGTTTCTTAATTGGACCTCAAATCGAGGTTCAAACCCCCAATTTCTGAAAAACCTAGGTTCTACCCAAAACACCCAATTTCCCCCCATGAAAATCATTGATTTTGAGTTGAAATCATGTGAAAAGATGTTAATGATTGAAAAAAATAAGTTAAAATTGACTTACAATCGATTTGGAAGAGGAGTTGTCTTTGAAAAATCGCCCAAGAGTCTTTTTGTTTTGAAAGAGTGTGAAAAATGGGAGATTTTCGGCTAAGTTATAAAATTGCAGGTTGTAGATGTTGCAATTGCGTCCAGGGTTCGCAATTGCGAGCCCCGATTTCTGCTATATTCGCATTTACGAAGGGGTTCTAGCATTTGCGAGTTGGGAATTTCAAACAAAGGGTCGCATTTGCAATAACAAGCCCAAAAGGGGTGTATCGCATTTGCGAGGAAGGGCTGGCCTGGGCTGTTTTGCGACTCAGACTTAGCATTTGCGAGCCAAGCTTCGTAAATGTGAAGTCTGCAGGCCTGATCACACCAACTAAAAACTTGCAATTCTCCAAGTCCAAAATCCACCCCGTGGCCTATCTAAAACTCATCCGAGCCCTCGGGGCTCCAAACCAAACATGCACACCAACCTAAAAACATCATACGGACTCGCTTGTGCATTCAAATCACTAAAATAACATCAACAACTATGAATTTAGCATCAAAATAATGACATTTTCTCAAGAACTTCAAATTTGCCAATTTTCTAAATACCGATCTGATTCACATCGTTTCAAGTCCGTTTCTTATCAAATTTCACATGCTTATCTTAAATCACATATAAGACCTGTACCGGGCGCCGGAACCAAAATACGCGCCCGATACCATCAAGTTTTAAACACATTTCATTTCCAAAATTCATAAATAATTTCAGAGAATAATTTTCTTTAAGAATTCATTTCTCGGGCTTGGTACCTCGGAATTCATTTCCGGGCATATGCCCAAGTCCCATATTTTCCTACGGACCCTCTGCGACCGTCAAATCATGGGTCCGGGTCCGTTTACCCAAAATGTTGACGGAACTCAACTTAATTCATTTTAAAGTTAAAATTTATCATTTTCCACAAATTTGCACATTTTGGCTTTCCGACTATGCGCCCAGACTGCACACACAAATCAAGGTGAGACAGAAAGAGGTTTTTAAGGCCTCGGAACATAGAATGTACTTTAAAGGTCATCACAATTTTAAGACCTAGTTCGTCAATTTTTAACCATAAATTTCCATAAATTTCAAGCCTACCCAGTGAAATAATACCATAGAAACGAGTTTAAGGTCAAAAACCTTACCTCTACGAAATCCCCTTGAAATCCCTCTTCAAATAGCTCCCTCAAGCTCAAACCCACATAAAAATGGTGAAGAATAACTCAAATCACGAAGGAGGATTTATATACTTTCTGGCCCAGGGATTCTGCACTTGTTGCCTCAAACACGTAACTGCATGACCACACTTGTGGTCCATGGGTCGCACCTGCGGAAATCAGTTATCCGCCCAAAACGGCACTTGCAGTCAAATACCCGCACCTGTGCTATCGCAAGTGCGCGCAGCTCTATGCTTCTGAGGCTCTTTCCCTCCTCACTCTTGGTTGCATATGCGGCCCTTACATCGCATTGGCAGCGTCGCACCTGCGGTCCCCAATCTGTAGGTGCAAAAACAATAGGAGCAGAAAAATTCTGCAACTTCTTCAAAAAATAAAAACCAAACTTTCCGTCAACCATCCGAATCCATCCTGAGGCCCTCGGGACCTCAACCAAACACGCCAACAAGTCACATAACACTATTAAAACTTGTTCCAACCCTCGGAACACTCAAAACAACACTAGAATACAAAATCAACACCGAATTCAAGCCTAAGAATTCATAAAACTTCCAAATTCCTCTTTCGGTCAAAAAGTCTATCAAATCTTGTCCGAATGACCTGAAATTTTGAACACACGTCACAAATGACACTATGGACCTACTCCATTTTTGGAATTCTATTCCGACACCTATATCAAAATCTCACTTATCAACCGAAAAACGCCGAAATTCCAATTTTGTCAATTCAAGCCTAAATCTACTCCGGACCTCCCAAACACATTCCGAACACGCTCCTAAGTCCCAAATCACCTAACGAAACTGACCAAATTATAAAAATTCCAATCCGAGACCATATGCTAACAAGTCAAAACTTGGTCAAATCTTTCAAATTTTAAGCTTCAAACTGAGAATCGTTCTTCCAAATTCATTCTGATTACCCTAAAAACCAAAACCAATGATTTACATAAGTCATAATACATCACATGGGGTTAGTCATGCCCGAGAATTGGTGAGCAAAGTGCAAAAGCTCAAAACGACTAGTCGGGTCGTTACATCCTCCCCCACTTAAACATACGTTCATCCTCGAACGTACCCAGAGTTGTTCCAAAAACCATCAAATCACTATGTAACCTTACCATGCACATACCCAAGGGTGATCCCACGCCACCCTATCTTATATAGGTCCGATAACACAATACAACTGAAATTCCACAATACATCCTAGCCCATAAACCTTGGAACCAATTTTCCACTTCCGAAATCATTTTTAAGATCAGAATCTCCCATCTATACACTGAATAATTTTGAACCAGCTATGATGAAGAGTACCTGCAACCTCAGATGCAATTACATGATATACCACATAACTCAAACACTCACAGCGATTATTTCTAATCACAACAGTTGCTCAAAACATCTGAATTTCGATAATAAGCCTCTTATTAAAAAAGCCTCATTCCAACACTTCCGTATACTGCTAATGATAAAAGAAATACGTAGAAAGCCATAACAATTCCTCAGATCAACCATTCGTGAAGACACTTCTCCCTTGGCAAGGACCATAGCAAATTTCTGAGCTGAACATCAATATTATCCTTCCAACATGCTGAAACCGAATCCGTTTGTATTCATTTTAGATCCCGGCGATCTCATCTAATCCAACATAGCTACTCTGGTGACATGACACATCAATGCCATCTAAAGCCACAACTCATGCAATTTGCACACCAATAAGCAACAATTTGTACGTACTCAATTAATGGAAAATGACTCAAATGAAAGAGTCGCACTGCAAGCTCACCAGTACCACCATAACCCAATGATGAGAACCCATCACACGTCGTAGAAACAGAACACACAAATCCAACCCGAAGGGTCATACCTCCGCATAACTTCGCTGCAATGCACGACCCTATCCAAATACTGGTCCACATGAAGCATCTCCAGTCACTACGCTCAAAATCGACAACCACCCAATAAATTTGGCATGTTGCAAAAATAGAATAGTACCCCAATTCGGATGCACAGATAAATATTACAAAAAAGAAGGTAAGAGAACGAGAAGATATAAATCCAAATATAAGTATAGGAAACCAAGAGGAAAATATTATGTAAAAAATTACAAACATAAAAAACTATATAGAAAAAAAACTAACAGAATGCACCTGTTACAATTGTGGAAAACTAGGACACTTAGCTAAAGATTGCAAATTACCAAAAAATCCAAAGAAGAAACAAATTTCTGAAATAATAATAGACAATGATAAATATACACAAATGGAATAAATAGATTATGAATTAGGAAGTGAAGACAGTATATATGAATTATCAGAAAATGAAAGATCAGAAAATGGAAAAGATATAAATGATAACATAATAGAAGGATCAGACGAAGAGAATTATGACTGAAAAAGATATACAAATCATACAACAAGAAGAACACCAAAATGAACAATCTTCAGAACAAAAAATAATATTTGACACCACTATATTTGAACAAATAAAAGGAAAAGAATTGGACCTAAGCATAGACAAAATACTAGAAGTACCAACAAAAAAAAAATTAGTTTAAAAGACAAAAAGAAGAATACTACGTAGTAAGCCAAAGGGAACATATAATAGACTGTAAATACATTAAAGGTAAAGCCAGAAAACCAATATTAAATAAAAACTGTTAAATAAAGAAATATAGGATATAAAACAAAAAAATCCAATAAAATATGTACATTTAGGAGGAACAGAGATACTAATAAAAGCATGTTTTAGAGAAGGAATAGATACCCCTATAGAAATATACTTAGCAGACGATAGAATTATACAACCTTTAGAAAAAAGTATAATAAGTGCAGTAAAAGGTATCTTAATATACCAAAAATTTAAATTCATAATAAGTGCAAACTATTCGGTTGCAATAGATGATAAAAATATAGATAAATCATTAGTTCTATACTGGAAAATGTCGGGAATAGAACTAGCACCAGAAAGTAAGATATTCACAGCAAGATGTAAAAACCTATATGTCTTAACAACAAAACATAAGATAACAGCTAAAAATAAAATAAATAGAATTAAAATAGAAAATCCGTTCGAAAGAATAGTATCAGTTATAGACAACAATGATTATAGTTATAAAGAAATAGACATAGAAGAAGACTTAGAAATAGTAAAAGAAAGATTAAGCACGTCAAAACGAACAAGTGATGAAATACCAGAAACATCATCAAGAATGAGTACATCAAGAAGAATAGATTACACAACTCCACAAAAATTAATAGAACAAAAAATAGAAGAAATAAACCCACATCATTATTATATAACAGGAATAATGGACCAAAGAAAATATTTAATATTAATAAATACAGGACAAGAAGAAAATTATGTTATAAGAGAATTAATACCAGAAAAAGAAATAGTAACAAAAGAACAACAATGTTCAGAATTACCAAAAGCACTAAGAAAAAGTGGAGAAACAACTGAAAAAGAATTAGTTATTGGAGGAATACCAATACTAATAAATTTCAAAATATATCAAGGAGATAAAAACATTACACTAGGAATAAAATGGTTAGAAAAAGTCAAACCATATAACCTAGAAGATAGGCAATTAACAATAAGTTATGAAAACAAAAAGATAATAATCAAAAGAACCTTAATATAATGCCAAAAATATATATACTTGCCAAGATAATAGTAGAAGGATATTATAATAGATATTATACACCTATGATGGATACAGGAGCAGAAGCTAACATGTGTAAACATAATTGTCTACCAGAAAATAAATGGGAAAATCTAAAACCCCCCTAGTAGTAACATGATTTAACAATGAGGGAAGTATGATAACACACAAAGCAAGGAATCTAAAAATACAAATATGGGATAAAATATTAACCATAGGAGAAATATATAGTTATGAATTCGCAAATAAAGATATATTACTAGGAATGCTATTTTTAGATAAGTTATTCCCACATACTATAATAAAAACACATTGGTGGTTTACTATCCCATGTAAACAAAGAATAGGAGCAAAAAGAGTAAATAATAAATTGAGAAAAACAACACCCTGGATTAAAGGAAGTGAGAAGATCACCCAGAAATTAGAAAATATAACACTAAGCAACCATAATATAGAAATAATCATTTTCTCAATAGACAAGATAAAACAACTCCAAGATAAATTAGAACTACTATATAATGATAATCCCCTACAAGGATGGGAAAAACATAAAACGAAAATAAAAATCGAACTAATAGATGAAAATAGTATAATAACACAAAAACCTTTAAAATACAATTTTAATGACCTAACAGAATTTAAAATACATATACAAGAATTGTTAGACAATAAGTACATACAAGAAAGTAATAGCAAACACACTAGCCCAGCATTTATAGTAAATAAACATAGTGAACAAAAACGAGAAAAAAGTCGAATGGTTGTAGATTATAGAAATTTAAATGCAAAAATAAAAATATATAATTATCCAATACCAAGTAAAATACTAAAATCAGACAAATACAAGGATATAACTATTTTAGTAAATTTGACTGTAAATAAGGATTTTACCATTTAAAACTAGAAGATGAATCTAAAAAGTTGACATCATTTACGGTACCACAAGGATTTTACGAATGGAATGTATTACCCTTTGGATATAAAAATGCATCAGGTAGATACCAACATTTTATGGATAACTACTTCAACCAATTAGAAAACTGCATAATATATATAGATGATATACTATTATAATCTAGAACAGAGAATGAACATATAAACCTACTAGAAAAATTCATACACATTGTAGAAACATCAGGAATTAGTTTAAGTAAAAAGAAAGCAGAAGTAATGAAAAACCAAATAGAATTCTTGGGTATGCAAATAGATAAAAATGGAATAAAAATGCAAACTCATATAGTACAAAAAATAATTAACTTAAACGAAACACTTGATACAAAAAAGAAGTTACAATCATTTTTAGGATTAGTTAACCAAGTAAGAGAATATATTCCTAAATTAGTAGAAAAATTAAAACCATTACAAAAAAAATAAAGAAAGATGTAGAATACCATTTTGACGAAAAAGATAAAATACATATAAAAAAGATCAAAATTATGTGTCAAAAATTACCAAAACTATATTTTCCGGATGAAAAAAGGCAGTTTACATACATAGTAGAAACTGATTCTAGTGATCACAGCTATGGAGGAGTTCTCAAATATAAATATGATAATGAAAAAATTGAACACCATTGTAGATATTATTCAGGATCATACACGGAACCACAATTAAAATGGGAGATAAATAGAAAAGAACTATTTGGATTATATAAATGTTTATTAGCATTTGAGCCATATATCGTTTATAACAAATTTATTGTAAGAACAGATAATACACAAGTAAAATGGTGGATAACGCGGAAAGTACAAGATTCAGTAACAACGAAGGAAATAAGAAGGCTTGTATTAAATATACAAAATTTTACATTTACAATTGAGGTAATAAAGACTGACAAAAATATTATTGCAGACTACCTATCAAGAAAAAGGTACCCAAACTGATGACAGACAAGAAACAAATGATTTATTTGCAATCCTTACTACTCTATCTTTATAGATGGATAGTATGGGTAAAAGATTACAACAGCTAGAGGAAAGCAAGCCAAGTCAGCAGCATGACTGTAAAGATGCGGAGCTAAGTCGATCGGAAGACTCAAAATTTCCAGAGTTAGAGGGAGACGTTGGGGAACTCCGTAAAACCCATAACAATGTTTGTTTACATACAGCTGCAGGTACGAGTAAACAAGTTAATAAGAAACCATATACAAATGCCAATTTGAATAACATATTTGATGAACCAATTACTCCAAAAATACCAAAAGAAGCAATGATTACAACACCACAAACCTCAACCTATGCAAACAGTCTACACCAAAATAAGAAAATATACAACCATATTACCCAGACCTATATTGAAAACATATACAAAATCCAAACATTTCTAAACCTTAACCCCAGAGCAACTACTACAACAAATCCAACACAAGACTATATAACCCAAAAACTCCAAGGATATAATAGACTTATTGCCCAACCAAAGACCAGATCCAATCTAGTAAAAACATGTTACAATTACGGATTACTTAGCATAGTATATACCTATGATGGAGAAGAAATAAGTGGAATACCAGAGATATATAAAGCATTTATTACATATAAAAGAATTACAAAAGGAAACCTATTTTTTATAAAATTCTATACAGCACCAGCTGAGATACTATACGATGAAATAAAACCTCTTATACAGGTTGTAAAAATAGGATTGACACAAGATATGATAATACCAGAAGAAATAGAACAACAATCAGAGATACCAAAAATCGAGATACCGAGTTTTTATGCCAACAAAAGAATAATTGGAATAACAACTATTATCCAAGAATTAGCCAACAATTATCTACAGGAAAATGCCATTTGGAGCTACTACTTAAGAGATCAACTAATGATATATGCAAATTCAAGGGAACTATGACAAGGAGATATGGATGAAGTCCAAAAATGGATTTTATCATTATTAAAACTAGAGATGCAACCAACTACAAGAGCACTAAAGAAAGGATTTATTTCCAACGAATTACTAACAAGATACTGCAAATTAGTAGGCCACAAATACCCAGATCATATATGTTCAAAGTGCAATGGAGAAGATAATTATGTACCAGAAGTACAACTGGAATAAAGATACCAGCATAAAAACAAAGGAAGACAAAGACAGCAGACAACTATGGCAAACAGAGTATGTAAAAAGTCGTAAAGTAAATAGTACGAGTCATATTCATGAACAATAAAGGTCGTTCATGAAGGGTCGTTTGTAAATAGTAAGAGTCATTTGAGTATGTAAAAAGTCGTAAAGTAAATAGTACGAGTCATATTCATGAACAGTAAAGGTCGTTCATGAAGGGTTGTTTGTAATTAGTAAGAGTCATTTGAGTTTTCTATATATAGTCTGTATCCGATAAGAAGGAGGGAGACCCTCACCTTCTCTCTTATAAGAATTTTAATTTAAAGTCTTTCATAATAACAACTATGGAACATTCAAACGAGCTACAAGATCAGGTATGTTTATTCATAGTCATGTCTAACTAAACTTTTGTATTCCTTATAATCTCTTGAATATCATAACTGTTTATCATGTTATAGAATTATTATAAAGAACATCTTGAGAAAGCTTGCCATGTCTAATAATGTTGAGAGTAGTTAAGCCCAGACTATGCCATCCTAAGGTCAAAACTGGTAGGCAAGGAAACCGTTTAGGGGAGTAGACAGAGTTGAGGCGCTGTTAGGGAAAATGATTGAAGCAAGAAAAGCATGGTAGTGGCCAGAAAAGATTGTTCAGAATAACTTATTAAAGGATGATAAACAAAGAGGTTAGAGGGAATATGTTTAGCAAACACATGATAAGAATAAATAAAAATAGATCTAATGAGCAACCACACATATCTACTAGATGATAATAATGATTACAAAATACTCATATTATATACTTTTAACCAACTTAATAACGATATTAGAAGAAAAATTTACGATATTTTGGTTACTTTTGAAATAACAAACATAATGGAACAAGGATATACAGAACTAATTCTATTAAAGGAAATAGACGAATTATATTTGTATGAACTAGATTTATATTCAGATTAATGATCAGCTACGAATATCTCCAGTACTGGTTACGAACTTTAGAAAATATAAATTTATTAGAAAAATTACTAAGTGAAAATGTAGAAGAATATCAAAGAACCCAAGATATCCAATACTTAGAATACACGAGAGAAAATATAAAAGAAATTTCAAGGTTAATTCCGCTAGCCGCAAAATATTATGAAAAAACTAAGGGACCCGACCGAATTTGGGAATTTGGTATCAGAGCCAACAAAAGTAAGATAAATATTAAACATTTACCCAAATAAGTAAAACCATGGACGATAACACTAAAACTAATAGTACAAAACCGCAACAAATGCCCATAAACAATGACTCAATTACAGAAATTAGGCACATTAAAATAAATAAAAAATTAAGGAAAGCAAGAAAGAAGCTAAAGAAACTATACCCAGAATATGAATATTTAAGTATTACTAAAATAGCCAATGCTAGGCTATCTAAATTAATAGATACTATATCCAAAATGGAATACAAATATATTTACTATCTTAAAAATAAAAGATGAATAAAGAAGAATTCGCACTAGAAGAAAAAACATATGAAAATCCAGAAGGATTAAAAATAATAATAATATTTTCTAACTCAGGAAGAAGATACAAGAAAATAGGAAATAACCTAAACTTAATGTTAGAAAAAGAAATGGTAAAACTAGAAGATAGTTTAACTGCAATGATTAAAATAACAAAAGAAAATGAAGAAATAGATAGAAAACGAGAAATTAAGGAAATACAACAGCAAGGTAAAGAAAAAATACAACAGATAGAGGAAGTAAAGAACACTAAAATAACAGAATTAGAAAAAGAATTAGAAATGCTAAAACAGTTATATGCAAGTAGACAAAAAGAAAAAGAAAAATGCAAAGAAGAAGAACAAGAGTTAAGACTGACAAGTGAAATAGAAAAATTTAAATTACAGTTAGAAGAGGTACAAGATAATCTACCAAAAATAAGCATAAACGAAATAAATGATCAAAGTGATGATGATAAAGATCTCGGAGAAGACTATTCAGAAACAAGTGAGACATATACAGAAATTATAGAAAGAACAGAAAAGACAAAAACAAATCCAGAAATAAATACAGGAGATATGACCGAGGATAAACCAAGCACATCAGGAATAAAAAATCCAAAACATCTAAACATGAGCTATTATAGAATAAGTTATGATTCACATGATAGGAACAAAACATTATGGGATAAAAGGCTAAATAGGAAATGGACCCAAGACAGATAACTGAACAATGTAATTTTTTAGATCTAGATTGTGTAGCAGATATAAATAAAACAATCCAATTATGGATAGGATATATCTCAAAACAATTAATAGATAATAAAATAGCAATAGCTGAAACACCAGGATATATAGAAAGAACACTCATAAGAACGGTAAAAATATGGTTACAAAATTTAACAAATGAAAGCTTAGATACATTGAGAAGTAATAAAAAACATGATGGTACAATTTCAACAACAGCTACAGAAATATTATATAAATATGAAATAGCGATAAGAAATGAATTTAGTAGTATGACAACAGAAATAGAAGAACAAAATAAAGAAAAAACTACAAATAGAAATTTAATGACAAAATTAGCAATATGTAATATGTGTTATATAGACGAATATACTTGTGCATTTAGAGACTATTATTATAAAGGAACATATAGTACAGATGAAAGTAAAGAAATAAGAAAATTATATTTTACCAAATTATCAGAACCTTTCAGCTCAAAAATAATAAAAAATTGGAATGAAGCAGAACTAGAAGATACCCTAGGAGCTCGAATAAATTTTTTACAAAACTGGTTTATAGAATTATGTGAAAAATATAAAGAAAATATCAAAATGGATAAAATATTAGTAAAAAATTTGGCATGTTGCAAAAATAGAATAGCACCCCAATTCGGATGCACAGATAAATATTACATTTTATTGGGTTTTTTACTTTTATATCCTGTAATATATTTTTGGCATTATATAAAGGTTCTTTTGATTATTTGGTCTATTATTCCTGTTATATAATAATGATGTGGGTTTATTTCTTCTATTTTTTGTTCTATTAATTTTTGTGGAGTTGTGTAATCTATTCTTCTTGGTGTACTCATTCTTGATGATGTTTCTGGCAAAGAAATTGACATAACATTACAGAACCCAAAAAGACACAACCGATACGCCATCCGCCGAGAAATACCCAATACTCTTCCCGCTCGAATTCCACTGAGAGACCCCAATAAAAACTGCACCACATGTGCCAAAAACCAACAAGTCCTAACGCCTCGCAACATGGAAAGGTAACTCATAGATCTCCCTTAAGCTCAATAAAAATCGAATCAACACATCCCTCAATAATACAACTCGAAGTCAACCAAGCCGACTCGATGTAGAACACACATCCATATTGGCCTACCAACGAATCCCGTACCAAGGAGTTCCTGAAGTTGCTCCTTCAACTCCTTTAACTCCGCCGATGCCATACAATATGGTGCCCGACACCAAATGAATACCGAAATCATAAACCCTATTCGGCGACATGCCCGGTAGCAGGAAACACATCCAGAAAATCCCTCACCACCGGAACTGAATCAATGGTAGAAGTCTCTGCACTGACATCCATCACGAAGGCCAAATAAGAAAGATAGCCCTTACCATCCATCCGCTGGGTCTTCAAATATGAAACCACCCTACTGGGTACATAATCCATCGAACCTCGCCACTCAATCTGTGGCATCCTCGGCATAGCCAACACCGTCGCCTTAGAAGAACAACCCAGAATATCACGACACGGAGATAACTAGTCCATACCCCATACCATACCAAAATCTAGCATACGAAGCAATACATATCCACACGGGTCTCCAAACCTTCAATAGTTACAGCACAAGACCGATATACGCAATCCACAACTATGACCTAACCTGTTTATGAGAACTCCCTGTCTTTAAATCCATACAGCATGTGAATTACCATATTCGATCCCAACTCCACCGTCCGAATATACAACACACCTCTAATACCCAATCATCCTTAGAGAGGTACTCCTATAATTCTTTTGTGCCACCAAGCAAACTCGAATATCAGTAGTCGATCCAACAAGAGAGTGCTGCAATATTAACAAAGTATCCTCAACTCAAACACATCCCCTTTTCTAAAATGTAAACCCTCATCAAGCCACACCAATCAGTGATCTTATTTATCTAGTTATCTAAACTGTCCATGCCACCTAAGAATTTGTGACCTTCCTTTCAAAACTGAATTGTGACCTTGCACATGCAAATCTCAATCTTACATAACATACTGCATATACCATACCATCCTAGGATAAACATGAGAACTTCAAGTCCCTTCCGAGCCACAAGCAGCTACATACTTGTACGCGGCAAAATCGGAAGGCTGGATTTCTCGCTGTCAAGACATTTCGGAAGCATATCCCGGAGTCTCGAGAGCAGGAGGTCGCGACCGAGCTCTCAACCTCGGGGATCGTTGAAGTCGACTTAGAGGGAACAAAGGACGAAGCCAGAACAGAGGAAGAAGCTCTCAAGGCACATGGCTACGCCTGACAAACCCAACCTATCTAGAGCCTATGTTGTAACATCATGTCAATCCATCCCATCACCGTACTTTGTACTTAATCTCCATAAAGGGCTGATAGAGCTCCACTTCTCCATGAAAGGAAATAATATCTTCTCTCTCTCTTTATAAATTGCTCATTCACCTTAGTTCGAAGTTGTTCATATTCGATCGTCCTTTATATTGGCTCGAAACCACCCTTGTATCTATTGTCTCTTAACTTGTTCTTCATTATATAGCTCGATATTGGCTGAGAAAAGCCTTTCCTAATCACATCTCTGCATATCATCCCTTCCCCGACTATCCCCGATAGCTTGATATTGACTCAAGCCTCGGCCCCCAAGGCCTTTATCGGTCCGCTCCACACTCGGGCAATGGGCCCTTCGGTTTGCTTAATGCCTCGATTTAATTTGTATTTTATCGTTATACTACATAATCTTAATACAAATTGCCCTTAAAACTAGCTCGAGAATAGATCACGTATTTTTAGAATAACATTTACAAATTTTATTGTTGTTATCATTTTTACGGTAAACAATTTGGTGCCTACCGTAGGGCTAAAATAATAGTGATTATTTTCTTGCTGGTTTCGTCATGCAAACATACGTTATCTTTTCATGCTTTTCTTGTCCACGATCTTTTGATTTTAGGTTAATGTCTGGCTTGGTAAGTAAAATCGAGAACGGCTACCCCGAGAACCATGGCGAAAGCAGTATGGCTGTTCCAATGGTTGGCACGATGCCACAGAACCCTGATAATGCATTTGGGTCGATTCAAGCAGACTCGGGCTCGCGAGGCATGCAACAGGTCTACGAAACCTCGCGCACTAATGATAGCATATGGCTCGCTAACCAATAGAAAGCTCAAAAAACCCCAACCCGGTTAGAATGGTGAGGTAATCTTCATGTTATCTTTGATATGTTGCAGGCACGACAGTTGGCTATCGCACAGTTGCAAAATCGCCCAGAGACCCCCCACGCAATAGAAATGAGGACACCTTCTCACGATGAGTCGGTATCCGGGAGGTCAAGTAGCGACGAGTCAGTGACCAACTCCGGTGCAGCAAAGATGAAGGGGAATTTCCTCAAAAAGATCGAATCAGGTAGCGACCCCCAAAATGATGGATTCTAGCCCGCCCCTCTGAGGAATCTCGAAGAAACTCTCCCAATAGAAACTATGACACAGCGCCACCGCCTGGCACCTGGCCCCACAAGCTCACTCACCATGCCAGCATGGTCTTCCACGGAAGCACGTGCCCACACCGTCAAAACAATACCGAGAAGGCCCAGCACGCCCAAGGCCGAGCAAGAAGAAATGAAATACCGCGAAAGGCCACATCCCGTTCCACGACAGGACGAACGAGATTGCTCCCAGTTTTGAATGGTTGGACAGCTCAGACCTTCATCCGAAGCCTAAACGAAGCATGCCCAACAACTCCAGGACGTCTCAAGCAAAGCCGGATCAGGTACCCAGCCGAGGACTGGTTGGATAACCACACCCGATATCAGCCACAAATCAAAGTCGTAGGGAACCATCCGGGAACCTTCTCGGGCTCGGTATATCTAAGCAGACTCTCGATAAAGAAGCTGATGCGAAGCAGATGGAGGTATCACCCATGCGCGACAAATGAATGGAATGACCTAAGACGTAGACTACCTCGCAACAGTAGGGAGATAGCCCGGGGACAGCATCCTCGAGGAACATCTGGTGGAACCAGATTCAACAAGGCGCACCTGGTAAGGGAATCCCCCCCAGCCGGATGCAACTTCGGTATGACTGTGCCAAATATCCTGATCACCATAACCGAGGGCGCATGAGATCACCAGCCCAAAAGAACGACGACCTTGCTATTCAATAGGGATCGCCACCAAGTACCACCAATCGTTCAGGGAGGAAGTGGAGTAGGAAAGATAAAGTTGACAAGCCACAGTGTATTGTCACGACAGGAATAGGGCGACGACACCCTTCAATGATCCGCAGAACATAGAGAGAAAGCATTCGCCGTCAGGGAAAGACGGATCCGGGGAGTATGCCCAAAGGACACCCTTAAATCCGGGAAAAGGGACGCCGAGACTTCACCTCGGCCTCGTATTCATGCGCTGGTAACCCCTCCCTCATTTAGCCTATTCGAAGTAAAGTATGCGTTCATAAGTGCATGTGTTTCGACCAATCTCGCCAATGGCGTCAGGCTAAAGCCAATAGGGAAGTTCAGATCGGCGAACCTAATCACTCCCACACTTCAAACCTTTGATGGACTCCAGACGCCGATCGCCACAACAATCAAGAAAGCAACCTCCCCCTATACATCTCGGCTGAGCTCGAACTAGGACGTCGAGCCCGCGAAATGCGGATGTTTTATTCAAAGGGCAGCGGGTGTATCACCCAGAGGCAATCGCAACCCCACTCCACCAAATGGATAGGATTCCCCGACAAAGGTAGGACTAAGGAAATATACCACCATACAACCAGCAGCAGGCGTCGACTCCTCTGACCTCTGAGAGACCCAAGGGCAAGCGGAGCCGCACATTCGACTAAGCCTAGTTGAACACGGCGAAAGGCAGCATTAGAGCTCGCATCCCGGAACAGTGGGAGAGGACCAAACCTCGGAAACATTTCCTGCATGCCCCACAACAGGGGAGGATTACTTTGTCCTTTTGCTATCCCCTTTCCTTTTTTTTACTAACCTACGTGCAGGCAGCCAACCAAGGCATTCAAAAATCCTAAACTCAATCTGGAGATCCTAGATCTCTATGGGATCATCTAAACTCTCTATCCTCGAATAGGTCGCCAGCTTGAAGGGAGGTCCCGCCCGCAAGGCTATTAGCAGAACAACATACCCTCCAAAAGGGGACCCGACGAGATCACCAGCTTTCCATCTATAATCAAGCGACGTACGACGGTTTTTTCCTAAAAAGGCACCGTCCCCTTGGAAAGCCCAACAAATGGCAGGCTAGGCTTCGAGATAGAGCCATACAAGTAGGTCAGACGATCGGAGGAACTGAGCCCGTGTGGGCTGAGCTCACGACAACGAAACAATATGTACTTACAACCTATATCTACGCCAAGCAATGAAGAATATATTTTCGGCATTTCATCACGGCCTATATCTACTCCGAGCAATAAAGGATATCTTCTCGACATTTCTTATTTTGAGAAAGATTATTTAGACATATTCGTGGCAAATGCTTCTCCATCGAACGGGTCCCGATATATTCGGAGACTTAATATAAGCAATTCAACAACTTGCACGACCCCAGGGTCGGAACTCTGAGTCCATCGAGGCCCTGGAAGGCGACTCCGAGCTCACGAGAAGCTGTCTTCAAGATCAAATAAGCTCGATGACTCGGAGACTGCTATCAATCACCATACAATTGGAAAAATCTGAAACTCTAAGACCCCAATGGCCAGCTTCGGCATAACCAGATATATTCTACAAACTGTAAGAACTCAACAGGCATGACAAATTGTAAGACCTCAATAGGCATGACAAACTGTAAGACCTCAATAGGCATGAAAATCCCGATATTTGGGCTATACGTTGCATTTGTAAGAATCCCTAAAGGGCATACCCTCGACGTAGACGCCTACACTATCACTAAGGGATCAAAATGGCTACGGCCAAACGCATACGACCACGGTCGAAACGGCTGATACAACCCAAATAACGCGACTCGGGAATGCCGACTATTGCTAAATAATTGCAAGCCATTACTCCGATATACTTCAAAAAGAACCGGAACAGGCTTCCCTCCAAAAGCAAAATGAGCTCCGATAATGTCGGCTCCAAAAATACAAGAGTGTCGATCTACTCGACCTACAAGCTATGAACCTTACGAGGTGCTCGAAACACCGCCGACAACTACTTGAAATCGAGGTTCCTCTAGAACCGACGACGGGTCAGGCAAAATACTATAAAAAACCTTAATGAGCTGATACAACACCTACATAAAGCCCACAGGCAAAAAATAGCATAAGATCTATTGTCACCAGCTAAGCAAGCCTACGGGCCACATATCAAAAGGTCTCTACGACCAAACGGCATAAAAGCCATTATCGCCAGAATATTGACAACTTGAGGATTAAAATGAGCTTGAATCGTAACCCAATTCGGAAACCAGATCCAAAATAGTTAACTATGCAAGGCTACGGGCCACATATTAAAAGGTCTCTACGATCAAAATGACGTAAGTACCACCATCGCCAGAAATTTAAGGTAATTCGAGGGTCAATCACAGCTCGGATCGCAACACGACCAAGAGACTGGGCCCAAAAATTGCCAAACGCCCAAGGGCGGGAAATGAGAAGACACTACCGCCAACCGGAAATTTATGGTAATTCAAAGGTCGATTACAGCTCGAATCGCAACGCGATCCAGAGACTGGGCCCAAAAATGCAACATGCCTAAGGGCATGGCGCAAGCGCCATTTTCACTACCTAGAGTCTCGATGAAGTTTAAGGGTCGATTACAGCTCGAATCATAATACAACTCGGAGATTGGACCCGAACAATTACAATATGCCTAAGAGCGTGGCATGCAAGCCATTATCGCCCGCCAAAAAATCAGGGAAACTTAAAAGGTCAATTACAGCTCGGATCATAACACGACCCAAGGAATGGGCCCAAAAACTGCAATAAGCCTAAGGGTATTACATGTACGTTACCATCGCTAGCTGAGTAAACCTCTGAACCAAGCGCCTGTAAGGTCACTTCGACCTAAAAGGCACAAAAACCATTATCATCCGCCTATGCGGGCAAGGAAAAACCTAAGGGTTAACTGGAGCTTAATTTACAATGTGACTCGGAGACTGGATCCAGAGTAATCGAAACAGCAAATTCCCAAGGGCACAAGATAAATACGACTACCGCCAGCAAGCGTGGACACAAAAAATACAAAGACAGGAAGGCTCGAGTCGGAGCCCGACTGAGAAACTAAGCCTAAGCGGTCGGGCCGAGCACGGAGGTCCAGCACCTGCTCTCACCCAGAATCACACTTAGCAGTCCACGGGATCGTCCGATCAATTCCGCACTGAGAAGGACCTCACCAAACACCAAGACCAGCCTATCTGATTGAAAGTAACAGCAAGAAAAAGGTACAGAAGAAATAAAACTTCGAAAATTCTCCTTATATATCATGTGCGCAAGAAAAAGTGTGTTCCTCATCTACAGGCATGCCCTACTTATATTCGGAGGAAAGCTACAAAATGGCAAAATCTACCCTAAAGAGCTACAGATTGCCAAAATCGCCCTCAGTAACGTTGACGAGAAGCGACCAAGCATTGCGCTGATCCGACCGTGCTTGAGCCTATTCCTCCGAGGGACCGAAGCCCCTTGCGCTGAACTCTTCGAGCACCTCTCTCCGGATTTGCGGTGAACATACTCCTCTATCCTCCGCTCCAGGTCAAGGGCTTGCTTTAGTTCAGCTTGGGCATCAGCGGCATCCTTCACACAAATTGCCATCTCGCGATCAGCCTTAGTTCGACCTAAAACCGCCCCCGTTCGAGCATCAACTATCTCGGCTCTGACCTTCGAGAGGTCAGATTCATGTCTCCCAATCATTTCTGCTTGAACTTTGCCATTGTCATGAGTCAAGCGAAGCTGGACCTCGACAGTAGGGACCTTGGTCGAGGCACTTATCTCCTTCAAAGCCCGAGCCTGCGCTTGAGCCCTCAGCTCCCTGCAAACAATTTTGACGCAGCTGACATCGCCTTTGAAGTACTCCAGAGCCTCCAACTTTTTCTGCAACTGATATGGCAAATGGAAATCAGTCCCAAGGTCAGAAAAGAGTAAAGCACGCACCACAGGAAATTACCTGCTCCGCCAGATAGCTTTGGTAGTCCGAGCTTTGGTGTGCCTCATATCGCCAATGCTGCAGCTCTACTTCCCTCTCCTCGTTAAGGAGCCTAAGGGACTCACACTCATCCCAAATTTTCTGAAGCTTGGCTCATTGACGAAGCATCTCGGCCCTAAGCCTATCGCAGGCCTGCACAAGGGAGGTTAATAGAGGGAGGAGGACACGAGATATAGGGAAGTTGTGCATGAACTCACCACGAAGTGAAGCCGACGGACTTCCTCGAAGACAAAACACACTCCTGTTGGTCCTTCCCCTGCAGCCCTAGAAGAATCAACCTCAGGCACGACATACTCACTCAAAGGAACCGCCGGCCGGGAATCGGGTAACAGACTCGGGCAACACCCCTTTCCCAGAAATACGAACATGAGCAGCACCACGGAAAGCTTTGTCACACCGCAAGTGTTGATCCCTCTCATCGCCATCATCCCACGGACTAGAGGCCAACGGTTCCTCCCGCTTTTTGGAATAACTTTGCCTCGTCCCAAAGAGTCGCTTGATATTACGGCGAATCCAACACAAACGGAAGGGGAAAGTGTTACCTCAGGTATACGAAGGCAAAACAAAGGAAACATATGCACATACCTTGATGTTGTGTTCCCCATCCGGTACTAAGCATAGCTCGCCATCTACGTTCGTCACAGGATGAATGGGTCACCAATTTTTGGACCTAGTTGGGCAGATCGTGAACTTCACCCGGTGTCCACGAAGTTGCTGCAATAAAGGAAACAACATTATTACTCAGCAGATTTTCGCTATAGACAAGAGCTAGAAAAGCGCCAAACGCCTAACTCAAGTGCGTGATTCCACCCTTCAGAAAATGGAAAGGACATCGTAGGAATAATATCAGTTGTCTGAACCCGGATAAACCAACTAGCCCACTCTCGATCCCCGCCTTCCTCGTCGTCAAAAACAAAGGCGTGGATGAGTGGCACCTCAGAGTTAGCAGGCCTCGATGATGAAAGGGTCGGTATATCCTGACAAGGCAATCAAGCGTGAATTTGAGCCGAACCTTCTCCACAAAAAACCTCATCATCAACACCGTTCGCCAAAACAACGGGTGAATCTATGCCAGAGTGACCCGATGTTTTAGACAAAATTCAATCACAATCCTATCAGGAGGGCCAAAGGCGAAAGGATACAAATACACGTTCAGTAACCCATCAGTGGAGTCCGCAATGCCCTCGTCGGGGGAAAGCACCTGCAGGACTACCCATTCGCTCCACCCGCAGTATCTCCTCGCCATCTCCAGATGTTCTCCCCTTAGCAAAGACACCGTCTCCAAAGCAAACTCCCTTGATTCTTGAGCGCCAGGAGTAGCACTCTTGGCCTCTTGTGGGATCGGCCCCAAAGCACTTTCCATGACTATGGCGAAACTAACAGGCCAAAGCAAAGGTAAACACCAATACTTTCGCACCTAGAAAGATGTGGTACCCTATATCGGAACAGAAAGGCGGCTATTCGAAAATAGTAGAGTCTTTCAAAGAAGCCGAGGCCACTCCACATATATGCAAAAAGCAGCAACGATTCACCTACCCGAGACAAGCCCCGGGAAGCCAACGACCTTGAGACAGATCGACGGGTCGGTGCTCGATCCCGAAAGCATCCTCTGACGAAGAGTCATAATTCGAAGATTCATTCGTATCATCTCCATGCTCGGAGTATCACTCTCCGACAAGAAACCCCAGCCTAAAGAGGTCGAGCCTCGATGAGCTCTCAACGACCAGCACTTAGTGCAAGGCAAGCAATTGCTCTCACAAATCACTCTCTCTAAGGGGGAGGGTAAACGCAGGAAGCTCCGATCGCGAAAGCTACATAAAGGTCCGAAGAAGCACCCAACTACACACAAGCTCCCCAGCATAAGTCTATCTTATACAGTCTGGAGAGGCCATATACATCAAGACTAATAGGGACCCCCGAGTACCCAAAGATGACCTACATCCGGAGTAGCGCCCCCGGAGGCCCCAGAACTCAACGCGTGATCTTCGAACAAACCAAAGGGCCCAGATAGCCCCGACCTATCAGATCAGTTCGAGATTAGTCCGAAGCTCGATGACAAACTCAGAAGAGAACCATGTCGATCAGCAAGGGATCAGAATAAACACTTACGACCAAGTTAAATATCAGTGATCAACAATAAAGGGAGACATTCGAAGGGCCTCGACGGGAATGAAAGCATACAGAAAACAAAGCAAATTCGAAAGCAGAAAACAACGAAGTTCATTTTTTATTCATAAAAGTTTGTGTACAAGCATCCCTCGAAGAGTTGTTACATACAATAACAAAGGCCTATGGAGGACTTTCATGCCTAAAAGGCAGAGGCGAAAGGATGCACGCGCAAGGTGAAGACCCGGAAAGTTGATTCACCTCCGAAAGTCCACAACAGGCCCCTACGAGCATGCCTCCTCGGAAGCTTCATCCCAGCCTTCCATACTGATATCCCAAAGGGAAAAGGAGGGTGAAGGGAGGGATGAAAAAACTCCATAGCTCTCCGAAGCTCGAGGACCTTCTTTGGCCAAAGAAGCCTCAGAAAGATAACAAACCGAACAATCCACGGTCCCGCTTGCACGACTACTTTGGATCCACTTCTTGGAACGTCTAGCTGTGCAATCCCCCAACTCGAAGCAGAGCATCACATCGAGCCGGGGTATGAAGGTGAGTAGTGGTGTATAGTCCGAGCCCCCTTTTGAGCAGCGGTGCATAATCCGAGCAACTATCTACACAAGAGAGGAACCAACTCTCCATTCACCATTATCGCCTCGACCCAGCAGTAGCGGCAAAAGTCGGTATATCAACAACCATGGTGGTAGCGGGACGGTACGTCTACGTCCGACGGAATGAGGCTCAAGTAGAAAGCCACCAGACATTCCAAGGAAGCTCCTCCAAACGGCTTTAAGATCATAAGCCATAGACATGATTTTCAAAGGGGGAAAGAAGGAGATAAGAAAAGAGAAGGCAAGCAAGCCAGCGGAAACCGTGAGATGGTGAAAAACAAGGCTAAGGCATCCCCCAGTTATAAGGGATTGCGGCATGGTCATTCATGCTTTGGAAGATTGACCGACCGACGTGGTTAATGCATCTAAAAAAACTGAACTGGCGGTGGCACCTATACATTGGGAAGCAAAAATAAGAGAATGCAATGAATGAGGTCAAAAAGCTTGGACCAGAGTTCGCATCATCAGTATGACGTCGCCAATAAAAGCTCGAGGAGTCAAGTATCAAAATTATTTCCCATATCTTCGATATGGGAAACACGGAGACTATCTGTACGCGGTGAAATCGGAAGGCTCGATTTCTCGCTATCAAGACATTTCGGAAGCATATCCCGGGGACTCGAGAGCAGGAGGTCGCGATCGAGCTCTCAACCTTGGGGCTCGTCGAAACCCGACTCAAAGGGAACAAAGGACGAAGCCAGGACAGAGGAAGAAGCACTCCAGGCACATGGCTACGCCTGACAAACCCGACCTATCTAGAGCCTATGTTGTAACATCATGTCAATCCATCCCATTACCATACCTTGTACTTAATCTCCATATACTTGTAATTGATACTCCCCTCCTATATAAAGGGGACTCGCCCCTCCTTGTAAAGGGCTGATGGATCTCCCCTTCTCCAAAAAAGGCAATAATATCTTCTCTCTCTCTTTCTAAATTGCTCATTCTCCTTAGTTCGAAGTTTCTCATATTGGATCGTCCTTTATATTGTCTCGAAGCCACCCTTGTATCCATTGTCTCTTAACTTGTTCTTCATTATATAGATCGATATTGGTTGAGAAAAGCCTTTCCTAATCACATCTCTGCCTATCATCCCTTCCCCGACTGTCCCCGATAGCTCGATATCGACTCAAGCCTCAACTCCCAAGGCCTTTATCGGTCCTCTCCACACTCGGGCAACGGGCCCTTTGGTTTGCTTACTACCTCGATTTAATTCGTATTTTATCGTTATACTGCATAATCTTAATACAAATTGCCCTTAAAACTAGCTCGAGAATATATCACGTATTTTTAGAATCACATTTACAAATTTAATTGTTGTTACCATTTTCACTGTAAATAGTACCCAACTAGCCAAGAACTTTCCATTGATCCCATCTAGAAGAAAATCACCATACATCTCATGCTCTTCACGCTCGTTGAAAATATACATCTCTTATCATGGTAGAAACCATCAAGAACTCTCCGAATTCCATTTGCACAAAACTAAACTGTCAGGATTGAATCCTTCTAACTCAACCGAGCTACGCAGGCCACTAAAACCCAAGAGAATTGTCGCGAAACACTTGTAGAAACTCATAACCTCGTAAGCACCCAAAGAACTAGTCATATCCTTACCATGTCGATCCAGCATACTTCCAAGATATCCCATCTATCCAAGTTCCTTCTGAGTTACTTTCACTTGATGCTTCTTCTTGCTATAACACCACAATTCCTCAACCCAGACTCACCGCACTAGACCCAAGCATAAAACCACACCGTCTAAGGCTCATAAGCCGCTGGATACTCTCTTAGATATTCCCAAACGCACCACATTCAAAATACCTACCCTTAAGTGACTCCCTATGAACCCAAAGTCATTACCTTCACCTTCCTGATACTGATATATAGAATCCCATAAAGATATAGAAATACCACAAGTCTGGACACCCTCCAATTCAAACCTTAGTTTCTAGCCAAGTATACAACTTGAAAATCTCCAACTATTATATGTAAAATCTTGAACCCACTAGAACCATTATAGAGAGTCATCCACTCTACTCAAACCGCACTTAGGCCAATCAAATGGACCAGATGACCTGTGCTCTAAAAGCACTCCAACACTGCATAATGTAACCTCACCTTAATGCAACCAAACAACTTCCTATTCTATGCACCGTACATCCTTTACAAATAACAACTCATGTCATTCCATGATTCTCATACACCCATAAAGCATAACATAACCTTTATTGAAACTTCCTTTACTCGAGCCATCCTTGGTCTCAACCTCCATAAGCCATAACCGATTTATCAATATGCCTCAAACTAGAACCAACATAACACATAACCGTGAAATCAACTAATCAATAGCAAACTCCCCTACTGGGCTTAAAACCATAGATCAAAACACACAATGACTCAAAATGAATATACTCTATTACTGCCATAATACCATAGTGAGATTAAACTAAATCCTTCATAAGCTCGTGCAACACAGCCCATCTAGTACTCCAAATCTTCTGCAATTCTTGCATTCACCCTCGTAACAGTCAAGCCCACTCTCTTAAGCGACCCAAATTCAAATTGCAATACATATAATTCACTGGTGATAGAGATCTTCCAATAAACAACATAAAGGATCACACAAACTTCTGAATACTCCGCAAGAGATAACCCATCTACTTCGCCTCAAATTAACATCTCTTTATACCCTTCCACCGTAATAAACATTATGTAGTCACTTAATCTTCCTGAGTCTGAACTCATATCGCAACGTGAAATGTACTTCACCTCCCAACTAGGCAACATGAAAAGATCCTTCAACACGCCCACAACTAGGGCCATACATCAAATCACGATAGAAATCAAGCACCAGATAGTTCTCACTACCCCCAAGCAGACCCTTCTCGTCTTATTCAAATCATATGAACACATCTCGCAGTCACATCATACTCACCACATATCTATCCAATCATCACTTCCCTTAATAGGGACACTATCAAACATATAAATCTAAAAACATGCGCTCGCTCAATCAACATCTCAGGGCTCAAGCTACAGGCAAGGCCCGGCCTCACATCCTCCAGACTGGCCCAACATCAACATACAAAGATCACATCTCGCCCCTCAATCAGGGAATCACAAGTCGTTGATGCACATCTGGTACTGAGTGCTCATGTGCACATTCGAACGCGTGGAAGGAATTCAAAGAGTTACATTTCAAACTGAATTAAAGATGCACGATAAGAATTCAAGACTGTGTAGTTTTTCTCAAAGGTTCTATAACCTCCCGAGGATAAGTAAAGACGTCTCCATACCGATCCGCGAGACTTTACTAAACCTACTCATGACTCGAGAGACCTATGTAACCTACACTCTGATACCAACTTGTCACAACCCTAAAACCGACCCAGTTATGATGGCGCCTATCGTGAAACTAGGCCAACCGACACAACACCCGAATTAACCATTTAATCAATAACAATCATTTTTAAGCCTTTAATTAATCAGATATCTTATAATGTAAGTCTAATTGAATAGTGCAGAATAAATACACAAGCCCGACATCGGGGTATCACAAGTCACGAGCATCTACTAAGGTCTGAATATAACAAAGTGTCTAAAAATGTACTAAATACAATCTAAAAAGACAAGAGGCAGAAAAGCAGTGTTGCGAACGTCGGGAAGTGTCACGACCCTGGTTCGCCCTCCATGAACCATCATGACGGCACCTAGTCTCTAAGACTAGGTAAGCCTAAATTGCGGAAGATAAACAAAAGTGCGGAATAAAAACAATTTAAAATAGAAATAGAGTGATATAACAATATTTAAAAGTGCCGCTCGGCATACACAATATAAATTTTCGAAACCAATACAGTTTTCCCAAAACCCGGAAACCCATAAATCACAAGCTAAGGATCACTACATAGTGCTCTAACTCCAGAATAGTCTAAAACAAAATAAATACAGAAGGGTTGTAACATTAAGATATAATAGAGAGAGACTCC
Organism: Nicotiana sylvestris; assembly: GCF_000393655.2. Classification (NCBI taxonomy): domain Eukaryota; kingdom Viridiplantae; phylum Streptophyta; class Magnoliopsida; order Solanales; family Solanaceae; genus Nicotiana; species Nicotiana sylvestris. The sequence continues at coordinate 37,087,426 of NC_091065.1, forward strand.
TCGATCTGCGGACGCGGTAGATATACCTCGAAGTCTCCGAACGGTCGCCTCACCTCAAGGATGGTAAGTCTGAGTCAAAGTACTTGGATCTGCACATGAAAAACATGTGCACTAAGGGCATGAGTACACCACAGCGGTACTCAGTAAGTACCAAGCCTAACCTCGGTCGGGTAGTGACGAGGAAAGGTGAGGGACCTACTGAGATTAAATAAATACAGAAGTGACAGAATAAGATAAGCAGTACAATCGAGAATCTACAGTAAGATTTTAATGCATGATAATAAGGAATACAGTAACTGAAACCGAGATAAAGACAAAAACAAGGAAATACCACTCATAACAAAGATGATAACCGGGGATCTCTCAATATACTCAATATATATATGTCGCGGATCTCTTGTTATCCCGAGGATCTCTTGGTATCCTTAATGTATACAAGGGATCTCTTGGTATCCCAAGGATCTCTTGGTATCCTCAATAAATGCTAGGGATCTCTTGGTATCCCGAGGTTCTCTTGGTATCGTCAATATATGTGTTAGGGATCTCTTGATACCCTGCACCTTAGTTCAAGTCTTTAATAAGTACAGAGGATCTCCCGGGATGCCATCTCGTAGTCCCAAAGTAAAAACACACAACAACAACACAAGAATACTCAATTAAGCTCATTTCTGTACCAAATAAACATGTAATTCTAACTTAACATGCTTCACGTAATTCAACTAAGGCAGTTTAAGAAAATAAGTAGTTAAGTCAATTAGGCATGCTTTTCCTAAGCTAATAGCAAATTTAAATTGCATGTAAAATGAAACAGGAAAGAGGAACACAATTGAAATTACTTAAGGAAAATCGAATTTTCAACAATTTGCTTAAGTACGCACTCATCACCTCACGTACAGGGCAGTTCAATTATAAAATATACCAAAACCTAAGTGGAAGGTCCCCCACACAAGGTTAGGCAAGCCACTTACATCGAACCAACTCAATTCAATCTGAAACCACACTCTTGCCACGAGTACTCGACTCCAAATGGCCCGAATCTATTCAATTGAATTTCATAATGTAAATAACATTTCAAGTAATTGATTCTACAAAGAAATTCTAAGCTAATACGAAATATTAGGCAAAATGACCAAAACGCCCCTCGGTCCCATGTCTCGGAATAGGGTAAAATTTATATTTTCAGAATCCTCATACTCTCACGAGTTCATTCATATCAAAATTATCCAATTATAGGGTCCAATCCCAATCAAAAGTCAAATTTTATATCTAAGAACTTTCTTCCAACTTTTCCCCAATTTTCATCTCCAATCCGAAATTAAATGATGACACTAACTATAGATTGATGGAATATAACTAGAAAGGGTTAAAGAATTGTTACCCTATGATCTCCTCTTTAATTTCCTCTCAAAATCGCCCTCTCCCGAGCTCCAAATCGAATTTCAACTTTTAAAACTAAACCCTCGAAATTTCATATTTCTGCCTAGCTGTTACCATATCTGCGGTCCCGCTTTTGTGTAACAATGGTCGCATCTGCGACTTCTCATTTAAAACCCATCTTTCGCACATGCGGTTAACCCTTCGCAGATGCGGAGCCGCTTCTGCGCTGAAGCTCCCGCTTCTGTGGTCCCTGCTGGCTTCTCCCTCTTCTACTTCTGCGGTCACTCCGCCACTTCTGCGGCTCCGCACCTGCAGGACCCAAACCACAGGTGCGGTTATGACAGAAAACCAGCTGAAGCTGCAACTCCAAACTCCGAAATCCTTCCGTCAACCATACGAAATTATCCCGAGGCCCCCGGGACCTCAACCAAATCCACCAACAAGTATAATACCACTGTCCAAACTTATACTAACCCTTAAAACACCTAAACAATATCGAAACGACGAATCAACCACGGATTCAAGCCTAAAAATCCCAAAACTCTAAAAATACGCTTTCAATCAAAAAGTCTATCAAACCTCGTTCGAATGACCTAAAATTTTGTACACACGTCACATTCAACACTATGGAGCTATTCCAACTTCCGAAATTCCATTCTGACCCTCGGATCAAAATTTCACTATCGAACCGGAAACTTCAAAATTCGACCTTTCGGTATTTCAAGCCTAAATTAGCTATGTACCTCCAAAACACAATTCGAACAAGCCCTAAGCCCGAAATCACCCAACAGAGCTAACTGAACCATTAGATTTTCATTCTGATGCCGTCTTCACACTGTTCCATCTACGGTCAACTTTCCAACACTTAAGCTCTCATTTAGGGACTAAGTCTCCCAAAACTCTTCGACAAAACCGAACATCCCGGCAAATTAAAATAGCAGAAATAAACTCGGGGAAAGCAGTTAATAGGGGATCAGGGCAAAAATTCTCAAGACGACCGGCCGGGTCGTCACAGGCAGCTACCTTGCTAATTCCGATGAGTCTGCCACTGAGCAATCAACACCCGCTACTGGGTTCAAAAATACCTAAATCTAAACACAAGGTGCAGGGAGTAATGTGAGTATGCCAACTCAGTAGGTAATAAAAGTAAATGAAAGCTGAGTAGTAAGAAAACACGTAAACAATGTCATAACACTAAAACAAATGTAGATCTTTTCCAAAGCAGTACACAAATCATTTACTTCGTAAATCAAGCTCAGTTTCAGTAAAAATCTTTTAAAACAACTTTCAATTGTTTTCAAACGAGTGATAAAACAGTGAGTATAACTGAAAGAAAACGTAAACATCCCCTCGGGAAAAACATGTACCATAAACCGCCGCTCGGGCATAATATGAACAGAACCAACCCCTTGGGCTACCTCACAATGACTCGAAATCAGCCCCTTGGGCATAATATGAATCAAGAACCGCCCCTCGGGCAAACATGGATCAAGAACAGCAACAACCCCTTGGGCTACATCATATCACTCACACTGGGTAACCGCGCTCATTGGGGGTGTACAAACTCCGAGAAGGGCCCCTTACGGCTCAAGCGCAATAACAAGCTATCTCGTGGCATAATCAAACAGGCTCTCGGCCTCATAATCAAGCCACCTCGTGGCATAACAAATCAGGCCCTCGGTCGCAAAATCACGAATGAGCACAATATTGCTGCAGTGCGCAGCCTGATCCCACAATATCCTTACAACACAATCCCTCGGCCTCACTCAGTCAGAAATCTCTCAAGCCACTCGGGCAACAGTATAACATGATGCTCAACCCAAAATATCACTTAAAATATTAAAATAGAGTAAATATGGCTGAGTTATAAAAATAGTAGAATACCGCATGACTGAGTACAAATATGAAGTCAAAATAGTGAGGAATAGTAGTAAAAATCTCATAAGGGTCCAAATAGTTGGCACGAAGCCCAAATATGGCATTCAGCCTAAACATAGTAAAGATTTCCAAAACACAATGATATCAAACATTTTTCGATCAAATACGCGACTTAATAGTCATATGGGATGGACTACGTCACAATCCCCAATGGTGAACGAAACCACACTCGTCATCTAGCATGTGCGTCCCCTCGAAGTAGCACAACGATGTAAAATCTTGGGTTTCATACCCTCAGGACAAACATTTACAATCATTACTTACCTCAATCTGGTCCAAACTATATCCCACAATGCCTTTACCTCTCGACTTAGCCTCCGAAAGCTCCAAACATGAAAATTTCCAATTTACAATTTACACCAAAAATCCTGAAATTTCCAATTTACACCAAAAATCCCGAAATTGGCCAAACATGACCCCGGGCCCACGTCTCAGATTCCAACAAAAATCACAAAATTAGAATCCTTACACTCTCACGAGTTCATACATATCAGATATACCAAAATACAACCACAAATGACCCCTCAAATCCCTTATCGAAGGTCTCCAATTTCAAGCCCTAGTTCTTCAAACTTTAACCACAAATTCCATAAATTTCAAGCCTAATCAGTGAAATAATACCATAGAAACGAGTTTAGGGTCCAAAACGTACCTCTACGAACTCCCCTTCAAATAGCTCCCTCAAGCTCAAAACCGCATGAAAATGGTGAAGAATAACTCAAAAATTGTGAAGGAGGGTTAATATACTTTCTGGCCCAGGGATTACTCACCTGCAACCTCAAACACGCACCTGTAGTCCATGGGTCACACCTGTGGAAATCACTTATCCGCCCAAAACCACCCCTACGGTCAAATACCCGCACCTGCGCCATCGCAGGTGCGCTCAGTTTTACTCTTTTGCGGCTCTTGCCCTCCTCGTTCTTGGTCGCATTTGCGGCCCTTAAATCGCATTTGCGGTATCGCACATATGGTCCCCAATCTGCATGTGCGAAAACAACAGGAGCAGAAATATTCTGCAACTTCTTCAAAAAAAAAAAAAACTCTCCGTCAACCATCTGAATCCATCCTGAGGCCCTCGGAACCTCAACCAAATACGCTAACAAGTCACATAACATTATTCAAACTTTTTCCAACCCTCGGAACACTCAAAACGACGTCGTAATGCCAAATCAACACCAAATTCAAGCTTGAGAATTCCTAAAACTTCCAAATTCCTCTTTCGATCAAAAAGTCTTTCAAATCTTGTCCGAATAACCTGAACTTTTGCCTGCACATCACAAATGATACAACGAACCTACTTCAATTTCCATAATTTCATTCCGACCCCTATATCAAAATCTCACCTATCAACTAGAAAACGCCGAAATTCCAATTTCGCCAATTGAAGCCTAAATCTACTCTGGACCTCCAAAACACATTCCTATCATGATCCTAAGTCCCAAATCGGCTAACAGAGCTAAAAAAAATCATAAAAAATCCAATCCAATATCATATGCTAACAAGTCAAAACTTGGTCAAATCTTTCAAATTTTAAGCTTCAAACTAAGAGCTGTTCTTCCAAATTTAGTCTGATTACCCTAAAAACCAAAACCGACGATTTACATAAGTCATAATATATCACACGAGTCTATTCATGCCTGAGAACAGGCGAGCGAAGTGCAAAAGCTCAAAACGACTGGTCGGATCATTACAAGAGTCTTGCGGATTAGTATGATGACATCCATACCTATCTTCGAGAATCTACAGGTGTCACGCCCCAAACCTGAGGAGGCGTGGCTGGCACTCAGTGTCGTACTGGCCTGAGCGAACTATTCTGTAACTCATTCTTTTTGTGACCATCGTGGGCAAACATGGAAACAACTCATAGTGCATAACTGTAAGTGGGCAACCACTGTATTAATGAACCATCTTTTTTAAAACATGAATATATTTGGGCCGTCAAGGCCTCTGACTTTCTCTACAAAATAAACCTATGTCTACAAAGCCTCAACGATTATATGACATCAAATAGGACAGGGTACCGGCCTACCCATAAGTCTATAGCAAAACTCCGACACGATGACTCATATGCTCGGATGCACTCCAAATGAGGTGGAGTCTTACCGATCATTCGCTGAATGTCAATCTCGTATGCTATGAGGGCTCATCTACTATGAGGGCTTGTCAAAATGATTGTGTATACTTGTAGGCATGAATGCAACATCCCCAATAAAAGGATATCAGTACGAATAATGTACTGAGTATGTAAAGCAGAACTGAAACATAACAATAAGTCAACATTAATTAAGGACATATAAGAATCAACGTGAATCTCTGAAGTGCCACCATATATACATATTTATCATACATATATATAATGCTTCTCTTTGAGATTGTTTCTATTATCCATATCATATGATACATGACTGCCCAACTGATCAGTGATAACTGCCCGACCCACCGTAGCACGGTGGTAAATACATAACTGCCCAACTGGTGGTAAATAATGATACATAACTTCCCAACCGGTGGTAACTGTCTGACCGGCCGTAGCCCGGTGGTAAATTCATGACTGCCCGACCGACCGTAGCATGGTGGTAAATGTATAACTACCCAACTGGTCATAGCTCAGTGGTAAATGCATGACCGCCCGCCCGACCGTAGCACGGTGGTAAATGAATATGCATGAAGATCCATGTATTACTATATTACGAACATTAACATATGTATCATATATCTCAGTAGAGACTAGATAAATACTTAGACATGCTTGAATATCACTTTTACGGGAATGAATAATATATACATCCTTAACTGCTAAGAATAAAACCACTTATGGAATATCATTACATTTACATATCGTTACTTGAATCATGCCAAAAGAAAGAAGGATTATCCTTAACACACCTGAGCCGGTTCTCTTGACAATCCCTCTAATATACATCATTTGCAAAGAACACGTAATGTCGGATAAAAGTAGGAAAAAATTCTTGAGATTTTCTTGAGAAAGATTGTACCGTACTCCCTTAGATGACGATGTCATAACACTTACCAAAAGAAAGGGATTATTGAACCAATAATTTCTTCTCAATCATACATTTCTTACTAGTTCAAATTATCAATTGTACTTGATCAAGTTTTCGGTGTTTAAATTAGGTACTGGAATCATCATATACAATCTAAGAATGAAATGTGGTTTTGTATTCAAAATATAAAGTGTTGTGCACTTAGCACATTACCTTTACAAGTTTGTATTCAAGATATGAGAATGAGGTGTCTTATTTATCAATTAGATTGCCACTTTTCCATTCAATTGTAAGAGTCATGAATATTGACAAGACCTTGTTGCCACGTGGACGTGGGGTGGGGAAATTTTAATTTAACCTATAATCAATTAATTAATTAATTAGGTAACTTCTCACTACCCGGTAATTAATCAATTACCCGCATAATTAAGAATTGTCTCAACTATTCACAACCTCTTGTACTTGAGTATCCTGTATGTTTTTCACCTTCAACTTACTTACTTTTCAATCTCATATTGTATCTTCTGTCACTTTCATAACCTGCCTTCCACATAGGTGGAAATTATGTCTTAAAGCTATACTGTAATACCCGCACCTCTGGTGCATACAAAATTTAGCAAAAGCTTCACACTGATTTCTTACGACTCTACTCTATGGCACGATATGGAGACAAAAAAGGGTAATTTTTCCTAAATGCCCTATAGACTCTCAATTATAAATGTGGCGCGCAACACACCCATAAGTGAGACTCTACTAGGCACGGCTTTGTAGACTCCATAGGACACGATCCACTCTGATACCACTTTATATAACTTACTAGCATGATCATGTGGTACCATATAAAATAAATACATACACTATCGTTTCATTAAAATATTCATGTAAAAAATGCACATATTTTCTCAACTTCTAATTTCCTAATTTCATATAAAGAGTAAAAAATTTCGTATGCTAAATTCTTAAAATGGTAAAAAGATAACCTTCTTTTCTTGTGAGAAAATAATTTCTATCTTTACAATAAAAAAAGTCTCATAAACTTTCTCATATTATATGTATAACTTAAAACATATTCGAAAGTAGTAATATTAATAACTATATAAAATCATATTTTTCAAACCTTTTTTTCTTTTTACAAAAATGTTCCACTCAAAATACCATATCAAAATGTATCTAACGGTATCAATGTTGTTAAACTCATGCGATATAACAAAAGGGCATGTAGGAAAACTTCCCATCTTTATTTCCTTGTCATGCAACATTGATTCAGCTCAAAACGTATGTCTTTTAATTGCTTCCACTCACTCGTACGTGATGCTGAGAACTTGGTATCAGCCATGCACTGATGCCCTGTGATATCGTGGATTAGGTGCGAGATCTGTTTCCTGTTTTGCAGATATGGGCTTGTCTAGAGGACTTGAGGCCAGATTCAGACCGCACTTTCTTCTTAGTGGTTTCAATTTTGTGTGTATGTTCTTTTGGGCTCGTATGTCTAGTAGTGTCCTCGGAGTGGGACTGATGGTTCAGTGAGTGGTTGGATAGCTATATGATGAGTACCATGTGACAGAGGGTTGTGCTTAGATGGTTTGGATGTGACCAGAAGAATTTTTGCTATGATTGCTTGATTTATGTCTCAATGTGTTGTATGGTCTTGAGATATGAGTGTGTTAAGGGGACTTTCAGGATGTTCATGGTTAGGATGAAGTACATTCTTGTGCCTTTTTTGACGAGTTCAGACTCGGGAGGATTAAGTGTAAGCATAGTGGTTGTGTTACACCTCATATTTTTATATGTGAAAGTATGTCATAAGTAAATTGATGAAAGCTCGAAAATGAGATATTACATCTCGTATTTTTCGTACGTTAAAGTTTGGTCGTAAGTTAATCGACGTATGTTTGTGAATGAGGATATTTTAAGATTATAAGCATTTTATACTATTTCAAGCAAGTAATGAGTAAATTCGTGAAGGTAAGAGGATAAGAAAATTGAAGAAAATGAATTTCGTCGAAGTTCGACGTATAGGGATAAAATACGATCCGAGCTATAATATCCGGTATTTATGGACTAGTACCATACAGGTATCACATGGCCATGATAGTAAGGTGTATAAGGTATATTTAAAGTGAGTAGTATTTTAAGTAATTTGAGATACTTCTTAATTATGTGGGTAATTGATTAATTATTGGTTAATGAAAGACTAATAAGTTAATCAAGTGATTAGTGGATAATTAATCTAAATATTTAGATAAGTGTTACATCTCCAAACGTGGCAGCCCTCTAAAGACAACTTAATGACTCTTGAATTGGGATTGAGAGGTGTCACACTTAAGTTTATTATGTGGCTTAGTCATTAGTTATGTGGGGCCTACCTAAAAGTAAGGATAAAATTTGGAATCTCTTAAGAAAGGATTAAAGAAAAGTAATACTTTTGCAAAAGTGTTTTCAGCTAATTCCTTACATAGTAATATTATTTTCTATCTCTTAAGAAAGAGCTTCCACCAAGACTTCCTAATGCACAATGCTACTGCCGATTCTTTAAGGAAAAGTTTCAGCCAACATTATCTTTGCATAGCAACGTTGTTGCTTCAAACTTTTCATACGACTTGTTCCATGTTGCCGCAATTATTGTGTATTAGGTGGATTGTCAAGAGAATCGGCTCAGGTATGTTAAGGCTATCCCTTCTTTCTTTTTATCAAGATCTATACGATACAAACGAAACAACCAAATGCACAACTTCCGTAAATGACTCTATTCATAGAGGTATTAGAAATGCCTATGTTCTTGAATTCCCATATGTCTTATTATTCTATCATCTGTTCATGAGTCTCAGAAAATGTAAGTTGATAAAGTTTGTTTCATGATATTAATTAGAGGTATAATGGTCTTATGACGTTCCGAGAGATTTTATTGACGTACTTTTCATGCATTGCATTCATTTATACATGTACATTGATCCATGACCAGACGACGTTATATACGCGTATATATGTATATGGTATATGGAAAAAGGATAAGGCATTATATACGCACCACCACCTGATAAGTTGGTATACATTTATGATTTGCCCACAGTGGCCTAGATGATATGATGGTATGCCCTCAGAGGCTTGATGATGTTATGAATGCATATACCCACACATGGTTTCACTTTTATACGCATATGCATGATATTTTAAATATTAAAAGATTCATAAAGTTGTTCAGACTTACATGTCGAGTCTTTTACTCCATGTTTCTCTCATGTCTATTATTTACTGATTTTCATTCCTTATATACTAGGTACATTATTTGTACTAACGTCCCTTTTCCATGGGACACTGCGTTTCATGCCCGCAGGTCCTGATAGACATGTCGAGACCCCTCCATGTAGGCTATCAGCTTAGAAAAAGATGTTGGTGTGCTCTATTTGTTTCGGATTGCTTGTTTAGTTAGTATAATTTAGACATGTATTGTTTGGTATGGCGGGGCTCTGTACCGACCTTTATGAAAATTATGTATTCATAGAGGCTTGTATACAGATGTCGTGTACGTAAAATATTGTATGTCCTTGCCAGCCTATGTTCAGTGTATGAGTGGTTATTTGGTCTTATAGGCCCATATGTCTTATGTATAAGTTGATATCACATGTTGTATTCGAATTATCTCACGGTAAATTTCCAGCTTAGTTATTTATGATAGTATGACATGAAAAGATATGTTATGTTGGTAATCGGTTGAGTAAGGTACCTGGTGCCCGTCGCGGCCCATCGGTTTGGTTCGTGACAAAAGTGGTAATAGAGAAGTTCTGTCCTAGGAAGTCTACTAGATGTGTCTAGTAGAGTCTTGTTTATGGGTGTGTCATGCACCACACTTATAAGCAGGAGGTTATTGGGCATTTAGTACTGTCACTCTTTCTTCTTACTCTAGATCGTGTAGTAGAGCTCAGTAGTAAGAACTCGATTTCCTAAACTCTATCTTATTCGTAATATGATGATACCTACATCCAGAAAGGCGGTTGGTAAGAGATATAGTTGTGGAAGAGTTGAGCCACAGGAACTCAATTTTTGCAGCATGCTTATGATGAATAAATATGAGGTATTCAGCAGATCATGTATTCACTGAGATATGTAAGTTTCTTGACAAGGATCCCTAAGACAAGAATGTCTATCCACTCTTATGGTAAAAAGGTATAAGAGAATTAGAAGGTAGAGATAAGTTTTAACAAGTAAATAAGCAAGGTGAAGAAGGGAACAAAGTACTCAGTTAGTGAAGATGATCATTATCTACAATTCGGGAAAAGAGATATAAGCACTTTGAGTTACCTTCAACTGTAATAGGGATATGTACAATTGGCCACACCAATCTCAGTCATGCCCTATAAGAGCTAATATATATTGTTTAAGAGAAGGATGAGATATCAGAATCCAGCTGGGGTTAGAGTAACCCAAGATGGTAGATGGAATATTTGTATTAGTTGACGTTTCTGAAGGATATTGCACAAGTGGTAATAAATCTCCTTGTGAGACATCCAGACGGTGCACTCTAAAATAGTAAAACTAGATATGAGTACTACAAAGATAGGCGTTGGAAGCCTTGAGGGGATAAATATTACTAAGTGTGGCTCCCGTCCCTAGTAGAGCGAGAATGTTAAGCAATCCGAAGAGCCAGTGGATAGAGCAAGGGGAGCTAAAAGCAAAAGAATGTCTTGTTAGAGTTTTCAGACTAAAGTAATAGACATAAATGTTAGCAGGAAATAAGAAAAGAATTAATGAAGCATTATGAGTAAGATATGATACATGGATGACAACGATAGATAGAAAAGATGACAGTATTACAGGGTCTAGCCATAGTCAATTAACGGAAATGATGAAAGGTGACAGGCTTTGAGATAACAAAAGAGTATAGGCTATAAAGTCATATCCTCACTTCGAGAAATAAGATTGTGACTTCAACACAACTACCAGAAGGAAAAGTTAGACCACAGAATAATAGAAATCAGTATGAGCTGGTGAACAAGATAAACTAAACGTGAATTAGGGACTGAGTGAATGGATAATACTCGGCATCATGAGAGTTTCAAATTTCATTCCGGCGTTAATAGAATGGACAACAAAAGAAGATTCATGGGAAATTCATAGAATGGTCATTCAGGAAGACGCCTCCCTAAAGCAAGCAACATGAGCAAAGTTAAGCTTAAGGGACTATGTGTTCCAGTTACACTAAGTGCCACCCTCGCGAGTAAGGAATTTCGTTACCCTTGGTATAGAAGGAATACCACAAGGTGAGTAAGGGTTATCGATAATGTGAGAAGACGCCAATGATGAAGAGGTAAAACATCTATAGGTAGATCATCGTAGCGCTAAATATTTGTACTTCCCTAAAGGGGGAAATATGGAGTGATGTGGAATTAAGTCAGAATTAAGTGGTTCTAGTAATTATGGAATGGTAAAGGAAGAATGCAATAAAATGAAAAAGGAATGAGATTGTACTTATTCAAAGCCTACGGATTCGCTACGATACAAGATCATTATGCAAACACGACATCAAGGAGAGGAAGTAAGGGTTCCCGCCCGGGATGTTATTGTTAAATAAGGAGCCAGTGCGAAAGGTAAGTTAAGATAAAGGAAATAAACCCAAGAAAGGTAACGCAGAATATTGATATAAGAATGGGCCAACGAGTAATTAGTAGTTGACTTAGGAAGAGCCTAGTTATGTCTAGACAAGAGGTTACAGACAAATCAGTAGATCATGCAAGATAACCATAGTAAAACCCAATATAGTGAGTTCAACCTCGCAGTTATGACATCGTAATACTTGAGAAATATTCAGATATGAGTTAGGGTAGTTAAAGGTACCGTATGAGTATTATGGAAATAAAAGAGAGTATCATTGGGAAGACAGTGGGTAGTATTTTAAGTAATTTGAGATAGTTCTTAATTATGTGGGTAATTGGTTAATTATTGGTTAATAGGAGATTAAAAAGTTAATTAAGGGATTAGTGGACTATTAATCCAAATATTTGGATAAGTGTTACATCTCCAGACGTGGCAGCCCTTTAAAGACAACTTAGTGACTCTTGAATTGGGATTGAGAGGTGTCACACTTAAATTTCTTATGTGGCTTAGTCATTAATTATGTGGGGCCTACCTAAAAGTAAGGATAAAATTTGGAATCTCTTAAGAAAAGATTCAAGCAAAGTAATGTTTTTGCTTAAGTGTTTTCAGCCAATTCCTTACATAGTAATATTATTTTCCATCTCTTAACAAAGAGCTTCCACCAAGACTTCCTAATGCAAAACGTTACTGCCAATTCTTCAAGGAAAAGTTTTAGCCAACATTATCTTTACATAGCAACGTTGTTGCTTAAAACTTTTCATACGACTTATTTCGTATTGTTGCAATTGACGTGTGTTAGAGGGATTTTCAAGAGAATCGGCTCAGGTATGTTAAGTCTATCCCTTCTTTATTTTTGATATGATCTATACGATACAAACGAAATGAACAAATGAATAACTTTCATAAATGACTCTATTCATAGAGGTATTAGAAATGCCTATGTTCTTGAATTCCCATATGTCTTATTACTTTATCGTCTGTTCATAGGTCTCAGAAAATACGTAAGTTGATAAAGTTTGTTTTATGATATTAATTAGAGGTATAATGGTCTTATGATGTTCCGATAGATTTTATTGACATACTTCTCATGCATTGCATTCATTTATACATGTATATTGACCCATGACCAAACGACATTATATACACGTATGTATGTATATTATATATATATGGGATATGGGAAAAGGATATGGCGTTATATACACACCACCACCTGATCAGCTGATATACTTTGATGATTTGCCCACAGTGGTCGAGATGATATGATGGGATGCCCTCAGAGGCTTGATGATGTTATGAATGCATATACCATGCATGGTATGACTTTTATACGCATATGCATGACATTTTAAATATTAAAATATTTAGAAAGTTGTTCAGACTTACATGTCGAGTCGTTTACTCCATGTTTCTCTCATGTCTATTATTTACTGATTTTCATTCCGTACATACTCAGTACATTATTTGTACTGATGTCCCTTTTTCATGGGAATGCTACATTTCATGCCCGCAGGTCCTGATACAGGTCGAGATCCCTCCAAATAGGCTACAACTCAGCGGAAGATGTTGGTGTGCTCCATTTACTTCGGAGTCGCTTGTTTGGTTAGTATGATTTAGACATCTATTATTTGGTTTGGGCGGACTCTGTCCCGACATTTCATGAAAATCATGCATTCTTAGAGGCTTGTAGACAAATGTCGTGTACGTAAAATATTATATGGCATTGCCGGCCTATGTTTAGTGTACGAGTGGTTATTTTGGTCTTATAGGCCCGTATGTCTTATGTATAAGTTGGTATCATATGTTGTATTCTACTTATCTCACTGAAGTCATCCGGCTCAGTTATCTATGATAGTATGACATGAAAAGATAAGTTATGTTGGTACTCCGTTGAGTAAGGTACCAGATTCCCATCGTGGCCTATAGGTTTGGGTCGTGATAGGCTGTGATTATGATATGGTCATCAAGAGATTCTAGTTTGAGGTTAAGTAGGTGGGTTATCTCATACGAGATGTTCTGAGGTTGTGTGATCCTTATGATGTTTATGTGGAGAGTTTTTCTTCTACCAGCAGGGTATGTATGTGCTACAATTTGAGTTTGGATTACTTGAAAGAGTTTGCACAACTTTCGCGAGGATGGATATGCACCTAGCGGGTGATTTGAGGTATTTTATGATTTTAGCTACATGAGTTTGTGAAGGATTCGATTGAATTACAGTACGAGATCATGTTAGTTATGGAGTAAGGGTACTATGTGTTATCAAATATTATGTTCTATAGCTTCGAGCCAAGTGGGGGAGTCTACTATCAATGATCAGATTGCATGGTTATGTCTTTTGGTTTCGGTTTGAGGCATATTTGAGGATCATTTATGACTTGTAGAAGTTGGTTTTGAGTGTGACTTGAGCAAGGAAATTTTTGGATGCATGATGTATTACACTTTATGGATATATGGAAATCTTGGAGTGATTCGGGTTTGATATTTATTATGGATGTAATGTGCTAAGAAAAGGGGGGTCACTCGGTTGCATTAAGTTGGGGTTACTTCTTTGGGGGTTGGTGTGCTAATGGAGCACAAGTCGTTTGGCTCATTTTAGCAATGCGTTGGAGATCAGAGCAGTGTGGATGAATCTCTAAGTAGTTCTAAAGAGTTCAAGATCCATATGTGGTATTTGAGGATTTCCCAAATTTAAAAAAGGCTAATATTTGAGATTTGTGATGGACGGTGTCGAGACTCGCAGTATTTCTGTATCATAATGGATTCTACATTTCCGTATTAGAGAGGTTAAGGAAACAGCTTTAGATTCACATATGGTCTCTTCATAGTGGGTATCTCGAATGCGATATTTTTGAGTGCTTGTTGATACACAATTTTTCCCTATATATTTTCAATTTGCAAAATAACTTCAAAATGGCATATATATGCATATGTAAGCATATCCAAGTGTTTTATTGTTTTTTCATAATTTTTAACGGTTTTTAAACTAATTCATTTCCCTCTTTTATCCATGAAAACCCAATAATTATTTCCAACATTATTATTTTGGTAATTCAGTTATTGGACTTTTATATTTATGCTGAGATATAGCTAAGGTAAATTTTACATATTTGTATAAATTTAATTAGTATTTTTAAGTTAATTGCATATAATTGCAATATTAGTCCTTTTTAAGATTTAATTATGTTTTATATTCATAAAATTAAGTCTTGTATTTTTAAATTGTTAATTATATGTTATAAATCATGTTAGTTCTTTCAATTTATTTTCAGAAATTAATTTACATTTTTTTTAATTTTAAAAGTGGAAAATTGGTATTTAAATAATAGCCCAATTACATTTCAATTTTAGCCTAAATTTGACCCCAAATTAAACCCAATTTCCCCGGCCAAATTCCCATTCAAACTCGACCCCTAACCCAATTAAACGACCCAACCCAAATTCCCCTACCTACCCTGTTTAATCCAGGTCGTTGATCATTTAGATCAATGGCCAATATTCGCCCTTACCAATTTTTAACCCTGAAAGACCCCTAAACCTACCTCCTTCTTCACCAAACGCTGCCCTTGAATCTCTCTTTTCTCAACTCTCTCTGAAACCTCACATGAACCATAGCCGCCACCATCTAATCCCACCCTAATCTACCTCAACCCCTGCCTAATCCATGGCCTCCCATGGCCATTGGAGATGTGTATTGGCCTCCTATGGCTCCTGGGTGTTTGTTTCTGTGGTTTCATGGATAGTCTTTGAAGGAATCTAGTCCAGTCCTTGCCCAACCTTCATCTCTGGTCTTTCTCCGGCCAGCCATGGCCGTTGAAGTCAAATCCTTGACATTCCTGGTTAGATCGGTAACTTTCAACGTCTTTCTCACCTTTTTTGGGTTTTCTGAAACCCTAATCTTTGAGATCTTTCAATTTTCTTTCAGATCTACCTTAGATATGTACTTACTATGAATTTCTTAAGTATTTTCTCGAAGGTTCTTCAACTTTTCTTTCAAAACGACTCTTCATTTTTTCGGCGATTAGGGTTTTCCTTTAAGTTTTTCAAAAGATTTCTTCTCTGATTTTAATGTTGTTTGTGATTTTGCTATGTTTAAAATGATTTTCTCATGTTTTTCTTCTATCTATTTCAGCATGTTAAAAACCCTAGTTCCTTTTAGTCTTATCCGAGTTCTAAAACTATTTGTTTAAATGTGTACTTGTTCTTTGTTCCTGACTCTCTTTTCCTTGTTCGACTTGTTTGATTTTGAGTTCTTATCATCTCTAAAACTCAACTATTTCTGATTCTCTTTACCTGTTGCTATGTTTTCTTCACTGTTGATTCTATGTGACTACTTGACCTACGTGACTACTGTGCTCCGAATATTTTTCTTACTGTTGAATCCTAGCTTACCCTGTTGCTACTGTATGCCTGTGTTATCTCTTTTGCCAATGTGTTTGGCCTCGCATGTCTGATGCTTCTATTCACTCTATTTATATACTAAAGTGTAGAATCGTGTCTCTTACTTTATTGATCTTGATCTTGTGACTGATTGCAAAAGCTTTTTTTTATGAACCCTAATTTCACTCGCTTGTTTAAAGTACAAGCTTTTCTTTTATGCAAAAGCACCTCTTTCAAAGACACGAACAATTTGAGTTCAAGAACACACACTTACACTCAAAACCTTCTCTCTTTTCTCTACTACTACTACTTGTGCTACTACTTTGTCTAACCGGCTGAAAGCCAAAGCTAGGCTGTGGAAATTTGCTTACTTTTCCTTTATGCACGTTGCTTCTTTACTGGTATGTACTAGTTAATTTTCAAGCATCAACAACAATATGTTTCTTTAATTGTTCCAACTTCTCTCATTCTTGTCTACTTTTGCTTATGTTTCTGCAACCAAGTTACATTACTAGCATGCTGTAATATGTTCCCCTCCCCTTTTAAATTAATTTTTACCTATGTGTGTACTCTGTCAGTCACTTGTTATGTGACTTGCTAACTTATGAATCCCAATACACCATATCCCCTCTATGTGTTTTGTGTTCTCTGGCTGGTTTGTGGGCATGTCAGCTTCAGATATTGCTGTGCATGTCCCAAACCTGACCCTTTTTGGGTTCATATGCTTCATACAATATATTCCCAAAAACCCTTTGACCCCTTTGTGTAACTACTGATTTTGTGTATTTTGAGTTTTGCTACTACTGTTTTCAAATCACCCTTACCATTTACTATTTTCAACCTAGTTTAAATAAATCTTTGTATTTTGTACTTCCACTATATTCTTAGAACCTAGGTTCTTCCTCTCTTGTGTGAGCCTTGCCTTGGGACCCTTGAGCTCCCTCTGAACTTGGACACATAAGGGCTGGCCCTTCCACACTGCACTCATCTCTATCTGGTTATGCAAACCTGGGTGTAAGCACTGCCCGGGGTCCCTTGAGACCCTTAGGGAACTTTGACACACCCATGTATGAGAAAGGCTTTGAACATCATTTCCATTTGAGGTAGTTTATTACATAACTCAGAGAACAAGTCAAGAATCAGGCTTCTTATGGTTGAACTTCTTATTTTGCACTTTTCTGATGTAATTCAGTCATTTTTGGTCTGTAATGATTTGTAACAAATATTGGGGGCTGGCTAGTGAAAAGGGATGGGGTGATTATGCATGCTTTAGATATTAAAAGTGTAGATAACATGCCTATAGGATCTGTTTGATGAATCCCGCATGTTTTACTTCCACACTTAGACATCGTGCCTATGGGATATAAATGGCTATAATCAGACATCATGCCTACAAGGTTAAATCAACTTTAAATTAGATGTCATGTCTATAAGATTAAAATCAATATTTTTATGGAAATCATTCTTATAGGAATTTCGCTGTGATCAAATAAATCCTGCCTGCCTCATTTCATGTTCAACTAGATACCATGCCTATAGGACCAGAATCAGCCTTTAATATTTAGATACGATGCTTGTAGGATTAATCAGTGATAATAGAGATCATATCTATAGGATCTGAAACCAGTTTAGTTAAAAAATTAGTTTGACTTGTACTGTTCTGAATTAGTTTAAACAACCTACTCCTTTCATTAATACGGTTTAGAAAGCATGCCTATAGGATCCAAATCGCCTGTTTAAAAATTAACCACTGCTCTGCTTCCTTTCTAATCAGTAATAGATATCATGCTTATAGGACATAACCAATACACACTTAGGCAAGCCTTAGGCAATAATGATAAAACTGAATCCGCCTTTGTTTAATTAGCAACTACTACAACCAGCAGGCAGGCCTGATTCGATCTTCTTATCTAAGTTATGTAATAAATTAGTCTGCTTCAGCAATTAAAATAACCTGCCTTAGTAGTTTAAATTCTGACCCTAACTGTGTTAAGTCATGCTATTTACGTGCATTGTCTGCAGAGGTATATATGAGCCTCTTATTTGTTTATATGTTTCCCCTAATATGTAGTCCTACGTGTTTTTTATGTCGCCTTAGCCTTTTACCTTTAAAACCTAAGAGTCAGCCTAAAATCCTCCCTCTTATAGGTCGAGACCAATTCGTGCTTTAATACCTTAACAGAATGGAAAGGGTAGATATGGATATGATGACCGGTGCGCTAACACCATATGTATCCCCTCTTCTGAGGAGTGTCATACTAGGTATCGCATTGATGTGATCCATATTATGAATAAACCTAAACCCCCCCCCCCCTCCGCCCCTTCCTTTTTTATATTCTCAAGTATTTGTAAAACTGTAACTCCTTTTCAAAATTTGCCTTTTAGTAATTGTTTTCAAACTTTTATATGTTCAAACTTAAATCCCCTATTACTTGAGCCTATACTTGTCTATTTGCTAATTGTACAAAATTTACAAAACTGTCTGGCCGGGTACCACACTAGTGGATCTTGAGGGGTGGCTAACACCTTCCCCTTAGGATAATTTCAAGCCCTTACCCTATCTCTGGTTATCAAGCAAACTTAGAAATGAACCCTATAGGTGTCCTAATGCACCTTAAATCATTAGGTGGCGACTCTTCAAATGCAAAACCAGTTCCTAAAAGGAATGAGTTGTCCCATACCCAAATGTCATAAACCCGATTTTCCGATGCAAAGAGGGAAAAAGGGGTCGCGACAGCATGGTGACTCTGCTGGGGATACTTAGGCTTTTACCACTTCAGATTGTTCTTGTGAATTCGTACCCCCTTATGTGCAATTATTAGTTTAATACCTTTAAGCATTTAATTTCCTTTCAAAAGCAAGACTGACTTATCTTCTTCATTTCATTCCTTTATTGTTGCTTTAAATTAAGAAACTGATGTATTTATCACTTTCTTAACGTGCAAATACGTGCCAACATATTTTAATTATTGTATAATCATGCTCAACATCATACTCCACTCATGCCAAACAAATACTATAGAAATGCTTTTAATGAGTGGTTGCGCTCTTCCTATATCATTACCCCTAAATTCGAAAAGGCATATTTGCGGTAAAACCAGTCGATCAGCGATGCAGTCGACAGTTCTGTGCCTTCCCCCTTGAGTTGTACGCTCAAGGGTACCAGTCTAAAATTCCATAGAAACCTTACACTGTTCAAATTGTGCATGCAAAATGGTCAAACCTAGTCGGGTCAGTTATGTTGTACACATAATGATCCTTTAAGATAGCCTTGTCCAAAGTCCCCTGGGTTTCTCTAAGCCCAAACGGACATCACCACGTTATGTGCATTTATTTGGAGAACTAAATGCTTCATGCTCATTGTTGATATTAAATAGTCGAGTCTAGTAGGGGTAAAGTCCTAACCCTTTTGTTTTGCAGAAAATGAGGCACGATGTCCCCAATTTCGGTATGGCTAGCATGCCCCCACTCTTGTTAGACTGGTGGAGGAGTCTTCCATAAAATTACCAAATCAATGAGTGGAATGAGAGGGTCTCCAAAGCTAGCGAAAAGTTGGAATATCTGGAATATAGTCTGTTGGAATTGGAAGGAAAAGTGAGGAAGAGAGTCACTGACTGCCAGAACGCCGAGGGAAACGAAGGAGAACACCTGGCAAAGGCATTTTTACTGGAGAACCTACATGAACTAGAGGATCTGATCAACGAGAGCATTCAACCTGAGGAAGGTCCTTCTGGGACCAAATAGATAAGAATTTACTTTTTTGCTTTATGAATGTAATAAGGCCAATGGCCATTAGTGACTTTTATTTCCTCTTTATTTACTGTCGATTTGGGATTCGTCTTATTTTTTTATCAGTAAAATGAGGCATTTAGCATTCTAAATTCTCCAAATCAACTTGTCGTTAGGCCTACCTCGGGCACAAAGAGGTCCCCAAATTAGGACACGATTTACATTCCCTCACTATGTGTTTAAATATTGCAATAATTTTTATGATCCTCACTAACTTGGTTACCTTTTTGTTTTATTCTTTGTTTTAGTTTTTATTATTCCCTTCCCCAAAGGTTAGTTCGTACACTCTGGCATCATTATCCAATTCCATGAGATATGGGGTCCCTCCACCCACTCCTCCTCTTAGTCCTGTCGAAAATAAGAATAAAGGCAAGATGCAAGATTTGAACAACGTTAGAAAGAAGAATCCAACTGAACGGGTAGAGGCCACTAATGGCCATGGTACTCAGGTTCCTAAGGAGAATGTATCCCAACTTAAACAGAAATTGCTAAAATTCGATGAAGAGCTCGATCAGTTCGCAATTTGGGAAGCCTATCATTTTTCATCAACACCCAGATATCAACTTCCCAAACACTCAAAGCCCTACACATCCTCAAAATATTCCAAAACAATAGAATCATCCCGCTCTTCACCATCACGTTGCTCCACCAATGTAACATTTGTCATACCCCAAACAACACTCCACTACTCATCCCAGAACCCCAAAACTCCACAAACGACCATTTCCACACCCATACACCAAGACATCATAACACTCCTATCTACGTGAAGACCATGCCACACTCTACCCAACCTATCTCAGGCACACCTGAGTCTGATGAAAAGGATCTGCTTATCAGGAACTTGGCCGAGGAACTTAAGAAATTGACCAGCCGGATTTAGGACATTGAGGAGAGCAAAGGAATCGGGGGGCTGAACTATGAGGACCTTTGCATACAGCCTGATGTCGAGATGCCCGAGGGGTACAAACCTCTTAAGTTCAAAATGTTTGATGGTACGGGTGATCCAAAGGTCCATCTGAGGATATATTGCGACAAGCTGGTTGGAGTAGGGAAGGATGAAAGAATCCGCATGAAGCTGTTCATGAGAATTTTGAAAGGAGATGCCACTCACAGCAGTGAAGAACTTGTTTCTAGAGGACAGTGATATGGACCGTTGTGTTATTCTCGAGGAGGAGAGGGAGGAAGGCCCTTCCATACAGGCTGTGAGCAGAGGGGCACATCTCAAGAATTGGACCATCAGGACAACCAAATCCAGACGTGCCTCGGGGTAGCAATGCGAAAACAAGCGTTATTCATTATTTTACTAAATAATTTTCTTTTCACATTTTTAATTCCCGCAATAAGATCTTCGAAGTTCAAAGCAGTTGTTAAATTTATCAAAAGCATTTTTGATTTTTCTTATGAATTAATATTTATTGCTATCATTTTCTTTCCCTACTTTACCAATACAACATTACAATTACTTATCTTGGTGAACCAACGACTGTGACATGCAATGAGACAATGCAACAAACGGACATTGATTCAGAGGAAGATGACATACTTGACGAGATTGTCAAAGAAGTTGAGATCTTTGAGAATAGGCCTAAGTCCAACCTGGACGAGACAAAAATTGTCAACTTGGGAGATGCAGAAAACGTCAAGGAAACACGAATCAACATTCACCTGTCGCCATCAGAAAAGGAAGAATACATAGAATTTCTAAAGGAATATGAGGACATATTCTCCTAGTCGTATGATGACATAGCTGGCTTAAGTACGTCCATTGTGGCTCACAAAAATGCCAACCGATCCAACGTGCCCACCGGTAAAGCAAAAGCTTAGAAAGTTCAAGCCTGATATGTATTTGAAAATCAAGGAAGGAGTCACCAAGTAGGTCAAAGCTAAGGTTCTTAGCGTAGTAGAATACCCGACATGGTTAGACAACATTGTGCTAGTTCCAAATAAGGATGGGAAGGTCAGAGTCTGCGTCAACTACCGGGATCTCAACCGGGCCAGTCTGAAAGACGACTTCCCTTTGCCGAACATACACATCCTAATTAACAATTGCGCCAAGCATGAGCTGCAGTCATTTGTGGATTATTTTGCTGGCTATCATTAGATATGGATGGATGAAGAAGATGCTGAGAAAATGGCTTTCATTATGCCGTAGGGCATGTACTGTTACAAGATGATGTCGTTTGGTCTGAAGAATGCAGGGGCCATCTACATGAGGGCCATGACAACTATTTTCCATGATATGATACACAAGGAGATTGAGGTATATGTAGATGACGTCATAATCAAATCCAAGAATACTACTGATCACATGGAAGATTTGAGGAAGTTCTTCAATAGATTGCAAAGGTACAACCTGAACCTGAATCCCGTGAAGTGCGCATTTGGGATTCCTGTTGGAAAATTGCTTGGGTTTATTGTGAGTCGCCGATAAATAGAACTGGATCCATCAAACGTCAAAGCTATTCAAGAATTGCCACCGCGAAAGAACAAGAAGGATGTGATGAGTTTTTTGGGAAGACTTAACTACATCAGCCTGTTCATAGCACAATCTACAGTTATCTGTAAAGTCAATCTTTAAGATATTGAAAAAGGACGCCGCTACCAAATGGACTGATGACTGCCAAAAGGCCTTCAATAGAATCAAGGAATACCTGTCAACAACACCAGTCTTAGTCCCGCTCGAGCCAAGTAGACCCTTACTACCCTACCTTGCAGTGTTGGATGGAGCTTTTGGCTGCATTCTTGGGCAGCATGATGAAACGGGGAAGAAGGAGCAGGCCATTTATTACCTCAGTAAGAAGTTCACCCCGTACGAGGCTCGGTATTATTTATTAGAGCGCACATGTTGTGCTTTGACTTGGGTAGCTCAAAAAATGAGGCATTACTTTTGTGCCTTACTACATATCTCATATCAAGGATGGATCCTTTGATGTACATCTTTCAGAAGCCCATGCCTACTAGCAAGCTAGCCAAGTGGCAGATCCTGTTGAGTGAGTTTGACATCGTCTACATAACTCAGAAAGTGGTCAAGGGACATGCCCTGGCAGACCACCTTGATGAGAATCCCGTGGATGGAGAATACGAACCCCTGAAAACATACTTTCCTGACGAAGATGTATCATTCATAGGAGAAGACATTGCAAAATCCTATGACGGTTGGAGAATGTTCTTCGATGGAGCTGCAAACTTCAAAGGAGTTGGCATAGGAGCAGTCCTAGTGTCAAAAACTGGTCAATATTATCCGGTGTCTGCCAAACTTAGGTTCCCCTGCACCAACAATATGGCCGAGTATGAAGCCTGCATCTTAGGATTCAAAATGGCCATTGACATGAACATTCAAGAGCTGCTAGTGATTGGAGATTCAGACTTACTTATACATCAGGTACGAGAAGAGTGGGCCACCAAGAACTCCAAGATACTCCCGTATCTGTATCATGTACAGGAATTGCGAAAGAGGTTCACGAAGACGCAATTCCAATATGTTCCCAGAGTCCAGAATGAGTTCACCGATGCATTGGATACCCTGTCATCTATGATACAATATCCAGACAAAATTTTCATTGATTACATTCCAATAAAGATCCATGATCAGCCAGCTTACTATGGCCATGTTGAAGAAGAAGCAGACGGAAAGCCCGGGTTTCATGATATCAAGGGATATTTGGCAAAAGAAGAGTACCCAGAGCTTGCAAATCTTACTGTGAAACGTACAATTCGGAGGTTGTCCAACAATTTCTTTTACAACGGAGGAATCCTGTATAAGAGGACTCCTTATTTGGGACTATTAAGGTGTGTCGACGCAAAGGAAGCATAAAGGCTACTAGAGGAAATTCATGTTGGGACCTGCGGTCCACATATGAACGGTTTTGCCTTGGCAAAGAAGATACTCCGAGCCGGTTACTTTTGGATGACTACAGAAACGGACTGCATCCAGTATGTCCGAAAATGCCACCGCTATCAGATACATGCAGACATGATAAAGATACCTCCAAATGAGCTTAATGCAACAAGCTCACCATGGCCTTTCGCCGCCTAGGGAATGGATGTCATTGGACCAATCGAGCCTACCGCTTCCAACGGGCACAAGTTTATCCTAGTACCAATCGACTATTTCACCAAATGGGTCGAAGCAGCATCTTACGGAGCAGTAACTAAGAAAGTTGGCAGACTTTGTCCGCGACCGAATTGTTTGTCGATTCGGGATTCTAGAGTTGATCATTGCTGACAATGGCTCCAACCTCAACAGTGAATTGATGAAAGCTATGTGTTCCTTCAAGATCAAACACAAGAATTCCATAGCCTATTGACCTCAAATGAATGGAGCTATAGAAGCCGCTAACAAGAATATCAAGAAGATATAGAGGAAAATGATAGAGAAGCATAAACTGTGGCGTGAAAAGTTATCATTTGCTATATTGGGGTATCACACCATAGTCCGCACATCAACAGCGGCAACCCCCTATATGCTGATTTACGGTACATAGGCTGTCATTCTCGTTAAAGTAGAAATCCTTCCCTAAGGATTATACAAGAAGCTGAGTTCGACGACACAGAGTGGGTAAAAAGTTATTATGAACCACTAGCCCTTATAGACGGAAAGATAGTGAATGCAGTTTGCCATGGTCAAATCTATTAGAATAAAATGTCCAGAGCCTTCAACAAAAGAGTCAAGCTAAGTCAGTTCACACCGGGGCAGCTGGTGTTAAAGAAAAAAATTTCCACATCAAGATGAAGCCAAGGGGAAATTCTATCCCAATTGTCAAGGTCCATTCATGGTTCACCGGGTTCTCACAGGAGGAGCCCTCATACTTGTAGAGATGGACGGAGAAGTCTGGCCGAAGCCGATCAATTCAGATATGGTCAAGCGCTACTATGTGTAATCTTTATGATTTCTTTATATGATGTAAATTGAACTACGCCTGACCTGACTCCCATTTAAGAGGGGATACGTAGGCAGCCCTATGGGTTCGATCACAATTCAATACAATATTCATTCCCCCCCCCAATTGGAAACTGGGGCAGAATTTTGAGGAGGGCCCTCAAAATTCCAAAGTAATTTCAGTCGATCGTCGCAAACAACAGTTAGAATCATCAACCGATCAAACTGGGGCAGAATTTTGAGGAGGATCCTCAAAATTCCATAGCCAGAGAGGTTACAATGTCCCGAGCTACGTTGCAGTCATCGGTTCATCTGAAAAGCTATCTTAATTGTATACTTATGTCATATTTTTACGAAATCATGAATGTTTATTACAAAATTGGTTTGTTTAGCTATACTAACCCAATGATACATACAGTATCACCAGATCAAAGCCGAGCAGGACAAGTAAAGCCAGCAAAGATACAAACTAACTTCCCCTCTCTACAAAACTCACAATTTTTCTTTGGATGCAGGCACCAGGATTGAAAAATCATTAAATATACTATACACCCAAGGGACAAACATTGTTCAAAATATGACAATCAGAACCCTTGCACTTGCAACATTTGCTATTAGCATATACCAGTAATCACAACATCGCAATCTGCTATTAGCTAAGAAAATTCCACTATCATTGGTTATTTTATTTCTTGCATAAGGCTACCATTCTGCCTTTTGAGGTTAAGCTCTACCTCCATCTACATTCGCATTGCATAAGGCTATTATTCTGCCTTCCAACTTGCATAAGGCTACCTTTCTGCATTCCAATTTGCATAAGGCTACCATTCTGCCTTCTGAGGTTAAGCTCTACTTGCATATGCATTTGCATTGCATAAGGCTATTATTCTGCCTTCCAACTTGCATAAGGCTACCTTTCTGCATTCCAATATGCATAAGGTTACCATTCTTCCTTCCGAGGTTAAGCTCTACCTCCATTTGCAATTGCATTGCATAAGGCTACCTTTCTACCTTCCAATTTGCATAAGGCTACCATTTTGCCTTTCAAGGTTAAGCTCTACCTCCATTTGCATTTTCATTGCACGAGGCTACTATTCTTCCTTCCAACTTGCATAAAGCTACCATTATTCCTTCCAAGGTTAAGCTCTACCTTTCTCCGCATTTGCATCTTTGCATGAGGCTATCATTCTGCCTTCTGAGGCTAAGCTCTACCTCCAATTTTCTTCGAAACTAAGCAGTATCTCAAGCACCATCTATTTCGTTTCTCTTATGGGCTAAGCTCTGCCCTTAAATTCGAAAGACTAAGCGTTGTCTTATCCGCATCATGCTACTGCATCTCATGGGATAAAATATCGCCTCATACTGCATCTCATAGGCTAAAATATTGTCTCATACTACATCTTATGGGTTGAAAGATCGCCTCATATTGCATCTCATGGGCTGAAAGATCGCCAAATTATTCAAAGGCATCATCATTCGGAGGTACCATCTTCATAGCCCGAGAACACCATGTCATGGCATAAGGATCCCTTTTATTCTTTTGCATATCATTATTCAAAGGCATCATGGTTCGGAGGCACCATCCTCATAGCCCGAGAGTATCATTTCATGGCATGTGAATCCTTTATTATACGCTTCATGGCCCAAGACATCATGGTCTAAGGACGTCATCCTAACCGTTCGAAGACAACATTCATGGTCCGGCTGAAATTTGCATCATGTTTAAATTTATGCGCGATATACAATTTTATTGTTCCTAATTGTAGTTAAACCGGAAAGCAACGTCCATCCCGGCAGGAGTGACCGCACCCTAGTTCCCGCAACCATATCAAACCTCAACCATTCCCACAAGCCATCCACTCTCTCTGCCCTGGATATTGCATCCGTTCTTGAAAAGTCTTCATCGGCATACTCCGTCGACGGATCCTGAACTACATATGGCCTGATTCCTGTAAAACCAGGGATATGTAGGTAGCTCAGAAGCTAGGGTGTGACCTATATTCTTTAAACTGATTTCCTCGGTCAAAATTGGCCATCATGTCTTTACCCGACAACTCTTTCATCCTTCTCGGGTAAAGAGGGGCAGCTATTGATACCCAATTTTCCCTATATATTTTTAATATGAAAAATAACTTCAAAATGGCATATATATTCATATGTAAGCATATCCAAGTATTTTATTATTTTTCCATAATTTTTAAAGGTTTTTAAATCAATTTATTTCCTTCTTTTATCCATAAAAACCCAATAATTATTTCCAAAATTAATATTTTGGTAATTCATTTGTTGAACTTTTATATTTATGCTAATATATAGCTAAGTTAATATTTTTCATATTTTTATAAATTTATTTAGTATTTTTAAGCTAAATTGCATATAATTGCAATATTAGACGTTTTTTAGATTTAATTGTGTTTTATATTCATTAAATTAAGCCTGTATTTTTAAATTGTTAATTATATATTATAAATCATGTTAGTGCTTTCAATTTATTTTCATAAATTAATTTAGTATTTTTTATAATTTTAAAAGTGGAAAATTGTCTATTTAAATAATAGCCCAATTACGTTTCAATTTTAGTCTAAATCTGACCCCAAATTAAAACCAATTTCCTCGGCCTAATTCCCATTCAAACCCAAACCCTAACCCAATTAAATGACCCAACCCGGATTCCCCTACCTACCCTCTTTAATCTAGGCCATTGATCATTCAGATCAATGACCAATATTCGCCTTTACTATTTTTAACCCTGAAAGACCCCTAAACCTACCTCATTATTCACCAAACGCCGCCCTTGAATCCATGTTCTCTCTACTCTCTCTTAAACCTCACATGAACCCTAGCCGCCGCCATCTAATCCCACCCTAATCTACCTCAACCCCTGCCTAATCCATGGCCTCCCATGGCCATTGGAGATGTGTATTGGCCTCCTATGGCTCATGGGTGTTTGTTTCTGTGGTTTCATGGCCATTCCTAGAAGGAATCTGGTCCAGTCCTTGCCCAACCTTCATCTCTGGTCTTTCTTCGGTCAGCAATGGTCGTTCAAGTCAAATCCTTGACATTCCTGGTTAGATCGGTAACTTTGAAGGTCTTTCTCACCTTTTCTGGATTTTCTGAAACCCTAATCTTCGAGATCTTTCAATTTTCTTTCAGATCTACATTAGATATGTACTTACTATGAATTTCTTAAGTGTTTTCTCGAAGGTTCTTCAACTTTTCTTTCAAAACAACTCTTCATTTTTTCGGCGATTAGGGTTTTCCTTTAAGTTTTTCAAAAGATTTCTTCTCTAATTTTAATATTGTTTGTGATTTTGCTATGTTTTAAATGATTTGCTCATGTTGTTCTTCAATCTATTTCAGCATGTTAAAAAACCCTAGTTCCTTTTAGTCTTATCCGAGTTCTGAAACTGTTTGTTTAAATGTGTACTTGTTCTTTGTTCCTGTCTCTTTTTTCCTTGTGTGACTTTTTTGATTTTGAGTTCTTATCATCTCTAAAACTCGACTACTGTCGAAGCCCTAATTTCTTAAAAGGTTTTCCTCACTTGATACTGTCAGACCTTTAATTGTTTCTGATTCTCTTTACCTATTGCTATGTTTTCTTCACTGTTGATTCTATGTGACTACTTGACCTACGAGACTACTGTGCTCCGAATATTTTTCTTTCTGATGAATCCTAGCTTACCCTGTTACTACTGTATGCCTGTGTTATCTCTTTTTCCAATGTGTTTGGCCTCGCATGTCTGATGCTTCTGTTCACTCTATTTATATACTGAAGTGCAGAATCATGTTTCTTCCTTGATTGATCTTGATCCTGTGACTGATTGCAAAAGCTTTTCTTTTATGAACCCTAATTTCACTCAATTATTTAAAGTAATTGATTCCTTTCCTTTAGTCTGATGTTTTACCTTGCTGAACCCTTTCCCAAAATAAGCATATTTTGTACTTAGACTTGATTGTTTACTTCATGTTTTTACTGTCCCTTATATGGCAATAATCAATCTGTCCCCAAACTATTTTTTTTCCTTAATTAAACCTGCTACTACCTGTTAAATAGTGATTCCTTAATTAAAGGGAATCACTTCTGTTAATTGATTCTGATTATGATTATTTTCATGTTTGTGTTTAAGACTTTACCTCTTCTTTTTCAAAATTATAAATACCCACCCATATTCTTTCAAAGACACGAACAATTTGAGTTCAAGTACACACACTTACACTCAAAACCTTCTCTCTTTTCTCTACTACAAGTTGTGCTACTGCTTTTTCTAGTCGGCTGAAAACTAAGGCTAGGCTGCAGAAATTTGTTTACTTTTCCGTTCTGCACCTTGCTTCTTTACTGGTATGTCTTAGTTAATTTTCAAGCATCAACAACAACATGTTTCTTTAATTGTTCCAACTTCTCTCATTCTTGTCTACTTTTGCTTATGTTTCTGCCACAAAGTTACATTACTAGCATTCTGTAATATGTTCCCCTCCCCTTTTAAATTAATGTTTCCCTATGTATGTACTCTGTCAGTCACTTGTTATGTGATTTGCTGACTTATGAATCCAAACCCCCATATCCCCTCTATATGTTTTGTGTTCTCTGGCTGGTTTGTGGGCATGTCAACATCATATATTGTTGTGCATGACCCAAACCTGACCCCAGAATGCTTCATACAATATATTCCTAAAACACTTTGACCCCTTTGTGTAACTACTGATTTTGTGTAGTTTGAGTTTTGCTACTACTGTTTTCATATCACCCTTACCATTTACTATTTTCAACCCAGTTTTAAATAAATCTCTATATTCTGCACTTCCACTATATTCTTAGAACCTAGTTTCTGCCCCTCTTGTGTAAGCCTTACCTTGGGACCCTTGAGCTCCCTCTGAACTTGAACATATAAGGGCTGGCCCTTTCACACTGTACTCATCTCTATCTGGTTATGCAAACCTGGGTGTAAGTACTACCCAGGGTCCCTTGAGACTCTTGGGGAACTTTGACACACCCAAGTATGAGAAAGGCTTTGAACATCATTGGCATTTGAGGTAGTTTATTTCATAACTCAGAGAGGAAGTCAAGAATCAGGCTTCCTATGGTTGAACTTCTTATTTTGAACTTTTATGACGTAATTCAGTCATTTTTGGTCTGTAATAATTTGTAACAAATATTGGGGGTTGGCTAGTGAAAAGGGATGGGGTGATTATGCATGCTTTAGCTATTAGAAGGGTAGATAACATGCCTATAAGATCTGTTTAATAAATTCTGCATGTTTTGCTTCCACACTTAGACAACATGCCTATAGGATCTAAATGGCTATAATCAGACACCATGCCTACAAGGTTAAATCAGTTTTGAAATTAGATGTCATGTCTATAAGATTAAAATCAATATTTTTATAAAAATCATGCCTATAAGAATTTCGTTGTGATCAAATAAATCTTGCCTGCTTCATTTCACGTTCAACTAGATACCATGCCTATAGAATACAATTAGCCTTTAATATTTAGATACCATGCTTGTAGGATTAAAATCAGCAATAATAAAGATCATGTCTATAGTATCTGAAAATAGTTTAGTTAAAAAATTAGTTTGACTTGTACTGTTCTGAATCAATTTAAACAACCTACTCCTTTCGTTAATACGGTTTAGAAAGCATGCCTATAGGATCCAAATTGTCTGTTTAAAAATTAACCGTTGCTCTGCTGCCTTACTAATCAGTAATAGATATCATGCTTATAGCACATCATCAATACACACTTAGGCAAACCTTAGGCAATAATGATACTACTGAATCCGCCTTTGTTTAATTAGCAACTGCTACAACCAGCAGGTAGGCCTGATTTGGACTTTTTATCTAAGTTATGTAATAAATTGGTCTGCTTCAATAATTAAAACACCCTGCCTTAGTACTTTAAATTCTGACCCTAACTGTGTTAAGTCAAGCTATTTATGTGCATTGTCTGTGGAGGTATATATGAGCCTCTTATTTATTTATATGTTTCCCCTAATATGCAGTCCTACATATTTTGTATGTCGCCTTAGCCTTTTACCTTTAAAACCTAAGAGTCAGCCTAAAATCCTCCCTCTTATCGGAATAGCAGTCCTAAATTCCTCCGAGACCGATAGGAACGGGACAGGTAATAGCATGCAATAGAGGTCGAGACCAATTCGTGCTTTAATACTTTAACGGGGTGAGAAGGGTAGATATGGATAAGATGACCGGTGCGCTAATACCACGTGTATCTCCTCTTCCGAGAAGTGTCATACCGGGTATCACATTTATGTGATCCATATTATGAATAAACCTAGGACCCCCCCCCCCCCTTCCTTTTTTTATATTCTCAAGTATTTGTAAAACTGTAATTCCTTTTCAAAATTCGCCTTTTAGTAATTTTTTTCAAACTCTTATGTGTTTGAACTTAAATCTCCTATTACTTGAGCCTATACTTGTCTATTTGCTAATTGTACAAAATTCACAAAGTTGTCTGGCTGGGAACCACACTAGTGGATCCTGAGGGGTGCTTAACACCTTCCCCTTAGGATAATTTTAAGCCTTTACCCTATCTCTGGTTATCAAGCAAACTTAGAAATGAACCCTATAGGTGTCCTACTGCACCTTAAATCATTAGGTGGCGACTCTTCAAATGCAAAACCAGTTCTCAAAAGGAATGAGTTGTCCCATACCCAAATGTCATAAACCCGAATTTTTGATGCAAAGAGGGAAAAAGGGGGCGCGACAATGCTTAAGAGGGAATATAGTGTCTTATGAGCTTTAGGGTGATCTGGTTTCATGTAACACTAAAAAAAATAGGAATTAGCTATGAACGTCGTCGCTAATCTGTCGCTAAAATGCTCATAGCTAGTAGAGTTGGTTGATAATTCGTTGCTAATCCGTCGCTAAATAAGATTAGTGACGGATTTTTATGTTTAGTTACAGAATTTGTCCGTCACTAAAACCCAATATTTTAGTAGTGTTAGGATATCATATGGTGAGTTTTTGTTATGGACCATGGTGTACTGTCAAGGAGAAGTCTTAACTTGAGGACAATTTGGAAAGAACTCGAAGGAATAAAACAGCTTGGAAGTAGGCCGGATCAGCATGGTAACAGAAATGACCGGTTCTTTAGGTCCTTCTGGTATGACAAGGCTTTGTAGGCATGATGTGGCAATGCTCCTAGGTTTGGCGATCTATGTAACTTGGATGAGTTAAAGGCATTCAGTTTTGATGGCTTGGTTATGTGTAAATGGGTTTCGAAGAGTTCTCGATGGTGTCGACCACGGCTTGACATGGATATTTTCTATAGGAAAAGGGAGTTTATTGTGCATTGTAATTTTCTCCTAGATGAGATCAAGTGGAAGGTTTCTGGCTGATTGAGTTTGTATTTGCTTGTGATTCAGAGTTGATAATGGGATTCTCATGCTTTCTTATGATGGTAGGATGAAGGTAGTGCATCGTTTGGGATTGAGATGTGCATGTACAAGTTTGTGGTTTTGTTTGAAAGAAAGGTCATGAGTTATAGAAGGCATAATTGGTTTCAGATGTTTAGAAGTATGTCGGATATCTGGTATTACCTAAGAAGGGTGCGCAGTTCAGAAGGCGCACCATATTATGACTTGCAGATGCTTGACTGGTACTACGGTGATCACCTGATTGCTCGACTATTCATGTTCAGATTTTTCTATGCACACGAAAGAATTATGGAAGTATTTATCACAAGATGATTGTGCATGAGATATGTGTCCGTCATTTGGGTGGTCGAGTCAGGATCAGATATGAAGCTTTTTGTATCCTTATGATATGGAGACTGGGAGTCTCATAGGTGGACTATTCCTTGGTTGTGGACTATGAAGATATGGCCAGAGTTATACAGTTGATGATATGCCTTATGGATAGGTTTCAGTGAATCTTTAGGAAGGTTATCTACCTATTTCAGGAGGATTAGAATTGATTGGAGGCCACTAGTAGGCCTAATGAAAATGTGTATATTTATTTACTCAGCACAACTATTTTTGAGGGTGTGTCATCAACTAGAGTTGATCTTATTTCATGTTCTAATATGTTTCATGTATTACTCTTCTCTGCTACAATGGGTTGCGAGACTCGTTGACTATTTACACACATGATGCGGTTATGTTTGGGACTTGTGGCATAATTTGAGCAAGATGGCTCTTCGGTTATTGGATGGGTGGTTGCGCTTTGGCTATGGTCTTCCTGTTTGTGGTATATGTGCCATCCGTTTCTCTATGGGTATGGTCATGCACTTCGTGTGTTTGTTGTTATTATACATATGTTGTTGGTTGTGAGTGTCATGGCTTGATGTATTCCATGCGGATCGGTGTTTGAAGTGGATCAAACATCGCGGCGGAATATGTTGGGATATGATCCTTTGTGCTTATTTTGTTTTTTTTGTTTCTCCTTGTAATATGGGTTCGTGACAATGTGCTTTATGGTGATATTGTTGAGCTTGCGGAACGCTTCTCTCATTTGATTCTCATTTCATTATTTGGAGTATTCAAGTTGTTGCTTGTTTAGTGCATTGATTGCATGGTATGTGGATCTAGGTAGCATTGGTGTGTCATGTCAGTCAAGCATCTCGTACATATGAGATAAGATTTTGCACCTGAAATTAGTACTATCAAATTTGGTTAAGGTGTCTTTGGAAGAATAATATCAGAAGTTAGCTTATAATTTGGTAGTGGTTCTTATCGAGCAAGGAAACTCCGTAACTTATTGATCCGATGAGTGGTAATGAGTTTCTTCATGTTTCTTTCTTCATTGGCAGTGTATGAATGATTAGAACAAGGTTTTGGTAGATATGAGGTTTGTTACCGGTACCACATTTGTTATTGGGCAGCTATTGTGGTCGAAAGTTATTGCTACGTGTGTCTGAGTTTTGTGGTATGTCATGTGATTATATTCTGGAATATGGTTATGGCTTAATACTATTTTTTAGACTTATACAGTGTATAGATGAATACCAGAATCGTGTCTCGTGATGAATTTCGAATGTTAGAGATTGGGTTCTAAGGTCTGTGGACTTAGTGGAAGTAAGGATTTTCAGTTAGGTTGTGTTGTCAAACTTATATGGATTGTTGTGACATGGTATCACCCATGGATATATGTGTGATGAGTTCATACATCGATTTGATGGCTTTGGAATGATTCTTGGCACGTTCAAGAATGAACTTAAGTGGGGGAGAATGTACCGATCCAACCAGTCAATTAGAGCATTTGCATTCTGTTCGGTGGTTTGAAGTCTTGAGTAGCTTCATATGATGTATTATGACTTGTGTGCATCATCAGTTTTGGTTCTCGAGTGGTTCGGGATCGATTTGAATGAATGATTCTCATTTTGGAAGCTTTAAGATAAAACACTTGACTAAGTTTGACTTTTGTATATTTGACCTCGGATTAGAGTTTTTGTGGTTCTGTTAGGTCCATATGGTGATTTAGACTTGGGCGTATGCCCGGATTTGCATTTGGATATTTCAAGAAGGTTGCGACACTATTTGGCTTGTTCGAGGTAAGTAACAAATCTAAACTTGGATTTGAGAGAAATTAACCCTGGGAACTATGTTATATGAGATAGGTTGGAATGACGCACATGCTAGGTGATGGGCATGAGTGCGTGTACCGGAGTATTGATGAACGGAGTTGATGTTAGATTATTGCCGGACTTGTTTTACTATCATGCTTTCTTATATATGTGTTTTTCCTACTCTTTTGATTATTTGAGCTATGATTCATGTTATAACTCATGTTTAGGCTATGTGCTTATTTTGTTGAAACATAATGGGCTATTCCTGTTGTTTTGAGTTGTTTGCCTTGACTGTAGTTATATACTCAGTCATCATTCCTCATTTATATATCATACTTCAGTCTCTATATATTACATGTTTAATTCATCACATGCTATTGTTTTCCATATGTGGTACTGTTTGGGTTGAGTTCTATGAAGTTATAAGCCTTTGTCACTTGAGAGGTTGTTGACTGATATGGGATATAGAGCTGCGTTGCAAGTGATATTTGGATTGGGTTGCACGCCAAAACATGACATATTGGCTACCGATTTATATTTGGATATGGTTGCATTCAGAAACATGCCATATTGGTTTTTGATTAGCGCTTAGGCTAGGATCTGCCCCGCCAGAGTCTGACATACTAGCAGAGAGCGTAGGAACAATAATATATACGTGCTTTGGTGCGGGGCATTTATTACAGGAATCCGTACAGTGCTGAGTGTGATGATGTGGGGCCTTGTGCGAGGCACCATGAGCATTCTAAGTGATGTTATACTTGATGGTTTCACTATGATGATATTGAGTTGACATGTATATTTGGCATGTAGGCATAGATATGTATTTTCCGCATGCTAGACGGTAATATGACATTTGAGGACTTGACATGTAAATTTGACATGTATGCATAGAGATGTATTTTCCTCATGCTAGATGGTATATGACATTAAAGTCTTGACATATATATTGACATGTAGGTATAGAGATGTACTTTCCTCATGTTAATTGGTAAACGGAAGTCTTATCTAATGATGGGAATTGGATAAACACTATTTTTTTGATAAACTCGTGTAAAATTGATATTCAGTGGTAAGACTTGGACTTTGAATATATGTCAAGACTGGACTAAAGTTTGCTAACATCTGATAGACTGGACTATAGTCTACGAAGCCTCTAAAGAATACTAAAACACTAACTGTCTACTGGGACAAGGTCCACGACATACCTTACTAATTGAACACTATAAAGATTGAAAGAAGGGATAATGCCCCAAAAGACTGGGCCTCACCAATAGTTGATACGAGATGTCCTAACAAGCAGAATCGTCAACTTGTAAATCATTACCTGCTTTACGAGATGCAGGCCCCTAGCAAAAAGGGACGCCAATATATTTGAATTGCACTGGAATGTAAAACAACTGAAAGAAAGAACTGTTAATAATGAAATTGAAACTAAACTGATAACTGGGATGATAAGGAAGTAAGGATATGAATACTCCCTCTTCTGAATGATGAACCACCTGTTTATCTAAATACTAAACCGAGGCATCAAGCCCAATATATATGTGCATAAATTGCGGTCTAGGGCCCAAGTACATGTATACATAACTGCGGCCTCAGGCCCAGATATACATAAAGCATAAACTGCGACTTCAAGTCCAAATACAGGTTTTCAACATTCAGGAATTTAAAATCGAGAATTGAGAATACTTCAATACATGATACTGAAATAATGTATAATATTGAGTTACATGATATTAGAATGCTGAATAGAACTAGACAGAGACATGTATTCATAATAAACTGATTTGTCATAACTGAGACTCATAGGATATTGAACGAATTATGAAACTAAGACATATAGAGAATAGAAGTTTGACAACTATTCATGGAACTAAGGTATAAATACTTTATGAGGAAACTCATAATAGCCATAAAAATGGGATATATGGAAAATCATAAACATTTCCAAACGTAAAGAAAGTTAGCCTTACATACCTTGATTCTGGCCTTTTTAAGCGCATCACAATGTTTGTCACCTCTTTAAACAATAATATATTGTAATTTATATGAAGAGGAACCAATACTAGCACTAATGCTCATGTTTTAGTCACTTAGGCATTTTATCAAATATTTTATCGTGTAAAGCCTCATAGCCCTTATTAATGATTTTTTCTTTGCCCAATTGTCATTTTACTACTTCTAGGTGATTATACAATCCCAAATAGATTTAACTAATAAAATTTCTATTCACCCAAATGATTATAATAATCTTTAGTCAACAACCCAAAACTCTAGCATAGTTCATTTGATTCCCTTTATCAAACCGATCTACAATTCTCCCAAAACCTCATCAATTCATAGTTATAAATGATTAGGGAGTAGAAGCATTACCTTTTTGAAATTCAATCCTCTTAAATTCGAGTTCAAGCCTCATGCAAATATGGAGGTCGAGATTAGCCTCATGTAGGATGCAGGACAAGGCTTAGTCCCACGTAAATAACAAATAGCAAATAAGGGTAGAATGTTTCTTAGTTGGGGATACGTTAAGTATCTGGTGGCCCGTTTGATAGTGATTTTGCTTCATGTATATATGCCTGCGAATCCTATTGTTGCGTCAGATGTGTCTGCACTCACAAAAAAATTGTAAGTTTCGTAAGGGGAGGTTGGTTTGTGCCTTTGTCTACTGGCCTTGCTATGTTCCATTCTGCATGACTCGTTTGAGTTTCCCTGGGTAACACCTTACTGTTACAAAAAAAGAGTTTTTGAAAATATGCAATTTATTGATAAAAATAGAGTCATTTTAGAAACATATTGAAATATCAAATAATTTTAGATGAACTAGTGATTGTAACACATTTCACAGACATTGAAACTTTCTCATATTAGATGAGGGTCCTCCTCAAAATTCTGCCCCAGTTTGGTAGATGATCCTTTGGCCATTTGCGTGTGACGAAACTTGTTGAACCTCCTTCTGAATTTTCAGAATCCTTCTCAAAATTCTGCCCCATTTTCTTAACCGATTTCTGACTGTCTGGCATATGTTGGCGTCGGTTGGACTTACTCCTAAATTTTGAGGGTGCTCCTCAAAGTTCTGCCCCAGTTTCTAATCGTAGGGGAAAAATGGAAATATTATTATAATATGACCGAACTCATAGGGCAACCTACGTATCCCCTCTTAAGCGGGAATTAGGTCAAGCGTAGTTCAATTACATCATGTGAATATGAAATATCTAAGCATAATATCTTTTGATTGCGTCTGAATTGATTGGTTTTGGCCAAATTTCTCCGTACATTTCTTCAAGTATGAGAGCTCTTCCTATTAGCATACTATGAACCATATAAGGACCTTGCCAGTTGGAAGAGAATTTCCCTTAAACTTCATCTTGATATGAGAAGATCTTCTTCAGCACCAGTTGTCCTGGTACAAACTTTCTTGGTTTGACCCTTTTGTTGAATGATCTAAACATTATGTTTTGATAAAGTTGACCGTGACATACTGCACTCATTCTTTTCCCATCTATAAGGGCCAATTGCCCATAACGACTCCTTATCCATTCCACATTGCTGAGTTCGGCTTCATGTATAATCCTTAGAGAAGGAATCTCTACCTCGACTGGGATGACAACTTTGGTACCATAAACCAGTAAGTAAGGAGTTGCCCGGTCGATGTGCGAATTGTAGTACGGTATCCCAACAAAGTAAAGGTTAGCTTCTCGTGCCATTGTTTGTGGTTTCTACCATCTTCCTTATTAATTTCTTGATGTTTTTGTTGATAGCTTCTACGGCTCCATTCATCTGAGGTTTGTATGCTGTGGAGTTCTTGTGCTTGATTTTGAAAGTTTTACACATGGCTTTCATCAGATCACTGTTGAAATTGGCGGCATTTTCAGTGACAATGGACTCGGGAACTCCGAATCGGCAAACAATACGATCTTTGACAAAGTCTGTGATGACTTTCTTGGTTACAACTTTGTAGGATGTAGCCTCTACCCATTTTATGAAGTAGTCAATGGCTACTAGAATAAACCTGTGCCCATTTGAAGTGGTGAGCTCGATAGGACTCATGACATCCATTTCCCAGGCGGCGAATGGCCAAGGTGAGCTTATTGTGTTGAGTTCATATGGTGGCACTTTTATCATATCGGCATGCACTTGACATTGGTAGCATTTGCGGACATACTGGATGCAATCTGTCTCCATGGTCATCCAAAAGTAACCGCCCCTAAGTATCTTCTTGGCCAAGACAAAACCATTCATATGTGGGCCGCAGGTCCCTGCATGTATATCCTTACATAGTTTAGAAGCTTCTTTTGCGTTGACACATCTTAGCAATCCCAAATCAGGAGTTCTTCTACACAAGTTTCCTCCGCTGTGGAAGAAGTGATTGGACAATCTCTGGAGTGTGCATTTTTGAGTGTGGTTCGCACGCTCTGGGAATTCTCTTTTCACCAAATACTCCTTGATGTCATGGAACCAAGGCTTTCCATCTGTCTCTTCCTCAACGTGAGCACAATAAGCCGGTTGATTATGGATTCTTATTGGGATGGGATCAATGAAATTCTTGTCCGGATGCTATATCATAAATGACAAGGTGGCCAATGCATCAGCAAACTCATTCTGAATTCTGGGCACATGCCGAAACTCTATCTTTGTGAACCTCTTTCTCAATTCATATACATGGTGCAGATATGGCAATATCTTGGAATTCTTGGTGGCCCACTCTTCTTGTACCTGGTGCACGAGCAAATCTGAATGACCGATTACTAGTAGCTCCTGAATATTCATGTCGATCGCCATGTTGAGTCCTAATATGCATGCCTCATACTCTGCCATGTTATTGGTGCAAGGAAATATGAGTTTATTAGATACTGGATAATGTTGACCTATTTCTGATACCAAAACCTCTCCAACGCCTACTCCTTTGAAATTTGCAGCTCCATCGAAGAACATCCTCCAACCGTCGTATGCTTTGGTAATGTCCTCTCCTACGAATGACACATCCTTATCAGGAAAATACGTTTTCAAGGGTTCATATTCTCCTCCCACAGGATTTTCAGCAAGATGGTCTGCCAATGCTTGTCCTTTGACCGCCTTTTGAGTTACAGAGACGATGTCAAACTCACTTAACAGTATCTTCCACTTGGCTAACTTCCCAGTCGGCATGGGTTTCTAAAATATGTACTTCAGGGGGTCCATCCTGGATATGAGGTACGTGGTATAATCACAGAAGTAATGCCCCAATATTTGGGTTGTCCAGGTCAAAGCACAGCAGGTGCATTCCAGCAAAGAGTATCACACTTCATAAGGTGTGAATTTCTTACTTAGGTAGTATATGTCTTGCTCCTTTCTCCGTATCTCGTCATGTTATCTCATAACACATCCAAAGGCTCCATCTAATATAGATAGAGTAGAAAAGGTGGTCCTGGCTCTGGCGGGACCAAGACTAGTGGTGTGGACAAATATTCCTTGATTTTGTCGAAAGCTTTCTGACAATCCTTGGTCCAGCTTGTTTCAGCATCTTTTCTTAGCATCTTGAAGATGGATTCACATATGACTGTGGATTGTGCTATGAAGACATTGATATAGTTGAGACATCCTAGGAAAGTCATCATATTCTTTTTGCTCCTAGGCAGCGGTAACTCTTGAATAGCCTTGACCTTTGACGGGTCCAGCTCGATCCCTCGACGACTGACAATGAATCCCAGTAACTTTCCTGTGTGAACCCCAAATGCACACTTTACGTGGTTCAGATTTAAGTTGTACCTCCTTAACCTATCAAAGAACTTTCTGAAGTCCGCTATGTTATCCGCGACCCTCTTGGATTTGATAATGACA
This sequence comes from Nicotiana sylvestris, assembly GCF_000393655.2. NCBI lineage: Eukaryota > Viridiplantae > Streptophyta > Magnoliopsida > Solanales > Solanaceae > Nicotiana > Nicotiana sylvestris. Next base: position 37,127,728 of record NC_091065.1, read on the forward strand.
TCGTACACATATACCTCTATTTATTTGTGTATCATATCATGGAAGATGGTTGTCATGGCTCTCATGTAAGTAGCCCATCATTCTTTAAACCAAATGGCATCATCGTGTAGCATTATACCCCTCATGATGTAATAAAAGTTGTTTTCTCTGCGTCTTCTTCATCCATCCAGATCTGGTGATAACCCGTGAAGCAATCTACAAAGGATTGGAGTTCATGCTTGGCGTAATTGTTGATCAGGATGTGTATATTTGGCAGTGGACAGTCATCCTTGGGACTTGCTTTGTTTAAGTCTCAATAGTCAACACATACTCTGACCTTCCCATCTCTCTTCGGAACTGGTACAATGTTGGCTAACTGGGTTGGGTATTCAACTACCTTGAGGACTTTGACTTTGATCTACTTAGTAACTTCCTCCTGGATTTTTAGGCTTATATCTGGTTTGAATTTTCTGAGTTTCTGCTTCACCAGCAGACACATTGGGTTGGTAGGCAACTTGTGAGCCACTATGGATGTGCTTAAACCGGTCATGTCATCATACGACCATGCGAAAATGTCGTCCTACTCCTTTAAGAAATGAATGTACTCCTTTTTCTCTGTAGGTGATAAATGAATGCTGATGCGAGTCTCCTTGACAGTCTCGGCATCCCCCAAATTTACTGCTTCGGTTTCGTCTAGGTTGGATTTAGGCTTATTCTCAAAGTTTTCAACCTCACTGACAACTTCCTCAGGTATTTCATCTAAATCACTATCCTCATATTTCGATGCCTCATTACATGTCACAGTTACCGGTTCATCAGGAAAAGTAATAATAACACTACAGAAAGAAAACGTGTGGAAGATAATAATGAATAATAAAGACCAATGAATTTGATTAAAACTAAAAAACATCTGAACAAGTACAGCTCGATGAATCGAGCATTTATTCTGAAACAAGTAAGTCTTTAAAAGCAAAATTACTGAAAATCTTAGATGCCCAGAATAGCAATAGAAATAAAATCTGCCAAGCTACCCAGGGACTCCGTGGGCCCGGGGGTGTAGCAGTCCAGTTCCGATACCTCATTACACGTCACAGTTACCGGTTCATCAAGAAGAGTAATAATAACACTGTAGAAAGAAAAAATGTTGAAGATAATAATGAATAATAAAGAGCAATGCATTTGATTAAAACTGAAAAACATCCGAACAAGTACAGCTTGATGAATCGAGCATTTATTTTGAAACAAGTAAGTCTTTAAAATCAAAATTACTGAAAATCTTATATGCCTAGAATGGCTATAGAAATAAAATCTGCCAAGCTACCCAGGGACTCCGCAGGCCGGGGATGGTTCCAGTTCTTGAGAACAGCTCCCTTCTCCACAGTTTGAATAGTGAGGCCTTCTTCCTCCTCCTCCTTAATTATTGCACTACAATCCATATCATTGTCCTCGAGGAATAGATTCCTCAGCCCAGCTAATGCTTTTTCTTCAGCAGTTCCATATTGTATTAGATTGGAGAAAAACCTAATCCAGATGTGGCACTGGTTGCTCAAGAGGGTAATACGGTCCACGCCATGGATGCGACAATTCATTATACTCTTGCCATGTATACAAGTATTCGAGCCATGACATTTCAGCTGTATCGGTTTGGTGATGCCTTGGAGATTCTTCCCAAGCCCCTTTCCGGGTTCATACCCAGACCATGCCAGTATGCATTCTATTTTGTTACTCCACCATTTGTCTTTCTCAATGGCATTGATACATTCGATGTGATGATAGGTTTCCCCTTCTAGCTTTCTTCTGTTCCCGATAACCGGGATGGTTTGACTAGTGTAAATGGGGTTACTCCCATCTTTGTGAATGATCACCTCCTGATGGTTCCATTTGAATTTCACGGCTTGATGTAGTGTGGAATCCATAGCCCCAGCGGCATGTATCCATGGTCGACCCAACGTATGATTGTATGAATCTGATATGTCAAGCACCTAGAATTCAACGTCGAACCAAGTTGGCCCTATTTGTAGGCAAAGATTAATCCCCCCAATCATGGCCCTTGAGACCCATCGAAGGCTTTCACGTTCATGCTTCCAGCCAGTATTTCATGAAAATCTTTGCCCAGACTTTTCAAAGTATCCAACGGACAAATGTTGAGGCTTGAACCCCATCAATCAAGGCCATGGCGATGATTTGTCTTCAAATTGCACCGTGATATGTAATGCTCGGTTGTGATTCAATCCTTCAGGAGGTAGTTCATCCTCGTGGAAGATTATTTTATGACTTTCCAGCACCTGCCTACCATGTTGGCCATCTCTCCGACGGTGATATTGTTGGGTATATAAGTTTCACTCAACACCTTCATCAAAGCGTTCTTGTGCGCCTCTGAATTTTGCAACAGTGACGGAATGGATATATGAGCTGGGGTTTTGTTCAAATAATCAATGATAGGATATTCCCTTGCTTGTACTTTCCTCCAAAGGTCATCTGACCCTGTTTCAATGACATGCTGCTTAGTAGTGGTATCCTTACTTGATCCTCCCAAGTGTTCGGGTGTATTGATTCTTCCGGTCCTAGTCATTCTTTGTGCAACATCAAATTCCTCTATCTTTGCCTTTCCTTTTCGCCTAGCTTCAGCAACGTAATCCTATGGTATTGCTTTTGAATTGAAAAGAGGTGTGGTTGATATTGTCACCGTGAAATGTCTGGCCAATTCCACTTCAAATGGAATATGGGTGGCCGCGGGTGGAGATATCTTTATCTCAAATGGAACTGATGCAGCTACCTCAACTTTGATCGGTGACTGAGTCTGTACTATGATAGAAGTAAGTGTGACTGCGGATTTAAAGTCATCTCCTTCTCGAATAAGCCCAATTGACCCTTCAGGATCCCATTCTTTGTCCATATATATCATATGCATCCCACCACCCTTATGATCTGGGAGAGGGTTGTTGCGGACATTGGGTGCAGCTTCTTTCGCTTGCATGACCTTGTTGTCAATCAGCATCTGGATTTTATCTTTCAATGTTCGGCACTCATTAGTGGTGTGCCCCTTCATACTGGAATGGTATGCACAGGTTTTGTTTGGATTAGCCCACTGGGATGGATTCTCTAATGCCACAATAGGAACAGGGGTAACGTAACCACCGGCTTTCAACCTTTCATACAACTGGTTGATGGGTTCAACAATAGCGGTATATTGTTTGGGTGGTTTGCAGTCAAAATTGGGTCGTGGTCTAGGATAATTTTGGCGAGTTAGAGGTGACTGGAAATGAGATGGTTTGGAATTATAAGTATGATAGACAGTGGCTGATTGGAAATATCTGGTATATGATAGTTGATAGGTTGGTGGTGGTGCTTGGTATGAGGATGGGGGTGTTTGATATGTGAGTGGAGATTTCGGTCCTTGAGCCACCATTACTGCCCCAACGTCTTTCTTCTTTCATATGCTGCCTAATTGTAATTCCTTGTTTGTGGCCTATAATGCCTCAAAGTTTGTTATCATCCCGCTTTTGATGCCTTCTTCCATTCTTTCCCCATGTTTGATGATATCAGAGAACTTATTGTTTTCAATAACCATCAATCTCTCATAGTATTGTGGATCTTATGCTCTGACGAAGAATTTGTTCATCCATTCCTCGTCCAAAGATAGCCTGATTTTGGCCGCTTCCGACCCTCATCGAGTAGCATACTGGTGGAAAGTTTCGGTGGGTTTCTTCTTGAGGTTCTGAATGCAGAAAACATCTGGTGCATTTTCTATGTTGAACCTGAATCGGTCCATGAAATTCGATGACATACTCACCTAGTTGGACCATTTCTTAGGGTCCTAGCTGATGTACCAGGACAAAGCATCTCCCGTAAGACTCCTCATAAAGAGTTTCATCCGGATTTTTTCATCCTTTCCGACCCCGACAAGCTTGTCACAATACGTCCTCATATGAACCCTAGGATCACCTGTACCGTCAAACATCTCAAACATGGGAGGTTTGTAACCCTTCGGGAGTTCAATATCTGGTTGTATGCGCAAGTCTTCGTAGTTCAAACCTTCTATCCCTTTGCCTCATTCGACACCCTGAACTCGACTTGTCAATTTCTTGAGTTACTTAGCCATGCTCTTGATGAGTAGGTCCTTCTCGGTAGATTCTAGTGTATAGGAAGTTGGTTGAATAGAGTGAGGTACGGTTTCCACATATATAGGGTTGTTTTGGTGAGTGTTAGGGACTTGGGTGTAGTGATGGTCATTGGTTGAGTTTTGTGGATCGGGAATGGGTTCTGGTGTGTTTTGGGGAGTGTGATAAGTGGTGGTTGGTGGGTACTGAATTGATTGATCGTGATGCTGTGGCGGAGTTGGTACCGGTAAGGGATTGGGATTTGTAGGTGGGGTTGCATATTGATACGGTGCAGAAGGGTTTTGTGGATGTTGGTTTGGTGTGTTTTGGGGAGGAGCTGGGTTCTTTGTGTTTTGTTGGTTGATGCCAGGGACATT